>NC_057852.1:3829424-5079424 GCF_015237465.2 Chelonia mydas | reverse complement strand
GAGAAATACCGGGAGGTGTGGGCCAAGAATAAAATAGAATGTGGTAAAATTGATGCAGAAATCCTAGTCACAGGCCCTGATCCTCTGCCCCAGATGCAGTATCGATATCCAAAGGAGGTAGAAGCTAGCCTAAAGGAAACAATTGATGGGCTTTTGAGCCAAGGAGTTTTAGTGGAACAGCCCAGCACTAACAATGCTGCCCTATGGCCCATCTTTAAGAGTGATGGCAAAACCTGGAGGCCTGTGGTGGATTTCCGCCTCCTTAACTGAGTGACTCCACCTATGGCCCCGTAGTGGCTAAATATCAGGAGGTAATGGCTTCCATTGTAGGAGGGGCCCAGTGGTTTTCAGTTTTAGATTTGGCTAACACTTTCTTTGCTATCCCCTTACACAGGGACAGCTACTATAAATTTGCTTTCACCTTTCAGGAAAAACAATTGTGTTTTGCCTGGGTCCCCAAGGGATGGAATAACGCACCTGTTATCTGCCATGCCCATGTAGCAAAAATGTGGGCGGGAATGCCTGAAAAGTGTGATTTCTTATGTGGATGATGTCCTGGTCTGTACACAGACCCAGGAGGAAAATTTAAAGTGTTAGACAGAGCGTTGCAAAATATTCAGGAAACAGGCTTTAAAATAAGCCCAAAGAAGGCCCAACTGTGCTCCCAGCAGGTGCACTATCTTGGGGGTAACCCTGGGACAAGAAGGGTGCTCCCCTGACCAACAGAGGGTTGAACTGATTCTCAAAATCCCAGCCCCCACAGACGTAACTGCTCTGAGATCCTTCCTGGGCATGGTTAACTTTTTCTGAGATTTTATAGAAGTATTTTCAGAAAAAGCAGCCCCGCTGCATGAATTGTTAAAGAAAGGAGCAGAATGGAACTGGGGCCCACAGCAGCAGAAAGCCATGGCCCAGTTAAAACAAGCCTTGGCACAAGCCCCAGCCCTATCATATCCCTGGGTAGGAGAACCATTTGTATTACAACTAGCAACTACAGACAAGGGAATGCCCTGACAAAGCCCTGGCTGGGATGATTTAGTTGGGGATTGGTCCTGCTTTGAGCAGGGGGTTGGACTAGATGACCTCCTGAGGTCCCTTCCAACCCTGATATTCTACGATTCTATGATTCTGTGAATGGGAGCTGTGCTAAGCCAGAACCATGGAACAGGTCTCCGACCTGTAGCTTATGTCTCCAAGACCCTGAGTGAGATAGAGAGGGGATTCACCCCATGTGAAAAGGAGGTCTTGGCACTCGTTTGGGCACTACAGCATTGGGAATACGTAGTGGGTTTATCCCCTGTGTTACTAAAAATAACCCACTCCCCAGTGAAGTATGTACTCACTGGTAAAATCAACAATAACCACATATCTAGCTCTCGACTGGCAAAATGGACCCTTGCTTTGTTAAACAAAAATGTAGATATGGAAAAAAACCTAGTACTGTCCCCAATACCTTACAGCCTCCTGATAGAGGGGGAAAAGCACAAATGCCCATTACCTGAGCCACTGCCTCGAGAGCCTCGAGAGCCGTCTCTTCGAGGGAGGGGCCGTGCTGAGTGAGATGCTGGGAATAGCAGATGTTGTTTGGTTTGTGGACGGCTCTTGTTTTTACGAAAATGGCCATCCTCATGTGGGCTTCACTGCTGTAAAAGTGCCTACAGGCGAGGTGCTGAGGGGACAGTGTACACCGTATTTTGCCCAAGCAGCCAAAATTGTGGCTATAGCTATAGCAGTAGCACTGGAAAATACCCCCACCACTCAGGAGGTAGTCATTTTCACAGACTCAGACTGGGCCCTTCGGTCCCTGGTGGATTGGGTACCAGAATGGAAAAAGAGAGGGATGAGGTCTGCAGATGGGAAACCCATAGCCCATGCCGACAAACTGACATATGTGTGGGCATTGGCGGAGGCCCGGGATACTGTGGTACATGGGAAAAGTCAGAGCACACAAGAAAGGGACTGAGGAGTCAAAATGGAATAATCGGGCAGATGAGGAAGCAAGGAGGGGGGCCAGAGAAGGGAAATTGTGGCAGCCAAGAAATCGGCAATGTATAGCTCCTATAGCAGCAGCCAGAAAAAGAGACTCAGTTCACATAGATTTAATAACCCTCCAAAGTCAGGATCCCAGCCTGACAGAGTTAGTGAAAAAGGGAAAGCACCGGGAGTGGAAAGTGTGGCAGAATGAATTGAAATTAATTCTGGCAACTAAAGAAGGGGAACCAGAAGCAGTCTGGATGTTTCCTGCAGCCTTAAGAACAGAAATGATTTCCCTAGTTCACGATGGGGGACACCTAGGAGTAGAGAAAACCTTAACCCAATTGCAGGCTGCCGGCTGGTGGCCACACATGAGCAGTGACATGGAGCGGTTTGTAAATAACATGTGCAGTCAATAATGCTGATCCCAAAATAAGCAAAGGAGCTCTGAGACATCAGAGACGAGAGGGACCGTGGGCCCGACTGCAAATTGATTTTATTAGGCCCCTACCCAGGACCACAAGGGGTAATCAGTATTGTCTGGTGGTTGTTGACCCCTTTTCTAAATGGATTGAGGCTATTCCTACTCGAAATAACATAGCTTAAACTACAGCTTGGGTGCTCACTGAACAAGTAATAACCAGATGGGGCACCCTGAGGGAAACTGATTCAGATCAAGGGCCCCACTCTATTGGGGAAATCACAAAAGGAATCTGCCAAGTGTTTGGGATTAAACAAAGGCTACACATAGCTGGACACCCCCAAAGTTCAGGCCAAGTGGAGCGAACTAACCGTACTCTCAAAACATCTCTCAGAAAAGTAGTAAACCAGCAAGGGAAAGATTGGAACCAAAGACTGCCATTTATCCTGATGGCTATCAGGGGGTCCATGGCATTGCATGAAGTAACTCCATTCAAGGCGATGACTGGGAGAGAGATGTGTCTCCCAGAACAGTGGTGGGTGGATGGAACGCCACCTGAAAACCTACAACCCTCACAGACCAATGGATGCAGCGGCTGTTAAAAGTTGTTGCTGACACCCATCGGCAGGTTGCCATAGCCTTGGGAACTAACATTCAGAAAATGGACAAAAGAATGGGTCCCATCTTAAATCCCCAAGAATGGCAGATAGGAGACATGGTTATGTGTCGACAAGTAAGGGAAAAAGCACATAATCTCAGTCCTATTTGGGCAGGACCTGTTAGAATCTGTAACAAGGCTAGCTCCACTGTTTATCAGCTAGAAATTCAGTCAGGAAAGAAAAACATACTGAGGCAATTTCACTCCTCACAGCTAAAATGATGGAAGAGAAACCATCCCAGTCAACTTTAGACGAAGCCAAGCATCAGGCCCAGGTACTCCCAGCTTGGGACAAACATGATTCAGACATCAGTGAGTCTGAATGAATATTAGCTCTAAGATGCTTCACAACTCCCTCCCTCTTGAGGGGGGGGAACAGTCTGGGTGTGTTTTGTGTTGCAGAGTCCTCTGTCAGGAGATGTCCAACAGCCCTGCGTGCAATACGGTCCTGGCTGTGTATGTTGCTATCTGGATTCTTGTGTTTGTGGGTCTACGCTTCTGATTTTGGTACACCAAAAGCCGTCGTGACCGAGACATGGGAGAACCATGCATGGAAGACACTGGAATGTGAAGTAAACAATACTCTCAACATTGCTCCAAGTCCGCATATGTCTCAGGGGAAAGCCTCCATCTTCTTGGACCCACAGATGGATACAACCCCACTTCCGTGAGGTTAAAAGGTTTGAACAAAGTAAACATCACTGTCAGAATGCGTGGGGAAGCAATATGTATAATGGTTTGGACTGTAAATGATAGTCCACTTGGGCAGCTAAAGAATCCCAGAATGATTGGAGGAAACATCACTATTCTCATGCATACCGTAACATTCCCTTCCCCTTTTCGATCCGGGAGAGCAGATTTATTGGTGGCTGGAAATGGAAAATACTACCCAGATAAATTAGGCTGTCACTGGGTTGGAACAAACAGGCTGCTGCTTAATTGTAACCAACCTAGATGTGCGCAGCTGTGGACTGACCTGCCTGATAAAACAGCCCCTGGAGACAAAACAGTCCAATTTAAATTAGAATATGCCATCTACCTCACTGGGAAGCAGATGGATTTGGAAAAAACAGAATTCAAATAATCACACCAGGAGGGGAATGGAAGATCCTCCTGTCCTGTTCCAACAGGAACCAGTGGCCACTCAAAGAGGAGCTCCTGGCTCCACGATGTGGAGAGCAGCATCAGTTAATCTGGTGTGCTAGTGAGGAAATTATCAACATGCCGGTTAGCATGACAGGAAAATGGCTTCTGCGAAGGCCTCATGGTGTAAAAAGTTGCATTGTTTGGGTTTTGGACCCACCAGTCACCAATTTAATCAGTCCCTATGTTGTCTGAAACAATGTCAAAAAGCAATTGGTTCTTGACCCTACTCACTCCCTCAAAAAGGTCATTCTAGACCTAAGTTTGACAAAGGTCTCAGTGATAGAGCCCCAGTGTAAGCAATTTGTTCCACCGTTATTTGAAGGTTGGAAAAATTGGATGGAAATACACAATATTCCCAAACCAGAAAGTTCTAGCAGGGAACGCAGACGGGTAAAAAAAGACTTATCGGAAGCAATTGGAATGGGAGGATCAGTACTTAACTGCATTAATGAGGAGGTGCTTGCAAACAAGATGAATGCAATGGGAGCTCACATAAAAGATTTGGCTACACCTATTAGGGACTCGTTCGAGCAATTACACTCTCTGCAATCCCAAGTAGCAAATATCTTGGCAGAATGGGGAAAAACCCAAGAGGAAGACCATCACCACCGCTTCAGGCTGTTGGCACTCTGCAATCTAACACTTCTTTAGCTATGGCATGTAAGCAACTGCAAGTATGGATGATTGATGTAGTAAAAGATATGATTCGCAATGGTATGAATGGGATGCTCCCAGTAGAAATCAGAAACATAATTTGGAAGAATTCCACCCAAATTGAAAGAGAGTTACAGGCCTAGTGGAAAATGGTAAATTTCACCTATAATCAAGAGTCAAAGGAAATCACAGTCTTTGTTTTGCTAATGTCCCAGGCAGAAATAAAATGGGTTTCTCCCATTGTGGCTTTAGGCCTCAATATTAATCAGACCATAATGGAACCTATCGACCACGGATTGTGGGTGGTGAAAGATGATCAAAAATGGAAAATGGTAGATTTAGGAGCCTGTTTAGAGGAATCTGGAACTGGATATGAATGTAACAAAAATGCCCTCCAACCTCAGGATGTATGTTTGGAAGTAACTGAAGGAAAATGCCATTATGCTATTAACCCATTTGTAAGTAACAATTCTGTGTTTGTGTATCTAGGAAATCATTGTGTATGTCTTCAAAGTTGGTGTCCTACGTTTCTTGTTAATTTTGTGCATAAAGTAAATCATAATTCATATGAGAATAAATGTTTCTGTCATACTGTAGCAATTAGGGGATGTGATTTCGAATTTCATGTACCCGAATTTAAATATAGTCAGTTAAAAGTGTCTTATACTTTGTATTCTATTGTAACACCTGTGCCCCTTGGAGTGGATTTAACTGCTTTACAAACATTGCTTGTACACCCTGATTTACCGAACCAGTTACATATTGCAAAACAGGAAGGGCGCAGAGTCATGGTTACTGTGCATCATAATACCAATGAAATTAAATGGGTATTTGCAAGAATTGGCCAGGACCTGTCACACCACTGGTGGGAAGTCTTATTGGGATGGTCCCCCACTGGCACAGGCATCCTGAATTCAGCCCTACACCCCATCATAGTAATCTTAGGGTGCCAAATTGTAGTGGATTTTGTTACTAGCCTAATGACATGCTGGATATGGCTCAAAATCTGTCAATTGCAAATCCCCTGACAGATGAGTCAGTGGTTACTGCCACCGGCACTCGTACCCCTGGGTAAGGAGCATATCGAACTTGTCGCCCCTCCCTCAACTGGGAAAGGAGGCTAAGGCGATCGCTTGTCAATTGCTGTGCTGGTGTGCTAAGTATGGGATGCCAACAAGAAGATACTTTGCTCGGTCTCAGCTGAGAGCCTTGAGCTTTCATTGAATCCCAACTCGGGTGCATCCAGAAAAGGTGTGACAGTGATCATGTAAAGGCCACCTTGTGTGAAAGGTGACCTTTAAGGAGCGGAAACTGTACGGGGAGACTTTGGCAAACCAGTAAAGTGCCTGAAACCACTATGGCTTATTCCTAAAAGCAGCCAAGGCAGCAGGCTTAGCTTAACCAAGGTAGGAGGGGAGCGGGGTCTTTGGGTGCCACAGAGAGGGCAGTTTGACCCCGCATCCTTCCTGATAAGAATTGTGTTGAAGCGGCTGCATTTTAGAAGAGCAGGACGTGCCCCAGGAATGTCTATTGGGGGCCTCAAGGCTGCAAACTCTGGAAAAACCCACACCTGGTTAATTGATAATCAGAAGGAACCTTTTGCTTGACTATTGAAACTGCTTACTTAACAAATTTTCTTTAAAGGACATGTCATTCTATTACTGGTGTATAAATAAGGGGGGAAGTTTGAGGTAGTTGGACTCTTTTTGGACTCTCCCTCTGGATACATCTTGCAGTCCCCATCGGCAGACAGAAGATTTGGCCACCAGAAGCCTGCTGCTGTGTCATTCAAGAGCCACACTCAGCTTTGGTAATTATCAAGGGTTGGGGGTATTTTACTAACCTGTTGCAGACGTGTGTAAGTGCTTGAGACTAAGTAAAATTTAGCTTTAAGTGAAAGCACTCTTGTGTTGTCCTGTTTGTGCCAGCCACCTATCGGTCGGATGGCCGTGTCTCCCCTGATTTATTTCCTGACACCACCTCGCACAGAGTAAAAGTTACGAAGCGCTTTGGGTTGAAAGAACCCCGGGTAACAGCGCCTCCTCCTGCCCGTCCTTGGGATTAGCTCTGCCAGGTGCTGCGCCTTCCTCCAGCATTATCTCATCTGTTGTCCTGAGGACTCCGCTCACTCCAGGAACTGCAGGCTCCTCTTCATGACTCGGCCCCCTGGCCAGGTCGCTGTGAGCAATTTTCCTTCTGGGAATATCAAAGTCCTGCTATACAAAATGGCAATTTTCCCTTCACTGCTTTGACTGTGCCACTCCTCCAGTGGCTGGTAGGGGAACCCAGGCCCACCGTCTACTTCAGGTTCCAGTCCAGAGCCACCCCTGCACACACTTCTTGAAGCCCTACCCCTTTTTGGGGTGATAGCGGCACCGGTCACAGGCATTTTCTGGGGGGCTTCCCACGGCTTCTTTTTGAGCACGCTAGGACACATCCTTCCTGAACCACCATTTTGTATCTTCAGACAGGCTGGGATCAGTCCCAGGGGAAAGGAGACTCAATGCCCATCAACCCCACTGAGCCATGTTAGGGTTTGAGTGAGGGTCCCCCCCCACACACACACTATTTGCTATTGCTTTCTGCTTTTGGACCCGCTGGTTGTCGGTTACTGGAGACACTAAGGTAGAGGAGGAGGATTCTACTAGAAAGATTTCTGACAAGACTCTAATGAGGTCAAAACATCCATGTGATGGTTAAATCTTAAACACGGGTTTTGTTGTGGTTCCCAGCAACAGATAAGCATTTGAGACCAATGTGACAACCAGGTCTGGTTTGGCTGTTGGGCTTGAGGGAGGTGTGGCAGGGAAGTGTTTAGTGATCTGTAATATACAGCTCAGTACAGATGATCTGGTGGGCCTTTCTACACTTAATCTCTATGACTTGATGCCTGTGTTTGATATTTACTCTCTTACAGTACTCTAGTTGTAAAAAAGTATCCACTAGGAGGATATCAGTGAAGGGTGCAGACAGCTACAATAGCAGATTTGTCAGGAAGGAAACAAATTAGTTCAATTTCTTTCCTTGGTAAGATAAGCTGATAAGAGGAGATAAGTTTATCCACGTTTTTAGTTTTTTTAAATTTCTTGGCTTTTGAAGGTCACAGCTTTAACTGTATCTAAATATTTGCCCGAGATCTTAATCATGAATACATGCTGCCAGATCTTGGCATCCCCATCTCAAGATGCCACTGAAAAGAGCACTATTGCAGAGGAGCACTGGAGGCAGCCAACTGGCTTAACTAGCCATATGGGCATTCCTATGACATAGGGGAATATTCATGCGACAGCACAGCTATGGTTGGTGGAGAGGCTGCAGGCAGCAGTACTGAAGTCTATAATGGTGCAGAGCTGAAAAAAAAAACCAGCAAGATTCTGTACCAAAAATTCCACCATTCTCACGGCAAAGCAGGGTAAAGCTGGCTTCCAGAGTCAAGGATTGGCGTGACCTAGAAGATCACCGGTCCACATAACAACAGAGGAACATCACACTCAGATTCTGATCATCATCTACTTTCATTTGGAACATATGGCACAACTTTGACAACTTCTACTCTCAAGAAATAGCTCACCTACTTTATCCCCTCTCCTTCTCATCTTTCATAGAGCTTGTGAGAAAATTATTTTTCCTCATTTTTTTAAATTAAAATTAAAAAATGTTTTCAGTTTAAAAACAATTGTGTGGGGGGGTTATTTTATTTGATGAAAATACAAACATTTTTGATGAAAATGTTATTTTTAAGGAAATTTCCATTTTGTCAAAAAAGCCATTTTCTATCAAAAAAAGGTTTCACAGTCTCCTTGATGGGAGATAGGACTGTGACTCAGGAAATATGGGTTCCGTGCTCTACTCTGCTACAAACTTCCTGTGTGCCCTTCAGTAAGTCTACCTGCAGCAAGAAGAAGGGTGGCCCAATGGTTAGGTGACCAACTTAGAAGACCTAGGTTCCCTTCCCTCCTCTGCCACAGACTCCCGTGTGACCTTAGCCAAGCCACTTAGTCTCTGTATGCTTCAGTTCCCCCTGTATACAATGGAGAGAACAGCCCTGCCCTGCCTTACAGAGGTGTTGTGTGGATAAATACATATAAGGCATTCAGATGCTGTAGTGATGATGGGGGGGGGGGCATAAGTTCCTAAAGTAAATAGTTCACCAGTCTGTAAAATGGAGACAAAGGGTAGGGGTTTTCTGTAGCTCTCAGCTTTGGCCTAATTCTGCTCCCATTGAAGCGGTAAATTTTTCACTGGTGTTAATGGAAGTTAAGTTAGGCCAATGCTAAATGATTTTAACTATCCCGTCTATGATCCCTACCTACTGTGTTAATAAAACGTAGATCTCGACACATGAAAAGTACTCAGTATTATTATATCAACAGACCCAGACGCAAGGTGTTTCAGGAAAGTAACCCCCTGAGTGTTCGTGAATCCACATGACAGAGATCTGACAGATCTGAGCCATAGTCCAAGCATTCATTTCCTGGCTGTAGAAATCCAAAGAGAGGTGCACGTTAGAAGGAAAATACACACACTCTCAGTTCATCCTAATGATAAATCCACTCCATGCACTGATTATTTGGTGACAGGCTTATCTACAAGGAGTGCTCCTGGGCTTAGTTTGTCCAACATGCTACCATTGGAGGGGCATACACACGCAGATCTTCTGATCATGGAGTAGAGGTCAGGAAGAATTTGTAGATTGAGTAGGTTGATGGCCTCTTTGCAACATTAGCTCTTCAGATTTGGTATCAGTGGAGTAGCTGTGATAACTGGGCACAAGACAGGAGATGGGATGAGACTGAAATGGATCACTGGCACATAGCCTTGCCCTTCACAAGACTCACGGGTCCTGGGCTGTGATGCTGCTCAGCAAGGAAAGACCATGCAGGGTTCTGAATATTTGACGATGGGATTTCCAGGAGGCAGAGATGTTTGAGGGCAATCTTGCGGAGCAAATGGCAATCCAGAAAGAGGTCAAAACTCTGTTTTTCATCAGCTGGGTCTGCTTCATATCTAGAAGCAAATTGTTTGATGCATATAAGAATTGCATAGGCCATGCCAGCGTGCTTTATATTTCCAGATCTCAAGCATCATTAAGGGAATATTAAAGCAGTAAATATATAATACTTTAAGCAACAACTTGCTATGATATTGTAATTATTGGGAAAGCCAGGACATGTAAAGTTTTCTTACAAAAGGATTGAAAGTCAGGGCAAATGTAGCTAGGGCTCTGCAAACAAACTTCGCTGGATCAGGACCAAAGCATGTAACCACATGCTTAACTTTAAACACATGACTACTGTGTGACAACTGGTTTCAATGAGGTAATGTCCTTAAAGTTAAGCCCATGCTTAAATCCATTGCTGAACTGGGACACACTGCATCTCCACACTGCACATCTTCACACTGCATCTCCATTCATACATCAGCCTGAACAGTAATTGGATGTATATTGTCGAGCTGCAATTGCTACATAGATTCAGGCCAGTAGGTATATACTATTTAATAGCAAGGCAGAGTTCCAGGGCTAAGTGAGCAGGTAGGGTAGGACTAAAATGGCAGAGAAGGAGTTAGGTATAAGGAAATTTTAAGGCACATAATGATGACAACACTGACTTAGGCAGCTGCAAATGAAAGAATTTTAAAAATTTAATGTAGTTGGTAACTACTTATGGACTTTAATTTCTGCATTTCTCTAAGTGAAGGCAATAAAAAAAATCATTTCTACCATTTTGAATTTGTTTCATTTTCAGTGTCCTGGTGCCCCAGTGTTTGGGTTTCAAACACTGCACAAGAATCTTGGTCTAAGAACAACTTCCAGTCAGATACGGAGGCTTTAAAGGGGTTTTGGGACCTTTTTAGTAGTCTCTGGTTTTATAACTTAAGGTTTTTTTAAAAAAAATATTACTAGAACTAGGGGTGCTTGAAATGGTTTCCATCATATACAGGACCAGCACAGTGGCTGCATTATCTCTAGATTATTCTTGGGCATGATATTTTTGCAGATCTTTCTAATCCATCATGAAAGAAATTTTCAGATTATGTGTTGAAACCTGATCTTTCACCACTAACATAAATGAGCTGATGCTAAACTGTAGGGGTCAAGAGGAACATTTATAAGTTTGTCAAGGGAGAAAGTAATATCAGAGAGAAAAATCTGAGCATTAATTAACAAATGGAGGGATTGAAATTAATGATGGCTCATAAATAGCTTAAATAACAAACTTTTCAAAAAATCTCTTTAAAAAATCACTATCTAGAGTGTAATTAAATGATGGATCTTTAACGAACACATTTTGGCAGCGAAATCTTACAAATTGTTCAGATTGGCTTAGGTCTATGTGCAGTGAAGGCTTATACAAATAGTTATGATAAATGCCAAGGATTAAGTTGGACGGAGGTTTTTAATGTGTTACTGTAAGGATCTGAGAGAGTAAACCTCACCTCAATGAAGTTTGTGAGACTCTGCCACCCTCTGAAATATTACAGAGGTAACAGGAGGTAAGGTTACTGACCAGCTGGAAGAGAACAAGACAGAACGCAGCAGACACACGCTGCAGAATGGCTGCTTGTGGGCAACAATTGCTTGTCTCTGCACATATAAAGGACCAGCAGCTCCTCAAAAGGTATTCTAGGGCAAAGGTCCCAGAAAAGTGCAACCCAGGGGAGATTTGGTAAGATCAGGGCCTTCACAGAGGAATCAGTGTTTCTCTGTAACAGCCTTTGGACCTACCTGGTAATCTGACCCAAAGCCCATTGTAGGCAAAGGAAAGACTCACAGGGGACTAAAGGGCAGAATGATTAGTCACACTGGGGTACTGCCATTCACTGCAAAATTAAAGAGTTGGAAAAAAATGGGAAAGTTGTAAGTGTGATTTGAACAATCACTGTGATGCAACAGCACACGCTTGTTCCTTCCCAGCAGGGCAGGGTTCCAGGTGGTCATTCTGCAGTGCTTCTCTTGCAGCCTAAAACTTCCAGCGGGGCTGGCTGTCAGGATCCTGGTCCTGAATGGGCTAGGAGCAGCAGCCTCCTCCCCAGCTTGAGCAGCCCTGAAGCCTTGCCCCGACCTGCCCCAGACACTCTCAGTGGGGCAATGGCTGAGGCGAGGGCACATGATGGGCAGGGGCGAGGGACACCCCAACATCAGCCCCTGCCCAGCTATGCGCAGAGCTGCAGCCTGCAGTGGCTCCATGGGGGACAGGGGCAGCCCTATAGCTGCAGAGCAGACAGCAGCGGAGTGGAGCAGGGCACTGGGGGTGAGAGACGAAGAGGCAAAAGCAGCAGCATCTTCCATGCTGCAAACATCACCCAAAGGGGGAGCAGTGACGTGAGACCCTGACAGCGGGGCGGGGCATCTCGGCAGGGCAGGGAGCTCTTTCCTGAGCAGCATTGGCAGCAGTAGCAGGGCAGTAAAACAGCCCAATACTGCAACCCACTACTGCTAAACTCCCCCCTCCCACCCCCCCCCCCACACAACTGTCAGAAGTAGCCCAGTTTGGCAGGAAACCCACGTACGTGGCAGCTGTCACACGGTTTGGAGTGACTCACAACCGTGAGTGCTTACCTCACAACAGCCTGTCAAAAACAGGGCAGATACCCCAAGCTGGTGGACTGTTCTCGAATAACATTTCACCAAGCCAACAACAAATGTGAGCTCCTGGATCGCTATACCAGTTTTACCATGGAGTCACAGGCCCCCCAGCTATCTTGCCACCCAGACAAACTGGACTTTGTGATAAATGGTCAAATAAACCAAAAATCACATCACATAAGGTTTCTCCCAGCCCCAAGAGACCAGTCACTCACCCCAGATCAACTGGCACTCCGGATCTTACCCCAAAGATAACGCTGGCAGCCAATTCTATACTAAACTAAGTAAAGATTTATTAGCTAAGAAAAAAGAATACGAGTTATTGAGAGGTTAAAGCAGGTATAATATATGTACAGGGAAATTGCAGTTTGTAATTCCAAATGGTGGCAGTGATGTAATAAACTGGCAGTTTCCCAAAAGTCTTTTCAGTGTACCCAGATTGTTTCGGGGAATCTCCACTTTGTATCCGGTACACTTCCCTGTAAGAGTCCAAACAGTCCAGAGATGAAGGCTCTTTCTTTGAATCCATTCTTATATGTTCTTCTGACAGAAGACAAGCTAACAGTGTCTCTACCCACTTGGGCTTTTCCTTTGATGATGGTGAGTGAGGAATGCAGTTAGTCTTTTGACCTCTGACCATCATACATAAAGTCCTTAAGTCGTTCATTAGCATTGCACAAGATTTCTTTGATGGGTTATTTAGTTACAAGGGTACACACAGTGTAAATATTTGCTATTACATTATAACAGGAACAGATAAGTGAAAACAAAGCAAGTAACATACTATTCATTTTCACAAAGCTTAAACACCCAATACACTCTTCTACATCTAACCATTACTTTGATCTGTACTAATACACAAGTGACTTGACCTGACCTGGTCTGCCTGGGTCACAACATCCTTCTCCCCATTCCCATGTCTGTATGTGGTTTGCTAAGCCCTACTCCTGCAACATTAATGCACAGGGTTAACTTTGCTTCTTTTCATCACAGTAGTGCCCCACCATGATCGGTGCTGCACTGCTCTGGGCTCCCCGCGGACACATAGTGAGAGGGTTCGAGGCTGTACCTCTAGAGCGCCCCCTTGGTGCCGGACATGGCACTTTTGCTGTCCCACTAAAAGGAGTGATTTTTCACACACCCTGTGAGTGACATAGCTGGGTTGACCTAACTTTTTAGTGGAGCCTGGCCTTGAGCTGTGGCTACACTAGAGAGCTAAGAAGCTCTCCTGCTGACATAGCGCTGTCCATACCGGTGCTTAGGTCGGTGTAACTTACATCACTCAGGGGGTGGTTTATTCACACCCCTAAGAGACACAGTTCTATCGACCTAAGTGTAGTGTAGCCATAGCCTTAGTCTCTTAGCAAGGGCTGGGTCTCTAAGCCATTGTCAGCCTGAGAAGCCCAGGCTGAACCTGCTGGGCTCAGAGGAAAAAGAAAGAAAACAAATAATCCAAACTATCCAAAGGTTCCAGGCCATAGAGGAGCAGCAGCAGCTCCCATGCTGTGATTTTGGGAAGCTCTGAACCCTAGTTCTGCTTCTCTGTGAAGTGCCACCCGTTCCTGGGGCTGGATCTCGCCTTTTAAGGAGCCACCCTTCTCCAGGGAGAACAGACCTCCCAGGTGTGATGGGTCTGAGCTGAGCTTGTTAACCCCTTCCCGGCTGGCGTGGGAACTTGTCTGACCACAAAGAGACAGCCCCTGCCCCCAATAGGTAAGACAGACAAAGGCGAGGAGGGGAAACAGAGTCACACAGAGATGAAGTCACTTGCCCAAGGTCACGCAGCAAGTCAGTGGGGGAAATGGGAAGAGAATCAGGTCTCCTGAGTCCCAGTCCAAGGTCATGCAGCCTCTTAAGTGACTAGACGTGCTGAAGCCAATGGGAGTGCTCACATGAGCGAAGTGAGGCATGTATGCAAGGCCCCAGATTGTACAGCACCGAGACCGTGTTTTGGTGTCACAGATGAAATAATCATAGTGGAAAGGTAGCTGAGCTAAGAGTTGGAAAAGGCATTTACAGTGAGGGTGCCTAACAAATAGTAACTCAGAGGGAGGGTGAGGTGGATAAGCCTGCCTGGCTCATACAGGAATTAAGGACAGGAAATAATATTGGTTGTACTGTTACTTTACACAGTGTTTTGGGGATAAGGGATGAGATGCCCCTGTTTCTCCCGGCTAATTGAGCAATTCAGGTGGGAGACCCTTTGTCTTAGTCAGTGGCCCCCGATGAAGGTGTTTGGTGGCACTGAGTGTTTGTCAGTGTGGTTTCCGGTCCCTGTAGGAAATGAGAAGGCACCTTGGTGGAAGGACAATTGGGCGTGAGGTGATTGCTTTGGATACGCAGTGGAGAAGCGCTGACACAGCATCAGGGTTAAGGTTCTTTGCTGAAACCTACCTAGGAATTTCCTCATTTCTAGGCTTATTTTTTTATTTACACTTGGAACCTTCATTTTGAATTTCCTTTCTTCCTAAGGGGAGCTGTTAATCAAAGCTGCAATGTTTTCTAGACATAGCAACAATCACCCTAACTATGGGCCTGCTACCACAGCTGTACCACATCCATGTTAATTGCAAATATAGTAGAAATAAAGCCAAAAAGAACTCTTCATCTGGAGCCTAAAAGCAGGTAGAAATGTGTCTGCTGTTCACTGCTGCTGGTTTTCTCAGGATGCTTTGGCTGCTGTGTAATTGTGTCAGCCACTGGATGCTTTTGCTGGCATATCAGTTTCAACAACCGGGATGGAAAATCTGCGGTGCTTGGCAGGCACAGAGGATGTGGAGGGCTCCCTGGTTAGTTGTGAGAACTGGCTGAAAGAAGCATATTTTTAATGAGGAAGCCAGTAAAACCAGTTCCAAATCATCCCTTCCCCCCAAAAAAGATAACAAAAAACCTACCCAATGCAATTCACTAACTGCAAAGTCCCCTGCGTCGTTATTAGCATTGGACTGAGCAAGCACACGCACTGACAATGTGATGCAATAACAAAAAAAAAGCTCATGTCATTCTGGGGTGTGTTAACAGATGTTCTGTGTAGGACGTGGAAGTTAACTGTACCGCTCTGCTTGGCACTGGTGGGGCCTTAGCTGGAGCACTGCATCCAGTTCTGGGGGCCACACTTTAAGGAAGAGGAGGACAAATTGTAGTCCAGAGGAGAGCAACAACAATTACATGAAGGTTTAGAAACCCTGACTTGTGAGTAATAGTTAAAATAAACTAGGGCTGTTTAGTCTCGAGAAAAGAAGACTGGGGCAGGGGGGACCCTTAAAAGATTCCAGGTTCGTTAATGGCTGTTATAAAGAGGATGGTGATCAATTGTTCTCCATGCCCACTGAAGGCAGAACAAGTAGTAACAAGCTTAATCTGCAGCAAGGGAGACTTAGGTTAGATATTAGGAAACACTTTCTAACTGTAAGGATATTTAAATACTAGAATATGTTGCCTAGGGAGGTTTTGGAATCCCACCATTGGAGGTTGTTAAGAACAGGTTGGACAGACACCCATTAGAGATGGTCTAGGTTTAGTGAGTCCTTCCTCAGTGCAGGGGGATGACTAGATGATCTCTCTAGTTCCCTTCCAGCCCTACATGTCTGAATCATTCCATCAATCCCAATCCTTTCTCTCTTCCTCTTAGCCTCTCCTCTTCCTGCTCTCTTCTTTCAGTGCTACGGTCTGTACATCCAGCTCTACTCTACTCTAATCCTGGCTCTGTCATTCCACTCCCACAACTTCCTGCTTCCCCTGCATTCCCTGACCTAGAGATCCCTGCATTTCCTACCTCAGCTCCTGCTTCCATGTTCACCTTTGGAGAACATCTCAGGAGTACTCAGTTTCCTTGTTTTAAGCTCACTCTCTCATCTGCCAGCTCTGCTCTCTTCCTTCCATTTATTTTGGCATGTTCTTCTCCTTTTGGCTTGAGTTGGTTCTGTCCCTTTCTTCTCTGAGTGTGGAATCGTGACCCCGTTGAAGTCAACCGGAGTTTTGTCACGAACTTCAATGGGGCCAAGATTTCAATCTGACTCTAGTCTGGCCCCTTTCCGTATTTTTGATGTTAGCCTTAGCCTTTTCATTTCTCTTTAATCTTGCCCCCTCTCGGATCTATACTCTTCTCTTTTCCTACTCTCTCACTCTTCTGCTGTTTGCAACACCTCCCCCCCTCATTAATGGACTTAACCTCCATGAATTTATCCAGTTATCTTTTAAATCCTGTTATAGTTCTAGCCTTCACAACCTCCTCAGGCAAGGAGTTCCACAGGTTGACTATGTGCTGAGTGAAGAAGAACTTCCTTTTATTTGTTTTAAACCTGCTGCCCATTAATTTCATTTGGTGGCCCCTAGTTCTTATATTGTGGGAACAAGTAAATAACGTTTCCTTATTCACTTTCTCCACACCACTCATGATTTTATAGACCTCTATCATATCCCGCCATAGTCTCCTCTTTTCCAAGCTAAAAAGTCCTGGCCTCTTTAATCTCTCCTCATCTGGGACCCGTCCCAAACCCCTAATCATTTTAGTTGCCCTTTTCTGAACCTTTTCTAATGCCAGTATATCTTTTTTGAGATGAGGGGACCACATCGGTACGTAGTATTTAGATGCGGGCGTACCATGAATTTATATAAGAGCGATAAGATATTCTCCGTCTTATTCTCTATCCCTTTTCTAATGATTCCTAACATCCCATTTGCTTTTTTGACTGCGTGGACATCTTCAGAGAACTATCCACAATGACTCCAAGATCTTTCTCCTGATTAGTTGTAGCTAAATTAGCCCCCATCATACTGTATGTATAGTTGGGGTTATTTTTTCCAATGTGCATTACTTTACATTTATCCACATTAAATTTCATTTGCCATTTTGTTGCCCAACCACTTAGTTTTGTGAGAGCTTTCTGAAGTTCTTCACAGTCTGCTTTGGTCTTAACTATCTTGAGCAGTTTAGTAGCATCTGCAAACTTTGCCACCTCACTGTTTACCCCTTTCTCCAGATAATTTATGAATAAGTTGAATAGGATTGGTCCTCGAACTGACCCTTGGGGAACATCACTAGTTACCCCTCTTCATTCTGAAAATTTACCATTTATTCCTACCCTTTGTTCCCTGTCTTTTAACCAGTTCTCAGTCCAGGAAAGGATCTTCCTTCTTACCCCATGACAACTTAATTTACAAACGAGCCTTTGGTGAGGGACCTTGTCAAAGGCTTTCTGGAAATCTAAGTACACTATATCCACTGGATCCCCCTTGTCCACATGTTTGTTGACCCCCTCAAAGCTTTCCCAAGGCTGTTGGGTGGTCCTGTGGCTATGACAGTTGCTCAGGGAACAGCACCCCCAAGTTCTGGTCCTGTAGAACCACAAATAAGCACTCTCCACCCAGACAACTGAGACATTGTCAGCTGCTGTGCTGAGGCAGGGCTTTGCTGGGTGAGTGGGATTTTATTGGATGGACTCTCTCAGAAGGAATGAAAATGTGGCTGTTTGCTAAGGGTATTTAAAAGCTCTGGAAAGAAAAGACATCATAGCCTCATCTCTGCTGATCCCAGTCCTTTCCCATTCTAAATAGATCAGATTATCTGTTCCCACTGAAAAGTGAAGGACCCCTCACCAATGGTGTAATCCAAAGCATGGTAGTTGTTTCTCTTAATATTTACCCCAAGTTTGGTGCTTCACTGTATAACTGAGATGGTGGAAGCACTTAGAGGACTGCACGGAGTGTGATGGCTAATTAGACCAAGATTCTCCACATGTGTGCCAGGGACAGAAGCAGGGTGTAAGGACCTGTGCAAGGACAAAGGACAACTGCAGCAACTAGCTACTACCTTCTAGCACCCCTGGGGATGCAAGCCACCTAAATGGGATGGGAAGGAGGTGGGGCAATGGTCCTGCTTTCCCAAAACATCAGCCAATGGGGCTGGCGGGCCAACGTATCCTAAAGGATGCTGCAATGCCTACTTTGCATTGGAGCACTCCCGCCATAACAGGACAGGGCATGACGTGACCTGAGAATGAAAGGGGTGCTGAGGTCCTATGGATATAGTCACAGCTGATGTCCCATGATCAAGGCAGGACAGCTCTCTGGAACTGAGATCCTGCCTGCAAGTGTCACCATGAAGTTACGCCATCCAGTCAAAGCTTTT
Organism: Chelonia mydas; assembly: GCF_015237465.2. Classification (NCBI taxonomy): domain Eukaryota; kingdom Metazoa; phylum Chordata; order Testudines; family Cheloniidae; genus Chelonia; species Chelonia mydas. The sequence continues at coordinate 5,060,853 of NC_057852.1, read as the reverse complement.
CTTTTTTAATTGTATGGACTCAATTTAGTCTTGATTTTTTTCCCCACTGCTTATTTTTAAATTGCAATCTTTGCCTTTTGTACTTGTGCTAAAGGCACTTTGAACTTTGCACCTTACCCAGTGAGTTTTACGAGAGATTTTAAATTGCAGTAGATTGAGCAATATTTTACCTCTGGTGCTTGCAGTTTTGATCTAAGATTTCTGCCTTAAACTGAGGCAGAGTGAGAAATTTCCAACTTAAAAGGGTTGAGTTATATTTGTGATCTAATAGACTGAGAAATATTTTATCTCTACTACTTGCACTTTGCTCTGAGATTTGCACCTTAAAAAGGTAGTGAAATTGCATTGCACTTTTAGCTTTTCTCTCTTTGATAAATGGCATGAGTTTCCGAGATCTTAGAGAATATGGCCACACTGAGGAAACCTTAAAAATTAATAGTATGTAGCTATCTGAGCACAAAATAAAATGAATTCACCTCTTCTATTCAACACACACCACTTGAACTTAGTCAGTTGCAAGCGGAGCTGAAGACAACCTTAATTGTCAGCATTGCCCATCTTTGCAGAATCCAGGAACTTGCTTATGCTGCTATAATTGTTTTTGATAGGACAACGAATGGTATTAAATCAAGAACAACTGAATGTCGTGATAACCCTGCTATAATAAATCAAGAAGTGCTAGTCCATACTTTAGAAGCTGTGTGCCTCAGATTACCCTATAAAGAGGCATTGAGGATGGAAAAACAGACCATACTAGATGATAAATTACCCGCACAAACAGTGCTGATGTAATTCAATGACAACTTCAAAAGACAAGTGCATGGTGTGGGTTTTTTCTCACTGACTCAGCATGTGCTAATGAATACATCTTATTGTTTTGCACAAGGCATACCATACAACATTTATCTAGCGCAATGTTGTATGTAATAAATGGGACAACCAAAATAACACCAAGTATTTCAGCAATCAGTTACACGCACTTGTAGGCATTAATAAGAATTCTCAGATAATGAAACTTGCTTTTCCCTCTGATGTCTTCAAAAGCCCCAAATTGTTCTGAAAAATTGTTTCAAAACGTGAATGATGCCACACAGGAACACTGATCCACACTTCCCATCACCAATTTTGAACAAGCTGTAATTAAGGCAACAAAGTTTTTTGCACCTGTTAAGAAGAAAGTTTGGTTCTCCTACTTGAATCAAAGCTGTTGACATAATTCAAAGCACAAGTTTAGCAAATCTATATGGAAATGGTCACAGATGCCATCTGAGTTTCTGTCTCTTGCCCCCATTAGTTTTCTGTAACTGACAGAACTCCAAAAGCTTCAGATAACAAGGTGTCTTATCCCTGTTAATGCTCCTGATGCGGTGCTGTGACTCAGAGAGGACGACACACATTGAAGAGTAAACACACAAATGGAAAACAAACCAAATCATCCATTGTTACTTTCCCCCACCAGACCTGTAACTGGTATGTGAGTGGCAAAGATTAACCCAAAGAATACAAAAAGACAGTGGGCATGAGGCACCGGCTAACAGGGAGGCTGATGAGAAGGGTGCATGTTTGGATGTTACAAAATGAAAACAATGTGAGTTGGAACTCTATGGTAGAAGGAATGTCAGCCCTTCCAATGCTGTGTGTGATCTTAGGATAATTGCATCTTATAGGCTGGGCAAAGTCACTCCCCTATTGGTTTTAAAGATCTTTTGCACATGACATCATGCTGAATTCTTGTAGAGATGTTTATGTTTTGATCTTACTTCAAAAATACTAATATAGGCCACCTTTGCACCCTTCCAAACTTTGGGGTATCCAGCCACCTAGCAAATCCCCTGTGTAAATTACAGCTGCCTCAGGGTTGCTCTGTTTTATAGCAGCTGTTCATAGCCTCCAGATTGCTCCAAAAGCCATCACTGGCACCTAAGGACGCCCTCACTACGTCCTTTTCCCTCCTGCCACGGCTCTGCATCACCCGGGGATTCCCCTAGACAGATGGGGATCCTCCACTGGTTGACTAAGCCAACCTTAAGGCTGCTTTGCACTTCTGGAGTGGCACAAAGTAGCCTTAATGAAGCAGAGGATGTGGTACAAGGGGCAAGGCATTGGAGAATCAGACACAGAGATGAGTCTTTCCAACTGATATTGAAATGACTTGATTGAATGGGAGGCAGATGCCTGAGCATTCATCTGAAAGCTCAATTTTACCTACCTTTCCTTTCCATGCAAACCTCTCCTAGTTGGCCTCCCACCTGTCTTAATTTTATTTCAAAATCCCACTTGCAGTATATTTAGCATGTTGCCATTTTAGTGGTCTAATCTTATGCAAGTCATTACTTTTGTGTTGCTCTTTACTCAGGCTGCAAAATCTTGTTCGTAATGCATGTCCCATCACATGCAGGTCTGATATTCAGGGCTGGGCAGCAGGAAGTCCTGTGTTCTAACCTCAGCACTGCACTGATTTGCTGTCTGATCTTGGGCAAGTTGATTTGCCGCTCTGTGCCTTAGTTTCCCCATCTGTAAAAGTGAGGAAAATGTTTACTTCCCTGCCTCACGGGCACATTACGAGGGTAAAACATAAAATGACCATTCATCCAAAATATACCAAGGCAGGCCTGGTTTTTCATCTGGTGTCTGTGATGGGGTTCTCTACTCACCGTGGGACAGCACCACCTCCTGGAGATGCTGGGGATTAGCTCTGCCATGCTGACACCACTTTCTATGATTGCACTCGGCCACCCTCCATCCCTTTCACCGTCTGTGGCCCTCTCTCGCTCCAGTAGCTGCTGCTTCCTCTTTGTGACTCAGCCCTCCAGCCAGGTCACAATGTGGTTTCCCCTTCCGTGGATACCAAAGCCTTTCGTGTGACTGTTCCCAGGCAGTCTCTGGCATGGCGCTGTTGGTGCCACCCCCTGGTGGCCAGTAGGGAACCCAGGATCACCTACTACTCTGGGTTCCAGTCCAGCGACCCTGTACTTGGCAACTGTGGCCTGCTTTCCTTCAGACCCTGTTGTTTCTTCCTTGGACTCCTTCCTACAGCTTCTGGTTCCCCACTCTCGGTGTACCAGTTCAAATTACCTCCTCTCAGGGAGCAACTATACACTACTGATCCCTGTAGCCTCAAACACACCTCCCTTCTCTCAGGGAGTGACTGCAGACTACTTCCCTGCAGCCCCTTTCCGTTGCCAGCTTCCTGGTGATATAAACCCAGCCCAGCTCCTCTCCCAGCTGGACTTCATTAGAAAATTAGGCCTTAGTGCGCCTTGGTGCTCCTTCAGGTGCAGCCTATAGATTAATTGGCCTAATTTACTCCTTCAGGCCTTGTGTGGGGTGAACATCCCATCTCAGTGTCCCAGGAAATTATTTTAGGACACCTGAACTGCCCTGGGTTTTCATCAATTAAAAAAATATTTTTAATAAATACAAATAGTTTGTTCTAGACATTGCTGTACAGAGTAGAGCTTAGTCATAGTTGAACAAGAACAGACAGTGCCGTGGAATGAGTGCTCAGTGTGTTGGGCAGTGTTTGGGACGAAGAGAGCAGTCAAAGGAGTGTCCAGTTCTCTGACCTGTTCTTTTGCTCAGGGAAAATGTTAATGATGCTTGTCCAGTGTTTCCCAATAAACTCACTCAGACACTAAGTGACTGGGGGAAAATCCTGCCCCCCCTGAGAAATATGCACAAAGGGGAGAGCAATGACATCGACACACATTATACAAACAATGGAGTTTTGTCTTTATATGAATAACTCATGACCTTAAAAAATGTCACCACAAAAGTGTCCAGGTTTGATTTTGAATTCCTGATCACCTTGGTTGAATAATTAGCGTCTGCATTAGTCTTTGAGTGTGTAAAGTACTCCATGCAGTAATGGATGCGTATTATAATAAGCCACAATAAATTACTTTCAGTGATAAACTAATACAGGCAAATATAGACCCAAAGTACCATCTGATGCTGCTTTTCTGCAGTCACTTGACAATATGCACCTATTTCCCTGCCTTGAATCATAGAATCATAGAATATAAGGATTGGAAGGGAGCTCAGGAGGTCATCTAGTCCAACCCCCTGCTCAAAGCAGGACCAATCCCCAACTAAATCATCCCAGACAGGGCTTTGTCAAGCCTGACCTTAAAAACTTCTAAGGAAGGAGATTGCACCAGCTCCCTAGGTAATACATTCCAGTGTTTCACCACCCTCCTAGTGAAAAATATTTTCCTGATATCCAACCTAAACCTCCCCCACTGCAACCTGAGACCATTACTCCTTGTTCTGTCATCTGCTACCACTGAGAACAGTCTAGATCCATCCTCTTTGAACCCCCTTTCGAGTAGAATCATAGAATCATAGAATATCAGGGTTGGAAGGGACCTCAGGAGGTCATCTAGTCCAACCCCCTGCTCAAAGCAGGACCAATCCCCAATTAAATCATCATAGAATCATAGAATATCAGGGTTGGAAGGGACCCCAGAAGGTCATCTAGTCCAACCCCCTGCTCAAAGCAGGACCAAGTCCCAGTTAAATCATCCCAGCCAGGGCTTTGTCAAGCCTGACCTTAAAAACCTCTAAGGAAGGAGATTCTACCACCTCCCTAGGTAACGCATTCCAGTGTTTCACCACCCTCTTAGTGAAAAAGTTTTTCCTAATATCCAATCTAAACCTCCCCCATTGCAACTTGAGACCATTACTCCTCGTTCTGTCATCTGCTACCATTGAGAACAGTCTAGAGCCATCCTCTTTGGAACCCCCTTTCAGGTAGTTGAAAGCAGCTATCAAATCCCCCCTCATTCTTCTCTTCTGCAGACTAAACAATCCCAGCTCCCTCAGCCTCTCCTCATAAGTCATGTGCTCTAGACCCCTAATCATTTTTGTTGCCCTTCGCTGGACTCTTTCCAATTTATCCACATCCTTCTTGTAGTGTGGGGCCCAAAACTGGACACAGTACTCCAGATGAGGCCTCACCAGTGTCGAATAGAGGGGAACGATCACGTCCCTCGATCTGCTCGCTATGCCCCTACTTATACATCCCAAAATGCCATTGGCCTTCTTGGCAACAAGGGCACACTGCTGACTCATATCCAGCTTCTCGTCCACTGTCACCCCTAGGTCCTTTTCCGCAGAACTGCTGCCTAGCCATTCGGTCCCTAGTCTGTAGCGGTGCATTGGATTCTTCCATCCTAAGTGCAGGACCCTGCACTTATCCTTATTGAACCTCATCAGATTTCTTTTGGCCCAATCCTCCAATTTGTCTAGGTCCTTCTGTATCCTATCCCTCCCCTCCAGCGTATCTACCACTCCTCCCAGTTTAGTATCATCCGCAAATTTGCTGAGAGTGCAATCCACACCATCCTCCAGATCATTTATGAAGATATTGAACAAAACCGGCCCCAGGACCGACCCCTGGGGCACTCCACTTGACACCGGCTGCCAACTAGACATGGAGCCATTGATCACTACCCGTTGAGCCCGACAATCTAGCCAGCTTTCTACCCACCTTATAGTGCATTCATCCAGCCCATACTTCCTTAACTTGCTGACAAGAATGCTGTGGGAGACCGTGTCAAAAGCTTTGCTAAAGTCAAGAAACAATACATCCACTGCTTTCCCTTCATCCACAGAACCAGTAATCTCATCATAAAAGGCGATTAGATTAGTCAGGCATGACCTTCCCTTGGTGAATCCATGCTGACTGTTCCTGATCACTTTCCTCTCCTCTAAGTGCTTCAGGATTGATTCTTTGAGGACCTGCTCCATGATTTTTCCAGGGACTGAGGTGAGGCTGACTGGCCTGTAGTTCCCAGGATCCTCCTTCTTCCCTTTTTTAAAGATGGGCACTACATTAGCCTTTTTCCAGTCATCCGGGACTTCCCCCGTTCGCCATGAGTTTTCAAAGATAATGGCCAAGGGCTCTGCAATCACAGCCGCCAATTCCTTCAGCACTCTCGGATGCAATTCGTCCGGCCCCATGGACTTGTGCACGTCCAGCTTTTCTAAATAGTCCCTAACCACCTCTATCTCTACAGAGGGCTGGCCATCTCTTCCCCATTTTGTGATGCCCAGCGCAGCAGTCTGGGAGCTGACCTTGTTAGTGAAAACAGAGGCAAAAAAAGCATTGAGTACATTAGCTTTTTCCACATCCTCTGTCACTAGGTTGCCTCCCTCATTCAGTAAGGGGCCCACACTTTCCTTGGCTTTCTTCTTGTTGCCAACATACCTGAAGAAACCCTTCTTGTTACTCTTGACATCTCTTGCTAGCTGCAGCTCCAGGTGCGATTTGGCCCTCCTGATATCTTTCCTACATGCCCGAGCAATATTTTTATACTCTTCCCTGGTCATATGTCCAACCTTCCACTTCTTGTAAGCTTCTTTTTTATGTTTAAGATCCGCTAGGATTTCACCATTAAGCCAAGCTGGTCGCCTGCCATATTTACTATTCTTTCGACTCATCGGGATGGTTTGTCCCTGTAACCTCAACAGGGATTCCTTGAAATACAGCCAGCTCTCCTGGACTCCCTTCCCCTTCATGTTAGTCCCCCAGGGGATCCTGGCCATCTGTTCCCTGAGGGAGTCAAAGTCTGCTTTCCTGAAGTCCAGGGTCCGAGCGAGGTAGTTGAAAGCAGCTATCAAATCCCCCCTCATTCTTCTCTTCCGTAGACTAAACATCCCCACTTCCCTCAGCCTCTCCTCATAAGTCATGTGTTCCAGTCCCCTAATCATTTTTGTTGCCCTCCGCTGGACGTTTTCCAATTTTTCTACATCCTTCTTGTAGTGTGGGGCCCAAAACTGGACACAGTACTCCAGATGAGGCCTCACCAATGTCGAGTAGAGGGGAATGATCACGTCCCTTGATCTGCTGGCAATGCCCCTACTTATGCATCCCAAAATGCCATTGGCTTTCTTGGCAACAACAGCACACTGTTGACTCATATCCAGCTTCTCATCCACTGTAACCCCAAGGTCCTTTTCTGCAGAACTGCTGCCTAGCCATTCGGTCCCTGGTCTGTAGCAGTGCATGGGATTCTTCCATCCTAAGTACAGGACTCTGTACTTCTCCTTGTTGAACCTCATCAGATTCCTTTTGGCCCAATCCTCCAATTTGTCTAGGTCCCTCTGGATCCTATCCCTACCCTCCAGCATATCTACCTCTCCTCCCAGTTTAGTGTTGTCTGCAAACTTGCTGAGGGTGCAATCCACACCATCCTCCAGATCATTTATGAAGCTATTGAACAAAACCGGCCCGAGGACCGACCCTTGGGGCACTCCAGTTGATACCGGCTGCCAACTAGACATGGAGCCATTGATCACTACCAGTTGAGCCCGTCAGTCTAGCCAGCTTTCTATCCATGTTATAGTCCATTCATCCAGCCCATACTTCTTTAACTTGCTGGCAAGAATACTGTGGGAGACCGTATCAAAAGCTTTGCGAAAGTCAAGCAATAACACATCCACTGCTTTCCCCTCATCCACAGAGCCAGTTATCTCGTCATAGAAGGCAATTAGATTAGTCAGGCATGACTTGCCCTTGGTGAATCAATACTGACTGTTCCTGATCACTTTCCTCTCCTCTAAGTGCTTCAGAATTGATTCCTTGAGGACCTGCTCCATGATTTTTCCGGGGACTGAGGTGAGGCTGACTGGCCTGTAGTTCCCAGGATCCTCCTTCTTCCCTTTTTTAAAGATGGGCACTACATTAGCCTTTTTCCAGTCATCCGGGACTTCCCCAGATCGCCATGAGTTTTCAAAGATAATGGCCAATGGCTCTGCAATCACATCCGCCAACTCCTTTCGCACTCTCAGATGCAGCGCATCCGGCCCCATGGACTTGGGCTCGTCCACCTTTTCTAAATAGTCCCGAACCACTTCTTTCTTCACAGAGGGCTGGTCACCTCCTCCCCATGCCGTGCTGCCCAGTGCAGTAGTCTGGGAGCTGACCTTGTTCGTGAAGACAGAGGCAAAAAAAGCATTGAGTACATTAACTTTTTCCACATCCTCTGTCACTAGGTTGCCTCCCTCATTCAGTAAGAGGCCCACACTTTCCTTGACTTTCTTCTTGTTGCTAACATACCTGAAGAAACCCTTCTTGTTACTCTTAACATCTCTTGCTAGCTGCAACTCCAAGTGTGATTTGGCCTTCCTGATTTCACTCCTGCATGCCTGAGCAATATTTTTATACTCCTCCCTGGTCATTGATCCAATCTTCCACTTCTTGTAAGCTTCTTTTTTGTGTTTAAGATCAGCAAGGATTTCACTGTTAAGCCAAGCTGGTCGCCTGCCATATTTACTATTCTTTCTACACATCGGGGTGGTTTGTCCCTGTAATCTCAATAAGGATTCTTTAAAATACAGCCAGGTCTCTTGGACTCCTTTCCCCCTCATGGGGGGATCTCCCAGGGGATCCTGCCCATCAGTTCTCTGAGGGAGTCAAAGTCTGTTTTTCTGAAGTCTAGGATCCGTATTCTGCTGCTCTCCTTTCTTCCCTGTGTCCCTTTCTTCCCTTGGCATATCCTTGAGGATTTGGAAGAAGAGCAGTCAGAGGCTTGAACACACTGGTGAGTATAAATATTTTGAATTAGTTTCTGGAGTGCTTTTGCCCACCCTAGGTGATCTCTCTTGCTGGGATTGCATGGCTGTTATCCTTGAAAGCATGTCAGTCTCTAGAAAAACAACAGGTATTATTTAACAAATAACCCTTTCCATTCCACGAAAGAATTCCAATGACCAGATTCTGACTTGCTTGGCCCCTTACAGGTACAAAGTGTAGGTTAGTCAGCATGGTAACCTTTTATAAGCACTTTGTACAGCTCTCAAGCCCATATCCTCAAAGATGTTCAGCTCTAACCTGCCTCTTGCTTTCAATGGGAGCTACGTGTCAAACAACCTTTGAAAAGCTGTGTCTCAGAGGCTGTGCAAGGTGTAATGCAATGGAGAATCAGTTTTTCTGAATCTGCAACCATCTTTCCTGCGGCCATTAATTAATTTGGTTGGCAGTTCCTTCTCCTCCTCATGGACCTGGCCAGGAATCTCTACTATTCCCTGCCAGGACCCCAGCCTTCCCTGTATCTTGTGCCTGCAGGTATCCGGCATCACTGGCTGTGCCCTGCAGCTCCCCTCTCCACGGTGCAGAGACTATTTAAACAATTTACTTGGAAATGCTCAGAAAATTCCTTCTGTCCTCAGACAGTAAGTGCTGTAAGGTTGGAAAAGATACACTGCATTACTCATACATAATGAAGAGATTTAATCCCGGCTCTATGTGCAAAACTCAGAATTACCTGTGGAGTCATGGGCAGTGTCTCCATAATAAAACCTCTGGGGGTGTTTCTGGACTCAGGTATCTAAGGAGCAATAGATATATATTATTTCCTACTAGCCACAGCTCCTCTCCCCAAACAATGGGCACAGTTTTGGTTTGTGTTTTGAACCACAACTTTTGCAATCACATGACCTTCTTTTGGCCCTTTGAGGTTTTTTCACTGGTCGGACATTCGCCAAGTACTTCTGCAAAGCCTTCTCCAGCGCTGGCAGTTTCATAATGTAACTGTGCTGGCATTTACTCGGCATGTATTTATTTTAACATGTGTCTCAAGCTCTGACTCGTAGGCTACGTCTTTTCCTGCAATGGGGAAAGGCTGCAGAAGAAGGGAGGCAGCAGGACACTACACAGCTAAAAACAGCAGCATGGAAGGGAAGGCACGGCTTGGGTGAGTACAGGACATGTAGGGTATGTATTCGGGTACATACCCACACCCCTCAGGCATGTCTTTACTTACCTAAGCCATGTCTCAAGGTCCACACAGCTAGTTATACCTGTGCTAGGGGCATTTATGCGCACCACCTGCTGAAAGATGCAGGTAATGTAGATGTACACTTAGGAGATTTTTATTTATTTCTTTAATTGCATTTACAAAAAAAATCATTGACTGCAAGTGTTATTTGATCTGGAATCGTTGCTGCTGTAACTTCGCTAAAACTGTCCCCGTGAGCTTAGAGAACGTAGAGCCTGAAGATCTTTCAAACAGGCATCAAATATCTCCCTTGTTGCTACTGTATGTCACACAACAAAAGGCACCTCTTTTATTCATTCTGGTGCTGTGAACTGTGTATCAGACTTTGGCAAAATGACATCTGTGTTGTCTTTTTTTCTGCTGCTGCTTTGTAAAGAGACATCTTCTGACTACCGAGTGCTGCTGACCCTGCAATTGTCAGACACAGCTGCTTGTGCTTGCTGTGTTTTTCAGCTTCACTAACTGCTGGGAGATGCAGCTGAAATCGCTGCTTAAAAGTTCTCCAATCCTTGGCCATAGTTGCTGCAATTTTCATTGAAGCTGGAGGCGTAATTTCACTCTTAGCAACGCAAACATTTTGCCTCTGCCAGTGCTGAGCCTTTTCAGCTAGATTTGTTGATTTCTTGTGGATTTAAGTTAGATAGTCACTCCAAGAGGCATGTCAGAAAGAGCAATCGAAAGAGTCTCTGCTTGTCCTGTAGTCAGAACCGGAAGGCATTCAGGTCACAGCAGTGCTTTCACCAGGGCCTGATCCAGAGGTCACTGAAGACAAAGCGACTCTTTCTCTGGGGATTTAAAATGGAGAAACATACAGTAGCTGACAGCATGTAATCCAAGAAGTCCACTGGTGACTGCCTTGGTTAGAGTATAGGGAATTCAAGTGGAGCATTAAAAATAGATACATTGCTGCCTAATTTCTAGGTAATATGACATGCATCCACGACATAGGCCCAGGTTCTGATCCACTGCACTGAGCAGGAACTTGCCCTCTGATTCATCCCATTGAAGTAAGTGGGGCCACTCTGGGAGCAGGGAGCTGACCAGTCTGGGTAGGGGGATCAGAGTCTGGCCCACAGTGGTCAAGTAGAAATAAATGTTCTTGGTTATCAATAGGGGTATATGTAACATATAATAACTAGCCTAGCTGGATTATTTGTGGGGTGTATTGGAAACTGTGATAACATTACAAGTTATCACTTTCAAGTGCGAGAGGTTTCCTGGTTTTGCTTGCAAACTAGTGGGCTCTGAGGGAAGCCTTATGTTCTGGGTCTTCTATGGCAGACTGCAAAGAGCCAGTGTGGGGTGAGTCAGGTCTCTCTGCCTTCAGTAGCATCCTGTTTTGTCTCATGGTGGTTGTGTGTTGTTGGGGTTCTGGATAGTAAGAAATGAAGTAGTGTTATGTTTCAACCTGCCAGAAAGAGTGTTTGATGCTCTCTTTGATGTGGTTGTCCTTGCTGTCCCCTCACGTGGAGTGTTAGGGGTAAGGATGTGGCCATTGAAAGGTGTAGGCAGCAGTGACCATGGAGGTCTCTAAGGATTGCAGAGGGTGAGGAGTCTGGGATTGTTGGACTAGTAGGTCAACTGATATAGGCAGCATTTGGGTTTTCTGTCTGAGAAGACCTATTGTGTCCTGCTCCTTGTCCTGCTTGGACTTTCTTCCATCCATTCCTTCCTTCTCCATGCTGTCTGTCATGCTGACCTTCCAGGCCCTCTGTTCATGGTCCAATGCAGCACTGACTTACAGCATTGCAGGAAAAACTATTTCACTTGGAGGGTGGTGATGAACTGGAATGGGTTACCTAGGGAGGTGGTGGAATCTCCTTCCTTAGAGATTCTTAAGGCCCAGTTTGACAAAGCCTTGGCTGGGATGATTTAGTTGGGGTTGGTCCTGCTTTGAGCAGGGGGTTGGACTAGATGACCTCCTTAGGTCTCTTCCAACCCTGATATTCTATGATTCTATGATCTCAGTGAACATATCCTCTTTAGTTCTTTCTCCTCGTCATCAGGATAAGGCATTCTGCAGGTGTGGAGGGGGAACTCCTCAAGGCTGCTGTGGCAGAAACTGCTGATAAAAACAGACAGATGACTCACTGGATTTATAGTCACAACAGAAGAGGAAAGATAAGTTTCCAAACTCCCTTCCTTTATTTTCATAAACACTTTAATATTAACTGCTTATTGATGCTTCAACTTTTGAGTGCCTCTGCATTGCACTGCTCTCCAGCCCCAGCCATGGGGAATATGCCCCACCAGGGGCAAGAGGGAGGAAGGAAGGATTTCGTGTTTCCCTATTCCATGGGTACAAGTATAGGGCAATGGCACTGAATATTGGCACTATCTTCCACAGGCAGTGGGTTTTAGGTGATATCTCACCCCTGAGGGTAACAAACACAGAGAGAAAACAGCTGCTACTGGTGTCCTCATGCTGCCTGGGCCCGCACATTGCTAGCTTGTGTACTGCAGTGGTGCCAGCCAAACACATTGCAGAGAGGTGTAGGAAAGTGTCCTATCGCAGAGGAAGAAATAAGGCAGCCATCCCTAGAAACCTTCAGGAGGGTATTGCAGAGTATCTCCATGAAAGGTTCATCAAGAGCTTTCAGGAGAATCAAAGAGACATCCCTATGTATATAAACAAAGTGTTCCTCATGCTCCCCCTTTTCCACACAGCCCCCACCCCACCTAACCCAACCAGGGAGTGACAAGAAGATGCCAATTCTACTTCTGTTCATGGTGTCCTACCTCTTCTTGTGCAAGTAAAACAATGAAAAGTCAATATCTGTGTCCTGCTAACCTGGCATGGGCCTGGTACCATCTTTACACTTAAACATTGTAAAGAAAAATGCATGCCCATTCCCTTCCCCTTCATCAGGCTCATCCTTGCTCATAGACGCCAACTCCGTGGGTCACAGGCACTGACTTTCTAAAGTGCCGGGGGGTGCTTGACCCCTGGCTCTGCCCCAAGCCTCGCCCCCACTCCACCCCTTCCCCCCAAGGCCCCACCCCTGCCCTGCCTCTTCCCGCCCAGTTCTGCCCCCTCCCCTGAGCACGCCGCATCCTAGCTCCTCCTCCCCTCCCCCCAGAGCCTCCCGCATGTCACAAAACAGCTGATTGTGGAGGGCGGGATGCGCGAGGAGGGAGGGGGATGTGCTGATCCGCAAGGCTTGCCAGTGGGCAGGAGGCACTGGGAATCGGTGCTTATGCTGTGGGTGCTCTGGAGCCGGAGAACCCATGGGGAAAAAACAGTAGGTGCTTAGCACCCACCAGCCACAGCTGTTTGGTGGGGCCATGACATCAGCTGTTTGGCGGGGCCATGACATCAGCTGTTTGGTGGCTTGGGGGAGGGTGAAGGGTAGCGAGCAGCGGGCAGGCAGGGGCCTTGGGGAGGGGCAGAGTGGAGGCAGGAAGAGGCAGAACGAGGGTGGGACCTCTGGGGAGGGGCAGAATCGGGGCAGGAAGAGGTGGAGTGGGGGTGGAGCACTCTCAGGCAAAAATAAAAGTCAGTCCTGTGTCTGTGCTTACCTGGCAGGACTGGCTAGCCAGTGGTGGAATCTCTAACTGGTCCCAGGTCATGGTATGTCTGGAGCCCCCTTCCACCTCTCCCCCTTTTCTTCCTGCTTCTCCTAACTTTTTCAAAGCACGGGGCTCTGTGGCTCTTCTATGGGACCCACAGTGGTCTGCAGAGTGCAGCTGGGGTCTCCACCAAGCATGGTATGCAGGTCATTGTAGTAGTTGCAGGTCTGTGGCTCAGCACCAGATCTCCTGTTGGCTTCCTCGGCCTTGCAGTCTGCCTTCCTTCACTTTCAGACGACACTGCTGCTCATCCCTATCGTACCCCTTTGCCTCCATCCCCTGTGCAATCTGTTCATAGATTCCAGATTTCTATGGCTGCTCAGTAGCTCTGCGTGCACAGACTCTTCTCCCCACAGGCCCAGGAGATCCAATACCTCCCGTCTGTTCCAGGCTGGAGCATGTCTACAGTTTGGAGCTAACATGATCGGGTGGGCAGCTGCACAGAACACCGGAGAGTTGCAAGGTGTGCTCGCCAGGCTGGGCAGGAAAAGGCATCTCAAAAACACTTGGGGTTTTTTAAAAGGGATGGGTCTCTGTGGCCCTGGGAGTTTTACGACTGTGAGCAGAGCAGTCACTGTCTCAGAGAATGGGGCCTTGTGGGACAGCTTCAGGACTGTTTTAGCTGGCACAGGTCATAGCGTCTACACTCACTGTGCATCGACCTTGTTCGGTTGGCCATGGCTCCACTCTGTATTTATGTTTTCCACTGAATATCAGCTTCTTCCTCTTCACAGGCTCTTTCTCGCCAACAGGAAGATTTATTATTCTTTGAGGAGAGGGGGGATAAAATTACTTCAAGAGACAAGATTGATGGGGCCAGGGGAAACAACGATGATTGAAATTCTCAGCTGTTCTTCTAAGTGATTAAATTCTAATTGAGGGAAGGGTCTTGTGCTGAACCCACAGGCTGCACTAGGATGGCTCCGTGGGCTGCAAAGGGGAGATGCTTAGCTCTGTCACTGACATCTATGGCTGTAGGCAGCTCTGTATTACGTGGGCACCATCAATAAATGGGAGGGCTGACACTATAATGATTTTTGCTCTCTCTAATTATTCTGAGACAATAAGAGATTCTCTTGAGGTGCAGTTTCAACACAGTCTCCAGGAGGCGACTGGATTACCTTTTATTTCATGCTGCTCACCTCTGCCATGAAAACGGCATCCTTCATTATCCATCCTTCCCAGCATTTCTGCACATGAACACTCCACATCCTCTTTGTCAGGGCTGCGGCCCCGTGGAGCCAACTCACTCTCTGTGCAGTATGAATTAAATGTCTGTATTGGACAGCAAAGCCCCTCCCCCACCCACACCGCCCTAAAGGAGCCTGGTTTTCAGAAGACAGGTTCAAGTTCAGTGACTTCGAAAGCAGCAGAGTCTGACCAACTCTGGGCTTTTGAAAACCCCAGTCTTAATGCCCACTTCACTCCTGTCTCCCAAGGTGAGTTCAGAATGGGGTAGCAACTTTCCACTTTGAGCACCATCCATACCAAAATGGGAGGGAAGTGCTTAGGAGTTTCACAATCCTTGCCAAAGAGCCGGTCAGTTGTTATGTTCTGGAAAGTCCTGCGTGACATCTCTCTGCCGGCTTTTGCACTAGTGACCATCCCCGTGGTATCTGGATGCAAATCTGATTGACCTTGTGTGTTCTGCAGTGAGAAAAGACTAGATCCATGTGTGGAATGTAGAAAAGAGAAATCCAGAAATAAGACAGAAAATGTTTCAGTAACTAATTAATCCAGCTGACCCTTACTTTGCTAACAAGGCTGTGTGTGTTTGTTTTAATGCAGCAGAACTGCCAGTCCTGGGTGTCAGCTTCTGCTGTCAGCATGGATAAGCATGAGACCACTGCCTCACTAGGAATTAGAAATTTCACAGCACAGTTTCCACATCAATAGTATCCATTCATTTCTTTGGCTTCTCAAGGCTCATATTTCTGCTTCCTCTGCTTTTTGCACGTACACAGCCTGAAATGATGAATGCTTCCTACAGTCCATAAAAAGATCAAACAACTCAAGCTGGTTTTATATTTTATGAACTAAACTATTCCTTTCTGTTGGAAAACCTGCCACAAACAATTTGCTTTGGCAGGCCAAAAAATAATAAGGGCAAGACACATCTAATCAGTTTTTCCACTCAAATAATTGACAATGAAACAGCTAGATTGCTTCCCTCCCCCACTTTTTTCTTCCTGCATGCATATCATAGGCCTGCACTTTATGTCTGAGCTGCAGACTCGGGCTGAAATGGAACCACAAGCATGGCTGGATAGAAAAGGATGAACTAATGATCCGATGGTGCTGATATGTTTAACTGATAACCTTAACACTTGCAAACTGTTTAGGTGGGGCACTTCATTGTGACAGTATCTGTTACTCATCTGTGGTTTTATTTCTCTGCACCCTCTTTGGGACAGTAGGTTTGTGTTAAAGAATGGGAGGTCCTGAGTGCTGTGAGCCTTTGAAAATATGGCCCTTTGTGTGCACATATAAGATCAGCGAATAACTGTATATCTGGTAATATGAAAGAAACAGCTTAAAGGAGACATTCTTGGCTAAATCTGCTTTACTTATTAGTAGGGCTGTCTATTAATCATAATTAACTCACGTGATTAAACTTAAAAAAATTAATTGCAATTAATTGCGGTTTTAATCACATTGTTAAACAACAGAATGACAATTGAAATTTACTAAATATTTTGGATGTTCCTCTACATTTTCAAATATATTGATTTCAATTACAACACCGAATACAAAGTGTACAGTGCTCACTTTATATTATTATTTTATTACAAATATTTGCACTATAAAAATGATAAACAAAAGAAATAGTATTTTTCAATGCACCTCATACAAGTACTGCAGTGCAATCTATTTATCATGAAAGTGCAATTTACAAATGTAGATTTTTTTCTGTTACATAACTGCACTCAGAAACAAAACAGTGTAAAACTTTAGAGCCTACAAGTCCACTCAGACCTACTTCTTCTTCAGCCAATCGCTCACACAAACAAGTTTCAGAGTAGCATGCTTACATGATGATTACGTTCGTTATAAAAATAATGTGTTATTTAAATTTGTGACTGAACTCCTTGAGGGAGAATTGTATGTCTCTGGCTCTGTTTTACTCTCATTCTTTCATATATTTCATGTTATAGCAGTCTCGGATGATGATTCAGCCCATGTTCTTCATTTTAAGAACACTTTCGGTGCAGATTTGACAAAACGCAGAGAAGGTACCAATGTGAGATGTCTAAAGATAGCTACAGCACTCAACCCAAGGTTTAAGAATCTGAAGTGCCTTCCAAAATCTGAGAGGGATGAGGTGTGGAGCATACTTTCAGAAATCTTAAAAGAGCAACATTCCGATGCGGAAACTACAGAACCCAAACCACCAAAAAAGAAAATCAACCTTCTGCTGGTGGCATCTGACTTGGATGAAGAAAATGAACATTCATTGGTCCGCACTGCTTTGGAATGTTATCGAGCAGAACCCATCAGCAGCATGGATGCATGTCCTCTGGAATGGTAGTTGACTCATGAAGGGACATATGAATCTTTAGCGCATCTGGCATGTAAATATATTGCGATGCCGGCTACAACAGTGCCATGAGAACACTTGTTCTCCCTTTCAGGTGACATTGTAAACAAGAAGCGGGCAGCATTATCTCCTGCAAATTGTAACCAAACTTGTTTTTCTGAGTGATTGGCTGAACAAGAAATAGGACTGAGTGGACTTGTAGGCTCTAAAGTTTTACATTGTTTTATTTTTCAATGCAGTAATTTTTTTTGTACATAATTCTACATTTGTAAATTCAACTTTCATGATAAAGAGATTGCATTACAGTACTTGTATTAGGTGAATTGAAAATACTATTTCTTTTGTTTTTACATTAGTGCAAATATTTGTAATCAAAAATAAGTATAAAGTGAGCACCGTACACTTTGTGTTCTGTGTCGTAATTGAAATCAATATATTTGAAAACGTAGAAAACATCCAAAAATATTTAAATAAATGGTATTCTATTATTGTTTAACAGTGTGATTAATTGCACGATTAACCACAATTAACTTTTTTAATCACTTGCCACACTATTAAATAAAACATCATGAAATACAGAGCATCAGAGATATAGTAGTTCTGTTTGAACAGTGTGATTCATCTTACTTCTGGCCACTGAAGTGTTTAAAAGGATGGTGCATAATAATGACTTGATTCTGTGGATGGTATGAGAGTTTTGGAATGTTGTGATCTCTTGATGAAATGTTGGGCTAATCCAAGACTATTGGGGCTGCCTGTTAAAGGGAGTAGGTGGGTGGGCATGGCAGAAAGAGAAACAAAAGAAAATGAATGACTAAGTCCAGGTTTTTTGAAATACCAAGATCATTTTGAAATTTAAATAATTCTTCTGGGGATTGAACCATCCTATGTGTAACAAACCAAAGCCTAGAATACATAGGCTACTTGAGTGAGAGACCTACCAAAGAGTACAGCAAGAATGGGTAGGTAGAAATGGCCTGCAGAAACGGCAGATTGAGTATTTCATATCTTCCATTCACGGTCAGGTCATGAACACTGGCTTAAATCTTTTTGCAAGTAGTTGAACCTTTAATCGTCACACTTTTAATACTGCATGTTCCTTTAAAAAAACATTGTGAGTTATAACTTCCTTTAAACCTGGGGCTACAAGGACACAGGCAAGATATTTTTCATAATTCCTAACATCCTTTTTATTTCTTTCTTACTTTAATAACCAGTCCTTAGAAGCTTATACAAGCAATAGATTTTGTTACAGTATGTTTTGCTGTCTGTCATACGCAAATCAATATGTTATTATTACAGGGTTTCTTATAAGTACCAATAATTGACAATGATTTTTCTTTTTAAATAGGAAAACAATTGTTTTGCACAAAATAAATCAAGGTTTATATGGAGTGTTTTATACAAAATACGTCCACCCAAAAGTTTGGGTGTATAGATATGCATTTCATATTTATGGTGGCTTAAAATTTTTCTATCAAAACTGTTTTAAAATGGAAATTTGGGTTTTCAAGTAAATGAAATTTTTCATAAAAAGGCCCTGTTTTCTGCAAAAAAATCTATTTTCTTGTCATAAAATCAAACACCTGAAAGATGAATTATATTTGATTCTGAAATGCTGTTGTGGCGCCTCATGGGAGTAGTAATTCGATTTCCTCATGTCCCCGTTTTTCTGTATAGGCTGGACTCCCCATCCAGACTACACCTCTTATGATGCACCATGGACAGGGACATTCAGGATATAAACTTCACCCCTCGCCATTGGAAGTGTATTCCGATGAGGGAGTCCAGCCTATAGAAGAGCATGGGAGCATGCAAAATCCAAACTACAATTCCCATGGTGCACCACAACAGCATATCCAAACTATAAAAAATTTCAGCTGAAAGTTTTTGATTTTTGATTTTGTTGCCAAAAAGTCAAACTTTTCCAAGGAAAATTTTGGTGAATTTTTGGTTTTGGTTTCATCTAAATTTTCCGTAGTAAAAGGCCTGTTTTCCAACCAGCTCTATTTACAATAAAACACAGGCCTCTTATTATTTATATTACAAAGCCATCTAGAGGGCTCAGCTGAGATAAGGCCCCTGTTGTGCTAGGCAGTGTTGACACAAAAACTGTGCCCCGAAGAGCTTACAATCTACTCAGACAAGACAAAGGGTAGGAGGGGAAACAGAGGTGAAGTGATTTACATGAGGTCACACAGTGGGTCAGGGAATAGAATCTCTCGAGTCCCAGTCAAATACCCGATCCACTGGACCATACTGCCATCCCTTGCAATGTGCAGGCTAGAGGGAGGCAATGAAGTGGAAGAAATCCCCAAATGTAGCTAAATCTCTTGTAAAAAGGCATGCCTCAGCTCCCTGGGGATGTAACCCCATTTCCATGAGCCTGCGGAAAGCCCGCCATGTGAAAGATACATTTGTGGCTCAGCAGATTTTGAAGGGTATGTCTGGCTTCACCTGTTGTGCTTCCCTAGCATCTCATGGGAAGTTCAGATGAAGCTGATGCTGCTTTGCATAATACTCCTCTACACCAGGTCCAGCCTTGAGGGAACAATACAAGAGGAAATTCCACATGGTGAGCCTCCTCCCCCCTAAGCCCCTCCTACCACAGATTTTCCTGAGTTCAGGGGGAGGAGAGGAGGGACAATCAGGACCAAAGACTGAAGCTGGAGCCACCAGGAGACATCATTCCCTCTCTTGTGTATGGTAGACTCGAAGGCCTCCTATTGCCTTTGGTGTCCATGATCACAATAGTTCTGTATGCACTGGGCATACAGAATTGAAACACCAGACCCATGAATTCCACTTGACATTCTATATTAAATAAAAGCAATGAAAACCTATTCTCTTTGCATGATTGATTATGCACCAGCACTGCTAATGTGTCCAAAGATCAAAACCTGCTGCTTCCCTTATTCCGCAGGAAGATGGTCTTATGGATAACAGTCCAATTGATGAGGTGTTTCGGTAAACAAACTTGATAGATTGGGGTGGCAGGGTTTAATTTAAGAGCAGAGATGGTAAGGTATGCAATCATTAGTCAATTACGCATCCATTAATTGGCTACACGTCTGAACTACTAATCATTCAGGAACTTATTTCTTTCCCTCTTGTTCTTTAAAGGGCAGCTAAACCTTTTGAAAAGAGATGTGGGGGAGGCGATTGTTAGATCTGTACTCATGGGGACTGTGACAGGGTGGATAGCTGGAGGCCTTGTGGCCCTGCCACACCCTGCCCCAGAAAAGGGCAGTAGAGAGGTCCTCCAAACTGCCTAGAGTGACTGTGTGGGATGCTGCGACTCAGGCCCAGCAGGCTAGCATAAGAAGAGCTGCAGGGCCAGAGTGAGTTCAGTTCCTTGCCAGAGCTGGAGGAGGGTGGATGGTGTGTGATTGGCTGAGGGAACTGCAGAACTCTGGACAGGACAGTTTTGCTAGAAACCAGGGAGAGCAAGAAGGAGCCCTGAGCTGGTTGCCGGGACTCCATTAGGACAAGGCCCTGAGGAAAGGGTGAAGATGGTGCAGAGCCATGGGGAAGTGGCCCAGGGAATTAGAGAAGCCGTGTGACATAGTTAGAGGGACACAGTAGAGGGCTGTGATCTACAGGGTCCCTGGACTGGGACCTGGAATAGTGCAATGGGCCTGGGTCTCTGCCATTAGTCACTGGGAGAAGTGGCCTGGCCATTGAGGCACCCCAGTAGGAGGAACTAAACTCTTTAGTAGCCCAGTTGAAGAGCTGGGGCCAGAAAGGCCCTGAGAGAGTGAAGACATTGCCTGCAGGGAAGGAGCGCTGGGGCACTGCTCTATTCCGGAGCAGGGACAAACTGAGAGAGACATTACAGAGGGCACTGAGAAGCCCCTGTTGGACTTGTACCCCGAAGGGGGTTTGCTTTGCTTTTATCTCACACACAGACTGTGTATGACTCAGCCAGAGGGCTGAAACACCAAAGACACACCACAGAAAGAGAGAATACAGGCATATGCACTCGGCCAGGGGGCGCTCACCGAGAGGTGAGTACACCCCGTTACAGGGACACTCAGAATTCTCATGAGAAGAGGAATTTATGTAATGGTGCTTGGGGAGGATCAGGCTGTACAGTGAGGAAGTGCATTATTTTATGTATGTATGTACATATGTCCCTTCCTTTCAGGCAGAAGTGGGAGTATTTTGGATATTTTGCCCCTTGGGGTTGCGTACATCTCCAGGTTCTTCACATGCCTTGAGACACAACCCTGAGAGTCCAAATATTATTTGGAGTTATCTTTCATTACTGCGTGTCAGCCTCCACATGGGAATACGGTAGTCAAGTCCCCAGTGGATGCATTTTCATGGCTATTCATGACCAGTGATCCTTTGCCACATTTTCCTCATTTTATTCTGAGATTCTCTGCGCATCAACCTTAAAAATCCATCTGATATTCATTTAAAGGATAGGTGAACTGGTTCAGGGAAAATAAGAAGCAACATAAACCTTCACTCAAATCTTCAACTAAACTAGAAAACTAAACTGGATTTGAGGTTTGCAAGAGGAATAACCATAAACCTTAGTGAACAGCTTGTTCTCATGTGCCTCTTGACTTTTCAGGATTGGGAGGCTGGTGACCTCAGATAAGCATCTACAATGGTGGGCACTTATGTCATAAATATAAAGGGAAGGGTAAACCCCTTTAAAATCCCTCCTGGCCAGTGGAAAAATCCTCTCACCTGTAAAGGGTTAAGAAGCTAAAGGTAACCTCGTTGGCACCTGACCAAAATGACCAATGAGGAGACAAGATACTTTCAAAAGCTGGGAGGAGGGAGAGAAACAAAGGGTCTGTGTCTGTCTGTATGCTGCTTTTGTCGGGGACAGAACAGGAATGGAGTCTTAGAACTTTTAGTAAGTAATCTAGCTAGGTATGTGTTAGATTATGATTTCTTTAAATGGCTGAGAAAGGAACTGTGCTGAATAGAATGACTATCCCTGTCTGTGTGTCTTTTTTGTAACTTAAGGTTTTGCCTAGAGGGATTCTCTATGTTTTGAATCTAATTACCTTGTAAGGTATCTACCATCCTGATTTTACAGAGGTGATTCCTTTACTTCTATTAAAAGTCTTCTTTTAAGAAAACTGAATGCTTTTTCATTGTTCTAAGATCCAAGGGTTTGGGTCTGTGGTCACCTATGCAAATTGGTGAGGATTTTTACCAAACCTTCCCCAGGAAGTGGGGTGCAAGGGTTGGGGGGATTTTGGGGGGAAAGACATGTCCAAACTACGTTTCCCAGTAAACCCAGTTAAAGTTTAGTGGTGGCAGTGGAAATTCCAAGGGCAAAGGGTAAAATTAATTTGTACCTTAAGGAAGTTTTAACCTAAGCTGGTAAAAGTAAGCTTAGGAGGTTTTCATGCAGGTCCCCACATCTGTACCCTAGAGTTCAGAGTGGGGGAGGAACCTTGACAACTTATTTGAAGTGAGCGGCTGCAACGTTTGAGGTTAATCCATTGCTATGTGTGGCTAAATCTATCTGAGCACTTGAGATTTATAGAATTTTTTTCCTGTTACTTCCAATTTATTTCCCTTTCCTAAAACCTTGTGAATTTACCTCCACATTTTCTTTCACAATCTGCTACAGCTGCTGTGCTTAGGAGGAAAATGGTGTTTATAACAAGATGGTTATAGCCCTTCCCCTGGGGCTTCTATTCACAAAGAAATGGCATGGTGTGGCATGTACTGTATCTTTCCCCCTTGTGACAGTGTGTCCACCCCACACCAAGCCTGACCACTTAACTGCTGAGGCTGCACCTGGAGGGGGAGTAGGGGAACATGGAAGACTAATTACAGAAGCAGCTCAGCTGGAGAGGAACAGGACAGGCCTGTATAAAGCCCAGGAGCTGAGAGTTGGAGGCTGTAGTCCCTCTCAGCATGGGAGAAGGCAAGGTAGCAAGTATCCCAGGGATACAGTAGTAAGGTTCAGGACTGTGCAGACCGTGACTGCTTGTTGTAGGGTCCCTGGGCTGGAACCCAGCTTAGAGGGCAGGCTCGGGTTCCCTTACCAGCATCTGAGGAAGTGGCACCATGGGGCAGACTTGCTGGGACTGTGGGTCCTGGGAGACTTTGATATCCCAAAAGGGAGAAGAACTCGGCCAGAGGGCCAAGCCATGAAGCTAGAACTGTTGATCGCTGAGACAGCAAGACTGACCGAGTGACAGAGTGCAACCGCAGGGAGCGGTGTCGACCTGGCAGAGCTACTCCCCAGACAAGGCCAGAAGAAGGCACTACAGCAGTGAGTGAAGTGCGTCTTGACACCCTTCAAATCGATTTTGCTGTCTTTGTCACTTTCTATTGGTATTGTCTTATTATTCTATTTTCCCTATTGCAATAAACACTCTTCTATTTGTCTATTCCTTTTAAACTATTAAAATAATTAAGTTTGATAACAAACGTTAGGGGAAGAAAGATATAAACCTATACAAATGTTTTTAAAATGCTGCTTGTCATATGGTGGTCATAAAATCAGACAAACACTGGGAAAAAATCCCATACATCATCTTGTCCAGCTCCCAGTGAATACAGGATTGTTCCTTACCATTTTTTTAAAATTAATCATGTTTATTAAATTGGTGCCTAAGGACCAACCAAGACTAGGGCCCAGGATAGCAGACAGGGTAGCCCCAAAGGGCTTACAATCTAAAGAGACAGGACAGACACAGGGTGGGGGAAGGGGTAGAAGACACTAGCAGAGAGATCAGTGGGATCACAGCAAATATGTTGTATAATTTGGGGGGGCAGGTAGATCAGGAGGGGTTCAGCTAGATGGGAACGGAGGGAGGCAAGGGGGACAAGGCAGGGAAGGAGAAGTAGGCGTGGCATGAAACGGTGCAGACACTGTGAGGGGGGGGGTGGGGGAGGTGTTGGAGAAATCAGCAGAGAAAGTCCAGTCAAAACTGCAGAAAGTTCTTGGAATGTCCAGAGCGGGGCCGGCTCTAGGCACCAGCAAAGCAAGCACGTGCTTGGGGCGGCACATTTCCAGGGGCGGCGTTCCAGCCATCCTAAGCACGTGCTTGTTTTGCTGGTGCCTAGAGCCGGTCCTGTCTCTTTCCCCACGAGCATGCCCAGGGGCTTGGCGCTGCCCTCTGGAGCTGGACGTCATAGCCCCGTGCCGGCAGGAGCAAGCAGCAGGCGTTGGGGGGGACGGGGGGGCTGCCCAGTCTGAAATGGCTGTAGCAGCCCTGCCCATGGCCCCACATCTTGCTATGTAGCACGGGGAGGGGCAGGGCCCTCCCGCTCCTCTCCCTAATGCCCACTGCTTGCTCCTGTCAGCACGGGGCTGCGACGCCCAGCTCCGGAGGGCAGCGCCAAGCCCCCAGGTGTGCTCGCAGGGAAGGAGAGACAGGAGGCAGAGCTGTTCGGTGCCTCCCACACAGCTCTAGGCCCCTCTGGTTACTCGGCAGCGACTGCTGGCAAGGTGCCCAGCCTGGCTGAGTGACTTGGTCCAACCCACGCGGATCACGTGAGCCCTGGGGTCGGCGCTGACGTCCTGCCTATGACAAGACCTCCGGCACTGGGCCAGCCCTAGCTCTGCCCAGGCAGACACAGCCCAGTTCACTCCATGGCCAGCCCGGTGAGTAAATGAGTACACTAGTAGGAAATTGTTTTATTTCACTAACTACAAATTCTGTTTTCTTTTTTTGTTTTGTTTTGTTTTTTGACTGTTTAAAATTAAAAAAAAAAATTGCAAAGTGCAAACGTGAAAAAGCCAAAAAAAAAAGGGGGGGGGCGGCCAAAATTTTTTTTGCTTGGGGCGGCAAAAAACCTAGAGCAGGCCATGGTCCAGAGGTCCCTGCAATGGCTGCTCCTGTCCCCCGCTGGCTGGAGCCTCGGTATTTTTCCTTCAAAACTACAAGGAAAGACTGGGGGATAAAAATAATGGATTTCAAGAAGGCAGACTTTAGCAAACTCAGGGAGTTGATAGGTAAGATCTCATGGAAAGCAAGTCTAAGGGGGGAAAAAAACAGTTCAAGAGAGTTGGCAGTTTTTCAAACTGACATTACTAAGAGCACAAGAAGAAACTATCCCACTGCATAGGAAAGATAGAAAATATGGCAACAGACCATCCCTGGCTTAACCATCTCCTGGTTAAGCTTCAGTGATCTGAAGCTCAAAAAAATGTCCTGAAAAAAGTGGAAACTCGGTCAAATTATAAAGGATGAATATAAACAAATAACACAAGTACGTAGGGACAAAATTAGAAAGGCCAAGTCACAAAATGAGAGTAAACAAGCTAGAAACATAAAGGGCAACAAGAAAACATTCTACAAATACATTAGAAGCAAGAGGAAGACCAAGGACAGGGTAGGTCCATTACTCAATGAGATGGGGAGAACAATAACAGAAAACGTGGAAATGGCAGAAGTGCTAAAGAACTTTTTTGTTTCGGTTTTCACCAAGAAGGTTGGTGGTGATTGGACATCTAACATAGTGAATGCCAGAGGCTAAAATAGGGAAAGAACAAGTTAAAAATTACTTAGACAAGTTAGATGTCTTCAAGTCACCAAGGCCTGATGAAATACATCCTAGAATACTCAAGGAGCTGACTGAGGAGATATCTGAGCCATTAGTGATTATCTTTGAAAAATCGTGGAAGACGGGAGAGATTCCGGAGGACTGGAAAAGGGCAAATATAGTGCCCGTCTATAAAATGGGGAATAACAACAACCCAGGGAATTACAGACCAGTCATCTTAACTTCAGTACCCAGAAAGATAATGGAGCAAATCATCAAGCAATCTATTTGCAAACACCTAGAAGATAATAAGGTGGTATGTAACAGTCAGCTTGGATTTGTCAAGAACAAATCATGTCAAACCAACCTGATAGCTTTCTTTGACATGGTAACAAGCCTTGTGAATGGGGGGAAGCAGTAGGTGTGGTATATCTTGACTTTAGTAAAGCCTTTGATACTGTCTCACTTGACCTTCTCATAAATGAACTAGGGAAATACAACCTAGATGGAGCTACTATAAGGTGGGCATATAGCTGGTTGGAAAACCATTCCCAGAGAGTAGTTAGTGGTTCACAGCCATGCTGGAAGGGCAGAACAAGAGGGGTCCCACAGCGATCAGTTCTGGGTCTGGTTCTGTTCAATATCTTCATCAATGATTTAGATAATGGCAGAGAGAGAACACTTATGAAGTTTGCAGATGATACCAAGCTGAGAGGGGTTGCAAGTGTTTTGGAGGATAGGGTTAAAATTAAAAATGATCTGGACAAACTGGAGAAATGGTTTGAAGTAAATAGGACAAAATTCAGTAAGAACAAATGCACAGAACTCCACTTAGGAAGGAACAATCAGTTGCACCCATAGGAAATGACTGCCTAGGAAGGAATACTGCGGAAAGGGATCTGGAGAAGAGAAGACTGATGAGGGAATTTCAAAGGCGGTTTTGAGTCTGAGGCCGGCAGTACCACCCAGTGGCAATACTCTAAACAGGAGCCTGTGGCTGTGTCTCCCAATGGTGAGAGTCAGTGGCCAGAGATAGGGGAAGCTGGGCACTCCTTGCTCCACCGGGTTCCAGCCCAGGGCCCAAAGAAACAATCATTCATCCAGTATTACCTCCTGTGAAAGACAGGACAGAGAACCTCGCACAGCAACTCCTGCATCAAGCCCATAAATTCTGCTTGAGCTAGAATGTACCTTTGAGAAAGGTATTTGGACCTCATTTAAGAGAGAATCCATCACAACCCCTGGCAAGTTGTTCCACTAATCCATCACCCTTTCTGTTAAAAAAAAAAAAAAAGCCTTATTTCTAGTCTGAATTTTTCTTCCTTTAGCTTCTAGGCATTGGCTGTCATACCTTTTTCTGCTAGATTAACAAACCATCTACAATCAGAAATCGCTTCCCCATGTAGGTGCTTGTAGACTGTGGTCCTGTAACCTCTTAACCTTCTCTTGGACAAACTAAAATGATTGAGCTTCTTAACTCTCATTACAAAGCATGTTTTCCGGAACTCAGATCATCGTGCTAAGCATTGTATAAAGAGAGCAAGACAGAACCTGCCTGAGAGAGGTGGGGAAACAGCCGCTGCATAAGATGTAACATATTCCTCTTTGGAAGAGGCGGAAATGCCACACAAGACTGAGCAGGAACAGCTCATACTACATCCTTTGTAACACTCCCGCTAGAGGGTTAACATCGCTGCTGCTGCTGACAGGTAGCCAGTGGCCATATGGCACAGAAGCTGTCCGTGCAGAGAGGAGAAGACGTGGGGGAGTGGAGGAGATCTACAGCTTTTCTGATGTCATGCTCTGCTGCTCTCCGGCCTCCATGTAGATTGAAGGCTAAGCCCCATATCAGTTTGGGTCTGCCTGCCTCCCACCTCACCCAGGAGAGCATGCCGTGTGGCTCTTCACAACAAGAGAGGAATCATAGAATATCAGGGTTGGAAGGGACCTCAGGAGGTCATCTAGTCCAACCCCCTGCTCAAAGCAAGACAAATCTCCAATTTTTGCCCCAGATCCCTAAATGGCCCCCTCAAGGATTGAACTCACAGCCCTGGGTTTAGCAGGCCAATCTCAAACCGCTGACCCAGTGCTTAGGTCAGTAAGCTAAGATTCAAGAGACCAGAGTTCAATTCCGTGCTGCGCCAAAGACTTCCTGTGTAACTATGGGCAAGTCACTTAAGGAATTTCTGCAATGCAATCAGGAGGTAGCTAGCTAGACCAAAGCTAGCTTGAGTTTGTCTACACAGCAAATCATACCTCCTGACTGTAGTGTAGACAGACCCATAGAACTTCTGTGCCTCAGTTCCCCATATGTATAATCAGAGTTTTCCCATTGACCTCAAGGGATCCAGGAATTCACCATTAGACTGTAAGTCCGGAAGAGCCCATTAAGACTTCTATGTCTGACCTCTTGCATGACACAGGCCAGAGAACTCCACCCAGCAATTCCTGCATCACACCCATGTACACCGGCACAAAGCGAGTGCGAAGCAGGTATTTCCACCAGGACAAATGGTCAAGCCTCTTTACCCAAGCAGAGATCACTTACAACAACACTAACCATGTCTCCATTAGACAGAGCCTGCTCTATGCAAACTGTGGTTTCCACCCCCATCTCCACTCAACTATACTGTCAACTCTACCAATCCCACAGCCGTTGACTGCATGCAGTAGATCCATGAGATCCAAGGAGAACTCAAGGCCCATCTGAACAAGACCAAGGAGGACTACAAGCAGTATGCTGACTGCCAGTGCCAGGAAGGCCCAACATTTGCCACTGGGTAAAAAGTGTGGCTCTTAGCCCAAAGCCTCCACACCAACTGGACATGTTGCAAACTGACCACTGATATCTTAGGCCGTATTCCATCAGCCAGGTAATCAGCCTGGTAACCATGAAGCCCCAGTTACCAAAATCCTTCCAAATACATCCAGTGTTTCACATATCCTTGCTAAAACCCTACATTGACAACCTTTTGCGGTCACAGGGCTCAACCACCACCGCTGCTGGTGTGGATCCAAGGATAACAAGTATGAGGCCCACAAGATAATGGACTCAAATGAAATGCAGCTCCCTCTGGTACCTTGTGAACTGAAAAGTGATACCTAGGAGCCCACATCCATGCCCCTGGCCTCATGGCAGACTAGCTAAACAAACTCAGTCCAGCAGTGTAAGTCCCCACAGGTGCAGAGCCCTGGCCTGCAGAACTACTAGTTAGCTGGCAGCTCCGTGCTGTCACTCAGCAGCAGCTGTAAGTAGCTTCTGCACTGCTCCCCATTACCTGCTGCAGACACAGGCCATGAGAATTCCCACTTCTATGGCTCAGATAGGCAGCAACCTTATGGCTCCTGATTGGCTCCCAATCCTATATAAACCCCAGGGGCATTGCTGGAAGTGTCTAGGCAACAGTGGATCTTCTGTAGCCTCCATCACTGTTCCCACTCGTGGCTTTGACCTTTGCTTCATTTGGTCTTTGCCTCCTAACTTGGATCCTGAAACCTGACTTGGACCCTGGCCTGGAACTCGACTATGAACTCCTCCTCTGCTACTCCCAGCTTCAGGTTTGCCCCTGCTCTGACTCTTGGTCCCAACTGCCCTTGTTAGTAGCCTGACAGCAAGGCAGGTTTATAATTGAAGAGTTACTTTCAACTCAAAACAAAATGTTGTTGTGATCTGTGATCATGTTCATTCAGTCTGGCCAAATGGTCACACTTCCTGCCTCTTTGTCTATTCCTGTTAATTAATTTGTTAGAGAAGTTGGAGACCAGAAAGGGGAATTAGTTTCATCTCTGCTTCTATCTCTTAGATCATAAGCTCTTTAGGGCACAATCTGTTTTTAATTCTTGAGTCTCTTATACCACGAAGCTCATTGCTGTCCTAGCAAAGGATTAATACATTGTAATAACTAATTGTATAGTATAACCTACTGCCTTCAAGTTAACTCTAAATAAAATTACATGCCACTGCTCTATTGCTTTCACTAGTTTGTGTCATCAAAAATGCCATTACATTAGTACTTAATATGCCTGGTCTCATATCTCATGAATTGGTAAACCAGTGGAGCATGGGGAAATGACTCTGTAAGCCGCTTTTTATATTTAATTTTTTTTTTACTTTAAACTAAATCCATTCTTATTGTACAAGTTATTAAAGCTCCAGGATTCTTTTCCCTTGTGTGTTCCTGCTATAATTCTGAGTCAAACACTTCAGTCAGACTTGATGTAGTTAGAGAGCTGTCAAGAGCTATTTCTTTTATCTTTTTCACCTTATATTTATTTGTCTGATGTTTAACATTGTTAGGAAAACCTTAAGCTTTCCATAGACTCTGAAGTAAATGAGAGCTAAGCAATAGAGCTTGTCCTGTGACTGGCTTGTAGGTCTGAATGTACTATTCCATCACGTCTCTTTCAATCTCTTCTACCTCTGGTTGTTATCTCCTCCCTAGGGGGATGACAATTCCTTATCTTCCCAAAAAGCCATTCCCATATTGTGTGCTGGATTGGGTTGGCCAGCCCTAGTTTTATTACTCTGTACTAGCAGTCCTTAGCAAGGGCAGGCAGTCTGTGCCCTGTCACTGTTCATTTCAGGTTGGTGCGCATGCTGTCTAATTCACACTAAAGGGGAACCCATAAGAGTTGATGGGTTCCCCGTTAGACTGCCTGCCCAGTTAAGGATTGGAACAGCACATTCCTCCCTTAGCAATAAAGCCAAGGCTCCAGGATTTACTGCAGGATCGTCTGCCTGACACAAATACTTGCTGAACGGCAGAAGCCACAGAAAGTTTCTGTTTGATCCCCACAGCTTCAGGTCCTGGGCAGGCCTGATGGATGGCCCCGTCAGCAGCAGCTGCTGAGGCCCCTTTGCCCTGATGGCATCCTTCAGGGGTGACACTGGTGGACAGCTCCTGGGCAGCCATATGGGCATGGCAGGTTAGAAACAAAGAAAGGTTGTGTGAAGCTGCCCAGAGGCCTGGAATATTAGAAGTAGTCCCAGCTGAGATGGATTAACAGACAGAGGGCTGGGGCAGTGGGCAGATGTGCCTGGCAAATACTTTGCAGAGCAATGTGCTACACTGCATGTGCTCCTGCACAGCTTCTGTGCAGTTCCCAAAAGCTGCATGTGATCTGTTGCACAAGCGAAGTGAGGGGAGTAGTTCAATGGCTCCCTCCTGGGATTGTGGCCTCAGAGGGGGGAGGGGTGTCATTGGGAGAAGTGCTCTGTAGCGTTATATGCAAAAGTAAACTCTGCCCCTAGTGGCATCCCAGCTTGCCCCACCAATCCACACCCCATGTGACTGGCTGGGTTCATGGGATGGTTCTCCAGGCTCTGAGAAGGTATAGGGTATATGGATCTGCCTCCTGCTGGATCCAGAGCTAGGGTGCTCTTTCCTATGCAGTGTTGCTCTGTCTCCCCACTATAGGGATACCTGGTAATATTACTACTTATCTTGTTCTTTTCTTATCCAGCAAACATCAGTCTATCAAGTTGGTCAAATTTTCCTTCACCCACCCTACAACAAAAAGCTTTTACAAAATAGAAATGTTTCCCAAACGTCCGTTTTCATCCAAAATATTTGGGGTGGGTTTTTTATGTGTCACCATAAGATCATTTTCACATTGAAGTGTGATGTTGTCATGGTGAACTTTTATGTTATCTCATGTTATCAATGTGTGATGAATAGATTTAAATTATAGGATGATGGAAGTAAAAGATTGATAAGGATTTAGGAGTGATGAGCATGTATTAGGTATATAAATAAAGCAAGGCTGTAATGCAAGGCTTACTGGCTCAGGCCTGGGAGATTTCAGCTTAGACACACTAGGCCTCAGGCTTCAGAAGACTCGACATGAGTGGATGATCTAAGGCTGACCCTATGCCAATATAGCCAAAAGAGTACCATAAAAGATGTGCCACGAGGTGATGTTAAGGAAAAATAGACCACAATGTACCCATTTAGACCACAAGACATGACAGGAAAAATTTCCTAAACGTAAGAACAGTTGGTTAATGGAACAAACTGCCTAGGGATGTTGTGGAAGCTCCTTCACTGGAGGTTTTCAAAAGGAGGCTGGAGCCTGTTGTCTTGAGTGGTTTAGACAGAACAAATCCTGCATCTTGGCAGGGGCTTAGACTGGATGACCCTTGCGGTCCCTTTGAACCATTCTGTTATGACCACAGGTTGCCCTGGAAACTGGTTGATGTAAATCTTAAAAAGATGCTAATAAAAAAAAAGGGAACAAAGAGAACAACCTATGGGAAGTGGGGCACCCCAAAATGTATGGGGTGTGGAAGTACAGGTAAAGAAAAGGGTTGGAACACTCATGCATATTCATAAGGTGTTAGGCATGGTCAGAATAACAAGATAAGGGGTGTTCTGGCTAGGCTAAAGTGGGAAGACCCTGAGGGAAAACCTCATTGGGAAGACTCCATCAGGAACCTCTCCTCTGTCGATGACCAACTGTTGAGAGATCCACCAGACTCCATAATATCTATGGGTATGTCAATATGAATATAGCATTAGCTATTGCTTGGGCGCTCTCAGGTTGTGTAGATGTCTGAGTTGGGGGAGGGATAGCTCAGTGGTTTGAGCATTGGCCTGTTAAACCCAGGGTTGTGAGTTCAATCCTTGAGGGGGTCGTTTAGGGATCTGGGGCAAAAATTGGGGATTGGTCCTGCTTTGAGCAGGGGGTTGGACTAGATGACCTCCTGAGGTCCCTTCCAACCCTGATATTCTATGAGTGTAGCTTGTATTTTATAATACAAACAAGGTTTATTTACTTGTAACTGTGTTTGTGGTCACTGTATCACACCTTCCCAGGTCACCACAGTGGCTTATTGCACCAAACACTCTCCTACTTGGACCACTGCAGAGCAGATGGATCCGCTCAGTATATGGGGAGAGGAAGCTCTGCAGTCCCAGCTGCACTTGAACCGTAGGAATTGAGATATCTACAGGCAGATTTCTCAGGGCTTGTGCAAAAAGGGCTATGATGAGGACATGCTGCAGTGCAGAGCGAAGATAAAGGAGCTGAGGCAGGTGTACCATAAGGCAAAGGGGGCAAACTGTCGCTCTGGTGCTGCACCAAAGACCTGCCAGTTCTGTAAAGAGTTGGACACTATCCTCAGGGCTGATTCCACCATCAAGAGCCCCGTGGATATTTCGGCAGGCCTGGATGCGGTGGAAAGAGGACCAAACCCAGAGGACAAAGTCACTGATGAAGAGGTGGAGTTAGATGATGATGTGGAACTCCCAGCAGGTTCTCCCAGCGGGGCACACAGCCAAGAACTGTTCACCACTCCAAAGGTGTCCACCCAGTCTCAGTATTTGCTCTCTGGTGAGCAAGAAGCAGGAGAGGTGATGCCTGGTAAGTGGCTGTGGTTTGTGTAGTGCAGAAGTGGTTTCATGGTAGAGAAATGTATAAGGCTGGCTGTGTTTCTGTGAGCTGAACATTTCCCTGTGCAGCTAATCAGTACTGTGGAACAGGGTGTTGATGCACACCAAAATCTCACAGGAATCCTCCAGAGAGCTCTCTAGGAAAGTTTCCTGGAGGTACTCAGCAATCCTCTGCTGAAGGTTCCTTGGCAAAGTTGGTTTGTTCCTTTCCCCCATTGTAGGAAACTTTCCAGCACCATTCGGCAGTCACTTGTGCAGGGACCAAAGCAACACACTGGTGAGCAGAATAGGGACCAAGGCGGAAGCCATGAGCATGGAGTAGATGTACCCTCGCTTCCCTGCTTACCCTCAGCAGTGAAATATCTGCTACAATGACCCCCACCTGTGGAAAAGTGTGGGAGAATTTTAGAATCTTTTCCCTAGTCACCTGCAATCCTTGCTGAGTGCTCTTTTGCCCTTATAGAGCATCCCCTCTACACCCAGCCAACACCCACCATAGTTTGGGTGTTCACCAAGATCTGTGCTTGCCAAGGGTCAGTGAGAAAGTGATGGATTGTTATGTTACCAGAGGTGTATTTTACTGAAATATTTCAATACTGTGCATTAACTTAACAATCATGCTTCTGTGCATTGTTCCTTGGGCTTTGGCAGATGTGGCCTTGAGGAACACCTCACACACACCGGCCGAGTGTCTCCGCCAGATAAGAAAGTGCCCAAGATGGAGCATATTCCGGGAGGTACTGCACTTATCCAATGCAGAGAAAAGGGAATGAAGGAGTGGAGGGAAGCTGGAAGGCAGAACAGAAAAGAAAATCAAGAGTTTGTTAAGGACGCTATTGAGCGAATGATTAAAGTCATGGAGGAGCAAACACAGATTCTGAAGTCCTTAATAATGCTGCAGACTGAGCAGATCCATGCCGGCCCTCCCCAAAGCACATTCAGAACTCTTTTTTTTCTGTGCCCTCCCAAACTCCACCCAGACAGTCCTTTCCAGAACTTCTCAGTTTCCCCTTCACTCCACCGCCTCCAGACAACTTTCATAATGATAGCTGGAACTACACACAGCTCTGAAAGTCTGCCCTTCCCTGCTACCTCTTGTAGTAAGATGAGTCCCTGAAACAAACCCTTGGTATCAGAGGCCCAGTATGAGGCCTCAGGCCTGAACTGAAGTAATGGTCAAGACTTTGCTAACATAGAGCAAAGTTAAGCTGTGAGCCAGAGGCAGGCCCTGCTCACAGAAGTAGGCAAGAAGACGGCTGCTAAAAGCACGTATACACATATAAGCACTAATGAGATGAATGTGTGCCAGGATGGCACCAGAACATCCTGGTACGAACATATTCCACAGAGATAACAAGGAACAGGCAGACCCATCCTAAAGACAGGTTCAAAAGGAAAATACGATGGATAGACTTGTTTGTTCAAACCAACTTGTACCAGGAGAGAGGCAGCACCCTAACGCATAGAAGGGCTGTACCTCAATACATCAGGAGTGATATGTAACCTGTTTGTACCTGTGTATAAGAATGCACCTCTGAGTGGTTGTCTTTGTCCAGCCCAGGGGGCAGTGGAGTGTCCCACCACTGACTGAGCTGTATCCATTGTCAGGGAGCACATACGTACTAGCAGAACTGTAGACATCTGATGTGGGGAGCTAGAGACTGTGTTTCGTTTGACAATAAACCTGGCCGGGTGTCTTCTTATCAGAGTCTGTAGTTGTCATAAATCTAATGGGAAGGGTAACCACCTTTCTGTATACAGTGCTATAAAATCCCTCCTGGCCAGAGACAAAGTCCTTTTACCTTTAAAGGGTTAAGAAGCTCAGGTAATTTGGCTGGCACCTGACCCAAAATGACCAATGTGGGGACAAGATACTTTCAAATCTGGAGCGGGGGAAAAGGCGTTTGTCTGTCTGTGTGATACCTTTGCCGGGAACAGATCAAGGATGCAAGCCCTCCAACTACTGTAAAGTTAGTAAGTAATCTAGCTAGAAAATGCGTTAGGTTTTCTTTGTTTTGGCTTGTGAAATTCGCTGTGCTGGAAGAAATGTGTATTCCTGTTTTTGTGTCTTTTTGTAACTTAAGGTTTTGCCTAGAGGGATTTTCTGTGTTGTGAATCGGACTGCCTGTAAGATTACCTTCCATTCTGATCTTACAGAGTTGTTCTCTTATCTTTTTTTGTTCTTCTAATAAAGTTCTGTTTTTTAAGAATCTGATTGGATTTTTTTGGGTGTTAATAATCCAAGGCTGGTCTGTGCTCATCTTGTTGTTCTCAAGACTCCCCAGGAAAGGGGGTATAAAGGCTTGGGGGGATATTTTGGGGAAATAGAAACTCCAAGTGGTCCTTTCCCTGATTGTTTGTTAAATCACTTGGTGGAGGCAGCGTTTAACTAATCCAAGGGCAAAAACTTTGTGCCTTGGGGAAGTTTTTACCTAAGCTGGTAGGAATAAGCTTAGGGGGTCTTTCATGCGGGTCCCCACATCTGTACCCTAGAGTTCAGACTGGGGAAGGAACCCTGACAGGAGTGCTACTGGAAATGGCACAAACCAAGACATTTAGACATTCCACTGACACCAGCAAAGAAGGCATAAGGCCTGCACTGGCAGTAATTAGCATTCATACTGGGAGAGAAACTACATATTAATACACTGTTCTTTTATTGGGTGATTCATTTAGTTACAGTGACATGTATGTGAATTTAACTCTAATTCTTTAGAGAGACTTGAAATGTTGGTACTGCATGCTTTTCACTGCATTAATCATGGGAATAGATCAAATAAACACCCACTGAGGGCTTTTTATGGAACATTTCTCTTTCAGGGTAGCCAATATAATCGGACCAAAAGGGGGAAATAAGGGTAAAATGTACGTGAAAGCAAGGAACATCTCAT
The DNA here is from genome assembly GCF_015237465.2 of Chelonia mydas. Lineage (NCBI taxonomy): Eukaryota > Metazoa > Chordata > Testudines > Cheloniidae > Chelonia > Chelonia mydas. The sequence goes on along the minus strand of NC_057852.1, from coordinate 5,025,209 downwards.
ATTGTAATGAGAATTCAGGCCATCCCTAAACGTTACAGGCAATTGCAGACAAATAGCTGAGTTTGTGTGCCAACACTCTTTGTTTGTTTTTAATTATTAAATGCTAGAACCGGCCTAACTGCTTAGAAAAGAAAACAAGCACCACACTGCCGCCTGGAAACTTTATTGGCACTGAATCTGCTCAGGGTCTGAAGGACATTGCTGTGTCCGTGCCCCATTTTACCCCTCATGAGTAGGATGTTCAGAAGTGCTCAGAGATGATCTGAACTCTGCTGTTCCCATTGAAGTTGGTGCTAAAGCCCCTTTTGATGTTAATGGGAGCGGTGTTAAGCCAATGCTGCATTCTCTTGGAAAAATCCCATCCTGTGTACGTAAGTGTAACCTTCTGATGGGTTGTGTTACTGGGCCCCCTCTGTGCCTGATCTGCAGGGGATTAGCCATCTGTTAGAGGCACCAATTGCAGAGCTTTAGCTCAAGCTATAGCAGTTCCTGCTTTTCTAGCTCTGGAGGCTCCAGTGTCTTGGCAAAGATGGCAGCCATGACACAAATTCCTGTCTTTCAGACCTAAGAGCTCCTTCTGGGCTCAGCTGTGCTTGGTAGGTGCAATCATGAGCACAGGTTGGTGCAGGGTCTCTGGGAGGGACAGGGCAGCATGTCTGCCACATCACCCCGTAAGGGCGTGCAGCTTACAGTCTCCTACGCACCTGGTCAGGTCCTCTACCAGCATGGATGGGGTTTGTGTGTGGCTCTTCCTCTTCCCTGCCCACTTGGAATGGCAAGTGACCATGGGAAGCAGACCCTGTGACCCTGGGCAAATCACTTAGCCCCTCTGTGCCCCCACAGTGGGGTTGTACAGCTCAGGAACTATGGTAATGGTGGCCAGATAGGTACTATAGATAGATGGATTCCAGCCGCTGTACCAGAGGGTTCTGGATTCCTCTCCTCACCCATGAAGTTGCTGGGCCAGGTCTGGCCCTCTCTCTGATGAAGGGGCTGTGCTATAGTTAAAGCCTCGTGTAAGGAAAGTCACCTCCACCTGACGGGGAGTCAGTAGTAGCCCCAGAACTGCAAAGGAGTACAGGACTCCTGCCTCTAACTCATCCTTCAGATGGGCTTGGACATTGGGACTACCTGGGCCTGGGTGTGACCTCTTTGTTGCCAGTGTGAACCGGGAGTGACTCCAATGAAGTCAAGGGTATGAGTGAAATCAGAACCAGGCCCTATTATTTTTTATACTACACCTTAGAACAGGGCCCCAGTGTGGTAAGTGCTGTGCATACACATAGGTCTGTGCCGCAAAGAGTTTACAGTCTAAATAAACAGGACAAAGGAAATATTATAATCCTCATTGTACAGATAAGGAACAACCATACAGGGAGATTAAATGATTTTCCCAATGTTGGAAAGTGAGTCTATGGCAGGGACTTAAATCCAGGTATCCTAAGTCTGAGACCAGTGCACTTAGACCAACTTTCCTCTCTCTTTGGAGATATCGTTCTGACAGACATATGGTGGCATTGTTCATATAAGCATGGATTGCATTCACGTAGGGTCTGAAATTTGAATGGATTCAGGAGTTGGAATGTGAAAATCTATTGCCATGTAGGTTACTATCAATGGCAGGAAATCATCTTAATGAAGCTAGCACTATTCAAAACTGTTTGGGTCTCAGAATATAAAGGAATATGAACTAGCCACACAGGATTTGACTGGAGGCTAACGCTATCACCCGAACAACACACATATAGAGTAAAAGCTACCAGCGGCAAAAGTGGGAGTGCACAATATCTATTTCACTGAGTGCTTTATTCTTTCTTCCTAGGTTTTGTGTTTGTTTTTAATGTGATGACTTCAGACCCTGTGAACCAGCTGTTTTCCCTGCAGTATTTATAAGACACCTTTCACCTTGGTATCTAACTATGGGGCAGGGTTGTGCAAGCAGCGTAGTGCACAGCCTGCCCTTTGGTCTACTTTAATGTGATTAAAATGACCTTTCTAGATAACCCTAAAGCTCAGGGTGGAATAAATCAACTACTTTATAAAATCAATGTATTTGAGCGTTGGTCTCCACCCCCCCCCAAGTGAAAACCAGCCTTTTCAGAAAGGAGAACCCCAGGGAGGGGCTGCCGTGTGCACTGGAACCCTGAGCACCGTCCAACATTAATTAATGATGTGGACTCCAAGTGCTTTGTTTTCTATGAGAGTGATGAGAACCCTGATGCTTCATGGCATCTGCATGCATTCAAGGCAGAGCTGCTTGCTGGGGGCAGTGGCCTAGGGGATGTGTGAATAGTGTTATGCTGCTGGATGGATTGCAATTGGTTCCTTGTCAGATCAGGAGGCTGGGGATGAGGATGCTACCCAAGGGAAACTGAATGTAGTTAGAATCATAGAAAATCAGGGTTGGAAGGGACCTCAAGAGGTCATCTAGTCCAACCCCCTGCTCAAAGCAGGACCGATCCCCAATTAAATCATCCCAGCCAGGGCTTTGTCAAGCCTGACCTTAAAAACTTCTAAGGAAGGAGATTCCACCACCTCCCTAGGTAACGCATTCCAGTGTTTCACCACCCTCCTAGTGAAAAAGTTTTTCCTAATATCCAACCTAAATCTCCCCCACTGCAACCTGAGACCATTACTCCTTGTTCTGTCATCTGCTACCACTGAGAACAGTCTAGATCCATCCTCTTTGGAACCCCCTTTCAGGTAGTTGAAAGCAGCTATCAAATCCCCCCTCATTCTTCTCTTCCGTAGACTAAACATCCCCAGTTCCCTCAGCCTCCCCTCATAACTCATGTGTTCCAGTCCCCTAATCATTTTTGTTGCCCTCTGCTGGACTCTTTCCAATTTTTCCACATCCTCCTTGTAGTGTGGGGCCCAAAATTGGACACAGTACTCCAGATGAGGCCTCACCAATGTCGAATAGAGGGGAACGATCACGTCCCTTGATTTGCTGGCAGTGCCCCTACTTATACATCCCAAAATGCCATTGGCCTTCTTGGCAACAAGGGCACACTGTTGACTCATATCCAGCTTCTTGTCCACTGTAACCCCTAGGTCCTTTTCTGCAGAACTGCTGCCGAGCCATTCGGTCCCTAGTCTGTAGCGGTACGTTGGATTCTTCCGTCCTAAGTGCAGGACTATGCACTTGTCCTTGTTGAACCTCATCAGATTTCTTTTGGCCCAATCCTCTAATTTGTATAGGTCCCTCTGTATCCTATCCCTCCCCTCCAGCGTATCTACCTCTCCTCCCAGTTTAGTGTCATCTGCAAACTTGCTGAGGGTGCAATCCACACCATCCTCCAGATCATTTATGAAGATATTGAACAAAACCGGCCCGAGGACTGACCCTTGGGGCACTCCACTTGATACCGGCTGGTTTGAGCAGCAGGTTTAAGTCTATTGGCTTTAAAGAGAAAAGGCAATAATGATTTGCTGACCCACAGCCCCCTGAAGTCAATGACAGCCTTTCCACTGACCTCAATGAGCTTTGCAATCAGGCCCCAAGGCCCCGATTCATGTGTTTAAGCATGTTTAAGCATTTAAGCATTAAGCAATTAAGCATTTAAGCATGTGTTTAAGCATGCTTAAGTCACTTCAGTGGGACTTAACTTTAAGCATGTGCTTAAGTGCTTTCCTGAATCGGAGAAATGGTGTCTAAAAGCTTTATATATGAAGTTCCTCCACCATTTATTTTTCCTTTTAAGGTACACATAACACAAAAGCTGGATTTATACAATGATACACATGAGATGCAAAGCCATGGAAACACATGAGAGAATGGGCCAACTCCATCCCTTAGAAAAAGAAAAGGAGTACTTGTGGCACCTTAGAGACTAACAAATTTATTTGAGCATAAGCTTTCGTGAGCTACAGCTCACTTCTCAAATAAATTTGTTAGTCTCTAAGGTGCCTCCTTTTCTTTTTGAGGACACAGACTAACATGGCTGCTACTCTGAAATCCATCCCTTGGGTAACTCCCTTGAATTCACTCCACTGTATATACCGGCAGGATTATTTTTCTGCCTTATTTGTATATAAAGTGGTAGCCACAACACAACCAACTCATTAACACATTTTCCAAGTATTTTATCACGTCACTGCTACAAGCCACTAATTACCATTGTGAAGTAAGGAGACAGGCAAATTGGTTCATGATAGGAACCTTCCTCAAACCTGGAGCCTTCATCCATCACTCAACTCCATCCAACAGGATTCTCTTTTGAAAATCAATAATATTGGGTTTACTTTTTTGTTCCATTATTTTTCCTCCACAGTTCTGGATTCTGGCTAGAAGAAAAGGGCAGGAAAAATCAGATCTCTCTCCAGCTTCAGAGTGTCGCTGCAAACTGAACCTGAACTCCAACTCTTTTAAGAAGATCTAGCTGAATGAAGGAAAAACACTGCTTATGAATAATTATTGGATGAACGGTTTCAGAGTAGCAGCCGTCTGTAGTCTGTAGTCTGTATTCGCAAAAAGAAAAAAAAAAGAAAAGGAGTACTTGTAGCACCTTAGAGACTAACAAATTTATTTGAGCATAGCTCATGAAAGCTTAGGCTCAAATAAATTTGTTAGTCTCTAAGGTGCCACAAGTCCTCCTTTTCTTATTCTTTACCAAAATATTATTCATGCTTGTATCTTTCTTTAGGACTGTCAGTGACAGGGCTTTCATGGACATCTTATCAGTGGGGTTTGATTGAATGATTTTTGTCTTTTTTATTCTAGGCCAATGAAATATCCAGTCTGACTTTATGAGTGGGACACTAATGCTCTGATCCTCCGGGAATAGCAATTAGGGCTGCGGGACTCACACGTTTCAAATAGACAGACAACAGCTTTGAGGCTGAGCAGTGTGTCTCAGCTTCTTTTCAGACCCAAATCCTATACAATGGCAACAAAATTTAGCAAACATGTTCAAAAGGCATGGCTTGATTAATCAAATTCAAAGGGAATTTCTTTGGCTGCCCTTTGCTGGCCTGCTACTTTGATCTGATTTGAAGGGGATTGTGTAATGAATGAGCAATGGGCATGGGCATTATTCAAGGGAGCCTTTAATTTCCTTGTAAATGGTTGGACTTTGTGGTACTACCATTATCTAGTGTAGTCACACAGGCTCTGTGTGTGTGTGTGTGTAAATCAATGGGCGTTAGATGCCTAGGTGCTTTTGATTGCTATCTACCAATCTGCATCTGTAGGCATCTAGTTGCCTTTAAAGATCTCACCCTAAATCTTGATTCTTAATTATAGAATTCCGCACAAGGGGTGTGACTTATCTGTTGTCCCTCATCCGATCATAACTCTTGGCTAATGGAAGTTTCTTTGGAGTGGGGATTTGCAACATCAAGGTGTAGGCCTGGCTTGAAATGCTACCTCAACACATGGCTGAGAAGGACAGAGGAAAAGACTCAGAGGGGGAAAGAAAGTATCAAATATCTGATCTGAATTGGAGGCTCAGGTAGAATATTAAGGTAGGCAGAAATATTTTCTATGTCAGTGGTAAAATGGCAAGATAAAATGCAGAGGGGTGAGAGGACAGGATTTATTTGTACAGCTCTTTATGCAATGGAGCTCCTGGCACCCCCTGTCATGTTATAGTGGGACCACTGTGGAGCACACATCTGATCTTTGAGTTAATTAGGAGTATCTTTGCTGTAAACCCGCAACTCAAGCATATTATTTCAAAGCTTAAGCTGTGCAGATCCGAAGCCGAAAGTAGAATGCCAAACACGTGTGTCACCTTCTCAGGAAATGTCTGACTTTAACCAGCTTAATTTTTTGATAAAAGAATGGCTCAGAAAACTATGTACTTGGGCGTTTTATTTTAAATGTCAGGTTTGAGAGTAGCAGCCGTGTTAGTCTGTATCCGCAAAAAGAAAAGGCGTACTTGTGGCACCTTAGAGACTAACAAATTTATTTGAGCATAAGCTTTCATGAGCTACAGCTCACTTCATTGGATGCATGCAGTGGAAAATACAGTGGGGAGATTTATATACACAAAGAACATGAAACAATGGCTGTTACCATACACACTGTAACAAGAGTGATTAGGTAAGGTTAGCTATTACCAGCAGGAGAGCGGGGCGGGGGGGGGAAACCTTTTGTAGTGATAATCAAGATGGGCCATTTCCAGCAGTTGACAAGAACATGTGAGGAACAGTGTTGGGGGGGGAACATGGGGAAATAGTTTTACTTTGTGTAATGACACATCCACTCCCCGTCTTTATTCAATCCTAAATTAATTGTATCCAGTTTGCAAATTAATTCCAATTCAGCAGTCTCTCTTTGGAGTCTGTTTTTGAAGTTTTTTTGTTGAAGAATTGCCACTTTTAGGTCTGTAATCAAGTGACCAAAGAGATTGAAGTGTTCTCCGACTGGTTTTTGAATGTTATAATTCTTGACGGCTGATTTGTGTCCATTTATGCTTTTACATAGAGACTGTCCAGTTTGGCCAATGTACATGGCACAGGGGCACTCTCACAGATCTTGGGAGACAGGCCAGTCCTTGCTTACAGATAGCCCCACAACCTGAAGCAAATACTCACCAGCAACCACACACCACACAACAAAACCACTAACCCAGGAACCTATCCTTGCAACAAAGCCCGTTGCCAACTGTGTCCACATATCTATTCAGGGGACACCATCATAGGGCCTAATCACATCAGCCACACTATCAGAGGCTTGTTCACCTGCACATCTACCAGTGTGATATATGCCATCATGTGCCAGCAATGCCCCTCTGCCATGTACATTGGTCAAACTGGACAGTCTCTATGTAAAAGAATCAATGGACACAAATCAGACATCAAGAATTATAACATTCAAAAACCAGTCAGAGAACACTTCAATCTCTTTGGTCACTTGATTACAGACCTAAAAGTAGCAATTCTTCAACAAAAAAACTTCAAAAACAGACTCCAAAGTAAAACTATTTCCCGATGTCCCCCCACCAGCACCCCCCGCCACTGTTCCTCACATGTTCTTGTCAACTGCTGGAAATGGCCCACCTTGATTATCACTACAAAAGGTCCGCGCCTCCCCCTCCCCCTGCTCTCCTGCTGGTAATAGCTCACCTTACCTGATCACTCTTGTTACAGTGTATATGGTAACACCCATTGTTTCATGTTCTCTGTGTATATAAATCTCCCCACTGTATTTTCCACTGCATGCATCCGATGAAGTGAGCCGTAGCTCACAAAAGCTTATGCTCAAATAAATTTGTTAGTCTCTAAGGTGCCACAAGTACTTCTTTTATTTTAAATGTGTATTTTTGAGGACTAATTGTATTTGGGACTAATCTTATTTAATCTTTTTATTACTGACCTCGGCACAAAAAGTGGGAGTGTGCTAATAAAGTTTGTGGATGATACAAAGCTGGGAGGTATTGCCAATTTAGAGAAGGACCGGGAAATCATACAGGAGGATCTGGATGACCTTGTAAACTGGAGTAATAGTAATCGGATGAAATTTAATAGAGAGAAGTGTAAGGTCATGCATTTAGGGATTAATAACAAGAATTTTAGTTATAAGCTGGGGACGCATCAATTAGAATTAACGGAGGAGGAGAAGGACCTTGGAGTATTGGTTGATCATAAGATGACTATGAACCGCCAATGTGATATGGCTGTGAAAAAAGCTAATGCGGTCTTGGGATGCATCAGGAGAGGTATTTCCAGTAGAGATAAGGAGGTTTTACTACTGTTATACAAGGCACTGGTGAGACCTCACCTTGAATACTGTGTGCAGTTCTGGTCTCCCATGTTTAAGAAGGATGAATTCAAACTGAAACACGTACAGAGAAGGGCTACTAGGATGATCCGAGGAATGGAAAACTTGTCTTATGAAAGGAGACTCAAGGAGCTTGGCTTGTTTAGCCTAACTAAAAGAAGGTTGAGGGGAGGTAGGGTTGCTCTCTATAAATATATCAGAGGGATAAATACCGGAGAGGGAGAGGAATTATTTAAGCTCAGTACCAATGTGGACACAAGAACAAATGGATATAAACTGGTCATTGGGAAGTTTAGACTTGAAATTAGACAAAGGTTTCTAACCATCAGAGGAGTGAAGTTTTGGAATAGCCTTCCAAGGGAAGCAGTGGGGCAAAAGATCTATCTGGCTTTAAGATTAAACTCGATACGTTTATGGAGGAGATGGTATGATGGGATAACATGATTTTGGTAGTTAATTGATCTTTAAATATTCATGGTAAATAGGCCTAATGGCCTGTGATGGGATGTTAGATGGGGTGGGATCTGAGTACCCAGGAAAGAATTTTCTGTAGTATCTGGCTGGTGAATCTTGCCCATATGCTCAGGGTTTAGCTGATCGCCATATTTGGGGTCGGGAAGGAATTTTCCTCCAGGGTAGATTGGAAGAGGCCCTGGAGGTTTTTCGCCTTCCTCTGTAGCATGGGGCACGGGTCACTTGCTGGAGGATTCTCTGCTCCTTGAAGTCTTTAAACCACGATTTGAGGACTTCAATAGCTCAGACATAGGTGAGAGGATTTTCGCAGGAGTGGGTGGGTGAGATTCTGTGGCCTGCGTTGTGCAGGAGGTCGGACTAGATGATCATAATGGTCCCTTCGACCTTAGTATCTATGAATCTATGAATCTATTTTTTATTGAAATAATCTGGCCATGATCTTCCTGAGTAGCACTGTAATTAAAATAATTTGGCTGTGTCCATCCAGCATTCAGAAGAGAGGAGAATTGGCCATTGTTTCTGGATTACTGAACAGATAACTAGCCTTCTTTTAGAGAGGAAGGAGTTGTACGTTTAAATCAAAGTTTTAGCTTGAAGACTTGTTGACTGCTGTGTGGATGGGCTATTTTCCCCATTTGTGCTATATTCTCTTTAGGACTCAGTGTTACCAAACATCTACGTTGGCTGTCTCCTCCTTTTCCCTTTCTCTGGCATTTCTCCAAGTGTGTGTCTTTCATCTCTGCAGTTAGCCATGTCTACACTACGAAATTAGGTCAAATTTATAGAAGTCAGTTTTTTAGAAATCATTTTTATATAGTCGATTGTGTGTGTCCCCACACAAAATGCTCTAAGTGCATTAACTTGGTGGAGTGCTTCCACAGTACCAAGGCTAGCGTCGACTTCCGGAGTGTTGCACTGTGGGTAGCTATCCCACAGTTCCTGCAGTCTCTGCCGCCCATTGGAATTCTGGGTTGAGATCCCAATGCCTGATGGGGCAAAAAACATTGTCGCGAGTGCTTCTGGGTACATGTCGTCAGGCCCTCCCTCCCTCCCTCATGAAAGCAATGGCAGACAATCGTTTCGCACCTTTTTTCCTGAGTTACCTTTGCAGACGCCATACCACGGCAAGCATGGAGCCCGCTCAGCTCACTGTCACCGTATGTCTCCTGGATGCTGGCAGACGTGGTACTGCATTGCTACACAGCAGCAGCAACCCATTGCCTTGTGGCAGCAGATGGCGCAATAGGCCTGAAAACCATCGTCATCGTGTCCGAGGTGCTCCTGGCCACCTCGGTAAGGTCGGTCAGGAGTGCCTCGGCAGACATGGGTGCAGGGACTAAATTAGGAGTGACTCGACCAGGTCAGTCTCTTTAGTCCTGCAGGCAGTCCTATTGTACCATCTTATGGTGAGCAGGCAGGAGGTGAGGGTGGCTAGCAGTCCTATTGCACCATCTTCTGCCGAGCAGCCATGAGATGTGGATGGCATGCAGTCCTTCTGCACCATCTGCTGCCAGCCAAAAATGTAAAAGATAGATGGAGTGGATCAAAACAAGAAATAGACCAGATTTGTTTTGTATTCATTTGCTCCCCCGTCCCTCCCTCCCTCCCTCCGTGAAATCAACAGCCAACAATCGTTTTGGTGAGGTCTGTCAGGGGCACCTTGAAAACTTTAATGGAGATTCAGTCCTGCCTGAAATACCAGAGGGAGGGATAGCTTAGTGGGTTGAGCATTGGCCTGCTAAACCCAGGGGTTTGAGTTCAGTCCTTCAATAACATGGAGGGTTTATACAAAACCTTTTGTGTCACTTCACCTTTCATGCCTGGTAGGGACACAGGATAGGTGACTGTGCAGGGAGGTGTGTGCGTGCCAGCTCAGCATGGGCAGAGCCACTGGGGAATGGGAGAGAGAAGGGGCTTCTGTACTTGTATGATCCTGTGGCCCAGAACTCCTGCAAAGGGACCATGTCAATATTCTAACACAGCAGCAATGGAGGGGTTGCAAAGCATCCTCCCACACAGCCTGCCTGATGGTCAGGGCTTGGATTCCTACCCTGCACTCTTTGCACGGAGCCTAACTGCTGGCTGTGAGGTTTCATGTCACCCACAACATGCAATTGTTTGCTACGCATTGTTGACCTTTGTCCCCTAACCTGATTTTGAGAGGTCTGTATCTAAAGAAGGTATATAATTTATATGTTAAGACATGTGCCAACAAGGAAAACAATTAAAGCTGTAAGGCAAGTAGGGAAACAGACAATTTATAAAAATATTTGTTATAGGTTTTGCAAAAGCATGAGACCTAGATAGTTAGCCTAATGTGCTTGACCTGGGTTAATAGGATTGAGCAATATGTATCTTGTGACAAACAAGTAAATCACAAAAAGACAGTTTCATCTTGAAATATAGTAAAACCTCCGAGTTACGAACACCTCAGGAATGGAGATTGTTCGTAAACCTGAAATGTTCATAACTATGAACAAATGGCTGTTCTTTCAAAAGTTTACAGCTGACCATTGACTTAATACAGCTCTGAAACTTTACTATGCAGAAGAAAAATTCTGCTTTCCCTTTATTTTTTTAGTAGTTTACATTGAACACAGTACTGTACTGCATTTGCTTTTTTTTTTTTTTTTTTGTCACCTCAGCTGCCTGATTGTGTACACCTGGTTCCAAATGAGGTATGTGGTTGACTGGTCAGTTCATAACTCTGGTGTTGTAACCCTGAGGTTAACCGCATTAATGTGCTGGAGAAGTTGACACAAAATTGCTGATGTTAGCTATGAGAACCCCAGTTAAGGTTCTCCAGATGACAAATACGGAAAAGGGGCTAGACCTAAATCAAATATGGTCCCGGATTTGTGTGGGATGAAAGATGAAAGTATATAAAAGAGGTGTATGCTCAATCCTATTTGCAGCATTGGGATGACAAAATGGTGGACACTTGGACGTCATGCCCACTTATGTTGCTTCTCTATTTACCTTTCCTTCCATCTTCTCCTTTGATACTTCTGGTGATCTCCATAGGGTTGTGAGCAGTTACTGTGCAGGGGATTGTTTTGCTACATTTATCTTGAATTTTCACAACTGCAATTATATGTGATTGGTTGTATTTGTGTATTGAATAAAAGTTTTCATGTTTCTATGTGTGATTCACCAATCTCAATTTTAATACAAATCTTACATAGCTCCCTGAATAAAAAGCCTGTTATTAGTGATGTGGGAATTTTTCTCTCTAAATTAATAAGAGGATACAGCATTCAAGTTCTGTGGCCTGAAACTCTAGAGCAGTGGTTCTCAATCTGCGGCCTGCAGACCACTTGCGGCCCAGTCAGCACACAGCTGCGGCCCATGTGACATCATCAGGGCCATGTAGGTAGTATATATATTGTAAAAAGAAAAGGAGTACTTGTGGCACCTTAGAGAATAACAAATTTATTTGAGCATAAGCGTCCGATGAAGTGAGCTGTAGCTCACGAAAGCTTATGCTCAAATAAATTTGTTAGTCTCTAAGGTGCCACAAGTCCTTTTCTTTTTGCGAATACAGACTAACACGGCTGCTACTCTGAAACCTATATATATTGTGTGGCTGTGACCCACATAATACATAATACATAATAAGACTATGGGTGTGTGTGTATGTGCTATTGACATCCACTGTTGCTATGTTTTCCCAAACGGATGCTGTGTCCCTGTGTCCCAGATGCAGTGCTGGCAAGAGGGGAAGTGTTGCCTGTTAAGGATGACCACAGGTGGTGTTTACTTTTCCCAGGTTTCTGGGTGGGGGGTCCAAGTCCGTGTGTTTGCTAATTTTAAGAGGAACCTTTAGTTACTGAACCGGTTCCTTGTTCCTGCCGACAACACTTGGCAGATGGTGTCCATGCAGCCTGCAGTTTAGCCTGCTGTTGATCTGCACTTCATCCCCAGTGACAGTCCTGAGAACTGAGTGTGTCCTTTAAAGGCAGAATAGACACTTTGTAGGCCAAGTTCTGCTGTCCGCTACATCGTGTGACCCTCTTAAGATCAAGGAGGTTGTATGGGCAGAAACGAGGGCTGCCCCTATAACCTCTCCCCACGTGAGCTGTGTGTCATGTACAATAAGCATACTATGCTATTTCAGAGCACTTTGCATCTGCAGATCTCAAAGCACTTTACAAAGGAAGGCCAGTCTTGTTGTTCCCATCTTATAGGTGGGGACACTGAGGCACAGAGCCTTGATGTGATGGGTCCGAGGTCACACAGCAAACCAGAGGCAGAGCTAGGGACTGAACCCAGGTCTCCTGAGAACTAGATACAGTTTTAAAAATGTGCTTATTCCTGATGAGTCTTATCCTGCAGCCCTTACTCACATGAGAGAGTTCACTGGGGCTATTATTGTGCCCAAGGATTACTCAGATTGCAAGCTTGGGCCCTAGCATTCCAGCCCAGGTCACTGGGAAACACATAGTGTAGAAACGATTAAAAGAAAGCATATTGCAGCTATTCCGTCCTCCTCCTTCACCTTTCCCCTTACATTAGACCAAGGGTCAGCAACCTATGGCATGCATGCCAAAGGCAGCACACGAGATGATTTTGAGTGGCACTCACACTGCCCGGGTCCTGGCCACCAGTCCCAGGGGCTCTGCTGCGGGCCTGGGATCCTACCACCGGCTTCCAGCTACCCGGGGTCCCATCTGCTGGCCCCCGCTCAGCTTGCTGCTGGCCCCGGCTCTGAAGCCATCCCCGGCTCTGGCCCACTGGCCCCAGCCTGGGGCAGTGAGGGGTGAAGACAGGGGCAAGACAGGGTGCAGCTCAGCACCCCCACCTTAAAAATTGTTCCAGCACCACTGTACTGGGATATTTTAAAGTCCTGATTTGCTGCTTACATCACTATCACGTCACGTGGATCGGCACATTGCGTTTGACATTTTGCATGCCGTCTGTCGCAATTTTTTCCCCCACTGTAAGTTGAGGGGTACATCTGATAAAATGTCAGCTCCTAAGAAAGCAAAGTTAGATGTCCGTTCTTTTCACTTCACAGCAACATTTGGTGGCTAAGTCGTTGTAAGGTTTTGGTGCACTTTGTAAACTGTTTTGATGCAATCAAGGCCTTTTTGTCGGAAAAAGGACAAAACTACCCCGAACTGGATGATGACAAATGGCTTTGTAAAGCTCATGTTTCTAACTGACATCACCGCTCACCTAAACAAACTCAACCTCCATCTCCAGGGTGCAGGGCAAAAGGTTCTGGATCTTTATGAAACCTGGAAGGCATTTGTTGTAAAACTAGCAGTTTTTTCTCGGGATATTCAAACTTCGACTTTCTGCTACTTCCAACACATAAAAGAGCTATCGACACATTGCACTGTCAGTGTCGATGAGATTAGAATGTACAAGCAAGAACTGGAATCAGAATTTTCTAACAGATTTCAAGATTTCCAGCGATTTGGCCCAATGCTTTATTTTCTAATTAAACCTGAAAAGTTCAATAAAAGAGACTTGGATTTGTCTGTATTTCAGTGGATGGGTGCTGAAGATTTCAAAATGCAGCTCATTCAGTTAAAAAGTTCAGAATTGTGGGCATCAAAGTTTGGAGATCTGTGGAGTGCACTTAAAGCTACCGAGAGAGATCACGGGGCCTCTATTCTGACCTGCTGGACGTCCCTGCCAGTGAAATTTAACTGTTCGAAGAAAATTGTGTTTGCAGTTCTTTCAGCATTTGGATCTACATACTTGTGTGAATAGGTATTTTCACACATGAAATCTGTCCTCTGTCCCTCTTGGAGCCAGTTAACAACTGATCACTCAGAAGCCTGTATGCAGCTTAAACGGTCCTACATGCCAGACATTGGAAAACTCAGCAAGGAAAATCAAGGGCAAGGCTCACACTAAACTGATAAGATCTGCATTTTAATTTAATTTTAAATGAAGCTTCTTAAACATTTTAAAAACCTTATTTACTTTACATACAACAACAGTTTAGTTATATATTATAGAGAGAGACCTTCTAAAAACGTTAAAATGTATTACTGGCACATGAAACCTTAAATTAGAGTGAATAAATGAAGACTTGGCACGCCACTTCTGAAAGGTTGCCGACCCCTGCATTAGACGCTATGCATGTTAGTATTTACATTACATTAGTGCCTAATGCCCCTGACCAAGATCAGGCCCCATTGTGCGAGGCACACACCTAGCAAGTGACAATCCCTGCCCCCATGAGCCTTACAATCTAAATAGATGGGAGGGGGAGCAGTGATGTAGTGATTGGCCCAAAGTCATATAAGAGGTCAGTGGCAGAGCCAGGCATAGATTTCCTGACTACCAATCTCGTGGTCCATCCACTAGGCCATGTTGCCGTCCTCCCAGTTACGCTTACCGAAATTCTCATGCTGAAACAGAGTGACATGACATTTCAACCACGATTCTTACATAAAGAAAGTCAAGGATTGTCAACAGCACCGTCACCTGAAATATCTATTAGCTGAAATTGTTGTATCATAGAAATTATATGCTTAATATACAGGGTGTTTGCTCATCTGATCCTGCTGGAAAGGCTTTGCTAATAAACAGAATGAACAGAAAAACCTTAAATTCTCTGAAGTGCTCTTCTGACATATTAAAATACATTTGCATGCATTCAAAAGATAATGTTGCATTACTCTGAAACAATGCCAAATATTGTTAGTGTTGTCTAGGGAGATTATGGGGTTTGCAATTTGTTCTCTGTTGACATGCTGACTTGAGACTTTTACTATGCGAAATGACTAGTGTCATAAATATAAAGGGAAGGGTAACAACCTTCATGAATGCAGTAACGTAACATCCCTCTTGGGCAGAGGTACAGAATCCCCTTACCTGTAAGGGGTTAATCAGTTCCATTAACCTAGTTGGCACCTGACCAGAAGGACCAACAGGAAGAGAAGATACTTTCAAATCTGGGGGGGAGGAAGGTTTCGTTTGTGCTCTCTTTGTGTGTTCCCACTCAGGACAGAGAGAGAGACCAAGCAGGTGAGTAGAATCATAGTAACCCAGCTCCCACTGAAATAATACATCTAAAATTACAAAAAATTGTAAGTAATAGCAAGGAAATGTGTTAAATTGTCTTTGTTTTAGCTTGTGAATTTTTCCTATGCTAAAAGGGAGGTTTATTCCTGTTTTTGTAACTTTGAAGTTGAGCCTAGAGGGGAATCCTCTGTGTTTTAAATTTTTTTATTACCTGTGAAATTACCTTGCATCCTGATTTTACAAAGGTGCTTCTTTTACTTTTTTCTCTATAATAAAGTTCTTCTTTTAAGAACCTGATTAATTTTAGTGTCCTAAACATAAAGGGTCTGGTCTGTACTTTTATTAAAAGCAATTGGTTGGTATATTATTCTCAAGCCTCCCCAGGAAAGGAGGTAAAGGAGCTTGGGGGAATATTTGGGGGAAATAAAAACTCCAACTGGTCCTTTTCCTAAATCTTTGTCTAAATCACTTGGTGGAAGCAATACCGTCCAAGAACAAGGAAAAAAAATTGTGCCTTTGGGAATTTTTTAACCTAAGCTGGTAGAAATAAGCTTAGGGGGTCTTTCATGCGGGTCCCCACATCTGTACCCCAGAGTTCAGAGTGGAGAAGGAACCTTGACAGGCTCCCAGGCTGACACACAAAGACTCTTGGAATGACTAGACCTAGCAGTCAGGGTTTATGATCATTATAGCCAACTACCAGATTAGATATGATTGTTCTGAACATGATTAGAGACGAATTATTCTGCCAGGGAGAGCTACCAATACCCAGTGCCATGGGTGTCTGATACCATATATGAGTAACACACTGAGCTATTAAGTTTGGCAGAAGTACCGACAGTAATCATTTCCTGCAAACAGTCCTGGAGTGTGAACGCCCAGCGGAAACATTCTCATGGTCAGATGGCTGCTGGCCAGATCCATTTCACTAGAGAACATCATGGAAAAGTGAAAGGATCTTCCCTGGCAGCTCTGTAAAAGTGGGTTAAATACAAGTAGGCTGGCTGTGAGCAGCCATAGAGTTGAAAATAATACAAGGATCCTTAAGGAAACCTGTAGCAAATAGCATGAGAAGGCAGCAGTGTGAGAAGACTAGCAAAACGGGGGCTTGGGAGAGCACAGGCCGTGGGAGGAGGATTGAGAGGAAATTAAAGCAGAGATTGTGTAATGGGAAGGTTACCCAGAGCTTCAAAGGTGAGGACTGGAGCATGGATGTGCTGCATAAGATGCCAGGAGGCCAATGAGAGGCAACATGGTTAAGGCACTGGGAGAGGAAGATGACTTTTCAATAAACCGGAGGGGGACAAACTAAGGTGTGAGGAGTCCACAAAGCAGGCAGTTCGCTAACCGAGCCCAAAGCCTACCAAGGTAGGGAGCAGTGTGATGGTGGTGGGGAGTCAGAGGGCAATGGACAGAGCTGAGAGATATGGCACAGGGGAAAGCAAAAGGATCTGGAGAGCAAGAGGGGTCAAACATGGCCTCGGGATTGTGAGTTAGTAACAGGACCATAGTGGGGCTGCCAAAAGCTCTGAGAAAGGGAGGTGGATATCCGAGAAGGACAATATGTTCATTTATCTTCTGGAACTCAGGTTTTCCAGAGCTATACGCCCCTCGGACCACGCTGATGACAGAGTCCCTGTTACAGGAGATGAGACATGTTAGTACATCAGTGACAAATGCAGGGAATCTGGCTCTGCTCTTGCTAACTCCTGGCTGCAACCTGATCCCTTGTGTAAAACTCTCTGGAGCGAAACCTTTGGGGCTACCGGCGACAGCAGAAGATATCCATAGGAGGTGGGAACAGGATGCGGGTATATTACTACTGATCATCAAACACAACAGTCCCTGACTTGGCTTTTCCCTCGAGCATCATGTGGCCAACTTGCGATGTGACATGGACTGGCATGAGGACTTTACCAGTAAAAGCAACAGGGCTTATGGGAGCAGAAGACACTCATGCAACCCAAACCATTTGCTGCTCTCCATTTATTGCTCCCTGAGTTTGACTATAACAAGGGCAGTGCGCCCTTGCTGCTAAGAAGGCTAAGGACATTTTGAGCTGTATAAGTAGGAGCGTAGGCGGCGAGTTGTGTGGGCTCCTGGAGCCCCAGCACCAGGAATATTCAGAGCTGGGGGCCCTGCTCCATCAATATCTGGAGCTGGGGCTCTCCCCCCGGCCCCGGAGCGTCCCAGCCAGAATGCAGGCAGCGGGCGGCTCTCCCGCGCTTGCCTGGCTGCGGCGGCAGCAGGCTGAGCGCTGAGGGGCGGGAGGCGGCACACGCCGCCCGTGCTCCGCAGCCCTCCGCCGCCGCGGCACCCGCCGGGGGGAGACGCTGCGGGGACTTCCGCAGGGGGACCTGATCATCTGCAGTGGACCTCGCTCACCTGAGCAGCTGCGGGGGCTTCGGTGAGTGTTTGCCCTGTAATCTGCCCCCCCTCCCCCCCAGCCACCACTCCTGCCCCATGCTGGGCAAGGGGCAGCCCCACCCGCACCCCCAGCGAGGCTACGGTGAGGGGCAGCAGGGGAGGAAGGAAGCCACATGTGATGGCAGTCCCCTCCCCGCCCAGCACCCACTCACCCACTGCAGGGGAGATGGGGTGGGGGGGGGCTTCCTGGACCCCAGCAGCTGGGCTTGGGTGAATTTTGTGACACTCTGTCCTTCCCCCCACCCCGCAGCCACCACTCCTGCCCCACGCTGGGCACGGGGCAGCCCCACCCCCAGTGAGACTACGGTGAGGGGCAGCAGGGGAGCGGAGGGGTCCCTCACCCAGAGCTCGCTGCTGCCGGCAGGGAGAGGAGAGGGGGCAAAGTCCTCTCTGACCCTAGCCCTGGGGCAGCCTGTCTGCACCCCGAGCTTCTCATCCCCGGCCCTACCCTGCCCCAGAGCCTGCGCCCCCAGCACCCCAACCCTGAACTCCAGCCCTGAGCCCCCTCCTGCACTGTGAACTTCTCATCCCCAGCCCCACCCCAGAGCCCTCACCTGCAGGGAAAAACAAGCAACTTAAATTTGATGGTCAGTTTGGGGTATGATCGTGTTTAGCACAATACTCGATTATTTTATACACTTTAAAGTATATAATTGGTTGTATACAGGTGTTACGAAGTGGGAATGTTCTTAATGTTTTCTCTGAATACTTTGTGGGTGACTCAGTTTCCCCTATGCATTTCTTAAGGATCTAGGTGGTGGGTAAGGGTGTGTGACTGTTGTAGAGCCCTGGAGGGCCTGTGTGATGCTGTCTGCCACACCCTGCGCTTCCCGCAGTACGTCTGCTCGGGTGGGGCTCCTGGGGAAACTAGAGGGCCCTGCACCCCAACTACACAGTCAGATGTGACTCTCAGCCAGCCAGTAAAACAGAAGGAACAGAGTCTAAAACAGAGGTCAAGAGCAATTGGGATAAAATACAACATGGTTTTACAGGAGGTAGATTGTGCCAAACCAACCTGATCTCCTTCTTTGAGAAGGTAACAGATTTATTAGACAATGGAAATGCAGTGGATCTAATTTACCTTGATTTCAGTAAGGCATTTGATATGGTTCCACATGGGGAATTATTAGTTAAATTGGAAAAGATGGGGATCAATATGAAAACTGAAAGGTGGATAAGGAACTGATTAAAGGGGAGACTACAGCGGGTCATACTGAAAGGTAAACTGTCAGGCTGGAGAGAGGTTACTAATGGAGTTCCTCAAGGATCGGTTTGGGGACCAATCTTATTTAATCTTTTTATTACTGACCTTGGCACAAAAAGCGGGAATGTGCTAATAAAGTTTGCGGATGACACAAAGCTGGGAGGTATTGCCAATAGAGAGAAGGACCGGGATATCATACAGGAAGATCTGGATGACCTTGTAAACTGGAGTAATAGTAATAGGATGAAATTTAATAGTGAAAAGTGCTAGGCCATGCATTTAGGGATTAATAACAAGAATTTTAGTTATAAACTGGGGACGCATCAATTGGAAGTAACGGAGGAAGAAAAAGACCTAGGAGTATTGGTTGACCACAGGATGACCATGAGCTGCCAATGTGATGTGGCCGTGAAAAAAGCTAATGCGGACTTGGGATGCATCAGGAGAGGTATTTCCAGTAGAGATAAGGAGGTGTTAGTACTGTTATACAAGGCCCTGGTGAGACCTCACCTGGAATACTGTGTGCATTTCTGGTCTCCCATGTTTAAGAAGGATGAATTCAAACTGGAACAGGTACAGAGAAGGGCTACTAGGATGATTTGAGGAATGGAAAAACTTTCTTTTGAAAGGCGACTCAAAGAGCTTGGCTTCTTTAGCCTAACCAAAAGAAGGTTGAGAGAAGATATGATTGCTCTCTATAAATATATCAGAGGGATAAATTTAAGGGAGGGAGAGGAATTATTTAAGCTCAGTACCAATGTGGACACAAGAACAAATGGATATAAACTAGCCATCAAGAAGTTTAGACTTGAAATTAGATGGAGGTTTCTAATCGTCAGAGGAGTGAAGTTCTGGAACAGCCTTCCAAGGGAAGTAGTGGGGGCAAAAAATATATCTGACTTCAAGATTAAGCTTGATAAATTTATGGAGGAGATGGTATATTGGGATAGCCTAATTTAGGCAATTAATTGATCTCTGACCATTGGCAGTAAATATGTCCAATGGCCTGTGATGGGATGTTAGATGGGGTGGGATCTGAGTTACTATAGAGAATTCTTTCCTGGGTGTCTGGCTGGTGAGTCTTGCCCACATGCTCAGGGTTCAGCTGATAGCCATATTTGGGATTGGGAAGGAATTTTTCCCCCAGGGCAGATTGGCAGAGGCCCTGGGGGTTTTTCGCCTTCCCCTGCAGCGTGGGGCATGGGTCACTTGCTGGAGGATTCTCTGCACCTTGAAGTCTTTAAACCATGATTTGAGGACTTCAATGGCTCAGACATAGGTTATGGGTTTATTACAAGAATGGGTGGGTGAGGTTCTGTGGCCTGCATTGTGCAAGAGGTCAGACTAGATGATCATAATGGTCCCTTTTGACCTTAAAGTCTATGAGTCTAGTCTATGAATCACAGCAAGTACAACAAAATATAATATATTGAAGCAGGCAAGTGCTGCTTCTGACTTTCCACTTTTAATTGACCCTTGTAATCTTGTGGCACTGGCACATTGTAGCTTCATTTTATCCCAGCACCCTCACCTCTTCCCACACACCCTCTCCTGCTCCTAAACTCCCTCCCAGAGCCTGCACCCAGCCCTCCACACTCCCTCCCAGAGCCTGCACCCTCACTCCCTTCCTACACACTCCCTCCCAGAGCCTGCACCCAAACTCCCTCCCAGAGCCTGCACCCCCAGGCCCTGCCCCAATCCAGAGCCTGTACCCAGTACCCAAACTCCCTCCCAGAGCCTGCACCCAAACTCCATCCCAGAGCCTGCACCCCTCCACCCATCCTGCACCCCCACCCTGTGCCCCAGCCCAGAGCCTGAACCCAAACTCCATCCCAGAGCCCAGCCTCTCAACCATCCTACACCCCAATCCCCTGCCCCAACCCAGGGCCTGCACCTCAGACCTCCTCCCCCCACCTAAACTCCCTCGCAGAGTCTTAGGCAGGTGGGGGGCGGAGTTCAGAGGAGGCAGGCTCTGAGCATTCTGGGCACCACCAAAATTTCTACAAACCTGCCACCTCTGAGTAGGAGCATTGCCAGCAGATCAAGGGACGTGATCATTCCCCTCTGTTCGGCATTAGTGAGGCCTCATCTGGAGTACTGTGTCCAGTTTTGGACCCCACACTACAAGAAGGATGTGGAAAATGTGGAAAGAGTCCAGTGGAGGGCAACAAAAATGATTAGGGGGCTGGAGCACATGACTTATGAGGAGAGGCTGAGGGAACAGGGATTATTTAATCTGCAGAAGAGAAGAATGAGGGGGGATTTGATAGCTGCTTTCAACTACCTGAAAGGGGTTCCAAAGAGGATGGATCTAGACTGTTCTCAGTGGTACCAGATGTAGAACAAGGAGTAATGGTCTCAAGTTGCAGTGGGGGAGGTTTAGGTTGGATATTAGGAAAAACTTTTTCACTAGGAGGGTGGTGAAGCACTGGAATGTGTTACCTAGGGAGGTGGTGGAATCTCCTTCCTTAGAGGTTTTTAAGGTCAGGCTTGACAAAGCCCTGGCTGGGATGATTTAGTTGGGGATTAGGTCCTGGTTTGAGCAGGGGGTTGGACTAGATGACCTCCTGAGGTCCCTTCCAACCCTGATATTCTATGATCCCATGGGTCTGGAGTAGCCTAGTACTTCATCACTGAGGAATGTTGTAATTAATATTTACACTGCACTGAATCATCAAAGAAAATGCCCTTTTCTGGTTGGCCTATCACAAAGCTACTATGGAGGGCAATCCAAGACTGAGAAGTGAGCTCTGTTCTTTCCTTCTCAGTTGGCAGGCACTGTGCACACTCTCAGAGTAGCATTCTCATGCCCTGACTAGAGCTGTGTGAATAACAGATTTTTCGCTTCGCTGGCAAATCCAAATGATTGAAATAAAATCCTTTTGAGGTGACCTAAAAATATTTTTCAAAATTTTTAGTGAATCAAAAAATAAAAAAAAAATCAGGTCAAACTAAATGCTTCGTTCAACCTGAAACAAAATGTTTCGTTTTTATTTTGAGCATTTTTAATCTTTTAAATTTAAAATACATAAATAAAGTGGAAGGACATTTCAAAACGAAACACCATTTCAAATCGAAAAATCCAAGCATTTTGTTTAAAAAGGCTGAAATGAAATGTTTCCACTTTTTCAGATTTTTTTTTTTTTTTTTTTTACACAAACAGTTTGAAGAACCCAGCATGAACACGTAACACGTTCGGGTGACGCCAGATCTTTGTTTCTCACAGAAAAAAAGTTTTGGACAAAAACATGTTGCCCAGCTACATTTCTGAGCACACCTCTAGACAATTCAGGCACCAAGAGCCTCCGGAAGGTCTTACACCTAGATCTACTAAACCAGGAAGATGAGGGCCAGAGATCAAGTTCTTGATAGTGAGAGAGACAGCAAAAACCCCTTAGCTAGAGCTGGTTGACATTTTTAATGAAAAAAGTTTTCCCGCCAAATAACCTGGTTTCATCAAAAACCAGCATTTCTCATGGGACGATGTCCCTTATGAAAAATTTAAACTTTTCCCATGGGAAATGTTCAAACTAATTTTTTTTGTTTTGCATAGGCCTTAAATGTCACTTCATTTCAGACTTGTAGTTTAAAAAAACCCGAAAAGAAATGATCGTTTATGTCAAAATGTCTATTAGAAATGACCATTCTCAGTATGACTTAGTGTCTTTTTTTTAAAGTGAGGCACCAAATCTCAATTGCCCAGCCTTGCTTTATCCCACGACTTTCAATGAAAAAACCATCAGAGATAACTGCAAACAATCAAAGCTACTTGGAGGTAAGAAAGGGACACGATAACAGACAGGGGTTGGCCTTGCCTATGAAGCAAGGCAAAAGGCTGTAACACAGAAAGGGGAAAGGCAGTCTGGGTCATTTTACCTAGAAGTGACAGGTTTCAGAGTAGCAGCCGTGTTAGTCTGTATTCGCAAAAAGAAAAGGAGTACTTGTGGCACCTTAGAGACTAACCAATTTATTTGAGCATAAGCTTTCATGAGCTACAGCTTACTTCATCTGATGAAGTGAGGTGTAGCTCACGAAAGCTTATGCTCAAATAAATTGGTTAGTCTCTAAGGGTATGTCTACACTACGAAATTAGGTCGAATTTATAGAAGTCAGTTTTTTAGAAATCGGTTTAATATATTCGAGTGTGTGTGTCCCCACAGAAAATGCTCTAAGTGCATTAAGAGCATTAACTCGGTAGAGTGCTTCCACAGTACCGAGGCAAGCGTCGACTTCCGGAGTGTTCCACTGTGGGTAGCTATGCCACAGTTCCCGCAGCCTCCGGAAATAAGATTCAAAAGTTTGCGGTTCTTTTCCTATCTACCTGGCCAGTGCATCTGAGTTGAGAGTGCTGTCCAGAGCGGTCACAATGGAGCACTCTGGGATAGCTCCTGGAGGCCAATACCGTTGAATTGTGTCCACAGTACCCCAAATTCGACCCGGCAAGGCCAATTTAAGCGCTAATCCACTTGTCAGGGGTGGAGTAAGGAAATCGATTTTAAGAGCCCTTTAAGTAGAAAATAAGTGCTTAATCGTGTGGACGGGCGCAGGTTTACATCGATTTCACGCTGCTAAATTCGACCTAAAGTCCTAGTGTAGATCAGGGCTAAGATGCCACAAGTACTCCTTTTCTTTTTACCTGGAAGGCATCTTGAGGAGCAGGGGTGTTTGCATGGAAAAGATACTGGTTCTTGTGAAGTCAGCCAGATCAGCAACAGACTGAACTTTATGAGCCAGGAAAGGGCACTATTAATATGTGTGGACCCAGGTTTGTGTTTTATGAGATTGTTTTGTGTTGTAAGCCATTGTTTCCACCACTCCCTCTTAATGCTGGAATCCTTTCTTAAATAAACCTCCTTTGGTTTTGTTACCAGTGTTGTGTGTTACACAGGAGAGGGTGTTTAAGTAAACTGGGGCACACAGCACCTTTGGGGACAGAGGCTCTGAATTTCTGTGAGTAGTCAGGGTCAGGGGCTGCATCTCAGAGGGGAACGATTCAAAGAGACTCAGGGACTGGGTGCACCTGTTGTTAACCTGCCAGGTGAAGACAGAGCTGGCCGTTGCCAGAGGAGAGTGCTTACATGGCTGACAAGTTGGTGGTGTCAGTGCACAGACAAGACTCCCTCACACCGGAAAATGGGGGAATGAGGTGATTCACAGTCCTGGGTATCCCAAGAACCATCACAGGGGTCCCTTGCACCTGTGTACTTCCCAGAGAGGTATTTCAGTTCCTTTATTTGAATGCCCCTCTCCATCTTCACTCCCACCAAGAGGCTGAGGTTAATTGGTTTCTTTAATGTCTAGCAGTCTACACGCCATGGCTGCTGTCTGATGCCCGCATTTCGCAGGAGCGTGATTTCTAACACAAACAGTTCCTATTCCTCCCTTTACACTTTTCATGCACACTTGGGAAAATAAAGCCTCTCTGAAATCACTGCAGAACGTCCCAGAGGAAACAAGGGCTCCAAACTAACACTTTCCAGATTCAGACGCTTCTAAAGCTAGGCTCTATGGAGGAAAGAGAGTTGCTGTGAACTGACCTTCAAGACCTGTATCATCCCCACCCCTCCTGGGAGTGGCTGGAACCCCAAGTGGTCAGAACAGAAGGGACCATTAGGAGGAAAATCCACATCAGCAGCTGCTCCCTTCCCTGAGACTCTGCAGCAGGAGCCCTGGGCTGCAGGAGAGCAGGTGATGGGGTGGTGCTGTCCTGCCAGAGGCTGGGCTGGACTGGTGAGCTGGGGGGGACCACATGTGAAGGAAAGGCTCTGGCAATGGCAATGCTGAGGTAAGGACAGCAACAAGTACAGGTGGGAGCAGCCCTCCAGTGTGGCCCTTGGGCTGTCTAAGAAGTGACGTTCTGGGAACTGTAGTTTTCCCAGTCGGGACTGAGAGCCCAGAGGGCACATGACCAGGAAATCAGGTGACCACCTTTGGAAAGCCTGAGCGCTGTATGAGAGAGCTGAGGGTGGATGGGGAGGTTGTGGCTGAGAGGATTTTGAGTTGCTTTGTTCTATATTGGTATGTTTTTGCTGGATACTAAAGGGAGCCCACAGGAAAGGGGCTCGAAGCGACTTAGCTTTGGAGCTTCAGTTTTACATTCCCTGGCTGCTGAAACTTACAGCGAGATTTTCAAAGCCACCCAAGTGACTCAGGAACACAAGGTCCATTGACTTTCAATGGGACTTGTGCTCCTCAATCATTCAGGTGCTTTGGAAA
This sequence comes from Chelonia mydas, assembly GCF_015237465.2. NCBI lineage: Eukaryota > Metazoa > Chordata > Testudines > Cheloniidae > Chelonia > Chelonia mydas. Next base: position 5,000,178 of record NC_057852.1, on the reverse strand, counting down.
ATCTCCCCCTAACTGCGTGTTGCAGTGTCCTGCAAGAGAGGCTATTCTTGCAGAAACAGGAAACACAACAAACCTCCCAGGAAAGCTTGTTCTTGTGAAACGTCTAGAACCCTCCATTGGTGTTAACTGGGCACGTCATTTTAAGTGGTCTCTTACAACATGGTTTCATCCCTTATTCACAACAATCTGTCCAACCTTGTATTTAGCTTTGACACAGATTATCTTCCCCAGACCTGAAGAGGAGCTCTGTGAAACTCCAAAGCATGTCCCTTCCAACAGTAGACACTGGTCCAATAACCAATATTACCTTGCTTGCCTTGTCTCCAGCATAGACCCAGGAGGTTTAGAAAAGCAAACATTCAAAGTCCTGTGTGTTCACCCAAAACTCCAGCCTGTCTGGAGCTCACTGCACTAGCAGCAAGGCTTGTTTCAGAAGGCACAATGGCCTGAGCCACAAATGCCAGGTGTTTAGGTGCCTAGTCACGCAGTGGAATCCACAAACCCCGATATAGGCACCTAGGCGCCCTATACAATGCACAGGGAGAGAAATGCTCCTGCGAATACGATCCCCAAAAGCATCCCTGGGCAGGGAGATGCCCAAGCTAGCCAATGGGAGATCCCAGCCAGAGGGGTGAGCTAATCCCCACCCATCTCAGGGAGTTAGGTGCCTACATCCAGGCCAGAGGCAGGAGCATGTCTCTGCTAGTGAGCCAGGTGTCCTGCCTGTCTCCACTTGGTTTGAGGATCGTGCTAGGGCTTCGGTGTGAGATAGGCAGCTGGGGGCCTGCCTGAAGCAGCAGTGGGTATGCTCAGAAGAAATAAATTGGGTACCCACAGGACTTGTACAACAAAAACATAGGCACCGAGTGAGTTCAGCCGTCTCCAGAGGGTTAGACAGAAGCCAAATGGGGGCTCTGTGGAGCGCAGTGGTGCCTACGTCCCTTTGTGGATCTGAGCCAATGGTCCGATGGCACTATTGTCTCTCTAATTACATCACTAACTTCTCCCACTGTTTAAAACATTGTGCTGAGTTACAAGCTGTTTTTAAAAAAACAGTTGCAAGAACTAGACTTGGGGTTTCCGAAGGCCAAAAACGGAGAAGGAAATCAGGGTGATAGGTAATGGGGGCTGGACTGCTGTGATTTTCAGTACAGAAACTGTGCCTCCCAGTATCAGAGCCCCTTTCTGAGCTGCAAAAGTTTAACGGATATTGGCCCCGAGTAGTGAATAAAAGCTTTGCATGGTGAACCCTCTGTGCGAAATCAACTCCCAGGGCCAAGCAGAGCTTCAAAGTAGGGATTTCTAGTGGCAGTTTTATTTAATACACTGTGAAACAAGCCTTTATATATGAGCACTGTGACCCCCATGATAAGGGGCTTAGCCTGGAAACCCTTCCATATGGAAGTAGTCCGGGGACTTCAGTGATGTGTGTGAGCAAAGACTATTCACATGAGCAAGGGTTTGCAGGCTCAGGATCTTGCTGAGTGATGTTTATGTGGAGTGAAGAGCTGTCAAGCATTTGCTGAAGCAGCAAGAAGCAAACTCCAGCCCTCATCTGTATGCAGCGTGGTCAGAACAGGAAATGATGAGCTCAGATTTTTGAAAAGACTGAATTAACATTGTGAAGAGTTTAGAGCTGGCTCATTTGCATAAATCCACAAAATATAGGAGAGTGGCAGGATTAACTATTCAATGATATCTGGACCGGCAGGTTAACAGCAACTCGTCTGCTTAGAAGTGCTGTTGGGAGGAAGTGCTGTCTAGTAGTTAGAGAAGGGGAACTGGAATGCAAGAGTTCCAATTCAGGTTCTGCCACTGACTCGCTGTGAGACCTTGGGCAAATCATTTAACCTCTTTGTGCTTCTGTTTGACCTTCTGTGAAATGGGTATCTGTTTTACATGGGTGCCATGAGATTAATCAAGTATCCTAGATCTGTCAGATAAAAGTCGCTTTACAAATGCAAGGGGTTATTTGTTGCACCAAGGAGTTTTCCTTGCTTAAAATACTAGTTGCAGTACACCTCCATTTATTCTTTCTAGAGAGTGGACCACTTTCTGATGTAGCATCCAACTGATTGTGGCGAGAGAGCATTGACTCTCGTGGCTTTGCCCAAGACGAACTTCTCTAGACGTATGGCACTAGGTACTGCATACCTGGAAGGAGGACGGTGTTTGTAGATCTTAGGCTCGGGTCATCTACTTTTCAAGTACTTTACCTTTCCTTTGAAATTTTTAATGGGAAATCCTGTTCCCAGTGTCTATCTTGAGCATCAGGGCTGCATGCTTCACCGGGGACTTTGGGTGAGCTGTGCAGGATACTGGTTTTCCACCTGGAACTGGGGTACCAAGGAGCCCCCTGACCCACCGGCCTTGGCTCCCTCTTACACTGTACTGCTGTGACAAGCTGCAAAGCCCCCTCCAGCCTGCACTTTCACCAGTATACATACAGGTAGGGACACACCCAGCTGCAGTTACATTCAGGCTTTCTGACAAGCTCCTGCATGGGAAGGCTACAGCTATGGCAACTACCAGCTCCTCAGGCACGCACCCTGTCTGTAGTATAAACCCAAAATTGTACCGTCTTGCGCTGCGTAAGCTCATAAAATTTGCCTCCTCTTTCAATGTGGAGAGGAATATGCAACAACCTTTTGCCCCTGAGTTATGATTCCCACACACTAGGTTAGATAAAGCTAAAACCAGTTTACTAACTACAAAAGATAGATTTTAAGTGATAGCCAACGGATCAAAGCAGATTACCTAGCAAATAAAAATGCAAACTAAGCTTAATATACTACACAGGTTGGTTATGAATAGCAGATTCTCACCCTAAGAGATGATACAAGCAGGCTGCAGATTCTTAAGGGGCAAGCTATACTAACTTACAGTTTGGAATCCCCAGGTGGTCCATCCACAGGCTAAAAATCCCTTTAGCCTAGGTCCAGCATTTCCCCCAGTTCAGTCTTTGTTCCTCAGATGTTTCCAGGTGTGTTGTTGTAGGGAGAGTGAGGTCCCATCACGATGTCATTTTCCCCCTTTTATATCTTGTCCCCACTTGCTGGAAAGCTCTTTTCCTGTGACCTGGGTCAAACAGTTCCCATTGTGCTGTGCTATCTCTGAGAGGTTTGTGTTGTACACAGTTCCTGGGGTAATCCTGGTGCTTGTGTGCATTTCCTCAATAAGCCATTCACATTGTTTGGCCTTTTTACTGTTGTACCTGGCAGGCTGCTTGTGGGTTTTTTTTCACCTCACAACAGGTTTCAGTAACACATACTTAGCCAAACTTCATAACTTCTCATACGATGATAGCACGTACCATCCAATGAGCTATTACTGTCCAGCGGCTCAAGACTTTTCGAATGATACCTCACAAGGCATACTTTGTGCAAAACATATCCTAATTGTATAACAGTGGTAAGTAAGGGGGTGCCAGTGTGTCACACCCTCCATAGCCACAGATAAGGGGTAAGGATTTGGGTTTTAAGGAATATTGCAGAGCAGTGCTATGGCCAACCCCATATGCTCAACACTCATGACTCATGCCCCCCAAATCATACGATTGGCTTAAAAATCATGAAATTTTAAAAAATAACAAATGTTGGGCTCCTTTTATTTGCTTCTGGTTTTTGAGCCTTTAGAGTCATATTTTCAAGTTTTTCTCTGTAACCATGAGAGCTAAAAAGTTCATTTGTCTTTTAAATGAAAGCTTAAATCAGTATTTTGTAAGCCAGACTCGAAAAGTAATTCTTCTGCTCTGCTCTGTGCTGATAAGGCCTTAGGTGGAATATTGTGTCCAGTTCTGGGCACCACTTTTCAGGAAAGAGGTGGACAAATTGGAGAAAGTCTGGAAGAGAGCAACAAAAATGATTAAAGGTCTAGAAAACATGACCTATGAGGGAAGACTGAAAAAGTTGGGTTTAGTCTGGAGAAGAGAAGACTGAGACGGGACATGATAACAGTTTTCAAATACATACAAGGTTGTTACAAGGAGTAGGGAGAAAAATTATTCTCCTTATCCTCTGAGGATAGGACAAGAAGAAATGGGCTTAAATTACAATAAGGGCAGTTTAGGCTGGATTTAGGAAAAACTTCCTGTCAGGGTGGTTAAGCACTGGAATAAATTGCCTAGGGAGGTTGTAAAATCTCCATCATTGGAGATTTTTAAGAGCAGGTTAGACAAACACCTGTCAGGGATGGTTTAGAATAGTGGTTCTCAACCTATTTATCATTGTGGGCAGTATCCAATACTGCCTGTATGGCCCTGAGGACGTCACATGGGCCGCAGCTCTGTGCTGATTGGGCCACAAGGGGCCTGCAGGCCGCAGATTGAGAACCACTGGTCTAGATAATACTTAGTTCTGTCTTGAGTGCAGGGGACTGAACTAGATGACTTTTCAAGGTCCCTTCCAGTCCTACAAGTCTATCATTCTATATCACAATATGTTATATGGTCTGGTTCTCTTGAACTTTTATTTGGACTTCGTTTAGTTCAATAAAGACCTCGGATATCCCTTTAACAAATCCCAGTAGGCTGGGCACATGCCCCTCCTCACAAAACCAAATCCCAGAGCACAAGCAGAGCTGGAACCTTGGATCAGCTCCAGATTTACACAGCCCTGTGTTAAATACGTAGGACCTAACCAGCCCTCTCTACATCTGTGATCTGGCCTTCCATACTCTGTAGTCCATTAGCTGAAGCTATTTTTGGTCCATGGCTTGGAGGCATGGAGCAGAGATCCTGGATGTAAAAGTCACACACAAAGGATGACCACACCTATGTAGCATAGGCCTAGGGCTGTCACTATAGACAGCAACTAAACACAGGAGATCCTACAAGGAGTCAAACTGTAAGCATATTTGAGCGCACACACTGTGTGCTTGAAGGAACAGAAAAAGCAAAGCTACCCAAAAGAATGAGGGAAGATCAAAGGAATTTACAAGTTGAGCATGAGCCTAAGACTTTGATAAACTGATAATCTTGGTTTACTACCTCAGTACATACCCATGGGATAAGTAATGTGTTTAAGATTAAGCACATGCTTATTCACCTTGCCAAGTTAGGCCCTACATTAGGAGACAGAGTGATATTTCGGAGGAGGATTTGTGGCTGGGGGTGGGGAGGGGAGTGAGCAGGGTGTGACTTGGCTGATGAAAACAATGATGCAGTGCTTGGGCAAAGAGGTTCGGATTTTGCCCTTCATATGCAGTGGAGTTTCTGTCAGCGTGAGTGCACATGGCCTGAAGGCCCTTCCTGAGCACTCTTGGGCACTTGGTTATTTGGCTTTGGCATAGGCTGGGTTGGGTTAGGCATAGGCATAGGCTGATGGTCACACAGGAACGATAGCCCATATTGGAATGATTTTAACATCAATAATCCATGTCATGTCCCATAAAACAATGTATGCAAATGTGAGCTACTGGGAAAGGTAAGTGTAAAGGCAAATGACTTCCCAGAAAATGTCAGCACATTACGTGATGAGCCTTAGAAGCTGATACACCATTTACAACGTGCCTGAGAAATTCAGTGTCTATGTTAGTCTGCGCTGGTTCTCACAGGAGCTGGAGTGGTTGTTTCTAAGGCCTGGCAATAAACAACGGAAGTGTCATTGTAGCCTTCCTTACCCAGGATGTGAACCCACTGGCCAACACCGCCTCAGAATTTCACTAATTAGTGCTAACTCTGATTGACATCACCAGGGAGGGCAGCAGAATGACTCCAGTAATTGTCACAAACATATTGATGACAGCGGGTCTGCCGGGATGTTAAGTGATTGGTTTCCATCTCGTCAAAGCTTATTTATAGTGTATATGGTTTGTCTCTGTTTGTCTACTTTGAGCTAATTTATTATACATTTTGCTGAGTCTGGATTATTGGAGTTAAAATAAAGGGACGGATTTTCAAAAGATCTCACCACGTAGCATATCCACAATGGAAAACACACACGCATGCACAGATGCATGCGCTGAGAATAATATAATACTTAGTCCTAGCCCTACCATGAGTGCAGGGAACTGGACCAGATGACCTCTCAAGGTCCCTTCCAAACCTACGATTCGATGAAAAATGGAAGCTGCTGGGTGCTGAACTCCTTTGAAAATCCGGCCATCTACACTGACATAAAAGACCCAAGGCAGAGCCGCAGCTGGCCCGGGCCAGCTGACTGGGCTTGTGGGGCTTGGACTGCAAGGCTAAAAAATTGCTGTTTAGACATTTGGTCTTGGGACTGTCCCCCATCAGGAGATCTTCAGTGACTTCAAGTGGGAAGGCATAGGCAATTAAGAACTTCTCCCATGAGTAAGTATTGCAATACTGGCAACTATTGAGGCTGGCTAATTAACTGAAGGGTGTTTGCCATGCGTCCCAGAAAGGATCTGTATCTGAGTGATAAGCAGAACCTCTGTTATTAACACATTGCAAATGTTCTTCATTTCCTGACTCTCCCACCTGTTGGAAAGCACACTGCAGTGAAACGAACATAAAGTAACAAATCTCTCAACCTTTAAACATTGTTTTAAATGGCAAAACACCCCAGTATAATCAATAGTGCAACGTCATAGTATTTAAATCTAAATTTAAATCTACATTTAAATACTGATCATTTTAAATACTGATTTAAATACTATTTAAATACTATTTTAAATACTGATTTAAATACTACATTTAAATATCAAGGGCTCGTTCACCTGCACATCTACCAATGTGATGTATGCCATCATGTGCCAGCAGTGCCCCTCTGCCATGTACATTGGCCAAACCGGACAGTCTCTACGCAAAAGAATAAATGGACACAAATCAGAGGTCAAGAATTATAACATTCAAAAACCAGTTGGAGAACACTTCAACCTCCCTGGACACTCCTGGACAGACCTAAAAGTCGCAATTCTTCAACAAAAAAACTTCAAAAACAGACTCCAATGAGAAACTGCAGAACTGGAATTAATTTGCAAACTGAACACCATTAAATTAGGCTTGAATAAAGACTGGGAGTGGATGAGTCATTACACAAACTAAAAACTATTTCCCCATGCTAATTTTTCGCCTATTGTTACTCACACCTTCTTGTCAACTGTATGAAATGTACCATCCTGATTATCACTACAAAAGTTTTTTTCCTCCTGCTGATAATAGTCCGCCTTAATTGATTAGTCTCTTTAGAGTTGGTATGGCAACCCCCATTTTTTCATGTTCTCTGTGTACATACACATCTTCTTACTGTGGGGTTTAGCCCACAAAAGCTTATGCCCAAATAAATGTGTTCATTTCTAAGGTGCCACAAGTACTCCTTGTTCTTTCTGCTCAAACAGAAGTTATAAGGTTGATAAGGGAACCAACCCAGTTATCTGGCCTGTTATACAGGAGTTCAGACTGGATGATCGCAATGGGTTCTTCTGGCCCTAATAACTATGAATCTCTGAAATTCTCCAATGAGTAGAGTATTTCCCTGCCTTCGGCCCAACCCTGAACAGTGCCTGGGTATCAATGCAAGCTGAGCAAGCAGCAACTTCTAGGAGGTGCTCAGCACCTCTGAGAATCAGGCTCTCACAAGAAATACAGTCAGTGGAGTATTTGGAGGTGGCTGGGTGAGAAATGCCGTGATAGTGTGTGCAGTACTGTTGAACAGCCTCATTCCATTTGGGATAAAAGCTGGTGTCTTGGGATATGAGCTCTCCCCTGCAATAGGATCGCCAAGGCTAACAATACCCATTTACTAGTATCCCCTGCTTTGCACAGAGCTGAAGTACCCCCTTGCCTCACCTTGTATCAGGACAGTTCTCAAAGGCCTGGTTTCCACTTGGAGATTTTTCTTCCCTTCTTAAAAGCGAAGACTACGAGGTTGAAAGCTTGAAGAGCAGTTGAGTTGTATAACTTAGAACGGACCCACCTGGGCATGTTGTTAGCTGGACATGTCATTTTCAGGAAATGCCAGGCCTGTGGCATTCCTAGTGGCTCAGGCTGATACCTGCTGGAGACAGAACCTAGTCCAAAGTGGAAAGAAAAGGTTTCAAACATAAGCTGGCTTTGTACCCTCTCTCTTGCGAGAGGTCGGCTAGAGCGGCAACCTGTGCTCGTCCCTGTCCCTCACGATCCCATGCGTTATCAGCACGTTACATGTTCATTCTAGCAGACTTCTTGCTCGCTAACCATTTGGAGCATCCAGGCATGAGCTGGGCTATGCACTCATGCAGGGCACCCAGAGTAAGGCTGCACTGCTTTGATTGCAGCTTGCGTTGGCGTACCCACACTAGCATTAATCTAGCCAGCCTAGCTAAAAATAGCAGTGATGATAGAGGGGGCTGCACCAGCATGGCACAGACCCTGGGAACATCCTTGCCTTGCGAGCCCATGCTGAAGTCTGTGCTGCTGACCTGCTCTGTTTAGCTGTGCTAGCCCAATCAAAGCTACTGTGGGTAAGGCAACCTGCATTGCAGTCACACCAGTTGCAGTGTAAACATGTCCAGAGGAGACCTAGGAGCTCCCTCTTCCCCTTGCACAGGGCTGCTACAGCCCGTCCCACCCAGGGGGGCAGGGAGTGGGTGGGCGATAGAACTGTGGGTCCTCCCCCTCACTCTGCTGGCCAGTGTAACCCACTCTGTCCCCCTCTAGTGGAGGCTGGGCCACAGATAACTGTTGATGAGCCTGCTCCAGCCGTGCCTAACAGAGCCAGAGTTTTAGCTCAGGCAGCAGGGCTGCCTATGTTTTGATCCAGACGTGCCAGGTTCAGACCCCACCCAGGGAGCAGCGGTACACTAGCACAACATGAGACATAAAAGTGCCCCCAAAAGGAATGACTTTGCTCACTTCTCTCCAGATCCCTCAGGGACCGGATTGTGACTCAGAATTGCCATCTATACTGTGCTGTGCTCTTTGGACACGCCATGGTGTGTCCTCACTTCCTGTGGTGCCCCCTTGTGTCAGGATGCTCTGCTGCCTGGGGTCCTCATCCCTGGAACCCCCCGGTGGGCACATTCTCAGCCCTGCTATGGCCTGTCTGTCTTTGCTTCTCTTTGTCCTGGCCCTCTGGCCAAGTCACCTAAAAGTTAGTCCCCTTCTGGGGTAACAGAAAATCTAAATTCCTGGACTAATACTTCTGCCTCTCTCAGGCTTCACTGGCCCCTGCAGAGCTTCTCACTTCCTGCTTCCTCCCCAGCAGGACTCCCCCATTGCCTCCCTTCCCCAGGGACTTTGGCAGCTTCCCTTACAGATCTCCCTTCTACTTGTAGCCCTGTCTCAGGGCTTCCGCACAAGAACCCAGCCTGCTCCCTGGGGGGGTTTTCTATTCTTTGGTCCTGTTGCCGGCATCCAGTGCCAGAGGTGAGCAACAGCGGTGCGGGGGTTCGCTACCCGGTGTGCTTCACCCAATAATCACAACGGGGTGGAGAAGCAGAAAAGTTTATTTGAAGCTTCAAAAAGGTACAGGGAGATTAGAATCTCAAATCCTGTACGCAGAGCAGGAAGTTACACAGGCTTTTATACATCCTTTCTTCAGCATACTTATCCAATAGCAAGCTGCCCTAAGTATTCATATAGCCAGCCAATCCAGTTCCCAGCTAGTTCCCTTGTTTTTTGTATCATTTGTTAACCTATACATAAAGCTGCTTCCTTCAGCATTGTTCTTCCATATCTGCCCTGTTTGGCCTTGTTTAGTTTCAGGCAGTCTGACTCTGCAACATATTGTTGCAGATCCTCAGCATAACTGCTGTGAGTGCCTCCAGGCTGGGGGGCCAAGGACACTTGGGCCTAGTACGCATAGCTGCTGCGAGTGCCTCCAGGCGGCAGGGGAGGGGCCAAGGACACTTGGGCCTAGTGCAAGGGGGCTTCATCGACACTCGTGGTCTTCCATCCCCTCGAGTTACCTAGTGGCCATGCCCCAGTGTCCCCAACAGTCCCCTTCCAGAGCACCAGGCCCAGGAATGCGTCCCTGGACATCTCGCTGTTTGTTCCAAGGGCTCACCACAGGAGTTAGCTCTACTCCCATGGCTGAGCTCTCCAGTCCCAAATGACTGGGCCTTCCCCTGTAGGAAAGCCCACCTCCTCTGCAAACTCTCCCCCCACCAATTTCCCTCAGGTTACTAAGAGGCCAAGGTGATGAATAGCTTATCTCCTAGCTCAGACCCCTCTGGACGGGAGGCAGTCAATTCCCCCACAGGTGGAGCGTGTCTCTGGGAATTTTTTCCCTTCTTTCACAGAGGATGGGGGGAACCCCATCACCGAAGCCCAGTGAGGCATTGCTCCTGACTTGGGAGATGTGTCATTATACAGAGGTATTATAGCAAAGAATAATAGAGCTGAATAGCTAGTGACAGTGGTACAAGAGATTCTGAGTACGAGACCGGACTGAAATAATGTAATCTTCTCAATTTATTATACTTTTAATTATACTGCCCTTCATTTAGAGAGTTACCATACATTGAAGTCCTGAGGCTAGATGGAATGAAATTGAAGCCTAACCAAAAATTATACCTTTGCACTTTGGAAATCCATTTTAACATAAAAAAATGTTTTATGAGGCTTTAGTTTATCTGGGGTATTATGTATCATCATAACGTTTTTAATGAGTTTTAAATATCTGTGAGGAGAAAGCATAAATCTTTTTTTCCAGCTTTCCCTAATTTTGAAACCAAGAGATATTTTTATAATACTGCTGTAAATGTATGGAGATGTAAGAAAATGTGAGCGAAATCTCATCATCAGACATAGTCCAGCAGTTCTACAGGTCAGCATTAAATCTTAAAGGGTCAGTTAATCATCAGTCATCCAAACTCAGTGACAAACTTGCCTTAAGGGCTTGGGAATGCAAGTTAGTGCCCTACATTCTACCTTAATAGGGGCTGAGTGCTCAGCACCACTCAGGATTGGGCCCCCATTCAGCGAGGTGGATACTTTCAGCATGTGGCTAATATAATAACTAATGCTTATACTTTTACCCTTAGAGCTCAGGCACCTTTATCAAGGAGGCAAACATCATTATTACCACTTTACAGCGGGGGAAAATGGGGCACAGCCGCACTTTGTCCAGCAGCAGAGCTGAAACTGGAAAACAAAACAGCCACACTGGGTCAGACCAAAGGTCTGTCTAGCCCAGTGTCCTGTCTTCCAACAGTGGCCAGTGCCAGGTGCCCCAGAGGGAATGAACAGAACAGGTAAATCATCCAGTGATCCATCCCCTGTCGTCCACCTGAGCTTCCGGCAAACAGAGGCTAGGGACACTCAGAGCATGGGATTGACACTCAGAACCCTTGCTACCTGTACCCTACAGCCACTGCACTAGCCACTAGTCCACACTACCTTTGTCAGCAGTTGGTTTAAGTTAGCTCCTTCAACTCAAGTGAGACTGAGTGTTTCTCCCTGGGCTGCCTGAGACAGAAGGAGGGCACTTGTGATGTGTAAGGGCTGTTACAGAGTTTGACTGGCAGCTGGATAGATGGAAAACTGGGAGAGGGGGGAAAGCAGGCAGAATTTGTACAATAACTTTTGACATATTGCTGATTTGTTGTTTGCCTAGATCGCTTTGTCAGCCTGGTTTTTTTGGATTTATAGATTCCAAGGCCAGAAGGAATCTGGAATCAGTGTGCGGGTGCTGGGTGATGCTGGTGGCCTGTGATATACAGGAAGTCAGGCTCGATGATCTGCTGGGCCTTTCTGACCTTAAACTTATGTCTTTATGACTCTATGATCACTGTGATCATCTAGTCTGACCTCCTGCATAACAAAGGCCAGAGAACGTCTCCAAATTAATCCCTGTTTGAACCTGAGAATATCTATTAGTTTGAAAATTTGGGTCTTTTTTTTTTTTTAAGACCATAGTGATTTTTCCAGGTAAGAGAATAAGATAACCTTGGAGCCAGGAGTCCTGATTCCCAGTCCAGTGCTCTAACTACTAGATAACACTGCCATTATTTCAGAAATGCATAGAATATGCATGTTAACTGTAATTAAAATAAAGCCATGGGAGATACTGTGTGACAGATACGACAATATCCTGGACAAACCGTATTAAATTATGTTTATTTTAGGACACTGTGGTATTAAAAAATGCAAATGCATAAGGGCTATTGTGGGCTTGTATGTAACTTGTCTAGGATACCTGACTAATGTAAACCTTGGGAAGTGTTGTGATCTTCAGGAATCTTTTAGCAATGGGCTAAGACAAGCGTGAACTTTTAAAATTCAGAGAATTGCCCAGGATATGTCCAGGGGGAGATGTATGCAGCTGAATCTTCTTCAGTTATGCAAGAACTCAATCTTTTGAAGCTTGGCCTACAGAGTGGGGGAGGTGGGTGTGGTTGGGGTGGGGAAACTTTGTCTGGCTGATTACCTGTTTACAGTGCTTTCAAAGCCTCAAACAGGATAAAAGAGTAAAAAACCCCTGTGTGGTATTTAAAGGACTAATGACCAACTAGAGCCCTTATTGGAATGAGGGGCTGCTCTCTGGTGAGCTTATTAGCATGCATGCAGGCTCTTTTATTGTTTTTAACATGTTTTTTCTGTAACACTTTCACCTTAAGAATAAACATGCTTGCTTAGAAAGAGCTGGGTGGCCATTACACTCTGCACCTTTCTGAGGAGAGAAGCAAAGCAGTCATGCTTAGGCAGTCTGTCTTTTGCTTGGGATATCACAGTATAGTCAGGGAACTCTTAAGATTGGAAATATCTTGGATAGAAGGGAGAGAAACATGGGTCTCCATCCAAGAGAGTTAACAGTGGGGAAGCTGGAAGCCCGAGAATGGATGATATGGCTGAATCACTGAGGGGGAATACAGCTGCAGTTGCCATGAACTGCGACACTCTATTATTGTTGTAAAATGTGGTGTAAATCCCTTCTCATCCCAATACATATTGCTTGGAAATTAAAATGAAATTGCTTTTCTGTTGAAAATGAAAATAGTTCATTATTAACGGGCATGTACTTAATTAAGATTTTGAAACAAGTGTTCCTTGAAATTTTGAAGTAATTAGTTTTTATTATTCTCATAATTCTTCCGACAAATTAATTAGACACCTCAGGACAAACACTTTCTGAAAAATGTATCCGACTAATAAGAGTGACATTTTGTGTGTAAAATTTAAGTAAGAGCCTTTGAGGTTTCTTAATTTCAATTGAAAGCCAATAACAATAATCAATAAAGCTATTATTTAAAGTGAATGTTCAAACTAAAGGACAACCATTATTTCAGATGAGATATCAAAGGACAAAGATTAATGGGAAAAAACTTTAATCAGTGGGATGGAATTGGGTGGAAAATTATTAACTTGTCCCTTCATAAATCTTTAATGCTTAATTGATTATTGCTTAATCTATAAAAAGATAATCAACAGACTGTAAATAAGCAGTGTGCTGTAACCTTTAGAATGAAAGTGAAATATTTCCACCCCAGAATGTGGCATGGAGCATAGTGTCTGCTGAAGGTTGTCATGGGGGAATGTTGCAGGTCAGGACTGAGCTGCATTGGCAGAGGTCTGTGGAAAAGCCAGCACAATACCTACCTGGCTCAATTTACAGCACTGACCTTTTCCCCTCACTGAGCAATACAGGCTTCATCATTCGCCGTGGATAGCCACAGAGTCTCACGTTCGCTATGGTGTGAGCTGGGTCGAGCCCTCAAACTGTAAACGCTTGCTAGGGGCTACATGGAGGCTGGCATTTTCACATGAGACAAAAGGGGCTAGGTGCCCAAATCCCATTGGAAACCCCACCCTGAGCCAAGAAACAGTCCTGTGTAATGGGTGGTCCATTGCCCAAGGAAAAGTGCAGGGCAGGAATTCTTAATTCAAGACACTATTCTTTCCCTGTCCATCCCATTGCTCCCTTGGGGGGAAGATATCTGCTATAGCCCTGTCAAGGTTCCTTCCCCACTCTGAACTCTAGGGTACAGATGTGGGGACCTGAATGAAAACCCCCTAAACTTATTTTTTACCAGCTTAGGTTAAAACTTCCCCAACGTACAAACTATTTTCCTTTTTCCCTTGGACTTTATTGCTGCAACCACCAAGCGTCTAACAGATATATAACCGGGAAAGAGACTGCTTGGAAACGTCTTTCCCCCCAAAATCCTCCCCAAACCTTACACTCCCTTTCCTGGGGAAGGCTTGATAAAACTCCTCACCAATTTGCATAGGTGAACACAGACCCAAACCCTTGGATCTTAAGAACAATGAAAAAAGCAATCAGGTTCTTAAAAGAAGAATTTTAATAGAAGAAGAAGTAAAAGAATCACCTCTGTAAAATCAGGATGGTAAATACCTTACAGGGTAACTAGATTCAAAACACAGAGAATCCATCTAGGCAAAACCTTAAGTTACAAAAAGACACAAAAACAGGAATATCCATTCCATTCAGCACAACTTATTTTCTCAGCCATTTAAACAAACAGAATCTCAACGCATACCTAGCTAGATTACTTACTAAGTTCTAAGACTCCATTCCTTTCTGTTCCTGCCAAATGCATCTCTCACACTCACACTCACACACACACACACACACACACACACACACAGCCTTTGTTTCTCCAGCTTTGAAAGTATCTTGTCTCCTCATTGGTCATTTTGCTCAGGTGCCAGCGAGGTTATCCCAACCCTTTACAGGTGAAAGGGTTTTGCCTCTGGCCAGGAGGGATTTTAAAGGTGTTTACCCTTGCCTTTATATTTATGACACGCCCCCCAAATCACAGCTAGGGTGAAACGCTGGCTGGGATTTCTTCCTGGAGCTCTAGGAGAAAACAGAGTTAATAAGACACATGCACCTCTAAATATACTACCAAGTATATAAAGATTAACAATATTTTCCACATCTCAAGGACGATTTTAACCAGTTGATTCTGGGAAACTTTCATGGGAGAGTGCATCAGCCACTTCGTTAGAAGCTCCTGAGATGTGTTGGATGTCGAAATCAAAATCTTGAAGAGCTAAACTCCACCAAATTCCTTTTTTTGTTATTTCCCGTGGCGGTATGAAGCCACTGTAGCGCAGCATGAATCATAGAATCATAGAATATCAGGGTTGGAAGGGACCTCAGGAGGTCATCTAGTCCAATCCCCTGCTCAAAGCAGGACCAATCCCCAATTAAATCATCCCAGCCAGAGCTTTGTCAAGCCTGACCCTAAAAACTTCTAAGGAAGGAGATTCTACCACCTCCCTAGGTAACGCATTCCAGTGTTTCACCACCCTCCTAGTGAAAAAGTTTTTCCTAATATCCAACCTAAACCTCCCCCACTGCAACTTGAGACCATTATTCCTTGTTCTGTCATTTTCTACCACTGAGAATAGTCTAGAACCATCCTCTTTGGAACCACCTCTCAGGTAGTTGAAAGCAGCTATCAAATCCCCCCTCATTCTTCTCTTCTGCAAACTAAACAATCCCAGTTCCCTCAGCCTCTCCTCATAAGTCATGTGTTTCAGACCCCTAATCATTTTTATTGCCCTTCGCTGGACTCTCTCCAATTTATCCACATCCTTCTTGTAGTGTGGGGCCCAAAACTGGACACAGTACTCCAGATGAGGCCTCACCAATGTCGAATAGAGGGGAACGATCACGTCCCTCGATCTGCTCGCTAAGCCCCTACTTATACATCCCAAAATGCCATTGGCCTTCTTGGCAACAAGGGCACACTTGTGGGCACATATCCAGCTTCTCGTCCACTGTCACCCCTAGGTCCTTTTCCGCAGAACTGCTGCCTAGCCATTCGGTCCCTCGTCTGTAGCAGTGCATTGGATTCTTCCATCCTAAGTGCAGGACCCTGCACTTATCCTTGTTGAACCTCATCAGATTTCTTTTGGCCCAATCCTCCAATTTGTCTAGGGCCCTCTGTATCCTATCTCTACCTGCCACCATATTTACCACTCCTCCTAGTTTAGTATCATCCGCAAATTTGCTGAGAGTGCAATCCACACCATCCTCCAGATCATTTATGAAGATATTGAACAAAACTGGCCCCAGGACTGATCCTTGGGGCACTCCACTTGATACCGGCTGCCAACTAGACATGGAGCCATTGATCACTACCCGTTGAGCCCGACAATCTAGCCAACTTTCTACCCACCTTATATTCATCCAGCCCATACTTCTTTAACTTGCTGACAAGAATACTGTGGGAGACCGTGTCGAAAGCTTTGCTAAAGTCAAGAAACAATACATCCACTGTTTTCCCTTCATCCACAGAACCAGTAGTCTCATCATAGATGGCGATTAGATTAGTCAGGCATGACCTTCACTTGGTGAATCCATGCTGACTGTTCCTGATCACTTTCCTCTCGTGTAAGTGCTTCAGGATAGATTCCTTGAGGACCTGCTCCATGATTTTTCCGGGGACTGAGGTGAGGCTGACTGGCCTGTAGTTCCCAGGATCCTCCTTCTTCCCTTTTTTAAAGATTGGCACTACATTAGCCTTTTTCCAGTCATCCGGGACATCCCCCGTTCGCCACGAGTTTTCAAAGATAATGGCCAATGGCTCTGCAATCACAGCCGCCAATTCCTTTAGCACTCTTGAATGCAACGCATCCAGCCCCATGGACTTGTGCACGTCCAGCTTTTCTAAATAGTCCCTAACCACCTCTTTCTCCACAGAGGGCTGGCAGGTGACCTTATGGTCGGTTTGCAGGTGAAAACGCTGTCCCCAAACATATGGGCGAAGCTTTTCCAGAGCATAGATAATGGTGTAACATTCTTTTTCACTGACTGACCAGTTGCTTTCCCTCTCAGACAGCTTCTTGCTGAGAAACACTGCAGGGTGGAATTCTTGATCCGGTCCTTCCTGCATTAAAACTGCTCCCACACCACGCTCAGACACATCTGTGGTTACTAGGAACGGTTTGTCAAAGTCTGGGGCCCTTAGTACAGGGTCAGACATGAGTGTCACCTTAAGCTGGTTAAAGGCCTTCTGACACTCTTCAGTCCACTGAACGGCATTTGGCTGTTTCTTTTTGGTTAAGTCTGTCAGTGAGGCGGCGATTTGGCTGTATTGCGGTACAAATTGCCTGTAATAACTGGCCAAGCCTAAGAAGGATTGAACCTGTTTCTTTGACTTTGGGACAAGCCACTTTTGGATAGCATCCACTTTGGCCTGTAGGGGGTTGATAGTTCCTTGACCCACCTGGTGTCCAAGGTAAGTCACTCTGTTTAGGCCTATTTGACACTTCTTAGCCTTAACAGTTAGTCCTGTCTCCCTTATGCGCTCAAAGACTTTTTGTAGATGTTCCAGGTGTTCTGCCCAGGAAAATATGGCCACATCATCAAGGTAGGTGACTGCATATTCTCCTAATGCCACTAGGAGATCATCTACAAGTCTTTGGAAGGTGGCGGATGCATTCCACAGTCCAAAAAGGAGTACATTAAATTAATACAGCCCGACATGTGTGGTGAAGGCTGACCTTTCCTTGGTGGATTCATCTAGCAGTACCTGCCAGTACCCCTTAGTTAAGTCCAAGGTAGAGATGAATTGGGCCCGTCCCGGTTTCTCTAATAGTTCATCTGTGCGTGGCATTGGATAGTTGTCTGGGCGAGTTACACGCAAAAACGTATCTCCCCATCTGGTTTGGGAATGAGAACCACTGGAGATGCCCATGCACTGCCAAAGGGGCAGATTACACCCATCTGTAACATATCCTGGATCTCCCGTTCTATAGCAGTTTTAGCTTGAGGAGACACCCGGTAAGATTGGGCTCTAATTGGGTGAGCATTACCTGTGTCAATGGAGTGGTATGCCAGTTCAGTCAGTCCTGGAGTGGCTGAGAACGTCGGCGCGTAGCTAGTGCACAGCTCCTGGATCTGCTGTCGCTGCATACGCCCAAGGGTCTTGGAGAGGTTCACCTCTTCCACACCACCAGCACTTTTTCCTTCATAGTAGACACCTTCAGGCCACTCAGCGTCCTCTCCTCCCTGGGCTGTAAACTGACAAACCTTTAATTCTCTGGAATAAAAGGGCTTTAGAGAATTAATATGGTATACCTTAGGCTTTCAGTTGGAGGTGGGGAATGCTATGAGATAATTAACAGCTCCCAGGCACTCGTGGACCGTGAATGGCCCTTCTCATGACGCTTCCATTTTATGGGCCTGGCGCGCCTTTAAGACCATGACCTGGTCCCCTACTTTGAAGGAACGCTCTCTGGCATGTTTATCATACCAGGCTTTTTGCTCTTTTTGAGCATTCTGTAGGTTTTCTTTAGCAAGGGCTAGAGAGGTTCGGAGGGTGTTTTGTAGGTTGGTTACAAAGTCCAGAATGTTAGTTCCTGGAGAAGTTGTAAATCCTCCCATTGCTGCTTCACCAACTATAATGGCCCCTTAACCTCGCGGCCATATACAAGTTCAAATGGTGAAACCCCTAAACTGGGATGTGGTACAGCTCTGCAGGCAAAGAGCAACTGCTGCAACACTAGGTCCCAATCATTGGAGTGCTCATTTACAAATTTATGTATCATGGCCCCCAAAGTTCCATTAAACATCTCCACCATGCCATTTGTTTGATCATGGTAAGGAGTGGCAACCAAGTGATTTACCCATGAGCTTCCCAAAGGTTTTCCGTAGTTCCTGCCAGGAAATTAGTCTCTGCATCTGTGAGGATGTCGGAGGGCCAACCTATCCTGGCAAAAATGTCTGCTAGTGCCTGGCACACACTTTTAGCCCTGGTGTTGCTTAGAGCTACTGCTTCCAGCCATCGGGCGGCAAAATCCATGAAAGTCAGTATGTACTGCTTTCCTCTGGGTGTCTTTTTCAGAAAAGGACCCAGAATATCCACAGCTACTCGCTGAAATGGAACTTCAATGATGGGGAGTGGCTGGAGAGGGGCTTTGACCTGGTCTTGGGGATTTCCCACTTTTTGGCATACCTCACAAGACCGGACATAGGTAGAAACATCCTTGCCCATTCCCTCCCAGTAGAATGACCTCCCCAAACGGTCTTTGGTCCTGTTCACCCCAGCATGGCCACTAGGGTGATCATGGGCTAAGCTCAAGAGTTTGACCCGGTACTTAGTTGGAACTACCAACTGTCTCTGAGGATGCCAGTCTTCCTGGTGTCCACCAGAAAGAGTTTCCTTGGATAAAAGTCCTCTTTCTACAACAAATGTGGATCGATTAGAAGAGCTGAGAGGCGGTGGGTTGCTCCGTGCCACCATCCAAGCTCTCTGGAGGCTTTCATCTGCTTCCTGTTTGGTCTGGAACTGTTCCCTTGATGCTGGAGACATCAGTTCCTCATTGGATTGTGGACCTATGCTTGGTCCCTCTGGAAGCAATGTGGGGGATGGAGCTATTTCCGTTGACTGTGAACCGCTCTCCGCTGGTGCACGATGTTGGGGTTCAGGCTCCAGCTGAGCCTCTTGTGTAGGGTTATCGTCTGCTGCTGGTTCAGGTTTGGTGGTGCCCTCTGGTGTTGGGGTTGCAAGTACTGGATTCAGTGCTGGCAATGGGTCTGGTGCTAGTTGTTCCACTGGTTCCGGTTCTGGGACTGGCTCTCTGGGACTGGATCCACTACTGCTGTTGCAGACATTGGCCTGGGGTCCGGGTCCATAACCTCTGACCGGGTCCTGGTAGAAGTTTCCAGAACAGAGCTAGGCATGACGGCTTGTTTAGCCTGGCTGTGGGTGACCATTCCCACCCTTTTGGCTAGCTTCACACGATTGGCCAAGTCTTCCCCCGACAGCATGGGGATGGGATAATCATCATAGACTGCAAAAGTCCATGTTCCTGACCAGCTTTTGTACTGGACAGGCAACTTGGCTGTAGGCAAATTGAAAGAGTTGGACTTGAAGGGTCGAATCGTCACGTGGATCTCTGGGTTGATTAAACTGGGGTCCACTAAGGAAGCATGGATAGCCGACACTTGTGCTTCGGTGTTCCTCCACGCGATGACCTTCTTCCCGCCCACACTCACAGTTTCCCTCCCCTCTGAGGGTATTTGGGAGGTATCTGGGACTGAGGACCTCTGGTGTAATTCTGGTGCAATGAACTGTAATATGTTGGGGTTCTTGGGGCAGTTGGCCTTTACATGCCCCGGCTTGTTACATTTAAAACATCGTCCAGCTGATGGGTAACTGGGGCGAGGTGGGTTGCTGGAGAATGGTGTGGCAGGACGATAAGGTGGCTGGAGGGTTCCTTGGGGGGTAGGTGGGGCCTTGGGCGGCCCCCGGTAGTAGGGGGTGGTCTGAGGTTGTCCCTTCTGGTATCCGCTCCAACTGTGACCAGTTTTTTTCTTTTCTGCCACCTCCACCCATTTGGCTCCAATCTCCCCTGCCTCGATTACAGTTTTGGGCTTCCCATCTAGAATGTATCTTTCTATTCCTCAGGAACACCCTCTAAGAACTGCTCCATTTGCATTAGGAAGGGCAAATCTTCTGGAGATTTAACGCTTGCTCCTGATATCCAGGCATCCCAATGTTTCACAATGTGGTCGGCATGTCGGGTAAATGACACGTCTGGTTTCCACCTTAGGGCTCTGAACCACCGACGGGAATGCTCAGGTGTTAGCCCCATTCTGACTCTTGCCTTGGTTTTAAACAGTTCATACTGGTTCATGTGTTCCTTAGGCATTTCAGCCGCTACCTCAGCTAAGGGTCCACTGAGCTGCAGCCTCAGCTCTACCATGTATTGGTCTGTAGAGATGCTGTACCCAAGGCAGGCCTTTTCAAAGTTTTCTAAGAAGGCCTTGGTATCATCGCCTGCCTTATAGGTGGGGAACTTTCTGGGATGGGAAGTGGTACCTGGAGAAGGATTGCTAGGGTTCGTTGGTATATTCTGCTGAGCCTTTGCCTCATGCCATGCATCTCCAGTGCATGCTTCCTCTCTTTTTCCTTCTCCTCCAGTTCTTTTTCCCTTGCCTCCATTTCTCTCCTGTGGGCAGCCTCCATTTCTTTTTCTTTGGCCGCTTGTGCATCCATCTCCATCTGTCTGAGTTCTACCCATCTTTCATGTTCTTTTTGTCTTTCCTCAGCCTCAAATCTGGCTAATTCCAGCTTCTTTTGAACTGTGCAGTCTGTTGTCCTAACCTCTCTGTTTTTAACTAACTTTACACCCTAGAGTTAGAAACAAAGCGGAAAAAAAAAAAAAACTTGGCTTGTAAAATTTTGCTGTGCTGTCCAGATACCTATGTTCTCTCATAGTGATTGTCAGCCTACAGAAAAATCCTTTAAAAAAAAGCCTAACACCTTTGTCTCTAGGTAAATAGGCAGAAAACCCCTCTAGTTGCTCTTAGGTAAAAAAAACTTCTTCAGATCTGTGAAGACTTGTGAATTTCCCTGCAGGAGGTTAACTACCCTGCCTTTAGGTAGAGAAAACTCCAGCTCACAAAAGACAATCCCCTTTTGTCTCTGCTCTGGCCCCCAAGCAGAGGAAAAAAAACTCTAACTGCTTTCAGCTTAAAACCTGCTTTCCAGCAGCCCAAAGGAAAAAAAATTCCTTTTAAAATCTGTGCTTCTGGTTCAAAAAATCTCAAATTGATCTCAAAATGACTTCAAGTTAATCCCACCGCTCTGCCACCATGTCAAGGTTCCTTCCCCACTCTGAACTCTAGGGTACAAATGTGGGGACCTGCATGAAACCCCCTAAACTTATTTTTACCAGCTTAGGTTAAAACTTCCTCAAGGTACAAACTATTTTCCTTTTTCCCTTGGACTTTATTGCTGCCACCACCAAGCAACTAACAGATATATAACAGGGAAAGAGCCCGCTTAGAAACGTCTTTCCCCCCAAAAAATCCTCCCCAAATCCTACACCCCCTTTCCTGGGGAAGGCTTGATAAAAATCCTCACCAATTTGCATAGGTGAACACAGACCCAAACCCTTGGATCTTAAGAACAATGAAAAAGCAATCAGGTTCTTAAAAGAAGAATTTTAATAGAAGAAAAAGTAAAAGAATCACCTCTGTAAAATCAGGATGGTAAATACCTTACAGGGTAATTAGATTCAAAACATAGAGAATCTCTCTAGGCAAAACCTTAAGTTACAAAAAGACACAAAAACAGGAATATCCATTCCATTCAGCACAGCTTATTTTCTCAGCCATTTAAACAAACAGAATCTAACGCATATCTAGCTAGATTACTTACTAAGTTCTAAGACTCCATTCCTTTCTGTTCCCGGCAAATGCATCACACACACACACAGCCTTTGTTTCTCCCCCCATCCAGCTTTGAAAGTATCTTGTCTCCTCATTGGTCATTTTGGTCAGGTGCCAGTGAGGTTACCCTAGCTTCTTAACCCTTACAAGGTGAAAGGGTTTTTCCTCTGGCCAGGAGGGATTTTAAAGGTGTTTACCCTTCCCTTTATATTTATGACAAGCCCCTTACCACCTGCAGACTATTGCCCCCCTCCTCCTCCTTTCTCCCCCCAATAGCACTGTCTCAGCTCTGTTGTCTGGCCTTTTGTAGAGTGGAGCCCTGGCTTCTCCTCCTCCCTGCCCCCTCCCCACCCATTTGTAGCTGGAGCAGCCCTGTGCAGCCTGCTCTCACTATACCCGACATGGGGTCTGTGGAGCTCATCCCCCTGCATGCTACTGCACAGCTGGACCACACTCTGGCCTTGAGGTTGTGAGCTCTTTGGGGCAGGGACTGAATTTGATATCATACATTTCAGCACCTACCACAATGGCGCCCTGATCTTTGTTTGGGATGGATTAACCTTGCAAGGTGAAAAATCAATGCACCAAGTACAGATGGGAAAAAGGCATCTTTAGTCATCAAATCCAGGTGGGACTCAACGAGTGATGCCAGACCAGCCATGGGGTGAAACTAGCTACAAGTCAGCCAGAAACGACAGATATGTATCTACATGGGACATGGATCTGCAAATATGACAGCTGCCAATCCAACCTGAATCTCAGTGATTGGCATGAAAAGTCTGGAAAACTCTCTGCAGTGATGAATACTCAACTCTGCTTCCAGTGAAAGCAGCCAAGCTATACCAAGCTCTCCAGCTGCTGCTGAGAGTTCACAGGTGGTGATTACAGAAGGAAAAGAAATACAGTTGCCTTGAAATCAGCCAAGGAATAGAATTTAAAATACATAACGACCCTGAATGGGTCATCTGCACCCCTACAGCTAAAAGCATGAGCCCAATTGAATAACCAGGCCCTTAAGCTTAAAGGGAGATGCACACTTATGAACTTCTTTATGTAATCAAGCCACTAGACATATAAATGGTTGCTTCATACAGCGTCCATCATTAAAAACTCAACATTTACGGAAGTGTTTACTAGCCTATTCCACTATACAGTAAAACCTCAGAGTTACAAACACCTCAGGAGGGGAGGTTGTTCATAACTCTCAAACGTTCATAACTCAAACAAAACATTAGGGTTCTTTCAAAAGTTTACAACTCAACAGTGACTTGATACGGCTTTGAAACTTTACTACGCAGAAGAAAAATGCTGCTTTTAACCATCTTAATTTAAATGAAACAAGCGCAGAAACAGTTTCCATACCTTGACAAATCGTTGTTAAACTTTCCCTTTATATTTTTTGTAGTTTATGTTTAACACAGTACTGTACTGTATTTGCTTTTTTATTTCTCTGCTGCTGTCTGATTGCATACTTCCGGTTCCAAATGAGGCGTGTGGTTGACCAGTCAGTTCATAACTCTGGTGTTCGTAACTCTGAGTTCTACTGTATTCAGATGTTAACTAATAATAATACTTAATAGAAATTTTTCCTGAACTGTGGTAAAGTCAAATATCTGGTGAGGAAAAAGTTATGCTCTTAGAAGTGATTATTGTATATGCTCATTTTACACTTGTGCTTACAATGTGTTTTCTTGTAATGCAATGCCCTTGGCTTTAAAAAGTACACAGAAAATAACCAGGTACCCAAATCCACAGGTACCTATTATTATTAGAGTTTCTGGCCAACGCATTTCAACAGTAGCTTCTCATTTTGAGCACCCCGCTTTAAACTATGAGTGGGATGTTCAAAAGGGCTCAGCATTGAGCTACTATAAGGTGGGTGCATAACTGGTTGGAAAACTGTTCCCAGAGAGTAGTTATCAGTGGTTCAGTCATACTGGAAGGACATAAAAAGTCGGGTCCCGCAGGCTCAGTTCTGGGCCCACTTCTATTCAATATCTTCATCGGTGATTTATATAATGGCATAGAGAGTACACTTATAAAGTTTGCAAATGATACCAAGCTGGGAGGGGCTGCAACTGTTTTGGAGGGTTTGATTAAAATTCAAAATGATCTGGACAAACTAGAGAAATGCTCTGAAGTAAATAGGATGAAATACAATACGGACAAATGCAAAGTACCCCACTTAGGAAGGAACAATCAGTTGCACACATACAAAATGGGAAATGACTGCCTAGGAAGGAGTACTGCGGAAAGGGATCTGGAGGTCATAGTGGATCACTAGCTAAAAATGAGTCAACAGTGTAACGCTGTTGCAAAAAAAGCAAACATCATTCTGGGATGTATTAGGAGTGTTGTAAGCAAGAAACAAGGAGTAATTCTTCCGTTCTACTCTGCTCTGATTAAGCCTCAACTGGAGTATTAGCAGCAAAGAGTCCTGTGGCACCTTATAGACTAACAGACGTATTGGAGCCTAAGCTTTTGTGGGTGAATACCCACTTCGTCAGATGCATCTGAAGTGGATATTCACCCACGAAAGCTTATGCTCCAATACATCTGTTAGTCTATAAAGTGCCAAAAGACTCTTTGCCGCTTTTACAGATCCAGACTAACACGGCTACCCCTCTGAAACTGGGGTATTGTGTCCAGTTCTGGGCGCCATGTTTCAGGAAGGATGTGGACAAATTGGAGAGAGTCCACAGAAGAGCAACAAAAATGATGAAAGGTCTAGAACACATGGCCTATGAGGGAAGATTGAAAAAAAATGGGTTTGTTTAGTCTGGAAAAAGGAAGACTGAGAGGGGACGTAACAGTTTTCAAGTATGTAAAAGGTTGTTACAAGGAGGAAGGGGAAAAATTGTTTTTCTTAACCTCTGAAGATAGGACAAGAAGCAAGTGGGCTTAAGTTGCAGCAAGGGAGGTTTAGGTTGGGCATTAGGAAAAACTTCCTAACTGTCAGGGTGGTTAAGCACCGGAATAAATTGCCTAAGGAGGTTATGGAATCTTTATCATTGGAGATTTTTAAGAGTTGGTTAGACAAACACCTGTCAGGGATGGTCTAGATAATACTTACTCCTGACATGAGTGGAGGGGACTGGACTAGATGACCTCTTGAGGTCCCTTCCAGTCCTATGATTCTATTTTTTGCTCCAACTGAAGTCACTGGGAGTTTTACCATTGGCTTGAATGGGAGAATAGGTGGGCCAATGCTGAATGCTTTGGAGAATCTCACCTTCTGTTTTCAAATGTGCTTAGCACCCAGGAAACCAACACCGGTCAGCTGGAACTGTGGAGGTTCAACATCTCTGAAAATCAGGCCCTACGTGTCCAAAGATTGTCACCAAAAATCAGAAAGTCAAAATTAGAGGTTTCCTTATAAAAATATGGCCCTCTGTTTGCAATTGTAATGATTCAGCTCTTTATACAGTACAAACAATTATTTTGTCTTCTTCGATTATCCTGCCGCCATTGTTACCCAGGGTTATTTCAACCCAAAGCACTTGGTAACTTTTACTCTGTGCAAGGTGGTGTCAGGAAATAAATCAGGGGAGACACGGCCGTCCGACCGATAGATGGCTGGAACAAACAGGACAACACAAGAGTGTTTTCACTTAAAGCTAAACTTTACTTAGTCTCAAGCACTTATACACACGTCTGCAACAGGTTAGTAAAACACCCTCAAGCCTTGCTAATTACCAAAGCTGAGAGGAGTGGCACAGCGGCAGCCCGTCTGCAAGTGGGGAACACAAGATGCATCCAGAGGGAGAGTGCAGTCCTGAAGAGTTCCCCCTACCTCAAACTTTTTCCCCTTATTTATACATTAATAATAGAATGACATGTCCCTTAAAACAAACTTATTAAGTAAGCAGTTTCAATGGTCAAGTGAGAGGTTCCTTCTGATTATCAATTAACCAGGTGTGGGTTTTTCCAGCATTTGCAGCCTTGAGGCCCCAATAAACATTCCTGGGGCACATCCTGCTCTTCTAAAATGCATGTATCAGCAACTTCAACACAATTCTTATCAGGAAGGATGCAGGGTCAAGCTGCCCTCTCTGTGGCACCCAAAAAAAACCCCTCCCCTCCTGCCTTGCTTAAACTGAGACTGCTGAATGGACAATTTACAGCCTGCTGCCTTGGCTGCATTTAGCAATAAGCCATAGTGGTTTCAGGCACTTAACTGGTTTGCCAAAGTTTCCCCATACACCCATGTTGTTCAAATTTCCTAATGCAGAATTATAAAATTAACAACTTCATAGAATCATAGAATATCAGGGTTGGAAGGGACCTCAGGAGGTCATCTAGTACAACCCCCTGCTCAAAGCAGGACCCAACAAAATCATCCCAGCCAGGGCTTTGTCAAGTCTGACCTTAAAAATATCTAAGGAAGGAGATTCCACCACCTCCCTAGGTTCCACCACCTCTTTCTTATCATGACTGTCTCAGAGAATTATCTTTATGTTCTTGACAACAGTGTAGAAGTATGCTTTACTTATCTGGTAGCCTCACTTTTTGACATCTTTATGTAGCCACTTGATAGAAGCACTTGTTGTATTAGAGGCAGTTCCTCTAGAATGTCATACCTACCGCAGGCCCTTCCTATCACCAAGTGCTCCATGACTTCTATTATAATACAACCACAATGAAAATCAGAGGCAATATTAGACCTGACTAATTCCAATCTTCCTTTCCTAGCCTTGGTCCTATCTACATGGAATCAGCTTGTTGTTGAGTCCTTCTTTTCCATTCCAGTCTGTCTTGAACCAGTTCCTTGGAAATGCCACAGCTGTATGACATCCATGATCTACTTTTGGGTCTTCCAATAATCTCTTACCCTCCACTTCTGAGTTTAAAACCCTGTTCCTTCTGATCTTCTTTTCACATGTCCAAACCATCTAAGCCTGGATTCCCTCAGCTTTTCCATAATTGGTGCCACCTTCAGACTTCCCCAAATTTGATCGTTCCGAACATGGTCCATCCTTGTAGTTCCAAGCATCCCTTTTAACATTTTCATTTCCTCTGTATTCAAGTCTGTTCCTGTCTCTTCCTCAAAGCCCAGAATTCAGAATCATGCAAAAATGGAGGCCTAATTACCATCCTGTAGATCGTACTTTTCAATTTGATAGGCATTCACCTATCACAGATTACTCTTCTCACTTTTCTCCATTTACTGCGTGCCTTTCCTGTTCTGCTTATAAGTATGTCATTGAGTTCACCATTGTCCCATACTACCAAACCTAAACACTTGAACTTCTGTTTCTTTGGTAGAGGCTGGTCTTCTCAGACACAGTCTTGTCTCCCTTCAAGTATCATAAGACCTACAGACCACACACTCTGTTTTATTTTTGTTAATTTTCATGACATTTCTTTCAGGTACCACCTCCATCACTCTCAATCTTCTTCCACTTCCTCTTTGCTCTCCCCCATGAGCACCAGGGTGCATGGATGTTTTGTAAGTGCATTGAGCACCAGTGTAAACACAGAAGAGCTTGGTGCAGAGTCCTGATGGACTCTGACTCTTACTAGAAACTGTTCACTTTCACTGCGTGGCCTTCCAACTGTGATAACAGCACCTGTGTACATGCCCTGGATGAGTCTGATACAGTCTTCAGGTATCTGTTTCATTCGCATGCACCACCAGATGACTTCTCTCAGAATGTGATCATAAGCTTTTCCAGATCGATGAATACTATGCACAGGTTTTTCCTTTTTTCTCTACATTTTTCCACAAGCAATCTTAATGCAAAGATAGCATCCATTGTTGACTTGCCTGGCATGAATCCAAACTGATTGTCACTGATCTTTACTTCTCTTTGTAGTCTCTTATCAATAACTTTCTCTCAGATCTTCATCGTATAGCTCATGAGCTCAGTGCTGCGGTAGTTACCATAGAATTGTGTGTCTCCTTTTCTCTTAAAAATTGGTGCTAACGTGTTCTTTCTCCAGGCATCAGGCATCTTCTCAGTCCAAATGATGAAATTAAACAGTTGTGTCAATATGGTCATGCCTACTTGCCCCATGCACTTCCATACATTTTCTGGCATGCCACTGGGGCTGAGAGCTTTCTTATTTTCCATGTTGCCCAATGCTTGTGCAACATTTTCTTCTAGGAGTGCTGCCACCAGACCCTGGTTCAGTTTTGTCATAAAGCATGGTTTTCTTGGATTCTCTTCATTCATAAGTCTCTCATAGTAATTTATCCACCATTCCTTAATCTGATTCTCATTGATTAATGCATTTCCACTTTCATCTTTAATTATTTTGATCTCATCAATGTCTTTAGTTCTCTTAACTTGAGCCTTTGCCAGTCTTTATATATCTTTTTCACCCTCCTTCATTTCAAGATGAGCATATAAGCTTTCCTTTACTATCTTTTTGGCTTTTTCTACTCCTGAAAATCCTGATGAAGGAGAATTGCCAGAGTTTAAAATACTTTTTCTACTCCTTTTTGGCTTTTCAAACATTCTCATTTCACCACTAAATCTCATTGGGGAAAAAGGCACTTGCTTTTGTTACACCAGCCAGGATCTTCACACATTCTTAAATTTTGCTTGCAATATGATTCCACTGTTGCTTCGTATTTTCTCTTAACCCTTCCAAAGAGATCTGCTCCAACACTTTAAACTCCTTGCTAACTTTGTTAAGCTTATACTGACTAATTCCACAAATTACATTAATTGTATTGTAACAACAGTCATCTTACAATACTATTTATATTCCTAAAATGTTTCCTAAGGAATAGATGAACACCATATAATTACATAAAGTTTGTCTCATAATTATATGCTGCAGTCACTACGAAGGGTCAACATTTACTCCCAGTGGCATCTAAGATACTGCTGTTATTTCCTAAAGCAAATGTTATGAAAGAGTGCAGTATCTGAGATATTATTGTATGGTCCCTGGGTAATTGATGACTTTATAATAGTGACTCCACTGTAGATGCAGCATTTGATCACAGTTTGTAAATATATTGACCCAATCACTGGAAATCTCCTGTAGCAGGGATCTGCCAGTTTCCCAGAAGAAAGGGGGCAGATATACTTCTTGGAAAGTATAGGTGATACTTTGGGCTGGTATCTAGGGCACCATGGAAAATAATCATAGGAACACAGGGTTAGAAGGGACCAGGAGGGTCTAACCCATGAGTTTCGGTAATGACACTGTCTCACCAAATCCTGTTTCTTGCTCCCCATTCCTATATTTCCTTTCCTTCATTCTTATTTCCTCCTCTCTTTACCAGCTTCCCTTCCCAGTAAGCTCATTCTCTTTCATCCCTAACTAGCTTTACATATACCTTATATATTTTCTCCTCCTCCCCATTTCCATTGCTGCTCCATCTTGTCCTCATGGTTTTCCTCTTCTTTTTTCTTCACTGTTAATGCAAATATCCTTGTCAGCTGTGTACCTCTTTCCAGTTGCTAAAAGGAGATGCTGATTTCCAAAGCTCTGAGTCATCTCAGTGGAGGAGCTCTGGTCTAGGAGCAGAGGCTTTTAGACATGTTAGTGTTCAAGCATGAATTCACATATCTCCACCAACTCTGCTGATGTGTTTTATAGCTGCCTGCCATTTCCAAAAATCTGTAAGATGCTCCACCGTGGAAAGCACTGCTGGAAGCCTTTTGAAAAAAGCAATTATGCTAATGGCCCTTTCACAACCGATTCCTTAAAGAAGCAACAGTCTGGAACTCCAGCTAGTCCTTAGACTGAAGGGGACCTATGCAAATACCTTGATCAGTGTACTCCAGCATATGGTGCTTCATCATTTCTTGCAAGGCACTAGTTTGTTAACAAAAACAACAAGGAGTCCGCTGGCACCTTAAAGACTAACAGATTTATTTGGGCATAAGCTTTCGTGGGTAAAAAAACACTTCTTATGCCCAAATAAATTGGTTAGTCTTTAAAGTGCCACCGGACTCCTTGTTGTTTTTGTGGATACAGATTAACACGGCTACCCCCTGATAGTTTGTTAATGAATCCTTCCTGCCACATATGACAGTATACCTATAGTTATTTCATAAGCACATTTTCTCCTGCCTAATGGCAAAAAGGGGTTTTTCCCTTCCTTGTCTTTGACTACATTTGAGCTGATGTAATGTGGCTTTTTCCTTAGCTAATTACTCCAACAGATCTTTACACTCCTGTATCCTTGAGATAAGAGGGTTTTTTATAAGTTCCAGACCTGTACGGGAATATTTTACCCTTCTCAGAGTCTTTCCTCTGCTTGTAGTCTTACTGTCCAGATTTTATGGGATGCTGCATTTGCCGGCCATATTGTTTCATCTATAATCCATGTCTCCTCTCTTTTTTGGTTTTCTCTCCACAGTGAGGGGAAGGATAGCTCAGTGGTTTGAGCATTGGCCTGCTAAACCCAGGGTTGTGAGCTCAATCCTTGAGGGGGCCATTTAGAGATCTGGGGCAAATATTGAGGATTGGTCCTGCTTTGAGCAGGGGGTTGGACTAGATGACTTCCTGAGGTCCCTTCCACCCCTGATATTCTATGATCATATTCTTCCTATGTTTCCTGCCAGATGACACTCCATCCAACATCTTAATGCCCCAATTCCCTTCCTTTTCTCCACAAGATCCTACTGCTTTAGTCATGTCTCCTCTATTGCTCCTTTACAAATTCTCATTAGGATTTCACCTACTGCACACTAGCTCATGTATAATTCTGTTTCCCTGTGACTACCAGGAAGATAAAATCCCTTTTGGGTATATATCTGACAACATATTTTGTTTTGTCTTATTTTTGCCCCCTGTATTCTTCCACTTGTACTGTTGGGAGAGTTCTGGGAACACTTTTGTAGCAGCCCTGGCTGAGTTCCCCTTCTGGATGTCTCCTGTACTGTACCCAACCTTTGGATCCCACGTGCTTTTCAAGCCAATTGGGTCTGGTGGTGTCTAATAACTGTTCCAACTCTCTGGGTCTTTCAAACACTCCCAGGTGCAGACTCTGTATCGCCTCAATATTATTCTTAATACGACCTATTCCCTGTGTTGCAGTGGAGCCCAAGGGCGGCAGTGAGTGATCAGGGCCCCTTTTCATGAGGCCATGGACGAACCCTTATTGAAAAGACAGTCTCTGCCCCTCAGATAAATAAATGGCATATAAGGGCACATTAGCAGCATATAGCATCCTTCCAAAGGAATAATTGCTGGGTTTGCTAGGGTTTATTTTTCTGCACAGAAACAATTCAGATACTGTCTTTTTAACGTAATCTCTTGTACGTTACAATTAAGGAAGTGGGAACTGGCGCAGATAAACAATATTTGGTGCTATAGTATTTTTCATCTAATAACTGCAAAGTACTTTATAAACATGAATGCTCACAACATCCTGGTGATTTATGTAGGTACTATTACACCAGATTTATAAATGGGTAAACTAAGGAATAGAGAGCTTAAGTGATTTGTCCATAGGTAAGCAGTGAATCAGTGACGGAGGTGGGACAGGGAGGAGATGACGACAACCTTCATGTGGTCTCCACTGTCACATGCAAAAGCACAAGAAATGTCATCAAATCACAACCAAACATCCTTAAAGGACCTCCTGATCAGAAAAGCAATGGCAATAATGGCCCATGTCAGGGCCAAACCTTCCTTCAAATAGGCCCATTGCTGTGAATTATGCAGCTCAACATACAGGGCCTATTCAATGCAAAGTGGAGAATCAAAATACTGGTTCCTTGCACTATAAGAAACACATCTGGAGAGTGCAGGCCCTCGACTGAATGTCTTCGTATCTGCAAGCCATCCTCCTAAATATGGACTCGCAATGTATGTAGAACATGATCTTAAGGATTCCGTTCAGGTCATGCCTATCATGAATCCCTACTCAATTGCCATCAAGATCTGTGACGTGACTGTTGAAAATGTGTACAAGCCCCTGTAAATGGAATGGCCATGTCCAGCATTACCAACACCAAGCCATCCCACCATCCACCTTTGCGATTTCAGTAGCCACCATAGCTCGTGGAGCTATAACCTTTATGGAGAATAGGTGATATTCTGACCTTTCACCAAAGACCAGCACTTCCTCTATGATACCAAAGACTATGGCACATTCAGGTCGGCCCGATGGAGGAAATACTACACTCCTGATCTTTGTTTTGTGTAGTGCGACAATCAGTGGCCACCTAATACATCCACAAGTTCACTTTTCAATGACTTTCCCAACAGCCAACACCATCCAGTCATAATTTGCACAGGCCTACAAGTTCCACTCATTCGATCCCTCCCAAAACCACGCTGGAATCTACAGTCTGCTGGCTGTTCCTGCTATGCAGTGATCATAGAGAGCTCAATAAACCAGATTCCATCCTATCTTTCTCATTACCACTGCTTTGTAGGACCAATAGTATCAACCACCAAATCAAGCATTGCAAGGGGCTGCAGAAAAGCATTCTTCCTTGCAGGACAGAAGAGAGCAAGGCTACTCTTCCAGAAATATCAAGCTGACAAAAGCCCCATGACTGCGATGGCATTGCTAGAGTCTTTGAACTCAGCAAGAAGAAAAAGGGACTGCAAATTTGTGACAGCATTTGACTTCACAAGGTCAAGCTGCAAAGCCTGGAGGCACCTCCATCTTTTACGCCATTGGCTCTCAACCTTTCCAGACTACTGCAACCTTTTCAGGAGGCTTTTTGTCTAGTATACCCTAAGTTTCATCTCACTTAAAAACTACTTGCTTACAAAATCAGACGTAAAAATACAAAAGTGTCACAACACATTGTTACTGACAAATTGCTGACTTTCTAATTTTTACCATACAACTATAAAATAAATCAATTGGAATATAAATATTGTACTTACATTTCAGTGTATAGTATATAGAGCAGTATAAACAAGTCATTGTCTGTATGAAATGATAGTTTGTACTGACTTTGCTAGTGCTTTTAACATAGCCTGTTGTAAAACTAGGCAAATATCTAGATGAGTTGATGTACCCCCTAGAAGACCTGTGTACCCCCAGGGGTATGCATACCTCTGGTTGAGAACCACTGCTTTAGGCAGTGTGGCTCCAGCAGCCTACAAACCACCTCAAGTAAGTGCAGATGCCATCTCTGCACAGTTAATTGCCAACTCCTATGTGCCAGTGGATAAAATCATCAGGCAGCAAGTCCACAAATAATTTAACCATGCACTAAGCCAATGCCAGTTGTCTTCACCCCTTTCTGCCTCCTACAGAGTAGGTGAAGTGGACAAGGGTCCCTTCAACACTAAGTTCAGGAAAGCATCAGGAATGAACAGAATATATCCAGAATTCCTGAAGAACTTTGGTCTGAAGGCAAGAAGGTGGCTGGCAGACTTCTTCAGCAACATCTGCTCTTCTGGCATAATACCAGAAGAGAGGAAGGTAACCAAGTCATAGTCATTTTTAAGCCTCGAATAGAGGCCACTGACCCAAAAAGCTACCAGCCCATTTCCCTCCTTAGCAATTGCTATAAACTGTTTGAGCAGCTCCTACTTCAAAGGTTTAAGTCGATACTGGAGCCACTGGTCCCCAAAGAGCAGGCCGGATATAGATCTGGTCACAACTGCTGTGACCTGGCACTGGCCTTAACCAGCTACATGGAATCCGGCTACCAGCAAAAATTAAAAATAGTGCTGGCATTCATTGACTTTTCTTCTGCATACGATACAGGATGGCACAAAGGTCTCCTGCTAAAGTTATCAATAGCTTTCCCATGCCAATCAACCATCAGACTCAGGACTGAGATGTTGAGCAACAGAAGATTCTCCGTACACCTTGGTGAATCTGCCAGCAAATCACAGAAACTGAGCAACAGCCTCCCACAAGAATCCATTTTATCATCTGCACTATTCAATACTAGCAACATTCAGTTACATCATCCTGTAAATTCATCTATGGAGATGATATTGCACTAGGAATGCAAGCATCTTCTCTGTAGGACACAGAAAAGTTTATGAACAACAACCTCCAGACATATTTCAAAGCTTGGCAAGTGAAACCCATCACTTGTCTTTTGCCTTTCAGTTGAATAACCATGAAGCCAAAGTGCAGCTGAAAGTGGTGGCAACCTCAAAAAGAAGATAAAGACAAGGGTTGGCATCATCCAGAAGCTTGCTGGCACATCCTCGGGATGTGATGCATGCGTGCTTTGAATATCAGTTCTAGCCCTGGTCTTGCCAACAGCGGAGTATTGTGTGCCAGCTTCGTGCAACAGCTCCCACACCAGTCTTGTTTACACGGAAATCAATGCCGCACTCGGGATTGTTAACAGCTCTCTCAAATCAATGCCACTGCCATGGCTCCCAGTTTGGTAGGCATCATACCAGCCAACATCAGGCGAGATGCTGGTGTGGTTCAGGAGTACACCAAGATCCTGGCCACGCCAGACCTGCCAATATACCAAAACCTCAATTCACTGCCACTCTCCCGACTCAAATCCAGGAAGCCTTCCTGGATGCACACATCAACTCTACAGGTGAATGGAAAGGATGCCAGCTCTCACTGGCTTGAATTGCAGGCTGCTTGAGATGTCCCAAACAAAAACCTGATTGAAGATCCAATGGAAGAAGTCCTGGGATTCTGCCTTACCCATAGGCACTGGATTGAACTCGACCACATATAGACAAATACAGAAGAGGCGAATATCTCCTCCACAAAAGGAAAATCAAGGAATCGTCAAATTGTGACTGTGGTGAGGTACAAATCATGTGACACATCATGGATAATTTATGATTACAATGATGGCCACCCCAGAAGCATTAGAATGGCTTTTTAATCTCAAAATTCATTTATAATCCCAGGCTGTTGCTTTTCAAATGCCATATGAAAGAAGAAGGCTGAGCTGGGAATCAAAGCCAGGAGTCCTGATTCCCAGCCTCCTGCAATAAACACAACTTGCTGCAAACCATTCCTAATGTGTGGCCCTAGCGCAAACCAATCCTGAACTAAACTGGGTGAGATGTGAAAAAGTTCAGTTCACTTTGTTGTTTTCACTTTTCCACATTCTCCTTCACTGAATTTCAGCCAGGCCCAGAAAGAGAATAGCCCAAACTGGGAGGTTTGATATTATCACAAGTGTCATAAATATAAAGGGAAGGGTAAACACCTTTAAAATCCCTCCTGGCCAGAGAAAAAAACCCTTTCACCTGTAAAGGGTTAAGAAGCTAGGATAACCTCTCTGGCACCTGACCAAAATGACCAAAGAGAAGACAAGATACTTTCAAAGCTGGAGGGGGGGAGAAACAAAGTTTTCTCTCTGTCTGTGTGAGGCTTTTGACAAGAACAGAAAAGGAATGGAGTCTTAGAACTTAGTAAGTAATCTAGCTAGATATTCGTTAGATTCTGTTTTGTTTAAATGACTGATAAAATAAGTTGTGCTGAATGGAATGTATATTCCTGTTTTTGTGTCTTTTTGTAACTTAAGGTTTTTCCTAGAGAGATTCTCTATGTTTTGAATCTGACTACCCTGTAAGGTATTTACCATCCTGATTTTACAGAGGTGATTCTTTTACCTTTTCTTCTATTAAAATTCTTCTTTTAAGAACCTGATTGCTTTTTCATTGTTCTTAAGATCCAAGGGTTTGGGTCTGTGTTCACCTATGCAAATTGGTGAGGATTTTTATCAAGCCTTCCCCAAGAAACAGGGTGTAGGGTTTGGGGAGGATTTTGGAGGGAAAGACGTTTCTAAGCGGGCTCTTTCCCTGTTATATATTTGTTAGACGCTTGGTGGTGGCAGCGATAAAGTCCAAGGGCAAAAGGTAAAATAGTTTGCACCTTGGGGAAGTTTTAACCTAAGCTGGTAAAAATAAGCTTAGGGAGTTTTCATGCAGGTCCCCACATCTGTACCCTAGAGTTCAGAGTGGGGAAGGAACCTTGACAACAAGGAAGTCTGTTCTGGTGGAATAGTCAGTCTGCTGTCTAAATCCGGGAGTGTTGTGTCTAGCCCAAGCGTGCTGAGGTTTGCCCCACACTGCTAAGATTTAATTCTTTGTGCCACACTGTAATCAGGCTGAGAGCTCCAGTTAAGTACACAGTACAGCCACCAGTTGTTCTCCTAGTTCTAACAATGCAGGCTCCTCAGATTGATGAGAAATGTAGCTGTCCCACTTCCCTGGAATCAGTTTCCTTTGCACTGCTTTTATTTCAAGTTCTAGTTCCACAGAGTATAGAGAATACAGCACGTTCTCATCTGTCCAATCACTGCAAAATCATTAAGGACATTTATCAGAGTAGCAACCCTATTAGTCTGTATTCACAAAAAGAAAAGGAGTACTTGTGGCACCTTAGAGACTAACAAATTTATCTGAGCATAAGCATCCAATGAAGTGAGCTGGAGCTCACAAAAGCTTATGCTCAAATAAATTTGTTAGTCTCTAAGGTGCCACAAGTACTCCTTTTCTTTTTAAGGACATTTAGTACACCAGACACAAAGGCCAAATCCTCAGCTGTGTCAGATCCCTGCTCACCAAAGAGTTGGAGGGGAAAACAGTTTCTTTAAAGCCATCTTTGTTCTATCTTGATATCTTGGGCTGCTGGAGGCTGATTTGGCTCACAGCATAACTCAGAGCAGCCTCACAGTTGCTGTAAATTGCACCTGGCTGCAATGGCTTGCAAGGTGCCATCACACTGACTGGACATTGTCAGACCCCAGCAGTTCTCTGAATACACCCTCCACCGTACTCCCCGTTGAACAAAGCTGACACAGAAGGCACCTTGAGACAACAACTATGGAAGCTCAAGCTCACATTTTTACAATCACTTTAGATTAGTATTGCACTTAAAATATCAGCGTTCCTTTCTTTCACCCTTTGCCCGTCCTGTTTATTTAGTATGTAAACATCTTTTTTATTTGGGGTTTTCAGTGTCGATTCATCACCTATTCTGCTGCCCCTCACGATATTCGCTCCACTAGGCAAGCAATGGTTCTTGTGTTTTGTTTGCCAGGACTAGGACTGCCCCGATCCAAAACGTGGTATGCCAGAGAGACAGCCTGATGCCAGGTAATCATGCCACGCATGCAGGAAGAGCAGTGGCCGTGGGAGCAGCAGCCTCATGTAATGCTTTCACATCACATCAGCAGCCTCTCATTAGACCACTTGTGAGCGAAATTACCACCAAGGCGTCTGCAGGCACAATAGCATTAATGAAGTTAGGGAATTACTCCTGCAGATGCCGGACACTCAATCAATCCTACTTAATTTAATTACACTTCTGAATAATAGACAAAAGAGATGCTCTTGGAAGTTCACTCCTCGCTTTTTATTTTGCAGTCAGGTTTATTTTTAATAGTGAAAAATATCAGGGTAATTAAGTCAAGTTATAATTATTTAAAAGCAGACTTTAGTAGATTGCTTTGCATCACTATTTTGGTCCCACGTAACCTCAGTTTGCAGGGAAGCTTTATAATACAGCTGAATCGGTAGGATGGTGAAAAGGTTTCAGTTGACTGACCTTGACAATTCCGCAGCACATTGCAATGCTGGGAGGGTTTTGCTACAACGTTCACACAGCAATACACTCCGGTGTTCTGGAGTGGGCTGCACAGAAAGGGGAGATCGACAGGTGCCAAAACACTTGGCCCACCTGAGTATCCCCTCAAATACTCCTGGGTAATCGTGAAATCTGGCTAGGTGTTGCTAGAAGTTGAATCTACATACTCGCTCTACAGTTGAGAGAAGCCATGAGAAAGTGCATTCCCATAGTGAGAGCTCACTCCATCGCTTTAGAGTAACAGCTGGAGATCCTGCTGGATATCAGGAGTCAGCAAGGTGCTGTACAAGCAGAGACAGGCCCTGCCCCAGTATAAACAAACACAACAGGGCAAGCATGGGAAGGGAAACAGAGGTGAAGTGATGAGACTGTAGGAGCATGAATGGCTAAAACACGTGATGTCTACCTAAGCCCTTTTGACACTTTAACTGTTTTGATTGATACAACTGTGTTTTCTCTATATATTTTGTCCCTCTTCCAAATCATAATTGCACCACTTGTTCATTCGCTAATACTAATAGTGCAATGACCAGGGTCATCATTGTCCGTGAGCAATAACAGAAGGGAGAGGACACTTGGCACCCTCTCCCACACTTTTGCATCCTTGCAGGACCAGCCAGCATCTGAAGCCAGGGATACAGTTGATGCAGCAATGCACCTTGAGAGCATGTATTATGGATACAGAACAGTCAGTACAATCCTGGATGAACCAATCTGAATTCTGGGACCAGCAAGACAAAGCCTTAGTGATAAAAAGATTTCCACCTCACTGACGCTGCAGTATATTTCGGTGGGTTTAAAGTAAAATAAATGTAGGGAGCTCCTTATGTTCCCTATGCTGCTCTCATTTTTTTCCTCTCTTTGTGTGATTTACAGAGCGCCTGGATTTATAGAATGGATGAGTACAAAGGAACAGCTGTTCATGTATCTCATGCTGGGTAATAACATGAGAAGACTCCATGCTTGTAAAAATAAACTGGCTCTTTATTAAGAGAACAATTTACAAGAGGTGCTGCAATTGCAGCTAGCATTCCAACCATGTGCACACAGACTGACTTCCTGATGCCTCCTCCAAACTCTTCCCTCCTGCAACCTGTGCTCCTCCCTCTAAGTTCCATACAGGTTGCTACAACAGTGACCCTCTTTCAAGTGGTCTTAACTACTGTCCGTACCATGTACACTGTAGAGCACAATTCTGGATCTGTGAGACAATGGAAACATGGGGGCAGCTCCTGAGCTACACCTGGGCTGTGTTTGGTGCAGCCATGAAGGGGATACGAAGAAAGCTTTAACTCATCCTTCCACTCCCTGAGCGTGTGCCATTACGGCATTCATTTGTTCCAATTGCCCATGCCTCCTTTTCTCTGTGTAACCCATGCTAATGCATCCCATCTCTTTGTTCCCTTCTAGAGGGTAAGCCATATCTAGTGTTCAAATCCCCATATTTGCAACGACACCCTGGTTGGGCTGCCTGTGGGAATCTAAGAGCAGGAGACTTGACTATTTGAGACAAAGAATCAGATAAATTGGAATGGAAGCAGTTGCTGACACAAAGTCTATGGCTGGTCTAATCACTAGGGCAGGGCCCACAGTCATGCCGGGTAAGGCACCAGCAAAGGGTATGGTGCAGAGCTGCTACGTCATGGCTGAAGGGTCAGTTCAGCCAGTTGCTAGCTCCTTTGTGCCACTGACGATGCCCAAGATGGACAGAATGCAGGGTCAGATGGTGGCCAGCATGCTGTAAGGCATTGAAGGAGTTAACAGAAGGTCCTGGTACTCCCAGGAACAGTGCTCACTACCTATCTCCCATTCAAAGAATGCTGTTGTGGTTGTTGTGTGATCCTTCAGTAAAACGGAGAGCCAAAACCAGGTGTGTTATCTAAGACATTCACTGCCTGGACACATTTCTCCACTTAAGGGGCTGAAATCACGGAAGAGCTTTGCCTCGGAAAATTCCTTACCTCAACATCCCAGTATGGAAAGCGACAGAGTAACAAACTGGCAGGAAATGCTGGTGATTTTGAACAAGCTGGTTCTCTCCAGCCACTGACCTTCACTGTGAATACTGGTGTATGCTAAATCAAACCAGAGCGGGGCGGGGGGAGGTGAGAGGAGGGCAAAGAATCAAGTGGAAGCTGAGGAATAACCCCAAATCTGAATGCAGCAAACACCTGAACATTGCCAGAGGCAGTGCCTCTTGTCAACATGCTGTACTTGCAAGGAGCTATTTAAGAGAAGAGATCACACCTGGTCTTTGCTGCTGTTTTGGAGTGACAAGCTATGACCCCAGGAATGACCAGTAATAAAGCACCAATCCTGTGTTGTAACCACATTTGCCATTCTGGTCCTTGCTTCTTGCAGCATTACAACATGAGAACCAGTGTCCAATAGTCATCGTTACAAGGATGCATCTGTGCCAATGATTATCCATTCCAGCCAATTAAAATCACTGCCATGGGAACGCATAATAAGAATGCTAATGCTTCAGACAGAGGGCAGTTTGGCCTTCCTGCTGTTCCATAGTGATTAGATTTCTGGGTCATTCTTCTCCATCATGACATCAGCCACCTGGCCAGAGAAAATAGCTCATTGGAATAGGAACCATTTCTAGTTCAGAGTGGGTACAGTGACATGCCCTCCTGATGCATGCATGATAACCCCTTTAGAGGTGAAAGGGAATTACAGATGCTGAGGGTACTGGAGTAGCTTCTATTCTGTTCTGGTTCTTATGCTGCCATGTGGTATCCAAGGCTCGGCTCATCAAAGCACTTACACACCTAACTCCCATAGGCCTAAATACCTGTGAGGATCTAGGCCTCAGTGCCTTCCAACAGTGACTAGAATCTGGCCCAAGTAGCATCTGTCATGTTTGCGTGGCTAACACTGACAGACCAGCTACACCCCTGTCAACATCAACATTCCTAGGTCTCAGTCACAGTATCACCAGGCCCAAGTGTTTAGAAATCATGTCATTTTAATATGTATATTTGGGGTTCTTTTTCTTGCCTTGGGTTTTCTGAGCCCTTTGGGTGGAGTTTGCTCATGTTTTCCAGTATTTCTCTGCAACCAGGAGAGTTGGAGTCTTTTGTTTTGTACCTTTATTTAAAAAAAAAGAAAGTTGGAGTCTCACCAAATCACAGGACTCCAGGATCTGGAGCTTTAACCAACCCAGCAACACATCAGGAGATTGGATCATGACTAGAGACAAGTCACTAGAGTCAGCAATGTGGCTTACATAGCCAAAAGCCTAGATGCTGCAAATGTCACTCACATTAAGTAGCTCTCACTTGGGATGAGGCCCAAGGCCTGTGCTGTACGAACAAGAGAAGCTGCAACAGTGAGATTCAATCTCCATGCAGCGATTGTAATTTGAATCCAGAATTGCGCAGTGGCAATCAATTGTGATTAGACTCATTATAACAGAGATGGGACAGGATATCCACAGTCACCAGGTGACATGATTAATCTTGATAAATCCCACTCCCCCATGTGCCTGTGCTGCCCTTGGGTGTATGAAAGACATTAATGCAACAATACGAGCTGCACCAATAAGCCAGCAAGAGTCAGGGGTGGGGGATGGGCAGAAGAATGTGCTTGCATGATATGGTTGGGGTAGTCATCTCATCTTTAGTTTGTGCCTAGTCCCACAGAGCCAGGAGGCTGGGTCTGGGACACATAAGGCCATTGTGCATCCTTTGTGTTACAGCGGGGACACATTTTAAAAGTCAATGGAATATTTGTGTATCTGCCAAGGTTGCAGTTCGTGGCTGAGATTTTCTGCCCCAAGAGCTGTTGGCATCACCAAGCCCTAGAGCAGGGAGCTGCAGTCATCACACCGCATTGCATGCTGCTGAGGTCACCAGGAGAACGGCGATCTCAGGTCCTGGAAGTTAGGTAAACCAGGACGTTGTTTCCCAATCTTTTGTTTTAAAATGCATTTATTTGACCTCATTTGGGCCCAGCAGTTGAACCTTGGCCCGCTCTGCACTGGCGAAGTCCCATGACACCAGTTAAAGCAGCTGGAGCTGGATGTACCCTGCATCAACTACCACTAGTCCTAAAGAAGTTACTCCTGACTCACTGTGATGTGAGCACAGAATCAGACTACAGACCCTGCCCTCCTGGGTTGGCAACCACATAGGCAGAGACCATATAGGTCTCTGGGTAGGCCTGGCTCAATGGCAGCTTTATCTGAGTGCAGACCGCAGCCCTGAGCTCTGTAGCTGTGCTCAGATAAAGGCCTTCTCCCTCACAGCATCTCCTGTCCATTGACTGGATCCTGCAATGAGACACTATGCAGCCTATGAGCTCAGTTATTTCCATGGCAATGGTATGTGATCTCAGAGACAGGCTTCTGATTTCATTGGCTATCAGAATCCACAGGGTTATCGACAATGCAGGACTCTGCCCAGCGGAACATGTCTTAGGGTTACATTTAGTGCTCCAGACAGAGAAAGGCTTAGGGCTGGTTTATCTCCTCAGGAGCGCTCCATGGGGCTGAAAGAGAAGGGTTTTGTTCTCTGGTTCCAGCCTTGGCCCAGCCACTCCTTCCCTCAGGCCACCCAATCAACACTACATTTTAAAAGTTATATTGGGAAACTCATCAAGTTTGTGATTGTCACATCATCAAATATTAACACAGGTTCTCCTGTACTGGTCCTAGGCAAAACCATCTGAACTAGAGGCCCCCAGCCAAAGAAGAGTAGACCCTGGAGCTCACAGGATTGGCACCAGTAGTGTTTCTGTTATGCTAATAGTATCTTTAAACCATAACTGAATGGCTAGCCATCTGGTCCCTGGTTCCAGTGGGCCCCATTCATGCTAGTTCAGCGTAAACTCAGAAGGGATCCCATGTTTATGGCGGCCAAGAACGTAAGATGCTGAGGCTCCGTGTTTGCTAATGAATAATCCAGTTTTCTAATTAAAGGTGCCAACTAGAACTCAAGACTGGGAGTTGGCAATGTACTTTATCATGAGCTGCCATTGGCTTGCTACTGAAATGTAGCTCAGTGACATAGCTTGGTATGTAAGCCATATTCTAATGTGCCTTTGACAAGCCTTGTGCTGGGACCGTGCAGCAAATA
Source organism: Chelonia mydas (assembly GCF_015237465.2). Classification (NCBI taxonomy): domain Eukaryota; kingdom Metazoa; phylum Chordata; order Testudines; family Cheloniidae; genus Chelonia; species Chelonia mydas. Next base: position 4,957,591 of record NC_057852.1, on the reverse strand, counting down.
ATTATTAGCTGACAACTTGGACTATCTGTCAGCCAGCCGATGTGAGCCTTGGGCTGGACATGGGCTTTGTGATTTCCAGCATAATGTGGCTCTCCACAGAAGCTTTTAATGTAGCCCCCTGATGAGTGTGTGTTAGAAGACCCCTTCTGTGCCCAATCTGGAGAAGATATGGGAGGGTGGGCGGATATGGCTCTAGTTAGAGATGCAAGGCTTGTTAGCTCATGCTGTAGCTGCTTATGCTTTTAGCTCTGGAGGTCCCTGACTCAATCTGTTGACCATCAGAAGCCCAGTATGCCCTTAACTGATGTTATGGAGGATGTTTCCCCAGAAAAGCCAGCTCTGATTTCCATCCAAAATCACCGCCCTGCTCTCTGCAGTGCTGTTAGATATGTAGGTGCTGCACCTCTCATCTATGTTACATGTCTTCATTCATTTCCAAAGTGAGAGAGACAGAGACAGAAGGTAGTGAGAAATACAGTTATCCAAAGCACATCTCTTCTCTGCAACCAGTGTAAAATAACCACAATACAACACACACCCAGCATTGCCAATCTCAGATGTTCACAAATTATGAGTTAGACCCATATGACGACTTTTCAGGACTCACAGGTGAAAACAAAGTTCCTTAAAGGAGAGCAAGGCCTGATGGCTCCCTCTTGGGGAGAAAATCCTTCGGTCTGATCTGCTCCCTCTGTTTGGGGATGGGGAAGATGAGATGAGTTGAGATGAGCTAAGAGATGAGATGGGATGAGTCAAGAGCACTCTGATATCAAGATGGGTTGTGGAGAAGCTGGAAGCTCCACACCATCAGGCAGCATTTTATACCAGTCTCTGTCATTTGATGTCAGTTGGATCCCCTCAGCAAGAGCTCCTGCAGTGGGACCTGATCCCCCTTATTCTATACATTGGAGAGCGCTGGCAACTCTGAGTGTCTCTCACACACTGGGGGTGAGCAGGGGGAGTTCACGAATCCAATGAACACTAAGTAATCTTTTAAATATCTCCTGTTTTTTTGAGGTCTGCCTTGTGATTGTTGGACTTGTGGAATTGGTAATACTGAAAGCGGTTTTTCCCTTAACTCTTTTAGATATCGTTGTCTCAGGAGCTGCTTATAACTAAAATAAGTACATTTTCTGGCTGAAATGTGATCCCCAAGTTGATGGTTCCCTTTTAAGAGTTTTAAGTTGTTCAGGAAAAAGACATGAGAAAGAATGATTAAACCTTGAAATGGTGCTGTGTGTGTGTGTGTGTGCGTGCGTGCGTGCGTGCGTGCAGCCAGGAGCCAGGGGGTGGTCCTTTGTTAACAGAGATCTAAAAGCATACTGTATAGGCTTCCTCTCCTTTTAGTAGGAGAAAAAAAAACATATCAGGCCGCAGTTAGACCAGCCAATATAATTACATCATGGAGGAGTTGGTGACACGCTGCTCCGTCCCCTAGAAGATCTCAGGCCAGGTCTACACTACAAACTTACACTGATATAGCTATGATGCTTGGGGGTGTGAAAAATCCACACCCCTGAGCGATGCAGTTGTACTGACCCAACCCCTAGCGTAGCCAGCACTATATCAGTGGGAGGGCTTCTCCCATCAACATAACTACCATCTCTCCCATCAGCAGAGTAGCATGTTCACTGAAGTACCATAGCGGTGCAACTGCATCAAAGCAACGTTTTAAGGGCAGACCTCCTCTTATTCATTGAAAACCCAAGGGGAGAAACAGCCTTCTTCAGGCAATGGCCCCATACAACCCTGTGCCGACCCTAAGTGTTCAATAATCATGAATTAGGCCTCAAAAAATCATGAGCTTGGTCTAAAAATTATGAGTTAAAACATAAAATTGCACTTTTCTTTTTGTTTTTGAGCATGTAATTGCTTCACATTTTCAAACTTTGCTCAGCAATCATGAGAGTAAGAAACTTACTGTTTTTATTTTAAATGAAAGCTGATGTTCTTCCTTGATCACATGACACAAGGAACTGGGATTTTAAGAAAAAGACTAAATATTGTAAGACTCTCAATAAAATCATGAGAACTGGCAACACTGATGTTGCACATTTTGATGTTGCTTACATTTAAATTCTACTATTTTTATTTTCCATAGTAATGTTTACTGGACTACAGGACAACATTCATGGAATCATAGGATATCAGGGTTGGAAGGGACCTCAGGAGGTCATCTAGTCCAACCCCCTGCTCAAAGCAGGACCAGTCCCCAACTAAATCATCCCAGCCAGGGCTTTGTCAAGCCAGGCCTTAAAAACCTCAAAGGAAAGAGATTCCACCACCTCCCTAGGTAACGCATTCCAGTGCTTCCCCACCCTCCTAGTGAAATAGTGTTTCCTAATATCCAACCTAGACCTCCCCCACTGCAACTTGAGACCATTACTTCTTGTTCTGTCATCTGCTATTACTGAGAACAGTCTAGATCCATCCTCTTTGGAACCCCCTTTTCACGTAGTTGAAAGCAGCTATCAAATCTCCCCTCATTCTTCTCTTCTGCAGACTAAATAAGCCCAGAACCCTCAGCCTCTCGTTATAAGTCATGTGCCCCAGAACCCTAATCATTTTCACTGCCCTCTGCCGGACTCTCTCCAATTTGTCCACATCCCTTCTGTAGTGGGGGGACCAAAACTGGACACAATACTCCAGGTGTGGCCTCACCAGTGCCCAATAGAGGGGAATAATCACTTCCCTTGATCTGCTGGCAAGGCTCCTACTTATACAGCCCAATATGGTGTTGGCCTTCTTGGCAACAAGGGCACACTGACTCATATCCAGCCTCTTGTCCAGTGTAATCCCCAGGTCCTTTTCTGCAGAAATGCTGCTTAGCCAGTTGGTCCCCAGGCTGTAGCGGTGCATGGGATTCTTCCTTGCTAAGTACAGGACTCTGCACTTGTCCTTGTTGACCCTCATCAGATTTCTTTTGGCCCAATCCTCCAATGTGTCTAGGTCACTCTGGACCCTATCCCTACCCTCCAGCATATCTACCTCTCCCCCCCCATCTTAGTGTCATCTGCAAACTTGCTGAAGGTGCAATTAATAGCTGTTTTCAACTACCGGAAAGGGGGTTCCAAAGAGGATGGATCTAGACTATTCTCAGTGGTGTCATCTGCAAACTTGCTGAGGGTGCAATCCATGCCATCCTCCAGATCATTAATCAAGATGTTGAACAAAACCGGCCCCAGGACCGACCCCTGGGGCACTCCACATCAAGCCGTTGATCACTGCCTGTTGAGTCTGACAATCTAGTCAGCTTTCTATCCGCCTTATAGTCCATTCATCCAATCCATACGTCTTTAACTTGCTGGCAAGAATACTGTGGGAGACCGTATCAAAAGCTTTGCTAAAGTCAAGATATATCATATCCACTGGTTTCCCCATGTCCATAGCACCAGTTATCTCATCATAGAAGGCAATCATGTTGGTCAGGGATGACTAGCCCTTGGTGAATCCATGTTGTCTGTTCCTGATCCTTGGATGATGCCTGATCAGTGAATCCATGTTGACAGTTCCTGGGGATTGGTCCTGCTTTGAACAGGGGGTTGGACTAGATGACCTCCTGAGGTCCTTTCCAGCCCTGATAGTCTATGATCCTATGATTTTAAGTGCTTCAAAATGGATTCCTTGAGTTCCTTGATTGTGCCAGGACTTCCAATTCTTCCTGCTTGTTTCCCAGGCTTCTTGCATTCGTATACAGCACCTAAGATAACTAGCCAATTATCCTACTTTCTGAGTATGAATTAGGAGGCGTCCCCTGTTGCACCCTCCTCCTTGTGTTTCCTCCCACTTCCCCACTTACTTCAGGGCTCCATCCCCAGGTGAACCTAGTTTAAAGCCCTCCTCACTAGGTTAGCAAGCCTGCCTGAGAAGATGCTCTTGCCTCTCTTTGTTAGGTGGATCCCATCTCTTCCTCGCAATTCTTGTTCCTGGCACGCATCCCATGCTCAAAGAATCCAAAGCCCTCTCTCTGACACTATCTGCATAATCACACATTTACCTCCATAATTCAGTGGTCCCTACCTCGGCCTTTTCCTTCAACAGGGAGGATGGACGAGTACATTACTTGCGCCTCAAACTCCTTTATCCTTCTTCCCAGAGCCAAATAGTCTGCAGTGACATGCTCATTCTTGGAAATATCACTGGTGCCCACATGGAGAAGTAGGAAGGGATAACGGTCTGAGGGCTTGATCAGTCTTGGCAGACACTCCATCACATCCTGAATTCTAGCTCCAGGCAAGCAGCACACTTTGAGTTTCCAGGTCTGGATGGCAGATTGATGACTTTGTCCCCCTTAGGAGGGAGTCCCCAACCACCACCACCTGTCTCCTCCTCTTGGGAGTGGTGGTTGTGGAACCTCTATCCTTAGGACAATGCATCCCCTGCCTTCTGGTCGATGGGGTCTCCTTTTGATCCCTTCCCTCAGATGACTCTTCCAAACCATTCTCCGCCATAGTACCTTTGCAGAGAGCCTGAAAACAGTTTCTTACCTCTACCTGCATTGGGGATACATGGGTTCTCCTGTTTCTTCTTCTGGAGGTCAAATGCTGCCAATTTTCCTCCCCGTTCTGCACTGCCCTCTCTGATTCTTCAGCATGCTGTGCCTGCAGTACCAAACGCTGACTTCTCTCCAGAAATTCATTTTCTCTGATGCAATGCAGGGTTGATACTTGGGTCTCCAGTCCTTTAACCTTCTCTGCCAATATGGAGACCAGCTTGCACTTCATACAGACAAAGTCACTTCTATCCTCTGGGGGAAAGACAAACATGGCACATCCTGTGCAGGTCACAACAGCTGATCACTCACTATCCACATTGTCTTCCTTCTAAGAGCCTCTTCAGATGTTATATTTACTGCTCACAGAAGCCTGAAAGGCAAAAACTCTGTGGGAACTCCCCCCAGGTGAACTCCCAGGCAACCTCCCTCTGTTTGCTTCTCCACAGTTCACAGCTCACTTTTTTATAAGGCTGCTAGCTCAAAGCCTTCCCTCCAATCAACCACTCAAGGCCCACCTGGAACAAAGCACTCCCAATTCACACTTTTCAAAACAAACAAACACACAGTCAAACAGTCCCTGCAACTAGCACCACCCAAACAAATGGTCACAGCAGACAGACACTCGGATATTCACCACCAGCTCACAACCCCACCGCCCCCTAATGCGGCACTCACTGTAGCTCCTCTCGGATGGTTCCCAGGCAAACTCCCTCTGATTGCTTCTCCTCTGTTCACATATTAATAACGATGGTTACTTTGGGGGGAAAATAAAAGTCAGATTTCCCCTAGGATTTAGGTCAATAAATTGTTGCTCCACAATAAATAACTGATCCCATGAGAGTACTGTGTTAGGAAAATTAGGGTTTGATCCTGCAAACACTTACATCAGTAATTTTAATCATGAGTAGTCCCATTAAGGGTATAGCTGCTCATGGACCTAAGCATTTGTAGGCTTGGGCCTTTAAAATGTGACTGCATGTTGCTAATTAGTAGTAGCATCCAATAAAGGCTTTGTATTTTAATCTAAAGCCCTGTTGGGGCCTACAACAAAATGAAACATCAATTAAATTCTAGTACTGCTAGCAGTCTAGAGTGACTGCTAGCAATACCATCTGTTGCTTAATTAATCAACATTGAAACTAATAAGAGACTTTTTGTTACAAATTGCACTATACTCTCACCCACCTAGATGCATTTGAGAGGACCGAGTCACACATGGAAAGGGCATTTGACATGCTGGAAGTAGAAGAACTCTCTTGAAGGCTGTCTCTTCGGTCTCTGTAGGTGACAAATGTATTGTTTATGAACAGCAGTCATTGACTCCTGACAAATGAACCCTTTGGGTTTCTTTTAGTCCCACACCAGGTATAAAGAGAAAAACAACTATAATAAAACTATTGTCTGTCTAAAGTTTGTTGGTGGCAAACCCATTTTTGCTAGAACTGCCCCCTTTCCTGTAACTGGAATGGAACCCAGGCAAGAGACAGTCATAGAATCATAGAATATCAGGGTTGGAAGAGACCTCAGGAGGTCATCTAGTCCAACCCTCTGCTCAAAGCAGGACCAACACCCTCTCCTCCTATCTGTTTCCCTGTTCTCCTTTACCAGTCTCAGGGTTGGGGCATGGAAAGCCTGGCCTAGGGGTCAGCATCAGGCATCGTCCAGGGCCCAGGAGGTGGTGACCAAGTGTCAGGCCAAGTCAGGATCGAGTGAGGAAACTGGAGGGCAGAAACCCAGTTACCAAGGGCGAATACCAGGAGGTCAGGATCAGAAGGCAGGAACTGGTAAACTCCAGGCCAGCTGTTGTTCATGGAAGGATAGAACTCATTTGTAAGGACAACTTCCTGTTGCCTCCTCAGGCATAAATAGGGTCTGCTGCCCAATCAGGAGCTTTGTAGCTCTCCCAATCAAAATGTAGGGGACGGAGCTTGTGTCCTAGTTGGGCTTCATGAACCTGGTCCCAGCTGCTATCTATGAGCTGCTGGGATGAGGACTGAAGTGTGGTGGCTTCCAGGGACCAGTGTTCAAAACCCACCAGGCCTGGCAGGCAGCTTCTCACTGCCACTTGTTTGTCACTTCTCTCCTGGTCAGCCAGGAGCCAGATACATTGTCTCTGCTAAAAGCATCATATACATTACTCCCTATGGAGAAATTCCATTCTTAGGCCCTCCATTCCTCATCCATGGTGCAGGATCATCACCAGTCCTTATGTTTTGTCCAGGCTAGTGTCCAGTGTATCCGGTGATGGGCCTCCAACTCTTCCTTTTGCAAATCTGTTGCACCATATAATTGCCCCTCAACTCGGGAGGTTTTCTTGCTCTTCAGCCTAAAATCTGTCCTTTCATTCATTTCATCACAATCAATTCCACACATACAAAATGGGAAATGACTGCTCAGGAAGGAGTGCTGCAGAAAGGGATCTGTGGATCATAGTGGATCACAAGCTAAATATGTCAACAGTGTAACACTGTGCAAAAAACCCAAACATAATTCTAGGATGTATTAGCAGGAGTATTGTAAACGTGTCACGAGAAATAATTCTTCCACTCTACTCCAAGCTGATTAGGCCTCAACTGGAGTATTGTGTCCAGTTCTGGGTGCCACATTTTAGGAAAGATGAAGACGAATTGGAGAACGTCCAGAGAAGAGCAATAAAAATGATTAAAGGTCAACTAAACATGACCTATGAGGGAAGATTGAAAAAAACTGGGTTTGTTTAGTCTGGAGAAGAGAAGGCGGAGAGGGGACATAATAACGGTTTTCAAGTACATAAAAGTTTGTTACAAGGAGGAGGCTGAAAAATTGTTCTCCTTAACCTCTGAGGCTAGGACAAGAAGAAATAGGCTTAAACTACAGCAAGGGCAGTTTAGGTTGGACATTAGGAAAAACTTCCTAACTGTTAGGGTAGATTATCACTGGAATAAATTGCCGAGGGAGGTTGTGGAAGATCCATCATTAGAGGTTTTTAAGAACAGGTTAGACAAACACCTGTCAGGGATGGTCTGGTTATTACATAGAACTGCCTTGAGTGCAGTGGACTGGACTAGATGACCTATTGAGGTCCCTTCCAATCCTACACTTCTGTGATTCTATGATTGCTTCATAAGCCCTCTATCGTTTTAGGCCAATATTTTCAAAAGCTCTGAAGTGACTTCAGGGCACAAACTCTAATGAAAGGCAATGAGTTAACGCAGTCTGAGGGGGGACAGGAACTGATGTTGGAGGACTAGCTTCAACTCCAGCATTCATTTTCCTCCAGGTTTGCTGAGGGATGACCCCACATAGATCAACTGACACCTCGCTTCATCCCCAGGCTAAATCTACACCCTCCTCTGAACTATCAGAACACTGTCATCCTGTCTAAGGAGACGTGGCGCCCTCTGCGACAGGAGTCTGTAAAAAGAGCAGCTGCACAAAAGAGTTAAAAACTGAAAGCTGAATGGTGGCCGAATGACCAAACTCCCAAAAGCAAACACAGTGTGAGGAGGTTAACAAGATGAGTTGTTTGAGGAAATAAACAAAAAGCAATTAAGAAAAGCAAATTGACATAATGGGCTGGTTTCACAGGAGGGAAGAGGGGAATATTACTTTGTGTTTGGATAATTTTAAAAACTGCATGTCAATTTCCCTTGTTTAATTACTGTATTTATTTTGCAGTAGGAGTTGCAGGGTGCCATTTGGTGGGTGATATTTAGGGGAGTGGGTCCATGCACTATGCAGAAGACCTTATACCTCAATATGTAATGAGCTCCGGGGTCTTTAAGGAGGCGGGGGGGGGAAGAAAGGAGGGGGCAGAAAGAAGAATCTAGCCAAGCAAGGTTACGGTGTGACCCTTAATTCACCAAGTGCCCGTGGGCACAGCATGTGGGGAGCAGCTGGGAGGTAGTGCCAGAGGGTGGTCCTGGCAGCAGAGCCTGGCAAGCAGCTGCAGTTAGATGCTGGGAGAGTCCAGAGTGGAAGGGGCAGTTTTTGAAAGTCAGGGGAACTGGCCATGAACTGGGTAAGGGAAGGAAGGAGAACCAACCACTGGGGAGGTAGCTGTGTGGCTAGGGGCACGTGAGAGACAGTGGTCTGAGCAGAGGCCAGAGAGATCAAGTTGGTCTAGTAGGAGCTGATGGAGAGCTGGGGAGCCAGATAGGCAAATTTCCCTTTATGTGGGAAAACTTTCTTGGTTTAAATGGTCTCAACCTGGATGCCAGCCCTCTCTGGAGCAGCAGGTGCTTCAGAAAATGACACCAGTGGGGTATAAAGCTGCATTCTTCACTATCATTCAGCAGGGAACCAGTGTCCCAGTGAGGTGGGGTGGATGAGGAAAATGCAAAGGCCTATATTGGAATTAACCAAAACAGTGTGGTTAACACTCCTACTCTGGGGGAGAACAACAGGGGCTCTTTAATGCCCAAACATGGTCAGGACTTGTGCTTCACACTGCTAGCTGAAGGATAGAACCTCCTGTGGCCCAAATTTGCAGACCCATGGAGTGCAGATAGTTCATTAAAACTAAAATTAACACCTGAACTTTGGGGACTTATTCATGCCAAACCTTGAACTCCAAATCCTTTGAGGCTTGCCCATCACTCATATACTTATGGTGGAAATCTAACAGATGAGGGCAATTGCTGCTTGTTTTAAACCAGTGCATGGGAAGATGGAGATGATCCAAAAAGTCCCCAGTATATCATTGTCATCTGAAATTCAGTAAGCCACTACTGCTTTGTCATGCACAAACTCAAGAGTTGCAGGAAAATATATATCTCATGTAACCTAACTGCCCCACCTCCGCCACATCATCTCAGTTGTACAGCATAGTCACCCATGACATCCCAAGGAAAGAGCCATCTCTCTCCCCTCCCTCGCCTTCTCAGAGTGAAAGTGTCTTGTAAAGGTCACTCTCTTTCCCACCTCTAGATACTGGGGTATCTATACAGTGAGTATAATATGAGGAGATACTGAGATGTCACCCCACAGCTGCTGTCACATAGCTTAATCCTCATTAAATTGCACTGCTAAATTACATTTAGAGGAATAAGGAGACCCAATGAGAACTGTCATTTTATGTCTTTAAACAACTTAAATGATATCCACTTCTCCACAATAAGGGCACAATGGAGTTTCCATTTTGTCTCTGCCCCTAAAGGTTAGCCTGACAAAGTCTTTGGATTAGTAGCAAACATTTATTCATGCTTTTTAACCTATTCCGTCTCTTTTATAGGTGTGGGTAGTTAGTCAAAATAATTGTGGTTAGAACTGAGCAGAGTGCTCAGGGGCAGTTGCCAAGGTGTGAAGTCTGTGGCAATCATAGCAAGTGCCATGATACTTGAATATTGATACTAGAGGCAGAGCAAGAATGTTTGGCGACATTCAGGCTTTGTCTGAACTAGGTTTTGTCCATTGTTGAGCTCCATCGATGATAGCAACAGTGGGAGTATTAGTGTAGACAATGGTTCTGTGGCTACTGGCATTTTAACTGCCATGTCAGCTAATCCTGTTGAGAGCAGGTCTAGATTACATAGTGTAGTTCCCTCGGTTTTCCTGGGAAGTATCCATGTAAGAACTGACGTGGCCTGGCCCTTCTTACCAGGATAGACTGGCCTAAAGTGCTGAAACACGTTGACAATTCTTTTTGTTTTTATTAATTAATTGAGAGGCTTGTGTCAAAACATACAAGGAGAAGCACAGAACACACAACCTATTGGAAGCAATAGACACAGCTCCAAAGGAACTCCTTTAAAATGACAAGTTTTCAGGAAACAAAGAAAATAGAATTTAATTAGGAGGAGAAACAAGAGAAACCAAAAGAACAGAGGCCCAGCTCCTCAAAGGTATTTAGGTGCCTAATGCCCCTTGGTGATCTGGGCCTAAATGTCAGGAATCCACAATTTACTGGTACAGATATGGGAAGTGATGGATGTTTCTCTCATTTAAAAATGATTATATTTTAATTTCTAAAACATCTTCCCATATCTCCACAAACTTTCCCTTCTTCCCATAAAAGAACAAGAATGAAGGGTAAAAACTCTAGGATCAAGCAGTATTGGGGTCACCATTTAAAAGTCAACCTCAGCCAAATCGTTCCAGTTATTCGATATTCTAAATAGAGGGAAATGCTGCAGGATCTCAGTTGGTCTCTGTGGGGTTAGTTGCTGGTGGTTATTGACATTTTAATGGTGACCACTTCAAGATGAGTGATGTTGTGGATGGGTGCAGCACTGTTCCATTGCTGCTAACACACCTAGACAGGTTGTGTATGAGCAATTAGCCAGGCTTTGCCCATGGAAAAAGGGGCCATTTGTCTTGAAACAACATTACATTTCATACCCCTATTTTAATCGTAGATTAATAGAGCTGGAAATGAGTTTGAGAAATTGTCAGATTCTGCCCCCTACACTGAGGCCAGACCAAGTAAATTTAGACCATCCCTGACGGGTGTTTGTCCAACTTGTTCTTAAAACCCTGCGGCGATGGGGAAAATATTGGTCTATGCAGAGTCTGTATAAGGAGGGTAGAAATGTGCCAGTCAATAGCTGGAGAAAGACACAAAGACTATCCACTCTTTTGGAGCGTGTTGTTTTATTTTGTTAATAGTTCCATATCTCTTAGGGGTTAGATAGCCCTAGGGCTCCCCCATACTGCACCTTCAGATCAGATCATTGGCCGTGGCAGGGGCAAAAGGGAAAAGAAAATGCTAGAGCCCAGAAGGCAGGAGACTTGATTCTACCAAAGAAAACATGCTGTGTTCTCAGGGGAGGATTCCCAAATGCTTCAGTTTTCTCCTCTCTTCCCATTTCTGGTTGGTTTAGTCCCCCTGATGCTGCTGAAAGAAGCCTGCCCCTCAGACTGTACCACTGAATGCAGCAGGGGGGTGACAGAATATAGGAGGAAGGGTACACAGAAGTCCTCTGTGGGAGCCCAGAGCCAGACCAGATGGCTCCTGCCGTGGCCTCCTGCCTCCTTCCCTGTTCTCCCTGTCTCATACAGATGGATCCTCTGTTCACCCTCAGGTCTCCCAGACTTTTCTCTAGCCATTGTGCAGCCAGAGAAACCATGTTTTCCAGAGATTTCACAGTTACTGTGAAAACAGTGTAGCCATCTCCATGGCAATGCTTGCAGCCACGCAGTGCGGGTACTGCCTCTGAAAACATGCTTTCGTGGCGATAGCATAGCGACTGCTCTAACTCATCCGAGTTCTCATTGCTTTCTCGTCTATAACACCTGGTGCTGTCCCTGTCCGGCGCTCATGGCCTAATGACTGTACCAGCATCATCACATTGTATTCAATGCATCTTCTGGCACCCTGATACCATCTTACTGCCAGGTGAAGCTTGTTGGCGGGGGTCCAGCTCCCTCCTCCCTCTTAGTTCCCAGACACAGTTAGTGGGAAAATAACAGTCCAGAGTCCAGTCTGCCAGCACTTGGATGGGTTTATTGGAGCTAAAGAAGCCAGCATGTTCTGAAGCCCTTCACACCAGGCGGGCTATCGCTATATGCTGATAGTTTTCCTCTCCCCCTCACCCAACTACAGTTCAATACGCTGATAGAACCCCCTCCTTCTCCTAACCCCTGGCTCTACATGCCGAGGGAGCTCCCTTCTTGGCCAATCTAATTATACTTGTAGTGCCCCTCCCCTGGTACCACCCTTCCAATGTCATATTCCGTTCTGGGTGGTCCTGAGTCTGGGGTCGATAAGACCACCTCTTTTGTCTCTGATGGGAGGGGTAAGGAGCGGGGTTTCTTTTGGTCACGGTCACTCTCGCAGACTCTGCCTCTCCTCCTTACACTGTCCCCTCCCCTCCAGCTACTTGGTAACCATTACAACCCCTTGCTCAATTAGCCCTTTATCTTCAAGGCTACCAGCTGCGGGGGAGGAAGGCGGGGTGCAGCCTTGTGCTTTCACTTACATTCTCTTGCTTTCTTATTCAGCCTGTTTAAACTAAAAGCAAGGCCAGAAGCAAGATTATTATTGTTTAGTCTCTACCCTATTTACTTCACATTCTCCTAACAAATCTCACATGTGCAAAGATGCTCCTGCACTATGAAATCCAGCTGTTCAAAACAAAACCTCTACCTCTATATGAGGTCCCTCAAATGTAGCCGACGAGGCCAGCTGCTTGCAGGCACAGTTTGAGAACTTCAGGCCCAGATCCTCTGTTGTATTTAGGCTTCTAACTTCCACTGATGTAACTGATTTCAATGAAAGTGAGGAGCCTAAATAGCTTTGAGGATCCAGCCTATAGTTACCATCTCACCATGGGCCTCTGCATCAAGACTGGCTGATCCAAAGCCCATTGCAATCACTGGAAGTCTTTCCATTAACAGCAATGAGCTTTGGATCAGGCCCCAAATCAGTCATTGTGACCAATATCCATCTGAACAGAAGACAAGACCCCATCACACAAGGAAGTCTGGACAATGCTATCATGCACAACACCTTGTAGCTGACTAAAGTAAACCACTCTGATTACCAAAAAGACAGATCTGATCATGTGCCATTTTCATTAGGAGGAGGTGCTTGCTTCCAATGATAAATTGTTACAAATTCTGTTACAGCGTCCCGTCATAATGCCACATTCAGCCTTACTATCAAGGCTTCTGTCGAAGCAGGCTGTGAAAGCAAAACCTGTGCCAAGAGGAGAGTGGGTGACAAGAGGGTGCCATTTTGTTCATTGTGCTGCACATCGCTGGACCAGTCCAAGCTTGTGCCATAAATATCCTGACATCAGACTGCCCGGGCCGCTGATCATAGTGATAATGAGCACAAGGTCACCAGAGCTGCTTTGAGGGGGACCATGGTGCGCTGCAAGCCAGAGAGAAGAAACAGATAGCGTATTCTTCAGTGGGCCCTACCCAGCTCTTTAGTGTTTGGCTTTGGTATAAGTTTCTTTCAAGGATGAAATTCCTTCCTTCCTCAGTAACTGCTAAGGGCGACAGCTGGTAGTTAGTTCTTCAGAGTAGGGTCTCTGTGAGGAGTTGTACTTTGTGGGGCTGTGTCAAAGCCATCACTTACAGTATTGCTCCCCTCCAGTACCTGTTTCCTCACACTTGTTCACGCAGCCCAGTTTGTTTCCCTATGCTTTCTTTGGCTCTGGTGAAGGCAGGTGCAACTCAGTGTCTACCATGCCTACAGCACTAAGGCACTGAACCTGGTGGTCAGGAGCATGCAGGGATTTCTACTGTGCTGGATTGTATTTCACAGGCAGGCTGGCAAGAAAGAGTCAGTTTCAAAAATAGCATTCAGGCCTGGTCTACACACAAAAATTCACCAGTTCAAGAGATAATGTAATTTTATATCAATGTAGTACAACCAGTGAGCTTGCTTGGGCATTCATATTGGTTTCAAACTGATGTAAAATGACATAGCTTTAACTGGGCAATTTACAAGCTAAACTGAACAAACCTGTCAGAAACCAATGTGATGATGCCTAGTTCTCAAATAGTGTTTTTTAGCAGTATATCTCACAGCTCTTTAGGAAGGAGATAAGTATCATATTCCCCTTTTACAGATGGGGAAACTGAGGTATACAGACAGGAAGTGACTTGCCCAAGGTCTCCCAGCAGGCCAGTGACTAAGCCAAGACTAGTAACCAAGTCTCCTAGGTTGCTGTCTAGTGCTGTATCCAGTAGGCTGCATTGCCTCTGACACAGAACAGTGGACGCACAGGGATTTGCCCCAGTTTAACTGCATTGGTTTTTAAACAGTTGGAATTAAATTGGTGCCACTTCTCTGTTGACACATGCCATCAGTCACTGGATCCTTTTTTACATACGCAATTAAGCTAATCCATTTGGCCTCCAAATTTAAATATTGGCATTGTCAGCACTCAGCTTCTTGCCAAAAGTATGGTGTGTATATATTTTAAAAGTTACATTTTGTCAAAAGCACTTCCTAATATATTGCATATTTAGCAGTGCAGCTGTAAAATAAAAATGTTTACCAAGTAGGTCTTGGGTAGCTCGAAAGGGTGTTTTACTTATAGGTTTTTCCCTTTAATCTCATAATATGATCACTAGTAACAGAAGACTGTGACGCTGGCAGACCAGGTGCCTGCTCTTGCCAAAGGCTCAGGGCATCAGCTAAGCACTGACAAATCCATAGCTGGAAACCAGACCAGCTCACCTGTGTGTTAGCATTGCTCAAGATAGGTGTTAGACTGGTAAGAATGTGTAGTGTTTAGATTCTATAAAATGATTGGAAATTGCAGCATGCATTAAGCTTAGATGTAAATGTCTATGTCCCAGGATATAAGGTAACGATCCTGGTTCTGGTGGGACACAACTGAGAGTGCCAATTCAGGACAAATTGCTTAAAGCAAGGCAGTTACAGCCCAAGGCTGGGGTTCCTTTGCACACCAAAACAAAACAAACCAGCCAAACAGAGAAGACTTTGGTTTTACCCCACTGGCTAATCATAAGTCACACAAGCAATTCCCTTAGACACTCCAGTTTCCCAGGATCATCACCACTCGTTATGGGGATGAATGGTTATGAAAACCAATACCCCAGCAAAAGAAAAAAGGTTCTCTCGATCCCAAAGGACCAAGCCCCAGACCCATTGCCCACATGCTATCTTGAACGTCCCCAGGAAGACTTCTTATGAGGATTGGAGTCAACCTCAGGGACAGAGATGATAGGGGGAGCATAGAAACATTTGCACCTGCAGGGGGATAAAAAGGGAGAGTAAAATTTAAGATGATACATTTCTGAGAACAAAAGGGAGACTTTCACAGTGAATCAAGCAATTCACAGCAGACAGCACATGTGCTTTAGGTACAAGGTCGCATTTTGCCTTTTATATTGAGCACCTGCCAGTATGGTGACACATCACACACGGCTGGGCAACAGAATTCGGTTTCCAGGCAGCCATGGTAAGCCAAAGGGTACGCGGGTTTGGCTTCTAACGCCTTCATAACATGTGGGAATGGTTTCAAACTGCAGCGTCCTCCTTTCCCATAGCAAGCAGTGCTGGTTGGGTTTGCCATTTAAAAGGAGGGGCTGCGGTTTTCAGGTGGATGTGCAGCACACACCTCCCCTCACCTTTCTGCATGGCTATTTGGGATGATCCCTTCACCCCTCCCCCCCGCCTCGTGGCTATGGGATGATCCCTTTTAGCCAAGCGCAAACAGCCCAGCGTGAACGGGGTCCTTTTATTGTTCCCTTACAAAAATTCCCCTATTTCAACCAGGTGACCATGTCTGGGGATGGAGCGGGAATCCTCCAGGGACATCTCCATGAAGCTCTCCTAGAGGTACTCTGAAAGTCTTTGCAGAAGATTTCTAGGGAGGGCTTAGCGTAGTAAAGTGTCCTACCATGGAGGATGAAATAAGGCAGCCCTCCCCAGAAACCCCTTCTGCAAAGGCTTTCAGAGTACCTCCAGGAGAGCTTCATAGAGATGTCCCTGGAGGATTCCTGCTCCATCCCCAGACACGTTAACAGACTTTTCCAGTAGCTGTACTGGCTGCGAATGCATCCCAAGTCTTCAGGGCAAATCAAACATTAAACACTATTGCTTTTAAACCCTGTACTGTAGTTACAAATGTGCACTCACCAGAGGTGCCTTCTTCGCCTTCAGGATCGGGGATCCCGCCTTCGGAGGGTATTGGCTCCAGGGTGAGGAAAAGGTCCTGGCTGCCGGGGAGAACGAATTCACCACTTGCCTGCTGCGCATTCTCCTCCTCCTCCTCCACAAAATCCTCTTCCGTGTTGCATGAGACTCCCCCCTTGCAGGTGTCCACTGACAGTGGTGGAGCAGTGGTAGGGTCCCCCCCTAGAATGCCATGCAGCTGATCATAGAAGCAGCATGTATGGGGCGACCCAGAGCGACCGTTTGCCTCCTTTGTCTTTTGGTAGGCTTGCCTGAGCTCCTTGACTTTCACGTGGCACTGCTGTGTGTCCCTGTTGTAGCCTCTGTCCATCATGTCCTGTGCAATTTTGGTATATATATATATATATTTTAGCATTTCTTCTTTTTGATCGGAGTTTGGCCTGCACAGATGGTTCTCCCCATACAGCAATCAGATCCAGTGTCACCCATTCGCTCCATGCTGGTGCTCATTTGCGATTCTGGGGGGACTGCATGGTCACCTGTGTTGCTGAGCTCGCCACGCTGACCAAACAGGAAATGAAATTCAAAAGTTCCCAGGGTTTTTCCTGCATACCTGGCTAGTGGACGGGAGTTGAAAGTGCTGTCCAGAGCAGTCACATTGGAGCACCAATAACGTCGATGGCCAATAACGTCGATTTGCATCCGCAGTACCCCAAATTCGACACAACAAGGTTATTTTAGCACTACTCCCCTCGCCAGGGAGGAGTACAGAAGTCGATTTTAAGAGCCCTTTAAGTCGACAGAACGGGGTTGCTTGTGTATACGCATTCATTATAAAATCGACCTTACGCAGCTAAATTTGACCTAACTCTGTAGTGTAGACCAGGGCTTAAAGAATTAGCCTGAAGACATTCCTGTTCCAACACCATTGTCTTCCCAACAACGTGGCCAAACACAGCCTCTTGGTTATAGGGCTGTTTAAATTCCTTAACAGCTTTTACTCCATCTGAGACCTTCTCAAAGCTATCCATACTGACACTGGATCCTTCAAAAGGAAAGTCAGTGGATTTATTCACAACAGAAAATTTCTGGCTGTTAGGAACTGAAACTTTCTTGATTAACTCACTTTCACACCCTTCAGTTGCAGCAAACTGCTTGCACAGATTACCATGAGGATTCCTTTCCCCAGGAGTTTCTCTAAGCACCCCTCACAGAAATTCTGCCCTTACCCTCTTCACCTAGGGCTTGCTCTAAAGGAACACTTTCCTGAGCAACAACAGACTCTTTCTGGGTCTTACTCACATGCAGGATCACCTCTGGCTCAGGCAGATTTCTACACAATCCTCTTTCAGGAAAACTGCTAGATTTCCTAGTCAAAAGATCAGAAGCATTCTCCTTCTCTTTGCCACACACAAGCTTAGGAATTTTTTCCTTCCTGCTACAAGTTTTCAAACTGTCAGTGGTAACACAATCAAATCACCTTTATGCTCTCCTTATGCCCTATCTAGGATATCACCCTGATTAGACAGAGTTGCTACATCCTTTTCCAACCACACATTAGCAATAGGCAAAACAAGCACCAGAATTATCTGGTCTCTGGGATTTTGCTAAGACACTAACTGGATGCAACCTAGTTACAGTGCCATTCTCCCTAGCAAATACAAACTTATGACCATTTTCTTCCAGAACCAACTCTGAGACAGCTGCACTATTCTCAACCATCACAGGCTGAAAGGCCCCTTCTGTCTGCTTCACAGACAAAGAAGAGCCGGAGACACATTCTCCTTTACGAGACATACAGCTTGGGATTTCATTTCCCTTGTTCCAGCACACAGGGCTGTTCACAGACGACTGCTTGGAGACAGAGCATAGGCAAGTCAATACCCCTAATAGACACAGGCACATTTCCTTCACTGTCACAATTCTCCACACAGGTAACAGGTAAGGTATGGGGACACTCATCTTCCACTATCCTTACCTTCCCACACTGCTGACTAGATAAAGCCATCAGCTCACAAGGCTGCCTGGGCTCAACCAAACTTTCCTTACCGGGCACATTGCCACTCGCAACAGATAAACTGCTGCTCTTCTCACTACACTGAGCTACTTCCAGCAAATCACAGTTACCCTTTTCAGGTTCACTTTTATAAGATGGACTTGCCAATAATCCATTACCCATCAAAAATCTACCCTTTCCTTCCTCAGTTAGGGCTTTAATCTGACCATCCACTTTAATCTGCTCCTGAGAAACACTTTCCTGACCAATGAAATCCTTCTGCTCTTGATCTAATTCCAGATTCACTGCTGAGACATTAGACAGACATTCAGAAACTTCATTTACAGACAAACAGCTCAAGATTATGCCTATCAACAGATGGCTCAGGCAGTGGTGCTATAAGGAGGGCTTTGGGATGTATGGCCACTGGGAGGCTGTCATAAATATAAAGGGAAGGGTAAACCCCTTTAAAAATCCCTTCTGGCCAGAGGAAAAATCCTCTCACCTGTAAAGGGTTAAGAAGCTAGGATAACCTCGCTGGCACCTGACCAAAATGACCAATGAGGAGACAAGATACTTTCAAAAGCTGGGAGGAGGGAGAGAAACAAAGAGTCTGTCTGTGTGATGCTTTTGCCGGGGACAGACCAGGAATGGAGTCTTAGAATTTAGTAAGTAATCTAGCTAGATATGCGTTAGATTATGATTTCTTTAAATGGCTGAGAAATTAAACTGTGCTGAATAGAATGGATATTCCTGTCTGTGTCTTTTTGTAACTTAAGGTTTTGCCTAGAGGGATTCTCTATGTTTTGAATCTAATTACCCTGTAAGGTGTTTACCATCCTGATTTTACAGAGGTGATTCTTTTTATTGTTACTTCTATTAAAATTCTTCTTTTCAAGAACTGAATGCTTTTTTCCATTGTTCTTAAGATCCAAGGGTTTGGGTCTGTGCTCACCTATGCAAATTGGTGAGGATTTTTAATCAAACCTTCCCCAGGAAGTGGGGTGCAAGGGTTGGGAGGATTTTGGGGGAAAGATAACAACGCTTTCCTAATAAATAAACCCAGATAAACATTTGGTGGTGGCAGTGGAAGTCCAAGGGCAAAGGGTAAAATAGTTTGTACCTTGGGGAAGTTTTAACCTAAGCTGGTAAAAGTAAGCTTAGGAGGTTTTCATGCAGGTCCCCACATCTGTACCCTAGAGTTTAGAGTGGGGAAGGATCCTTGACAGAGGCATTCATGGACAGAGGATAGTTCTCTTGGGATGGACTTCATCTAAGTAGGGAAGGAAATAGACTTCTAGGATGGAGGCTGGCACAACGGATTAAGAGAACTTTAAACTAGGAATTTGGGGGAGATGGTTGGGAGATGTGCAGCTAATCTCCATTCCGGATTTTAGCATTGAGAGGGAAGAAAACATAGTAAGAAAGGATACAGCCGTGGGTAGGAGAATGGACACAAGGAGGAAGGGCAGTGTGGGTACCAGTCTAATAGGTCATACTGGCTGTAGAATGATGGTGCCTAATCGGGTAAAGAATGTGAGTGAGGCCAAACAGCAAAAATTAAGATGTTTGTACACCAATGCGAGGAGTCTACATAACAAAATGGAGGAACTAGAGCTACTGGTGCAGGAAGTGAAACCAGATATTATAGGGATAACAGAAACATGGTGGAATAGGAGTCATGACTGGACTACAGCTATTGAAGGGTATGTGCTGTTTAGGAAAGACAGAAGTAAAGCTAAATGTGGTGGAGTAGCATTGTATATCAATGATGAGGTAGAATGTAAAGAAATAAGCGATGGAATGGATAAGACAGAGTCCGTCTGGGCAAAAATCACATTGGGGAAGAAAATTACTAGAGCCTCCCCTGTGATAGTGCTTGAGGTGTGCTATAGACCGCTGGGATCTAATTTGGATATGGATAGAGCCCTCTTTAATGTTTTTAATGAAGTAAATACTAATGGAAACTGCGTGATCATGGGAGACGTTAACCTCCCAGATCTAGACTGGAGGACAAGTGCTAGTAATAATAATCGGGCTCAGATTTTCCTAGATGCGATAGCTGATGGATTCCTTCATCAAGTAGTTGCTGAACCAACTAGAGGGGATGCCATTTTAGATTTGGTTTTGGTGAATAGTGAGGACCTCATAGAAGAAATGGTTGTAGGGGACAACCTTGGTTCAAGTGATCATGAGCTAATTCAGTTCAAACTGAATGAAAGGATAAACAAAAATAACTCTGTGACTAGGGTTTTTTATTTCAGAAGGGCTGACTTTCAAAAATTAAGGAAATTAGTTAGGGAAGTGGATTGGACTAAAGAATTTATGGATCTAAAGGCAGAGGAGGCCTGGGATTACTTTAAGTTAAAGCTGCAGAAGCTATCGGAAGCCTGCATCCCAAGAAAGGGGAAAAAATTCATAGGCAGGAGTTGTAGACCAAGCTGGATGAGCAAGCATCTCAGAGAGGTGATTAAGAAAAAGCAGAAAGCCTACAGGGAGTGGAAGATGGGAGAGATCAGCAAGGAAAGCTACCTTTTTGAGGTCAGAACATGAAGGGATAAAGTGAGAAGGACCTTGCAAAGGGAATTAAAACCAATAGTAAAAGGTTCTATAGCCATATAAATAAGAAGAAAACAAAGAAAGAAGAAGTAGGACTGCTAAACACTGAGGATGGAGTGGAGGTTAAGGGTAATCTAGGCATGGCCCAATACCTAAACAAATACTTTGCCTCAGTCTTTAATAAGGCTAATGAGGATCTTAGGGATAATGGTAGCATGACAAATAGGAATGAGGATATAGAAGTAGATATTACCATATCTGAGGTAGAATCGAAATTCAAACAGCTTAATGGGACTAAATCGGGGGTCCCAGATAATCTTCATCCAAGAATATTAAAGGAATTGGCACATGAAATTGCAAGCCCATTAGCAAGAATTTTTAATGAATCTGGAAACTCAGGGGTTGTACCGTATGACTGGAGAATTGCTAACATAGTTCCTATTTTTAAGAAAGGGAAAAAAAAAAAGTGATCCGGGTAACTACAGGCCTGTTCGTTTGACATCTGTAGTATGCAAGGTCTTGGAAAAATTTTTGAAGGAGAAAATAGTTAAGGACATTGAGGTCAATGGTAATTGGGACAAAATACAACATGGTTTTACAAAAGGTAGATTGTGCCAAACCAACCTGATCTCCTTCTTTGAGAAAGTAACAGATTATTTTAGACAAAGGAAACGCAGTGGATCTAATTTACCTAGATTTCAGTAAGGCATTTGATACGGTGCCACAAGGGGAATTATTAGTTAAATTGGAAAAGATGGGAATCAATATGAAAACTGAAAGGTGGATAAGGAATTGGTTAAAAGGGAGACTACAGCGGGTCATACTGAAAGGTGAACTGTCAGGCTGGACGGAGGTTACCAGTGGAGTTCCTCAGGGATCAGTTTTGGGACCAATCTTATTTAATCTTTTAATTACTGAGCTCGGCACAAAAAGTGGGAGTGTGCTAATAAAGTTTGCGGATGATACAAAGCTGGGAGGTATTGCCAATTTAGAGAAGGACCAGGCTATCATACAGGAGGATCTGGATGACCTTGTAAACTAGAGTAATAGTAATAGGATGAAATTTAATAGTGAGAAGTCATGCATTTAGGGATTAATAACAAGAATTTTAGTTATAAGCTGGGGATGCATCAATTAAAAGTAACGGAGGAGGAGAAGGACCTTGGAGTATTGGTTGACCACAGGAGGACTATGAGCCGCCAATGTGATATGGCCGTGAAAAAAGCTAATGCGGTCTTGGGTGCATCAGGCGAGGTATTTCCAGTAGAGATAAGGAGGTGTTAGTACCGTTATACAAGACCCTGGTGAGACCTCACCTGGAATACTGTGTGCAGTTCTGGTCTCCCATGTTTAAGAAGGATGAATTCAAACTGGAACAGGTACAGAGAAGGGCTACGAGGATGATCCGAGGAATGGAAAACCTGTCTTGTGAAAGGAGACTCAAGGAGCTTGGCTTGTTTAGCCTAACTAAAAGAAGGTTGAGGGGAGATAGGATTGCTCTCTATAAATATATCTGAGGGAGAAATACCGGAGAGGGAGAGGAATTATTTAAGCTCAGTACCAATGTGGACACAAGGATAAATGGATATAAACTGGCCGTCGGGAAGTTTAGACTTGAAATTAGACGGAGGTTTCTAATCGTCAGAGGAGTGAAGTTCTGGAATAGCCTTCCAAGGGAAGCAGTGGGGGCAAAAGACCTATCTGGCTTCAAGATTAAACTCGACAAGTTTATGGAGGAGATGGTATGATGGGATAAAGTGATTTTGGCAATTAATTGATCTTTAAATATTTATGGTAAATAGACCCAGTGGCCTGTGATGGGATGGGATCTGAGTTACTACAGAGAATTCTTTCCTGGGTGTCTGGCTGGTGAATCTTACCCAGATGCTCAGCTGATTGCCATATTTGGGGTCGGGAAGGAATTTTCCTCCAGGGGAGATTGGCAGAGGCCCTGGGGTTTTTTCGCCTTCCTCTGTAGCATGGGACACGGGTCACTTGCTGGAGGATTCTCTGCAACTTGAAGTCTTTAAACCATGATTTGAGGACTTCAGTAGCTCAGACATAGGTGAGAGGTTTATCGCAGGAGTGGGTGGGTGAGATTCTGTGGCCTGCATTGTGCAGCAGGTCAGACTAGATGATCATAATGGTCCCTTCTGACCTTGATATCTATGAATCTATGAATCTTTTCCTCAAACATTTGGAGAAACCCTCCCCAGGCAGATCATTGCCCATAATAGACACAGGTTTAAGATCATTCCTTTCCTGTGACTGGCTACCTGGATTGAACAAAGATTTAATATTTTCCCCAGTCAAAAGATCCTTAGGCAATAACTTCCTTACACCAGCTATAACTTCATGCTTAGTACCATTCCATTCAAGGTGGACTCTGTCTAAAGGCATGCTTAACAGTAAACTCATAGAGGACTACAACATTCACACTCTGATCAGGGCCGGTGCAAGGAGGTTTCACGCCCTAGGCAAAACTTCCACCTTGTGCTGCCCCACCCCACCCCCCATAGCAGCTCCCCCCTCCACCCTGAGGCAACCCCCCTGCAGCAGCTCCCCGCCACCCCCTCCCTCCCCTCGGCCTGGGGAGCCCCCTCTGCGGCAGCTCCCCGCCCCAGCTCACCTCTGCTCCGCCTCCTCCTCAACCACGCCGCCGCCGCTTCTCCCGCCTCCCAGGCTTGCGGCGCCAATCAGCTGTTTGGCGCGCAAGCCTGGGAGGGAGAGAAGCAGAGCGGGGCAGTGCTCAGGGGAGGAGGCAGAGCAGTGGTGAGCTGGGGCGGGGAGCGGTTCCCCTACGCACTGGCCCCCCTCCCCAATACTTGCTGCAGGCCGCCCTCCCCGCGCCCCGCTGCCCCAGCTTATCTCCGCTCCACCGCCGCCCCCAACCACTTGGCACCCTAGGTGACCACCTAGTTCGCCTAGTGGTTGCACCGGCCCTGACTCTGATTTGGTAAGTAATGTTCCTCTTTGACAAGATCTGCTTTAACAAGAGTGATGTTAGAAACCATAATTTGCCCTAAACAGCTTTTACCATTGACTTTTACACTCTATGAATTTTTCATTACTACTCCCATACAGAGCATTGGCACAACGTATGGAGTCACCTTCGGCTGAACTCACAGTAAGAGCGTTTACATAAAAGATGGCAGTGTTGGGGTACATTTGATTACACCCAGACAACTGCTCAGAGTTATACAACATACCAACATTGTTATAAACTGGACAGGTTCTGTCCCCATCTTTGCTGTTAAGAGGAGCTGGCTTTTCATGATAAGAGAGTTCCCGGTGTTCTTTTATTTTCTTGAGTTGGAGCTTAAGTCTTTCCACTTTTGCCTTAGCTTCTAGTTCCTGCAATCAAATTTCTGCCGGTCTTTGTCCATGTTCAAGTTGCAGTTTACTTGCTGACTTTTGCATTCTAATTGCTTCTGCAGCTTCTGTAGCATCAGGTAAGGGCTGTGCTCCTGCCTCCTGATCACTGGCCATTAACAGATCTCTCCGTTCTTGATTTGTAGCTTTCTTTCTAAAGCTTATCCCCTTTTCTGAACACAGATCTTTCAGAACTTTTTTGTCAAGGCCCTCGTATGCTCCTTGCTCACCCATTGCAACTGCTCTTTAACCAACCAAACTCTCAATACCAAAATTCAAATTTGGAAAGTGTGGGTTTCTGACCCAAAGCTTAATTGACCTGGGTCTGTGGATCCTAGCACGACTGCACCACTGTAACAACGCTGGTTCTGGTGGGACACAAGTAAGAATGCCAATTCAGGACAAATTGTTTAAAGCAGGGCAGTTACAGCCCAAGGCTGGGGGTTCCTCTGCACACAGAGAAGACTTTGGTTTTCCCCACTAGCTAATCATAAGTCACACAAGCAATTCAGTTTCCCAGTATCACCACCAGTGGCGCTCGTTATGAGGATGAATGGTTACGAAAACCAATACCCCAGTAAAAGAAAAAAGATTCTCCTGATCCCAAAGGACCAAGCTCCAGACCCAGGTCAATATACAAATCAGATTTTACCCACAAATCACGCTGTTGCCAATCCTTTAGAATCTAAAATCTAAAGATTTATGCATAAAAGGAAAAAGATATAGATGAGAGCTAGAATTGGTTAAATGGAATCAATGACATACAGTAATGGCAAAGTTCTTGGTTCAGGCTTGTAGCAGTGATAGAATAAACGGCAGGTTCAAATCAAGTCTCCAGAGTTCATCCACAGCTGGGATGGGTCATTCAATCCTTTGTTCAAAGCTTCAGTTTGTAGCGAAGTCCCTCCAGAGTCAAGAAGCAGGATTGAAGACAAGATGGAGATGAGGCAGCTGCCTTTTATAGTCTCTTCCAGGTATAAGAACACTTCTTTGTTCTTACTGTGGAAAACTACAGCAAAATGGAGTTTGGAGTCACACGGGCAAGTCACATGTCCATGCATGACTCAGTACTTTACAGGTGGCAGCCATTGCCCACATGCTATCTTGAACATCCCCAGGAAGACTTCTTATGTGGATTGGAGCCTCCCAAGGTCCATTGTCAGTTAAGTGTTTCTTAATTGGGCACTTAACTTGCCAATTCCTTTCTCAAGAAGCCGACCAAATGCTTCACTAAGGCTACTTCAGAATCAAAACACATTGATATGCAAGTACATAGCCAGTATTCATAACTTCAACTACAAAACTGATACACACATGCAGATATCATAATTAGCAGATCATAACCTTTCCATAGACACCTTACATGACAAACTTTGTACAATATTTGCTGCAAATATATAACAGTGGTTGCACCAATGATCTATAAGGTCACAGGTTATATTAATAACGTCACATAAGGTAATATGTATGTTTTTCTTTTGTCGTTAAAACTTTTGTTGGTCAGGGGTGTGAAAAAACACACCCCTTACAAACAAAAGTTTTAACAACAAAAAGCGGTGGTGTGGATAGCGCTTTGTTGGCGAGAGACACTCTCCCACCAACAAATCTACCGCCCCTCATCGGGGCTGGTTTTATTTTGCTGGCAGGACAGCGCTCTCCTGCCTGCAAAGAGCGGCTACCCTGCATACCTTATAGCGGCACGGCTGTAACAGCACAGCTGTGCCGCTGCAAGGTACGCAGTGTAGACAGAGCCTAATTGTAAAAATGCCTGCTCTGAACTTGCCACCCCAGGCAGGAGTAGTTCCATCCCCCCACCAGGAAGGACTATCAACAAAATGGGCCATTGTGGAACATCACAAGACAGAGACCTGGTAATGGCCCTCTCACACCCATGAAGGTGCTAGTGCAGGAAAGCCTGTCCCATCAGGTTGAATGCTGGAAGGAAGAAAAAAAGGGGGGAGCAAGAACATTTTTCGTCTCTCTTTGGCTGTTTGGACTCTGACAGGGTCAGAGACACTAAATGAGGCAGAAGTCCTTTGGGTTGTCTTGGGTTCACCCTGAAAGACATTTTGAACAAACAGATTACTACAACTCTATCACCTTTTGGAACCATAGACTGTAACTCATTTGTGTGTGTATATATATATATATTGCATGCTTTAATCTGTAAATAACGCTCTCAATTCTTTTTCCTAGTTTACAAATCCTTAGTTAGTTTACTATAGATTGGCTACCAGTGTTGCCTTTGGTGTGCGATCTGAGGTACAAATTGACCTGGGGTAAGTGATTCTTCTCTTGGGCGTGGGAGCAACCTGAATATTTTGTGATCTTTGAGTAAATGTCCGTTTATCACTTAGTCTAGCTGGCCTGGGTGGGAAGATAGACTGGAAACCCTAAGGGCACTGTCTGTGACCTGCATGCAAGACCGTTTCAGTGCTTTAGGCGCTCATATTTGTTACTAGGTTTGTGAAATCTAATTATAGACCATACACCCAGTTCAAGGTGTCTGCCCTGCTTGTGGACTGTCTGTCCTGAACCTGACACTCACGGTCATGAGCCCTTCCAGACAGCATGACAGGGACTTGGCTGGTAAATCTACTGCTTCACTGATTAAAGGTTTTTTAAACTTTTTATCAAATGAATAACTGTTTTGGGGCCAGATTCGTCTCTCTGAATGCACATGCCGTAGCATATCCCTCCTCAAGCGGTCCCACCAAGCCACTGGGGCTACTTGTGGAGTAAGGTACTATTCAACAGAAGTTTGGCACTGAGAATCTGGCCCTGGATGTGGTACAACTCAGCAGCTGTCTGGAAAATCCATTGTTGGTTAACAGGGAACTAGCTCACCAGACTCCTGAATTAACTAAGGGCCAGGCTGTGGACCCCTTCTCACCCTGGAGAGCACTTCCCCACATTGAAGTCAATAGTACTCTTCCTGTGAGTACATACTCCCTAATGGGAGTAAGGGACTCACAGGCTGGACCTACATAGTCATTGATCACTCACTGCCACTACATAGCGACTGAGTGCGCTCCGCTGCATAGGAGCACCAGGGTCCCATATCTGGGCCAGACACTCCCATCCTTATGTTGACTGTGAGTCTTCCCATTGAAGAAAACAAGCCTGCCACACAGCTAGGGGCTACTCAACCAGCTTTACTCAGAGCATAAAGCCCATCCCCATTGGTCCCAGGCTCAGAACCATGCAGGGATGACCACGCCTGCTCCCTGGGGGCATCCCCTTCCCTAAGCCACATGGGTTTGTGGAAAGAGACATTCCAGGTAGGAGGAGCAGGCCCATCAGCAGCTGCAGCAGGGACCCTCAGATACTTGAGATACCCTCAGGTGGGGCAATAATGGAATTTTTTGTTCACTGGCAATTTTGAAAGAAAAAAGAAGAAAAGAATTAATTTGGGGTTGGACTGAAAACAAACATCTTCAAAAGTTTGGGCGAATTAAAAAGTCGAAAAAATCAGTTTGGGTCAAATGAAACATGTTGCTTTGACAAAATCAAAATGTTTTGTTTCAATTTTGACCCTTTTTAAATCTTTCAGAATTTTTAAACAATAAAGGAAATTTTTAACACAAAAAAGGCATTTTAAACTGAAAAATGGAAATGTTTCTTTTGGAAAATGTTGAAATGAAACGTTCTGATTTTTTCAGAATTTTGTTTTCCCAAAACGAACAGTTCGGCTAAATTGTCACGAATTTGCAAAACATTTCAGGGTTGCCAAATCAACATTTTTTTGCAACCCTCCCAAAAAATTGTTGATGAAAAATTTCACCCAGCTCCGTTATAGTGTTCTCTCTTGATAGTCCCCATTCTGTGCTGATTGGCTGTTCACTTCAACCCTTCCCACCTCCTCCCACCAAGTCCCTTCACCTTGGCCTCCTTCCTTCCTTCCTTCCCTCTTTCTTCCCCCTCCCTCACTTTGTCTTTCTGTTTAGCTTATCCCCTCCCAGAAAACCCTACTCAAAGTATTAAACAAATAAACAAAGCAAAGCAACCCCCAATTCAGCCCCTCCTCTCTGGGGCACAGGGACAGGAATCACGGCACTAACATGCTGTTTGCTACCTGTCACACTGCCTGTCTTGTCTAGTAAATTTTGTAAGATCTTAGGGACAGGGACTGACTATTCCTGAGTCTCTACAGTGCCCAGCACAATCTCAGTTCACCTCTATGCAATGATGAGCAGTTACTCACTGGCCAGTCTGAGTCATGGCCAGTCTGAGTCTGTTTTCAGATGCACACACGCCTCTCCCGCTGACTTCAACAGAAGATGCATGTGTGTATCTGAGGGGAGGATTTGGCCTGTTTGAAAACTAAGATGTTTTTTAAACAATTGTTTTAGCTATTCCATCTCTGCTAAAGCCTGTTTACAGCTGCCAGTTGCAGACACTATAATAGACTCTTGAATCTTGCCCATGTTCTAAATTTGACAGTCCACAGACATAGGACAGTCTTGGTTATTTACGGTGCAGAGAGCCAGGCTCCATGTATATTAGGGAACTGCTGCGTTTGAGTATTTCTTTTGGTCGCTTGTTTTCAAATCCATTGCATGCTCAATACATATTGACATATTTCATGATACAGCCTGGGTGAGCAGAGAACAACACTGTGACAGAATATACCCCTCTGTTCCCACCTACACACTATTGTTCATAAAAAGTATGCCTGGTGAGGTATCATTTAAACTCATAACTTGCTGCTCAATAATATCATGGCAAAATGCATGTAGCAGCGTTATGTGTCAAGTTATGAACACACGCTGAAATCATGACTGAAGTGTGTTTCCCAGATAAGTCTGGGGAGTGGCCAAACCAGAGACAAAGAGCAAGCTGATGCCTCAGCCAGGTGTCAACAAGGCTGATGGACCATTGCCTGCTAAGTGGACAATTTTTGGCAGAGAAGTGGGTAGGAAGAAAAATCTGCATTTTAGCAAAGAAACAGCATGGAGTTTCCTTCCACACAGACTGCCTGTCACTTAGCTACTAGCTGGAAATGCTTCTCAAAGGGGGACAGGTCTATAAAAAGGAGCAGACATCCCAAGAAACCCTCTCCTCTCTCTCCCTGTCTGTCTCTGGTGTCACACCTAAGAAGACAAAAGAAGACAAAGGAAACAGCCCTTGGAATCAGGGAGGGGGGTGGATCCTGTCCTGAGAGTATGGTCAGTAATCTGCTGGAGCATGTGGTCAGAAACTTTGCTTGACTCTAATATAATTTGTTAAATTATGTACCAGTAAGCATTTTATCTTTATTTTTCTTGTAACCATTTATGACTTTTATGCCTCATTGCTTGTATTCACTTAAAGTCTCTCTCTTTGTAGTTAATAAACTTGTTTTACTGTTTTATCTAATCCAGTGTGTTTTAATTGAAGTGTCTGGGTAAGTATTTAAGATAATAAACTGGCATATTATTCCCTTAAAGGAATAATGAACTTAATATATTTGTACCATCCAGGAGAGGGCTGGGCATACAAGACATACATTTCTGGGGGAAGATCCAGGACTGGGGATATATCAGGGTCATCCTGCAGTATAACCAAGCAGGGCATTGTGAGGCACCCAAGGTTGCAGGACAGGGATGACACAGCCCCCCACTTGTCTAGCTGTGCCTCAGTATGTCACAAACATTCACCTCTTGGAGGCTATTGCTGATTCCTCAATCTTGAGTAAATGCATGACAGCACCTCCAGCTTCATTGTCTTGTGTGTTAACACTCAGCAGCCCTCATTAAATCTTGCCATATTCTGAGCATTCAGTCCTTCACACCCCAGCTCCAGCATTGGCAGGGCACGGCAGCCATCACTTCTCCCTTTGTATCAGGCCAATTAGTGAGAACCCATTATTTTGTCAGTAGCTGATGACATCTTGTTTTGCATTTGCTCTGATTCTTTCGTCCCTTGATGAGATACACAGATTGTGCCGGTTTTGCACTGTCTGAGCTCTGTCACACCAAGGCTATTCCTATCTGTCTCAATGCCTGAGTGAGGAAAGTGGCAAAGGAGTATTTTTCTTTACTTTTTACCTTTGCAATCATAATGCATGAATCGGACTTGCATTATGAACTGTGCTCTGCATCATGCTCTACAGTGGTGCTGCATCAATTTCCATGTGAATACATGATCCTGGACATGCTGGTTACAGGCTTCAGATGCAACACAACATAAGCTTATTATGGTTCCCAAATAGGGACAAGGCTCATGAGGCAAAAGCTACTGCCCATTGTGCCTGTCCACTCTCAGCGATGTCACATTGTATAAGGACAGATATTGCTTAAGTGAGAATATCTTACTGCTCTTGATAAAACTCCCTTTACAGCTTGCATGTTACAATGTAGATTATTACCATTATACATTAAGGCACAAGACTAAAAATACAAGGGAATTTCTATCCTTTCTTTCCTTTGAGAAGGTGTTTTTAAAGTAGTTTGCAGTCGTTGCTGTTTTTGGACATTTCAGAGACATCATATGCAATGGCTCTTTGTCAAAAGTTACTGAATGAGGCTGGACTAACCATTAGGCAAAGTGAATAACAAGTAGGACATGATTTTCTAGTTTCATGAGCCCAGGCTGTGTGCAAAAATGTGAGTGGAATTGTATGTCTATTGAACATCAAATTTTTGTTCACAATTGTGGTAAATGTGCATACAAACTGAGTATTTGCATGGGAATGGCCTGTTATACACATATCACCAGTGATCACAAACTGGGCGTTCAGAAAGAGAGGCAGCCCAATTTGGTGGGTACTTTTGGAAATTTGAATGACTCATTTCCCCCCTCTGCAAAGCAGATATAACCACTTATCACAAGTGCTGTGAGGCTTCATTCACATTTGTACATCACTCAGAGATACTTGGGTGAGAAGTGCTCTAGTTGAAAAGTATAACTTTTTATACTAACAGTGCATGG
The DNA here is from genome assembly GCF_015237465.2 of Chelonia mydas. NCBI lineage: Eukaryota > Metazoa > Chordata > Testudines > Cheloniidae > Chelonia > Chelonia mydas. Next base: position 4,926,718 of record NC_057852.1, on the reverse strand, counting down.
TAGGTTGGCTAATAATATGGAGTCAACGTGCTCCATGGAAAGGCAGTGACTTATATTGCTTTCAGATAAACAGAGGGACTGAGAAATCCACTGTTTAACAGAGACGGATGTTTCAGAAAGGAGGAACAAAGCTGTTGCTGTGAGTCTGATGGTCACTTTGGGAGGTTTTGTGATCATTGGGCATACATATTTACCTTAATTGTGAGCTTGACTGTAAAAAGTGAGTGTAAGTTCACAAGTTGTCACGATAATGTGTAACAACAAATGCTGATGGGAAGAGGTGCAAAAGGGACACAGTCAGACTGGATTAGTGTAAACAAAAAGGTTTCTTGCTATAACTCAAGGATTGTGTTAAGAGCATGCCTGGTGGCTATACACTACAGTTATACTGCTCAACCATTTGGAAGAGAATACCACACACTAATGCAAAGATTTTTGTACAAAATATGCCTGCACCAGTTCCAGATGAATCCTGAACACCACCTGGGACGTGAGTCTTTGTCTTCCGCCTCCCTCCACCAGTGTGCCCTTCTACTTCCGCACCTTATTTCTTCTCTTTCCTATCTCTTTTCCCTTCAAAGAGTCTGGTTTAGCCAGCCAAGTCCATGTATTTTGCAACACTGCTGTCAGCCTGTGACCAGAAAAAGGCAGCTAAATGCCAGGGCCTAAGCAGTCCAATGCTGGTACAAGTTTGCCAGGTTTCAGAATAGCTGATCAGACCATAGGCTGGACTTGTGTTTCTCCAGTAATGAGATTGCAAGTGAGAGGCAACACCGAAGACAGAAGCTGCATTTTTACTTTGCTGTTCTTTTCTCACCCCTTTGTGTGTGTTTGTCTTTTGTCTTCTAGGAAATGGGATTGAACATTAACTCCAGCCCCTCTTTTCTTTTTTCCCCAAAGGACAGTTATTGCCATCTTTGATAGCATCTAAGAGACTGGTTTCAGAGAAGCAGCCTTGTTAGTCTGTATTCACAAAAAGAAAAGGAGTACAGCTGAGCTGTAGCTCACTTAAAGCTTATGCTCAAAAAAATTGGTTAGTCTCTAAGGTGCCACTAGTACTCCTTTTCTTTTATCTAAGAGACTGTCAAACAAGGGGCTTTTTCCTTCCAAAAACTTTGCCCAGCTAAAGGGGAAGGGAGAAAGGAACACTGTGAAAATGAAAGCCTTACTTCATACTTTACATTTCCTTCATTTTTGTATCTTTAATAAAAGGTTAATAGGATGGTTACTGGTGCGTTTGCCATGGAGCTAAGCAGGCTGAGGTCTCTGTATACCAAACCCCAAACCTTCTTTGACACTGTTTAATGTTGGATAGTGACTGGCTTATGTGGACACCTTAGGCCCATATATTCCATCTAAATTAATACAACGGAGGTCTCTTAAGACAGGAGGTTGCGTGTTAAGGAACACATCTCTAGAATAGGTTTTGCTTAGTTCCTCTGGCAGATTGAGGATCACCCTAGGGCTCCAGAAGCAGAGCTAGCCCATGCTAAACTGGGGGTTATGACACAGGGCTTTAGGGAGGGTGGGGAAAGTGTGGTGGAGCCTCAGCAGAACTCCATGTGAGATGGGAAGGGTCTTTACACTACCAAGAGAGAAACCCAAACCAAATAGAGAGTGATAGATTCTAAGGTTCAGTCTACCTTCTGTCATTGATTTCCTGTATAATCATCTAGGAATTCAGGAAACAGGAGTGGCAGAGACATCCTGGGTCATCGTGTCTAGCCCCTTCTACCACAGACAACCCCATGATATCCCATTAATAAATTTATGATGCTCCATCCCTTTTAAAAATCAAGATTGGATGTTTCTCTAGAAGGATTTAATTCAGGGAAATTCTCTGGTTTGTGCTAGGTAGGAAGTGTGCCTAGAGGATCTGTCCCCTCTGATTTTAGAATCTATGACTCAAAACTAGTTGGGTTGTTTGCCCCGCCTGCTCCTATTGGCAGACTTTTCCAGACCCTCATCCTTCTGATAGTTAGAAACCTTCTTCTAATGTCCAGCCTAAATTCATTCTTAGAAGCGTGGATCTTTCACACAAGCATCTGAACTTCTGGATTCTTATCATATAATGGTTTGCTTTACTGCTTTAATGGTTTTCTGTGATCACTGCCTATATGCATCAGTCTGCAATATTCTCTCAGAAACAGATACTGGAGCAACTGTGGAGTTCACTGGAGTGGGCAGATATTCTAAGGGGGGTGGAGGAAGATTTAGATTGAAAGACCGTAGATGTTTTTGAATTTCTCCCCTCCAGCCCCTATTCTACCGGGAGATGAGTGTCTCTAGGTCCAAGTGATTTGCAGATACTGAAGAGCCTGGGTAACAATAACCCAAGGCAGCCACCTCAACATTTAAGCAGCTGTAATCCACAAAGGAAACAAGAACGACCCAGCTCTTTATCACACTTTGTAAATTAATCAAGATTTCATACTTTCTTTGAAGCTCAGACATGACCTCTGCTCAGCATCAAACCCATTGAGTCTTACATCTGGAAGGAGAAATAATCCATAAGCCTTGCCAGAAAGATCCCAGTAAAAAAACAGTATTGCCTGGCAGTTTTCATCGAAAAATTTACATCCTTTCCTCACATACAAGGTCTCCAATTCTAATGGCTCCACTTCCCCAGCTTGGGTCTGACAACAGAAATGTGTCCCGTGCAAATTCAGACAAGGCAGTGCTCTGTCACAGGGCAGTGCTGATTCGAGAGAACACGGTCACACACCGAACTCTGACCACAGTGACTTTCCAGCATCAGTCCCTAGTGCTACTGAAGCTACCATGTAGTTCACCGTGCAGTTCAGTCAACACTCAACAATGCAATCATTCAAATTATTCCCATCTACTGCTTACCTTCCAGCTCTATGCAATCTAATCAAGAGCCTCACCATATTAATAGGTCTGTGTAATTCCTTTTTGAATTATTGGCATGCTCTCTGGATTTATCAGTTACCATGATACTGTACTGCTGGTCAAAGGTGGATAGGTTTGAGGACCACTAATTCATGCATCAGTGTAAAAGGTCTAGGATAATGAAATAATGGGATTGCTCTCTGATCTTTCCAGTGGTCTCTCAGCATTTTAGACAATCTCTTTGGCTTTCCACAGGCCACGATGACCCCACTTTTGCTAGCCTATCTGCTCCTTTAGTGCCTTATCCTGCTCCCATTCACGTCCATAAGCATTGTGACACTGCCTTCAGTGTTAGGAAGTTCAGCCCATAACGAGCTGTCAGCGCTCAAAAACCAGGGACATGCCCAGCGTAGCTGAATGTCTGGCATTAGCAATGACACTGTAAAGATCATAGTCTCTGCTTTAAAAGAGCACATTAAAAATGGATGCTCTGTGTCTGTTTATAGGCACTGGGCCCGATCCAAAGCTACTGAAGGCACTGGAGAGGGCCCCATTAGCAAAGAATTGGTCATTTTGACCTGGATGTCTAGTCACGGATTCATGCATAGGGTTTAAGGCCAGAAGGGATCATTAGAGCACCTCATAGAATCATAGAATCATAGAATGTCAGGGTTGGAAGGGACCCCAGAAGGTCATCTAGTCCAACCCCCTGCTCGAAGCAGGACCAATTCCCAGTTAAATCATCCCAGCCAGGGCTTTGTCAAGCCTGACCTTAAAAACCTCTAACGAAGGAGATTCTACCACCTCCCTAGGTAACGCATTCCAGTGTTTCACCACCCTCTTAGTGAAAAAGTTTTTCCTAATATCCAATCTAAACCTCCCCCATTGCAACTTGAGACCATTACTCCTCGTTCTGTCATCTACTACCATTGAGAACAGTCTAGAGCCATCCTCTTTGGAACCCCCTTTCAGGTAGTTGAAAGCAGCTATCAAATCCCCCCTCATTCTTCTCTTCTGCAGACTAAACAATCCCAGCTCCCTCAGCCTCTCCTCATAAGTCATGTGCTCTAGACCCCTAATCATTTTTGTTGCCCTTCGCTGGACTCTCTCCAATTTATCCACATCCTTCTTGTAGTGTGAGGCCCAAAACTGGACACAGTACTCCAGATGAGGCCTCACCAGTGTCGAATAGAGGGGAACGATCACGTCCCTCGATCTGCTCGCTATGCCCCTACTTATACATCCCAAAATGCCATTGGCCTTCTTGGCAACAAGGGCACACTGCTGACTCATATCCAGCTTCTCGTCCACTGTCACCCCTAGGTCCTTTTTCGCAGAACTGCTGCCTAGCCATTCGGTTCCTAGTCTGTAGCGGTGCATTGGATTCTTCCATCCTAAGTGTAGGACTCTGCACTTATCCTTATTGAACCTCATCAGATTTCTTTTGGCCCAATCCTCCAATTTGTCTAGGTCCTTCTGTATCCTATCCCTCCCCTCCAGCGTATCTACCACTCCTCCCAGTTTAGTATCATCCGCAAATTTGCTCAGAGTGCAATCCACACCATCCTCCAGATCATTTATGAAGATATTGAACAAAACCGGCCCCAGGACCGACCCCTGGGGCACTCCACTTGACACCGGCTGCCAACTAGACATGGAGCCATTGATCACTACCCGTTGAGCCCGACAATCTAGCCAGCTTTCTACCCACCTTATAGTGCATTCATCCAGCCCATACTTCCTTAACTTGCTGACAAGAATACTGTGGGAGACCGTGTCAAAAGCTTTGCTAAAGTCAAGAAACAATACATCCACTGCTTTCCCTTCATCCACAGAACCAGTAATCTCATCATAAAAGGTGATTAGATTAGTCAGGCATGACCTTCCCTTGGTGAATCCATGCTGACTGTTCCTGATCACTTTCCTCTCATGTAAGTGCTTCAGGATTGATTCTTTGAGGACCTGCTCCATGATTTTTCCAGGGACTGAGGTAAGGCTGACTGGCCTGTAGTTCCCAGGATCCTCCTTCTTCCCATTTTTAAAGATTGGCACTACATTAGCCTTTTTCCAGTCATCCGGGACTTCCCCCGTTCGCCACGAGTTTTCAAAGATAATGGCCAAGGGCTCTGCAATCACAGCCGCCAATTCCTTCAGCACTCTCGGATGCAACTCGTCCGGCCCCATGGACTTGTGCACGTCCAGCTTTTCTAAATAGTCCCTAACCACCTCTATCTCCACAGAGGGCTGGCCATCTCTTCCCCATTTTGTGATGCCCAGCGCAGCAGTCTGGGAGCTGACCTTGTTAGTGAAAACAGAGGCAAAAAAAGCATTGAGTACATTAGCTTTTTCCACATCCTCTGTCACTAGGTTGCCTCCCTCATTCAGTAAGGGGCCCACACTTTCCTTGGCTTTCTTCTTGTTGCCAACATACCTGAAGAAACCCTTCCTGTTACTCTTGACATCTCTTGCTAGCTGCAGCTCCAGGTGCGATTTGGCCCTCCTGATATCTTTCCTACATGCCCGAGCAATATTTTTATACTCTTCCCTGGTCATATGTCCAACCTTCCACTTCTTGTAAGCTTCTTTTTTATGTTTAAGATCCGCTAGGATTTCACCATTAAGCCAAGCTGGTCGCCTGCCGTATTTACTATTCTTTCGACTCATCGGGATGGTTTGTCCCTGTAACCTCAACAGGGATTCCTTGAAATACAGCCAGCTCTCCTGGACTCCCTTCCCCTTCATGTTAGTCCCCCAGGGGATCCTGGCCATCTGTTCCCTGAGGGAGTCGAAGTCTGCTTTCCTGAAGTCCAGGGTCCGTATCCTGCTGCTTACCTTTCTTCCCTGCGTCAGGATCCTGAACTCAACCAACTCATGGTCACTGCCTCCCAGATTCCCATCCACTTTTGCTTCCCCCACTAATTCTACCCGGTTTGTGAGCAGCAGGTCAAGAAAAGCGCCCCCCCTAGTTGGCTCCCCTAGCACTTGCGCCAGGAAATTGTCCCCTACGCTTTCCAAAAACTTCCTGGATTGTCTATGCACCGCTGTATTGCTCTCCCAGCAGATATCAGGAAAATTAAAGTCACCCATGAGAATCAGGGCATGCGATCTAGTAGCTTCCGTGAGTTGGCGGAAGAAAGCCTCATCCACCTCATCCCCCTGGTCCGGTGGTCTATAGCAGACTCCCACCACGACATCACTCTTGTTGCACACACTTCTAAACTTAATCCAGAGACACTCAGGTTTTTCCACAGTTTTGTACCGGAGCTCTGAGCAGTCATACTGCTCCCGTACATACAGTGCTACTCCCCCACCTTTTCTGCCCTGCCTGTCCTTCCTGAACAGTTTATAACCATCCATGACTGTACTCCAGTCATGTGAGTTATCCCACCAAGTCTCTGTTATTCCAATCACGTCATAGTTCCTTGACATCACCAGGACCTCCAGTTCTCCCTGCTTGTTTCCAAGGCTTTGTGCATTTGTATATAAGCACTTGAGATAATCTGTTGATCGCCCCTCATTCCCAGTATGAGGCAGGAGCCCTCCCCTCACAGACATTCCTGCCTGTGTTTCCTCCCGATATCCCGCTTTCCCACTTACCTCAGGGCTTTGGTCTCCTTCCCCCGGTGAACCTAGTTTAAAGCCCTCCTCACTAGGTTAGCCAGCCTGCTGGCAAAGATGCTCTTCCCTCTCTTCATAAGATGGAGCCCGTCTCTGCCCAGCACTCCTCCTTCATGGAACACCATCCCATGGTCAAAGAATCCAAAGCCTTCTCTCCGACACCACCTGCATAGCCATTCGTTGACTTCCACGATTCGACGGTCCCTACCCAGGCTTTTTCCTTCCACGGGGAGGATGGACGAGAACACCACTTGCGCCTCCAACTCCTTTATCCTTCTTCCCAGAGCCACGTAGTCCGCAGTGATCCGCTCAAGGTCATTCTTGGCAGTATCATTGGTGCCCACGTGGAGAAACAGGAAGGGGTAGCGATCCGAGGGCTTGATGAGTCTCGGCAGTCTCTCCGTCACATCGCGAATCTTAGCCCCTGCAAAGCAGCAGACTTCTCGGTTTTCCCGGTCAGGGCGGCAGATAGATGACTCAGTCCCCCGGAGGAGAGAGTCCCCGACCACCACCACCCGCCTTCTCCTCTTGGGAGTGGTGGTCGTGGAACCCCCAACCTCAGGACATCGCATCTCATGCCTTCCAACCAGCGGAGTCTCCTTCTGCTTTCTCCCCCCAGACATATCATCTGGTCCACTCTCCGCAATGGTACCTGTGGAGAGAACATGAAAGCGGTTAGTTACCTGTGTCTGTGTTACTGGAACACCTAGTCTGACCTCTTGTGTAACACAGGCCAGAGAGCCTCAACCAGTTACCCCTGTATTGAACCCAGTCATGTGTGTTTGGCTAAAGCACACCTTCCAGAAAGGCATCCAGTCTCCCATTTCCTGCCCATCTCTACTGTAACTCACTGCAGGCACCACTCCTCTTCTCCCACCAGAGTCCCATTCTTTCCAGATCCTTGCCCTAACAGTTCTTCTGCTCTCCAAGATCCACCCAGGTTAGTTATTTGTATTGCATCTCAGGTTTTGGTCCTCATGGCTTGTCACACTGTTCCTGGCACCAGCAGCTTGGCTGTGTCCTGCAGGCTCTCAGGTGATAGCAGGGAATTGCCTTTCCCAGGTATGAGCCACAGCCAGCATTGTCAACCCCAAATCATGAGTCAGACCTGAAAGGCTCATTAGATTGGCTTAGGAATCATGAGTGTTAAACAAAACAACCCCAAACACATTTTAGGGGTTTTTTTATTTGCCATCTGATTTCTGGGCCTTTAGGGGGTCACATTTTCAAGTTTTTCTCCGCAACCGTGAGGGCTAGAAACAGAATAATTTTAAAATGAAAGTTGATATTCTACCCTAGTCACAGGCCTACAGCAGCAGGGGCTTTAAGGAAAGAAAACCCTCCAGCTATCCCAAGAGTCGCACAAGTTGGCAACACAGCTCAGACGTGCCTGCCATGCCTGCACACTGAGCTAACGGCTGTGTCTTGCTCCTCGGGATTCTTTACAAAACTACTGTCTACTTTGTGTGGCACATCATGAGAGGATTCAGACAATCTGACTAACAAGCAGGGCATTAATTCTCCCAAAATGTCCGGTGTGTGGCAAAATATACTCATTGTCCCTCCCCACCGCCACAATCCCCGACCCCAGTGTATTTTTATTATAGCAGCAATGCCCTTCTCGCAGAACGTTTCCTGAGAATGACGAGTTAGGGTGAACAGCCTGCGGCACAGCCATAAGCCATCAGTTCTTCCCCACTGTCGTTACTCACCAGGAGATGACCGGTGACTGAATCATTATTACGTCAAAAGATTATTTTTTTTTGGTCTGACCTTCCTATGAAGTGAAGTGGCAAAAGAAGAATTAATCTTGACACCTTGTGTCACAGAAAGATTTTTTTAAGGAATTGTGGTTTGTGTTGTTTTTTAAACACCCGCTAATTCAGGTCACGCTGATTCACTAGCTGAGCTGTGTCTGTACTGCTGATGAGGTGAGCAGTGATGAATCACCAGGCGTGCTTTTCCAATCACCAGCCTCCGGTAGGTACTTTCGCTCTGATACCTTGCCAGTTTACATGGTGTTCAAATGCTTTCTTCAATGAGAGCTTTTCGAGTGCTAACGTCCATGAATCCTGCCTGATTGCCACAGGAAATGCATCTTGGAAGAATGTGGCATTAGATGCAGATTCCAGGTGTATGGAAAAATACAACAAATCCTAATTATCTGTATGGGGCTGAAAATTGCAAAGGAGCCTAAACTAGGTGCCTCCATGAATGAATTTCAATCTAGGTGAATTCCATTGAAATTCAATGGGTTCTGGGTGCCTAATCTCCTTAGTGGCCTTAGAAAGCCCATCTGTGAGCTTTATTTGATAAGATCCATGCAAGCCATGGTGTACAATCGCGGCTATGTCTACACTACAGATGGAGGTGTGATTTCCTGCTCAAAACAGCAGAGTAGCTGCAGCTACACAGACCGCGGAAGAGGATCACCAGCTGCACATCACCTGACCCGGGCCCGTAGGTACGCACGCAGGCAGCTAACCCTCCCCAGTATCCATACTGCCGCAGCTACACCACGATTCTTAGTGACGCGAAAGTGAGTGATGGAGCTGGGAGGAATGATTGAACAGGGCAGGAAGTAAATAGCCAAGATCCAGAGACACAAGGATATGGGGGAATGCCCAGGAACAGAAAGGAATGCGGGATTCATGAACAACGAAGTGGGGAAGTAACCATATAGACTGGAGCAAGGAAACACCATCAGCAACATCTTAAAACATGAGATTGGTTATACGGCCAGATCCTAGGATGCATTAGGGCTGCCTAGTGATGTTTTCTCAGAACTAAGATGCCCTAATTCCAAGGAGGAGTCACCCTGCTCTAGGAAGATTTGCAGGTGGCATGGAGCTGGTGTAGTAGCTCCTACACTCCTACTGCTCTGCTTGGCCAGGGGGCATAACCAGGGGAGGAGGGCCTCCCTTTCATTCCTCACCTTGATCCCCAGGGACCCCAATCTCTCAGGGCTAGATTGTGATTTGTACAACATGCCCACAGAGGGGGAATAAGGAGGAGTGAGAACGCCCTATACAATTCTGAGCAGCCTTCTCTGGTGCATAAGGCACTGCTTGCCCCCTTACCCCTGCTTCCAGAGCAGGGCAACCAGGAGGGGTGGAAAATGGGCAGAACCTTGGCTCCCCCAACCCTTGCTGCCCAGGCAGGTGAACTGGTGCAGAGGATGTTGTAATCTACTGAAGGTAAGGGCCAGTACGGTATTCACTCAAGAGTTCTGAAGGAACTCAAATATGGAATTACAGAACTACTAACTGTGGTATAAAACCTATAATTTAAATCAGCCTTTTTACCAGATGACTGGAGGATAGATAATATGATGCCAATTTTTAAAAAAAGTCCTCAGAGGTGATCCTGGCAATTACAGGCCAGTAAGCCTAACTTCCGTACCAGGGAAATTGGTTGAAACTATAGTAAAGAACAGAATTATCAGACACATAGATGAACATGATTTGCTGGGGAAGAGTCAACACAGCTTTTGTAAAGGGAAATCATGCCTCACCAATCTACTAGAATTCTTTGAGGTGATCAACAAACACGTGGACTAGAGTGATCCAGTGGATATAGTGTACTTGGACTTTCAGAAAGCCTTTGACAAGGTCCCTCACCAAAGGCTATTAAGCAAAGTAAACAGTTATGGGATAAGAAGGAATGTTCTCTCATGGATCAGTAACAGGTTAAAAGATAGGAAACAAAGGGTAGGAATAAATGGTCAGTTTACAGAATGGAAAATAGTGGTGTCCCCCAGGGGTCTGTACTGGGACCAGTGCTGTTCAACATACTCAAAATTATCTGGAAAAAGGGATAAACAGTGAGATGGCAAAATTTTCAGGTGATATAAAATTGCTCAAGAGAGTTAAGTTCAAAGCAGACTGTAAAGAGTTACAAAGGGATCTCACAAAACTGGGTGACTAGGCAACAAAATGGCAGATGAAATTCAATGTTCATAAATGCAAAGTAATGCATATTGAAAAAAAAAAAAGCCCAACTATAAATACAAAATGATGGGGTCTAACGTAGCTGTTATCACTCAAGAAAGGGATTTAGAGTATTGTGGATAGTTCTCTGAAAACATCCACTCAATTTGCACTGGCAATCAAAAAAGCGAACAGAATGTTAGAAACCCTTAGGAAAGGGATAGATAATAAGACAGAAAATATCATAACATCTCTATGTAAATCCATGGTACACCCACATCTTGAATATTGTGTGCAGATTTGGTCCCCCCCCCATCTCAAAAAAGATATATCGGAATTGGAAAAGGTACAAAGAAGGACAACAAAAATGATTAGGGGTATGGAGGAGAGATTAAAAAGACTGGGACTTTTCAGCTTGGAAAAGAGATGAGTAAGAGGGGATATGACAAAGGTCTATAAAATCTTGACTTGTGTGGAGAAAGCAAATCAGGAAGTGTTATTTACTCCTTCACATAACACAAACTAAGAGTCACCCAATTAAATTAATAGGCAGCAGGTTTAAAACAAAAGGTCTTCACACAACGCAGTCAACCTGTGGAACTCCTTGCCAGGGAAAATTGCGAAGGCCAAAACTATAATGGAGTCAAAGAAGATCTAGATAAGTTCATAGCGGGCAGGTCCATCAAAGGCTATTAGCCAGGATGGCTAGGGATGGCAAACCATGCTCCTAGTGTCCCTTGCCGGAAGCTGGGAATGGGTGACAGGGGATGGATCACTTGATGATTCCCTATTCTGTTCATTCCCTCTGGGGCACCTGGCCTTGGCCACTGTCGGCAGACAGGATACTGGGCTAGATGGACCTTTGGTCTGATCCAGCATGGCCGTTCTTATGTTCAGTAGCAAACCACTGCCCCTGGAGCAAGGGAATTGTGGGAAAGAGGGGTGTGTCTTTGCTACAAAGCCTCTTGGGGCTTCATTGGAAGGAGGGGTTGCAGCTTGCCAATCAGGAGGCGGTTTACAACTGCCACAGCTGAAGATGAGCCCTAACCTCCCTAGACCTCTTGTGACAACATGGATGGATGTAGCCCTCTGATTTGGTGTCACAAGGATTGGGGTGACCAAAGGAAATACAGGGAAAGTTTAGCTCCACCTCCTTGCAAGGTTTTCTGTGCTTGTTATATATTATATAATTATACGAAAGTATTGCAGAGAGCAGGAAGCCAACAGCTAAACCCACTCCTGTCATGGCCCTGATAGGGCAAAAGACCTACAGCTCATCTCCTGAGAGCTAATGCAGTGAGTTGCATAACCAAAGTATTACTAGACATGAAAGGAGAAGAATTAAAGAAGACTTTACTGAGGTATTTGAACTACGAAGGGCACAGTAAAAGCTGCTCTCTCATTTTATATCCTCCCATTAGAAGAGAATAAAGGGACCACTGGCTGACATTAATGGCATTTAAAACAAATTAAAGGAGATACTTCTTCATGCGGTGTGTCGTCAGTCCGTGGAATTCATTAATGCAGGAGGTTACAGAGTCAAATGCTGTGGCTGGATTTAAAAATGGGCTGGATAATTTTATGGCCAATAACAACGTTTGGAGCTATGGCTGTTAGATCCTGGGGGAGTAGCCTCAGCAATACTCACATCTCAGGCCTTACTCAGCTGATAACTGTAGGGGTGTGATGAGATGGATAAACCCCATGCTGGAGAGAGGCGGGGGGATCAGGAACAACTCTGAGCGCAGGAAGCCCTGCCCCATCAGGTCTGCTCCAGTTGGAGGACGGATTTACAAGGGAATCTGTTCAGCACAACAGTGCAGTGGACGGAGAGAAACATGGCAGGGTTGCACTCACTGCAATGGGGGGATGGTGCCTGGAGGATATCCTCAAGAAGAGGGCGGCTGCACAAAGCCAGGATTCCTTAGCCAGCAGAAGCCCATGGGCTGGGTTGCCAGGATGTTGGAGGCAGGATACTGGCCTTGATGAATCATTGCTCCAAACTGACATGGCAAAGCTCATATTCATGTGGGATACAATGTAGATATTATTTGCACAAACCTAATTCTTACCTCATCTTACTATTGCTTCCAGAATTAGCTCACACCTCTCAGTGTCTCCGAGCAAGGGCAATGCCCACTCTCAATAAAACTGGGACATGGACTACAAGTGAGTTCAGCCGCTTATTCCCGGGACAGCGAAATGACTGGGATGCTGATTATTTTGGTTTTCCAGGGGCCAAAGCACTGGCTCCAAAATAGAAACTAGGCATGGGCCAGGCTGCACAAGTTCCCATCTGGGTTTGAACTATCCCCACATGCAGGGTGTTTCCATCTCCCAGGAACTGGTTTAGATCCATCTCTATTACATACATAAGAGCAGATCGTTCCTCCGAGGAACATAGGAATTGCCAGTCTGGACCAAACCCAAGATCCATCTAGCCCAGGATCCTGTCTCGGATAGTGATTAACACCAGCTGCTTCAGAGGAAGGTACAAGAAACCCTACAAAGGGCAGTTATGGGACAACCTGCCTCCAAGGAAATGGCCTTCTGACCCCAGTCGATTAGAGGTTAGCTCATGCCCTGAAGCTTGAGGGCTTAGATCCCTTCCTAAACTCCTGGGATGTTTTTAGTATTTACTATTACAATGCTGGATATTCTGACTTTGTGGGACTAGTTGTGGGCTCAGAAAGTAGAATCCAGCCCTTACTGAATACATACTGTAAATATAAAATGATAGGAATGTAACAGAGTAAGTGTGCATAGAACTACAGTGTGATAATGGGAACTGAGTTTTCTGTCTTCTTATAGATGCCCTAATGGTGTACCCAATTAGAGGCCCAATCATATGCTTGTTGAAAGCAGTGTCAAACCGCAAGGAGATCAGGGTTAGGTCCAAATAAATGACAACACACTGTGCATTACAAAGAAAAGAATTGTGTCTGAGGCTGTGCATCCGACTTTGTATCATTAAATGCCAGTGAATCACATGTGTTATTTGGCTTCCAAGTAGTGTCACTTTAATTTGGCATATCTTGAATGTACAGTATTCTAGGCATTTGAAGCATTGGTCCAGGTTCAGACAAAAGGCAAGGGGCAACATGGCTACATTACCATGTAGCATGCTAATTTGTTACTTATCTGCTTTATGCCTTAACAGAGATCTAGGGATAATTTTAGATTTACTGCAGTATTTATAGGAAAAAAGCCAACACAGTTGGTAGCTAATAGCCCAGTTTGATATCTATTATGAAATAAAGTGTGTGTTTCCTTCATACAGCTAAGTATAGAAAAATCAGAAATCAATCTTAGAACTGTTCATTAATGTTTGAAAATGAATAAATAATTAATACAAATGCTATTTATTTGCTACCATTTTAAAATGAAAAATATCTAGCTGCTTTCACTAGTTTTATGATGCAAGAGGTTAAGCGTGATTTTAGCTCATTAACAAAAGTATGAAAAGCTATGGATTTCTTTGAACTTTTGTCCTGTTTCAAGGTTTTTCCAGATCGAAAATGAAAAAAAGACAAAAGGAACCCCAGAAAAAGTGAAGAATAATTTCAGTTTAAAAAGAATACTTTCATAGCTGACAGTTACAAGACTGGCTGCTTTATCTCCTTTCAGTTACATTTTAGTTTCTCCTTTCTCTGGATTTAATGAGCTTTCAGCTTGATTTCTGTTTCCAGGAACACATTAGTCAGCTAATGGCTTTTCTCCTAGTCAGACACAAAGTTGGTTTAGGTACATATACCTACTTGAGTGTACTGAATTGGAAACAAATATGTAAAGAAGTTATTTTACATGTGTATTTGACACTGGTATGACCATTACTGGAATACTGTGTCCAGTTCTGGTGTCCACAATTGAAGAAGAATGATGATAAATTGGAGAGGGTTCAGAAAAGAGCCATGAGAATGATTAAAGGATTAGAAAGCATGCCTTAGAGTGATAGATTGAGCTCTTTGAGTCTATTTAGTTTAACAAGGAGAAGGTTAAAGGATGACTTGATTACTTACATGGGGAATAAATATTTGAGCACAGGTTCTTCAATCTAGCAGAGAAAGGTATAACATGATCCAATAGCTAGAAGCTGAAGTTAGACAAATTCAGACTGGAAATAAGGTGTACATTTTTAACAGTGAGAGTAATTAACCATTGGATCATTTACCAAAGGTGGTTATGGATTCTCCATCACTGATAATTTTTAAATCAAGATGGGATGTTTTTCTAAAAGATATGCTCTAGGAATTATTTTGGGGACGTTTTCTGGCCTGTGTTACACAGGATATCAAATTAGATTACCACAGTGGTCCCTTCTGGCCTTGGAATCTATATGCTGGCACTTGTTAAGCACCTAGAAATGTAGGCCCTGATGTAGCAAAGCCCTTAAGCGTATGTTTAACTTTCAGGACGTGCTTAAGCCTATCCTCATTCAGCAAGGGAGACAGATTTTCAAAGGTATATAGATGCCTAGATTTTCAAAAGCACCAAAGCAGGCGAGGTGCCTAACTCCTATTGACTTTCAGTGAGATGTAGGCTCCGAAATGCTTTGGTCATGTTTGAAAATAGGACTTGGACTAAGGTCTTGTCTACACTAGAATTTTGTCAACAAAAGTTATGCTGCTTTAATTAAAGTGCTTTCATTAAACCACTGTTGCATGGCCACACTATGTTCCTTGTGTCAGTAGAACGCATCCACACTAGGAGCTCTCACATCGACACAGATAGCAGCACACTGTGGGTGCCTAGCCCACTGTGCAACTGGCCGCAGGGTGCTTTGGGAAGGGTAGAGCCTCATGGGGCAGGTACAGCATCACATCATGCAGGTTTCTCAATCCTATCATTCCTGGGGCATCCTAGTAGATTGCCAGCCGCTTTTCAACTGAAGTGTATGTGGTGGGTGTGAAACTCGCGGGAGGGCCATGTAAGCTCCATATTCTTTATTTATGTTGCATTGTGACATTTCATATAAAGCATGCCATGTAAGATATCAGGGGAAAGGTTATGACCTGATGAAAGCCATTGTTCTATCTAAATATGTATATCATTAGTGCATATGAAGCTATAAGAATTGTGTTATATGGTTATTGCTAAAATATGCCGTGAGTTAGGGAATGGCCCAGATATTAGCTCCCCAGAAACAACAAGGGAGTTAATCAACGCCCGGTCGGGTGTCGAACAACCATCAACAGCCATTGCCCAGCAAGGGAGCTACAATTCAATGACTCACTTGCACAAGGACACACCAGGGGAATTGCTCAACCTTGCCTGGAGACTCAGCAATGCCCCCCAGACATGCCTGGATTTGTGTTCCCCAAGCACATGGACTAAGGGTATAAAACAGAACATAATGACCCCATGCTTCATCCTTTCTCTTCTCCCGCACCTATGCTGAAGGCAACGAGAACACTGGAGTGGAAGAGACTGGGCCTGAGGCTGAGTGAGAGAGCCTGCATATGAAAGACTGTGAACAACCTGCAATATCCAGTGGGGTGAGAAAAACTGCTTAATCTAGACCAGGTGTAGGCAACCTATGCCCCGCGTGCCAAAGGTCGCACACCAGCTGATTTTCAGGGGCTGTCACACTGTCCGGGTCCTGGCCACTGATCCGGGGGGCTCTGCATTTTAATTTAATTTTAAATGAAGCTTCTTAAACATTTTAAAAACCTTATTTACTTTACGTACAACAATAGTTTAGTTATATATTATAGACTTATAGAAAGAGACCTTCTAAAAACGTTAAAATGTATGACTGGCACGCGAAACCTTCCATTAGAGTGAATAAATGAAGACTCGGCACACCACTTCTGAAAGGTTGCCGACCCCTGGTGTAGACAGTAACTCCACCAGCAGGTGGTGCTGTATCTTAAAGTTAACCACATGCTTTGCCAAATGGAGACCAGATATCTCAGGATCAAGCCCTGAAAGAGTGGGGACTGATTAGGACACTGTGTTCTGCATCTATTCCATTCCCAAGAATGTGATGGTAAAAGAAGTAATGTTCCCATGGCTGTTGTTCTCCCCCATCACACCAGACCAGCAGACCAGGTAGCACACTCAGGAGAGTAAAGAGCAAAACAGCTCATGACTAAGCCCTACATGTGCCCCAGTGAGAAATGTCTATATAGTTTTTTAGTAATATTTATTTTTTGCAAAGGAAACATTTTAGACATTTTAGGTTGGATATTAGGAAAAACTTTTTCACTAGGAGGGTGGTGAAGCACTGGAATGCGTTACCTAGGGAGGTGGTGGAATCTCCTTCCTTTGAGGTTTTTAAGGACAGGCTTGACAAAGCCCTGGCTGGGATGATTTAGCAGGGGGTTGGACTAGATGACCTCCTGAGGTCCCTTCCAACCCTGGTATTCTATGATTCGATGATTCTAAATGCTCCCTTTTGAAGTTTTGCCTGGTTTTCCTCCAGGTAAACCCCCTGTCACCACAAACTGAAAATGACACACACTTGCTAATAGCTCAGCCATAGGCCACTTCTGCGCTTTCACAATTCAAACTTCCCATTTTTGCCCAAGATCAGCAGACAAACTGCTTAGACCCATCAGCTCTTTCCATCTTCCAATGTTGCCAGCTGGTGGCCTGGCTAAAGCCAATTCTGGAGAAACAACTACATTAAAATCGGAGAAGATTATTCTGTTTCCTTACCGGTCGAAGTTTCATTTTCACTGACGTTTTCCAGCCATCATTATAGCTCATCAAAAAATGGAGTAAAAACATTCTTAACAATTTTCCCACTTGCCCTATGCGTGAGTCACCAGCTGTGTTCCGTGCATACCTCACATGACCTTAGGAGAGGATGGGAAGCAGAGACTCTGAGATGGGGGCGGGTGAACTTTGGTTGCTTAGGAAGAAGGTGGCTACATGAGGGTGCTGAGAGAAAGAGAAGGGGAATGGGGTACAGCTGGAAATGCCTTAATGGTTAACGACTTAACTGTTTATTACCTTGCTTTCTCTGGCTCAGATGGTGGGCTGGGTAGCCTAGCAACTTTAACTCAAAGTTAACCAAGCTTTCTTTGTCGGAATGTGTCTGTCTATAAAGTACAGCATGGACCTATATTGAGCCATCTCTACATTGTAGCGGCATATACATTTTGTAGTCACCAGTTTTACTATCATCATCCAACGTCTTACAAGGTTGGAAGGAAACCATTTTTGACAGCAACATAGAACGCTATCAGGGCTGTAACCGACCATGAAATAAGTAGGGCTGTTTCTGGGAAGTAAACTGGTGGTAAAGAATCCAGATGCTTTCTCGTATTATATGGCACACTCCTACAAAACCTACAGATGCTCACGTATCATGGTGATGAGCGATACATAGTAGGCAGGTAGCCAGATGACACAGGGTCCACCAATTAGTTACTGGGGTTAATAATTTAGGGTAATTTTAGAGCACCAACTGCTGTTTGACGACCATATCACTGCAGTAACCAAGTCAGCTATTTAACAATGTGCATCTAGCTCAGAGTGTGTGACCCTTCCATTCACATGTGCAGCCTGCCCCATTATCCAGGACTTTGTCACCTCCTGACTGGATATTGCAATGCACTCTACCTGGGTCTAGGCCTTAAGGCACTTTGGAGACTGAAGCTGGTGTAGAATCACAGAATATCAGGGTTGGAAGGGACCTCAGGAGGTCATCTAGTCCAACCAATGGCTCAAAGCAGGACCAATCCCCAATTTTTGCCCCAGATCCATAAATGGATTGAGCTCACAACCCTGGGTTTAGCAGGCCAATGCTCAAACCACTGAGCTATCCCTCCCCCTGTGACTCACCTGCTGAACAGGGCATTTCTCTGGGAGCTGGCTGCCCATTGGCCTCCGGGTGGAGCTTAAAGCAATGGGTAAGCCTTTAATGACCTGAGACCTTCCTACCTGAGAGCCTCCTCTCCCTGTGTGCCATACACCCATAGCTGCAGTCAGCAGAAGCTCTTAGCTGGATCCCCTGGCTATAAGAGAGAGGACGCTGCTGGCAGGGTGCTCTCTGGGGAAGCCCTGGGACTTTGTAATTTGCTCCCCACTTTGGTCTGAATTAGTTTGAATATGGTTGCACTACAAACGTCTTCTTGTAAGAAAACTGAATGCTTTTTCATTGTTCTAAGATCCAAGGGTTTGGGTCTGTAGTCACCTATGCAAATTGGTGAGGATTTTTACCAAACCTTCCCCAGGAAGTGGGGTGCAAGGGGTGGGAGGATTTTGGGGGAAAAGACGTTTCCAAACTACATTTTCTCAGGAACCCAGATAAAGTTTGGTGGTGGTAGTGGAAGTCCAAGGGCAAAGGGTAAAATTAATTTGTACCTTGGGGAAGTTTTAACCTAAGCTGGTAAAAGTAAGCTTAGGAGGTTTTCATGCAGGTCCCCACATCTGTACCCTAGAGTTCAGAGTGGGGAAGGACCCTTGACACTCTGCATCAAGGCAGTCAGAAGTAACTGTTCTGCTGAAGAGCACTGCTTCATCTTGGTTCCCATTTCTCTTTTCCTCCTGGTTTTATTTACTCTACAAATCATCTACAATAGGTAAAATGTTAATATGTATTCCTAGTCAGTTCTTCAGATGAGCTCTTCCTTAGAGTTTCATCCACTTTATCACCTGCAACCCTGGGGATTTAAATCTCTGACATTCTACATTAGTCAATTGCAATGCAAATTTTTTACATTTTTTACAATGCAAATTTTTTACACTCCTGGCCTCAGTGGGAAGTACTAAAGCCCTGTGGTGGGGCTGTGTGTGAGGAGGGGGGATATAGCAACTGCGCAATGAGACCTGGGCACTCCCTCAGTGCCCAGTTAGAGTATGTTGACACTGCAAGTCAAGGTGCGATTGTAGCTTTTGTAAGCGTATCCAGGTTAGTTTTAATCTAGTTGGGAGGGGTAACAATAGTAGTATAGACATGGCAGCGCAGGCTTCAGCATGGGCTGGCAAGCAGAGTTCAAGCCCACTGGGGACCCTGAGCACACATTCTGGTGGCTAACCCCCATCACCATGTCTATGTTTCTGTTGTTAACCTTACTAGCTAGATTAAAGCTAGCATGGGCTACAATCTCACCTTCACTTGCAGTGTCTACATACCCTGAGAGACCCTACAATGAATCAGAATAGGCTTGTGCAAAGGGGAGGTTTGGGGGCTGGATGAGACAGAGGTTTTGATCTGTTTGAATACCAGATCCAGGCATTCGGAGCAACCCGCCCAGGGAGTGCAAAGAGGCACTCTCATCTCAGAGTGGAATAGCAGCTTAAAAGTTGCCAATCCTTCTGCTAGGTTGGGGTATAATTCCCATCCCCTAACCCTATTTTACTGTCCTGTACAAAACTTGACTAGTCAAGACTTGAGGGAGGGGTGAATTCCTTGCAAGTACAGCAAAGTCACTCCTTTGTCTTCATAGATGAACACATTATCTAAAGCCTGACTCAGCAAAGCAAGTGTGTGCTGAGTAGAGACGCTTTCCTTCATCAGGCCCTATGGGTAAACCATGTTAAAACACTTAAGTGACTTAGCCTTGTCGACACCACACAATTTTGTTGGCAGAAGGCAGCTTTTACTGACAAAATGGAGGAGGTGTATACACTACAAATCTACTTTTGGCAACAACACCCTGCTGTTTTTGCCAACAAATTAAACCACCTCGACGAGAGGCATAGAGCTTTTTGTGGCAAAGTTCAAAAGACAAAGCATCCGTGCAGATGCTGCCATTCGTTATGTTGCCATAACTGGCTTCCCCCAGTATGCCACAATGCCTGCCGTGACCGCTGTGCTCACTGTTTTGAACGCAGCTGCCCTGCATCTAGCTTTGACGTTCCTCAGCGTGGCGAGCTCACAGAGCTGCTGAGGAGGCCGCTCCCGGCAGCTGAGGAGGCTGGGGGAGAACTCGGAGGGAATGACAGAGCCATTCCTATGGAATCCTGCTCGCCCCAGCATTAGGAACCCAGTGGCAGGCCGGCAGAGCGGGTGCTACTGCTGTGTGGGTAGCGGGGGAGACTGCTGTGCTGTGCACAGCTGGGGGCTGATGTGGGGGGGGGTATCACCCTCCCCCTGCCTTAGGATTGGTTGCTCAGGGTGCTGTCTGAACTTAAAGGCATAGCATGCGAACACACTCTCCACCAACACACACACTTCCCCAGCACACACTCTGTCTCCCTCACATATACACTCCCCCCCACACACAATTTCTCACACACTTCCCCAACATACACACTGTCGCTGTCTCTCCCACACATACATACACACACATTCTCCCTGTCACACACTCTCCCCCTTCCCTGCTGTGATGGGATCCCCAGGGTGCAACCTGGGACTGTGGGACCACTTTGTTCCCCTTAACTCACTAATCTGAGTTGTCCCTCTCAGTGCCCTACTGGTGACAAGCTGCAAACCCCTCCAAGTGCTGTTACCACTCAATACAAACGCATGTGGAGCTCCACACCCAGCGAGATTGCATGAATGTTCCCAGACCCACTCGTGAATCACACAGAGAAAGGCACCAGCCAAATCCCCGCAGCTCTCAACTTTGTACCATCAGAATATACCGTCTTGCACTGCTCATTACTCTTTCTTGAGCAATACAAGTTTATTAATTGATTCACCACTTCATCAATGGAAAGTAGACATGCACCAACCTTTGTAACCTGAGAAGATTTACCAAGCATTTCAGGTAAACTCACTGGTAAGGATAATACTACAATATGTGTATTGATTACAAAAGATGGATTTTAAGTGATTATAAGTGATGGGCAAAAAGTCAGAGTGGTTACCAAAAGAAAAGAAAATATAAGCACACAGTCTAAATTCTCAACCTTATTAGACTAGACAACTTCTAGATCAGGGGTCGGCAACATTTCAGAACTGGTGTGCCGAGTCTTCATTTATTCACTCTAATGGAAGGTTTCGCATGCCAGTCATACATTTTAACTATTTTAGAGGGTCTCTTTCTATAAGTCTATAATATATAACTAAACTATTGTATGTAAAGTAAATAAGGTTTTTAAAATGTTTAAGAAGCTTCATTTAAAATTATATTAAAATGCAGAGCCCCCCCCCAGACTGGTGGCCAGGACCCAGGCAGTGTGACGGCCCCTGAAAATCAGCTTGCGTGCTGCCTTTGGCCCGCGGGGCATAGGTTGCCTACCCCGGTCTACACAGATTCATTACAAGACACTGGACAGGACCCAGAATGCAGGATCCAGACTTTATCCCCAAATGAGGTAACTCCACATGTCCAAACTCTTCTTGGCTACTCAGCAGGCAGGGCAACTGACTGACCATCGCTAGAAATGGCCTAACGTCCTGAGACTACCAATGGGCATGCAATGTAGATGGGAATTTGAATACATACACTCCTTCCATGTGCATTTTCTCTGTTTTTTCAGCAGCCATGCTAAAGCATCCTTGCTGCACTGCTTTCATTCCAGATTTTCCTTTTCCTACACAAATCAGGTTTGATTTTCCCAGGAGAACAAGATAGATGAAGTAACAACAAATATTCTCCAACATCCAGACACAATTCAAATTTGTGAACATCGGGCAGCGCTGCAAACGTGTTTTATCTTGCTAATTTATTTGCAACACTTGCTTAACTCAAGCAAATTGCATATTCACGTCCATCTGCCTGGAAAATATCCCCCTGGAAGAAAATGATGCATTTCTGGAGTGACAACTTTATTTCTCCTTTGCTTTTCAAAAAATGGACATGCTGATTACAAATACAAATCAGACATATCTATACAGCTTGGCACTTTGGCACACTATGCCACTTGGCACATTCTATTTGCCTATCATTTGTTTTGCACATTAGTTGTAACGCTGACCTATCATACACTGACGCATTACCCAGACCCTGAAAATGCATTCAAAAAGATTTTAGGCTCATATTGCTGTATGCCATTCTTTGGGTTCTGAGAATGTATCTTTCAGATTGCTGCTAAGTTTGCTAAAAAGGATAAACATTGAGCTGTATCCTCACTGGAAAGCAACAGGGCTTGGACTCAACTCCCAGGCTCTGATCCACCACCTTCGCAGGGTCCTAGGACCTGGGAACTGAGTGATTGCTGACTCAGCTCAGACTGAGTTGTATGCGGAAGGGGCTTGGACTCAAACCTGAGTCAGATTTCCTGTAGGGTTTGTGGTGGGTGGGGCAATGTGTATTGTTCCTCCCCCATCCCCTCCCAGTTGTGGGTCTGGTGTAGGGAATTGTCCCCTCCCATCATGTACACACAGAGTGCAACCAAGAGCAGAATCCTGCTTCCCCAAGTGGATCTCGGAAGCTCAGTCCAGCCTTACATGCTCTTTCTATTGGCACCAGTGACATCCTCGCTTAAGTAACTCACTTCAGGGTACAACATATGTAACAACTAGAGTCTAGTACTATGGCTGAGAGCTGGGCTATCTTTCGCATTCCAGAGCAGGAAGGATGCAACTAGGATTGCCTCAGCTACCACGTTAAAATATTGGCAGCTATTTATCAGATTGGAAAGCTGAAGGTGAGACTCTCTTACTTTAGAACAAAGTACCCAGAATGGTGGTCTTGTGCCTGGAATCAGTATGTCACTGATTTGACCACCGTAATTTTACAGAATGTGAATTTGGAGCCTCTCAAATGTGCTCAGGTTGCAATGGCTTTGGAAATGTCTTTCAGTGCACCTTGAGGTTATTTTATCTTTGCTATGATTCTCAATGAGCATACTACGCAGAGAAGGTTTTCTCTAACAGCTTGACAAGCCAAATATTTCAAATCAATCAGGTTTATGCTTGACTAGAGAATGCTTTTAATTTCTAGAAAGCAGGCAGGTTGTACAGATGGAGCTATGTCAGGGTTCCCTCCCCACTCTGAACGCTAGGGTACAGATGTGGGGAACTTCATGAAAGACCCCCCCCTTAAGCTTATTTTTATCACTTTGGTTAAAAAATTCCCCAGGGCACAAATTTTTTCCTTGTTCTTGGATGGTATTGCTGCCACTACCAACTGATTTAGACAAAGAACAGGAAAAGGACCTCTTGAGTTCCTAATTCCCCAAAATATCCTCCCAAGCCCTTACACCCCCTTTCCTGGGGAGGCTCGCGGATCAATAAGATGTGCACAAACCAGCCTTGGAGTTTTAAGACCCAAAAAACCCAATCAGATTCTTAAAAAAACAACTTTATTAGAAGAACAAAAAAAGATAACAACTCTGTAAAAACTTACAGAGAGACACAAAAAATTACAGAGACACAAAAACAGGAATACACATTCCCTGCAGCACAGCGAATGTCACAAGCCAAAACAAAGAAAACCTAATGCATTTTCTAGCTAGGTTACTTACTAACTTTACAGTAGTTGGAGGGCTTGCATCCTTGATCTCTTCCAGGCAAAGGTATCACATAGACAGACAAAAGCCTTTTCCCCGCCTCCAGATCTGAAAGTATCTTGATCCCTAATTGGTCATTTGGGGTCAGGTACCAGCCAGGTTACCTGAGCTTCTTAACCCTTTACAGGTAAAAGGACTTTTCCTCTGGCCAGGAGGGATTTTATAGCACTGTATAAGGTGCTTACCCTTCCCTTTATATTTATGACACCCCCCCCCCCAAATCACAGATGGTGCTGGACAGCCTGTTCCACATTGGCTGTGATTTCTTCCTGGAGCTCTAGGAGAAAACAGAGTTAAGGAGATACATACACCTTTAGATATACTACTGACTATATAAAAACGAACAATACTTTCCACATTTCAGGGATGATTTTAACCAGTTGATTCTGGGAAACTTTCACAGGAGAGTACATCAGCCACTTTGTTAGAAGCTCCTGAATGTGTTGGATGTCGAAATCAAAACCTTAGAAAGCTAAACTCCATCGAAGAAGTTTTTTGTTGTTGTCCTTGGCAGTATGAAGCCACTGTAGCGCAGCATGGTCGTTTTGCAGGTACAAACGCAGTCCCCAAACATATGGGAGTAGCTTTTCCAGGGCATAGACAATGGCGTAATATTCTTTTTCACTGATTGACCAGTGTCTTTCCCTCTCAGAGAGTTTTTTGCTGAGAAACACTACAGGGTGGAATTCTTGATCAGGTCCTTTCTGCATTAAAACTGCTCCCACACCACTCTCGGACGCATCAGTGGTTACTAGGAACGGTTTGTCAAAGTCTGGGGCCCTTAGCACAGGGTCAGACATGTGTCACTTTAAGCTGGTTAAAGGCCTTCTGGCACTTTTCGGTCCACTGAACGGCATTTGGCTGTTTCTTTTTGGTTCGGTCTGTCAGTGGGGCGGCGATTTGGCTGTATTGCGGTAGAAATCGTCTGTAATAACCGGCCAAGCCTAAGGAGGATTGAACCTGTTTCTTTGACTTTGGGACAGGCCACTTTTGGATAGCATCCACTTTGGCCTGCAGGGAGTTGACAGTTCCTTGACTCACCTGGTGTCCAAGGTAACTCACTCTGTTTAGGCCTATTTGACACTTCTTAGCCTTAACAGTTAGTCTTGCCTCTTTTATGTGCTCGAAGACTTTTCCTAGCTGCTTCATGTAGTCTGCCCAGGAATCCGAAAATATGGCCACATCATCAAGGTAGGCGACTGCATATTCTCCCAATCCCTCTAGGAGACCATCTACAAGTTTTTGGAAGGTGGCGGGTGCATTTCGCAGCCCGAAAGGGAGCACATTAAATTCATACAGCCCCCCCCAACATGTGTGAAGAAGGCTGACCTTTCCTTGGTGGATTCATCTAGCGGGACCTGCCAGTACCCCTTGGTTAAGTCCAAGGTAGCGATGGACTGGGCCCGTCCCAGTTTCTCTAATAGTTCATCTGTGTATGGCATTGGCTAGCTGTCTGGGTGAGTTAAAGTATTTAGCTTTCGGTGGTCCACACAAAAACATATGGTTTGAGGTGCCCATGTACTGCCAGAGTGCCAGCAGATGCCCATGGATTACACCCATCTGACCTACCCAATAGGCGATGTGAATGAGAAGGCTTATGTCCGAAGCCCAGGCTCTCTCATGAAGTTCAGGGCTTAAATCTGCTTGTGATCCACATCCAGGACCCCTCTCCTGGTGGCAGGTACCTAAGCCATGCTTGCAAGACATACTCTGAGAGGATCAGAGACCCGAAGACAAGACAGCTGTTGCCCGCCTATTTCCACCTGGTTTGAGGACTTGGTGTGAGCTTGGTGTCTCGGCATGTCAAGGCTGATTCCCCACTCTGGCACTTCGAGGATTCAAAATATTAATACTGGTCACTTCAGGCTTGTATTAAACTCCCAAGGTTACAGCTTTTCTCTGACCTTGGATGGGTAGATGCTGCCCCCAGCCCAGTGCAAAAAGCCCTTTGAGAACCCAGGAAGGCGCACTTGGGAATTCCTTCCTGTGGGGTACCCTCAAGCCCTTTCACTCTCTCCCTCTGGAAAGAGAAAGAAATCAGCTGTTGCCACCAGCTAATCAAACAACATATGCACAAATCCAATTCTGTTCTTAAAAAAGGTAAATATTAAAAACCAAAAAGAAAGACAATACATTTGGAATTTAGGCTTTTTGGTAGATTTTAAACTGGATTTAAAAAACCAATTACAAGGATTAAGCATCAAGATAGCTCCTTAAGGTCCAATTTAAAGGTTACAAGCAAAACAAAAGCACCTGGGATTAGCACAAAGTTCACAAGAAATAAAAGAGATACACTTAGTCATGTCTTCCTAGACATTTCCTGATCTACTTACATATCTGGGCTTTCAAATGAGTAGTTTCTAGGTATGATCTGATGATTTTCATACCTGACCCAAAGCTACTTACAGCATAGCTCCAGCCCTGTCCCTGCTCTCTGGGAGAACAACACAGACAGACAAAGAGGAAGCTTTTTCCCCAATTTTAAAAAGTTCTAGCCTTTCCCTTGGCCCTTTTGGTCTGGTGCCCACTCCTATCCTTTTCTCTATGGACTTTTTAACCCTTTACATGTATGGCAAGTATAGAACAGCTACCAACAGGGATTTTATAGCTAATTGGCTGGCTGGGTGTCCATAAAAGGGAGCTGTCCTCCCTCCCCTTCATTTATCACAGGGCGTCTGCCTGAGGCAGCAGTACTCATGCCCGAGGCAGAAACTTGGGCACATAGGGGAAGTCTACAGTGAAAATTTAGGTGCCTACAGGGTTAGGAGACAGTGGAGAGGGCTTTTGTGAGTTGCAGTTGAGTTTAAATCTGGTATTTAGGCACCGAATCCTCAGATTTAGGCATCTAAATCTCCTTGGGGCTCTGGGCCTCAGTTCCCCATCTGTACAATGGGGTAGAAGCACTGCCCTGCCTCACAGAGTGTGTTGGGATGAAGATATTAAACACCATGCGGGACTCAGATATTATGGTGATGGAGGCAGGTAAATAGCCAAGTTAGACATAGGAGCCCGGCACCACTGAAGTCCACTGTAAGCCTTATTTGGAGGGAAAAGGCGGTGCCTAGGCCACGTGCTGGCTCTACACAGTGCTGAGATTCACCTTAAGGGACGTAGGATGAAACGCCCTCATGACTTCAGTGCATCTCAATATGCAAAGTTCAGTTATGCTGACCTGCCTCTTTGAACGCCAAGCACAATGGCACACAGTCAGCAGCAGGAATGGGCTTTGTCCAGCAGAGTTCAAGCTGGGAGTGTTGGTGGGATGGAATCCACCCATCACCTGCAAGCAAAGTCAAAGGCCATGGAGAAGCTGTCCCTATGCTGGGAGTTGTGCTCAATGCACCTGTAAGAGATCGGGCCTACTGGCCTGTCTCCATCGCCTTCCTGCTACATAAAGCTGGCCAAGAGCACAAGCTCTGCCAAGCACAGGGGGTGCAGGGCTCCCGAGTGCCCACTCCACAGCCAGCCACCCCTCTTGTATTTGAGCTGTGGTGACTCCTCTATGTTGGGGTCCTTCCATAGCCTCGCCTGTGCATGAAACCTCCCCATTGCACATTTGTGCTATGAAAAGTGATTCACTGTTAAGGGGCTGTCATAAATATAAAGGGAAGGGTAAACCCCTTTGAAATCCCTCCTGGCCAGGGGAAAGCTCCTCTCACCTGTAAAGGGTTAAGAAGCTAAAGGTAACCTCGCTGGCACCTGACCAAAATGACCAATGAGGAGACAAGATACTTTCAAAAGCTGGGAGGAGGGAGAGAAACAAAAGGTCTGTGTGTCTGTCTACATTCTGCCTTTGCCGGGGATAGACCAGGAATGGAGTCTTAGAACTTTTAGTAAGTAATCTAGCTAGGTACGTGTTAGATTATGATTTCTTTAAATGGCTGAGAAAAGAACTGTGCTGAATAGAATAACTATATCTGTCTGTGTATCTTTTTTGTAACTTAAGGTTTTGCCTAGAGGGGTTCATTATGGTTTGAATCTAATTACCCTGTAAGGTATCTACCATCCTGATTTTACAGGGGGGATTTCTTTATTTCTATTTACTTCTATTTTTATTAAAAGTCTTCTTGTAAGAAAACTGAATGCTTTTTCATTGTTCTCAAATCCAAGGGTTTGGGTCTGTGGTCACCTATGCAAATTGGTGAGGCTTTTTATCCAACATTTCCCAGGAAAGGGGGGGTGCAAGTGTTGGGAGGATTGTTCATTGTTCTTAAGATCCAAGGGTCTGGGTCTGTAGTCACCTAGGCAAATTGGTGAGGCTTTTTACCAAACCGTGTCCAGGAAGTGGGGTGCAAGGTTTTGGGAAGTATTTTGGGGGGAAAGACATGTCCAAACAGCTCTTCCCCAGTAACCATTATTAGTTTGGTGGTGGTAGCGGCCAATCCAAGGACAAAGGGTGGAATATTTTGTACCTTGGGAAGTTTTGACCTAAGCTGGTAAAGATAAGCTTAGGAGGTTTTTCATGCAGGTCCCCACATCTGTACCCTAGAGTTCAGAGTGGGGGGAGGAACCTTGACGGGGCATTTTTACTGTGTTCACAAATTGTTCTCTTTCAGATACAGGGCCCTTCCTTTTCTCCGAGGCAGAACCTTGTAGTTTTTGAAAGAGCAAGAGTTGGTTGGGTTATTGTTACGAATGGCCAAAGTGACGACGATAACTTGGGAACCAATTTAAACCTTGGTTCAGGAGCTAAGTCAAGCCTTTTCTGGGGCTTAAATAATTTTGGCTAACATTTTCCCTTATTTTCTTTCTCTCGCTCTCTCTGCAGTTCTGCGCTTCCAGATAAATCCCAGGGCAGGAAGCCAAAGTACCAACTAAGAAAGGCTGGAAATACTGGAAGAACAGTTTAACTAGAAGCAACGCTCACAAGAAAGCTTATTCTCAGTGGAATTCCAGTCCAGTTTTTCTAAAAACTTTGAATACGCTTCAGAAAGACACACCCACGACTGGATTCTGATAACAGTTACATTCAGAACATTTCATGTATAGACACAGAGGTTCAAATTCTTAATCAGAACATTCTTTACATTTGAGCCCGGCTCTGGGTGTCAGGAACACCATAGTTCTAATCCCTGCTTCTACTCAGATTGTTATTGTTCACGTAAGTCCTTTGCCTCAATTCCCCAGCCATGAAACTGAGATAATATTAGTAATGTAGGCTATAGCTATTGTATAAGTGTACCACTGCCCTCTACTGGAAGATATCAAAGCTAGTTAGCTGTGCATCATAAACCTTATACTGCTAATTACAGTTAAGGCTCCAATTCAGCAAATCATTTCAGCAGCTGCTTAACTTTTACACACATGAATAATCCTTCTCATTAATAAAATATTCAAGCAGGTGCATAAGTTCCACTGAAGTCACAGATATATCAGTAGAATTCTTTGAATTTGTGAAGCACTATACAAGTGCTACTTATTATTAAGGATGTTTTGGGGATTCACCAATTTTGCTTGTAATAGCAAACAGTGATTTAAAGAGAGTGAGATTATGGAGGGATTAATTGCCTCTGGCAGACACATTGCCGTAGCTGTATATCAATAGCAGCCTATTCATAAATGGCCCTAACAAAGGGAGGAAGTGCATTGTTCAGTAGGAATGCTGATTTTAGCAATGAGCATTGTCACACTAAGTACATCTCTTCATTGGGATCCACCCTGGAGCCATCAAGGAGATTCAGACCTGCATCTCAGATGAATGCTCAGGTCAGTTGTAAAAGACAATGAATTGCACTGAGGTTTTTTTGTCTTTTGTACCAGCCCGGCTGTGTTTACTGAAGCCTCTTTTGCTGAAAGAAAACCCCAGTCTTGATGTTAAATGAAGGGGTTTTCATGGAATTACAACTTTCATCCACATTAGCTGCAAAATATTCCCGCTATGAAGCACTGCGATTGACACAGAAATGTGATGCATGTAGTGTGCTTCAGAGAGCAAGTACAACATCATGTATAGCTCCACAGTAAATTGGTAATATACAAAGGTCGGCAACAAGTAAGACAGTAATTAGGGTGTTTAGGCCAACTCCTATATTTGTTCACTAACATAACCAAGTGGGCATGCTTTTCAAAAGAGCCCAGCTTCCCTCTAGGCACCCACATGAAGGGGTTAGATTTACACAAGGGTCAGCACTTAACAGCGTCTATTGAGAACACTGGGCTCCCCCTGTTGTGAGCCTTGAGAATTGAGCTCTTGGGAAAATCTACCCCGTTCTCTTCTTCATTCCACCATCCACACCTTCACCCCACTATCCAGTTTGTTCTTTCTAGGTGCAGACCTGCTGCTTTACAGCTGTTTGCGGGGAATTGTCCAGCAGCAGATTTCAAAAACGAGCAATTGTTTTTCCTTCCCCTGAGCCACTTGGTGAGAAGGAGCTGAAATATTTATGTGCACGTCGCTAGGCTAAAGAGGCGAGACCGAAGGGTCCAGTTGGATTCATTCCAAACCCAGTAGGAGAAGTCTAAAAGAAGAAAGGTAGAGCATGAGTAAATTACTTAGCCGAAGGAAAGTCAATGACATCTTTTTATGAGACGCCATTAGCGCAGGCCTCAACGTGTCAGGAAAGAGCCATGAAGCATTCAGTGTACCCTAGTGAATGCTGCTGACTGGAGCTAAAGTCCTTGCAATCCGGTTGATTATGTGCATAGCTGAGCCTTCCTCCTAACGAGCCTGTTAGTCTGGCTCTTTGGTTTTTAAGATTATATACAGAAAGCTGATACGGCAAAAGAAATTAAATGTACTGCTGAAATGACTTTCCCCATCTGTGCAGCCTCCCTCAAGTACGGCTCCATCCCCCAACCCAGGAAAGATGAGGTGCGTTCCCCAACCTTTCCTCCACTTGGCATCTTCAGGCTCCTTTCAGTTTTGTATCTGCCAAATACTTGTCTTTTGTCAGGCCTCTCCATTGTACTAAGGGAGCGCTGAGATTCAAGGAGCTCTGTTCACTGAACCCAAAGAGAAATCTGGACAGAGAGCCTCCTGCAATGAACTGACTCTCTCCCAAAACAAACAAGTGGCTGCTAAACCTTAAATCTCCCCCAGACAATTTCAAAGAACTAGGTCAAGGTGTTAATTACAGTCACTCATTAAACCCAACGGGCTCAGCATTGTGAAGAAGCTATTGCGTACATACCTACGGTTTTAGTGGGGATTTAACTCATTTATGTCTCCCTGCAGGTTACATTAATATTAGACTGGATTCAGTAACATCAATTTCCTCAGCTGCCTGACTAAGTTTTGAACAGTTGCCTGTGGAAAACTCTGCAGTGAAAAATGACAGGGCCAAAGGCAGCAGCTTTGCATTGACACCGACCCCTCACTGAAACGTCTCAAACCATGACATGGACTTGAATGTGGGGAGAGCACTCATGGCCGCCACGGTTTGAACAGATGACACCCTTGTTCTGCAGATCTGGCTTTGGGAAAGATCTGCATATCTGCTCTTCTGAAACAGATGGCCAGCACTTGGCAAATAACTACTCTGCTCTCTGCGCAAGGTTTGGAGCAAAGGGGCTTCTCTCTAGCCGAAAACAACAAGATGACTTCACTAGTTATGCTGTTATTTGAAAATTTAGCGATTGCCTTCCTTGAGCTCTCCAATGTGAGGTTTTGCACCTCCCTCTGAAGCATTTGGCACTGGCCTCTATCAGAGGCAGGACACCAGTCTACATCTCTGGCAATGCCGGTGTTCCTCACCACACACGTTTAAGTAGTCTGTGGTGACTCAGGCCATGTCATGCATTTCTTTCCCTTCCACTTGTGGCTTCCTGTCAGAAATTAGATCATTGGCTCCTCATTTCTACATGAGTGCCTGACACAACAGGACCCCAGTCCTGAACTGGGCCTTTTGGCGCTACCAGAATGCTAATGGCAATGGTCCTGATCCAAAGCCCATTGAAGTCTGTGCAGAAACCCTGTGTCCTCAACTGGCTCTGGATCAGACAATAAGAACAAATGGACTCTCCCCTGCCTTCTTGGAAGTCTATCTTCAGGGCAGGGGTCTGCTGTGCAGAGGCTTGTTCTCTAGTTAGTTCAAGGTAACAAAAATCCAACTCAGCCTGCTACGTACAATTGCTTATAAAAGTCAGTGCCAGTCGAAGACAAAAAGACTGAATTAGTCTCATCAAAAAAGGTTGACTGAGATGACCCAAGACTGTGTTAAGATTGTGACGAGTAAACAAAAGAGAATGTAATTGGAAGTTACTAGACCAAAATTGGCGTTTTGGACAGTAGGTCTAGCTGGTAGTTATCTAAGTGGGGGTGGGCTATTCCGCCCTTTGTCCCTTTTGGAGTCCTTAAAAATGTCTTTTGTGGGGAGGGGGAAAATCTAGATGTCTGGGTGATGGGTGGACTGAGAGGTGAACGTCACCGTCATGCCTGCTACACCCCCCACCAGTCTCAGCTGGACAAGACTCTTGTGACCAGTTGGGTCACAGAAACCCCCTTGGAACTGCCACCTGAAACTGCCCTGAGCCCGTTTTCCCTGGCAGCTTGGGACTTCAGTACCCTGCCTGGTTATGCCAGACATTCTATCCTGCTACAAACACTGACAGGTGTTTTTTTCAATATAAGAACGTTATGGTAAAGGAAAAGGGAACAACAGATATTGTTAAAATAGAAGTCTACTCAATACTTTCCATTTCAAATATTTTGATGTATTTCCTTTCTTTTTCTTTAGTAAGAGGTTATAAAAATATAAATGGTGTGTTTGCCGTGGAACTAAGTATGCCAAGGTCTCTAACCTCAACTCCCCTAACCATGTTTAACTGTTTACTGTTGTAGAGTCGCAGGGTCATGATGACACCTTTGACTCTCTGGGCCCTTTTATTCTATCACAATTAACACAACAGAGCCTGTGGAAAAGGCAGTATATGATCAGAGAGAAAAGGTGATTGAGGTAATACCTTGTATTGAACCAACTTCCCGCTTGTCTCCTCAGCAAAGGAAGTTGGGCCTATAAAAGATATTACATCAACCACCTCGGCTCTATAATATCCTGGGACCAGCAAGGCCACAACAAAACTACAAAGAAGTATGTGATCATAGAGTTAAAGACAATATACCAGAAGCATGCTAAATTAGCGTAGCATGGACAAGCTTAATTCTGGCATCTCCTGAGTTCTTGACATGTTCTCAGGTTCTCAGATTCATCAGGTACCTGAGGTAACAAAAAACCCCAGCAGCTGAGCGCAGCAATGCCAAAGAATGTCCTGTTCAGTCCCTGCAGCAGTAGGCAAAGAATTTATCTGCCACACTATAACAACTGTCTGAGCATATGCAAACTGAGATTTTTCAGAAGACAAAACTTGGCCAGATTAGGGCAAATTTACAAGGGGACAGCAAAACACATATTTGTGGCACCAAGGCATCCTGACACACCCCCCGCAGCTGCCAAAGGTCATGTCTCTCTTCCAAAGTAAGGAGGAGCTAGAGCTTCCCAACGAAATGTTTGAGAGATTTATTGAAAAAAAACGTGGACAAAACTTATTTTTTTCTTCTAAAGTAATTTCAAAACACAGCTGAGACATTTTAGCTGTAGCTTACCACAAATTATTCAGCCTGCGCTAGACTCTCAATATGGAAAAGTTTAACTTTGGCAAAGTTTAAGCAGTTAACAGGGTCTTTTAATGGAAAGTGTCAGGTTCATACCGGAGCTCTGAGCAGTCACACTGCTCCCTTACATACGATGCAACTGCCCCACCTTTTTCTGCCCTGCCTGTCCTTCCTGAACAGTTTGTATCCATCCATGACAGTACTCCAGTCATGTGCGTTATCCCACCAAGTCTGTTGTTCCAATCACATCATAATTCCTTGACTGTGCCAAGAGTTCCAGTTCTCCCTGCTTGTTTCCCAGGCTTCTTGCCTATGTCTATAGGCACTTAAGATAACTCGCTGATCGTTCCCCTTTCTCAGAATAACATATGAAAAGACAACCTAAAATATTATTTGTTCCTAATCGAATTGTGATGAGATTCATCTTAAGCTTCTGAGTCAAACTCAACTGAAAGTAGCAGTTTATAATCATTTATAGCAAATCTATAACAAAGCTAATGTGAGATGGATATATGCAGAGTTGCACGTCTGCATATGCAGTTACCCTAATTGCACATGCAAATCAGGCAATTCGGGCCCAAACAGGCTTCTTGACATTGAAACCATTGTAAGTACATGCATAGACACTTGTGAGATGCATATGGGATGGTCATCTCCCACCCTTGCTTTCACATTTAGCATTTAATGCATAATTAATTTTGTTACTAAATTGTTTTAGAAAATCCTGGTGTTTTTAATCGCACAAATTCTCTTCAGATGAGTGCATTGATTGTGTCTTCATTCGTTATTTTGATGAAATTGCCCACACGTTACTAAGAAACTCTGAACTGTGCAATGGTACTAATTAACCATATAGTCATCTGAGTGATATACTGAGTTGTAACTAAAGATTATTAAGTGCATTTTAGTATATGTAACATAGTCAATGTAGCAAAACAGAAATTAAATCATGCATCTATGTGATTCTAGAAAAATCCCATTACATGATGGAGAGTGGCTTTAATAGAGCTACTCTTGCTAGTTTGGCCTGTGGCCCAGTCAACCTAATGAATCATTTGCGCTGTGCTCTTTATGTTAGCGATGATAAGAAAAATCTTAACTTCTTTACAACTTTAGAAAATATTGTCAAAACAGTTTATCTGAAAAGAAAAACAGTGATCTAATTACTAGGCTTTTTGGGCTGGGGGGGTTACAAATGGGAAAGAATTTCTTTTTCTAGTCTCCCTAGTTCTCTGCCTCTTTTTCATACCTTAAAGCACATGAATAATAACTGGCTGTCCTAGTTGACATGAGGGGACCACATTTGTATCCAGTATTCAAGATGTGGACGTATCATGGATTTATATAAGGGCTATAAGATATTCTCAGTCTTAATCTTTATCCCTTTTTAAATGATGCCTAAATCATTTAGTTGTAGCTAAATTAGCCCCCATCATATTTTATGTATCGTTGGGTTATTTTTTCCAATGTGCATTACTTTACATTTATCCACATTCAATTTAATTTGCCATTTTGTTGCCCAATCACTCAGTTTTGTGAGAGTTTGAAGTTCTTCACAGACTGCTTTGATCTTAACTATCTTGACCAGTTTAGTAGGATGTGCAAACTTTGCCACCTCGCTGTTTATCCCTTTCTTCAGATCATTTATGAATAGGTTGAATAGGATTGCTCCTAGGACTGCCCCTTGGGGAACAGCACTAGTTGCCCCTCTCCATTCTGAAAATTTACCATTTATTGCTACCCTTTGCTCCCTGTCTTCTAACCATTTCGCAGTCTTATCTTCCCTCTTATCCCATGACAACTTAATTTACATACGAGCCTTTGGTGAGGGAACTTATCAAAGGTTTTCTGGAAATCTAACTACACCATGGCGAGTTGGTCCCCTAGTCCACAAGTTTGTTGACCCCCCTCAAAGAACTCTAATAGGTTAGCAAGACATGATCGCCCTTTACAGAAACCATGTTGCCATGTTGAGTTTTGCATAACAATTTATGTTCTTCTATGTGTCTGAAAATTTTATTCTTTACTATTGTTTCAACTAATTTTCCCTGTACTGATGTTAGACTTATCGGTCTGTATTTTCCAGGATCACCTCTAGAGCCCTTGTTAAATATTGGTGTTACATTAGCTATCTTCCAGTCATTGGATACAGAAGCTGATTTAAGGGACAGTTTACAGGTGTAGTTAAGAGTTCTGCAATATCACATTTGCCTTCTTTCAGAAACCTTGGGTTCTCTATTCTATAAGTAGAGCGGGACAAAATTTTTTAGATAAATTCTTCATCTGTTGAAAATTGTAAATAAGGTTTGAGGAATTTTTTTTTTAATTTAGATCAGAATCAGAAAATAATTTTTGCTTAAAAAAGTTGAAATATTTTTGAAATAAAATGGTTCTATTTTTCGTTTTGTAACTATGTTTTATGTCAAAATTTAGGTACTTTTATTTTAAAAATATGCAAAACAATCAGCAAACAAAACTGGGGGGAGGGGATAAAAACACCCTAAAATTGAAACTAAAAATATTGAAATAAAATCATTTTGGGTTGAACGAACTGAATAATAACCATTTTTTTGACCACCTCCAGGTTTGATCTTCCTGCAAGCATCACTGAGCAAGGTTCCATGGCTTGTGTTATGCCTGAGGTCATATTACATAATTATAACAGTCACTTTCTTAAATTTGGAGGAGTGGAATTGAAGGAAATTTGTGGACAGTACAAACACAGGCCACAGCTAAGCTAGTTGACTCATTATATCAGTACACTATTCAAAGAGTCTTTCTGCATTATTCAGTTTGCCCAGTGCTGACAGCAGTGGATGCATCTGGATTGGTGAGGAGCAATATTTTGCTGTATTTGGCTGTAGACAAGGGAAAACTGAAGATTTTTTTTAATGTGGGTTCTGAGAGAGCACTGAAAATGGTCTTTATTAGCAGCTAAAATGTGTTCAGCACGTGGCAGCTGATGAAAGCAAAGGAGAGAACATTTGTAGTGGAGAGAAAACAAAACTGAAGGAGAACTGAGGACAAAAGGGTGTAATTAGCCTGCACCTCATTTCCACTGGATAACAGTGAGGCCAAGAATCCAAAGAGGAATTGGACATTTTTATGAATACAATCTTACCTAGACCGATATTAGTTAATTCTAAACACTTTTTGGAGAAAGGGATATGAAAAATTATACTAATGGGTGAAAGCCAAGGTCTGTCCATGAAGGATTTGGATGAAATTTTGTGGACATTTTTTCGGCCTACCGTGGGTTTCTTTCCTCTGATGGCTCTTATAGGGCAAAAAGAATAAAAAGCCCCCGCTCCCCCTCCCCGCATGTTCCAGATTAGTCAAGGATAGTCATGGAAGACGGAGGTTCAAATCCGTGATTTGCACTGTTCAGATAAGGGACTTGACTGTTGGTTTCTAACTAATGGCTATTGGACGTTCTTCACTGGCTTGCGCTCTCTCCCTCACACTTTTGTTTTGTACAGCATTCCATCCTGGCCCCGAGAAAATTTTCATTGAAACTGGTGCAGTGCCACAAAAAGTTTCACTTCCCATAAATCAGCATTTATCTGATGAAAAATTCCTTGATTTTACGGTAAATGGAGCCAGTATGAGTAGGACGATTGGAAGACCTGAGCAAATAGGTGGCATTTTATGCACCTGCACATTATTCCCTAACACAGTAATCATAAAAAGAAATGGAGAACCTGCGGCACCTTTGAGACGAACAAATTTATTTGAGAATACGCTTCCATATATGTAGTGGAAAACATAGTGGGGAGATTTTATAAACACAGATAAAATGAAACAATGGGTGTCACCATACAAACCGTAACGAGTGTGATCAAGTAAGGTCAGCCATTACCAGCAGGAGAGGGAAAAAAAACCTTTGTATCCCCTGAATAGATATGTGGACACAGTTGGCAACGGGCTTTGTTGCAAGGATAGGTTCCTGGGTTAGTGGTTCTGTTGTCTGGTGTGTGGTTGCTGGTGAGTATTTGCTTCAGGTTGAGGGCTGTCTCTAAGCAAGGACTGGCCTGTCTCCCAAGATCTGAGAGTGATGGGTCGTCCTTCAGGATAGGTTGTAGATCCTTGATGATGCGTTGCAGAGGTTTTAGTTGGGGGCTGAAGGTGATAGCTAGTGGCGTTCTGTTATTTTCTTTGTTGGGCCTGTCCTGTAGTAGGTAACTTCTGGGTACTCTTCTGGCTCTGTCAATCTGTTTCTTCACTTCAGCAGGTGGGTATTGTAGTTGTAAGAACGCTTGATAGAGATCTTGTAGGTGTTTGCCTCTGTCTGAGTGGTCAGAGCAAATGCAGTTGTATCGTACAACTTGGCTGCTTATAGTTGACCAACTTCCCATTATTCTGCAGTAGACAGAAGGACAATCTGGCTCCGTGGAGTGGCGCAAATGTTGATGAGCTCATGACTGAAATCTACTAGCGCTTATGCCATAAGTATGTAAATATTCCACGAAATTCTGACTGTGAATTTTCACAATCTAAAAATTAAGGTGCGATTATGATGGAGCTGCAAATCGCTTCACCAGAGCAGAAGGTGCTCTGATTATATCAGACAGCAAATGTCTCACACTGTTTTGAAGCAAGTTGCAAATTATACCACATTCACGCATCATGGAAACAAACCACGACAACTTACTCCGATGCAATAGCAAGTTCTGATCAAAACAAAACGACTAAAAAAATCTAAATTACAAGACTTTGGCAATTACAGGGAATATGTAGCAATTTTCTTTCCCTGGGATCATATCAATCCAGCAGATTACTCCCTGCTCTCCAATGAAATCAGTTCTCATGATGTACGAAATACATTTTGAATCAACCTGCTCAACATATAGCTGTTGTTTGACCCATGGAATAATTTTAATCTCTTACTCTGGAGGAATATTAATGCCCTTTAATTGATACGCTCCCTAATTTTCCTTATCAGCCAGTTCCCTCCATCTTAAACTTTGAAAGGTATTTAAGCAAGAAAATACGACAGGGACGTTCTTATCACTCCTTCATACAGAGGAGAGGGCTGAAAGAAATTTCTGTATCACAGTTTGTGGGGCTGGGCTACAACAATAGGGCCACATTCTGCCTTTGGTCCGCAGCAGAATTCCTACCTGGTGAAGGATGTCAAGGCTAATTCCTCACTCTGGTACTTCGATGCAACAGGTGGTACACCGCAAGGAGTCGAAATATTAATACTGGCCACTTCAGGCTTGTATTAAACTGCCAAGGTATCAGCTTTTCTCTGACCTTGGATGGGTAGAGGCTGCCACCAGCCAAGTTCAGAACCCCTCTGAGAGACCAGGAAGGCGCACGTGGGAATTTCTCCCTGTGGGGTAGCCTCAAGCACTTTCATCCCCTCCCTATGGGGAACAGCTGAGCAAGAAAGAAAAAAGGAAATCACTGTTGCCACACGCTAATTAAACAACATATGCACAAAAATATTAAGACACAAAAATCCAATTTTGTGAATTTTATTAATTAAAAAAAGGAAAGATAATACATCTGGAAACTCAGGATATTGCTAGATTTTAAAAGATCAGTCACAAGAATAGCAATCTTGAGGTCCAGTTTACAGATTACAAGCAAAAGAAAAGAACCTCAGGTTTGTACGGGGAGTCCAGAAACCATAAAGAAATAAAAGGCATAAAGCTAATTGCATCTTCATAGATATTTTCTGATCTACCTACATATCTGGGGTTTTTACTGTGTAGATTCTACGTATAATACTGATGATTTTGCACACCTGGCTCAAGGTTATCACAGAATAACTCGCCATAGCTGTCTCCCAAAGAACAACAACAGACAGACTAAAGGGGAGTCTTCGTTCAATTTTAAAAAGTTCTAGTCCCATAGACTTTTCTGGCCAGGTGCTAAACCACTTTGTTTCACCTTTGCATAGCAGTGAAAAATTTTAAACCTTTACAGGTAGAGCAATGAGAGAAGAGCTACTAAAAGAGATTTTATAGCTACTGGCTGGATGACCATATAAGGGAGTTACTCCCCCTCCTTCATTTAACCACAAAGGTTAAAACAGAATCTTTTCGCAGTAGCTAATATTTTACTTGGGAAAATAATTGTTGCATTAGTCTGCATTTAGTGGAAAATATGAAACCATCTCCTTTAGGATCATCATTGTTTCTGGACTTCGTTTCAGCTAAGACAGAAACTGCAGACGAAGCAGGAATGTTTCAGTAACTAGAAAGGCACTGACAACTGTAAACAATTGATAAGCCTATGTGGTCAATGCCTGCCCAGTATCTCAGGTCTTAGAACACTGCTAACCCTCCTTTCACTACTCACTGAAACCACTCATCCCTACCGTCCCCCCACCCCCCCTCCTTCTCTCTATATGTATGTACTCTTGTTATTTTTCCTTTTTTTCTTCACTTGTAACAATGTCTGTCTCTATATGTACAGATAAATGAAAATGAATTGATAAGATAATGCATATAAATGGCCACTATGGCATCGTATCTTCGAAGCTTCTTGTCAGTCTTCCCAGTACAGTCTTCCCGCTTCAATATTTTCTGGGCTTGCCTGATTCTTGGGGAAAAGAATCTTTTTCCCGAACAGTTTTGGAGCAGTGAGAGGGGTGTGATTGGGAATCTTTGGAGAGTTTCTCACAACCAGAGATAGAGGTAAGTACCTTTATATTTACCACCTTTAGCGAGCACCTTGGTTCGGGACTCCCCAAGGGACCCCTCTGAACCCCTTTTAAATGTGAACCCCGTCTAGGACGCACATGCAATAGGACTGAACGGGACTGTGTTTGAGGCTAACGTTGTTGGGGTGCAGGGATCGCTGGAGTCGAAGTTTGCACTGCCAGGTACTGAGCACCAGGGCGTGTGCTGCAGTGGAGGGAGGACAAGGCTGTGCTAAGGCTGTGCTCAGTCTGTCTCCCCTGGAGAGCCACTGAAATGGGTTTCAGGAACCTGTCTTAGGAATTGCCCCAGAATGGGTCAATGATACCCTGCACGGGGGAGGGGTGAAGAGACTCGTTGCCGTGCCCCAGGGTGCAGGTAAGATATCTACTAAAGCAGGGATACTCATTGATTAGCCCCGGGAAACATCTGTGATGCCCTCAAAGGGAGAGAGATACATTGGTTTTATAAAAGGGAAAGATGAGACGGTTCAAAAGACAGCTGGAATGAAGTTATGAGTACGCTCAATAGCGAGTTGTGGTGGTCTGGTCAGACTAAAGGAAGACTCGCGAAAGGGCTCGTAATAATGTTTTGCGAATATGAAAGAAAATTAGAAGAGTTGGGAAAACTCTAAAAATCTCTTCCGTCAGAGAATCAAAAGGCAGATTTCGAACAAAAGCTAAATCAGCTTGAAGCAGAAAACAAGGCTCTAAAAGCAAAACTGCCTTTCGTATTCTTGCTAGCATGAAATAGAAAGTAATTTCACTGACCCTGATTCAAGCAGCGATATTGATAAAGACTAAAATGTTATTAATTGGAAACACCTTAAGAAACAAATTCAAAATTGAAACCTGGCATACACGGGGGAACAGCAAGATAATTAGCCCCTCGTCCTCCCCCAACTTTTTACACAAAATTAAGTGCCCATGCTCCTTTGGCCCCTGTCCAAGTGACCACTGAATGGCCAGGGA
Source organism: Chelonia mydas (assembly GCF_015237465.2). NCBI lineage: Eukaryota > Metazoa > Chordata > Testudines > Cheloniidae > Chelonia > Chelonia mydas. The sequence goes on along the minus strand of NC_057852.1, from coordinate 4,885,794 downwards.
CAGGTGAAAACAGTGGCTCATAATACTTACAAGTACTCTCCTCTCAGCAGAAAGGAAATGAAGGGCTTACCGAAAGATCTCCCTGATCTAAAGCCCAAACACCCAAAATTGATATTCTGGAAAACAATAAATCTGATGGTTACATTACATCCCAGAGATCTTTACATCGTAACAAAAGCTAAATGCCCCCTATCTATTATGGGCCAAGATCCCTACCGAAGGATGTTTGTGCCTCTGTTAAATTTGAATCTGAAAATCAAATGACCCTCACCTTAAGGAAGCAGTCCAAGAATCCTTGGGGAACGGAGCAAGTTACTGGGGACCGATCATGGGCTGCGAACAAGGCAAGGACGAGTCTTCCTCTCAATATTGTGAGAAAAAGTGGGAGATGTACAGGCATTGCAGACCCAAAGAAAACCTAGCAGGCATTTTTAAAGATATTAAAATGCCTTCTGCCAAGAGCCCTTAATTTGGGAGTGAACCCAAGGTATTATTATGAATCTATCTGTATGCGGTCCTCTGAATGCGAAGTCAGACCAGCTACAGAGATAAGGAGCAAGGCTACTCGCGTTTCTGTAGTTAGAGCAAAAAGTAATTTAGCCTGATATAATTCTGGATGTCTTGGACATACTCAAAAGAACGACAGTCGCAAAGCCCAAGAGCCTAGTCAGGGACAGAACCACAGACCGTTGAATCCCTGCAGTATCTTACTGCCCTTTCAACCTGGTCCTGGCCGCATCACCACACTCCCCCTATCTCACAGTATTTTGTATTTGGAGAAACCGGACATAGGGAAGCTGGGTGCTCAAGCCTAGTAGCCCTGGGCAACCGGTACCAACCTGTATTTCAACCAGCTGTCTACCCTTAGTCACAACTAAGCAAAGAGGAAATGGTCAGCGAGAACAGCTGATGCAGATATAAATCCCTCGAGGCCACAAAATTTGTCGTGGAAACGGAAGCGTCTGTTTCCATTACTGACCTCCCCGTTCCCACTATTTTATGGGTAACAGGTGCACAAATTCTAACCTATTCTTTTGGACCCAATATTGTATCCTTTTAGGTAACAACAGTTACTCCCCACGTTAATCCTCCTGGCAAAAATACATAATGCAGCCTCCTGGAACCTCCTCTTGATACATGTTTCAAAGCTGGCCAGTGTGTGCAACTCCCTACAGGAGGCAGCGTCGAATGTGTAAAGAAACCAGACACTTAGCGTATCCCCATCCTGGACCACATGGGACCTATTGTGGTTACAGCTCACCTCCAAGAACATCCAGGATCCAAGGTCTCAATCCAACCACCACAGTTGAAGAGCAGTCTCTTCCTGCATTTCAAGATGTCTGGACTGTAACTGGATATTTAGCATCAGGGGATGTGGAAATACAAGTATAGGACCCCCGCCCCCAATTTCGGGATGCAAGGTCATACAATTCTTGGGTCAAAGGTCAAACTACCCAAGCCGGTAGACATACACTATTATTTTCTGACTGCAATTGATGTAGCTCATATAGGATTTTTACAAAATCACGGCGAAAACCTCAGATGCTATAGTCAGTCTGGCTAGGTCACGTTGCCGAAGGTAATCCTTGTAATATGCTGGCTCGTGATCTGTTTAACATTGCAAATGTATTAAATGTATGCCTGGTATTTTCCCCTCCCATACCCTTCGTCCCTCACCCTTGTCCACATTGTACACATCTCTACAAAACTAATAGTAGCCTCTCTACTTCCTCCAGACTTCAACTTCAATTTCCTTGGTGTGTATCCTTCTGTCAGTACTTCTTTCCGTTTCAAGTCTATTGAATATGTGGTAAATAATATCGTGTATAAAGTAGGGCTGTCTGGATACCTGACACCGTGCTCTGACAATGCTACACTGATGAGAACTCGGACTCTTGCACAGAAACGAACAGGTACATCGTGTATTCGTGGTCTATCCTTCGTCCTTTAACTTTGTCGTTTTCTGTTGTGGATGTCCTCCCTCTTGCAGACGGTGAAGTGGCTGTAGAAGTATCTGCTGCCCAGTAGTGTTTCATCACCACTGCATCTTATTACATGTAGGGACCATTACAGTGCCAGGTAAACACTTCAGTGTGCCTGAAAATTACTGATTTATTTACCCTAGGTGACATGCACCTCCCCGGCCGTGTGTTCACTGCAATGACAAAAGATCCTTGGTGGTACTTGAAGGTATATGTGGACAATGCACCGGTTCAACTAGCCAAGGATCTACTTCTCAAAGTGATCCTGGCTGCTGCATCTGCGTTTACCACCGTTCTATAACCACGTCACCAAAGGTCGCATTCAAAGTCCAGCTCTCCAGTCAAACCACCCCACTGGACGACATTTCTACAGCCCCATTTCTTAGTGGAACAACTGTCCAACTAAGACGCTGCTCTCACTTCTATATTTGTGTTACTAGCCTCTCTTGTCATGTGTGGGTATTTTAGATACATGCTTAAATATCATTATTTTTTCTACTTTTACCTCCGTTCCCAATTCCCCTCTCCCCCTCCCACATCGTTTGGGCAACCCTAAAACAGATCATGCATATTAAAGTATTAACTTTATGTCACTTAATAGCTTGATTTGTCCAAAGGAGGGAATATAGAGTTGAAATATAGCTAACACCTAAGACAGAAACAGGAAAGAGTTGAAATATAGCTAACACCTAAGACAGAAACAGAAACAGCAGACCAAGCAGGATTGTTTCAGTAACTCAAAACGCACCCACCGGATATCTGTAAGCACTCATACGTACCCACCACCCCACGTCCTTCCCCCACAAGGTAGCAATAGACTTTGTATGCAATTGTGATGGCCTCTATATGTATGTACCCTTCTTATTTTATCTTTGTTCAGGGTTTTCTTTTGACTTGTAAGACTGTCTGTCTCTGTATGTACAGAGCTATGCAAATGAATTGATAAGAGAATGTATATAATTGACCACTATGGAAGCTGCTTGTCAGTCTTCCCGGTACAGTGAATAAACCCCCTTCAGTATTGTCTGTGCCTGCTTGATGCTTGGGGGAAGAATCTTTTTGCCTAATAAGCTGCAGGGAGGAAAACCAGGAATGTCTGATAAATGCAAAGTAATGTACAATGGAAAACATAATCCCACCTATACATATAAAAGGATAGGCTCTAAATTAGCTGTTACCACTCAAGAAAGAGATCTTGGAATCATTGTGGCTAGATCTCTGAAAACAGCCACTCAATGAGCAGAAGCAATCCAAAAAGGGATCAGAATGTTGGGAATTATTAAGCAAGGGATAGATAATAAGACAGAAAATGTCACATTACCTCTCTATAAATCCATCTTGAATTCTGCATGCACATGCGGTCGCTCCATCTCAAAGAACATATATTAGAATTGGAAAAGGTTCACAAAAGGACAACAAAAATGATTAGAGGTATGAAATGGCTTCATTATAAGGAGAGATTATAAGAGTGAGACTTTTTATCTTGAAAAAGAGATTACTAAGGAGGGCATGATAGAAGTCTATACAATCATGACTGTTGTGGAGAAAGTAAATAAGGAAGTGTTGTTTGCTCCTCATAACACAGGTACTCTGGGTCACAAAATGAACTCAATGGGGAGCAGATTTAAAACAAACAAAAGGAATTATTTCTTAACACAATACAGTCTGTTAAACTCTTTGCCAGGGGATCTTTTGAAGGCCAAGACTATAACAGAGTTAAAAAAAAAACTAAATAAATTCTTGCAGGATAAGTTAATCAATGGCTATTAGACAGGCTGGACAGGAATCGTGTCGCTAGCCTTTGTTTGCTAGGAGCTGGGAATGGGCGACAGTGCATGGATCACTTGATAATTAGCTGTTCTGATCATTTCATCTGGGGTAGCTGGCATTGGCCACTGTCAGAAGACAGGAGACTGAACCCAGTATGACTGTTCTCGTATTCTTATGTTCTTGTTTCTACCTCAGTTTTCCCACACTTGCAACTGGAAAAGGATGTTTCACTTCCTGTCCTGAAGTGCTGCCTAATTCAGCCGTAAGATTGTGAATAAATACTATGTTTAACGGGTGTTGAGGCTCTGCCAGTGTATACTTTGTACATTGTGGTTAAGTCTTTTTGGTCTGACCCAGTATGGCTATCTTTATGGGATTATGTACTGTATTGGATACACTGCTGCTGTTTCAAATGTTCAAATACAGGAAACCGTTGCTGTATCAGACCTCACCGCGCACTATGGCCGTTCTTATAGTCTTATGTTATGTTAGGAATGGCTCCTTTTTCTAGTTGTAACGTCCTCCATTTTGTCCCTTTTCCTGAGCAGGAGGGAACACAGAGCGGCAAAGTGAACAATGCACCCTAGTGCATTGTCAGAGAAAGAAAGTATGTCACTGCAATGCGATCACTATTGGTGGGAGACTCTCAGCTCTCTACTGCCTTCACGCACTACTGAATCCAGGAGCAATGTAAGCGCACAATAGCGGAGGTTTCCGATACTACTAATTAACATTAGCAGTAACAGCCCACTCAGAGGTAAATTGGGCCACATTACCCCTCTTGTACAGCTATTATTTCAGGACCGCTTTTGAACTGTGCCCGACTCCTCTAGCCTTGCAAGAGGAGCTGGGAACCTCACTCCCTTCTTGAAAAATCCCAGTTTCAGTCTACCTACTTCAGACGCTGTCAGGCAGCCGGGCAGTGGTGCACATTCAGAAGGCTTTCTTTGAACCCAAGAGTGCTGTACACCAACATTTCCTTTTAAATGAAAATTTGTGTTTTGTAACATATTTAATTTATGGCTCCATTAAAGATGCTTCTTTTATTTCTAGTCAGATAGCTAATAATACCCTCTAGCTGCGATGCACTAATGACCAAAAACAACAGTATTTTTCAGATTGAGATTTTTTTTTACTTGGAGACTCCCCAGGTGTAAAACAGCCAAGGACAAGAAGGGAAGAACAGTGTAGGTACTGAAGTTTCAAGGGAATTTAAGGACAGATGAATTTGTCAAAGAATGGTGATATAGACAAAGTACATCTTTAAAATGTACAATATTCTTTCCCTCCCTAAATAATGCATAGAGGCTTTAGGGTTAAAGTATTATCTAATATTTGCATTTTAACATTCAATAAAGTCGTTGAAAGCAAAGTCCATTTTGTTTTCTGTAAGCACTTCAAAGAGTACAGAACCGATAGCACAAAATTGACTACCATCTCTTAACCTTCAGTGAGCTTCTACTCCCCAAGGGAGTAGAATTAATATTCAAGGACAGGACTATAATATTATACTGATGCTCAACACCAAAACCAATTAGCAGCTATATGTTCGGCTCTGAACTACGGCACAGTGTGTGCTATTGTCATACTGTATATCAACACTTTCAGTATTGCTATATATTAGTCCTGTTTTCTATGAGGGGTTGTGGCCAAGGCTGTATTTAAAATGATACAGAGATAAGCAGTAAAATCCAGTCCTTTCTGCCTTATCTTCTTCAATTCCTTGAAAGGGAACAGAGTTAGGCCAAACCTTGGTAGTTTTGAAAGCCACTCCTTAAAGAAGAATAAAAATCATAGTTCCACCAAGACTTTATCTTTGATATCTTTATAAAAAAATTACGCTTTCAGTGGTGGATTTGAAAACAGTGTTGGAATTGTAGGCTGTTAATTTAATTCGTAAGGGGTTTTCTGATCCTGCTGGCAGGCTAACAGTTCTGGAGGGAAATGTGCAGAGGCTCATAGACTCATGGAATATCAGGGTTGGAAGGGACCTCAGGAGGTCATCCAGTTCAACCCCCTGCTCAAAGCAGGAACAAATCACCAACTAAATCATCCCAGCCAGGGCTTTGTCAACCTGACGTTAAGAACCTCTGAGGAAGGAGATTCCACCACCTCCCTAGGTAACCCATTCCAGTGCTTCACCACCCTCCTAGTGAAAGACTTTTTCCTAATATCAAACCTAAACTTTGCCCACTGTAACTTGAGACTCCTTGTTCTATTCATCTGGAAAGAAGAAGCTTGGACCAAGGAGGGAAGAATTGTGCCTCTTTGTTTTAGGGAGCAGTCTACCTTCTCTTTCTCTCTGTGCTTTGTTACTGGAGTCTAAGACTAGAGGTAATGTTGCAGTGCAGCCTTCCAAAACAAAGATCTGATTTTTTTCCCCCTCTCTGTGTGTATACCATGAACAAAACAAAGCACATATGTTAATCTTTCCCCTGAGCAAATTTTTAGCTCACTTCTGCCAAGCAATATCAGGAATAACTCCACTTAAATCGATGAGCCTGGTTTTCATTTGTGCTGAGGCCCCAACACTATGTCTCTGTAAAAAGGGCACTCATGTGAATGCCAAAGTGGTGTGAGATTCAATCTCAATCGGTTGACAGTGATGTAAAAGTTTTGTGAGGTCAACGTTAGGCTCAATGTTTCAAATTTCTCATCTGCTAGTAAAAGAACATATTAAAAATAAAGAAACACGGCTTCTGAAAATGCAAAGAAATAAATGTTTACGTTAAGAAAGAAAAATATGCTGACTTTCAGAGTTTGCTTCTTCAGGGCATATTATGAATGGAGAGAGCTATATATCATGAAAGGGAAAATAAAAGCCACAGAGAGCATGAGTGTCACCAAAAAGGATTCTGATTTGGAACCATTTAGTTATGTTAAATTCTGATGGAAGAATTATAGCAGATGCAACTACAGGAAGAATACTCAAGTCTTATTGCTATAAAAACTATATCTAGTGTGACCTGAAAAGTAAAATAAGGCTTTTCTCGAAGAAAAAAAGCACAAATGAGTCATACATAATATTTAAAAATAGTTTATAAAGGGATAATAAATAGATTTTTTTAAGCTCGTGATTTCTTTAGTGGTAGTTTAGCTGGTGTTAAGTCTATCAGCAGAATGTGTTATCTATAGTTATAAGCCACAGTTTTAAAAAACCCAGTTATGTTCTTGGACTATAGAACTATGAATAGGCCATCTGTTTAAATATCTGTTAATCACTTATTAATCCTTTATACATGGACCAGCAATATATGGTGAAAATGGTGAAATGGTGAAAGTCAAGTACATTTTAATCTGGAGCTTCACTTACTTTTTAACATGAGATGCTTCATCAATAACGGTAAGAGCTCAACAATTTTTCACTTTTACGTCTATTCTTCTTACCTGAATGACATTCACCACCTTTAAAAAACAGGCCACTTAACTATTTTATTGTAAATTCTAGTCTCCAAATACCGATAATAAAGAAAAAATTTTAAAAATTTAGCGGATACGCCTTACCTGAGCACTCTTGTTACAGTGTGTATGGTAACACCCATTGTTTCATGTTCACTGTGTATTTCCATCTCCCCACTGTATATCCCACTGAATGCATCCGATAAAGTGAGCTGTAGTTCACGGCAGCTTATGCTCAAATAAATTTGTTAGTCTCTAAAGTGCCACAAATACTTCTTTGGGGGCGGGGGGGGCTCTCAAATCTGTGGTGGAATGAACAATTATGAAAGAAGGAACCGCAAGGAAATCAATGTGCACGGAATGTAAAGTGTTAGCCCCTAAAACCTTTACTGTGTGCTTTTTATTGCTTTTGCACTAATAGGGCCGAATTAAAAGAAAGCGATTGGTACAGTCTCAGCTGGCTGTTGTACAGAAAGAATTATGCTTGTTTCACACAGCTATTTTTACGTTTACAACTAGATTTTTGCTTTTAACTGCAGTAACCATACTGAATTATGAAGTTGCTGAAATAGATCCACTATTTGAAGACCAAGGGGAAACTGCAAGGTCAACATTATCATTGCCTCAGTGGAATGTAAGTGACTGTACTTCAGCTCTGGCCAAATGCCCATGGAAACTAGGGGTAACGTTGAAGTTTAATCCTGCATTTCCCATTTGAACAGATATACGAGGCTAGACTTTCGAAAGACCTGAGCACCCAAGAGCTCTTGTTTAAGCTCTAAGGGCCATATTTTCAAAGGCCAGCCTGCTTTCTGGTTCCGCTGTACTCTGCAAAGGATAGGGTGATGAAGGAATTGTGAAGAAAATCCTAACCTTGTAACATAAGGTGAATAGGGAGCTGTATAACAGGATTCATTCGGATCATTTGGAAAATTAGGAGACTCCAATGTGACAAGCCTCGATTAGGAAGCGTCAAACACTCCCAGCACTGAGATGAAGGGAAATAGAAGTGAGGTGCCTTGAACAACTCCATGAGTTTGTAGCAAGCCTTATTCCACAAATATTGCATGTTTGTAGATTGCCTGGCAAAATGCACCTCCAGTCTGGTTATGGCCGTAGAGCACTTTTCAGAGTCTTAGAAGAACAAAAATAATAAGAGAACAAGATGATCAGAATGGAAGATAATCTTACAGGCAGTAAAATTCAAACCATAGAAAATCCGTCTAGGCAAAACCTTATGTTACAAAAAGACACAAAAACAGTTATATACATTTCCTCCAGCACAGGGAATTTCATAGTCCAAAACAAAGATAACCTAACACATTTTCTAGGTAGATTACTTACTAACTTTACAGGAGTTGGAGGGCTTGGATTCTTGATCTTTTTCCGGCAAAGATACCACACAGATGGATAAAAGCCTTTCCCCCCTCCAGATTTGAAAGTATCTTGGACATTTTGGGTCAGGTAGCAGCCTGAGCTTCTTCACCCTTTGAAGATAAAAGGACTCTGCCTCTGGCCAGGAGGGATTTTATAGCACTGTATACAGAAAGGTGGTTACCCTTCCTTTTATTTTTATGACACGCCTCCAGATCACAGATAGCGTGGGACAGCCAGTTGCACATTGGCTATGATTTCTTCCTAGAGCTGTAGGAGAAAACAGAGTTAAGAAGACGCATACACCTTTAGATATACTACTGATTATATAAATACTAATGTTTTCCACATTTCAATAACGAATTGAACTAGTTGATTCTGGGAAACTCTCACGGTAGAGTGCATCAGCCACTTTGTTAGAAGCTCCCGAACTTGTTGTATGTCGAAATCAAAGTGTTGAAGAGCCAAAGCGCATCGAAGAAGTTTTTTTCCATTGTCCTTGGCGATATGAAGCCACTGTAGTGCAGCGTGGTCGGTTTGCAGGTGGAAACGCTGTCCCCAAACATATTGGCGTAGCTTTTCCAGAGCGTTCACAATGGCGTAACATATCTTTTTCACGCTTGACCAGTGTTCATTTTTTTAGACTTTTTTTTCTAAGAAACACGACAGGATGGAATTTTTGATTCGGTTCTTTTATATCCTCCTTGGACACATTCAGGAATTGCTTCTGTAACATACAATCCCGTATTCCTCTAAAGCTCGTTACAGCCCATCTTTTGAGCCATGTATCAAACAGATCGTTCATTTGGTTTACATAAGCCACATTACTTAGTCCAGGCCCTCTCTTAAGGGTTTGAAATTTTACTCTGTATGTTTCAGGGGTAACCTGAAATTTTGAAAAACCAAATCCTTGAATTTATCATAGTTAGAAACCTTGTCAATAGGCACGTTGTTGAATATATCCAGAGCTCTTTCAGTCAATTTTGCGACCCATGTGGTCATCTTGTGAGCTTCAGAAATTTTAGGAGTTAGTTGATAATGGATTCCGTTTTCTTTGACTTTCTTTTATCATGGACTTCAAAGGGAGCTTTCTTTGAGGTGCATCTTTGCTGTGACATAACTATATGAGTTGGCTAAGGCCGACAAGCTCGTTGAGTTTACTTTATTAAGGTGTAGTAGGCAACAAGGGGGGTTCAAGCACAATTCAAAGTCTGTGGAGAAAGCCCTCCTTCTCCGTACACAGCTGTTCCTTTTGTACTGAGCTTACTATACTGATTATCCAGCCTCTGTACTTCTTGCTCTCTTATTAGAAACCAGAGAGACGTTTTCATAGTATGACTGTCCAAGAGACAATCGACAAGAGAGGAAACTGAAATTTGAAAGTCAAACTCTAGTTTTAATTATGGACATAAAAGACTTTGTTGGGTAGAGTTAAAGAAGTAAATCAAAATTCTGCTCCAAGATTTACTTCTGTCCCAAAACTGACTTCACTGGGTTTGGAAGAGTGTAACTGAGGGTAGAGTCTGCTCCAATAAGTGCATTTAATTTCCGTAAAATAAATGTTTTACGGAAGGTTATAAAACTTGTACTCTTTACCACCACACTCTTTTCAGAAATAGGTACTTCAGTGTGTATGTGTGACGAACAGCTGCATATATAGACAGTTAAACCAGACTTTGTATGACCTTTTAACTGAAGCATGCCATCACATTTAATCGCATCATTGGGTAAGAATGAGTGGTTGAGTCTGTGACTGCATTCAAAGACACATCACCTGCCCAAGGAAAGGCTAAAAGAACGTAGGCCCCGACCCTGCTGTTATAGCACATATTAAAGCCAATGGAGTTATTCTGGTGTAAAATGTGGTACGTTACATCAGAATCAATCCCATAATGTTCCTTCCAGCTTGGAGTGCTTAGCAGTAACTAGAGGATAGCTCTCATCTCATCTTCAGATGGTAACAATTTGTAAGTATAATGCAAGCTTTCAGCTTATGTTAGTGCAATAATGGCCCAGCTCCACTTGTCAGAGGAATATTTATTTCAATACAACATATCTAAGATCTTCCGGTCTGGGCTTAGATCTGGATATAATTTTGCACATTAGTGCCAGGAAATCTGGCTTTTTCCAAAATGGAGTTTTTTTGTGAAAAGAAAGTAATATTTTTTAAGTCTCCAATTTTTTGGTTATTCAAAAATTATCAATGGAAAGTTTAAGTTGTAAAAAAATCAGTTTGTTGACTGTCGAAGAAATTGTTGGGTTTTGTTTCCTTTTTCAGGTTTCTGATTGTTGTAGTGTGACCCTTAGAACTTTTGATTGTTTGGCTCAGCCACATGGTAGGATTTTTTCCCCCAAAACAGGTAAATTTTGAAAACGAAATTGTGTGATTTTGAAAGTGAAAAATTCCATTGGGAAAAAAACCATGAAAATATGGAAAAAAAAAAACAAGTATGATGCAAATGTGATTTCAAGATCACCAATATTGCAGTTGATGCTTCCCTCCTCCATTTTTGACCAGTTCTGAATAGGATTTAGCTGTGACTGTGATCAAACCAATTTTAAAGTCTTAGTTGGCCCGAGCCATATGTTTGGCTCTTCTCGCTCTTAGAATGAATCATCAGGAATATAGAACTACAGGGAACAATGGGAAACCAGTAGTATTGTCTGTGATTAGTTGTTTGACATATGCATCCCCCATAACTATTTATACCCTGTGCAAGTTTATTAAAAATTAATGACAGTTATAATTCCTCATGTAAATCACTCCCCACTGCCCTGTACTCAACACTTCAAAGCTTCCTAGGAATGCATTAGCCAACTGGACAACCATATATATCGCAAAGAATCTGGATCGTATCCTCAACACAGAATGAGTTCATTTGGATTTCCTTGCAATCCTCCTTATTAATTACTATCCAAGATTTTCAGATGTTCAAGGCCAGAAGGGACCATTAGACTGCCTTCCTGTGTAACACCAGGCAGAAAGATTCCTGCAGTGACCCTTGCATGGAACTCCCATAACGTAGTGCCATTAGCAACTTTCACCAACTCTCTGTGCATTGGTCCTAATAACCACGCAGAGGAAGCCCAACAATAACTCTGCTGCACTTGGTGGAGCAACTGTTTGCTATGGGCTAATTCTATCCCCACTCTCTATACTGGTGTTAATAGCCAGTCTCGGTGCACAGGAGCTGCCCCAGGGCCTGAGAGTGAAGGAGTTAAGCCCATTCTCTCCTCACCATGCTGCACATCCTCGTGCGCACACTCCTGTGCACCTGCTGTGCACGGAGGATAGCCAGTAGATACGGGTCAGGGCACATTATCATCTCCAGCCTTAGTCTTTCTCTCAGCCCGGGAGGGCCCCATCCTGCAAACCTGGTTATGTGACCAGGCCCTAAAGGGTTTGTGTAGCAAGTGTGCACTACTTGGGCTGTCCCCCAACCCTAAGTTTTTAAATCCATGCCAGGACTTTGTCATGTACCCATGCGCCTTGTACCATTGGAACTTATCAGCTCAGAACCTTCATACCTCTGCTACATCTGTCAGGGCAGCTGCTTGATTTAGTCGAGTATTCTACCTTTCTCTGAGAGCTGCCTGGCAGAACTGCAGCTTAAGCTAAAATCAGTAAGGAAAATAACATTTCTTCTCTGTGTGCTCAAGCTGAGGAATTCCCTTCTTTTGAAGAGAAACTCACCTTGGGCTACTTAGGTTTGGGGTTAGGGTTTTTCTCTATAAAGCTTATTACACTATAAGGCTTGTTAGTTTTGGATGTGCTTTTTCAAAACAAGCCTTTCAACTCTAAACTTGTACCTGCTTGTAGTTTTCGGTATATGTGCATGTCCTGAGTTTTGATTTTAATTTGACCCGTTGTGAAGATCTTTGAAATGGATCTTTCTCTAAGACAATATGAACTATGGGTTATGCTTGGAGGCAGCACAGAGGCCTGTCTACCACTTACATGCCGCTTTGAAATCAAACAGTTACGCAAATATATAATTCCAACTGTGGAATGGAGACCTGGACTGATTATTTGCAATTAGCATAAGTGAGCACTGGTACATCTTGCCAGCCTGAGAAGAGCACAGAACTTTTCACATAAATGAATTTATGAACGGAGCAAGCTCTTTTGCACTAAAATTATTGTGATTATGAGCAATGCCCGTTCGTTTCAGCCTTCTAAATGTACCGAAAACTTAGTGAGGTGAATAACAAAGAAAAACGTTGTTGCATAGGGGGTGCGTCTCTTGTTTTTCGAAGAAACATTTAACTTGCCAAATTTGCAAATGGCTTCTTTTTGTGTGCAGTGTAAACTTGACATATGCGTACAAACAGGGTTTGCACACGAAGTGGACGTGTCATTGTGCAATAACTCTGGACCAGATTGTTATCCCCTTACTTGCAATGCATAGTATTGTACTCCATGAGTATTCCACTGACTTCAATGCATTGCACCGAGACACAGATACGGCCAGACTGATAATCCTAGAATAGTGCTTTTGAGTAAGGTTCTACTCAGTGTAAGAGTATCAGAATCCAGGCCAATATTTGCAAATCTATGTGCAGAGCAGTGGGTCTTTTTGTGCAAATTTTGCGCGTACACACACAGCAGCACCTATGGGTCTTATGAGCATAACACGTACAAGTGACCAGAAACAATGGAATTAGCTAACTAATAGTGCTACCAGCTGGCAAAATACACCATCAATAATAAATGCAGTGATGGAAGAGGACTGCAGGTAACATCACTTCTGCCTGTTAAGTTTGACTTTGGTACTTGTGGGTTCCTTCATCTCCTTTCCCAGTATCCTACCAGCCACAAATTATATCAGCTGGTATGTGGCTTTATCTAGCTTGGATCAGGGCCCCTCTGTGCTAGGTGCTGTACGTGAGCTTACAAAACAAGATACAGACAGACACAGGCAGCACAAGGTACCAGTGTGACAATGCTGGTTAGCGGGAAAGGCAGCAGTCTCAGCACACCAGCTGCCTCATGGTAGCGGACTTTTTTGTGGGCATCACAGTAAAGAAGAGTTGAAGGAGGACAGTGTGGCTTCTTTGCAGATGTTTATGGGGAGCACCTCCCTGGGGCGAGGGTTAGCATGGCAGAAAACAGGACGTGAAAGTCAACTTCTTGATAGTGATTAATAGGTGACAGGCAGCATGGGGATAGGCTGTGAAGCTCCGTGCTTGTCACTGAAGACAAGTAGTGTATGTATGAAGACGTAGAGAGGGAGGAGCCAGTGGAGGGACGCAGAGAAGGGACATTGTGAAAACTATGAGCCAGGAAAATGATTTTTACAGCAGCATTTACAATGGATAATGTGGGGCAAAGTTGTATTTGCCAAGAGAAAAGTTGGGCAACACCAATATTCCCTGCTGAAGAATACAGTTTACCAGACACATAGCTCTCCTTCAATGCAACACTTTTTAATGTTCATGGCTCTTGCAATTCATGGAGTGCAAAAAACCTCACAGTACATACAATTGCTTGGTGTCTCCTTTAAATTGTTCTCCTGTGCTCGGACTTGCTTTCTCCTCCTTAAATCACGTCTTAACCCCCTGTCCTTTGCATACCCTTCCTACCGTGACACGATCTTGTATCCCTAATGCAATACAGGAGAAAGCTGGACAGCATCAACCACCGTGGAGATGACTCTTAAAAAATAATAATTATTAAATATGGTTTGGGTTTCACCACAAAGCGGAGGGCTACTTGGGACGGCATGATGTGTGGAGTACACAGACAGCCAGCCTAGAGTTCTGCCCTCAGCACGGGAACAATTAAATTGAAAGCAGAACTGCAAAAGGCAAGAGAAGATGGCTTCAGATCAGGAAAAGACCTGTGTTATGCCACCATATCTCTGCTGAAGATGGCGGGAGCATCGGAATTCCAAACTGATGGAGGCCAGTGCTGTATTTTCGGCATGCTTCTACTGTGGAGCTAAAGGGAGAGCTGGCTCTAGACCTCAGATTTGTTGAAATGTGGAGTTTCCCAGAGGTAGATGTTATTGAACCTAGCCCAGGATGTGCCCTGAGATCTCCCTTCATCACTGGCGAGCCCTGCAGTGCAGGAGGAAGAACAAGCAATCACAGTTCAAGGCGTTCTGCCAGAGGTACAGTGCTCCAGAAGATCCCTGACGGCACAATCAGCACATTGTCCAGACGCCGGGGCTCTGCTTCCTTCCCAGCCAACACCGCCACATTTTGGGTAGCTGCTCCATCTCACAGAGGAGGAGTTTGTGGCAGTTTTCTTCTTTCACAACTTCCCCGTTGTCAGGGCGGTTATATACCCCACAATGGAATGGCAACCAAGGCGTGAACGCAAGAACTGCTGGCCAGCGCTGATGGGCAGCCTCACACAAGCTGGGCGAATAAAGGATCTGGGAAGCAGAGGGGCAGGGTGGCTGCCAGAGGGGCAAGCCCGCTGGAAACTGAAGCTTCTGGTTCAAAGCTGCTCCAGATCATGGACGACCATATCAACAGGCTGGAGAAGGCCACGGGGCCCGGAGAGGTAGGAAGGAGCACAGGGCCCAGCAGGAGGAGTTGTTGGGGCCCTGCTTGCACCTGCCTGGTTGAAGGGCCCTGATTTAGAAAGCAGTGGAGTGGGCAGACCTGGGCTCCCCTATCAACCCCTCAGAAAGCACTTGAGGTTATAGGCCTCAAGACAATAATTTTTCCTTTTTTGGTTTGGTGAGAAAAAAATGAACAAAAAATCGGTTTTGCTTCACACCAAATATTTTTCCAGATTTTTCAGTCAGCCCCCGAATGAATAATCAATTATTTGCTCAGAGCTAATTAAACTGCAGCGAAGCTCAAATGGCCTGTTTTATCCCCTACAGTTTGTAAAGTGCACACTTATTGTCCAGCGTTAGGCTTGACAGCTGAGCCTGAGACCAGCTGGCTCCCCCTCCCTAGTGAGCAACACAGGACGGGCAGCTGAATCACAGCTGGCTTGCAGCAGAATCACCTGATTGGCCAGACTGCCTCGCAGGGTAGAAGGATCAGCAGACTGGGTCTTAAGCCCAGTAGCTGCTCCAAGCGTTTTCCCACTGCTGTGAGAGCTCCTGTGCCTGCTTGTTTCCAACCCTGTTGCTGCTTGGGATTCAGCACTGCTCCTGTTTTGCCTCACTCCAGATAACCCAGTCCTGACCCTCGGCTCCGATTCCTGATTCCTGACTCCTGCTCTTACTTGGCCCATCTGCCCACATCCTGCTGACTGACACTTACGCATTACAGGCTAAATTCAGATGGTTGTAACTCTATTGACTTCAATGGTGACACTGGCTTTTACACCTCATCTAAATTTTGCACAGTGTCGTCAGTGGGATTGCATGGAGATGAGCCCAGAGCCCAATTTGACTGGACAAGTGAGCACCTCTAGACTTCAAACACATTTTTTGACCTTGTATCTGCCAGGTGGCATTTTCAGTGGGGATAAATTTCATACTCTGAGCATGATCTTCTGAGGTGCAGAACACGCTCAGCTCTGATTGAGTTCAGTGGGAACAAAAG
Source organism: Chelonia mydas (assembly GCF_015237465.2). Lineage (NCBI taxonomy): Eukaryota > Metazoa > Chordata > Testudines > Cheloniidae > Chelonia > Chelonia mydas. The sequence continues at coordinate 4,869,757 of NC_057852.1, read as the reverse complement.
AAGCTCAGCCTCAAACAGGATCAGGCTCTGAATCAGACTTTAGGGCAAAATCCTAGTCCCACAGAATTCAATGGAAGCTTTGCCATTGACTTCAATAGGGCTCAAATCTCACCCTTAGCGGTCTTTTTTAGAGTCTCTTTTGTGCATATAATAAAATGGGTGGCCAGAATAGGAAATATTGTGTCTTTCTGCGTGGTCTGATAACTAAAAATGAGGCAAAGCAATCCCCTCTCTCTCTCTTTTAAATCACCTTTGGGCTTAGACGAAGCATGGAAAGTTTAATGTCACAAGGAGACTTCTTTCAAAATGTACAGTCAGCTGAAGACAGAAGGTGATAAGGATAACTGTTCTGAGATTGTAACACTATTCACAAGTAATGGATGTTTTAGTACATATCTGTAAGGCGAGGTGACAGTACAAAGAAGCCAACTGCCAGCCCACTTACAAAAATGAAATAAGCATTGATTTCTAAGGATGCAAATAAACCAAACACAGTACAGTTATCTTCTATACCACGCAAACATGAGAAAGACCCCCACTTATATACTGCATCCTTTTTTCTTTCACATTGCAAAATTTTCATATTGCACACAAGTTAGGAAATTGTAAACAAATCCATCACTATTGTAGGCAGAATAAATAAAACTGGATCATTAAACCCCAACCCTCTATGCTTTCTGACTCAGACTCAAGAACAAATCAAACACCGCAGGGTTCTCTTAGCAGGTTAATGGAAATCTTACCAACAGGTTTCACATCAGCAACAGTGAGATAAAAGGAGACATATGTGACAATTGTTTAAGAAAGTCTTTTCTCATTTTTGTTGTTTTCCTTTTATTGGAAATCAACAGAGCAAGTTATTTTAACTACTTCAAAGGTTATTGTTTTCTCTTTTGGTAAATAGCGCCACTGCAGAGTAGATATAGAGTTGCTGGTATTCCACCATTACTAGAGAGAACCAGGATGGGTTGTAATGGGATTCTTAAGAAAAGAGGAAACTTCCTGTCTAGGTTGTTCTCTAGTTGTGACTTAAAGCACGGCTGTCAGTGTTTATGTCCTCACACTACATGGTGTCAAAAGTGCATGAATCTCTCTAAAGGAGGAGTCAACTTCCAAAAAAACCTACCACCATACTGCAGAACCAAAACGACCTTCCCCGGTAGATGGCCTGTTCCTGGAAAGGACACACATGCCTTACTGTAGTTCATTACTTCTCCATATATATTGGCTTGGCTATACTTTCACAGATGTCATTGGCAAAGGTCATTCAGAAACTAAAGTCGATATTTGCAAGACCTTAAGCTGATAATGGGTTTCAATTTACCTCTGAAACCTCCCTAGAATTTACACAGGCCTTTGACTTGAAACACTGTACGAGCAGTCCACATTATCCCCAGAGTAATGCGGAGCTGGGTAGAGCAGTGCATACCTTAAAAATACTTCTGCAAAAATCAGTGGATCCACAGAAAGCACTCCTTTTGGATTCTTTGTTTCTGAGTTCATTCACTCTTGGCACTAAGAGGGACCGGACATCAATCCATGTCCTCCAAACCCTTCTGAACCAGTCTCTTGTATTACAGAAATTGTAAGAACAGCCAGGCAAGGCGTATTAGTTTATCTGTTTTCTCAACTTGTGAATTTTCCCTTTGCTGGAGGGAGGTTTATCCCTGTTTTGTTATAACTTTGAAACTAAGGCTGGAAGGGGTTCCTCTGTGTTTCGTGCAGCTTTTGTTACCCTGTAAAGTTATCTTCCAACCTGATTTTACAGAGGGGATTTTTAACCTTTTCTCCTTTTTTAATAAATAAAATTCTTCTTTTAAGAACGGATTGATTTTTTTTTCAGTGTCCAAAGATCCGGGGATTTGGGTCTGTGTTCACTTTGTAACCAATTGTAACCAATATCCATTCGTCTCAAGCCTCCCCAGGAAAGGGGGGGCGTAAGGGCTTGGGGGGATATTTTGGGGGAACAGGAACTCCAAGTGGTCCTTTCCCTGATTCTTTGTCTAAATCACTTGGTGATCACTTGAACCTACCAAACCCGAGAAGGCTCTAGCTGATATAAAACACAGAATCTTGCCTGCCCAGCAACAGTCTGCCGTGAACATCCCCTTAGCACTGGCTCCTCATGGATCACAGAATCAAGCGCTGGTATGCCAAGCTGTCCATGGCACTGTATCCAGCTTCTTGAGATATTGCCATCCCTCCACAACCCTTATCTCCAGCATTAACTACGTTCCACCAGAATCACAGAACTGTCCACCAGTGGTGGGAAGAACATGAGTTGCGGGAGACAGAACTGTCACAGGGGCTGCACTGGGAGAGCCAGATCCTCAGCTGGTATAAACTGACATCAGTGGAACGATGCTGATTGACTCCAACTCAGGAACTATCCCAGGACAAGGAACAGCCTCTTGCAGGAGATAAGAATGAACATGGACCTTGCCATTTTCAGAACTGTGGGCAAAGCTTTTTTTCACGTTAACTCTCCCTCCATCCATTCTTCACACATGTGCAAACACTGCACATCCTGTCCCCCCTCTCCTCCCAACACAGGGTACCTTTACGGTACAGCTGGAGGTGTAATTTGCACTCGCTTTCATCAACCTAGTGCCTAAAAATAGCTTCTGTGGCCACAGCAGCATGGGTAATAGTTCCGGCTAGCCACCTGAGTACACTTCCATCCACTATGGGTACACAGCTATTTTTACAGCACTACCTTGAGCAATCTAGTGCGTGTACATCTACCTGAGCGGCAAATTACACCTCTAGATGTACTCATACAGAAGGCTGTGCAATCACCTACATAGAGAGAATGGCAAGAGGGAAAACCACAAGCACTTTGGGGGACAAAAATCTAAGCTTGTTCTATTCTAAATGGACAAAATATGGCAGCTCTTACTCAGGCGAAACTCCCAGAGTTTAGACTTAGAGTGTAAATAGTCAAATAGTAAATCAAATCACATGCACACTATAAAAGGAGACTCTAATGTATTTAACACTATTTAGAGTATGTAGGTTAGTAAGACATATATTAAGCGGCACAATTCTTTAATCTTTGCTTGTGTTGATTAGTAGAAGCAGTCCCACTGATTTAAATAAATTGGGCCTATTCTTAGAGTAAGGTGCTCTCAGTGTGAGTAAGGGTGGCAGAATCTGGCTCTTCAGGATTTGCTCGTCACTAGTTAATACATAGGCAGACAGGACAATGCCTGCTTTGCACAGGGGAAGTATCCGAATCATCAGTTTCGTAATCTTTGAAGTTAGTAGAGGTCTGGAGATTAAAATTAGCTCAGGACCCAATGTAACCTGCTGGTTGGCCAGTTTCATTCATGTAATTTCCAGCAGATGCAAATTTCTGTGGAATGGTTATGACCCAAGTACAAATGTCCCAAAGATATTTGTATGCAGCAGGCACAGAGTTCCAATCTGGTAAATGTATCTGAAACCCTGGAAGTTAATGTTGATGTATTAGCTTCATTACTTTTAATCATTTTTCAGAGGCTGTTTTCCTTCAGAAAGGGTCTCTGGAGAATAGTTGTATGTTTGATATCACTTGCTCGATAGTGCACTGAGCCGGGAAGAAAGAGGTCCCCTGTTACAGCAGACTGGAAACAACTCTCTGCTTTTTCATAGGGTTCATAGATATTAAGGCCAGAAGGGACCATTAGATCATAGTCTGATATCTGTAGCAGACAGGCCATAGAATGTCACCCAGTTATTCCTGTACTGAGCCCAGTAACTTGTGTCTGGTGAAATCAGATCTTCCAGAACGGCATACAGCCTTTATCTGAAATGGAGATTGCATCACTCCCCTTGATAGCTTGTTCCAGGGGGTTAATCTCCCTTGGAACAAACTACAAAGAAAACTGGCCCTATTGGAAGAGATATATTGATCAGATTAATATCATGGACCAAATCCTCGGCTGTAGTGCAACAGAGAAGATGGTGTGCAAAGGTAACTTTAAGCCACCACTGGGTTTCCTTTGTTCTAAATCCAGTTGTGAAACAGGCTGGCTCCCAAGCTTAAATTAGAGTCACCTGAGTGCTATTCTAACTTGTGTTGGATACCAGTGACTCCAAGGGGTCAGTGAGAGATGAGTAGTGTATAGAGAGGTCCTCTACACAGAGATGAATGTACATTCAGGGGCCTATCTCCCCAAGGAAAAGGGCTCGAAACTTTCACTTTATAAATGAAAGCTTGGGTATTTGGTAGGCATCTGAAGACAGCACAATGAGCCATAGCCACATTCTAAATTCCAGTCAATACGTTCCGCAACTGGAGTTGAATCAACCAAATCTTGTCAATATGGACTAGGTCTCACTTAGGGCAGCCCAGTAAATGCTCTTTTTCTCTCCCTTTCTTTCTGTTCTTTTGCTAGAAAGTAAATAAATAAAATTAGAAGATGTTATGAACTCTGAACACCTCTATTTTTAAGTTGCCATAATTAGGGGAGCCCTTATCTGATTTACTTTGAATGTTGTGAAAATTCTACTCATCTAGATCTACAGATTTAGCCCTAGTTCTACAGTACCAGTTTGGAAGCCTAAGATCATTGATGCTGGATTTTACAAGGAGACCAAAATGGGGCTTGTTCCTTCCCCACTCTGATCTCTAAGGTACAGCTGTGGGGACCTGCATGAAAACCTCCTAAGCTTACTTTTACCAGCTTAGGTTAAAACTTCCCCATGGTACAAACTATTTTACCTTTTGCCCTTGGACTTTCGCTGCCACCACCAAATGTCTAATACCGGTTACTGGGAATGAGTCCGTTTGGAAATGTCTTTCCCCCAAAAAACCTCCCAAATCTTACACCCCTTTTCCTGGGGAAGGCTTGATAAAAATCCTCACCAATTTGAGTAGGTGAACACAGATCCAAACCCTTGGTTCTTAAGAACAATGAAAAAGCATTCAGTTTCTTAAAAGAAGAATTTTAATAGAAGAAAAAGTAAAAAGAATCACCTCTGTAAACTCAGAATGGTAAATACCTTACAGGGTAATTAGATTCAAAACATAGAGAATCCCTCTAAACCTTAAGTTACAAAAAGACACAAAAACAGGAATAGCCAGTCCATTCAGCACAGCTTATTTTCTCAGCCATTTAAAGAAATCAGAATCTAACACATATCTAGCTAGATTACTTCCTAAGTGCTCCATTCCTCTTCTGTCCCCAGCAAAAGCACCACACAGACAGAGAGCAAGTCTTTGTTTTTCCCTCCCCCCAACTTTTGAAAATATCTTGTCTCCTCATTGGTCATTTTGGTCAGGTGCCAGCGAGGTTATCCTAGTTTCTTGACCCTTTACAGGTGAAAGGGTTTTTCCTCTGGCCAGGAGGGATTTTAAAGGGATTTACCCTTCCCTTTAAATTTATGAGAGGGCTTGTCATGGTAATTCATATGCACCCTTAGTCAATAAGCAAAGACTGCCACTCCATTATTAATGAATCCTTATGCCTGCTTGGAATCCCATTAGCTTCACATTTGTCTCCGGGGTGGCATGTGCATATACAAAGGTGTATATACCACCAACAATTAATCCTGAGTTACAGAAGAGACTTGATGAGCAGATAGTAAATATTCAGATAATAAATAATAATACTACAGACATGGATTAAAGTTTTTGCAGTATACAAATGGAGTTATTACTATTCTGTTTGCATTCCAGTAGCACCCAAGGATCCAAGTAAGATCAGAGCCTCATAGTGCTAGGTGCTCTACAAACATAGTGAGAGATGTTCCCTGCTCCAGAGAGCTCAAGGTCAAACTAGACAAGACAGGCAAAGGGCGGGACAAGAAACAGGGGCAGAGGGAGGTGAAATGAATTGCTGAAGGTCACACTGCAAGTTAGTAATAAAGCCAAGAACTGAACCTACATCTCTTTAATCCTGCTCCAGTGGCCCATTTGTTGGACCAGGCTGTCAAGACAAGAATGCTGCTGTTTGCTGTTAGTGTGTAACAACCCAAATCAGCACCGCAACTTGAAACGTGAGCAACTACTCTTTTTGTCTCTTGGGTCTCAAAGGACAGGCAGACGCTAAGAACTTGGCTACTTTCCCAAGCATGGCACTCAGCGGACAGCTCAGGGAGGAAAACTAACTCAGCCTTGCAATAACTGCATCTTAGAGCTCCTCCCGAGTGAGTGAATAAAATGGACTGCTGTCTTAAAGAAGGCTATGATAAAAGTGGTCAACAAAGCTAGCAAATTAACAGCAGATCAGTGGTTAGAGCACCGGTCTGGGAGACCGGTCTTCAGCTACTTGCTGGATAAGAGACAGATGGATTCTCTTTCGCTTGGTGCTAGGGCAGCGGAGGGCCAAAGTTGCTATTCTGTGTGATTGGGTTGATTGATTTAATCCTAGATTACGCTGAATCAGACAGAGCAGGTGTTTGAACTAGAGATGCCCTCACTGCAATCTAGTGACCTAACCACCAGGCTATGAAAATGCATTTTGTTTCAAAAATAAAAAACTATGGGCTATCCTCGAAAGATTGCAACATTTGACCTGCTCTGTTTTGAACTCTCTTGAACCAGCCATGTGAGTTTTAGCAACTGCTTAGATCAATGAATAAATTGAATCCTTAATGTGTTTAAAACAAAAGAAAAAGATCCCACCCATAACGCTTACAAAACACACAGAGCTGAGCAGAACAGGCTTCATATTATCTATATAATTGAAAGTGTGCTGTGCCAGGCTCAGGCCAGATGACTACAGGACAGTGATCCTATTAGGATCTGGGAAGTGGGTGGGCAAAGCTAAAGGATCCCTCCCAGCCTAAGAGGGGGATCCACAGGACCTTGACACCAAATAAATACGGGGGACAACTAATGAAATAACAGGGATAGGAGTGTGGTCAAAGGATCAAACGAAGGGAACCCAATGGGGATACTGAGCTGAGAACCCTGGACAGCGCCCACTGCTCCTCAAAGGCATCAAGGGAGTCAGTGGACACTGCCCAGAGGAACTCTGCCCGGATACATGAATGGACGGAGGATCGGAAATAGGTCCCACAGTCACAGGAGACTCCATCGGCCAACCTCCTCACTCTGGTTTTATAGATGGCCACTTTAGCTAGGGCCAGGAGGAGGTTGACGAGAAGATACTATGCCTTAGTGGGGTCACGGATAGGGAGTGCATAAATAAAAAGGTGAGGGGAAAAGTGCAGCCAAAAGCATATCAAAATATTTGTGAGGAGCTGGAATAGGGGCTGCAGCCTGGCACACTTGAAGTATATGTGTGCCAGGGTTTCCCTCATGCCACAAAAGGGGCAGGTGTCTTAGATAGGAGTGAACCGCGCCAAGTACATGCCCGTGCTCACAGCTCCATGAAGGAGCCACCAACTGATATCCCCGGCAGGCCTTGGGACCAAGGTGGAATATAGGCTGGCCCACTGGTGCTCCTCACCCTCCAAAGGTGACAGGAGGTCCCGCCATTTTGTATCGGGGTGGGACACGAGGGTGAGGACGTGAAGGGTGTGGAGCACGAGCGTGTATAGATGTTTCCTTGGTTAGGTCTGGAAGCAGATCAGCTGCAGCTTGTGCAGCTGGTTCATGGTGAAGGGGCGGGGGGCGGGTCAGTTGGGTCCACGGGGCAGAGGTCTGATGAAAAGGGCCGGCGGGCCTGGGGTGGAGGGTGGGCGTGGTGTGCCCTCGTGCAGGACCTGGTCGAGGTAAACCCGAGCAGTGGGCGGCAAAGCGGCCCTCACCTCCTGCAGTACACGCCAGGGAGTAGGAGGTCTGGAGAGCTCCATCTGCTGAGTGGGCGTCAGTGTCTCCTGTTGTAGTCCAGGAGATCTCCAACTCTGGTGACTTCTGCCAAGACCAACCTCTGGCGCACCGAGGGGGACTCTGCCACCTGCACCCGGAGCTGGAGGTTGTGTAGCAGGGGATCCGTGAGGAGATCTGCCCCCTCGGTGGCCGCCACAGACCTGGTCATTGAAAGCAGTTTCCAGGTCCAGAGGAGGTGCTGGTAGAAGACCGGCAGCCCAGGTCTCGCAGAAGGATCAGCACACAGGAGGCCAGAAATGGATTTAGCCCTCAGGGGATGCAGAGACTGTGAGAATCTGGTTGGAGGAAGGAAACAGTTGGGTGCGAGCCCTGCACGTCACATAGGGCCGTCCCTTCATTTAAGTGCCTAAATGGGAACTGAGCTCTTCTGAAAATCCAGCTCCACTTGTGGAAGCTGGGCACTGTTGAAGTTGTGGGCTACTTATTCTGCCTCTATTGCCCCTCCTTGGTGGGTAGATGATAAGCAGCACAGCTGGTCAAAAATTTTCCAACAATGTTTTTTTTTTTCAGAGGCGCTTGCCTTTTTGACCAGGGACATCTTCAGGGTGATCCATTTTTTTTTCTTTTTCCAATGAAAAATTGGGAAATGAAATATTTCAGTTTTTTGTTGTTGTAAAATTTCATTTTCTGGGGGAAAATGTCTCACTTTCCTCCTCCCCCCACTTTTTCTAGGGTAAGAAAGTGAGAGAGATTCCTCCCCCCCATACCCAACATAGTGTTTCATCAAAACATCAAAAATGTAATGGAAAATTCTGAACAAAATGAAAACTATTAATTTCTTTCTAAGATTTTCACAAAATATACTTACCTTTTTCTGACCAACTTCAGCGAGCAGGTAGAAGCATATCTCCTCCTGCCAACCATGCACGTCCCTTCTGCATTTATAAATAGTAAATAGCCCTGTGCTGAAGTGTGCAAAGATCACTAAGCTTGATCAATCCATCACTAGTTATTAACCATGCAAGATTAATTACCTGAAAACCCACAGATAAAATGAGTTCAACAACATTTACTGTACCATTCAGCCATTTACCCTTTCTTCATCAATCCCTTTAATGCTATCTGAATAACAATTGCAGCCTGGCTAATAAATGAAGAAGCTGAAATTTTCAAGCTGCTTCTATTAATGAATTAACTTTTCAGGTACTTATTAAAATGACAAATGAACAAGTTGGAAGATAATAAATCTATCTACAATATTAAAGAAGAGAAGGATTGGCTTCCAGCTGTTCCTTTAATTTCCATTTACCTCTATGGCGATCATGCATTATATGCATGCTGGAGACATTGAAGTCAATGGCAAAACTCACGTGAATTTCAACGGGGCCCAAATTTCACCAAGAGAGTTTTGGTGACTTGCTCAAAGTAATACAGCAAACCTGTGCCAGAGCCATGTACCGACCCTACATCTCCTGAGTCCCCGTTCCGTGCCTTAACAATAAGTCTGTCTTCTCTCTCGTGTTTATCTTCTCTTTTAGTTCACCTATCCTGGCTGCTTATTCTTCACCTTGCACACATTATTATACCACACAAATGAAGTAATTAATCAATCTCAACTTCACAATGCTCTAGCTGACGTCCTACTCTTTTCTATTATTATGATGATGAATTAATTGCATTGCAGGAGTGCCCCAAATATGCCAGGTGCTGCTGCACAGATGCACCATTTTACAAGACAAGCAGCAGATCAATGGTGGGAGAGAGAAATAAACATACAGTCAGTATTAATTATTTAAAAAATAGCCACTGCCAGCTCTCACCAACTGCCACACTTCTCCCTTGTTGTGCTTAGCTCATTGTTTATCGGCATTGCAGTGGGACTAGGTCATCTGGAGAAGGGACTTAAAGCAGGAAAGGGCAGCAGCACTAAAATTTATGGATGTATTATGTGAGGAGGCCACCCAGACAATCTGGATTTTAATAAAAACGATTCTGTGTATCAATGATGGTTATACATACATGACTCAGTAGGTTCTGCTCCTACTCCTAATAACATCAATGACAAAAGACTTAGGGATCAACCCTTGAGAGCAGAACTACAGAAAGGCAGTTTCCAGGAGTTTTCTTCAGGGCACCTGGTCTTAAGGATGCTTGAAAAACAGCTCATCAAACCATCAGCCACACCGCATTTCTGTGAGAGAGACAATTTCCCACTTTCCTTTCTGTCGTCTGGCTTACAATTAAGTACAGAAACAGAAAACCTTTAAATCCATATTTTGTGTGTGTGTACTTTGAGTGTAAGCTCTTAGGGGCAGGGATTGTCTTTTTGTTCTGTGTTTATGCAGCGCCTAGCACAATGGGGTCCTGGGGAGGGCAATACAAATAGGTATACATATAATTTATTTGTATAGCTATCATGATTATACACAGTCACGCATAAAATATTCATTTCACGCACTAGTTAGGGGAGATATTACTGAAATAACCAATCGACTTTATAACAGGAGTTATTGATTGATGAAAAGTTTTAAAGAAACTTTATATAGTGGCAATGTGAGCTTTACAGAGATTCCCCTGAATGACAATGGTCAGGTTATAAAGCAGTTTGGTGTTGAAAGACTATAACCACGAAGGGTGAGGTAATACCACAATAACAATAAATTAATTACAGTTACAAAACAATGCAGGGAAAAGAGCGGACACTTCAACAGAAAGCTTCCTTGCTCAAAGTTAGGTCTCTAGGAAAACCACTGGGGTGATGATTCTTAATTGAGCACCAACTACTGTGCTTCTGCATTATCATCATGGCAAATCCTGAAAAGACATAGCCTCCTTGCAGATTGAGCATCACCTGGATTGATGTCCACTATGTCCTCAAGACAGTCTTGCAGGATGTTTAACCTATGTTTGTCATTAGCGAGTTTATCACACCACACGTTTTTGGCACCTATGTGATTGCTGACCGGGTAGCAGAATTCCTTGTTAAACATGCTTCTTAATTCATTGGTCTTCCAGCTACTGGGCTTAGTGAGGTTTAAAATACAAAACTTGGCATGCCTACCAAGCAGCCGGGAGATGTAATTCCCATCATGTAGATGGCACACACAAGCTCTGCTTGAGCTAGCACCTAAAACCAGCAAGCGTGGCTGTGGCCGCAGAGGCAGCAGCTCAGGCTAGCCATCCAAGTACCTGCTCAGGGGATCGAGGGGCGGGGGAGTGTTGTATTTGGGCAACTAGCCCAAGCTGCTGCCCCTGCCCCTGTGGTCACACTGCTATTTTCAGGTGCTAGCTCAAGCAGAGCTAATGCGTGTATGTCTATCCGAGCTAGGAATGACGCCTCCCAGCTGCTGTGTAGATGAACCCTCGGTCACCTTTGAGCTTCCGGGGACAGATCCTCAGCAGGAGTAAACTGTCAGAGATCCACGGCAGTCGATGCATCTACGACATCTGACACCAGCTGAGAACCTTCGCCAATCCCCTGGCTAAATTAGAGCATCATGAAGACTGCTCTTACTTGGACCAGCTGCCAGTGGGTCGAAGAGGTGGATACCACAGCTGGGATCAGTGAGGGATTGGGAAACCCTGGTCATGCCCTTTACTCATCCATACCTTGCTTTAGCAGGGCATCTCTTTAGCAGGAAATTGAGTTAACTGGTAGTGAGAGATAGCTGAAAGAAAGCATGCATGCCTAAGGCAATGAAAGACCATTCATCTTTCAGGTAACACACAATTTATGATGTCACATGAAATTGACAACTTAGCAAAGAGATCAATGAATTAATTAGTGAGTTAGGAGCTAAAGAATTTATCACTGTTTTAACATTTGGTTAGAGTGACATGACTTATTCACAAGTAACATAAATGCTCATTGAGAAGCTACATTCTATTATGTATGTGACTGGAAAAAATGAGGCAGAAATATATTTTGCAGAGTACAGCCAATACACAATGTTAAACAGTCACTATTGTATAAAGATTTGCATTTCAATGCTATTACAGTGCTGCACATTGAATCAATAGCTCCCTGTATAAATAACAGGACATTTCATTGCTAAGAAGGCTGTTCCTAATGATTATTACAATGTCAAATTCAGGATTAATAACATGCAGGGGCCAGTTACACACCAGATGTACTGTAAAATATTCTGAGACGCAGTTTTCATGAGTTATTGACAATGACATGATATTAACAGATTCTAAAGCGATGGAGGGCCAAATCCTTGGCCTTGTCAGGTGTGTAGCCACATTCAACTCACAGATGCTACTTATCTGAATAAAGTGAATATGATTTGATGCTGAATACATTCATTCTGCTCTGGGGATTGAGAGAAAAGTTACAAGGCTCAGTGAAAATGCTCTATTAACCATTTTTTCCATTTTACTTCCTCTTTGTTGTTTTAATATTACATTTAAAAGAATTACACCAAGGACTCCTGCCTTCAAGGAATGTCTTCCTATTAAGCAAAAGGGTCAGGCGTAGCAGTAAACTAGAGCTGCTTATACAATTTTGAAAACCCATTTATTGTAAAACAATTCTGGCTTCTAGATCTTATTTCATTCTCTGCATTCATTCCCTCTCTTTTATTTTCTAGGACACTTACATTATAAGGCCAACTTTATTTATTAAGGGCTCATCTGCTTCAGCTACTTATTCCCATAACTGAAGTCAAAATACTGTATTTTTGACATCATAATTATTTCCACAGCAACCAACTGCGATTTTGCAGATTGACCTCAAGTAGGGGAATAAGCAGCAGGACCAAATGAGCCCTTAAGAAACAATGGTCCTGCCCTTGAAAACAGCGAATGCGGATGAGTCACAGCACAGAATATGATCGTTAAGCAGAATTATTGAAAGTAAATCCAGAATAGCTATTGAAGTCAATGGTGCTATTGCTGCATTTACACTGGTGTAACTGAGCAGGATTTGACCTAACTATGCCGAGATTCATGATTTCCCACAAAACAGCGGTGACAACTACGAACAGATTATGAAAACCCTTCCCTCCAGGAACTCTCCTTTAGCCACACGTGCTTCCAACAACCAGTCATTAATGATTCTGCAAGAGCAAGACTGTGAAAACCGGCACTTCAGAATGCGAGTGGGGTGTATTTCTCAGCACAAGGCTCTACAGGCAGTGCACTCCTTGTCATTGTAGCATGCCTTGGGTGGTGTTAGAAAAGGCACAAGGTTGAGTGACTTTAACAACCCATGGAAATACAATAATCCATTTGAGATACATTGTCCAGAGTGTTTTTTTGATATAAGGAAATAGAATTTATCAGTAACATCAAGGAAAGCATTTATTGTAGTAGGCAAAAGCCAAGAGGAGGAAGGGGTTAATAAACTTCCTTGGCAGGGAGGAAAAATATCTGCAGCCACCCTAAGGGATTAAGATACAACTGTCCACCCTGGAGGGAGGTTTCAGAGTAGCAGCCGTGTTAGTCTGTATTCGCAAAAAGAAAAGGAGGACTTGTGGCACCTTAGAGACTAACAAATTTATTTGAGCATAAGCTTTCATGAGTTACAGCTCACGGACGGTTGGCTGGGCCTTGGAAAGGAAGTGCTGGGGCAGGATTGAGGTCCCTGCTCCCGGAAAGCAGAACGCTCAGGCTGGACCAGAGGCAGAGAGGATGCTGCCAATATGCTCAGCACTGAACAATGGAGGGAAATGGGCTCTGACCCGGGGTGGTAGGTTTGTAGAAATTTTGGTGGTGCCTAGAACCCACCCCCCACCTGCCTAAGGCTCTGGGAAGGAGTTTGGGTGGGGGGAGGAGGTCTGGGGTGCAGGCTCTGGGAGGGAGTTTGGGGGCAGGAGAGGGTGTGTGGGAAGGGGGTGGGGGTGCAGGCTCTGGAACGGAGTTTGGGGATGGGAGGGAGCACGGAGGGAGGGCGTGCAGGCTCTGGGAGGGAGTTTGGGGGTGGGAGGGGGTGCGGAGGGAGGGGTTGCAGGACTGAGGGTTGTGGGGTGGGGCTGAGGGGTTCATGATGCAGGAGGGGGCTCAGGGCTGGGGCAGAGGGTTAGGGTGTAGGGGAATGAGGGCTCTGGCGGGGGATGAGGGTTTGGGAGGGGCTCAGGGCTGGAGGGTGAGGGCTCTGGCTGGGGGTGCGGGCTCTGGGGTGGGGCAGGGCTGGGGATGAGTTTGGGGTGCAGGCAGACTGCCCCAGAGCTGGGGCCAAAGAGGAGGATTCCCCTCAGCTCTCTCCGCGTCGGCAGCAGCAAGCTCTCGGGGAGGGGCCCCCCCCTCCAAGCGCCGGCACCACACTTACCCCCACCACTGTCACTGCACTTGCTCCTAGGGCCCCCTCTCAGGTCCAGGAAGCTCCCGCGCCTCCCCTGTGGTGGGTGCTGGGGGGGAGACAGCTGCCATCACATGTGCGCCTCCTCCCCTCCTGCTGCCCCTCACTGTCGCCTCACTGGGGGTGAGGGATGGGGCTGCCCCTTGTCCAGTGTGGGGCAGGAGCGGTGACTGCGGGTGGGAGGGGGGCCCCTGTGCTGGTGGAGGGTCCCGCTGGAAAATGAAAGGGTCTGAGGGGGGAGGGCAGGCTCAGGGTCAGGCTGGGGGGCACTGGGACCCTGCAGTGGCAGTTGATGCCGGGAGCCAGCATGGAGCTGCAGGGGAGAGGCAGGGACCCTCTGGGGCCTTGGGGAGGTGTGCAGGGGCAGCAAGTGGGGGCTGGGGGACACTCGGAGGAGGTGCAGGGGGACGGCAGGTGGGGCCAGGGGAGAAACCTGGCCCCAAACATTGGTGGAGCTGAGCCCCCGGGCCCTGAATATTGCTGGAGCCCGGGCACCACGGGCCCATACAACTCGCTGCCCCTGCGACCGTAGCCTGTTGTGGGACTCTGACTCTGGCTGGAGCATTCCCAGAAGAACTAAGGGTGTTCTCTAGCGAGAGAACCTTCCAGGGGAGTGAGAAAAAACCTGTGGGGAAGACCTACGACAGTGAGGTGCCTTTGGTGTTTGAAACATGTGAGTGGTCTGCCACAAACCCATCATCTAAATAAGCTCCTCTTTGCGGTGGTACGCACAGCTATGTACATGTAAGGTACTACTGCACCTTTGAGAGCACAGTGGGTTCCCTAGCTTGTCTGCAGGGGTGCTTTCTGGGAGTTAGCTCAAGACAGTTGCAGCTATAGAGCCAATCACAGGATTCTCTTTTAACTTCTCTTTTTTGTTTCCTTTACTCTGAGTCCCCCTTACTTCAGCAGGTACAAACTGATGGAACATCACTGGAGTCAGTGACACGGTGTTACTTTACACCAGCTGCGGATCATCTAGTCCTGAAAGAAGACTCTTGCACTTAGTTTATAGTAAAACATAACATGCCACCTTTAAATACAGTAGAACCTCAGAGTTACAAACACCATAGTTATGAACTGACTGGTCAACCACATACCTCATTGGAACCAGAAGTACACAATCAGGCAGCAGCAGAGACAAAAGAAGAAGCAGCAGCAAATACAGCACAATACTGTGTTAAACATAAATGACTTAAAAAAAAGAAGGAAAGTTTAAAAAAAGATTTGTCAAGGTAAGGAAACTGTTTCTGTGCTTGTTTTATTTAAATTAAGATGGTTAAAAGCAGCATTTTTCTTCTGCATAGTAAAGTTTTAAAGCTGTATGTCATAAATATAAAGGGAAGGGTAAACACCTTTAAATCCCTCCTGGCCAGAGGAAAAACCCTTTCACCTGTAAAGGGTTAAGAAGCTAAGATAACCTCGCTGGCACCTGACCAAAATGACCAAAGAGGAGACAAGATACTTTCAAAGCTGGGGGGGGCGGGGGGCGCAAAAACAAAGGGTTCTCTGTCTGTATGTTGCTTTTGCTGGGACCAGAGCAGGAATGCAGGTCAGAACTCCTGTAAAGGGTTAATAAGCAATCTAGTTAGATATGTGTTAGATTCTGTTTTGTTTAAATGGCTGATAAAATAAGTTGTGCTGAATGGAATGGATATTCCTGTTTCTGTGTCTTTTCGTAACTTAAGGTTTTGCCTAGAGGGATTCTCTATGTTTTGAATCTGATTACCCTGTAAAGTATTTACCATCCTGATTTTACAGAGGTGATTCTTTACTTTTTCTTTAATTAAAATTCTTCTTTTAAGAAACTGATTGCTTTTTCATTGTTCTTAAGATCCAAGGGTTTGGGTCTGTGTTCACCTATGCAAATTGGTGAGGATTTTTATCAAGCCTTCCCCAGGAAAGGGGGTGTAGGGCTTGTGGGGATTTTGGGGGAGAAGAGGTTTCCAAGTGGGCTCTTTCCCTGTTATATTTGTTAGACGCTTGGTGGTGGCAGCAATAAAGTCCAGGGACAAAAGGTAAAATAGTTTGTACCTTGGGGAAGTTTTAACCTAAGCTGGTAAAAATAAGCTCAGGGGGTTTTTCATGCAGGTCCCCACATCTGTACCCTAGAGTTCAGAGTGGGGAAGGAACCTTGACACTGTATTAAGCCAAGGTTTAGTTGTACACTTTTGAAAGAACCATAATGTTTTGTTCAGAGTTACGAACATTTCAGAGTCGCAAACAGCCTCCGTTCCTGAACTGTTTGTAACTTGGAGGTGCTATTGTGACTCTTGTCATGACTAGGAGAGGAATAGAACTTTAAAAATAACAAAAACTCCAACCTCTGTGTAAAAAGCCTACAGAGAAAAGAAATATATATAACAGAAACACCATTGAGAGAACACATGGAAAAGCACAGATTACTCCAGCCTCAATTTAGCAAAACTATATTGCTAACACTTGGGCCAAACCTCAGATAGTTCTGAGTTTGGCTCAGATTCATAGATTTGTAGATTTTAAGACCAGAAGGGACCATTAGGTCATCAAGTCTAACCCCCGGCACATCACAGGCCATAATATTTCACCCAGTTACCATTATATGGATCCCAATAACTTTCATTGTCTAAAGCATCTCTTACAGAAAGGCATCCAGACATGATCTGAAGACAAGAGATGGCGAATCCACCACTTCCCTTAGTTATGGTTAATCAACCTCACCGTTAAAAATGGGTGCCTTATTTCTCATTTAAATTTCTCTACCTGTTACTTTATATTTGTGCACTGCCTATTTGTGCACTATTTATAATAGTGACCTGAACTTAGTTGGACCCTCGGCATTACCAGAATAAATATAATAAATATTAATAATAGCTCTGAAATACACAATGTGCAGCAAACTGGCAAACAACAATCTTTCCCCTCAAATATCACTCCTGGGATTTATTCTAATGTGTGAAATTGTGATAGCATTTGAAAAGATCGCTCTCTGGAAATTATTGCAGGTGTCGTCTTTGACCATTTCTTGCCTGCCAGAAAAAAAATCATAAAATAAAATACTACACATAAGCAACCAGAAGAATTATTAGGCTTGGTCTACAACAAAAGCA
The DNA here is from genome assembly GCF_015237465.2 of Chelonia mydas. Classification (NCBI taxonomy): domain Eukaryota; kingdom Metazoa; phylum Chordata; order Testudines; family Cheloniidae; genus Chelonia; species Chelonia mydas. The sequence continues at coordinate 4,852,644 of NC_057852.1, read as the reverse complement.
AATGTAATCATTGGAGTTGACAAATTAAGCCAAGGATGCAAATGGTTCAACCTGAGTTGAAAATAAACTGTTTTCTGCTATTTGCAAAATTGACCCCGAGAACTAATTATGTAACCTGGGAGTAAATGTCAATAAATTCAGCTGCATTGAATACAGCCAGGAGGGAAATAAATTGCTGGGGTGCTAGCTGCACTCATCTGAATCTGAGGTCTCCGTCCACCACCAAGTGAGATGTCCACATTTATTGCACAGAGGAACCATGCATAATTGGTTTACCCTGATTTCATATTCGATAAAAACCTTGTGCTAAATTATTTCCATCTTTAATTACAAGCAGAATGGGGTGAAGCGCACTGCAGGTTTATTTCAGAGCCCTTTATTTTAGTAATTCTTGATGGATAAATCTTGATTTTCTCTATCCCAGCAGTCTCCAAAGAAGTTACTGTATTTCTTTTACCTCATTGTTTTAGATTGTCCAGCCTCACAAGATGGAGAGTTCAAATTCCTTGGAGGTTTTATTTAACATCACATCTCATCTCAGCACAGCTTCTCTCAGTGCCTGTGAAAAGTTGATCTGATTTGACTTTTGCCACCTTTTATTATTTCTGGGTGAAGAAATCCGTGATCCTTCAAGCAGTTGTGTTGGTCAATCAACCAGTGTAGCTCCTTCTTCCTTTCCTAGATTAGAAGGTGCTGCTGTGTTGCTAGCGAAAACACTTTTGGCAGGAGACACAACTCTGAGATCTTGCATGCTGAAAGTTATTAAAGTTCCCGTGGTACTTTGCGTAAGAATGGGGCAATTACCAAACTCCAATTTGAGTAACAACATTCAGCCTAAATTTTAAACATGGATCTAAGCTTGTACTTGTGCCTGGAATTTTAATAAACCAACACAAATAAGTAAAAATCCAGCCACACTATTTCAGTTAAATACAGAATTAATTATTTCCTCATCCTAGGTACCAATTAAGCAAGGTGCTTAGGTATGAGCTTAACCTTAAATGTGTCATTAATTCATTTGACCTCAGCGGAACTACTCATGTGCTTAAATCTAGGGATCCTTATAGTGTTGTTGTGTTCTGTTAATCATGTGATGTATTTCACCCCAGAGATGAAACATTTCAACTGTAGATTAGGCTCAATATAGGGGTAACTGAGTAAGATTCTCTGTCCTGAAAGGAGGTCAGACTCGTGGTTTAATAGTTCCTTCTGGGCTTAAAATCTATGAATGAAAAAAAAATCTATGAATCTAGATAAAATGAGTCTCACATATAAGCCTCATAGTATTGCTGGAGCTGAGACAGCAGGAAATGGCCTATAATTTGTAAACTGGCTTTCAAAGCCCTTTGAGATACTTCCAGTTGAAAGCCTCATTGGAAAAGCAAATGATTATTAGAACTGGTAAATACTGAAAAAGATTTTCATTAATAGTCATTTGAACTTTGGCTACATTCATGCCTTCGTGTTTTCCTTTCTGCTACCATTCAGGTGATTTGAGTTCTACCAGCACAAATACTCAGCAAAAGTAACTGTAATCCTTCCACATTTGAATATGTGCACAAAGCAATTTCTATTTCAGTAAGTGTTGACACCAGAAACCTGATTGTGAATCAAGCTCATTCAATCAGAGAACCAAAATATTGCCATATGATCAAGTCAGACTAAAGCAAGGGGGCTCAGTTTCAGATTTCAAATAGCAAGCCAGAGGATAGATGAAGTTTATGAAAAAAAGTTGTCAAATATTTTGAATAGAAAACAGATTAAGAAAACTGCAAATTTGCTGCCATACAAGCCACAGAAAAAAAATGTCAAGTATCAGAGGGGTAGTCGTGTTAGTCTGGATTTACAGAAGCGGCAAAGAGTCCTGTGGCACCTTATAGACTAACAGACGTATTGGAGCATAAGCTTTCGTGGGTGAATAGCCACTTCGTCAGATGCATGTAGTGGAAATTTCCAGAGGCAGGTATAAACATGCAAGCAAGAATCAGGCTAGGGATAATGAGGTTAGTTCAATCAGGGAGGATGAGGCCCTCTTCTAGCAGTTGAGGTGTGAACACCGAGGGAGGAGAAACCGCTTTTGTAATTGGCTAGCCAGTCACAGTCCTTGTTTCATCCTGAGCTGCTGGTGTCAAATTTGCAAATAAATTGAAGCTCAGCAGTTTCTCTTTGAAGTCTGGTCCTGAAGTTTTTTTGCTGCAGGATGGCGACCTTTACATCTGCTATTGTGTGTCCAGGGAGGTTGAAGCATTCTCCTACAGGTTTTTGTATATTGCCATTCCTAATATCTGATTTGTGTCCATTTATCCTTTTATGTAGGGACTGTCCAGTTTGGCTGATGTACATAGCAGAGGGGCATTGCTGGCACATGATGGAGTATATTACATTGGTGGACGTGCAGGTGAATGAACCGGTGATGGTGTGGCTGATCTGGTTAGGTCCTGTGATGGTGTCGCTGGCGTAGATATGTGGGCAGAGTTGGCATCAAGGTTTGTTGCATGGATTGGTTCCTGAGTTAGAGTTACTATATGTGGTGTGTAGTTGCTGGTGAGAATATGCTTCAGGTTTGCGGGTTGTCTGTGCAGGTTGTCTGTTGGCCTGCCTCCCAAGGCCTGTGAAAGTGAGGGATCATTGTCCCGGGTGGGTTGTAGATCACTAATGATGCATTGGAGAGGTTTTAGCTGAGGACTGTATGTGACGGCCAGTGGAGTTCTGTTGGTTTCTTTCTTGAGCTTGTCTTGCAGCAGGAGGCTTCTGGGTACACGGCTGGCTCTGTTGATCTGTTTCCTTATTTCCTCGTGTGGGTATTGTAGTTTTGAGAATGCTTGGTGAAGATCCTGTAGGTGTTGGTCTCTCTCTGAGGGGCTGGAGCAAATGCGGCTGTACGTCAGCACTTGGCTGTAGACAATGGATCATGTGGGGTATCCTGGGTGGAAGCTGGAGGCATGAAGGTAGGCATAGTGGTCGGTGGGTGTTCAGAAAAGGGTGGTGTTAACGTGACCATCACTTATTTGCACCGTTGTGTCTAGGAAGTGGACCTCCTGTGTAGATTGGTCCAGGCTGAGGTTGATGGTGGGGTGGAAGCTATTGAAATTGTGGTGGAATTCTTCCAGGGTTTCCTTCCCATTGGTCCAGATGATGAAAGTGTCATTAATGTAGCGTAGGTAGAGAAGGGGAGTGAGTGGATGAGAGCTGACGAAGCGTTGTTCCACGTCAGCCATAAAAATGTTGGCATATTGTGGGGCCATGCAGGTGCCGCTGGTCTGGAGGTATATATTGTCACCACATTTGAAATAATTGTGCATGAGGATAAAGTCACAGAGCTCAGCAACCAGTTGTGCTGTGGCATCATCAGGTATACTGTTCGTGACAGCTTGTATTCCATCTGTGTGTGGGATGTTTGTGTAGAGAGCCTCTGCATCCATGGTGGCTAGGATGGTGTTTGCTGGAAGATCACCAATGCATTGTAGTTTTCTCAGGAAATCAGTGGTGTCACGGAGATAGCTGGGAGTGCTAGTGGCGTAGGGTCTGAGTAGAGAGTCCACATATCCGGACAGTCCTTCCGTGAGAGTGCCAATGCCCGAGATGATGGGGCGTCCAGGATTTCCGGGTTTGTGGATCTTAGGTAGTAGATGAAATAACCCCGGTCGGGGCTCTAAGGGTATGTTGATTTGTTCCTGTGTTAGTGTAGGGAGTGTCCTGAGTAGATGGTGCAGTTTCTTAGTGTATTCCTCAGTGGGATCTGAGGAAAGTGGCCTGTAGAACTTGGTATTGGAGAGTTGTCTGGCAGCCTCCTTTTGGTAGTCAGACCTGTTCATGATGACAACAGCACCTCCTTTATCAGCCTCTTTGATTATGATGTCAGGGTTGTTTCTGAGGCTGTGGATGACATTGCGTTCTGCACGACTTAGGTTATGAGACAAGTGATGTTGTTTTTCCACTATTTCTGCCTGTGCATGTCGGCGGAAGCATCCTATGTATAGGTCCAGACTGTCATTTCGACCCTCAGGAGGAGTCCATGTGGAGTTCTTCTTCTTGTGCTGTTGGTGTATCAGTGTGTTGTTCAGTGTTATCTTGAAAGTATTCTTTGAGTCGGAGACGGCAACAGTGGCGTATTAATGCCTAGGCCGACAAATTTGCAGGGGCGGCAAATTTATAATAGCAGTCAGAGGCTGCTTCCCCCGGCGCCAGTTTGCATCCTCCGCCCCCGGCCCCGCCCCAACTCCACTCCTTCCCCGGCCCCTCCCTGCCCCTATTGGTCCCCTTCCCCAAATCCCCGCCCTGGCCCCGCCTCCTCTCCTGAACGTGCTGCGTTCCCTCTCTTCCGCCTCCTTCACGAACCAGTTTTGCACACAAGCACTGGCAGGGAGCGGGGAGAAGCAGGACCTGGCGGCGTGCTCACGGGAGGAGGCAGAGGTGGAGCGGAGGTGGGCTGGGGCGGGGAGCTGGGGGGCGGGCGGCAATTATTTCAGTGCTTAGGGGAGGCAAAATCATTAATCCGCCACTGGACGGTGAAAGTAGGCTTCCAGATCACTGCAGAAATGTATCATGTTTGTGGGGGTGGCGGGGCAGAAAGAGAGTCTCCGAGATAGGACAGACTCTTCTGCCAGGCTAAGTGTGTAGCTGGATAGATTGACGATACTGCTGGGTGAGTTAGGGGTACCACTGTTGTGGCCCCATGTGGCAGGTAGGATTTTAGACAGCTTACAGTCCTTTTTCCTTTGTAGAGAGGTGAAGTATATAATGTAGATCTCCTGTCTTATTTTAGTAAAGTCCGTTTGTATGGAAGGTTGGTTATTTATGAGAGCCTCCAGTTGGAGAGTTCTTTTTGATGTTTTCCTGTTTGCTGTATAGGATGCTCATCAGGTGGTTCCGCAGTTTCTTTGATAGTGTGTGGCATAATCTCTCCCTGTGGTCTGTGCAGTATGTAGATAGCAATGGATTTTTCACCTTCAGTCCATTAGGCATGATGTCCATCTGTTTGCATTTGGAAAGGAAGATGATATCTGTCTGTACTTGTGCAAGTCTCTTCATGAGGTTGATGGATTTCCACTCCATATGGCTAAATGCAGTGCCTTGCATGGTGTCAAGTATCAGAGGGGTAGCCGTGTTAGTCTGGATCTGTAAAAGCAGCGAAAAGTCCTGTGGCACCTTATAGACTAACAGATGTTATCAAAAAGATGATACAGTGTTTGAGTAAATTACACATTATGAATTATTCACTTGATTCTAGTCATCATCATTGTTCCAAAGGAAAAACAAAATAAAACAATTTATTTTTTCAAAAAACCAGTCAAGGCTGCTAAGCGACAAGTGAATGATTACCTATCACAGTGTTACCAAAATCTAAGCACCTAAAAGAAAGAAAAAGATTAGTTAAGGGCCTCATAAATCTCACACAGCTATTAAAATAATAAACACATTATTCTTAACAAATATAAATAAATGCATTTTTCATTATGACACACTTAAAATATGTATTTCTTTATTCTTAACAGCAATGTGTTTTATTATTGTGCAGAGAATGTAAAATTTATGATTCCCTGAATTTTATTCATTTCCCTGCTTTCAAGAGTTTGTGCTATGTAAATGGTGTGATTGGTAACTACATTTGATGTCACTTAGCAACCTTCATTGATTTTTTTGAATGTAGTTTCTTGGAATTTCCCATGTTTTTTTTCAACCCCAAGTTTTCCTTTTCTTGAGGTAAATGAATACACAGATTTTCAGAGGGTAAATAAACAGGATGGACGGGGGGGCTCACCAGATTATAACATGGAAGGAGTCAGTAGCACCTGAGTCCTACCTTGTGCAATGCACACCTGCAAAAATTTAGGCACTGAGTGAGTTTAGGCACCCACGGGGTTCAGCAGCAGCTGAGCGGGGGTTTTGTGAATCCCAGGGGGCCCTGATTCTGGGATTTAGGTGCCTAAAGTAGCAGATAGGCAGCTAAATCCTTTTGTGAATCTGGCCCACTGAGTATAACATTACATGTGTGTCTAAGTGTGGGGCTCACAAAGTTACCTAAGTGCCTAACTTCCACTGAAACTGAAGAAGCCTAAATACTTTACTGAATCCCACACTAAGAGTCTGAAGGGTGCGGAGACTAAGCTAGCCTTGAACACACATTCAGCAGAGCATAAACTCATGCCAAATTTCAATAAATAATGCTAAAAAAGTGTATAGCCAATTAAGCTTCAGCCCCAAGACTCAGACACTGATAGCCCAGTCAAGACTCTTCCAGCTAAGTCATGGATTCGATCTGTGCCTCACTTACCCAATAAGAGAAATGGGATATTTTCAAAGGCTCTCCAAGCACTGCACAAAGGTGGGGTAAGCATTTTGGGCCAAACTCTTATCTCGTATGCATTAGCAGAGCTCAGCTGACTTCAGCAGACCCATGTCTATTTACAGCTGCAGGAAACTTGGCCAACTCACTCTGTGGGAGAGATCCGAAGCCGAATGAAAACAAGAGGAACCTTTCTATTGACTTAATGGGCTTTGGATCAGGCCCCATACTACATATGGCCTAAGTGCAGAAAATCAAAGCAATCTGTATGAGAATGATTGTGGTTTTGTGGATATGAAATTTGGGGGGCCAGCACCTCAGAGTTCCTTGAGTTCCCACAAGCCTTGTATATAACCTTTTGTAAGTGTTTTGAAATTAACACAGAGTTTAATGACGTGCCCACCCTCATATCAAAGGAAGATTTTGGCAGAGAATTCACAAGATTCTGGAGCTTCATTTCATTTTTCTGAAAAGTCGGCCTGGCAATTTTTGAGGTGATCAATGAAAATATTCTCCGTGGCCCTGTTTTATTTTTTTCTCCATCAGCTTATTTATGAGTCAGTCTAATTTCCAAATAACAAAGTTTTCTGGCATAACATGATTGTATGGTGCAGACATAGGGACACAAAGGAAATTTCGATGGTTTCTTAAAATGTAAATAGTAAATAATTTAAGCAGAGCTGGTTAAAAATAGAAAACTTTTTTTGCAAAAAATAATTTGTTTTATTCCATATGTTTTGAAAAGTAAAGACTTTTCATTCATGTGAAATTTTCATGATTTTTTAATAAAAACATTCATTTTTGAAATGTATGTTTTTTCCCCATTCACCCTTTTATTTTTTTTGTCTTTCTATTTTGCCATAAAAGAAGGGGGAAATAAAAGAGGGAAACGGGGAGAAAGGAATGAAAAAAATCAGGGGGGAAACCCAAAACACAGCTGCATTTATTGTTTTTCAATTTAGTCAAAATAGCCACAAATTTTATCCCCCTAAAAGATCTTTCGAAAATTTCTGAGGTTGAAAAAGGGGAAATTTGAAATGAAAAAAAAAATCTGTTTCAAAAATTTCAACGGAGTTTCATTTGAAAACCTTCAGTTTCAAAAACCAGTCACTGAAATTGCTCAGATGATTGGCACACATCCCAACTGTCAATGAGACAGGCATGGGTGGCAGATATCATAGACCATAGACCAGGCTGTGCCTCCCCAAAACCCCGCCCATGCTCTGCCCCCAGGCTCTTTCCCACAGTGCAATTCCTTCCTGCTCTTCCATAGTAGCCCAGGCAGAAGGGGAGGGGCTGGGGGCTAGCCTCCCCCTATAGCCAGTTCACCGGCCACCCACGGAAACAGGCCCTAACTCTTCAAAGCAGCTGGATTATTTGAGACTTGTTTTGTTTTTTTATTTATCAGAGTTTCATTAAGGGGGAAAATTAGCCTGACAACAGGACCTTAGTTACAGCTTTAAGTACAGCCAGGCCATGAGCAGAGCACACTCCTGTGAAGCCAGGCTAGCACCCTGCTCCTCGGGCTGCAAAGTCCAGCCCTTTTCCAGGGAGCATGAGGGGAGCACTAGGAGCTCCACTGAGCGGTGAAGGGAGTGTGTGGAAAGTGCTATCCCTACCAAGCCTGCCATGACGAGCACCTCATGGAGCCCATGGTGCTGGGAGAGGGAGGTCTTTGCCAACAAGCCCTATTACCCTGAGGCCCCCATTCTAACAAGTAAGGGTCCCACAATCCCTGTTCCTGCCCAGGTTCCCTGCCCTCCCCATTCCGACCCCACAAGCTGCTTCAAACCCTTTCTTACTCAGTCACCATTCTGATCCTTGAGGTCCCCTCCCAATCCACCTCCCCACTTCAGGTGTGCCCCCCAGCCCCTAACCCTCTTTCCTGCCTGGCCTCCCCACCAAGCCCCCTGAATCCCCTCATCAGAGAACCCGCATACCTGGGGTGTCTAGCAGGGAACATGGGGTCCCTGCGGTGGGCTCTCTCTCTGCTGCCTGCAGTTGTCCCTACTTCCTGTCCCTACTTCCCCGCATGAGCACAGACGTCACTCTGCAGAAAACGCCAGCAACAGCACAACCTAGTGCAGCCACTCAGGCTGACCCACCAGAGCCCTGTGGCTGCCAAGGGTGCGGCTAATTCCCAGGGGTGGATCCATTGTAGATGTGGGTGGGGCTTCCTGGCAATCAGGGATTCCAGGCACAAGCCTACCGGGGCTAGTGCTTATTCACACTCTGGATCTCCGGGCCTCCCTGATGCTTAGAGGTTTAGTTCAAGCTCCCTTCCTCACCTGACAGCATGGTTCGATCTCTCCGATTCCTTGCCTCCATTTGAACTCTGCCCTCCCTCCACATATACTCCATAGCTGCCTGACATGGCAGAGGTCTGCCCTTGTGTGTGCATGAATTCCAGCACACCGGTGTCTCAGGAGCATCATGCTTTTTCATAATTTCCTTTTCGTCTTCCACTGAGGCTTTAATGAGGGTCAGTTTAGCTTTACCAGTGTTGTGACGACACTATTCAGTGCCTAGGTGGACAAAGTACAGGAATGTTTGTGCTCGCTCTGTAGGGAAAGGATATTTTCAATACTCATTATTGGGGAAGTGAATGAATTACAATGTGGGACCTATAGCAGGAGTCTGCACTGGGGCTTCAGGGTCTTTGACCCGCAATGTGGAAGCTAGTGAGTAATGGAGAAAGTGTGCGCACGATCTATATTATATCCAGGGGTGACAGTGAGGCGGGCCAGGCTGGTACGGTTGAAAGGGCCCGGGGCTCCGGACGCCACTGCGGTAGTGGCAGCAGCAGCGGCTGGAGCCCCAGGCCCTTTCAACCGCTGCTGGAGCCCTGGGCGGCGCGGGCCAGTCAGTGTGGACGGGCTGGCTGGGCCGCTGACCCCCCCAGCCCTGCCCTTTCTGCCCGAGGCCCCACCCATTCCGGGTGGGGGGGGCGGCGGGGCCGAAGCCAGCCCCCGTACCGGTAAGTTTTCAATGTTACTTTCACCCCTGATTATATTGGTATAAAATGTACATCCCTCACAAGGATTTTGAATGAATTAATTCATTAAAGTTCGTAAAGTGCTTTGAGAGCCTCTCATGTACTATCATCACTGCGACAAATAACTCACTAAGATTTTCAGAAGTCTTAGACAGCCTCAGAAGAGTATCCATGCTTAGCATTGTACAATCAGGTATATTACAAAAGGGCTTTATTCCTTCTTCTGAAATGTTTATCGCTGATCACTATCAAGCAGAGGGCACGAGACTCAATGGACTATCGCTCTATTGCACTGTGGCAATTGCTGTGCTATCCCATTGCATGTACCATCATCCTGACCTGATTACATTCTATCCTCTTCCTTGTTCACCTACCTGATTTAGGGATAGGATCCTGAAGCTAATCTTTCAGCTGTCTGGAGACAGAAGACATGGGGTCACCCCATGATACCATCATCTGTAATCTTTGACAGCAGGTCTTAAGGTATTTTTGACCTCCAGCAGATGGAAACAACTCTGTTTGCAGAGTTGGCAAAAAGTTAGCTAGAGAGTGAGGATAACTGAAGTGAAAGGGCAGTGTTTTGAGCTTCATTTGCTAGATAATCTCCAAGTTCCTTAAAGACTGTTTCCAAGACATTGGTATCAAAATAGCCTTTTTATTTAAAAGTGCACTTTTTCTCCCATTGAAATTGCAGTTTGAGGAGTAGTTTAACTCCCACCAACCATTGCCTAGACTGCTTAAAACAACACAGTCTGTTCCTTTCATCTTGAAATCTATCATCACTAACTACAGGATCTCTTTTCTCAGCTTTTACCTGAATACATGTCATGTTTTTGCCCTTGAGCTGCAATATCATGAGCATCTCTCTGGCTCCTTGTTATCCCTGTAGTTTCTTACCAGATTAGACTGCTTGTGCAATGAATGCCAGTCTTTCACAAGAACTCTGGGGAAGTTCAGACCTGGTCAGGAATTTTCCATCAAATACCTACAGGACAATGTTAATTTCTCCAGATTTTTTCAATGTTCCTTCAGGAAATATTCCAAATGGAAACATTTTGGTATGTTGAACTGAATCAAAGCATTTCATTTTGGATCAGTTAACATTAATCTGTGTCCACCTACACTGCTGCAGGGCCCCAGAGGAGGTGTAGTTTAGGAGCCTTGCACCTCCATTCTCCCTATGGGCCTGGCTTCCTGGCTGGACTACATCTCCCATGATGCACCACAGACTCCCATGTGGCTGAACTGTCATGCTGCATCATGACCAAGGGACTTCATGGGAGATGTAGTCTGGCCAGGGAGCCTAGCCCATAGAGAATAAGGACATAATGCATCTGAACTACAACATCCATGAGGCACTAGGTCAGCTCTGGCAGAGGCAATTCAGTGTCATACCACATTGAAACGGAATGTTTCAATGCTTCCAGATAAACATTTATTGGAACTTTCCATTCACCCAGATCCAGGTCAGATTCTCAAGAACTCAGCACCCACAACTGGTTTTCAAAAGAGCTGACTTCTGATTTAGTCAGATATTCAAGAGTGCTCAGTACCCCACAGCTCCCAACATGCAGAGCGCTTTGGAAAATCAGGTGCTCACTGCATGCTTGAATTGCATGCATTGATGGAATTATGGACCTTTGGGTTCCTTGAGATGCATATTCCTATTTATCCTGAATTAGGGATATTGTTTCCCATTTCAACCCTAGATCATTATTTTCAGCTTTTGTCACCAGGCTGGCCCTGTTTCTTGGGCTTCACCCAAACTATTTGCTTTCATAAAGGCTCTTTGGTATGAGGGGACTGCATATCTACCATTACTTGGATGACTGATTACTTCAAATTTATTCCTAACCAGAATTTATGATAGCTGGATACAGTTTAGCATTAGAGAGCTACAATTGTGTATTGAAGAAAACTACGAAGAAATGTCTTCCCATTGCAATCCCATCAGTATATTTCAACCTAGAGAAGGGAAATGCAAGTCAAGATTTAAGACAAAGTTACTTGTCTTGTTCACAGCAGAACAGTAAAGGCTTCTTATTTTCTACAGGTCAGCTATAGCTCATAGTCTCTTGCCTATTCCTATAATTTTATACAAGAATCCTAGAACTACTTCCTTAGGACCACTGGATCCAAAGAGAACAGGTGTCTGAAGGGATGGGCCATTCATCTCTAGAATCATTCATTCAATCTACAGCAGGCTGAACTGAAACATTTTACCACTTTATGGTTGTTTGGTGGCTTTTGTGAAATGAGTTAGCAGTCTTAGTCCAAATTTTGTTGGGCATATATTTGAATCACAAAACCTACCATCATACTGGCATTTATTTGTATCCTGCATAGTAAGTCTCCTCTGAGAGGTCAAGGAGACTGAAATATCCTCTCACCTTCCTACCCTCCCACCTCCCTTCCTACTTGTGTTTCACTTAAGTTATATGAGAATATGCTATTTAAAAAAAATCAAAGAAAAACAAAAACAAAGAACATTGTTTTCAATAGCAAAATCAGCCACGTAGTCTGTAGGCCAGTGTTCTCAATGTTTTCAGGTTGACAATTCCTTATTCAAAGTAAAATATGTTCAACCCCCACCCCTCACATTTACTATAAAAGAAAGAGTAAATAAACATATGAATGATAACAATGCTAAGCCTATATAATTGATTTGTGTGTGTGTTTTGAGAGGCTGACAGAGGATACTCGACCTGGAAGGGTCAGGTTGTGCAGGGAAGTGGCGAATAAGATCCTTGCTTAAGAGTGTAATGAACTTTTCAGCACATTGCCTCTTCCCCCCCCCGCCCCCGCCAATTGCCCTTTGTGACTCTCCCCCCACCCCCAGGCTTGCAACCCAATGCTTGAGGAACACCATGAACCCCACCTGCCATGCCTGCCAGGAAATTGGGTAGGCCCTAAAGAAACAGCATTACCCACGTAATGTTCACCTACTGGAACTATGTATGAAGCTATATCACACTTTTTAAAATACACTCTGCCTTGCAGATGCTGTTATGTGCTGAAAGATATTTCATTGTTTACCATACTCTGTTTACAAATATTCTCTATATATGTTGGCTAACAATAATTAGTTTCCATATTTCACTGAATGTAATTCAGAAAAAAAATGTTTATTTAACACATTAAGTAAATGATAAGAATGCAATTTAGGATTTGCATTTTCTGTTCTGTCAATATTTTTGTTTATAATTTGGATTAACTGTAGAAAAAATCCAAGCAAAGCCTCTACATAAATTGCAGAGCTATGCTTTAGTGATGGTATAACAAAGTTTGTCAGGAATGTGCCACAAACATTTAGAGAAACTGAAGTGGAAACAAAGAATTCATATGCACACAGCTGCAGGCCTGACTCAGTGCTCGAATTACAGGAGGGCTTAGGGGAGGGAGTAGGCCCTGTTACCACTTTTATGGGCTACCTCATTTCTGCCTTATGTCCCCCCCTTACTTCTCACTACTGTTTAAATTAAAACAAGCCCCTTAACAGTCAGAACCCCTTATTTTTCCCCCATAATTCAACCACTGGCCTCACTGAACTTGCAATTGCATGTTGGAAAGGAGACAAGAAAGAAAAGATGGGGAGAAATGCAAAGACACCACCACTGGGGGCAGGGGGAAATGCCAAAAGGGGTTTTAAAACGATTTTACAAACAATTTTCCGTGGTTTGAGAACCTATTTTGGTTTGTTTCCTTCTCTTCCCATTTATTGGATATTTACATTACAATATGAATATCATAATTATGCTGTAATGATCCTGCTGACTAATGACAACACTACTCCTGCTTCCAGAGTTCCCCACTGAATGAGCTGAAGGGAAAGAACTGGGCCCTAGGTCATTCTGGGAGGGCCATATGCCCAGTGCAGCATCTAGCCAATAGAGAGCTCTATGACACCAAGGGTGAAATCCTAGCCCCAACAAAGTCTATGGTAGAACACCCATTAACTTCAGTGGGACCAGGATTCCACCCTGAGTAACATGGAGAAAGCAGAGACACTCAGAGGACTGAAGGAATCAGGGATAACAATGCATGTCAAGCCTATGAACTGGCTGAGAAGGAAAGCCAGGTATCATAGAATCATAGAATATCAGGGTTGGAAGGGACCTCAGGAGGCCATCTTGTCCAACCCCCTGCTCAAAGCAGGACCATCCCCAATTTTTGCCCCAGATCCCTAAATGCCTCCCTCAAGGATTGAGCTCACAACCCTGGGTTTAGGAGGCCAATGCTCAAACCACTGGGCTATCCCTCCCGCCAGGTAGCAGGCATTGTGAAAGCTGGGACAGGGATGGTAATGGAGAATCTAGGAGCCAAGTGGAGAAGCAGCCTATTTCTAGCAGGGGGCCCACACTGTCTGCATCAAAAGGACACAGGGGGAACATCCTGAAGAACTGGAGGTGTGAGAGAAGTGTGTGTTTGGACAATGGGAAGACAACATAGAGGGGAACAGTCAGAAACTATCATGATGGGCAGCAATCCATGAACAGTGGTGCAGATTGCAAAGACATGGGAGAGTTTTCAACCGCAAAGAGAAGAGATAAATCAGAGACAGAACAGAAATTAGAGGGGGAATAGAGATAACTTACTCGACTTGGTTAGGTGGGGAGATCTTTGCCTGCACTTGAAGACCTTTCCAAGGAAAATTTTCCAGGCAAATCCACAGGGAATTTTGCACCCAAAAAGAATGGATCATGGGGCCCTTTGACAGGATTGCAGCACAAGTTGGTACAGGTAAAAATGGACAAAACACCTGCCTCCCAGCAGGTAACCCCCTAAAGAAATGGTCTCTTCCTACTGTAGGGGGTATGGGCTATCACTGCATACTGAGCCCTACAATAGCCTCAGGAATAACTCTGAGATCATAATCAAAAAGGCCGACAAAGGAGGTGCTGTCGTCATCATGAATAAATTGGAATATGAACAAGAGGCTGCTAGGCAGCTCTCTAACTCCATGTTCTACAGGCCATTACCCTCTGATCCCACTGAGGGTTACCAAAACAAACTACACCATCTGCTCAAGAAACTCCCTGAAAAAGCACAGGAACAGATCTGTGCAGACATATGCCTAGAACCAACCAGGGGTATTCATGCTGATCAGGGGTATTCTATTTGCTACCCAAGATCCATAAACCAGGGAATCCTGGTATTTGCACCCTAACACCAGGATTGTCTGGCTATGTGGACTCTCTCTTCAGACTCTATGCTACCAGCACTCCTAGCTTTCTTCGAGACACCACTGACTTCCTGAGGAAACTACAATCCATCGGTGATGTTCCAGAAAACACCATCCTGGCCACTATGGATGTAGAAGCCCTCTACACCAACATTCCACACAAAGATGGACTACGAGCCATCAGGAACAGTATCACCGGTAATGTCACGGCAAACCTGGTGGCTGACCTTTGTGACTTTGTCCTCACCCATAACTATTTCACATTTGGGGACAATATATACCTTCAAGTCAGCGGCACTGCTATGGGTACCTGCATGGCCCCACAGTATGCCAACATTTTTATGGCTGACTTAGAACAACGCTTCCTTATCTCTCGTCCCCTAATGCCCCTACTCTACTTGCACTACATTAATGACATCTTCATCATTTGGACCCATGGAAAAGAAGCCCTTGAGGAATTCCACCATGATTTCAACAATTTCCATCCCACTATCAACCTCAGCCTGGACCAGTCCACACAAGCGGTCCATTTCCTGGACACTACTGTGCTAATAATCGATGGTCACATAAACACCACACTATACCAGAAACCTACTGACCACTATACGTACCTACATGCCTCCAGCTTCCATCCAGGACACACCACACAATCCACTGACTACAGCCAAGCTCTAAGATACAACCGCATTTTCTCCAATCCCTCAGACAGAGACAAACACCGACAAGATCTCTATCAAGCATTCTTAAAACTACAGTACCCACCTAGTGAAGTGAAGAAACAGATTGACAGAGCCAGAAGAATACCCAGAAGTCACCAACTACAGGACAGGCCCAACAAAGAAAATAACAGAACGCCACTTGCTGTCACCTTCAGCCCCCAATTAAAACCTCTCCAGAGCATCATCAAAGATCTACAACCTATCCTGAAAAATGATCCCTCACTCTCACAGATCTTGGAAGACAGGCCAGTCCTCGCTTACAGACAGCCCCCCAGCCTGAAGCAAATACTCTCCAGCAATCACACACCACACAACAAAAACACTAATCTAGGAACCTATCCGTGCAACAAAGCCCGATGCCAACTCTGTCCACATATTTATTCAAGTGACACCATCATAGGACCTAATCACATTAGCCACACCATCAGGGGCTCGTTCACCTGCACATCTACCAATGTGATATATGCCATCATGTGCCAGCAATGCCCCTCTGCCATGTACATTGGCCAAACTGGACAGTCTCTATGCAAAAGAATAAATGGACACAAATCTGACATCAGGAATCATAACATTCAAAAACCCGTAGGAGAACACTTCAACCTCTCTGATCACTCACTAACAGACTTAAAGGTGGCAATTTTGCAACAGAAAAGCTTCAAAAACAGACTCCAGCGAGAAACCGCTGAGCTTGATTTAATATGCAAACGAGATACCATTAACTTGGGTTTGAATAGAGACTGGGAGTGGCTGGGTCATTACACATACTGAATCTATTTCCCCATGTTAAGTATCCTCACACCTTCTTGTCAACTGTCTAAATGGGCCATCTTGATTATCACTACAAAAGTTTTTTTCTCCTGTTGATAATAGCTCATCTTAATTAATTAGCCTCTTACAGTTGGTATGGCTACTTCCACCTTTTCATGTTCTCTGTATATATATGTATATATATATATATATATATTTTCATACTAAATGTTCCATTCTATGCATCCAATGAAGTGGGCTGTAGCCCACGAAAGCTTATGCTCAAATAAATTTGTTAGTCTCTAAGGTGCCACAAGCACTCCTGTTCTTTTTGCAGATACAGACTAACACGGCTGCTACTCTGAAACCTGCAAGACATTGTATGGTAGCACCTACTTGGGAGGGGAAAGGCTCCCTGCACCTTCTCTCCACTACACAAGCTGGCAAAGCAGACATACTATGGCTCATAAACTGTAGTGTTTGTTTACTCTAGATCCATGCACCATCCTATGCATTAATTGTAATGGACAAATATACACAAGAAGCACATGTCTTAACACCATATTCTGATTACTGAAATAAGTTTCAGAGTAGCAGCCGTGTTAGTCTGTATCCGCAAAAAGAAAAGGGGGACTTGTGGCACCTTAGAGACTAACAAATTTATTTGAGCACAAGCTTTCGTGAGCTACAGCTCAAGTCTCCTTATTCACCACACCCTGACTATAGCTTTCCGATTTCAGAGCTACAATCTGAAATGCAGTCCCACACCTTCCAACACATCTGCATGTATCTGGGGCTCAGCTGGTACCAAGCTATTGTTTGCAGATTTGAGTCCTGCCCACAAGTCCGATTAAGGCAGATATTTCTCTTCACTATGGGATTTGCTCTGCATAACTGATTGCCAAGTGCATCATGTAAATGGCGCTTAGAAACTGCAAAAAGCCTAAACAGCCTGTGATGTAGAATGTACCTTATTAACAAAGGTCATATTAGAAACTCACCCTTGTAACTAATCTAATCAAATGTACAGTACATCAATAGGCAGAGAGACTGGTGAGTGGTATTTTCCAATTAAGTGGAACTGTTTGACCTTTTGAACTGTAAATAAACTGCAACAGCAACTCCTGATGAGGCTTAAGCAGGCTGACTTTTACTGCAACACAATGCCTCAGAACTCAAACATACTTACAGAGCTAATCCTGGAACGAGTCAATGGACAGAGTGAAACTTTAAACGCTAATGCTGCAAAGAAGAGTTGCCTGGAATTTCTGCAGTGCTGGCAGAATGAATGTATTTGAACTGAATGTACCTCTCTGAATAGATAAACACATACTGGGAAATGTGTCCTTTAGTGTAGCTGTCTTCAGCTGAAACAAACCTATTTTCTTTGTTCAAACATTTAGAGGCAGGGGATTTTCTGCAGCAACTCAAAGTCCTATCAGCTGTTTTAGTGCTTAAGAGCAAGTGGAATACAGTTTTCTCAATTAAAATGTAATTTAATTAAATGTAGACTCCAGATTCTTAGTTTTCAAAGAGTTGCCTGGAGTGGATTTTTAATCACGAGTCCAGTTGGCTTTAATGGGAAATGTGAAGAGAGACAGCTAACAGGAGAGCTTCAGAGACTGTGTCTGTAGATTCTGTGCTTGGAGGTAGCAGGATTTGGTGAGAGGTGAGAGGCAGCTAACGGGAGAATTTTGGAGGGAGTTGAGAGAGGGATTATGAGAGACTTTCATTTAAGATCCAGTTCTATGTTCAATTTCCAGATGGCTAGCAAGGGAAGAGTGGAGATGACCTGCAATGGATGTGCCATGTTTTCTTCCCTGACTGAAGCCAGAAGGGACTTCCTGTGCATGAAGTGCAAGCTGGTGGTTGCTCTGTAGGAGAAGATTCTTGGACTGGAACAGCAAATAGAGATGCTATTGAGAATCAGAGAGGCTGGGGAGATCCTAGACAGCTAGGAAACATCCAGTCCAGGAAACATCAGTACCAGGGCCGGCTCTAGGCACCAGAAAAACAAGCAGGTGCTTCGGGTGGCACATTTCTAGGGGCGGCATTCCGGCGCCGGCCATGCCGCCCCTAGAAATGTGCCCCAGCTTGCCTCCGCCCCGCCTGCTCCCCTGAGCGCACCACTGCCACTCCACTTCTCCTCCCTCCCTCCCAGGCTTGCCACGTGCCAAACAGCTGTTTCTTACCTGGGGGGGAGGGAGGGAGGAGAAGCCTAGTTGCGGCGCGCTCGGGGGAGGCGGCAGTGGTGGAGCGGAGGTGAGCTGGAGCAGGGAGCGGTTCCTCTACCCCTCCCCCCCCGTTACTTCCTGCGCTCCCCCCACCCTCACTCACCTCCGCTCCGCCCGCTCTCCTGAACGCGCTGCCTCTCCCTTGCCTGGGAGGGAGGGGGGAGAAGCGGAGAGGCGGCGTGTTCAGGGGAGCAGGCGGAGCAGAGGTGAGCTAGGGCGGGGAGTTGCGGGGGGGAGAAATGCGGCACGCCTGGGGGAGGAGGCAGGGCCGGGGATTTGGGGAAGGGGTTGGGAAGGGGCGGAGTTGGGTCAGAGCCGGGGGGGGAGGGGAACAGAAAAAAAAAGCGGAGGTGGCCAAAAATTTTTTTGCTTGGGGCAGCAAAAATCCTAGAACCGGCCCTGATCAGTACTGCATGTTCAAGGAAGAAAGGGAGCTGGCCACCAAAGAGTCAGAGAGAGGGGAAGTCAGAGAAGAGGCCTGGCAGTTTGTAACTGCCAGAGGCAAGATGTCACGGTGGGATAAAGAAAGGCAAGGATAGTATGTGTCCAGCAGAGAGAAGAGGACCAGGAGGAATTCTACACAGCTAGAAGTTTCCGATTGATACCAGGTTCTCAGTGTGGAAGCTGGAAGTTACCTCTCAAGATCCAGCTGGTCCAAGGGAACAGAGTGATGTACGGGACACACCTGTAGATGGCAGCTCAGCCCAACCTGTAAGAAAATCAGGTTTCCCCACAAAGAGTTCTTCAACTATCCAAGGAATACAGATGATCCTTGTTGGAGATTCAGTACTCAGAAGAATTGAAAAACCATTCTGCAAGGGACCATGGACAACAGGATGGAGTGCTGTCTTCCTGGCGCGAAGGCACAAGACTTTAAGATTGGATAAGCTGTTGAAGTCAATGAGGCAAGAATTCATTAGTGATGGTTCATATTGGCACTAATGACACTGCATTGTGGGATAACTCATAGGTAGGAGATGACTTCAGAGAACTCGGAAGTGTGCTGAAGAAGAATAATGTCCAAACCATCTTCTCTGAGATCCTTCCTGTCCCATGAGCAAATGAAGAAAGAAGGCAGAAGACTCTGGAAGTGAACGGCTGGCAAGGTAAGTGGTGTAGGTTTGAAGGTTTTGTGGAACATTGATTCATCTTCTATGGGGATAGGGGGCTGTATAGTTTGGATGGCCTACTCAATAGAAGGGGGACCAATCTCCTCAGGGACAGGCTGGCTGGAATAGTCAGGAGGGCATTAAACCAATAACAAAAGAGGAAGGTAAAAAGATGGAAGATATGACATGTAGTTGGCGAGATGAAGGGAACTGCAAGACTAAAGCAGCTAGCCCGCTGAGTTCACCAACAGATGACAACAGGGAGTTAGGGTTGTGTTGTGGGTTTTTTTACTCTCCTTTCCTTAACTTGCAGGTACTCTACAAGGAAGAGCCTGCAATGGGAAAGCGAGGTGTTGCTAACCCCACTGCTAGCTCTTCCTCTGTCTGCACCTGTGTGGGACCCTGCCGCATAGGCATCCTGACCCTGGAGGTTTCCACCTGGGCCCTGATCTTGACTTGGTGGAAATGCAGCCTGCATATCACTGCCAATGAAAGCCACGCTGGAAGGAATTACTCACTGTGCGAGGTTTATATTGGTGGAGTCCCTCAAGAAGCACCCCCTCCCCGCAGTTCCCCCATCAATTGAGGTTAAGAACCCATATGCTGTACAGGTAACAGGAGGAGAGGAGCAGACCTCAATGGCTGGGGAGGACGAGCCACCTGCCCTCATGGCTGGAGTCTCATTGGCACCGTTCCCAAGAGGAGCCATAGGATGCTGGTAGTCAGTGACTCCCTTCCAAGGGGGATGGGGGGATCCCTCTGCCAACCTGACATGATGTCCCAGGAAGTGTGGTGCCTGTCTGGAGCCCAGATCTGAGACATTACTGAAAGGTTGCTGAGGCTTATCTATCTCTCTGATCATCACCCAACACTGCTCACCCACATGGACACTAACAATACTTCCAGCTATGACCCGGCGCAGATCAGTAATTGTTACAGGGCTGTGGGAGCTAGGATGAAGGGATCAGGGCACACGTTGTGTTCTTGTCCACCCTCCCAGGTGAGAGTAAAGGCCCAGGCAGGGACATGCATGTCTTGGAGATGAATGCACTGCTGTGCAGAAGGTGTTGATGGGAAGGCTTGGCTTCCTCAACCACAGGATGCTGTTCCGGAAAGATGTTCTGCTGACGAAGAAGGGGAAGAGCATCTTCACACGCTGACTCACCAACCTCGTGAAGAGGGCTTTAAACTAGGTTCAAAAGGGGCAGATGACAAAAGTTGACAGATAAGTATAAAAAAAGGCGACTCTAACAGAGGGTTAGATCTTAGGGGTGGGAGGGGACATGGAAAATTCCAATAAGATCATAGGAGCAACAGGAGGGAAATCAGTGGGGCAATCTGATCAACATCTTAGATAGCTATACACATCTGGAAGGAGTATGGGGAATAAACAGGAAAGCTGGACGTATTAGTACATAAGTTAAATTATAATTTAATTGGCATCACAGAGACTTGGTGGGATAAGTCTCATGGCTTCATGGGGTAAATCTCATGAATATTGATATTCACAGAGAGTATAGCTTCTTCAGGAAGGACAAATGGAAAAGTGGAGGAGGTGTTGCATATACATCAAGAACACACTTATTCTGAGGTCCAGCAGAAGGTGCAAGGCAGACCAGTTGAAAATATCTGAGTAAAGGTAATAGGGGAAAAGATAGGGCTGACATCATGGTAGGTCTAATACAGGTCATTAAGTCCGGAAGAGGTGAAGGATGATGCATTTCTAGAATAAACAGGGATATCCAAAACCACAAGATCTGGTAGTAATGGGGGATTTTAACTATCCAGATATCTGTTGGACATGTAATATGGCAAAATAGAAAAGTTCAAATAAATTCTTGCAATGTATTGGGAACAATTTTTGTTCCAGAAAGTGGAGGGAAACCAGAGGGACACCCATATTACACTTGATTCTGACCAACAGGAAGGAATTGGTTGTGAATCTGAAGGTGGAAGGCAACTTGGGTGAAAGTGATCATGAAAGGATCGCTTAAGGATTCTAAGAAAAGGAAGAAGTGAGAGCAGCAAAATAAGGACAATGGGTTTCAAAAGAGCAAACCAACAAACAGAGAACTGGTAGATAAAGGTCCCATGGGAAGCAAATTTAAGGGATAAAAGAGTTCAGGAGAGTAGGCTGTTTCTTAGGGAGGCAACATTAAACATGCACCTGTCAATTATTCCAATGCAAAGCGAAGATATGAAGAATAGTAAGAGGCCAATATGGCTCCATCAGGAGCTCTTTATTGACCTGAAAATCAAAAAGGAATCCTACAAAAAGTGGAAACATGGAGAAATTGCTAAGGAGGAATACAAGCATGAAGGAACAAAACTAGAAAGGTTTTGATTTTGATCACGCTATTTTGATCATGCTAACTGCAACCATATTGTGTGCATTCAGCCACCATGAATTAAAAAAATAGAACACCACATAGTTAACGGTTAATTTGAAAAAACAGGGTGTTCATAACTCTGAAGTTCTACTGTATTTCAAATGTGCCTATCCTGTGGTAACACCAAGAGGGTAATTTACATCCAGTCTGGCCAGCACATTGTGAATGAACTAGTCAAGTTGATGGCCCATTAAACAACACTTAACTCTTATGATAAACCATAGAAGAATCTTGTCCCCGCCCGGTGAGCCTTCCTGTTAGACACATTAGCCAAAATATGGGTAATGGCTACTCCCATGAGTCATCAAAGCATGCAAGGGCATGTGACTTGCCCATGTGACCCTGGACTCCATCTTGTGTCTGTAATTTTCCACAAACTGAAACTGAGAGCATTAAAAGGAGCATATTGACTACGGACTGAGGACCTTCCAATCTTTTGGAAGTTACCGGAGACTTTACAAGCCAGCAATCTGTAACATCACTGCTACAAACCTGATCCAAGAACTTTGCAATGATTGTATTTATATGATTCCTTTGACAGTTTTAACTCTCTCCTCTTGCTTTTCTCTTATAAATAAACCTTTAGATATTAGATGCTAAAGGATTGGCAACAGTGTGATTATTAGGTAAAATCTGAGTCATATATTGACCTGGCTGTGTGGCTGATCTCTTGGGATTAGAAGGACCCTTTAGTTGATGAAATTGGTTTTAAATAACAACTAATCACTAAGTCTAGTGTCTGCGTGGTGAAACAAGGGCTGGAATGCTAAGGAGACTGCATTTCTGACTTCTTGTTAGCCAGTGTGGTGAGACAGAAGTTTAGTTTTGTTATTGGTTTGGTATATCTTATGGAAGCATACCCATCAGGTTGGGGGTGAGTCTGCCCTATTTCTTAGCAGTTTGCCCTGAATGTAGTATTCTCAGTTGTGACCCACTGAGGCACAGTGACAGCATATATAGAGCATTCATGATAAACATCACAGTTTAAAGCATGATGGACTTTTCTACTTCACCTATATTGGGGCACATTTTTAAATATCCATAACCCCAACTTGACAGTCAAATTTTGTTGAACTTAGCAAAAATTGTACTTGTCACTGAAAACAATGAACAGGAGAAAATGCAAATGGCATGTGAACTATCTTGGAAAGCTGCAGCATTGTTGTTTTTTTAACAGGGGAAAAAAAACCTATGCCCTCCACAACTCAGCAATGGCTGGACAGGTTTTGCTCAACATTAAAAAAGAGGAAGAAATCAGCTTTCTTGAGAAGCCAAGCATATGGAATTTTAGCCCAAAGATAAATGTTTAAAGAAGTTATAGGCATGTGAAAACTGAGATCCATAATGGAAACTATCTTTGCAACCTTAACTACAGTGTGTTTTGACCAAAGCAAGTGCTATAGTAACATAATTGCAATAATTCTGCTGCAGAATTTCTTTCCGTTAAATACTCATGAACTGTAATTTGTTATTATCTTAGCATTAGCCGAGTTACTTTTTATTAGCAGTGTTCCAAAGCCAGAAATAAAGGCAGGCATGTAACGAACAGAAATTAACTGCTGGTAAATTATCAGCAGTGTAGTGTGGTTCATTAACTTTCTCCTTTGCACTACATGCAGCTTCCTTAGCATCTTGGGCTTTGACCCAAACATCCTTACCATTGGCAGGCATACCAGAGCTCTGAAGTCTCTTACATGAGAACACACACACGGCAAAGTGCTCAAGAGTTGGAGGGAAAACTTTAGTGGAGCAGAACCTATGTGGAATTGAGCTCTTTGAGGCAGAACTCGCCTTTGCTTCAAATCATACCAGAACACTGGAAGCTACAGGAATGTGGGTTCTGAACCCCTGAGGGGCAGCACTGAAAAGGTTCACTAGAGCAGAGCAAAGTTTAAACTTCCTTCCATGCTCTGGCCCATATAGCATGGCCTCAGATCCAAACCAAGAGCAGACTATTAGAGCACTGGAATAGACTTTAAGTCAAACAGCCTTCAGCATGAGAACAAAAGCAGGCACTCACACAATCCTTTCCAACACAGCCGTACTCTGCAATCCATCCGTTAGACAAAACCATCTCCTTTTCAATAGCAACTTCCTCATAATTGTCTTACCTTGCGGCCTTATTGTTCTATAAAATGAAGACTGAGGGGCAGGCGGCATAGTCCACTGAGCATAAGAGCAACTGTTCTTGCTAACTGTGCCTCCTAGGTATGCAGATTATCAAAATGTTTACTGAAGGATGCCCATTAATTAATCCGAGGACAATAAAATGCCTTTCTGTTGTCTCTTCTTTCCAGTTAATAATGCATGAGTAGCAAGAGAAGCAACATTGTAAATAAGAAAAGTGTATTTGATACTTAAGTCCAATGGTCTTGTGTGTGTTCTGCTACAATATTCCCAGTAGGTACTGCACATGTAATGTAACCTGTGAAAATGTGCTAACAAGCAAGGATGGATTGGGCCTTTTGGATGCCATTTTATTGACATCACTGATTCTGAAACATGAAATCAGCTGTTCCAGCCTTGGAACCTATCATGAAAGGGAAAAAAAGAAAATCAGACTATAACATCGGCATTTATATCACATGGCATAGACTTGTCTTAACCTATTACTGCAGGTGATGTTCTCTCTTATCTAAATTAACTTGGTTAGTGGCTGTTCTGCTTTTTCTTTAGTGTAGTTCATACATTTTTAGCTTCGTCTTGGTGCTCACTTGTGTTCTTAGTAGGTGTTGTATAGTCTAAGGGAGAGCCCTAAAAATAGCTAACTCCATGCTTTAATGAGTAAAACCTTCTTGTTTTTTTCAGCAGAAAAAAGCTTGATGGTTCTTAATGATGTGACTAGAGATGGTTAGAAAATCCAAAGGAAAATATGTAGCAGAATATTTTTTATGAATTATTTGTATGCCATAGTGCCTAACAGCGCTAGTTAAGGGCCAGGACCCCATTGTGCTAGACACTGTACAAAAAGAGGGTCCCTACATCAAGAAGCTTACAATCTAAGTGTAAGGCAAGAGGGTGGAGGGGGGGAAGGCGTGGAGAATAGATAGCTCAGTGGTTTGAGCATTGGCCTGCTAAACCCAGGGTTGTGAGTTCAATCCTTGAGATCCATTTAGGGATCTGGGGCAAAAATTGGGGATTGGTCCTGCTTTGAGCAGGGGGTTGGACTAGATGACCTCCTGAGGTCCTGTCTAATCCTGATATTCTATGATTCTATGGATAGATACAGTCAGACTGATGTGGAAGGAACTCCCTGTCAACAGCCACAAAGCCACTGTTGTGGGGTGTAGAAACCCTGCACTGGAACTGAAAGGGTTAAGGAGCAACTCTGGGCTCAGATGACCCTGCCCAGCTGCAGAGCATGGTCCAGCTGGAGGCATTGCTTTAAAGGGAGCCAGACAGCCCAGAAGGGGCTTGACAGGGCAGGGAGAAAGACCTGCCCTGAGAGCTCCTAGAGAAAGGTACTGCAGAGATCTCCTCCCAGAGATAAAGAGCCTGTCCCCTGAGGCAGAGGGGCTGACCATTCAATTATTATTTTTTCCTTTTCTATTGTGAAAAAAACTGTAAAACTTTGGCAAAAGAGAGAGTGGTAGGTGTTAGGATATAGATATTCAGGCCTGTCTGTAAAGGCCTATACTCTAAGAATTTTGGTGTATTCTTATCACTTGGCTAGTTATAGAGGTACAAAAGAGAATCAAAATCACTCTCTGCCGGTGTAAGGGCCTTTTCTTACTGTGACAGTCTGAGGCCCTGTACTTAAGCTAAGGCCTTTGGCTAAGCAGCAGAGGCAGCCATAAGCTAGGAAGCGACAGGTCACATCCTCACATTCCAAACTAGTCACATTGAAAGAAGGTGCTATTGGGCTCTTAGGAATACAATCCTGTCCTGATAATGCCTATCACCTCCAGAGAAAGGGAAGTGCCTAGAAAATGTAAAAGGAAACAGCATCCTGTCTGGCAAGAACTCACTTATCAATACTGGGATGTGAAATCCTCACTTCTGTATTGTTTTGTCATTATAGTTCCCACTTTGCTATTGTTTGTCTGTATAATCTCTGTCTGGTTCTGTGATTGTTCCTGTCTGCTGTATAATTAATTTTGCTGGGTGTAAACTAATTAAGGTGGTGGGATATAATTGGTTACATAATCATGTTACAATATGTTAGGATTGGTTAGTTAAATTTCAGGAAAATGATTGGTTAAGGTATAGCTAAGCAGAACTCAAGTTTTACTATATAATCTGTAGTCAATGAGGAAGTGAGGGGGCCTTGGTGGGAGGGGGTGGGCGTGGGAGAGATGGGAACAGGGAATGGGGGTGGAGAAATTGGAATCATGTTTTGCTAAAGGGGGAAATGGGAACAGGGAATGGGAGTAAGGAAATTGGAATCATGTTTGGCTAAGGGCAGGAATGGGAACAGGGACACAGGTGTAAGGCTCTGTGGTGTCAGAGCTGGGAAGGAGGATACTAAGGAAGGAAACTGGAATCATGCTTGCTGGAAGTTCACCCCAATAAACATCGAATTGTTTGCACCTTTGGACTTCGGGTATTGTTGCTCTCTGTTCATGCAAGAAGGACCAGGGAAGTGAGTGGGTGAAGGAATAAGCCCCCTAACAGTAGGAAGTGGTCCAGGGAGGCATTCCTAGGTGCTGGACATTGGTACCTCTTACAGGGCCCTGGGCTGGAGCCCATTGGAGTGGGAGGGCCCAGGCTCCCCTACCAACCCCTCTTGTTAGGAGGAGCATGCACACTAGACACTAGCACGCAACTGCTAGACTCTCCCTGGGGGAAGGAGGGAAGGATAACAACCTTTGAAAACCCCCACCTGGGACTGGACACCTGCAGGGTCAATAGATGGACCCCATGTCTTCCCTGGCACCCTGTCCCACTGGGGAGAGATGACTGATTGGTGACCTGAGCAGGGGTTCGGGTGGATGCCCACTGAAAGGCAATACCTCACATGGTGTGATGGTGGCCCAGGGGCAAGATCAGAGTTGTGGCGAACAGAGGCCTAATCCACTAACAACTAGGCGACACCACCATCGACACCATCCATCACAGCCAGCTCATTATCTTCCTTCTAATCCCTCCTTAAAACTTTCCTCTGACATGGTGACTACAGAAAACTTGCCAACAGTCAAGCTGCTGGTGTACTGAGACCACTACCTCTCATACTGACTAGTATGGTCTCAACGTTTCCCTGGGCTCCCCCATCTGTCTTTATTTACTTCTTGTCTCATACTTAGATTGCCAGCTCTTAGCATCACAGGGCCACCGTTTGGCTCTGTGTTTGTGCAACACTGAGCGTAATGGAGTCTTGGTTCATGAGTGGGGCTCCTAGGTGCTGCCACAACAAAAAGAAATACATGTACTAATCAGCGTAGGAAGCATCTGAGCATCCAGGAAGCCATCCAGTTACGAAAGGTCTAATTCTGAGGTTCATTTGCATGTTTGCTCTAAAGATTTAAGTGACACAGGCACTCAGGCCCAGATTTTCAACATTTCTTCATTGCTTGGCTGATGATTCAAGCCCAGTGGTTAAGACACTCCCCTCCAATGTGCAGGAGTGAGGTTCACGTCCCTGCTCCAATGATTGTTTAAGTATCTCTAAAGGGGAGCAGCTTCAGCAGGAGAGATCGAGAGCACAGCATCCCAGAACACCTAATAGCCCAGTGGATATAGCATTTCCATACAACATGGGTGGAAATCCCTTCTCTTGATCAAAAAGAAAAGGAGTACTAGTGGCACCTTAGAGACTAACCAATTTATTTGAGTATAAGCTTTCGTGAGCTACAGCTCACTTCATCGGATGCATACTCTGAAACTTCTCTTAATCAGGCAGAGTGGGGGTCTGAATCTGGGTCCCCCACATCCTGGGTGAGTGCACTAACCACTGGGATGCAGAGCATAAGTGTATGTGTATGGGGGGGGCTCCTTCTGCTTTGCTTTTTGTAAGGAAGGACGGAACTGGCTTAGATCCCAACTCCAGCAAAGGGTTCACAGCTGGGAATCCTGGATGGGGGAGGCATCTCTCTCTGGCCCACACTTAGGCACCTAGCCCCCTTTAAGGGGCAGGGCTTAGATCACGCTCCTCTCTTCAGCATTTCCTATTGGCTAGCGTAGGCAGCTAGCCTAGTTGGTTTCTGCGCTCTCTCAGCAGGCTGGTTTTTGTGAATCCCATTCTTGGGCACCTCCCTCTCCGCACGGGGTGTGGATTCCACAAGGTGGCAGGTTGCTGAATGTTAGGCACTGCACTGTAGATCTAGCCCTAAGTCACTAAGCCCTAAGTCAGGCACTGTGGGAAATTTTAGCCATTAGCAACATGGGCAGATTTTATGGCATCTGAGAAATGAGGAAGTTACATGAGGGAATTTGTGTCGCAGACTATCTGAACCTGACATCAAAGCCAGGGTTCCTAGTTGGACATAGTGTAACCCACATCCCTCCTGGGTGTGGTGTTCTGTGCCATCTATTAGCACCGAGACCCCTTAGAGAGAGAGACAGAGAGATTAATGAGTCTGCTCTACAGCCATAGCTAACAGGCATATGGCTTTTAGCTCAAGCAGTAGATATTCATGCATTAAGCTTCAAAAGTCCCAGGTTCGATCCCGCCCGCCAACGATCAGGGTCTGTCGGTGTTATAAAAGCAATGATATCGGGGGTAGCTGTGTTAGTCTGTATCCACAAAAACAACAAGGAGTCCAGTGGCACCTTAAAGGCTAACAGATTTATTTGGGCATAAGCTTTCATGGGCATGCATCTGAAGAAGTGGGTTTTTTACCCACAAAAGCTTATGTCCAAATAAATCTGTTAGCCTTTAAGGTGCCACCAGACTCCTCGTTGTTTTAATAGCAATATTGACAATGACACCGACAGCCAGAGAAGGGGCTGTTTCAATCAAATGAAGCATGAAACTGCTGCAATTGAGATTTTTATCACTACACCAATACTAAGCATTTTCTATTTGCACACATATCAGGCCCTGAACCTGAAGTGAAATAGAAAGTTTTCCTCTTTTAAATATATCTTGACGGCAAGGTTTCTTTAAAAAAAGAGAATTAAAATTCACAGTAGAAGTTGTAGATTGTGAACCTTGATGCTTTTCTGGTAGCCATCCTGTTAACTGTGCTTTGAAGAGGTAGAAACCTTCTGGGCAGCATGCCTTAGTTTCCCCAGATTTCAAACAAAGGTCAAATGGTGAAGCATATTCCTTTGCTGCAGTCATTAAGAAGGGAGAGGGACACAAACGCTGCCTGAGGTGTAATGCACTACACAATTAACAGTATTCATTGTAGACAGAGATAAGCCAAGATCTGAGGACAGACTCTTAGCTGATTTAAATGGCCATAGCTCAGTTGAAGTCAAGACAGTTATGACAGTTTACACCAGCTCAGGATCTGGCCCTTCAGATCCAGCTCCAGAACTAAATCTGATCCAATCTGGGAATGAAGTTTGGAGCTGGGATGCTGGTTTGAGTATATCTAAATGCAGACACTATATACTGTCACACAGGGTTTGGGTGACTCCTATTGGCTTTCAATTGGCTTCATCACTCTTGTCTACCCATCTCCACTACTCACTCATTCTGTAACAGAGCTGGATAAGCTATTTCTTACTGGTAACATATTTTTGCAACCCTAGCCCCTTTTCCAGTTTAGGAATGGCTTATGAGCTACCCGCATGTTCTTTGCATGTATTGGTTATTTGTATTTGCCAAATAGTTTGGATAAATAAGGTCAGATTTTCCAAAAAGCTCAGCACCCGGATGCTAAATCTGCCCTCTTTGTTTAGGTGCCTATATAGAAGCTGAGCTCTTTGGAAAATCTGACCCAGAGCCATAGGCGCTGACTCCGTGGGTGCTCTGGGGCTGAAGCACCCCCCGGGAAAAAATAGCGGGTGCACAGCGCCTAGAGCTTGGGTGTGGAATATGATGAGTTCTGTGCTGCTCACAGCTTCTGCACTTAAGATAACGAAAGGCTGGTCATTAAATTAAATTAAAGATCATTAGATGATCCTGAAAGCATTGCCAGGCATTCCATTTAAAAGATAGGAAACAAAGGGTAGGAATAAATTATCCACTTCCAGAATGGAGAGAGGTAAATAGTGTACTGGGGCCAGTGCTGTTCAACATACTCATAAATGATCTGCAAAAAGGGGAAAACAGGGAGGTGGCAAAGTTTGCAGATTATAACTATTTTGAGTAATTTTGTAAATCCAAAGCAGACTGCAAAGAGCTACAAAAGGATCTCAGAAAACTGGGTGACTTGGCAACAAAATGGCAGATGAAATTCAGTGTTAAATGCAAAGTAATGCACAGGAAAAATATAATCCCAACTATACATACTGTGACAAAGCTCTGTCCTTGCCTCCATGGGTCCTGCGTTTCCTGGCGGATTTCGCTAGCCTCAGAGGCTCACTGTGACCCTCCACGTAACCCTTCTCTCTCTAGAGACAAGGGTCACAGTCAACTGAGCCATTTTTATCGTAAGCCAGCGAGGGAGGTGAGGAGAAGTTATCTTTCCTTGCACAGTCTCTGTTGTCTCCCAGTCTCAGTGATTAATCAGGGGGCAAAGGTGGTGGGGGGGGGACCCCGGTCCCACCCTCTACTCCAGGCTCCAGACCAGGGACCCTAATAGTATCAGCTATGGTAGTTGACCTTTTAGAAACATGACATGTACAATTCCCTGGGCTACTTCCCCCACAGCAGCCCTCACTTCCTCAAGCTCCACTTCACCCTTACCTCAGGGCCTCCTTCCTTGTGTCTGATATGGTGCGTACTACTCAGCCTCTCCAACAGCGCAACTTTCTTCCACAGCTCCTGACATGCACACCCACCTGACTGACTGGGAGGCTTTTAACTAGTTTCAGCCAGCCCCTGATTGGCTTCAGGTGTACCAATCAACCTAGCTTTCTCCCTGCCTTCTGGAAAGTTCTTAATTGGCCCCAGGTGTCTTAATTGGAGCAGCTTCCATTTCACTTACCAGGGATTTGTTTAGCCTGGAGCTAATATATCTATCTCCCACTACTTTTCTATAGCCATCTGGCCTTGCCCTGTCACAATACAAAATGATGGTGCCTAAATTAGCGGTTACCCATCAAGAAAGAGATCTGGTCATTTGCAGTACTCTGGAAGCACTATGTTTCCAGAGTACTACAAATTTACAAAGGCACATCTACACTTGCAAAGTTACAGCGCCGGCAGTTACAACACCACTCAGAGAGCGCCGAAGGAAAACTGCTGTTGTGTGTTCACACTGACAGCTGCCTGCACAATAGCATGTCCACACTTGTGGCACTATTCGGAGCGGTGCACTCTGGGCAGCTATCCCACAGAGCACCTCTTTCTCTTTTGCCGCTAAGACTTATGGGAAGGCGGAAGGGGTCATGGGGCTTCCTGGGTTCTGTCCCAATGCCCCATGATGCATTGCTTCACATCCCAGCAATCCCTGTGCTTCCATCCGCATTTGGCGCCATCTTTCAACGGTTCAAAGAAGCTGCAAGCCGGGACTTTCTTCCCTGACCAGAAGATCACTGTAGGGGAAGTCAAAATGCCCACTGTGATCCTGGGAGACCCTGCCTACTCCTTAATGCCGTGGTTCACGAAGCCATACAAGGGGCAACTTGACAGCAGCAAGGAGCGGATCAACAACGGGCTGAGCAAGTGCAGAATGACTGGAGTGTGCATTTGGCCATTTAAAAGCCCACTGGTGATGCCTGTATGGGAAGCTGGACATGGCCAATGACAATATTCCTAAGCTTATAGCCGCTTGCTGTACACTCCATAATATTTGTGAAGGGAAGGGTGAAAGCTTCACTCAGGGCTGGACCGCAGAGGATCAGTGCCTGGAGGCTGAGTTTGTACAGCCAGAGACCAGGGCTGTTAGAGGGCCAAAGCATGGGGCCATAAGGATCAGGGATGCTTCGAGGCAGCAATTTGAAGCTGAAAGCCACTAGTATTTGTTGCTATGCTCAGGATTGCATTGCTTGTAATGCTAGGAGGTGATTGGTGCACTTGATGCAAGAAAGGCCCTTAACATAATTGTATGTTGCTTTGCAGTGCTCTTTTTGCTTTCATTTAATAGAATAAAGATTGCTTTCAAACCAACACAATTCTTTTATTGAAAGACAACAACCAGAGGAGAGAGTTAAACAGTATTCTTGACAGCAAGTTAAAGAAGTATGGGCTGGATGAATGGACTATAAGGTGGATAGAAAGCTGGCTAGATTGTCGGGCTCAATGGGTAGTGATCAATGGCTCCATGTCTAGTTGGCAGCTGGTATCAAGCGGAGTGCCCCAAGGGTTGGTCCTGGGGCTGGTTTTGTTCAATATCTTCATTAATGATCTGGAGGATGGCGTGGATTGCACCCTCAGCAAGTTTACAGATTACACTAAACTGGGAAGAGAGCTGGATACGCTGGAGGGTGTTAGGATATAGATATTCAGGCCTGTCTGTAAAGGCCTATACTCTAAGAATTTAGGTGTATTCTTATCACTTAGCTAGTTCTAGAGGTATAAAAGAAAGAATCAAAACCACTGTCTGCCACTGTAAGGTCCTTCTCTTACTGTGACAGTCTGAGGCCCTGTTCTTAGGCTAGGGCCTTTGGCTAAGCAACAGAGGCAGCCATAAGCTGGGAAGCGACCGGTCACCTCCTCACACTCCAAACTAGTCACATTGAAATAAGGTGCTATTGGGCTGTTAGGAATACAATCCTGTCCTGATAAGGCCCATCGCCTCCAGAGAAAGGGAAGTGCCTAGAAAATGTAAAAGGAAACTTCGTTTGATAGCATCCTGTCTGGCAAGAACTCACTTATCAATAGCTGGGATGTGAAATCCTCATTTCTGTGTTTGTTCTAACACTGTAGTCCCCATTTCCCCATTGTTTGTCTGTATAATCTCTGTCTGGTTCTGTGATTGTTTCTGTCTGCTGTATAATTCATTTTGCTGGGTGTAAGCTAATTAAGGTGGTGGGATATAATTGGTTAAATAATCATGTTACAATATGTTAGGATTGGTTAGTTAACTTTCAGTAAAATGATTGGTTAAGGTATAGCTAAGCAGAACTCAAGTTTTACTATATAGTCTGCAGTCAATCAGGAAGTGGGTGCGTGGGTGGGGGAAATGGGAACAGGAAATGGGGGTGGGAAAATTGGAATCATGTTTGGCTAAGGGCAGGAATGGGAACAGGGACACACGTCTAAGTCTCTGTGGGAAGGGGGACACTAAGGAAGGAAACTGGAATCATGCTTGCTAGAAGTTCACCCCGATAAACATCGAATTGTTTGCACCTTTGGACTTCGGGTATTGTTGTTCTCTGTTCATGCGAGAAAGACCAGGGAAGTAAGTGGGTGAAGGAATAAGCCCCCTCACAGAGGGTAAGGATAGGATACAGAGGGACCTAGACAAATTAGAGGATTGGGCCAAAAGAAATCTGATGAGGTTCAACAAGGACAAGTGCAGAATCCTGCACTTAGGATGGACGAATCCCATGCACCGCTACAGACTAGGGACCGAGCGGCTCGGCAGCAGTTCTGCAGAAAAGGACCTAGGGGTTACAGTGGATGAGAAGCTGGATATGAGTCAACAGTCTGCCCTTGTTGCCAAGAAGGCTAATAGTATTTTGGGCTGTATAAGTAGGAGCATTGCAAGCAGATTGAGGGATGTGATCAATCCCCTCTATTCGGCATTGGTGAGGCCTCATCTGCAGTACTGTGTCCAGTTTTGGGCCCCACACTACAAGAAGGATGTGAAAAAAATTGGAAAGCGACCAGCTGAGGGCAACAAAAATGATTAGGGGACTGGAACACATGGCTTATGAGGAGAGGCTGAGGGAACTGGGATTGTTTAGTCTGCGTAAGAGAAGAATGGGGGGGGATTAGATAGCTGCTTTCAACTACCTGAAAGGGAGATCCAAAGAAGATGGATCTAGACTGTTCTTAGTTGTAGCAGATGAGAGAACAAGGAGCAATGGTCTCAAGTTGCAGTGGGGGAGGTTTAGGTTGGATATTAGGAAAAACGTTTTCACTAGGAGGGTGGTGAAGCACTGGAATGTGTTATCTAGGGAGGTGGTGGAATCTCCTTCCTTTGAGGTTTTTAAGGTCAGGCTTGACAAAGCCCTGGCTGGGATGATTTAGTTGGGGATTGGTTCTGCTTTGAGCAGGAGGTTGGACTAGATGACCTCCTGAGGTCCCTTCCAACCCTGATATTCTATGATTCTATGAAACGAAAAAAATCATCAGCAGGGAGGGGTCAGGGGAATGGAAGGAATGGGGGAAGGGAAGGTATCAAGAGGAGGAGGAGTCCCAGGAGGAGTCCCAGCCCCAGTCCAGGGATCATACTCAACCTTCTCCTTTGGAGTACGAGGCAGCGGGTGCTGGACTTCAGCGGGGCCAAACTGCAGATAGATGGGTGTTGAGTGCAGTGGGTAGTGAGAATCCACAGTGCTGGACTGTGAGGCGGGAGGAGTGGAATGCTGCAGGGAGGAGGTTGATAGGTGTGTGAGGGGGCCGCATGGGAAAGAGTTTTGCGACAGCGGCTGCAGGAGAGGGCGGGTGCAGAGCTGCTCAGTTTAAAGAGCTAGTATCGCCTGGAGCGTGTCTCCTTAGTGCTCTATAACTATTAAAAGCCACTCCGTGGCTTCTTTCTGGTGTGCCATGTTCTCCTTTCATTCCCTCTTCTCGCTGTCCTGCCACTCCTTCAATTCCTTTTTCTCGGCGGCGGAGTACATCATAACCTCATGCATAAAGTCCTCTTTAGTTCTTCTTGGACGCTTCCTAATTCTTCATAACCGTTCTGCCGCTGATAACAAAGAGGGAGGCTGTGCTCCCAAGGTCATCTCTGTGACGTTTAAATGCAACATTTTACGGAAGCAGTATTGTTTGCAACACAGACAACACTGTTTCAGTGCTTTAAAGCACAGTCGGTGCTCACACACCGGACACTACCTGGCTGACCCCAGGCAAGAACAGATAAGCCACAAGACCCCCAGAATGGTGTGTAGCTGCAGTGGCAGGGTAAATCACTGTTCCCAGACCCTGCTTTACATTGAACACGTGGCTCTTGGGCACTTGGGGAGAGCCAGCACTGTAGGGTGGGCCTGATAATCATTCCTGTCCCCACACTTTCCACAGGAGGTGATCCTTATGGAAGATATCTCGCTGCTGAGAGTAAGCAAGGAATCAAAGCAGGGTCTTCTCCAAGCCTGTGGTTTCTGCCTTGGCCCCTATGCATCTAGTCTGTGTGCAGCAATGGTCTTCCCCCCCACCCACCCCCTGTGATGGCAAATATGATCTCATAAACCAAATATGATCTCATAAACCACAGCAAATCACAGAGCATGCTTTTATTACATTGTCTCCCTGGTGCCTAATTCCTGCTCAAGCCCTAAATACCATTCAAGTCCCACTTAAACCCTATTCAGGAGCACTTAAATGGCATTTTAATGCTGCACAGCCTTTGAGCTGGCCAGCTACACAAGGATGAAATTAATAGAGTCAAAGATGTTAAGGCCAGAAGGGACCATTATGACCACCTAGTCTGACCTAGAATTTCACCCAGTGTTTCCTACATCAAGGGTGAGACTTCTAGAGGTAGAACACATCCTTTAGAAAGACACAACAACATTTGGGAATCAGGATTTTGGGTTTTGTAACCATTTCATAGAATCATAGAAGATTAGGGTTTTAAGAGACCTCAGGAGGTCATCTAATCCAACCCCCCTGCTCAAAGCAGGACCAACCCCAACTAAATCATCCCAGCCAGGGCTTTGTCAAGCCAGGCCTTAAAAACCTCTAAGGATGGAGATCCCACCACCCTCCTAATGAAACAGTGTTTCCTAATATCCAACTTAGATCTGCCCCACTGCAACTTGAGACCATTGCTTCTTGTTCTGTCATCTGCCACCACTGAGAACAGCGGAGCTCCATCCTCTTTGGAACCCCCAGGTAATTGAAGGCTGCTATCAAATACCCCCTCACTCTTCTCTTCTGCAGACTAAACAATCCCAGCTCCTCAGCCTCTCCTCATAAGTCATGTGCCCCAGCCCGCTGATCATTTTTGTTGCCCTCCACTGCACCGTCTCCAATTTGTCCACATCCTTTCTGTAGTGGGGGGCCCAAAACTGGACACAGTACTCCAGATGTGGCCTTACCAGTGCCACATAGAGGAGACTAATCACTTCCCTTGATCAGCTGGCAATGGTCCTACTAATCCAGCCCAATATGCTGTTAGCCTTCTTGGCAACAAGGGCACAATGTTGACTCATATCCATCTTCTCATCCCTTGTAACCCCCAGGTCCCAGCCGGTCCCCAGCCTGTAGCACTGCATGGGGTTTTTCTGTCTTAAGTGAAGGACTCCGCACTTGTCCTTGTTGAACCTCATCAGATTTCTTTTGGCCCAATTCTCCAATTTGTCTAAGTTGCTCTGGACCCTAGACAAAGCATAGACCCAGCGTATCTACCTCTCCCCCTATTTTACTGTAATCTGCGAATTTGCTGAGGGTGTAATCCATCCCATCATCCAGATCATTAATGAACATGTTGAACAAAACTGGCCCCAGGACCGACCCCTGGGGCACTCCGCTTGATACCAGCTTCCAACTAGACATGGAGCCATTGATCACTACCTGTTGAGCCTGACGATCTAGCCAGTTTTCTATCCACCTTGTAGTCCATTCATCCAAACCATACATTTTTAACTTGCTGGCAAGACCAGCTCTGCTCTCAGATGTAGAAACGATTCATTATTTTTAAAGCTGAGGGGAGCTTGATTCAGTGAAGTCATTCAGTTTCAGCCCCAAGAAACATTTAATAAGAATGGTAGCCTGCTGCACTAGTTACTTGCAAACCCAGAGATGTCAGTTTCCAGCTTCAAGTGTGGGACTCCAGAGAGGTTGGTAGGAGCTTTCCTTGTTTCACATTTATTCTAGTGGTAACTGGGATTCTGCAGTGTTGTGTGTGATAATTCCAATGAATAACATCAAGAATATTATTCTGTTTCTTCCATTTAATACTGAGCTAGGATATTTTAAAATAAATATTGTGATTTTGAGATTCAATGGTGGCCTATGAGTTTTGTTTAAGGAAATGGCTGTGTGTGTGGCTTCCCTCCCTCCTCCGTCCTTCTTCTGGAGTTATTAGAATCTTTCCTGACAACTGGAACTTGTTAATGTAAATCTCTTGTTTGACTTTTACACCACGTTCAGTCTCCCAGCAGCTTCATCAAAAACGTGCTGTCTTCATGGTTAAGAAAAATCATTATCCTGCTGAATAATTTTTGGAAGTCTGCCAATAGACTGACAATAATTTAATGAGCCAAACCCTTTTTCTGTCTGTATCATGCAGGCCATTGGGTAAATGGAGCACATTTTCAGAAGCTGTTCGTATAGCTCTTAAAATTGCTCTTTGAATATTTCAGTAAACTCAAGGCTTCTTTCTGCCAAACTCAACAACAACAACGAGAGGGACCCAACATGACACATGGGTTCACTGCTCACAAGTGTAGTGGTGATTTTTTTTCCTGCTTGGTAACTGGGAATTGGACTAAGGCAGTCAACTCATTCCATATAACCCTGTATATTAATTATGATGCTGCTCCATACAAACCAATAATTGTCCAATTAGAATAAATAATTACATAAGGTGAAATTCTACAAAGAGTTCCCATTGTTTCACGTGCATTTGCATTCTCTCTTGCACAAGCATTGCCGGATCACATTTCTAAACAAAAAGCCATGACTGTATGGAAACCGCGATCATGGAGATTCTACTGCAGTGCTCTGAGAGCATATTCCAGAGCGCCACCGTGTTTCTATTCCAAGCTTACCTGTTTGCCACATGGAGTTTCCATGAGCATCCACCTGTTTGGATGTGTGAATATATTGTAGATGTAACTTAGACATCTATTTTTGAAAATTCACTTCCTACAATGGTTCCTTTTCCTAAATAATGCAGAGATACCAGAGACCAATACAGCATACTCCTTTGTGACATCTTTCTGCACTCAGAAGTCCAATGTAGCAGTTTATTAGGAATCTCCCAGTATAAAGATCTATCCAGGGAAAAAAATCCTGAGACCCAGGCTGTCATTTTCTTGTATTTTCAGTATTCTCACATCTTTTCTCCAATAACTTTGTGCAATTTTTTTGCTTAATGTTTTCCTACTTTCATTTGCTCTCAGAGATGACAAATGAAAAACAAAGCAGGTTTGGCACTTCTCTTGCAATTGTGCATGTTGGTTTATTGTTCAGCCTCCCATTCTGAGAACATATTCATCATTTCAAAAGTTGCATGGGCCATAGACAGGACTTTCTCAAATTAAGTTTGTCTCTTGATATTAAAGGCCCTTTGGGGCATATTGCCTACTAAGCTGCAAAACTAAATCAGTAACAGTCTTTTGCAAACAATGCACCTAAAAAGTCATGTTTAATTAATCAGATGGCTTGATCCACTATGTGACTGGTCTTACGGCTTTGCAATTAAGAATAGACCAAATAAATCATCAGCTGATTACTTCTTGGGAGACAATTTTTTGATTGAGTTTATATTCTACAGGGTAGTTTTCTTAGACATCATCCATAAGAACAAACTTTTCAAGTTTGTAGTGTGTTGAAAACCATTTTCAATGGAGAATTTGCAAGCCCATGAACATACCTAATGACTTGAAAGTATTCCCAAGTCTTTAAAACACTGCAAGTGAGTAAGGTTTCTTCAATGCTGTCACTTCTATGAAGTATTGCACTTTGGCTTTCTTTGGGTATTTGCTAAGAAGAGAGCAGGGAGGCTTTTTTTAATTGGTCTCGAGGCCTCTGGAAGTTGTGCTCAGTTGAAAGAACACATCACTTTAGTTCATCTTGTAGCACTATGCACTGATTCAGTCAGGCTTAACGGCAATCATAAAGTATTTGGGTCAATAAAACTGACCTGAAAAAACAACTATGTTGCTGTTTTTCCTCTTTGGATTATAACTGTGCTGTTTGAAAGGTGTTCATT
This sequence comes from Chelonia mydas, assembly GCF_015237465.2. NCBI lineage: Eukaryota > Metazoa > Chordata > Testudines > Cheloniidae > Chelonia > Chelonia mydas. The sequence goes on along the minus strand of NC_057852.1, from coordinate 4,813,997 downwards.
AGAGGTGCCTTGCAATAGGGCTCCTCAGTGTGTTTGTCAAAGAAGTTTCTGAATGAAGTTGGTTAAATCTGAAAACAAAGAGGGGAACAAAAAAGAATCCAACAATTGAGGGAAATGATGGTCTCGGTGTTTCATATTCTAAGGCCACGTCTAGTGTAGATGTAGTGTAAATCGATCCCCGATCACTCTGCCGTCGACTCCGGAACTCTACCATGGCGAGAGACAGAAGCGGAGTCAATGGGGCAGTGGCAGCCGTCGATCCCGTGCTGCGAGGACACAAAGTAAGTGATTCTAAGTCGATCTAAGATACGTTGACTTCAGCTACACTATTCTCATAGCTGAAGTTGCATATCTTAGATTAATCCCCCCACCAGTATAGACCAGGCCTTAGATCACAATGTAGGAGTCTCTGTAGAGGGAAGCCATTTTCTCTGAGTACAGCTGACATAAAGATGACCAAGGAAGAAAAGTTTAAATAAATAATTAGGCTGATCCTTGTCTCACTTACATCTGTTCTATACCACTCTATCTGCATGGACCTTGGTGGATCTTTTTTATCAGGGTGTGCAGGAGAAAAGGCTCAGGAGACAACGTATGTCCTTAAAATATGAGAATTAAAAATGCTTCAAGTGTTCTGAATGTTGACATTTTTTGTTGAAAGTTTATTTTTATTTTTTTGATCAAGCTCCTTACCCCCCCTCTTGAAAATGTTTGGTTTTGTTTGTTTTAAAGCCAAGCTCTACGGCTGGTTGAATTTTTTTCCAATGACTGAAAAAAATCAGTCAACATTTTGATACTGTGAAATTCTAACAATTAAAAAAAAATTATTCTGTGAAAGTTTTACTGATTTTCATCCAGTTTTTGTCCAAGTCTCATGTGAATATCTGCCAAAATAGGTGTCATTTCACTGGTGCAGCTCCAGTTGATTTAAAGGACACGTCAAGTTACATGAGAGCAAAATAGAAGTGCAGGTAAAAAGCAGACCAACAAAAAATTGTTGTTGTGCATTGCAAATGGCTTCCTATGTGTGGCTCTTTAAATCAGCCCTTTGCATGGTGTTAGATTTGGTATCCCTATACCATTATAAAAATCATTCTGTGCAATGTAACTGTGAATGTTCTCAAAATCCAAATAAAGCTCTGATCCCCTTTTGAATCTTCCCTACTTTTGGCCACAAAATATTATTCGAAAAGTCATAATACTTCTTCAATCCACATACCCCTCTCTTTCTTCCCAACTCATGGTCTTCCTCAACAAAGACACCTGCATCTTCTCAGAAGGGTTTGGTCAAAAGACCACTGAAAAATACTTAAACAAGAAAATTACACCATTTTAGCTTTCCCCACTTAGCCAGAATTTTTTTTTTTTTGGACAGTATCTCGCTTTTTTCTCATCAGGTTCCAGCTCCAGCCTCATCTCTTTTCAAGTTGTTTGCTATGAGCATGCTTCTGCTGATAACAGACAAAAGGTAAAATTAAGCCAGAGATGAAATTGTCACAGTAGAAGTGGAATTTTCTATTTGATGTTAGACATAGTTGCTTCCCCCTAGTTTTGCTCAGGCTAAAGCTGAGGTGCTGGCGACAAATGCTTAATGCTTTGAGTAGTAATCAGTAGAATACCTACATTACTCCTATTTAATTATTTGTACCAAACGGAACAGCTTCAGTGGGAGAGACAAAGGGACCCAGCCCACAATAGCCTTAGCCCCACTGGTTAGGACACTCACCTGAGAGGTGGGAGACCTGGTTCACATTGCTGCTCCACTGCCACATCAGGCCGGGGGAGGATTTGAACCCAGGTCTCCCACATATCCCAGGTAAGCGTGCTAACCAGTGGACTATAGGTTACGAAGGGGGTGATAGTAGGGTCTACTCCTTTTTTGTGAGACAGGGTTTAGGTGTCGAACTCCAGGAGAAGGCTCATGGCTGTGAATCCCAACCAAAGGGAGTTGCCTCCCCTTGGTCCAGACTTAGGCATCTAACACTCCTTTTGAGTGCTTAGGCCACACCCCTCTGCTCACCCTTTCCTATGGCTATCTTAGGCAGTTCCCCACTCAGTTTTCTGGTTTTGGTGAGTCCCATTTTTAGGTAGCTAACTCTCCCCCTGCATCATATAGGGAGTCTGGGTTCCTAACTCAAGTCTGTGGACTCCAGTAGGTGGCAGGATGCCTAAAGTGAGGTATTACCATGTTGAGATGAAGCCCCTTTGTGGATCTAAAGCCAAATGACTTACCTGAGGTCACACAGGAAGCCTGTAACAGAGTAGAAGCTTGAACCTGTAACTGCTGAGGGCCAAGAACTTCCCATGAGGCTTGCATGAGAAACCCATGGGGCCATGAGACCTAGTCGCTAGGTGGAATTCTGCCTGGTGAGTCATTACAGAACCAAGACCCCAGCATAGTGCCAGGGAGCACAGTTCTATTAAAGTGCTTTCCTTACAGGATGCAGCAACTTGACCACTCATGATCATTAAACCTCCCTTTAAGTGTCTTTAAAGTCAAATGTTAACCCCAGTCTCCTGGCCAGATAATAATGGAATAGCTATATTTCTTCCTATTTAAAATCCACATTATCTTTTGGGATAAAAGGACCTGCATGCCAATAAATACAAGATAATTTACATTTTAACTAACAGGAGAAACACTTTTTTTTTTTTAGACAAAGGATTAGTTTCTGCTTTTCTGAAAAATGTCAAAAAGCAAAAACTGAAACCAAATCAGAGAGAAGAATTCTTCTGGAGAATTTATGGATATGGTTCAAGCAGATGGGCTGACCCAGACAAAAGATATGAGTCAATCTATAAACACTTTAAGAGAGATCTAAAAATGCTACATGCTAGAATGATCTATTGCCAAGATAAGTATTTTCATAAAGCTTTATCTTGCCAGTCATGTGCGACACGTAACAACAAAGTATGACTATTAGGATGAGAAACATTTCCAATATAACATTGGTGTCCCTGTGTGCCGTTTCCCCAACACTTTGTTGCTTTTCCAATTCCGTCCAGCATAATTGAAGGATTGTGAGGCTGCTGTATCCCGGATCTAGCTGACCCTTCCAGTGGGATGATAAAAGGGTAATTTACTAGCCATTCAGATAATCTGACAGAGTGGCTTCTGAGCCACACAACATTCATTTAAACATACTTATTTGGGTGAGATGAGGGCAGCCTTTGAATTTGGTTTCCTCGGCTACAGAAGCTAAGCTTTCCATTCTTCAACAGCACAACAGAAGCAGGAATAAAAAAGCATGACTTATTTCTTTCCTTTTTACAACTGAAACATGCCTTGAACTGATTAAAGAGTATAGGTTGGTGAACAATTCCCACAAATAGTTAATTTGGTGACTACATAAAGGAACAATGGCCCAATGATTAGGGTCTGGGCCTGAGGAGACCCGGGTTCAAAAGTCTGCCCTGCCACAGACACCCACAGAAATCAATGGGAGTTAGGCACCAGTTGGCTTTTCAGGAGTGCCTCGGTACCTAGCTCCATCTTTAGGTGTCTAAATAATTTTGACAATCTGGCCCCGTGTCTTAGTTCCCTATCTGTACATAAGAACATAAAAGCGGCCATACTGAGTCAGACCAAGGGTCCATCTAGCCCAGTGTCCTGTCTCCCGACAGTGGCCAATGCCAGGTGCCCCAGAGGGAATGAACAGAACAGGTAATCATCAAGTGATCCATCCCCTGTCACCCATTCCCAGCTTCTGGCAAACAGAACTAATAGCCATTGATGGACCTATCCTCCATGAACTTATCTAGTTCTTTTTTGAACCCTGTTATAGTCTTGGCCTTCACAACATCCCCTGGCAACGAGTTCCATAGGATGACTGTGTATTGTGTGAAGAAATATTTCCTTGTGTTTGTTTGAAACCTGCTGCCTATTAATTTCATTTGGTGACAATGGGGATAACAGCAATGTCCTACCTCACAGGGTGATGTGAGGCTAGGTGGATTGTGGATGCTCAGGTACTATAATAGTGCAGCCATATAAATACTTTGAATATGTAACCTTTTTTTGCTCGTGAATTATCTATAAATAGATAATGATTCTTACAAATGTGTTCACTGGTTGGTGAAAACGTTTGGGTAGTTGTGCGGCCAATCTTTTCAAATGCAGTTTTTCTAATGACCCATGATGTAGAGAGAGGGCCTACTCTGCCTCTGCAGAGTTCCTCCTCTGTCACTTCTTGTCTTGCCAGGTTTTCCCTCACTGCCTCCTTTCCCTCAGGGACTCTGGAAGCTTCCCTATGGCTCTCTCTGCTCCTGGTAGGCCCTAGCTCAGGGCTTCCCCCACAGGAGTTTATGCTGCTTCATGTAGACCCTCCTACCTGACTGTTTAAGCCCTACTTCAGGGGTTCCACCCATAGGAGCCTGACCCTGTTCCCTGTGGATTCTTCTACCTGTAGGAGAGTCCTTCCTTCTCTGCAGTCTCTCCCCCTTCAGCCAAGCTCTCCACTCTGTATAGTCTTTTCCTAGTCCTTTCCCAGCTGTGGTCACTAAATATCCTTAAATTGCCATGCCACCTTCAGCTGGGGGCTAGCTGCAATGTCCCAGGCAAGGCTGACCCTGGCTTGCCTTAAGTGCCAGCCAGCCAGCCTGAGATCGACCTGCACATCTTGTGTTACCCTTCAGATCTCTCTGTGGGTTGTCAGACATGTACTTTCCCCAGGATGAAAATGCATCTCTCTCTGCTTGAATGGGTTTAGAGTCTTAGGCTTTTTATTTAGCCAGCCACCTTTGGACTGGGTGAAAACCTGCATTTACCCCATAATATGGCCATAGCTGACAGCAAATCCCATAATTGATATGGCTGCTTTGTTAGCCCCAATGTCAAACATGCTATGGGTTTCAATCTGGCCCTGCTTTTACAAAGGTAAGGGGAATTCAAGGCCCTTTCATCTTATAAGAATTTTTTTTTGAAAAAGCAAATACATCTTTCCAATATACAATTTATAGGTCAGCTTTGATATGTTATAGTCTATTCTAGGCCACATTCATCAGGACCCACACCCTAGATGTCCTCATAGCTGTTTTATACCATGGCCAGTTCAAGAATCTCTCTTGTTTCACTATTTTTCTTTCATTGTGACAAATCCCTGGCATCCACGTGTAGGTCACTGCCCAACTTTTTATCTGGGGGCTGCCTTTGTACCCAGACTCCCCCTTTGATCCTTTGTAGTTCTTGCCAATCAAAAGGACTTTTCTCTTGTCAAGAGGCATGAATTGCCTGTGACTGGAAGATCACAGGATATGCTGCTCTGTGAATTGGTCAGCAGGGAGTGTGTTGAGTGCCTGGCACCTCACATGCTTCCCCAGGAGCATGCGTCTAATTATAACCCACCATGGGTGTGAGAGAGGCTAGGGGGCGGAGGCTCAAGGCCAAACCCCATGAAGGACAGCACAACTTGTTCAATCTCATGCTTGGGTCATCACTAACTGAAATGTTTGAGAAGCCAGTCATTGTTTTGCCTTGGAACAGGTGTCCAACCCAACCTTTTAGCACTGATTGACCAATAGTTTGGCTACTTCCTGTGCATGCCGTGCTTACAGTTGTTGTAAAGATTGTTACATTCCTGCTATCCAAGAGGAAGCTGCCCTTTTGTGTGCCATAGCAATGCTAAGAATGTCTTTGTCAGAGAAAGAGGCAAGTTGTAGCATTTTGATTTCACACTTTAGAGATTTCATCTTCTGATAAATTTATCTGAGCATAAGCTTTCATTGGCTACAGCCCACTTCATCGGATGCGGTCATAAATATAAAGGAAAGGGTAAATACCTTTAAATACCTCCTGGCCAGAGGAAAAACCCTTTCACCTGTAAAGGGTTAAGAAGCTAGGATAACCTCGCTGGCACCTGACCAAAATGACCAATGAGGAGACAAGATACTTTCAAAAGCTGGGAGGAGGGAGAAAAACAAAGGGTCTGTGTCTGTCTGTGTGATGCTTTTGCCGGGGACAGAACAGGAATGGAGTCTTAGAATTTAGTAAGTAATCTAGCTAGGTATGAGTCAGATTATGATTTCTTTAAATGGCTGAGAAAATAGCTGTGCTGAATAGAATGCATATTCCTGTCTGTGTGTCTTTTTTGTAACTTAAGGCTTTGCCTAGAGGGATTCTCTATGTTTTGAATCTAATTACCCTGTAAGGTATTTACCATCCTGATTTTACAGAGGTGATTCTTTTTTACTGTTTCTTCTATTAAAATTCTTCTTTTCAAGAACTGAATGTTTTTTTCATTGTTCTTAAGAGGCAAGGGTTTGATTCTGTGGTCACCTACGCAAATTGGTGAGGATTTTTACCAAACCTTCCCCAGGAAGTGGGGTGCAAGGGTTGGGAGGATTTTTTGGGGAAAGACATTTCCAAACAACACTTTTCTAATAAAATTAACCCAGATAAACGTTTGGTGGTGGCAGTGGAAGTCTAAGGGCAAAGGGTAAAATAGTTTGTACCTTGGGGAAGTTTTAACCTAAACTGGTAAAAGTAAGCTTAGGAGGTTTTCATGCAGGTCCCCACATCTGTACCCTAGAGTTCAGAGTGGGGAAGGAACCTTGACAGATGCATAGAATGGAACACATAGTAAGAAGATATAGTAAGAAAAGAAACTTTTGTAGTGATAGGGCCATCCTGATTATCACTACCAAAGGTTTTTTTCTCCTGCTGATAATAGCTCATCCAAATTAATTAGCCTCTTACAGTTGGTATGGCTACTTTCACCTTTTCATGTTCCCTGTATGTATATATATATCTTCTTATGAAATGTTCCATTCTATGCATCCAGTGAAGTGAGCTGTAGCCCATGAAAGCTTATGCTCAATGTGTTAGTCTCTAAGGTGCCACAAGTACTCCTGTTCTTTTTGCAGATACAGACTAACACGGCTGCTACTCTGAAACCTGTCATCTTCTGATGTAATCTATTTTGTATGCTGACTAATACAACGGTATGTTATCTTTCATTACCACCTTTGATGTTCTGCTCAGCAGAAAAGGGCTAATGTCACTATCATCATTAAGCTTCAGGAGGATTTCCTACTGGCTTCATTTATAATCACAACATTTTCCATTCTCTAAGAAGTGTGGAAAATATTTCTTTACCCTGATTAATGGAACGATAAAATATCATGGAAATGGATGCAAGGCACGAGTGAACAGCCCAAGTTCACACTCTCTGTAACAAGTTTCCAGCTGTTTGGGGCACCGTACTGGAATGACAATGCAATCAGATTTATAAAAAACTAGGGCATCATGTCCTTGGCTCTAGGGAAAGGTGAGCTCCTCAAGAGAAACAGAGAAAATAAGCCATAATCTGAGTTCCTCTTTAGCTATATCACAGCAGCGCAATTAAGAATCAGGTGCAACTAAGGATAGTATTTCCCACCCCCAATGTTTAGTTTTTCAATCAAATCTAAGAGTGGGAATGTATTTCAGCCAACGTGTGTGGAAAGTCTGTTGTTATTACAATTAAATGCTGATATTAAAATAAAAAGGCACCTAAATTTAATCTCTTCAATCTCTATTTAGGCACCTAAGTAAATGGCCTTATTCCAGAATTGCTGAGAACACAACAGCTCCCATTGAAGCCCACACGAGCTTAGCACTTTTGAAAAATCTTGTTTGGGTGCCTAAATATGGATCTTAATGGTTTTTTTAAATGGTCTTGGCCAAAATGTTTAGGGTATAATCAGTGGGGAAAAATTGAACTGCCTTTCTCAGATACATCAATTGATTACTGGGATGAGCTGTGTTGCTTCTGAAGTTACATTTTCAATACCCATTCCATCCTGGTGCTACATTGTCATCTTCAGACCCACCGGAGACCAGAAACACACATTCTGTACTCATACTCTTCACTGAAGTGACCAAAAGCTGCAGATCCCTGAGGGCCAATAGGGGAAATGGCTTATGTTGATGAAGTGCCAATAAAGGCACAGATCAGGTTAATCCTAAAAATTAATGTCCTTATTTATAACATACAGTGCTGCGCCCTCCCCCACCCCATCACAGGAATGTGCTGGAGAGCTCACTTTAGTCATTTACACTGAGGTCAATGCACTATTAGGTACATCCAGTACTATAGAGCTTGAGCCAAAGCCCACTAAAGTCAGTGAAAATCTTTCCACTGACTTCAGTGCGCTCCAGCTCAGATCCATAATGAATGGTTCCATAGCTAATTATGTGTATTTACTAAATGGAAACTTAGTTCTACTCAAATGTTCACTCTCCTCATTCAAATCCCTCATAAAACCCCACTTCTCCCACAAGATGAACAAAGCTACCCCTCACTGGAACATCCTCACATCACTGGTGAGATGAAGTGAGTTTATTATAGACTATAAACAATTCACAGCATGGAACCTGCAGGCATTTTTTTTACTAGGTTTAGTGCTTGCTTCTGAGAATGTTCCCAGTGACTCTCTAGCTTATGTCCTGTGACAGGCTGGCCATACTGTTGGGCCTCAGCTAGCAAAATACTCATTCTTATCCATTCTATTAGAGGACTGGTCCTTTAGTCCAATAGAGAGGAGTATGTTTCTGGAGCTAAAGACTGTGAATAGAGCTGGCTGGAAGTTTCCCATCATTACTTTCTACCAAAAATTGGACTTGGACTAAATGACATTTTTTCTGAAGATAGTGCTTTCCTTGAAAAATTTCAGAAAACTCTACCTCCAAAAATTTCAGGTTTTAGGTTTTCAGTTTTTCCACCCAAAAAACTGAAATTTGCCATAGGGAAAAATCAAATCACCCTCAGAATTTTTCAAACCAGCTCTACTTTTGACTTTGCTACATGGCATTTATGTTATTACATGATAGCTGTGAAAAGAAAAGGAGTACTTGTGGCACCTTAGAGACTAACAAATTTATTTGAGCATAAGCTTTCGTGAGCTACAGCTCACTTCATCGGATGCATTCAGTGGAAAATACAGTGGGGAGATTTATATACATAGAGAACATGAAACAATGGGTGTTACCATACACACTGTAACCAGAGTGATCACTTAAGGTGAGCTATTACCAGCAGGAGAGCGGAGGGGGGGCTTTTTGTAGTAATAATCAAGGTGGGCCATTTCCAGCAGTTGACAAGAACGTCTGAGGAGCAGTGGGGGGGTGGAGAGGGGATAAACATGGGGAAATAGTTTTACTTTGTGTAATGACCCATCCACTCCCAGTCTCTATTCAAGCCTAAGTTAATTGTATCCAGTTTGCAAATTAATTCCAATTCAGCAGTCTCTCGTTGGAGTCTGTTTTTGAAGTTTTTTTGTTGAAGAATTGCAACTTTTAGGTCTGTAATTGAGTGACCAAAGAGATTGAAGTGTTCTCCAACTGGTTTTTAAATGTTATAATTCTTGACATCTGATTTGTGTCCATTTATTCTTTTACGCAGAGACTGTCCAGTTTGACCAGTGTACATGGCAGAGGGGCATTGCTGGCACATGATGGTATATATCACATTGGTATATGCGCAGGTGAACGAGCCTCTGATAGGGTGGCTGATGTGATGGATGGGTCATTACATAAAGTAAAACTATTTCCCCATGTTTATTTCTCCCCCCTCCCACCTCCCACTGTTCCTCAGATGTTCTCCTCAACTGCTGAAAATGGCCCACCTTGATTATGACTACAAAAAGTCCCCCCCACCCCGCTCTCCTGCTGGTAATAGCTCACCTTAAGTGATCACTCTCATTACAGTAAAAAGAAAAGGAGTACTTGTGGCACCTTAGAGACTAACCAATTTATTTGAGCATGAGCTTTCGTGAGCTACAGCTCACTTCATCGGATGTGTGTATGGTAACACTCATTGTTTCATGTTCTCTATGTATATAAATCTCCGCACTGTATTTTCCACTGAATGCATCCGATGAAGTGAGCTGTAACTCACGAAAGCTTATGCTCAAATAAATTTGTTAGTCTCTAAGGTGCCACAAGTCCTCCTTTTCTTTTTGCGAATACAGACTAACACTGCTGCTACTCTGAAACCTGTCATGATAGCTGTGGTATCTGCCCAGGTCCTTGCACCCACATATATCATCACAGTGCTCTCAGCAGCATAGCTACTGGATGGAGAAAGTAATGTTCAGCCACAGTCAAATGGTTAATATTGTTCACCAGCCCTGTCCATACTGCCTTTGACCTGCAAGCTGGGAGGAAAGGACTTTGTCTCCAGTAAGGCCTGGCCTCTACACACACAAATATGAACCTATCAGTGCAAGGAATCTTTCCACACCAGTATCAAATTCAGTTTTTTCAACTTTTACTGCTATCAGGGTATGAAGCTGCACAAAAGAAAGGTGACTATGTTTACACTAATGTATAATCCCTGATGTATCACTGCTGTTACACAATTGTGATAAATCTTGTACCAAGTATGCCTTGTAAGGTATCAATGGAAAAGTAGGACTGCTAAGTATTATTATCCTGTTTAAATCCATGTAGTTTTGTGTATGAAGTTATGAATATTTGCTACATGTTTGTATCTCCAGCACGTTTTCTTGCGTGATGCCCCTGGACAGATTTGCCTTGGAGGCTAGCCAGCCCACTTGCTGGCCCATCAAGTACAATCAGCTCACCCAGTGAGCCCCTCCTGGAGACATTTCAGAGAGTGCTCAGGCAATGGCTGCCCCAGGACTCAGCCAGGCATGTAAGGACATGGGATCTAAGACTCCATCTTTGTGCCAGTGACTTTCCAGGCACATGGGGATGATGTTGGGGTATCCTCTCACACTGAGGTTACTTCTCCGGAGGAGGGAACTCCAGTCATTAGGAAAAGGCAGGTGTTAGTAATGGGAGTTTCGATCATTAGAAACACAGATAGCTGGGTTTGTGATGACCGGGAGAACCGTATGGTGACTTGCCTGCCTGGTATGAAGGTTGCGGATCTCTCGAGGCATCTAGATAGACTTATGTGTAGTGCTGGGGAGGAGCTAGTGGTCGTGATACATGTAGGTACCAATGACATAGGGAAGGATAGGAGAGACATCCTGGAGGTCAAATTTAGGCTGCTAGGAAAGAGACTGAAATCCAGGACCTCCATGGTGGCATTCTCAGAAATGCTTCCAGTTCCAGGCGCAGGGCCAGGTGGTCAGGCAGAGTTTCAGAGTCTCAATGTGTGGACGAGACGATGGTGTAGAGAGGAGGGGTTTAGATTTATTAGGAACTGGGGAAACTTTGGGGGTAAGGGGAGCCTATACAGGAAGGATGGGCTCCACCGAAACCAAAGTGGATCCAGACTGCTGACACTTCACATTAAAAAGGTTACAGAGCAGTTTTTAAACTAAGAGATGGGGAAAGCCGGTTACTGCAGAGGCGCACATGGATCGGACAGAGACTTCTCTTAGAGGAGAGTCTATTGATAGAGATTCTCTAGGTTTTAGTCAGGAGAAGAGGATGGAAGAGGATAAAGTGTGGGCCAGATCAGACGAGAAACATTCACATAAAGAATCTGACACGTCAGAAAAGGGCAGACAAATAAACAGTGACAAGTTTTTAAAGTGCTTGCACACAAATGCTAGAAGTCTAAATAATAAGATGGGTGAACTAGAGTGCCTCGTGTTAAAGGAGGATATTGACATAATAGGCATCACAGAAACCTGGTGGAGTGAGGACAATCAATGGGACACAATCATTCTGGGGTATGAAATATATCGGAAGGACAGAACAGGTCATGCGGGGGGAGGGGAGGAGTGGCACTATATGTGAAAGAAAATGTAGAATCAAATGAAATAAAAATCTTAAATGAATCCACATGTTCCATAGAATCTCTAAGGATAGTAATTCCAGGCTCTAATAAGAATATAACAGTAGGGATCTATTATCGACCACCTGACTAGGACAGTGATAATGACGATGAAATGCTAAGGGAGATTAGAGAGGCTATCAAAATAAAAAACTCAATAATAGTGGGGGTTTTCAATTATCCCCATATTGACTGGGTACATGTCACCTCAGGACGAAATGCAGAGACAAAATTTCTCAATGCTTGAAATGACTGCTTCTTGGAGCAGCTGGTACAGGAACCCACAAGGGGAGAGGCAACTCTTGATCTAGTCCTGAGTGGAGCGTAGGATCTGGTCCAAGAGGTAACTATAACAGGACCACTTGGAAATAGTGACCATAATATAATAACATTTAACATTCCTGTGGTGGGAAGATCACTTCAACAGCCCAACACTGTGACATTTAATTTCAGAAAGGGGAACTATGCAAAAATGAGGAAGTTAGTTAAACAGAAAGTAAAAGGTACTAGAGTGACATCCCTACAAGCTGCATGGACACTTTTCAAAGACACCATAATAGAGGCTCAACTTAAATGTATACCCCAAATTATAAAAAACAGTAAAAGAACTAAAAAAGAGCCACCGTGACTTAACAACCATGTAAAAGAAGTGGTGAGAGATAAAAAGGCATCTTTTAAAAAGTGAAAGTCAAATCCTAGTGAGGTAAATAGAAAAGCGCATAAACACTGCCAAATTAAATGTAAAAATGTAATAAGAAAAGCCAAAAAAGAGTTTGAAGAACAGCTAGCCAAAAACTCAAAAGGCAATAACAAAATGTTTTTTAAGTGCATCAGAAGCAGGAAGCCTGCTAAACAACCAGTGGGGCCCCTGGACAATCGAGATACAAAAGGAGCACTTAAAGACGATAAAATCATTGCGGAGAAATGAAATGAATTCTTTAGAATCATAGAATATCAGGGTTGGAAGGGACCTCAGGAGGTCATCTAGTCCAACCCCCTGCTCAAAGCAGGACTGATCCCCAATTAAAGCATCCCAGCCAGTCTTTGCTTCAGTCTTCACAGTTGAGGATGTTAGGGAGATTCCCAAACCTGAGCCATCTTTTGTAGGTGACAAATCTGAGGAATTGTCACAGATTGAAGTGTCACTAGAGGAGGTTCTGGAATTAATTGAGAAACTTAACAGTAATAGGTCACCAAGACCAGATGGCATTCACCCAAGAGTTCTGAAAGAACTCAAATGTGAAATTGTGGAACTCTTAACTATGGTTTGTAACCTGTCCTTTAAATCAGCTACTGTACCCAGTGACTGGAAGATAGCTAATGTAATGCCAATATTTAAGAAGGGCTCTAGAGGTGATCATGGCAATTACAGACTGGTAAGTCTAACATCAGTACCGGGCAAATTAATTGAAACAATAGTAAAGAATAAAATTGTCAGACACATAGAAGAACATATATTGTTGCGCAAAAGTCAACATGGTTTCTGGAAAGGGGGATCATGTCTTACTAATCTATTAGAGTCCTTTGAGGGGGTCAACAAACATGTGGACAAGGGGGATCCAGTGGACATAGTGTACTTAGATTTCCAGAAAGCTTTTGACAAGGTCCCTCACCAAAGGCTCTTACGTAAAGTAAGTTATCATGGGATAAGAGGGAAGATCCTTTCATGGATTGAGAACTGGTTAAAAGACAGGGAACAAAGGGTAGGAATAAATGGTAAATTTTCAGAATGGAGAGAGGTAACTAGTGGTGTTCCGCAAGGGTCAGTCCTAGGACCAATCCTATTCAATTGATTCATAAATGATCTGGAGAAAGGGGTAAACAGTGAGGTGGCAAAGTTTGCAGACGATACTAAATTGCTCAAGATAATTAAGACCAAAGCAGACTGTGAAGAACTTCAGAAAACTCTCACAAAACTAAGTGATTGGGCAACAAAATGGCAAATGAAATTGAATGTGGATAAATGTAAAATAATGCACATTGGAAAAAATAACCCCAACTATACATACAGGATGATGGGGGCTAATTTAGCTATAACTAATCAGGAGAAAGATCTTGGAGTCATCGTGGATAGTTGTCTGAAGACATCCACGCAGTGTGCAGCGGCAGTCAAAAAAGCAAACAGGATGTTAGGAATCATTTAAAAAGGGATAGAGAATAAGATGGAGAATATCTTATTGCCCTTATATAAATCCATGGTACGCCCACATCTTGAATACTGCGTACAGATGTGGTCCCCTCATCTCAAAAAAGATATACTGGCATTAGAGAAGATTCAGAAAAGGGCAACTAAAATGATTAGGGGTTTGGAACAGGTCCCATATGAGGAGAGATTAAAGAGGCTAGGACTTTTCAGCTTGGAAAAGAGGAGACTAAAGGGGGATATGATAGAAGTCTATAAAATCATGAGTGGTGTGGAGAAAGTGAATAAGGAAAAGTTATTTACTTGTTCCCATAATACAAGAACTAGGGGCCACCAAATGAAATTAATGGGCAGCAGGTTTAAAACAAATAAAAGGAAGTTCTTCTTAACTCAGCACATAGTCAACCTGTGGAACTCCTTGCCTGAGGAGGTTGTGAAGGCTAGGACTATAATAGGGTTTAAAAAAGAACTGGATAATTCATGGAGGTTGAGTCCATTAATGGCTATTAGCCAGGATGGGTAAGGAATGGTGTCCCTAGCCTCTGTTTGTGGGTGGAGATGGATGGCAGGAGAGAGATCACTAGATCATTACCTGTTAGGTTCACTCCCTCTGGGGCACTTGGCATTGGCCACTGTCAGTAGACAGGATACTGGGCTGGATGGACCTTGGGTCTGGCCCAGTATGGCCATTCTTTTGGTCTTGTGGGCTGAAAGTATAAAAGATGAGACTGTGACATCATTGCTTTGTCTTCAATCCTGCTCCACTTCTCTGGCCTGTGATTTCTAACAACATGGAAGTTTCAGGAAGGACTGATGACCCTCAAACTTTCGGGCGATCCAGAGAGCCTTATTGCAAGCTAGCAGACTTACCATCACTGCTATTATGCTGACCTACAGACTCTGGAGTCAATTGTCATGTATGATTCCTTTAACCATTTAATTAAAAAAAAAAGAGAGTTATGAGTAAACCTAAAGTTACTCATAGTTTAGTTACTAAAGGAATTGGCTGCAGAATGGTTTTGGGGTAAGATCTAAAGCATATATTGACCTGGGGGAACTCCTTGGAAGAACCTATTATGTGTGATTTCTGGTTTTAATAATCATTTATCACAATAGTTCAGCTGTCTGGGTGGTGAGCCGGGGCTGGGATGCCTAAGGGCATTGTGTTTGGGCTTTTTGTTAACCAGTGTGATACAGGAGCTCACTGTTGTTACTGGCTTGGTGAAACCTAACTATAGAATAAACCACCAGTTTTGGGATGTGTCTGCCCTGTTTCTTCAGTCTGTTTCTTCAGTCTGTCTGGAATTTGGCACACTCAGTGTTGGCCCGTACCAGGCAGCATGACACAGGGCATTTTCAGTTTTCAGGATGTCTTTTGTAAGTGGCCTCAAATCCAACACATTTCAGCTTCTCAGCTGTTCAACAGCCTGGTGAAAATGGTTCTTACAGAGATAAAGACAATCTCCTTTGTTAGCAAATAATTTCTGCATGAAAAATTAAATCTTTACTCTTCCAAGGAAAGACTGAAGCTTGCACTCCAGGTGCATTTCCATGGGGAGCAGGGCACTCTCCAGGCTTGTAGCCTTATCCAAAGGAAGGTTCAAAATTGGCCTCGCACAATATTTGAACCCAACACACTGATTCTGAATGCCTTGTAAGGCTTTGCTCTTATCACCCCAAACTGAAACTGTATATTTCAATCAGCGCAGAATTGGATTGTTTCTTCCTCTAAAGGACAAATATTTGATATTGTATCAAGAAATTATGGACACAATATAGACACACATAAAACTATGAGCTCATCATGCTGAATATCTTGCCAAATTGAATGATGGGCATCCTTTTCCTCTAAGAACAGAAAACATGAAAAAAAGTAAGCCACCATCAAAGTAAGGGGAGAGCTGCAGAATCCAGTCATGGCTATGGAAAGCTGAAGCAGTGAAATAACATAATACTTTGCTGTTATATAGTGCAGTCCATCAGTAGATCTTAAAATGCTGCACAAAGGAGGTCAGTATTATCCCCATTTTACAAATGGGGAACTGAGGCACAGGGAAGGGAAATGACTTGCCCAAGGTCACCCTAGCAGGCCAGCGGCAGAGCAGGGCATAGAACTCAAATCTCCTGCATCCCAGGCCAGTGTTCTCTCCATACAATAGGATCAGTATCCTCTAGCTCAAAACTACTTTTTAAAGTGTGTATAGACCTGGAATTTCTTTACAAAACCCAGCAGTGTTGCAAGCACAGTGGGGTTGCAGTTACATCTTGTAAGAAAGTATAACTAAAAATGAACTCTTGCTCACTGGAAACTGTCCATGGTGCTGAAGTTCATGCAACTAGCATCCTGGAATCTGTAAAACGGTAGGAACCAGAACGGGAACCATCCATTAAACCATATCAGAGTGGCTTAGTGTGGGAGCCCATTCCAGCATTGTGCACTGTCTGGAACAATGCAGTAATAGGCTATTATTCAGCCTTTTAGAAATTGTTTCTGTAGATTAAAAATATTTTTGTGATACAATCTACATAATAATTACCATGCACCTTGGTCCAATGCCCCGGAGGAAGGAGGCATCAAAGGTGGTTGTATGCTGCCTTTTCACGTCTCAAATTCTGAGTCCAGCTGTCCCCTAGTGTAAATTAGAGCAGCCCCTCAGGCCTGCAGTGGCTCTCTGTGGAGCCAAACAACAACCCTGAATAACCACATGCAGAGTGTTCTAGCCACACCCTTACCCACCTCTGAAATGTCAACTCCCAATCCAATGCCAGAGATGGAAAGGGACGGTATACAGTCATTATACCGTCCTTGAACTTCATAGGGTACCCTTCTGTGCTAGTAGGCTTCCCAGCTGGGTGATCTGCCCATCGCCGTCCAGAACTGGGATCAAAGACTCTGTAAAAGCCCACATTAAACAGTGGTGGCTAACCTCCCTTTCTTCCTGCTTTGAGTGGTGGGTTGGGGGTAGGAATGGGCAGGTAAAAGTTTGTGCTAGAGATGCTTTGGAAGCTAGGGGAGGTAAACTCATAACTGTGCTGTGCTTAAATTAGTCTGTTGCATTAGCACACTTATCTACTGTCATGAATTGTGGACATCCCTGCTTCTCTGAAAATATCTGATGAAACAAGTCAAGTCTTTATTTCTGGGCTTTAGGTGTAATTGTGATAGAGGACGATTTTCCTATGATATAATATTGGTATTTTTATGCGATTACTTTTATTAAGACTGGAGATCTGGATTTAAACAGGGAGGAGATGGTTAAACAGAAAAGTGGCAAATCCTTTGCATTACAAAGCCATTACAGCTAAAATCAGCTCACTGGTCACATGGAAAACTTTAAGAGCATTAGGCCCCTCTAGAGCAACTGGCCCAAGAGCAAGTTAATGTGTAAAATGTTAAGACCCCAACAGCTACCTCTGGGGCACAGTGACACTAAAAGCATAGCAATGTGTGTTAGGCCTGCCTGTAAATGCCTATATTTTAAGAATTTAGGTATGTGTTTATCATTTAGCTAGTAATAGAGGTATACAAGAAAGAATCTGTGGAAGGGCCTTCTTTCACTGTGACAGTCTGAGGCCCTGTTCTTAGGCCAAGGCCTTTGGCTAAGCAGCAGAGGCAGCCATAAGCTGGGAAGCGACCGGTCACATCCTCACATTCCAAACTAGTCAATATGGGGCTGTTAGGAAGGTGATTCGATCTATCACCTCCAGAGAAAGGGAAGAACCTAGAAGATGTAAAAGGAAATGTAGGTTGATAGTTTTCTGTCTGGTAAGAACTCACTTATCAATAGACACAGCTGGGAAACCCTTATGTCTTTATAGATGTCATTGTGAAATCCTCACTTCTGTATTGTTTTGTCATTACAGTTCCCACTTTGCTATTATTTGCATGGTTGCTGTCTGGTTCTGTGATTGTTTCTGTCTGCTGTATAATTAATTTTGCTGGGTGTAAACTAATTAAGGTGGTGGGATATAACTGGTTAGCTAATCATGTTACAATATGTTAGGATTGGTTAGGTAAATTTCAGTAGAATGATTGATTAAGGTATAGCTAAGAATATTATTATATAAATTAGGGGCAAACAGGAAGTAAGTTGGGATTCGAAAATAAGGAAAAAGGAACTTGGATTTAAGCTTGCTGGAAGTTCACCCCAATAAACATTGAATTGTTTGCACCTTTGGACTTTGGGTATCGTTGCTCTCTATTCATGCGAGAAGGACCAGGGAAGTGGGAGAGTGAAGGAATAAGCTCTCTAACAATGTGTAAAGCATGTGACATGGGAAAAAAAAAGCTTCTTAGAGACTGGAATCAGAATGTGGAAAGCTAAAGATGCTAAATGTTGGTATATGGTCAAAACGTTAATGGTATCGGAAGCAGCTGTTAAATCAAGAAAAAGCAAAATCAACATAAATCCTTTCTGTTTAGCTACAAAAGGCCACTGAAACTCTTTCAGTACAGCAAATGGCTCTAAATCTGGATCTCAAACAGCCCATTAGCTGGTGTGCCTGAAAACAATATAAAATCTGAGCCCTATCGACACATACAAGAAGTTTAAAAAGAAAAGGAAAGAGAATGAGACACTGCTATTTAGTGACAATTAGAGAATCAATTGGAAGTTTTCTTAGAATAGGAGCTAGGAGGAAAATATGTTTCATGTGACATAAAAACTACCCACCAGACAGAAGAATTTACAATAGAAGCAATTAAGCCTGAAATAGAAGGAAAGATGCTAAGGGAAACCAGAAGGAATTGGGTCATAAAGGACAAATTGTTTGACCTTAAAGGTCAGCATACAAATATCTTTAGAAAACTTTGTTGTTCTTTTAAAGTAGAAGAAAAGGAACAAGATAAAGAGCTATCCTGAGAGTCATCATGGCCAAATATTTCCTGACACTTGCCAATTTTGTCTGAGAAGAATCTACAGAAAAGTTATCAGGCCAAAAAACAAACTGATTACCTGCTGCCTTGAGAGAAATATTGTGCAAAGAATTAAAACACATTTTTAAATCTCCATGAGTTATGGGATAATTCTGAGGCCTCAATCAATTCTTGTATTAGGCTCTGTATAGGGTACTATTAAACATAGGGAATGATCTGTTCTTTGGGGCAGAGTAATGTAAGATGTACCAGTGATACTTCAAAGTCCTCTAATCTGCATACTATGGTAGTAATAGAAGGGCATCATTATAGGATATTTTATATCTTTAACCATATAGAAAACAAGCACCAGTTGGAGCAGGTCAAATTCTTTTGTTGGAAAATGCATTTTCTTCAGAACTAACATTTTCTATGGGGAAAAAAATATTCATTTGGACCAATGTTTGGAAATGATGCTTCAGAAAAATCATACAAAAATAGTTCATTTTGATTGAAAAGGCTGACATTTGTCATTTCAACATTTCTGAATTGAAATTTCTGAACTTTTCATTCTGTGAAAACTTTCAATACTTCAACTTTTTGGCCCAAATCAGAATTTCCAGGCTAAACAAATCCCTGTTACCATGGTAACCAAATGGCAGTTGCTCCAGGTCAATTAAGACACCTGGGGCCCATTAAGATCCTTCTAGGAAGCAGTGGAGACAATTAGGTTGATTGGGACACCTGAAGCCAACTGGAACAAGTTAAAAGCCTCCCAGTTAGTCAGTTAGGAGCATGTGTCAGGAGCTGTAGAAGGAAACCATGCTGCTGGAGAAACTGGGCAGTACAAACCCTATCAGCCACAAGGAGGGAGGCCCTGAGGTAAGGGTGAAGTAGATGTTGAGGAAGTGGGGGCTGCTGGGGGGAAGTGGCCCAGGGAATTGTACTTGTCCTGCTTCAAAAAGTCAGCAACCAATAGCGGCTACTATTAGGATCCCTGGGCTGGATCCCAGAGTAGAGGGTGGGGCGGGCTCCCCTGCCCCCCCCCCGCCCCACACAGATACTCTCCCCGATTAATCACAGAGACTGTGAGACAACATAGACTGTGCAAGGGAGGGTTGCCTCTTCCCACCTCCCTTCCTGACTTAAGATGAAAATGGCTCAGTAGGCTGTGACCCTTGCCTCTAGAGAGAGAAGGGCTATGCGGAGGCTCACTGTGACCCTCTGAGACTAGCGTAATCCACCTGAAAGTGCGGGACCCACTGAGACAAGGTTGGAGCTTTGTCACACTATGCTGTATGTAGGAAATATCTGCTCTCATTATTGATCAATAATGTGACACACAACCCTGACCTGTCATTTTTAGAAGTCTTGATTGAGGTTTTGATGGAGTAGGAAGCTTTGGAAATAATTAGTTAGTGAGCCAAGGGGCATAATAACAGTTATATTAACTAATGATAATCCCATGATCCTCTTTATGTATGGCTTTCATTTGAGAACATAAGAATGGCCCTATTGAGTCAGACCAAAGGTCCATCTAGCCCAGTATCCTGTCTTTCGACAGTGGCCGTTGCCAGGTGCCCCAGAGGGAATGAACAGAACAGGTAGTCATCAAGTGATCCATCCCCTGTCGCTCATTCCCAGCTTCTGGCAAACAGAGGCTAGGGACACCATTCCTGCCCATCTTGGCTAATAGCCATTGATGGACCTATCCTCCATGAATTTATCTAGTTCCTTTTTGAACCCTGTTATGGTCTTGGACATCACAACATCCCCTGGCAAGGAGTTCCACAGGCTGACTGTGCATTGTATGAAGAAATGCTTCCTTTTATTTGTTTTAAACCCGCTGTGTATTAATTTCATTTGGTGACCCCTAGTTCTTGTGTTATGAGATGTAGTAAACAACACTTCCTTATCTACTTTCTCTACACCAGTCATGATTTTATAGACCTCAATCATATCTCCCCTTAGCCATCTCTTTTCCAAGCTGAAAAGTCCAGTCTTATTAATCTCTCCTCATACGGAAGCTGTTCCATACCCCTAATAATTTTTTTGCCCTTTTCTGAACTTTTCCAATTCCAATATATCTTTTTTGAGATGGGGCGACCACATCTACACACAGTATTCAAGATGTGGGCATACCATGGCTTTATACAGAGGCAATATGATATTTTCTGTCCTATTATCTATCCCTTTCTTAATTATTCCCAGAATTCTGTTAGCTTTTTTGACTGCCACTGCACATTGAGTGGATGTTTTCAAAGAACTATCCACAATGACTCCAAGATCTCTTTCTTCAGTGGTAACGGCTAATTTAGACCCCATCATTTTATATGTATAGGTGGGATTATGCTGTCTAGCGTGCATTACTTTGCATTTATCAACATTTATCAACATTAAATTTCATCTGCCATCTTGTTGCCCAGTCACCCAGTTTTGAGGGATCATTTTGTAGCTCTTCGCAGTCTGCCTGGGTCTTAACTATCTTTAGTAATTTTGTATCATCTGCAAATTTTGCCACCTCACTGTTTACCCCTTTTTCCAAATCATTTATGAATATGTTGAATAGGACTGGTCCCAGAATAGACCCCTGGGGGACACCATTATTTACCTCTCTCCATTCTGAAAACTGACCATTTATACCTACCCTTTGTTTCCTATCTTTTAACCAGTTACCAATCCATGAGAGCACCTTCCCTCCTTACTTTGTGTAAGAGCCTTTGGTGAGGGACTTTCTCAAAGGCTTTCTGAAAATCTAAGTACACTATATCCACTGGATCCCCTTGGTCCACATGCTTGTTGACCCCCTCAAAGAATTCTTGTAGATTGGTGAGGCATAATTTCCCTTTACTAAAACCATGTTGACTCTTCCTCAACAAATTATGTTCATCTATATGTCTGATAATATTGTTCTTTATTATAGTTTCAACCAGTTTGCCCAGTACTGAAGTCAAGCTTACAGGCCTGTAATTGCCGGGATCACCTCTGGAGCCCTTTTTAAAATTGGGGTCACGTTAGCTATCCTCCAGTCATCTGGTACAGAAGCTGATTTAAATGATAGGTTACAGACTACAGTTAAAAGAAAAGGAGTACTTGTGGTACCTTAGAGACTAACAAATTTATTTGAGCATAAGCTTTTGTGAGGTACAGCTCACTTCATCGGATGCATCTGATGAAGTGAGCTGTAGCTCATGAAAGCTTATGCTCAAATAAATTTGTTAGTCTCTAAGGTGCCACAAGTACTCCTTTTCTTTTTGCGGATACATACTAACACGGCTGCTACTCTGAAACCTGAGACTACAGTTAGTAGTTCTGCAGTTTCACATTTGAGTTCCTTCAGAATTGTTGGGTGAATACCATCTGGTCCTGCTGACTTATTGCTGTTTAATTTATCGATTTGTTCCAAAACCAGCTCTAATGATACCTCAATCTGGGACAGTTCCTCAGATCTGTCACCTAAAAAGAATGGCTCAGGTTTGGGAATCTCCCTCACATCCTCAGCCGTGAAGACCGATGCAAAGAATTCATTTAGTTTCTCCGCAATGGCCATATCATCCTTGAGTGCTTCTTTAGCACCTCGGTTGTCCAGTGGCCCCACTGGTTGTTTAGCAGGCTTCCTGCTTCTGATGTACTTAAAAAAAATTGCTATTACTTTTTGAGTCTTTGGCTAACTATTCCTCAAATTCTTTTTTGGCCTTCCTAATTGTATTTTTACACTTCATTTGCCAGTGTTTATGCTCCTTTCTATTTTCCTCACTAGGATTTAACTTCCACTTTTTAAAGGATGTCTTTTTGCCTCTCACTGCTTCTTTTACTTGTTGTTTAGCCATGGTGGCTCTTTTTTGGTTCTCTTACTATGTTTTTTAAATTGGGGTGTACATTTAAGTTGAGCCTCTATTATGGAGTCTTTAAAAAGTTTCCACACAGCTTGCAGAGATTTCACTTTTGGTACTGTACCCTTTAATTTCTGTTTAACTAACCTCCTCATTTTTGTGTAGTTCCCCTTTCTGAAATTAAATGCTACAGTGTTGGGCTGCCATGGTGTTTTTCCTGCCACAGGGATATTAAATTTAATTATATTATGGTCACTATTACCAACAGGTCCAGCTATATTCACCTCTTGGACCAGATCCTGTGTTCCACTTAGGACTAAATCAAGAATTGCCTCTCCTCTGGTGGGTTTCAGGACCAGCTGCTCCAAGAAGCAGTCATTTAAGGTTTCAAGAAACTTTATCTCTGCATCCCATCCTGAGTCAATATGGGAAGAATTGAAATCCCCATTATTATTACTGAGTTTTTTATTTTAATAGACTCTCTAATCTCCCTGAGTATTTCACAGTCATTATCACCATCCTGGTCATGTGGCCAGTAATATATCCCTACCACTATATTCTTTAGATAGCTTTTGGCATTCATGGAACAGCTAAACAGATGGTGGACTCCGGAAACAAGCACTGACTGGTGTGATCGTATCATCAGGCAGGTATGGGATAATGAGCAATGGCTACAGAACTTTCTGATGTGGAAAGCCACCTTCTTGGAACTGTGTGCAGAGCTCGCCCCAGCATTCTGGTGCAAGGACACCAGAATGAAAGCTGCGCTATCGGTAGAGAAGTGGGTAGCAATCACTGTGTGGAAGCTGGCGACCACTGTGCTACCAGTTGGTCGCAAATCAATTTGGAGTCAGGAAGTTGACCGTTGGGGCTGTGTTAATGCAAGTGTGCAAGGCAGTTAATTGCATCCTGCTACGAAGGACCATGACTTTGGGAAATATGTATGAAATAGCGAATGGCTTTGCAGAAATGGGTTTCCCTAACTGTGGAGGGGCGGTAGATGGCACACATATTCCAGTTTTGGCACCAGACCACCTTGCAACAGAGTACATCACTAGGAAGGGGCACTTCTTCATGGTGTTGCAGGCATTTGTGGATCACCATGGTGGTGAGAGAGAGAGAGAGAGACAGACGTTTGGTGGGAATGTTGTCAAACGCCACCAGTGTGGTGCTCTTGTCTATCCAATGTTGATAACAGTTGGCTGCGTGCATGTGTTCCCTCTGTGTGCTGACCTGGCTCTGTGCAGATAATTGACACAGCAGATCCCGAGAGAATGCCCAGTGGCCACTGTCATAAATCTAAAGGGAACGGTAATCACCTTTCTGTATACAGTGCTATAAAATCCCTCCTGGCCAGAGGCAAAGTCCTTTTACCTTTAAAGGGTTAAGAAGCTCAGGTAACCTGGCTGGCACCTGACCCAAAATGACCAATGAGGGGACAAGATACTTTCAAATCTGGAGTGGGGGAAAGGGCTTTTGTCTGTCTGCGTGATATCTTTGCCCGAAACAGATCAAGGATGCAAGCCCTCCAACTCCTGTAAAGTTAGTAAGTATCTAGCTTGAAAATGTGTTAGGTTTTCTTTGCTTTGGCTTGTGAAATTCGCTGTGCTGGAGGAAATGTGTATTCCTGTTTTTGTGTCTTTTTGTAACTTAAGGTTTTGCCTAGAGGGATTCTGTATGTTTTGAATCTGACTATCTGTAAGATTACCTTCCATTCTGATCTTACAGAGTTGTTCTCTTATCTTTTTTTGTTCTTCTAACAAAGTTCTGTTTTTTAAGAATCTGATTGGCTTTTTTGGGTGTTAAAAATCCAAGGCTGGTCTGTGTTCATCTTGTTATTCTCAAGCCTCGCCAGGAAAGGGGGTGTAAGTGCTTGGGGGGATATTTTGGGGAAATAGGAACTCCAAGTGGTCCTTTCCCTGATTATTTGTAAAATCACTTGGTGGTGGCAGCGTTTAACTAATCCAAGGGCAAAAACTTTGTGCCTTGGGGAAGTTTTTACCTAAACTGGTAGGAATAAGCTTAAGGGGTCTTTCATGCGGGTCCCCACATCTGTACCCTAGAGTTCAGAGTGGGGAAGGAACCCTGACAACTCCAAATAAACAACGTTTTAGCTCCAACGTTCCTAGAAGATATTAAAGGGTGTGACACTGAATGTGGTTTTTTATGGCTAAAGTAGTGTAATTTGAAAGCCTGCAAAGCAAAATGGGGATCTATTGTAATTCTCCTTTCAGAGATTCATTTCATTGTATACAAAATGGAATGGTGTGACCTCAGGGCCATGGCAAGTGCGGGGGAGTAGGGGTGAGGGCCCCCCTTGGTCCTAGACAGGGCCCAGATCCCCAATTCTGAGAACCCCAGGCCACTATCTCCTCATGGTGTTTCATCTACCCCTTCTGCTTCGGGGCCCATTCCAGAAGGAGAGATGGCAGCTCAGTGAGTACATACAGGGTGGACAGAACCCCAGATATACACAAACACCTCTTGAAACACAACTCATGCGTAATCCCAACGACAAGGAAATTGGGAACCTCTGCTACTTGGCAGGTAACAACCCCGCCTTTGGAACATTCTAATTGCACTCCTATGTAATATTATTGTCCTCCTCTTGAAAATGAGAATTATATATGGCTTTCTGGTAGTTTTAGTAGCCTAAGAAGGTTTATTTAAAGTATCAATATAATATTAGACTGCTTTCTTCCAAACTCAGTCCTGTAAATATACCTGGGATTTCTCAGGGCGTGCGGAGCACTATAGGCCTCAATGCTGTAATGGTTTACGCCCAGGCCTAATTTTAAGCATGAATAGTCTCACTGAGCTGGGCGAGACTACCCATGGGCTGAAAGTTAAGCAAGTGCACAAGCCTTTTGCCTAAGGACTTGGCTACACTTGCAAGTTAGAGCGCATTCAATCAGTCCCGGGCACCCTAACTCCTGAGGTGTCCACACTGGCAAGGAACTTAGAGCACTGGACTCTGCAGCTGGAGTGCTCCTGGTAATCCACCTCCATGAGAAGCATAACGCTTGCTGCGCCTCGGTTGTAACGCATGGGTGTCAATGTGAATGAGGTGTTACGTTACTGCGCTGTGATTGGCCTCCAGAAATGTCCCATAATCCCCTGAAGTCAAGTGGCCACTCTTCTCATTGTTTTGAACTTGCTGTAGGAATGCAGATATCCCCTTTCAAAGCTCCATTTCTGACAGCCGGCTGCTTATCTGCTCTGGGACAAAGCACCCATTACTGTGGAATGCTGTGTGTGTGAGAGAGAGAGAGAGAGAGGCGGGGGAAAGGGGGGTCTGCTGCTGTCTGACTTACAAGACAGAGTGCTGACACACTCTCTGCCCCCCAAAACACACTGTCTCTCCCCCCACACACACACAGCACACTCCCTGTCACACTCCACCTCCCTCCCCGCATTTGAAAAGCACGCTGCAGCCACTTGCACACTGGCATACCTACCACAATGCACTGATCTCTGTGGCATTGCAAGAGCTGCTAATGTGGCCATGCCAGTGCGCTTCCAGCTGACAGTGTAAACACACAGTAGCGTTTTCCCTGCTGCGGTCTCCGAAGGCTGGTTTAACTCCCAGCGCTCTATATCTGCAAGTGTAGCCAAGCACTTAGTCAGCAAACACAAGGCTCAGTTCTGCAAGCCCTAATGTACACAAGTAGTGCCAGGGAGCTCCTGTGAATTAAAATTCCTTGTGTGAGCCAGTATTCACAAGAGCAGGCCCAGCATCATAGGTGACCTCGAAAGTTTGAAGGTGAGGTAGAGATAAGCCCTGAAATGTATTAATACTTATCAGACCTGAATCTTTTGAGGTCTCCCTCCATATCTGCCTCACAGCCTTCTTTCTCACTGCTTCCAATCCAATCTAACCTAGCTCCATCTTTCCACTGACCCCAAATTCCCTCTCTCTGAGACCAACAGTCCACTCTTTCTCCTCACCCAGTCACTGATCACACAGGCCAACAGACTCTATCAGAAGAGACATGAATAGAAACAGGTAAAAACAGTCTGGTGACCTCAGAATTGGCTTGAAACTTCCCCCAAAACTAGCACTGTACCCTGCTAATCCAAAACAAAACATGCTGCAAATCTCTCAAGAAACCTTGATCCCATGAGATTTCCAGCTCAGCTTCCAGAACAAGGAAGCTCAATTTTTTTCAATTTAAATTTTCATGGGAATTCAGTGCATAGGAAAGGTGCTACATTAACAGTGGCAGAATGCTCTTCTATCTATCCACGCACAGCCGCAGCGTGGTTGCCAGGCGTATGAGTCTCTCCTTCCTGACCTTCCAATGTACCTTCACCCTCTCCCAGCTTTTAGGGTTCAAAGCATAGTTCATTCTGCAGACCAGTTGAATCCTTAGCTTCTAAAATGAATCTACAAAGACTCTCACTTCTGATCATGAGTGTTTGACAGACTCCTACCCACTGGGAGAGATTCAAATAAATTTCAGTACATTTCACATCCGAATATTTGTTGGAGCTGTTCAAATTTTTCACTGTAGATCAATTATCCGACAAGCTCTTTTTTCCTGACTATGAGCTGTTTGCACTTTAGCACTGATTATTGTGAATGAAATACACAGAAATACTCACCAAACATTTTCAGTGAACAAATTTCAGCCCATGGGGTGTTTGTGAATTGGTCACTGTGACAATATGATACTATTAGGGCAATGGGAGTGGACACATAAGTCAAAGAGGATTGGTTCTGCTCTGATTGGATGATGAAAACATTATAAATAAGAGAATAACAAATAGCAACCAATGGCTAATGAAGACTGACTACTATTGTTCATGCCCAAATACCTTTACTTACATGCAGATACGGTTATTTATTTCAGGGACAGATATTCCCTAAACATCCATGTGAATAATGTCAAAAGGGAATGAGGTGATCATCTAGTCTGGCCTCCTGTGTAACATGCCAGAGAACTGCCCTAAATTCATTCCTGCTTAAGTTAAAAATGGATATTTTTTTCTATTTTAAAGATTGCCAGAAATGGAGAATCCACCACAACCCTTGGTAATTTGTTCCAATGGTTAATTGCTCTCATTGTTAAAATGTGCACCTTATTTCCAGTCTGAATTTGTCTAGCTTCAATTTCCAACCACTGGATCTTGGGCAAGCCAAACAGCCATTCTGGGTTCTAACGAAGGTGCATAAATGTTGTTTGAACTAACTGACCAGCTCTTAAAGATTCACCTGTCATAAATCTCAGGTCTGAGACTCTCCATGCTGGACTCTCACAAGATGTCCACATCGGATCTCATCTCCTCCAGCGCTCCCTTCACAAAGTCCTGTCATTGGAAAGAAATGCACACCGCACACCGCCCAGCAAAGATTGCCAGACCACCTGCGCCCTGGATCCAAACTCAGTGATGTGGCATCTTTGTGACTAAGGCAATCTGGCCCTCGAATGTGATGGCGCCCAATGTGAACCTGCTTCTGTGACAGCCAGTCAACTGAGAGCCAGCAGGTTTTAAGGGTGGGCCCATTCCTGTCCCCACCCTAGTGATTTTAGCGCAAATTGATTTACAGTCAGAGGTGAAAGTAACATTGAAAACTTACCGCTACGGGGGCCGCCTCCGGCCCCGGCCCCCCCGGAAGGGGCCTCGGGCGGAAAGGCGGGGCTGGGGGCGGGTGTCAGCGGCCCAGCCTGCCCGTCCACACTGACTGGCCCGCGCCGCCCAGGGCTCCGGCAGCGGTTGAAAGGGCCTGGGGCTGCGGCCGCCGCTGCTGCCACTACCACAGTGGTGTCCGGAGCCCCGGGCCCTTTCAACCGCCGGCCCCAGGGCAGCGGTTCCGTTTGCCCCCCCCCCACCTTCCCCCCAGGTTGGCAGCCAGGGGGGCAAAAGGGGCAGCGAGGTTGAAGCATTGCCGCGGCAGCACTTTAAAATAAGTCGGTCGGGGCCGGTACCAGCAGCCACCTGGTACCGGTACAGGGTACCGGCCCGCCCCACTTTCACCCCTGCTTACAGTTCAGCTCTCCAGTAGGTCTGAGGTGGGAAGAAAGAGAGCCAGATTCCCCTTCTGCTTTCCCCGCTGAAGCCCCACCGACATCCGTGGCTTAAAGAAGAGAAGAGCGTGGTCAAGTGGGAGCAGTGGTGGGATGGTAGCACCTGAGATTATACAAACTGCCGGCCAAATTCTCAGTCCCCCCCCGCACATCAGTTGACTCCGCTGCGCCTGTACAATATTGCAGGCGTGCAAATAGCCAGGGTTCATTCGTATTTTTTGATACACTTAATGGTTTGACAAAAATCAGCAAAAATATAATTTACAGTAATTATGCAGGAAGCACTCATCAACAGATGCCAGGTGGCATGCAAAAGTAATTTAATGGGAATATAAAACTTCTCTGTTTTGTGTTAAAACAAGCAGGACTATAATAAAATCAACTCCTCCCCCCCCCCCAAAAAAAAAAAAAACTAATAGAATTTCACTCTACTGTCATTGTCATTCATTTTCCTCAGTGATATAATAGCCTTGGTCATTTTGCATTCAAATCATGCCTGAGTTTTGCTGGTCTCGTTAATTCTTGGAATGGAAAAAAACCTCTTCCTGTTGACTGCATGATTTCTGACCAGAGCTATATATTGATGAGAGGAGGGAAATCTTTGAAAGGTGGCTCAAATAACTCAGCAGCTCATTCTAATTCTAGCCAGAGCAATGGTGACAAACCCATCGTGACAGGCAAGGGAATCAGACACAACTTGTGCTGGCATTTTTAAACCTTGGTCCAAGGCAACATTGGTCCTTACAATCAGTACAGTGACATAACTCCATTACAGCTCAGGCAATGGTCATTACAGCTAAAACATTAAACCCCTCTTTTACAACAGGGTGATGCTGCAGTGATATTAAAGCTTCCACAAAAATATCCTAGTAAACATGCCAACATGATAAAGCTATAACTATCTATTAAAGTTTTACCACAGATTTTAGTACCTCAAAGATACAATCCGGCTAACCCATTTATCTGAGTAAGATTAGGTAGGTGTAGTAAAAGGATTTTGATAGCACAGCGGTTCCTGAAATTGCATGCTTTTGAGCCAGTGGGGAAGCCTCTGCCAAGGCTGATTTTAAAGAGGCAGGTCTTCCAAATTCCCAATCACAATTGTGTGTCATTGCTTTTCATGGGAGTAACCCCATTGCCTCTAAGGAGAGAAAAGGTTTGCAGGATGGGGCCCAGGAGTTGACAATTTTACAAATTCCTCATGAATACTCTATACCAAATTCTGCCTTATGTCCCAAACAAAGTCAAGATAGATGCACAATTCTCACAAAAGACACGTTATGCCACAACAGTTTGAATATTCTTAATGAAACAGCTGTCTCCACAAGAATTTGGAAATGCTCTGTATTGCATTTCAACCTAGAAGAAACAATGCAAGTGTTAAGGACACTGGTCCTTTTACCTGCTTCTCAGCACGTCAATTGTTCTATTTCCTACACTATAAAATGAGATGGCAAATATTTCTTACCTAATCAACACCAGGTAAAGGGAAAAGAAAAGGAAAAGTATTCTTATCTGCAGTATTTAAATCCCTAAACATTTATACCCTTGCTTACAACTTCCTCATTCAACATAGCTGACATACTCCAACCCTTGCAAATATGTTTGTATTCAACATTTTGGAGGAAGGCAAAAAAATACCGATGTCTGGCTTGTACTTTTAATTTGATGAGTTACATTTGCATGACAGTTCAGATGTATTGGGTTACCAGCCAGGTGTACAGCATATCTAACCAAGCCAAGGAGGACCTCATTAAGGCTCCTGGCTGGTGCTGATGCTACTGAGTAGAATTTGGCCTGATATATGTTTGTTTAAAAAGTCTAATCAGCAGATACTGGTAAAAATGTAATAAATGTTTGCACTTCTACTGGTGCTTTCATGGAACAATCTCGAAAAGGCACCCTACAATAATAACTGAGTTGCAACATGCCTGCAAGATAGGTCAATGCTACTGTGCACATGTTACAGATGGGCAAATAGAGGCACAGAAAGAATAGGGTTGGAGGTTTCAAAGGAGCATAAGGGAGCTAAGCACCAAGGACCTACTGGAATTCAGTGGGATTTGAAGATCCCACTCAAATAATCTCTTATGTTCAAGGCCTACACACAAAGACGTTAGATAAAAAAAGATAAATCCTCTCACTGGAAGGTGACAATGTAACAGTATTTTATTTCTTAGAGTTCAGAGTGATAACACACAAGAACCCAAAAACTGAGGGCATGAAACAGACTGCTTCCTAGAACAGAGAGGTGCAACTCACCCAGCCTTACTATAGGCTGTCTGATCACACACTTGCCTAGAGAGCACCATAGCCTGCAAGGAGGATCAGGAAAACCTCTTCAAACTTAAAGTGCTAGCTTGTAATTTTAACATAGTTTTAAATACACCACAACGATTGCCAGTTACATCAGCGGCTGTATTGGGAATAGAACCCAAGGGAGAAATCCTGCCCCATGGAAGTTAGTGAGGGTTTTGCCATTCACATCAATGGGTGGGGAGGCAGGATTTGACCCCAAAAGTCCTGGCTCCCAATTTTCTGCACTAACCAATGCAGGAAAGGGACTTGAATAGAGCTGGTCAGGAAACATTTTTCATCACAAAATGCTGAGACATCAAAGCCAAAAGAAAGGGCTGGTTTCAACAAATTTCTCAACTTGAAAAATGTTCAGAAAAATGGGTTTTGAGATTGTTGAAAGGTTCCATTTCAACATTTCCAAAAAGAAACATTTCCTGGTTTCCTGGTTGAAAACAACTTTTCACCTAGAAACTGAAGCTAAATTGTAGTAAAAAAAATGTTTTAATGGTTAATCAAAACAAAGCGTCTTGATTCATTTAAATTGATTTTTTTTCAGCTTTTTTATTCATGAAAATTCTTGAGATTGACTTTTTGAGCTGATTCAAGAAAAGAAATGTTGTTGAAAATGTTTGGATGAAGGGAAAAACAATTTCCTGCCCAGCTGTAGTCTTGAACTCCAAATCCAGCAACATTTCCCACCCTCTTTCACTTACAGGGTGACCTTTTTAAAATACTGGGCTTGTGGTCTTTTGGACTACTCTGTGATTGAGAAAAAAGGCCTGCAAGGCTTTTCTTTAATAATAAAACAAATTTGCTTATTTACACCTTAGAAATATCAGGACCATAAAGACATAAAATCTGAACTTCTCAGGATTTGCTGGAGTACTACTGGGAAGTCTAAGGGATTTTTAATGTTTGCTCTTAACACCTACACTGAGGGCTGAAGGTACTGACTGTTTAATAAAGACTTCCTTTATTCAAAATGTTAATCAGTCATTGATGTTAAATAGGTGTTTGCAAAACCAGCAAAAACAAATAGTTTTAAACGGTCTGGCTCTAAATCCCTTCATAGCTCTAATTTCACTCTCTTGGCTCTTGCAATGACACCAGTTACATTAGTTCTCCAGAAAGAAAAGGAGTAGTTGTGGCACCTTAGAGACTAGCAAATTTATTTGAGCATAAGCTTTCATGAGCTACAGCTCACTTCATCGGATGCATTCAGCGGAAAATACAGTGGGAAGATTTATATACATAGAGAACATGAAACAATGGGTGTTACCATATACACTCTAACCAGAGTGATCACTTAAGGTGAGCTATTACCAGCAGGAGAGCGGGGGGGACGACGACCTTTTGTAGTGATAATCAAGGTGGGACATTTCCAGCAGTTGACAAGAATGTCTGAGGAACAGTGGGGGGTGTGGGGGGATAAACATGGGGAAATAGTTTTACTTTGTGTAATGACCCATCCACTCCCAGTCTCTATCAAGCCTAAATTAATTGTATCCAGTTTGCAAATTAATTCCAATTCAGGAGTCTCTTGTTGGAGTCTGTTTTTGAAGTTTTTTTGTTGAAGTATTGCCACTTTTAGGTCTGTAATCGAGTGACCAGAGAGATTGAAGTGTTCTCCAACTGGTTTTTTAATGTTATAATTCTTGATGTCTGATTTGTGTCCATTTATTCTTTTACGTAGAGACTGTCCAGTTTCACCAATGTACATGGCAGAGGGGCATTGCTGGCACATGATGGCATATATCACATTGGTAGATGTGCAGGTGAACGAGCCTCTGATAGTGTGGCTGATGTGATTAGGCCCTATGATGGTGTCCCCTGAATAGATATGTGGACACAGTTGGCAACAGGCTTTGTTGCAAGGATAGGTTCCTGGGTTAGTGGTTCTGTTGTGTGTTGTGTGGTTGCTGGTGAGTATTTGCTTCAGGTTGGGGGCTGTCTGTAAGCAAGGACTGGCCTGTCTCCCAAGATCTGTGAGAGTGATGGGTCCTCTTTCAGGATAGGTTGTAGAGCCTTGATGATGCGATGGAGAGGTTTTAGTTGGGGGCTGAAGGTGATGGTGAAGGGGGCTAGTGGCGTTCTGTTATTTTCTTTGTTGGGCCTGTCCTGTAGCAGGTGACTTCTGGGTACTCTTCTGGCTCTGTCAGTCTGTTTCTTCACTTCAGCAGGTGGGTATTGTAGTTGTAAGATTACAGACCTAAACAGACCTAAAAGTGGCAATACTTCAACAAAAAAACTTCAAAAACAGATGTAACTCAAGTGTTGCCCTTAGCCTGACTCCCATCCATACACAACAGGTTAACTGGAGCTTTCGTCTTGGTCTACAGCACTACGCCAGCATAGGCTCTGTGATGTAGGTATACCCTTAGACTTGAGCTAGCTGGCTTGTCAGAGCAGGAGGGCTGAAGCCCAAGTGCTGCTGATGTCTGAGCTAGTAATGCAGTGGGGCCTCCGCTACTCTGTGCCGCTAGTCCAAATTCTGTGCAGCTCCAAGGTAGTTTGCACTGTGGTCACTCGAGCGAGGCTAACTCGAGAGGAGTTAACTTGAGTGTAGGGACTGGTCTATACTACAGAGTTAGCTTGGTTTCACTACATCCCTCAGGGGTGTGAAAAATTCTTCTGTTGACTTAACTACTGCCTGTTGGAGAGGTGGGTGTACTGCAGCAGTTAGGAGAACCCCGTCCATCTCTGTAATAAGTGTCTATACTACAGCAGCACAGATGCAACTGTGTTTGCTGTCTGAGAATCTCTCCATTATGAGAGAGATTTCTAGGTGTGGGTGGAGGCCTGGTCGGTGCTACAAAGTTAGATCAATGTCAACTGCCTTCCGTCAGCCTAGCTATGCATGCGTCTACACTTACATTTGTTTCCCACCCAAGTAAGTGGTCCATTACACCACCATAGTAACCCCGCCTCCCCAAGCACCGTTGAGCCCAGATCAATGTGCGGAGATGCAAGTGTAGATACTGTTACCTATGTCAGCACTGACAGTCCTCCAGCAGCTGTCCCACAATGCTCCCCAGTGACCATCTGATCACCATTGTGAACTCCAATGCCCAGGAGTCACGTAGACTGGAATCACTCCTCTTCTTTAAAGCTCCGTGAATTTTTGAAATTCCTTTACATCATAGCCTGGCTTGGTGAGAACACCTAGCAAAGTGCAACTGCCAGCTCACTGCGCTGGCTACATGCTCCAGACACTCTCTGGCCTGGAGTAGACAAAAGATATTGGATCTCCGGGGCAGCTCCAAACCAGCCATAGAAATGTGGATGTCTATGAGCAGATTGCAGAAGAAGGGATAAGACAGGGACCAGCAGCAGTGCCATGGCACAGCCAACGAGCTGCAGCAGGCCTACCAGGCACCCAGGGAGGCCAACAATCAATCCAGTGCTGAGCACAGACCTGCCACTTTTACAATGATCTGCTTTCACCCACCCCAGACCAGAGTGGATACCTCTGAGGAGCCTGACTCACAGGCCTCTTCTATGAACAGCGAGGAGGAGGAGGTGGGTGAGGAAGAGGAGGAGTATGGAGTGAGGTGACCGGTGGGATCCACCTGCGCAGAGAGCCAGGACCTGTTTTTGACTTCGCTGCCGTCCAGCCAGTTCCACCAGTGGAGCACAGGTGAGCCTGATGCAGGGGAAGGCACCTCAGGTAGGTGCGTAGATAACTTTTCCATTACAGGGATGGCATCCCCAAAATGGCAGGACACAACTGTTGACTTTTCATTACTTTACTCGTGCTAGAAGAGGATGTGGCACAACCAAGAGAGGCAGAGTGGCTACCTGCTTTTCGTTCCCCTCGTTAGGCCAAGGGGGCCAAGTGGAGCAGTCTGTTTATGTGCACCGGCATGTCTCGTGAATCCTCCATCGAGATCTCGATGAAACTTTCATGGAGGTGTCTGCAATCCCCTGCAGAAGGTTTCTAGAGAAGGCAGCCTTATTTCTTCCGCCGCAGTGGGACACTTTCCCATGCCAGTCAGTGATAACTTCAGCAGGCGACATTGGAGTGCACAGGTTAGCAGCATATGGACCCTGGTGGCTTTGGGACCCTAGCAGCAGCTTTGCTCTCTCTGCCTTTGTTACACTCACGAGTGAGAGATCAGCTAAAATCACCCCTGCCGGTTGGAAATGGTGCCAGTGCTCAGTGCCATTGCCCTGTGCCAAGAGAATCATGCCAGTGAGCAATTCCCTCCGCATTTCCCCAACCCCAGTGGGCCATACTCACCAGGGCTGGTGCTGCGAGTGAGGCTATGCACAAGCAATCCCAATCCCAAGCGAGAACGTAGAGCTTACAACGTTAGGGGAGCAGGGGGAGTGAGTTCAGCAGCGGTAGTTTCGCTCTCTGTAGTGAATGTGCTGACAATGTACCGCTGTGTGTTGTATCTTCAGCTGCTGCCACTGTGGCCTTCAGGGTCTCCCCGCCACACCCACAGAACACCTAAGCCAGATAAGGAGGAGAAAGAAGAGGACTCGGGATGACACATTCAATGAGACCCTGCAAGCCAGCACTGCATCGGACCACGAGCACAGGGCCTGGAGGATGAACATTGCGGACAGCCTGGAGAAGGAACGAGTGGAGAGGAGACAGGCCCAGGAGTCCCAGCAGGAAAAGGAGAAGGGAGAGGCACCAAGACATAATGGAGAGATTCTCAGACAGCAAACACAGATGCTGCAGACTCTGCTGGACCTGCAGGTTCAACAAGCCCAGGCTTGCCTCCCTCTGCAGACCATTGCGAACTCAATAGCGGGACCTTCCCATTAACCTCCCCCCAACATTCCACATGGCATCGGGGTCACTGCACTACCCCTACCACACCACCCTGGGGGACACTGAAGACAATTGCAACGTCACAGACCCAGGCCTTTGAAAGCCACCTTTGGTGTACGTGTAGCTGAAATGGATGTGCATGTTCTTTCCCCTTCATAAGTTCTGTGCTCTTAATTTATCACGTTTTAAATTAATTTATTGTAATATTTCAGAGGGGGTTTTGCATTGAATTCTGTTACAAAATAAATGTCTAATATTTAAAACATGACTCATCTTTATTAGTTCGAACCATCTGCTACCGAATGCTTAGCAGGTCTGAAAGCAACCAATTACTTGTTACTGACAGTGTGACACAACTGATAGGATAAGCCACAAACAAAATTACTAAGTGTCTTGACAGAGTTATAGTCCTACACGTACAGCAATCAGCACACAATTCCTAACAGGCCACAAAAGAGCAGGGCCAGGCACAGCACAGAACAGCAAAATGTGTTTCTCGGGCTCGCTGTTAAAATGGTCTTTCAAAGCGTTGCTGAGCCATACAGCTCCGCATTGAGCTCTTCTAAAAGCCCTTGTGTCTGGCTGTTCAAATTCAGCAGATAGCTGCTCCACTTCTGCCCTTCACCCGGGGTGCAGAGGTTTCCTCCTCTCCTTCACAGAGAACACATGCAGGATAGAGCAGGCAGCTATAACCATGGGATATTTTTCTCACTAAGGTCCAATCTTGTGAGCAAACAAATTGATTTCTGACTGACTGGTAGCAATCTGACGTTGCAAGTTTCCACAGTTTGCGATTGACACTGTCAGTCTACTGTCAGTGCTGCTCTCATTTAGGTGCCCCTGCACTGGAGGACTGGGGCAAGCTTGGCACACAAATCCGGGAATGTGGCATTGCGAATTCAAGAATACTGGAGCCTCTGCTCATCATCCCAAACCTGCATTATGATGTGATTCCCACCAGTCACTGCCTCATATCTTGGGCCCAGAAGCCCATTATCTGCATCTGCTCTGTGAATGCCACCAACAACAACCTTGAATTGGTTCTTGCTCTATCCCACATAAATCTGTCCTCCATTGTTCTTCTTGCAGCTCTACAAATATAACACTCATGGCAATAGTGCAGAGCTGTGCAGGCTCCATGCTTC
Organism: Chelonia mydas; assembly: GCF_015237465.2. NCBI lineage: Eukaryota > Metazoa > Chordata > Testudines > Cheloniidae > Chelonia > Chelonia mydas. The sequence continues at coordinate 4,777,182 of NC_057852.1, read as the reverse complement.
TGTCAGAGATAATGGACAGCAAGGAGGGACATGCGGGTTTGTGGGATTTTGAAAAAAGATGCAAAAATTATGGGCTACAGATGACATTATTGGATGGAGACAGCTGCACACTGGGAAGTTGACCCCATGCTCCCAATCACCCCTGTGTGATTCATTTCGGCGCTATCATGCATTGCCAAAACTTCCCACAAGACAGTGCGCTGTGCAGTGGCAGGTTGCAAACTGGGATACCTACCCATGGTGCACCACACTCTGCATCGATACAGGCACTCCTGGTGAGTACCCGCATTGCCGACACAAGGAGCCAAGGATGCATGCACATAACTGCGGCAGCTTTATGCTGGCGTAACTTGTGTTGACATAAATTTGTAGTGCAGACATGGCCGTAGTCTAGATAACCTGAACTAGCGCTGCAGTGAAGACAAGCCAAGACTGGTTCGTGCGGGAAGCCGGGGCGGGCTGAGAAGCAGGCTGCAGCTTCCGCTCAGGCCCAGGGAGGCAGAGTGGAGGTGAGCTTGGGCCGGGGGGGGCGCGAGGAGGGCTGCCCACGCCGCAGCAGGTAACCCGGGGAGGGGTGGGGGGCGCAGGGGAACCGCTCCCCGCCCCAGCTCACCTCCGCCACCCTGGGCCTGAGCGGGAAGCTGCAGCCTGCCTCTCAGCCCTCCCAGGCTTCCTGCCGAACAGCTGATTCGCGGGAAGCTGGGGGGGGAGGGGGGGGGGGAGAAGCAGAGCGGGGCGGCGCGTTCAGGGGAGGAGGCAGAGCAGAGGTGAACTGGGGCCGGGCACGGGGCAGGGAGCTGCCGGTGGGGGCTCTGCACCCACCAATTTTCCCTGTGGGTGCTCCAGCCCCAGATCACCCACAGGAGTCGGCACCTCAGGCACCACTTTTGATGTGATCAATGCGGGGAGCAGCCGCTCCCCCTGCTCCCCCCCCAGCTACGCTCCCCCACCCCTAGGCGCCAGCGGGACCTGCTGGATGCTTCCTGGGAGCTGCCCCAGGTAAGCACCACCGGGACTCCCCACCTCGCCCCCCGGCAGGTCCCTCTGGCTCTTAGGGGCAGGGTGGGCACACACTACGGTGGCCCACGAGACCCTCCTGCCCGGTCCTGGGGGCAGTCAGGGGACAGGGGAGGGGCGTAAAGGAATTGGGGGGGTTGGATGGGGCAGGAGTCCCCAGGGGGCGGGGGTGGGCCACGACCCCCTCATGTGGTGAGGAGGGAACCGGTTGTTAAGATTTTGGCAGCTCATCACTGGGGAGGGGGATGGAGTGAGCAAGGGGCAGGGCCTCAGGGAAGGGATGAGGGAGGGGGGTGAGGCAAGGGTGTTCCATTTTCTGGAATTAGAAAGTTGGCAACCCTATTTAAAACATCTCCCTTTTAATACATCTTAGTTAGTGAGGCTGGAATTCTTTAACTAGTTTGGCATAGACAGATGGATATTGCATATATACAGCTGAAGAGACAGATGGATACTGCATGTATAGACAGTCAGACAGCACATGCAAAAGATACATATGTTGCATATATACACATGGCATCCATCTGTATGTAGACAGAGAGACAGGATAGAGATTCTCAGTGTAGGGCCCAATGTTGGGTCTGCAATGGTAGTTTTGCACCAGGAAGCCAGCGGATCTGGTTGCTGGAGGGTCCCTCCTGTACAGCAGAAGCTGTGAGTGGCACACAGCCACACGGTGATTCTCCATGCAGCCGGAGGCAGAAACATTTTTCCAGTGAACCTTTTTTTCTGAAAAAAATAATGCAATTTGACGACATCAAAACAGTTCATAAATTCATGTCAATTTCACCAAAATGTTCTGGAGGGAGGGAACCCTAACAAAAATTACCAAAAACAATTGAAAAGTTCAGTCAAAACAGCTTTTTGTTTCAAAATTTTCTTTAATTTAATATTTTATAAATGTTTTAAAATGCCCAAAATCAGAACTAAGCATTTTGCTTTGGATAAAACAAAATATTGCATCATCCAACCTTAAACCAAATTTTTATTTATTTTTCGATTTGCTGATTTAAAAAAAAAATCATTTTTTGTTCAACCTGAAACCAACATTTGTTTTCGAGGTTTTTGAACGGCCAGCACACCCGCAAGTCCAGGATTTGCCCAACTCGAAAATGCAGCTCCCATCCCAGTCACCATTGCACGGGTGCATCCAGAGGAAAAGAGGTGCAGCTACTTTGTCGCTGTTTCTGGATGCTCTCCAGGCCTAGGTACTCAGGTAAGGAATCTGCTCCTGAAGGCGTCTTTTTTATAGCACAACTTCCTGCTACATTGCATTATTTTTATATTATCACTTGTTCGTGGCTTACAAATGCCATTGTATAAAAATAACTCCAATACAGCATTAGGGGAACTTCTGTTCTTAGCCACTCAGGTGTAAATCTGGAGTAACTTTTACAGCTCAGTAACTGAGGGCACACTCTGGCCCATAGTGTTTAAAAATAAATTTCCAAAGCAGGAGTCTGGTTGTGCTGGCTTCTCCCCACCACGGCGGCTCTGTGTCTAGCAGAGCAGCTCAGAAGTAGCTCATCTGTTGCATTTATAGATTTGACCTGTGAACGCAGCTAGGAGAGGTTACACAGTGTGTCATCATCGAGGCCAATGGAGGAGGCAAAACTCTTTGTGTTTTTCATTTATTGACACCGATGACTTGATCCCACTTCATTGTGAGTTCCGGCACAAACAGCAAGTGTCAAAAATGGGTCAAGCCACTTTCTGAATGTTTGCTGGTCATGATCTTATTATTCAAGTGGGATGCTCCTACAGCAGAGAATGAGAAGAAAGCTAGCAGCCATGCTAACCTCTCCAGCACATAGTCCGGAACTGCAGTGATATAAGGCATTGTCTATTGACAGACTAACCTTGCGGGGGTCATTGAAGCCTTGAGGCATTTCAGACACCCCAAAGTGATTTGTAACCTTAACAAAAGCAGAGATTGAGAGGCAGGAGAGCAGAGCCAGGGCAGCAGCATAAGATGTATTGCTTTAAAACCAGGCACACAGTATCCATCCCTTCTTGCTATGGATTTGGATTTTGCTTTTCACTGGCAGAGTATAGCCCCAGCTCCCAAATATCCTTTTCTGTTCATCCGGGTGACAGTGACTAATTGTTCAGCAACTAAACCATTATTAAAACAAATCACCCAGTGCTTCCAGGAGTGGAAGCAGACAACAGTCGGCCCCCCAGGAGGTTAACGCTTCTGGAAACAGGCTGAGCTGTCTGCCCCAAAGGAGACAGAAGGACTGCGCGGAATCATTGCCACTAGGAGAGCTTTACTGGCAACAGTCATTTTTACTTTGATCCCATGTGTCAGCTGGTGTGCAGAGCAAGCCTGCTACAAGGAAATAATGAGATGGCAGCTACTCCTCAGCCTAACCTGTGGCCCAGCTCTGGATCTGGGAACCATGCCAGCTTCCTTCACATCGCTGCTTGCAAAAAGCATTCTGGCAAAAACCTAGCAATACCTGTCCCTTTACTATAACAACATCCCTGGTCCTGATGCACGGAGCTTGGGCCAAAGCTTGCTTTGCATGATGCACTGCATGAGATCAGCTGCAATGGAGCTCTGGCAATGGATTGGCAGACAGTTCCAGGGTGCATGGACAAAATTGCCATGTGAAAGCTGGAGAAGGCGCTATAAAGAAGTGGAAGGTTGGACATATGACCAGGGAAGAGTATAAAAATATTGCTCGGGCATGTAGGAATGAAATCAGGAGTGCCAAATCACACCTGGAGCGGCAGCTAGCAAGAGATGTCAAGAGTAACAAGAAGGGTTTCTTCAGGTATGTTGGCAACAAGACGAAAGCCAAGGAAAGTGTGGGCCCCTTACTGAATGAGGGAGGCAACCTAGTGACAGAGGACGTGGAAAAAGTTAATGTACTCAATGCTTTTTTTGCCTCTGTCTTCACTAACAAGGTCAGCTCCCAGACTGCTGCACTGGGCATCACAGCATGGGGAGTAGATGGCCAGCCCTCTGTGGAGAAAGAGGTGGTTAGGGACTATTTAGAAAAGCTGGACGTGCACAAGTCCATGGGGCCGGACGCGTTGCATCCGAGAGTGCTAAAGGAATTGGCGGCTGTGATTGCAGAGCCATTGGCCATTATCTTTGAAAACTCGTGGCGAACGGGGGAAGTCCCGGATGACTGGAAAAAGGCTAATGTAGTGCCAATCTTTAAAAAAGGGAAGAAGGAGGATCCTGGGAACTACAGGCCAGTCAGCCTCACCTCAGTCCCCGGAAAAATCATGGAGCACTTTCCTCTCATGTAGGTGCTTCAAGGAATCAATCCTGAAGCACTTACATGAGAGGAAAGTGATCAGGAACAGTCAGCATGGATTCACCAAGGGAAGGTCATGCCTGACTAATCTAATCGCCTTCTATGATAAGATTACTGGTTCTGTGGATGAAGGGAAAGCAGTGGATGTATTGTTTCTTGACTTTAGCAAAGCTTTTGACACGGTCTCCCACAGTATTCTTGTCAGCAAGTTAAAGAAGTATGGGCTGGATGAATGCACTATAAGGTGGGTAGAAAGTTGGCTACATTGTCGGGCTCAATGGGTAGTGATCAATGGCTCCATGTCTAGTTGGCAGCCAGTGTCAAGTGGAGTGCCCCAGGGGTCGGTCCTGGGGCCGGTTTTGTTCAATATCTTCATAAATGATCTGGAGGATGGTGTGGATTGCACTCTCAGCAAATTTGCGGATGATACTAAACTAGGAGGAGTGGTAGACACGCTGGAGGGCAGGGATAGGATACAGCGGGACCTAGACAAATTGGTGGATTGGGCCAAAAGAAATCTGATGAGGTTCAATAAGGAGAAGTGCAGGGTCCTGCACTTAGGACGGAAGAACCCCATGCACCGCTACAGACTAGGGACCGAATGGCTAGGCAGCAGTTCTGCGGAAAAGGACCTGGGGGTGACAGTGGACGAGAAGCTGGATATGAGTCAGCAGTGTGCCCTTGTTGCCAAGAAGACCAATGGCATTTTGGGATGTATAAGAAGGGGCATAGCGAGCAGATCGAGGGACGTGATCGTCCCCCTCTATTCGACATTGGTGAGGCCTCATCTGGAGTACTGTGTCCAGTTTTGGGCCCCACACTACAGGAAGGAGGTGGATAAATTGGAGAGAGTCCAGCGAAGGGCAACAAAAATGATTAGGGGTCTGGAACACATGACTTATGAGGAGAGGCGGAGGGAACTGGGATTGTTTAGTCTACAGAAGAGAAGAATGAGGGGGGATTTGATAGCTGCTTTCAACTACCTGAGAGGTGGTTCCAGAGAGGATGGTTCTAGACTATTCTCAGTGGTAGAAGAGGACAGGACAAGGAGTAATGGTCTCAAGTTGCAGTGGGGGAGGTTTAGGTTGGATATTAGGAAAAAAATTTTCACTAGGAGGGTGGTGAAACACTGGAATGCGTTACCTAGGGAGGTGGTAGAATTTCCTTCCTTAGAAGTTTTTAAGGTCAGGCTTGACAAAGCCCTGGCTGGGATGATTTAATTGGGGAATGGTCCTGCTTTGAGCAGGGGGTTGGACTAGATGACCTCCTGAGGTCCCTTCCAACCCTGATATTCTATGATTCTATGATAGATTGACTGAAGTGAGTGTCTCTAAATATGGCCCAACATTTATTGTATCTCAGAAACACTCAATTTACAAGTATAAAGAGGGTGATTATTTTCTACCTGCCAACCCTGCAAACTCAGCATGAGTTCTCAAGCCTTGTCTATACTAGGAAAATTACCCAGAGTTGACAACAGGGGTCAGCAGAAGGCAACTGCTACACCAGTACTGCATAACTCAATTGCTAGTGTAGACATGTGTGCTGCCATTTGTGTGTTCAGACCCTTGCTCTCATCTTCTGAAATGGTGGTGAGCAGCTTGGCCTTGTTCACACTGGTAACTAACACAGGTTCAGCTGTGCCTGTTGCTGACTCCCATTGTCAGCAAGGCCCAATTTTCCCATTGCAGGTTGGTATCAAGTTCTGTTTTTTCCTCCTCATTTACCATTCCCCATAACAAAAGCCTGCCTGCTCAGACCAGGCCCTCGGAGACACCTGGGCAGTACCACTGTCTGACCTAGGTTGGCACAGCTGTAACTGGCTGAAGCCTAGTCGTCATGCCCACTGAGATGCCCAGGAAGGAAGGGAATCCTGCTCTCTCCCCCATAGCGGTGTTGAACAGAGCTGGTCACTAATTTTTGGTTGAAATGACTGAGCCTTGTGGAGCCACAGGAGCCACATAACTGAACCTGCATCATGGGAGATGGTAACCTGGCCTGGGAGCTCAGCCCACAGAGGAGAACAGGGACCCGAAAGCTTGTCTCTGTCACCAATGGAAATTGGTCCAATAAAAGATACCACCTCCCGCCTCCCTAATATCCTGGGATCGAAGGCTAACAGCATTTTGGGCTGTATAAGTAGGAGTATTGCCAGCAGATCGAGGGACGTGATCATTCCCCTCTATTCGACACTGGTGAGGCCTCATCTGGAGTACAGTGTCCAGTTTTGGGCCCCACACTACAAGGTGGATGTGGAAAAATTGGAAAGCGTCCAGCGGAGGGCAACAAAAATGATTAGGGGCTGGAGCACATGATTTATGAGGAGAGGCTGAGGGAACTGGGATTGTTTAGTCTGCAGAAGAGAAGAATGAGGGGGGATTTGAGAGCTGCTTTCAACTACCTGAAAGGGGGTTCCAAAGAGGATGGATCTTGACTGTTCTCCGTGGTAGCACATGACAGAACAAGGAGTAATGGTCTCAAGTTGCAGTGGGGGAGGTTTAGGTTGGATATTAGGAAAAACTTTTTCACTAGGAGGGTGATGAAGCACTGGAATGAGTTACCTAGGAAGGTGGTGGAATCTCCTTCCTTAGAGGTTTTTAAGGTCAGGCTTGACAAAGCCCTGGCTGGGATGATTTAGTTGGGAATTGGTCCTGCTTTGAGCAGGGGTTTGGACTAAATGACCTCCTGAGGTCCCTTCCAACCCTGATATTCTATGATTCTATGATCAACACGGCTGCAAGTACACTGCATAATTCCTATTCAGTTCAAGAAACTGAAATATTTTGATTTGGGAATGTCAAAACAAAACATTTCAACATTTCCAAATTGGAATTTTGGGAACTTTTTCATTGCACAAAAAAAGTCAATATTTCAGCTTTTTGGCCAGATACAAAAAGAAACATTGAAATATCAGAATTTCCTATGGGATGGCAATTCCAGCTCTCACATTGAATAAGCAGTACTAAAAGCATTACAGACAGCAGCTCTGACTCCTAATGCACACACAAACAGCAGATCTGATGAGTAAGAAGGTGCTGTTTTAACACTGTCATATTTCAGAGCAGACTCACTCTTGAGCGGCAATGTGTGCTGCTGTCAATGGATTGTTTTAGTCAAGAATTAAAGAGAAAATGAAATATCTCACAGGCACTTATATACAAACTATCCTAAGAGCCTGATTTGTCTCTGGGGTTCTGCTCACTGAAACTAGGGCGAGGAAAGTTTTGTGCTCAAAGAGTGATTTGTATATGAGAGAGGAAAACTACCACTGAGCAAATAGAGCTGTTGCTGACATTTGTATTTGGTTGTTATGGTGAGAAAATTCACAGCCAGTGCCTGTCAAATCTCAACATACAGAATCATAGAATCATAGAATCTCAGGGTTGGAAGGGACCTCAGGAGGTCATCTAGTCCAACCCCCTGCTCAAAGCAGGACCAATCCCCAATCAAATCAACATCAAAAGTTAACGTACGGGAGCTCTTGTGGGGGGCGTGGGGTTGACAGTTGTACTGATTTCCCTTTCTAAAGGAGGCCATAATCAGGCTGAAGAGTTCATCTAGAATTTAATCCTGTGCTCTCTAGCATGGTACAAGACAGAGGACATGCAAAGGCAGAGACCCAGTGAAGAGGCTAGATTTGCATAGAGAGGAGTGTCATAACAAGCTATTTACTCTTCTCTTCACATTCACTTTGAACTGTTGTCTCCTACCTGTGCCAAGTCAGAGCAGAGTAATGCTATAAGCAATGTAATTTATGTAAATAAAATACATTATGCAAATATGTCCTCCTCACTTGCTGCTTAGAATTTTGTTCTTTTATAGTTAACAGGCATAAGTCTCATTCTCCCCTGGAAGAGACAGAATGTTATGTTTATGCTCTAAAATTCTTCTGCTGCTTCTCTTCTCTTTGAAGGAGAAAAAAAAAAGTTTCCTCTATGAAATATTTACACACTCCAATTTTCTTTTTAAAAAATCCCTTTGCTTAAATTTTAATTGTTTGCACACCATCTTCATGATTGTGATTGCTCAATAGGATCTGAATAATAAAAGGGATGCAGAAAAATCCACATATGCATTATACATGCATTCCCAACGGGGGATCTGTACTTTCATCTTGTTAATGCTAAACTGAATTATTCAATTAATTCAAACATATTTGTGAGCTCCATTCCCTGATTCCTCTTTTGTAAGACCAGGAGTCACAGCATCCATTGATTGAATTCCTTTCTTTGGCAGTTAGTAAAGAAATGTGTATGTTCTTTAATACTATTTGTTAAACATTTCCAATCCTGGATAAGTAGCAATGAGCCGCAGTCAAAATACTACTAGGAAACAGAAAAACTGCTCTGCCCAGGATGTGAAAGAGTGCAGCTGTACTGTTTGGAGAGACCCCAGATGAGAGAGAAATATCTGCTGGTGAAAATGCAGCAATTCATTGCCATGTGTCTTTTATGGGCTTGATTCTCTGCTGCTGGGCACCTTGCCTTGTCATTGGCACTTGTGCAAAGTGGGGGTAAAATGCTGACCCTGGTGTAAGGGAGGGGAGAATTCTGATTTGCATTGGTGTAAGTGATGATGGAAGGTGTACGGAAGTGGAGAATTGGGAACTACATCTATGCAGTTATGGCAGATGTCACAAAGTGGTGCTGTTACACATAGACTTCCACATTCTTTATTCTTCGTCTGTGAGCAAATGTTCAGTCTCAGGAAGACATGCTGGGTAATGTTAGTTTTGGGTTATGCAAAGTTCTGTGTAGAGGCAATGGTCCTTAGAGTGGGAGCTGTATGAGCAACTGCAGAGTTAGCTGTCTGCATTGGTCTCTAATTAGGGTCAATTCTGGAGGCAGAGCTGTTTCCTGGGGACAGGCACTGGGTCAAGATTCTTGGAAGAAGAGATTGCCAGCATGCTGTGAGGTGACCAGGACTGGGGTGTGTGTGCAAATAAAGCAAGTTACATTTAGAATCCACCCAGAGTCCACGTCATTGATTGCTTTTGCACTGGAAGATGAGCTTTAAGGTGCTAGACATAGACTGCCAGAAGATAGAGGGGCAAGAATAGGCCATTCATGTTGGAAGAAAGGGCAACAATATAAAGAAAAGATGAAAAAGAGAAGGACAGAGACTATAGTTCATCTTTATGATCTGCATCCTGAACGTCAAACTTCAAAATGAAGTCTAAGGGTAATCTAATTTGGTATCACTTTTCCTTCGAGAGGGAGGGAGAAATTCCCTGTAATCTTACCCTTCTTGAGCCTCATTACACTCCCCTCTGTCTTGGGGCTTACTTTTCAGAAACGCTAAGCACCAACAACTCCAGCTGAAGCCAATGGGAGCAGCCAATGTTCCCTCCACGCTCTGAAAAGCAAGCCCAAGGTGTTTACGTAACAGTCAGTTAATCAATTGCATTTCAACTAGCTAAGTGCAATATTGGTCTCCTTTGCATGCTAATTGTCAAAGTCTCCCTGCACTCTTTTTGAATGGCATCCATCAAAAAACCCTCACACTTCCGCAAAAAAAAAAAAAAACGAATGCAAATGCTGTTTTTCATTCCATGTTGTTTTTCACAAATAGGCCTTAAGAGATAATATTAGTGTTATGACAGGTTTCAGAGTAACAGCCATGTTAGTCTGTATTTGCAAAAAGAAAAGGAGTATTTGTGGCACCTTAGAGACTAACCAATTTATTTGAGCATAAGCTTTCGTGAGCTACAGCTCACTTCATCGGATGCATACTGTGGAAGCTCACGAAAGCTTATGCTCAAATAAATTGGTTAGTCTCTAAGGTGCCACAAGTACTCCTTTTCTTTTTGCGAATATTAGTGTTCTGATCCTCTAATGCATTCGCCTCAGCTGAACAGCGAACAGCAGAGTGGCTAACAGAGGGAGTTTGCCTGGGAGTTCGCCTGGGGAGAGCCTGCTGAGGCTTACATCTGGCCGGCTTCTCTGAGTAGTTACTACAACTCCTGAGTGAGCTCATAGAAGGAAGGTAATATGGATGGGGAGTGTTCAGCTGTTGTGACCTGCACTGGATGTGCCGTGTGTATCTTTCTTCCACAGGACAGAAGCGACTTTGTCTGTACAAAGTGCAAGCTGGTCTCCATATTGGAAGAGAAGGTTCAAGGTCTGGAGCAACAGGTATCGACCCTGCGTTGCATAAGAGAAACTGAAGATTTCCTGGACAGACGTCAGGATATGCTTCAATGGACACAATGTTCTGAAGATTCAGAGCAGGCTGCGCAGCGGGGACAGGAGGATGGTGAAGAAATTTGGCAGCATGTGACCTCCACAAGAAGAAAGGGGAGCGTCCGCGTACCAGCAACGCAGATACAGGTAATTAACCGTTTTCATGTTCTCTCCACAGGTACTAATGCGGAGAGTGGACTAGATGATACATCTCAGGGAAGGGAACAGAAGGAGACTCCGCCAATTGGAAGGCATGCGGTGCACTGTACTAGGGTTGGGGGTTCCACGACCACCGCTCCCAAGAGAAGGAAGCGGGTGGTGGTGGTCAGGGACTCTCTCCTCAGGGGGACTGAGTCATCTATCTGCCGCCCCGACTGGGAAAACCGAGAAGTCTGCTGCTTGCCAGGAGCTAGGATTCACGATGTGATGGAGAGACTGCCAAGACTCATCAAGCCCTCGGATCGCTACCCCTTCCTGCTTCCTCACGTGCGCTCCAATGACACTGCCAAGAATGACCTTGAGCAGATCACTGCGGACTACGTGGCTCTGGGAAGAAGGATAAAGGAGTTTGAGGTGCAAGTGGTCTTCTCGTCCATCCTCCCCGTGGAAGGAAAAGGCCTGGGTAGAGACCGTCCAATTGTGGAAGTCAACGAATGGCTACGCAGGTGGAGTCGGAGAGAAGGCTTTGGATTCTTTGACCATGAGATGGTGTTCCAAGAAGGAGGAGTGCTAGGCAGAGACAGGCTCCACCTAACGAAGAGAGGGAAGAGCATCTTTGCAAGCAGGCTGGCTAACCTAGTAAACTAGGTTCACCGGGGGAAGAAGACCAAAGCCCTCAGGTAAGTGGGGAAGTGGGATGCCGGGAGGAAGCAGAAGCACGCGAGAGGGCAGGGCTCCTGCCTCATACTGAGAAAGAGGGATGATCAGCGAGTTATCTCAAGTGCCTATACACAAATGCAAGAAGCCTGGGAAACAAGCAGGGAGAACTGGAAGTCCTGGCACAGTCAAAGAATTATGATGTGATTGGAATAACGGAGACTTGGTGAGATAACTCACATGACTGGACTACTGTCATGGATGGATATAAACTGTTCAGGAAGGACAGTCAGGGCAGAAAAGGTGGGGGAGTTGCACTGTATGTAAGGGAGCAGTATGACTGCTCAGAACTCAAGTATGAAACTGTAGAAAAACCTGAAAGTCTCTGAATTAATTTTAGAAATGTGAGCAACAAGGGTGATGTCATGGTGGGAGTCTGCTATAGACCACCGGACCAGGGGGATGAAGTGGATGAGGGTTTCTTCTGGCAACTCACGGAAGTTACTAGATCGCAGGCCCTGGTTCTCATGGGAGACTTCAATCACGCTGATATCTGCTGGGAGAGCAATACAGCGGTGCACAGACAATCCAAGAAGTTTTTGGAAAGGGTAGGGGACAATTTCCTGGTGCAAGTGCTGGAGGAACCAACTTGGGCACAGCTCTTCTTGACCTGCTGCTCACAAACCGGGAAGAATTAGTAGGGGAAGCTAAAGTGAATGGGAACCTGGGAGGCAGTGACCATGAGATGGTTGAGTTCAGGATCCTGACACAGGGAAGAAAGGAGAGCAGCAGAACACGGACCCTGGTCTTCAGAAAAGCAGACTTTGACTCCCTCAGGGAACTGATGGGCAGGACCCCCTGGGAGAATAACATGAGGGGGAAAGGAGTCCAGGAGGGCTGGCTGTATTTTAAAGAATCCTTGTTGAGGTTACAGGGATAAACCATCCCGATGTGTAGAAAGAATAGTAAATATGGCAGGCGACCAGCTTGGCTTAACAGTGAAATCCTTGCTGATCTTGAACACACAAAAGAAGCTTACAAGAAGTGGAAGATTGGGCAAATGACCAGGGATGAGTATAAAGATATTGCTCGGGCTTGCAGGAGTGAAATCAGGAAGGCCAAATCACACCTGGAGTTGCAGCTAGCAAGAGATGTTAAGAGTAACAAGAAGGGTTTCTTCAGGTATGTTAGCAAGGTCAGCTCCCAGACTGCTGCACTGGGCAGCACAGCATGGGGAGGAGGTGACCAGCCCTCTGTGGAGAAAGAAGTGGTTCAGGACTATTTAGAAAAGCTGGACGAGCACAAATCCATGGGGCCGGATGCGCTGCATCCAAGAGTGCTAAAGGAGTTGGCGGATGTGATTGCAGAGCCATTGGCTGTTATCTTTGAAAACTCGTGGTGATTGGGGGAGGTCCCAGACGACTGGAAAAAGGCTAAGGTAGTGCTCATCTTTAAAAAAGGGAAGAAGGAGGATCCTGGGAACTACAGGCCAGTCAGCCTCACCTCAGTCCCTGGAAAAATCATGGAGCAGGTCCTCAAGGAATCAATTTCTGAAGCACTTAGAGGAGAGGAAAGTGATCAGGAACAGTCAGCATGGATTCACCAAGGGCAAGTCATGCCTGACTAATCTAATTGCCTTCTATGACGAGAGGTTTCAGAGTAACAGCCGTGTTAGTCTGTATTTGCAAAAAGAAAAGGAGTACTTGTGGCACCTTAGAGACTAACAATTTATTTGAGCATAAGCTTTCGTGAGCTACAGCTCACTTCATTGGATGCATACTGTGGCACCCCCCTCTGTGGATGAGGGGAAAGCAGTGGACGTGTTGTTCCTTGACTTTGGCAAAGCTTTTGACACGGTCTCCCACAGTATTCTTGCCAGCAAGTTAAAGAAGTATGGGCTGGATGAATGGACTATAAGGTGGATAGAAAGTTGGATAGATTGTCTGGCTCAACGGGTAGTGCTCAATGGCTCCATGTCTAGTTGGCAGCCGGTATCAAGTGGAGTGCCCCAAGGGTCGGTCCTCGGGCCGGTTTTGTTCAATATCTTCATAAATGATCTGGATTGCACCCTCAGCAAGTTTGCAGATGACACTAAACCGGGAGGAGAGGTAGATACACTGGAGGGTAGGGATAGGATACAGAGGGACCTAGACAAATTAGAGGATTGGGCCAAAAGAAATCTGATGAGGTTCAACAAGGACAAGTGCAGAGTCCTGCACTTAGGACGGAAGAACCCCATGCACCGCTACAGACTAGGGACCGAATGGCTTGGCAGCAGTTCTGCCAAAAAGGACCTAGGGGTTACAGTGGACAAGAAGCTGGATATGAGTCAACAGTGTGCCCTTGTTGCCAAGAAGGCCAATGGCATTTTGAGATGTATAAGTAGGGGCATTGCCAGCAGATCGAGGGATGTGATCGTTCCCCTCTATTCAACATTGGTGAGGCCTCATCTGGAGTACTTTGTCCAGTTTTGGGCCCCACACTACAAGAAGGATGTGGAAAAATTGGAAAACATCCAGCGGAGGGCAACAAAAATGATTAGAGGACTGGAACAATGACTTATGAGGAGAGGCTGAGGGAACTGGGATTGTTTAGTCTGCAGAAGAGAAGAATGAGGGGGGATTTGATAGCTGCTTTCAACTACCTGAAAGGGGGTTCCAAAGAGGATGGATCTAGACTGTTCTCAGTGGTACCTGATGACAGAACAAGGAGTAATGGTCTCAAGTTGCAGTGGGGGAGGTTTAGGTTGGATATTAGGAAAAACTTTTTCACTAGGAGGGTGGTGAAACACTGAAATGCGTTACCTAGGGAGGTGGTGAAATCTCCTTCCTTAGAAGTTTTTAAGGTCAGGCTTGACAAAGCCCTGTCTGGGATGATTTAGTTGGGGATTGGTCCTGCTTTGAGCAGGGGGTTGGACTAGATGAGGTCCCTTCCAACCCTGATATTCTATGATTCTATGATTCAATAAATAGAGGGCAGAAAACATGTTTAAAAGGCTCCACATCCATTAAGAAGGAAATAATGTTTCAGAATTGCCATAATTCTGGTGAGAGTCACTTAGTATTTGACAATGTGGTTGATTTAGTGGCCTGTTGTTTTTGCTTAGGCCGATTTTGTTCCGATGTTGCATCTGCAATATTTTTGGGGTATCCCCCCCCAATCCATGAGAGGGAAAATGCCCATGAAAAGCCTGAGCAGTTGGCATAGCAGTTGGTGCTCTCCTACAACCACTTCTCAATGTACCAGGAACAGCTGCCCATTTGAAAAGTCAGTTTGCTTGCAGGTACCACAGAGTCACCACAGTTATTTTCTCTTCTAAGAGGAGAGAAAAATGGTGCTAAATCAGATGCCACTGTGTTGTAAGTGTTGGCGAAGGGTGACTTTTCTGTTGAGACCACTGTGAGTCAGTCTAAAAGCTGGTATTGAGTATTTTACAACCTGGCTACCTCTAGAGTGGATTGTTGCAACAGAAACAGAGAAATTAGAGATAAAAAAAGACGTATGGGAAGAGTTGGTGAAAACTGACTTTTGAAGGATTATTTACTAGAAAATCCATCCTAGGAGAGTGTTCATCATTGTTCTTCTTATTCCAGAAGTTTGTCACTAAATCATGGAGCCGAGATAACAACATATGACCTAGGCAATTGACACTCCATGAATAACACATAGTCAGAGCAAACAGTTCATAGTCAGAAAATTATTACTCCAAACTCTTTGGATAATGCATAGGAATAATGGACACATTCAAGGAAAATTCAGATTGATTCCTGAATGGCTTGCTAACTAAAATGCTAAATCTGAAACAAACATTACTCATAGCAAATAATTCACCCAATTAGCTCATCTAACCCATTGCATGGAAGCCAGTGCAAAATATTTTCTAGTTCTTTGTGCATTCTAGTTTGGAATGCCCCTAGTCCTGCACCCTTGGGAGAAACTTCCCTATCCCTAGCTTTCTCGACTTTTTTTTTAATCACATTATTCTTCTTTCTAATCCCTTGTGGCCTACACACCTTAAACACTTTGCATTCCTCCTTCATGTTTGCACTCTTCAGATATCTGTAGATGAGAACCATGTCTCCCCCTGTATCTGTCACATACATAATAGATTCAACTCCTTTAATCTTTCCTCAAGGAGCCAGTCCCTCCAGCTTCTTATTATCTTTGGGTCTTCGCTGAATTCTATCCAATTTGTTTCCATCTCTATAGTGTTTAAGGGCCGAGAACTGAACTATGTAGGCTCGCTGTAAGAAAGTCCGTTCAACCAGCCTACGATCTCGAGACTCCCTGGTACTGTAATTCATTCATTTGTTCAGATTTTGATCACTGGAATGGCCCACTGAAAAACACAACTTGCTTTTCTGCAAAGGTCCCTGAGGGAGGGCAGCACAGAGTTTTGTTCCAGTCTACAAATGAATAAAGATCTTTCACTTCTCTGAATTCTTGGATGAACCAGAGAAAGAATTTTATAAAAAAGAAACTTTCTAATACAACGGCACATAGATAAAGAAGAGCAGCACCACCCCAGGCAGTCATGAATTAGGACCAAAAGCTTCCTCTGTCAGGCAGAAGTACTTGTTGTAGCGCTGCTAAAGCTGGCAAATGCTGGGTGGGGTTTTCAGAAGTCCATGGCGTTGGCCTAACTTTGCTCCCAGTAATGTCAGTGAAACTCCCATTGACTTCAATGGCCACAGTGTTGGGCCAGCGCTTTTGAAGATGCCACCAGCATAGGGGAAGTTGAGAGGACAGGACCATCAGCCAATCAAAGCAGGGGCAGTGGAATTAAAGTAGACAGGGGAGAGAAACAAAGAAAGCACAGAAGCCTTTCTGGCTCAGATGGACTGCTAGTTGCAGGCAGGAAGGGGGTCAGGGTACATGTGTGCAGGAGGCTGGAGCGTGCTTGTACCCTGGGCTCTCCTGGCTGATACAGGAGAAGGTTCTGATCCAATCTGAACCTGGCAGAATAACACAAGCCCTTCAGGAACTGTACTCTGTGACAGTGTGCACGTCTGCTTTGGGGCCTTACAAGAGGGCATCCACTAACCGGAAATAAAAGCACAGTGGGGCATCATCTCTGCGCCTCTCTCTCTGGAGCCAATGACACTTGCATCCATCGCTCTATCAGGCCACCATCCATTCCTCCTCCACATATGCCATTTCCCTAGCAACCTTCATCCTCCCCACAAGACGAGTTCATGGAATGGCTGCTGTTCAGCAGCACTGTAACAGGGTGGCCCTGCCTCTTTAAGCACTAGCCAGCCCTATTTGGAGATGGAGCCCCCTTTGAGAACAGCTGTTTGGGTCGGGTGGAAGGGGATGATCAGAACCAGCAGGGTCAGGTGCTTGGCTGATGAGCACCTCATTTCTATAGTGGCTTCCAGAGCTCCATCTGAGGAGGGCATCTACAGGAAGCAGACTGGTTCTGCCGCAGGGGGCTCCACGCAGACTGGATTGTAGGACTGCAGAAGATCTGTCAGGAGCAGCAAGACACTGGCAGGGAAGCCCTGGGTCAGGGAAATTGTTTAGCTGTTGGATTTATGTTGGAGTGTTTTATCTTGGGGTGTGCTGAAGGTTGTCAGCGCCACCGATGAGTGGTCCCCACTGAGGCATAGTGACAGCATATGTAGAGTGTTCATGATAAATATCACTCAGCCAAGTAGCGGGCAGCAAGCTAGTGTGCTGTACGTTTACACCCCAGCTTGCCACTCTGACAAAGCTATGTCCTTGTCTCCTGGCGGATTTCGTTTCCTGGCAGATTTCGCTAGCCTCAGAGTCTCACTGTGACCCTCCACGTAACCCTTCTCTCTCTAGAGACAAGGGTCACAGTCTACTGAGCCATTTTCATCATAAGCAAGCGAGGGAGGTGAGGAGAAGTTGCACAGTCTCTGTTGTCTCCCAGTCTCAGTGATTAATCGGAGGGGGCAAAGGCGGGAGCCCGGGCCTGCCCTTTACTCCAGGCTCCAGCCCAGGGACCCTAATAGTATCAGCTATGGTAGCTGACCTTTTAGAAACATGACATGTACAATTCCCTGGGCTACTTCCTCCACAGCAGCCCTCACTTCCTCCAGCTCCACTTCACCCTTACCTCAGGGCCTCCTTCCTTACGCCTGATATGGTGTGTACTACTCAGCCTCTCCAACAGCGCAACTTCCTCCCACAGCTCCCGACATGCACCCCCACCTGACTGACTGGGAGGCTTTTAACTAGTTTCAGCCAGCCCCTGATTGGCTTCATGTGTCCCAATCAACCTAGCCTTCTCCCTGCCTTCTGGAAAGTTCTTAATTGGCCCCAGGTGTCTTAATTGACCTGGAGCAGCTACCATTTCACTTAACCTGGTACCAGGGATTTGTTTAGCCTGGAGCTAATATATCTATCTCCCACTACTTTTCTATAGCCATCTGGCCTTGCCCCGTCACACCACGTACTAACTCTCTGTTTAGTCAACCCCTAACATCTAGACAGGTTCAGGCACCAGCCAACCTCCCATTCAATCACGAATTTATAGTGCATCAAGCAAAACGTCTGTGTAACTAAGCCCACTATGAGTTCCTGAATTGTTTGTGTCTTTGCATTGTTCTCTCCCTCGTTTTCACTTCTCCCTGTCCCTGGATGTGTCTTTACCTGCTGAGTAGCTTTTCTATTATTTATCCTTTATAAATGTTTGTTTTCTCTAAAAACTTTTCTCCTCGAGATGTTTTCCTTTTCTGACAGGCTATTTTTAACCTTCTGCAGATGCTTTGCTCTTGTTTACTGAAATAAAAACTTCAAAACAGAAACTAAAAATTACAGTTGCAACTGGAAGGAATCACAGCTACAAAAAGAGACCATCCAAACCCTCTCCACCCTAGACCTGTTGCCGTGAAAACAAGAAGGTCATTCCGAACCAAGGCCCTCCTTCCACCCATGCACAAATAGTCTGAAATAAAGTTTCAGGTGTGTCATTCTGTGCCTGAAGACAGACCAAACAGTATAAAAGCACTGCATTAACAACTGCCAGGGTCTCAAAAAAAATGCATGGCAAATGTATCTCCTTCCTTATCAAGGCACATGCTGAGTCCTCTGCTGTCTGAAGAAGTCCCAAACCCAACTGTCCATAAGCCTGGCCATGCAACAGCAGGACTCTAAGTTTTGAAGCCCACAAATCCCAACTGTGGATGTTAAAGGAACAGAATAACAAAGTGCTTTGGATATGCATCTTAAAAACAAGTCACATCTAAGAGAAAGCCTGCTTGGCTGGTGCAGGGAAAAATACCTTCCTCTTTTTCCCACCAGTTTCCCTATTTCCTAGTAATGCTGGAAAATGAGTGGCCCAGGCCCTGCCCCCACCCATGTGAATCCAATGAAAATTAAAGAACAAAAACAACACCAGCAAGAAAGCTTCAGGGCAGTCCATCCCCACTGGCAAGTAGACTCTTCTCTTCACAAGATTACATTTATTGCCCCAGAGCCTCTGAAAAAATCTGACCAATAATGAACTAGGGGGAGGATATGCACCTGTCACATAAATGCAAAGAGGTAACGGGAATGTTTAATTAACATCACCCCTTCTGCCAACATCAGGATCCATCTCTTCTGCCTTAGGCCCTGCAGGAGGCAAACCACTTCTCCCAGTTCAACGAGGCTACTGAATCACTGCCGAAGGGGAGTCCCAAAACATCTCTAACCCCAGGAGGGCTCATCACAATCTGTAACTCCTCCAGAAAGGCACATGAGCACCCCCAAATCCCCACCCACAAAGCCTTGCTCTTCTTCATGTTAATCATTGCTTAGGCTGCTGCTGAAGTGTTATGTAAAGCACCAAAAAATACGTCCCTATCTCCTATCCTGCCTACCAGCACTGTAATATCATCCACACGGGTGAAAATTTTCATTGACTCAGTGAAATTCCTCTCCTCCTTAATCTTCATATTTAAGCCCTGAAATCCCCTGTTACCACACACTGCCCACAGTCAAGGTTCCATAGAAAAGAATACAACAATGGACTCAGGGGACAGGCTTGCCTTGCTCCAGAATGTATCTGCAGCCTCATCCCTCTACCCATTTCCTAGTGGGATACATAATGCCTGAACATGGGACAGCCATAGCCAGCTAATAAACAGGGGGAATACCATACTGCGACAGAGCAACTGTCAGCAAGGCCAAAACATAACACTGCCACTCTCCCTGTTTCCCAATTTCAGATGCATCCCACAAGCTACACAAAGTGACTGCCACTGTGTGACCTTTAACTGATTTAGACTGACTGGGATGCAATCATGTCCCTGCTGTTTTCCCCACTAGAATGGAAGTCAAAATTTTGTAACCCGTGTTCCAAAGGGCAATAGGCCTCCCCTTCCTGACATCTTCCAAATTCCGTTTCTGCCCAAAAAATGAAAAGGCTTCATAAAAGGAAGATCCCAATGTGCCTCTGGTCACAGCATCACTGAAATCATGAGAGCACCACAGAGCGGGGATCCATGAACCTCTGATAAAATTCTACTGTCAAAGCATCCACCTCTGGGGAAGTTGTCTTCTTCAGTAACAAGATAGCTGCCTGAACCTCCATCTCCTCTACTGGCCTCACAAATGAGGCCTAATCCTCATCTGCCAATATGGGAAAATTCACAGTACTACCCCAACATCGCTGCTGCTGGAAAAGAGGGATGTTTGTTTATTAAAGAGCTCAGTGTAATATTCCTGACCTACCCTCCACCTGCCAGCAGGGTCTCTGAGGACCCATCCAGTGCTGGGATCCTGTAACCCCACTGTGTCCTGCTGCAATCTCATTTCCTTATATCCTGCACATATATTACAGGAGGCTGCCCCATCTTTTGTCCTAAAATCCTTTGCAAATTTATCTGATTCCAGCTTTCTTCTGTGGCACTGAACCATTTCCTTCTTACCTCTTCTAAGACCCTTATTTCTATGCATGCCACTGCTTGTAGTCAACTATGAAGATCTCTCAAACAGTTCTGCAGTGCAAAATAATGTTTGTAATCAGATGTATACAGATGTCCTGAAAGGGAACGCCGAGAGATCACCAGACTCCTCTTTGTCAGTCTCACCATTCCATCTGGTATGCACAAAACTTCCAGACTGTTTCTTGTTCCATAAATATGCTTCAACGTTTCTTATTGACAATGCATTATTAAGTGAGCAAGTATTTCGTTTCCAGTAACCATAGCCAAAGGTCATTGTGTCACAACCTGAGGGGGTTCCCCTGGGGAAGGCAGATCAGCACTGCATGTTGCTAATGCTGTTGCAAGCATCACAAAGCATTTTGGGGAGAGTCAAAGGTGTGAGTGGGGAGTGGAAGATTCTTTTGCAGGCTGCAAGAGGACAAAGGGGGAAGGAGAAAGAGAGCAGAGAATGGGTTAACTCAATACTGCAGCTAGCAAGCTCAGTCCAACGATAAGATGCTGGCCCCAGTCCAAGGTCATGGCGCTAGATGAGAAGCTTATCTCTTACCCAGCCACAGCCAGCCATGAGAAAACCAAGGCTGCAGAGATGGAAAACACGGGGAAGACAATGAGGGTGAGGGCAGAGCTTCTCGTCCCTGGAACCGTTGTGTTTTGGGAAGAAGAAGACCACAGAAAGCCGGTTTGGACTGGCACAAGGAGCACCAAGAACAGAGGTCACGGAATGGAACACCCCCAAACGAGCCCAGGACTTAAAACCCTCCTGAGAGCTGGAGCAATTTGGAGATCACAGTGGACCCCGGATGACCTGGGCCCAGGACAGAACTCCTGTCCAGCCTTCCCCCTCTTCTGCTTACCAGCCTCTTGGCCAGCCTCTGGTAGAGCGTGTGTGAGTATGAAAGTGAGTTAGGGCTTGGGGCACTAATGCTTTCTTCCTTCCTCTGAGTGACATGGGGAGCACCCATCACTCTCCGCTGTTACTTTATTATTTATTTATTGAAAGCTTTAAAATTCAGACACTTGGTGTGTTTCGTCATCTCCTCCCCAAACGATCCTGCAGCTTCAGCCTGATCACCTGGCGCCTCAGGCTGATTGGTAACAGAAATCTGTCACAACTGTTCCCTACTTCCTGAGCTCACATTGGACCAACAGGGGTTAGAAAACTCTACAGGCTGCATTGCCCATCTGTATCCCTGTGCAAGAGGGCAAAGGGCTCACTAGAACCTTGTAGTGAGTTCCAGCTAGTCCGATCAGTTCAGTGTACCCCAGCTCACTAATGGCATAACCTATACCCAAAAGGTGTCATGTAAGACACCAACATAAAGCTAACAATTTACTGATCATTAATATTATTGTATGCTGTATGCATGGAGGACAAATTCAAAATTACAAACATACTGGGAATTATATTCTTAAAATGTGTCTGCCAGGCAGGGCTGAAATTACCCCACCCTAGACAAAGGAATATGGTTCATCCACCTTGAAGGTACTTCCAAGGTACATTAACAGACAATGGGGATGCAAATTACATCAGAACCATCATGATGGCAGGGGGAGGAGATTGCAGGAACAGATCAATTTGAGATTTAGCAAATATCAGTGCGGGAAGACACCAGCATGAAACTTCCTTCACCAGGAGACTCCATGTCTCAATCTTCACAGCTTAAATGAACTTTACTGGGGGTGGGGGGTGGGGAATAGCCTTCAGAAGAATCCATTTCAAAGGGTCACTGGACTATAATGAAGGGCAGAGAACCCCAAGGGATCTTTCACCTAAGAAGACAAAGGAACCGAGCACTTTGGACTTGGTGGAAGATTCTGAACAAGGGGTAGTCAGCCACCTTGCTGGAAAGTAGGTTGGTAAGGAAACTATCTTGAACAAAGGCTGTAGCTTGTTTTGTTAAGTCTTAGCTGCTAGAAAGTGCTTTTCACTTTAATTTACTTGTCACCATTTCTAACGCTATCTGTTGTTTCTGAACTCACTAAAAATACTACCTCCCTGTGTTAATAACTTGGTTTGCTTTTAATTGAAACCCACCCAATGCTGTGTTTGATTTAAAGTGAATGTTAACTCTGGTTAATCATAGAATCATAGAATATTAGGGTTGGAAGAGATCTCAGGAGCTCATCTAGTCCAATCACCTGCTCAAAGCAGGACCAAAACCAATTAAATCATCCCATCCAGGGCTTTGTAAAGCCTGACCTTAAAAACCTCTAAGGATGGAGATTCCACCACCTCCCTAGGTAACCCATTCCAGTGCTTCACCACCCTCTAGGGAAATAGTTTCCTAATATCCAACCTAGACCTCCCCCATTACAACTCGAGACCATTGCTTCTTGTTCTGTCATCTGCCACCATTGAGAACAGCCTAGGTCCATCCTCTTTGGAACCCCCCTTCAGGTAGTTGAAGGCTGCTATCAAATCCCACCTCACTCTTCTCTTCTGCAGACTAAATAACCCCAGTTCCCTCAGCCCCTTCTCGTAAGTCATGTTCCCCAGCCCCCTAATCATTTTCGTTGCCCTCTGCTGGGACCAAAACTGGATGCAGTACTCCAGGTGTGGCCTCACCAGTGCCAAATAGAGGGGAAAAATCACTTCCCTTGATCTGCTGGCAATGCTCCTACTAATACAGCCCAATATGCCGTTGGCCTTCTTGGCAACGAGGGCACACTGCAGACTCATATCCAGCTTCTCGTCCACTGTAATCCCCAGGTCCTTTTCCGCAGAACTGCTGCTTAGCCAGTCGGTCCCCAGCCTGAAGCAGTCTATGGGATTCTTCCTTCCTAAGTGCAGGACTCTGCACTTGTCCTTGTTGAACCTCATCAGATTTCCTTTGGACCAATCCTCCAGTATGTCTAGGTCACTCTGGACCCTATCCCTACCCTCCAGTGTATCTACCTCTCCCCCCAGCTTAGTGTCATCTGTGAACTTTCTGAGGGTGCAATTAATGCCATCATCCAGATCAGGGGTGGGCAAACTTTTTGGCCCGAGGGCCACATCTGAGTGGGGAAATTGCTTGCAGGGCCGGGGCAGGGGGTTGGGGAGTGGGGGCAGAGTGCAGGGTGCGGGAGGGGGTGCGGTGTGCAGGAAGGATCTCGGGGCAAGGGGTTGGGGCAGAGAAGGGGTGTGGGGTGTATGAGGGGGCTCAGGGAAGGGGGTTAGGGTGCAGGAGGGGTGTGGAGTGCAGTAGGGGGCTCAGGGCAGGGTGTTGGGGTGTAGGAGGGGTGCGGGGTGCGGCAGGGGGCTCAGGGCGGGGAGTTGGGGGGCGGGGTGCAGGAGGGGTTCAGGTTCCGGCCTGGTGCCGCTTACCTAGAGTGGCTCTGGGGTGACAGTGGTGCGCACCGGGGCCAGGGCAGGCTCCCTGCCTGTCTACTTGCCCTGGCCCCGCGCCAGACCGCGCCACGCCACGCCACTGCGGGAAGTAGCCACACCACATCCCTGTGGCCCCTGGGGGTTAGGGAGGGCACAGAGGGCGCCACGTGTTTCTCTTGCCTGTGGGTACCTCCCCTGAAGCTTCCATTGGCCACTGTACCCCATTTCTGGCCAATGGGAGCTTTGGGGGAGGTACCCATAGGGAAGAACAGTGTGCAGAGCTCTCCGCCGCACCCACCCCCACCCCCAGGGGCTGCAGGGACATGGTGTGGCCACTTCCTGGAGCAGTGCAGAGCCTGCGGTGGTGGCAATCCTGCGGGCTGGATCCAAAGCCCCGAGGGGCTGGATCCGGCCCACGGGCTGTAGTTTTCCCACCCCTGATCCAGACCATTGATAAAGATGTTGATCAAAACCGGCCCCAGGACTGACCCCTGGGGCACTCTGCTTGATACCGGCTGCCAACTAGATACCAAGCTGTTGATCACTACCCGTTGAGCCTGACAAACTAGCCAGCTTTCTATCCACCTTATAGTCCATTCATCCAATCCATACTTTTAAAACTTGCTGGCAAGAATACTGTGGTAGACCATATCAAAAGCTTTGCTAAAGTCAAGATATATCAAATCCACCACTTTCCCCATATCCACAGAGCCAGTTATCTCATCATAGAAGGCAATGACATCACATCAGCCAACTCCCTCAGCACCCTTGGATGCTTTAGATCTGGACCCATGGACTTGTGCATGTCCAGCTTTTCTAAATAGTCCTTAACCTGTTCTTTCTCCACTGAGGGCTGCTCTCCTCTTCCCCATACTGTGCTGCCCAGTGCAGCAGTCTGGGAGCTGACCTGGTCTGTGAAGACCAAGGCAAAAAAAGCATTGAGTGCTGCAGCTTTTTCCACATCCTCTGTCACTATGTTGCCTCCCCCATTCAGTAAGGGTCCCATACTTTCCCTTACCTTCTTCTTGTTGCTAACATACCTGTAGAAACCCTTCTTGTTACCCTTCACATCCCCTGCTAGCTGCAACTCCAATTGTGCCTTGGCCTTCCTGATTACACCCCTGCATGCTCTAGGAATATTTTTATACTCCTCCCTTGTCATCTGTCCAAATTTCCACTTCTTGTAAGCTTCCTTTTTGAGTTTAAGCTCACCGAAGATTTCACTGTTAAGCCAAGCTGGTCTCCTGCCATATTTGCTATTCTTTCTGCACATCAGGATGGTTTGTTCCTGTGCCCTCAATAAGGCTTTTTAAAAATACAGCCAGCTCTCCTGGACTCCTTGCCCCCTCGTATTAGCTTCCCAGGGGATCCTGCCCATCAGTGCCCTAAGGGAGTCTAAGTCTGCTTTTCTGAAGTCCAGGGTCCGTACTTTGCTACTCTCCTTTCTTCGTTTTGTGAGGATCCTGAACTCAATCATCTCATGGTCACTGCTGCCTAGGTTGCCACCCACTTCTACTTCCCAAGCCAATTCTTCCCTGTTTGTGAGCAGCAGGTCAAGAGGAGCACAGCCCCTAGTTGGTTGCTTCAGCACTTGTACCAGGAAGTTGTCCCCAACACTCTCCAAAAACTTCCTAGATTGTTTGTGCACGCTGTATTGCTCTCCCAGATGTCAGGGTGATTGAAGTCCCCCATTAGTACCAGGGCCTGTGATCTGGAAACTTCAGTTAGTTGTCCGAAGAAAGCCTCGTCTACCTCATCCTTCTGATCCGGTGGTCTATAGCACACGCCCACCATGACATTTGTCCCCGTCCTTTGTAGGTGACAAATCTGAGGAATTGCCATTGAAGTGTCATTAGAGGAGGTTTTGGAATTAATTGATAAACTTAACAGTAACAAGTCACCGGGACCAGATGGCATTCACCCAAGAGTTCTGAAAGAACTCAAATGTGAAATTGTGGAACTATTAACTATGGTTTGTAACCTGTCCTCTCAAAAAAGATATACCGGCATTAGAAAAGGTTCAGAAAAGGGCAACTACAATGATTAGGGGTTTGGAATGGGTCCCATATGAGGAAAGATTAAAGAGACTAGGAGTTTTCAGCTTTGAAAAGAGGAGACTAAGGGGGGTATGATAGAGGTCTATAAAATCATGAGTGGTGTGGAGAAAGTGAATAAGGAAAAGTTATTTACTTGTTCCCATAATATAAGAACTAGGGGCCACCAAATGAAATTAATGGGTAGCAGGTTTAAAACAAATAAAAGGAAGTTCTTCTTCACTCAGCGCACAGTCAACCTGTGGAAGTCCTTGCCTGAGGAGGTTGTGAAGGCTAGGACTATAACAAGGTTTAAAAGAGAACTGAATAAATTCGTGGAGCTTAAGTCCATTAATGGCTATTAGCCAGGATGGGTAAGGAATGGTGTCCCTAACTTCTGTTTGTCAGAGGGTAGAGATGGATGGCAGGAGAGAGATCACTTGGTCATTGCCTGTTAGGTTCACTCCCTCTGGGGCACCTGGCGTTGGCTGCTGTCGGGCTGGATGGACCTTTGGTCTGACCCAGTGTGGCCATTCTTATGTTCTTATGACATCACCCTTGTTGCTCTCACCTCTAAACTTAACCTGAAGACTCTCAAAAGGCTTTTCTCCAGTTTCAAACTGGAGCTCTGAGCAAGCATAAGGCTCTCTTACATACAGTACAACTCCTCCACCTTTCCTCCCATACCTATCCTTCCTGAACAGTTTCTACCCGTCCATGACAGTGCTCCAGTCATGTGAACTGCCCCACCAAGCTTCTGTTACTCCAATCACGTCATAGTTCCTTGACTGTGCCAAGTCTTCCAATTCTTCCTGCTTGTTTCCCAGGCATCTTTTGTTCATGTACAGGCACCTAAGATAACTAGCTGATTGCCCAATTTCTCGGTATGAATCAGGAGGCTTCCCATCTTGTACCCTCCTCCTTGTGTTTCCTCCTGGTATCCCACTCCCCCACTTACCTCTGGGTTTAGGTCACCATCTGCTGGCGAACCTAGTTTAAAGCCCTCCTCACTAGGTTAGCCAGCCTGCCTGCGAAGATGCTCTTCCCTCTCTTCATTAGGTGGATCCTATCTCTTCCTAGCAATCCTTCTTCCCAGAACAACATCCCATGGTCAAAGAATCCCAAAGCCCTCTCTCTGGCACCACCTGCATAACCATGCATTTACCTCCACAATTCGATGGTCCCTACCTGGGCCTTTTCCTTCAACAGGGAGGATGGATGAGAACATGACTTGTGCCTCAAACTTCTTTATCCTTCTTCCCAGAGCCACATAGTCTGCAGTGACCCACTCAAGGTCATTCTTGGCAGTATCATTGGTGCCCAGGTGGAGAAGTAGGAAGGGGTAGCTGTCTGAGGTCTTGATCAGTCTCGGCAAACACTCTGTCACGTCCTGGATTCCAGCTCCAGGCGAGCAGCACACTTCTCGAGTCTCCTGGTCTGGATGGCAGATAGATGACTCCATCCCCCTTAGGAGGGAATCCCCGACCACCACCACCTGTCTCCTCCTTTTGGGAGTGTTGTTCATGGAACCCCCATCCCTAGAACAATGCATCCCCTGCCTTCCGGCCGATGGGGTCTCCTTCTGATACCTTCCTTCAGAGGGCTCTTCCAAGTTACTGAGTATTGTATCTTTAAAGGAACAAACAAACCTTAATCTCTCTCTCTGAATGGTCCAAGAGGGGGCTGGACATTGCAGAGCACACAGTTTGGGGAATATTGGGAAATAGGGCCTGTTGGGATCACCTTGCCAGGTGTAACCAAGGCGGGTGGAGGCAGGAGTGTGGCAGGGATGTAACAATGCTTAAAGACATTCAGTGCATGCTCAGATGCTGGCTGGAAGCACCCAGACAATGGAGCTACAATAGCAGGACATTTTGAGGCACTCAGGGTTACAGGGCAGGTGGTGACACAATCCCTCCCTGGTCTGAGCTGCACCCCAGAATACGACAACGTTGTTTGGTATTGAGGTAGCTTTCATACACACCCTGTCCAATTGCCTACCAGATTCCCTTCTAAAAACATAACGGTCCCTTCCATCCTTAAATGAGCATGCCCCAAACCATTCTTTATGTCAGAGGGATCACACACTGCTTGTAAGTGCATTTCAGCAGCTTGTAACCCTGTACGTTGCTTCGCTCTGACAGTCACTGAAAAAGCAGGAACTTCTCTAAAAAGATCTTTCCTCAGCTTCTAACGGTATGGGCCATCGATAGTGACACAACAAGACCTCACACCCAAGTAACAGAAACCAACTATGAAACCCCTCCCTTGCTACAGCTCTACCACCCATTGCACCAATCCTGCATAAGTATAAGACTGTACCCCTACCCCAGCGTAAGTATCAGGCCCTGTGGACCAAAAAGACAGGGTCTTCCTCCAGTGCTTCTGAGCTCCCAAAATGTCACATAGGATCTAGTGGGGACCCAGGAAACAAGACTAATCCTGCCCTTCCAAAACCTGCAGGCTCATCTGCCTCAAACTCAGGAGGGAGTGCATGTTCCAAGTTGCAGTTCCCAGTACCATCGAAACACGGGCTTCGGTCTGAGTCATCACAGCATTTCAGATTCCCATCACATTGATTGCCTTGTCATTGCTATGAAACCGTCAACCCTATCCCTCTCACTTGCTCTTTCCTTTTCTTTAGCCACTTTTTCCTTGTTGAATGGCTCATTTACTCTCACCTGGGGGGCCTCCTGAGTCCCCAGACCTTGACCCCAACTCTGATCATTCTTTCTGGAATTGCTGAAACCCAGTATCCCTTGGTTCCTTCCCCCAGTGCATGTTCTTGTTACACATCCACAGGCTCCTCTCTCTGCTCTCTCTCGTCCACAAAAGGGTCTGTCATAAATATAAAGGGAAGGGTAAACCCCTTTAAAATCCCTCCTGGCCAGAGGAAAAAATCCTCTCACCTGTAAAGGGTTAAGAAGCTAAAGGTAACCTCGCTGGCACCTGACCAAAATGACCAATGAGGAGACAAGATACTTTCAAAAGCTGGGAGGAGGGAGAGAAACAAAGGGCCTGGGTCTGTCTGTATGCTGCTTTTGCCGGGGACAGAACAGGAATGGAGTCTTAGAACTTTTAGTGAGTAATCTAGCTAGGTATGTGTTAGA
This sequence comes from Chelonia mydas, assembly GCF_015237465.2. NCBI lineage: Eukaryota > Metazoa > Chordata > Testudines > Cheloniidae > Chelonia > Chelonia mydas. The sequence goes on along the minus strand of NC_057852.1, from coordinate 4,748,542 downwards.
TTATGATTTCTTTAAATGGCTGAGAAAGGAACTGTGCTGAATAGAATGACTATTCCTGTCTGTGTGTCTTTTTTGTAACTTAAGGTTTTGCCTAGAGGGATTCTCTATGTTTTGAATCTAATTACCCTGTAAGGTATCTACCATCCTGATTTTACAGAGGGGATTTCTTTACTTCTATTAAAAGTCTTCTTGTAAGAAAACTAAATGCTTTTTCATTGTTCTCAATGGGATTATTCTCCTGCACAATGGGGCTGTGTGTGTATTTTCAGACATTATGTCCCCTTTACTGTTCACTTCTGATACTGGACTAAATACATTTTGGGTGTAATGCCATTGTCTTCAGCACAGCAGCAGCCCCTTCACTTCCCCTTGTGTCTTACTCTCTCCCTCCCTCCTTCTCCAGACCTGAAAGCCAATGATTCCCTCAGAACGCAGGCCGAGCTTGATCTTCAGCCATTCACAGTGGGGATTTTACCCTAATACTGTTTTCAGCAAGTAAGTCGTCCAGCAAGACTGCCCGCCCTCTCCCTAAAAAATCAAAAGCCTCACATGAAATGATCCCGCGGTGGTTATCAGTGAACTCAAACCCAATGTTTAGATGTAGGGAAGGCACCTGAACTGATTTAATTTAATACTACATAGAGGCTGGGTTCTCGGGTACATAGTAAATTGCAAGCTGATCCTCATTCCACTCTTCTTTTTTAAGATGGAGACCAGCCTGCATCTGAAACTACCAGCCACTTTGACTATTTACCCAATCTCTGCTCTTCTGTGGGAGATACTGAAATTAGACAGGCCCAAAGAAAGTGGTTGGTCCCTCATGGTAAAAGGTTTGGGGAGTACAATGCCCACTTTACAGATTCAGGATTTGTAAGTATTGGGATGCTCTGTACTTTGGCAGTTCATGTTAGCTCTGGGTATCTAGTCATACGGAGGGCATCAGATGAAATATTGAAAACCCATTTCCTGTTGCCCTGTATCTGTGCTCAATTTGAGTCATGTTTCCTAGCCTGCTTCTTTAGGGAAACAGCTGAAAGCCAAGATCAAATATATTCCAAATTACCAGCTGTGGTATTATCATTCCAGTGCCCTAATGCAATTGTACCGCATGGTTGGAATGAGTTTACAGTGCTGGTGCTTTGCAGGATACAATGGGAAGGTCAAAGGTGGGTTCATTACTGTAATACATGTGACAAAGCTCTGTCCTTGCCTCCGTGGGTCCCGTGTTTCCTGGCGGATTTCGCTAGCCTCAGAGGCTCACTGTGACCCTCCACGTAACCCTTCTCTCTCTAGAGACAAGGGTCACAGTCTACTGAGCCATTTTCACCATAAGCTAGCGAGGGAGGTGAGGAGAAGTTGCACAGTCTCTGTTGTCTCCCAGTCTCAGTGATTAATCGGAGGGGGCAAAGGGGGTAGCCCAGGCCCTCCCTTTACCCCAGACTCCAGTCCAGGGACCCTAATAGTATCAGCTATGGTAGCTGACCTTTTAGAAACATGACATGTACAATTCCCTGGGCTACTTCCTCCACAGCAGCCCTCACTTCCTCCAGCTCCACTTCACCCTTACCTCAGGGCCTCCTTCCTTACGCCTGATATGGTGTGTACTACTCAGCCTCTCCAACAGCGCAACTTCCTCCCACAGCTCCTGACATGCACCCCCACCTGACTGACTGGGAGGCTTTTAACTAGTTTCAGCCAGCCCCTGATTGGCTTCATGTGTCCCAATCAACCTAGCCTTCTCCCTGCCTTCTGGAAAGTTCTTAATTGGCCCCAGGTGTCTTAATTGACCTGGAGCAGCTACCATTTCACTTAACCTGGTACCAGGGATTTGTTTAGCCTGGAGCTAATATATCTATCTCCCACTACTTTTCCATAGCCATCTGGCCTTGCCCCGTCACATACAGTATAAAGCCTTGTCATTAAGGGAGGAATAATGAGGATAACTCTTGTCAATCTGTTTATTTAGGGGTAAGGTAACAACTCTGTAAGAAAATCCTCCTTAAATTTATAATTTGGGGCCTGATTCTCTTCTTACACAGGTGTAAATCAGGAGTAACTCCACTGAAATCAATAGGATTGCACCAGTATGAAACTGATGCATAAATATGAGGAGAACCAAGCCTGTTATCAGTAATAAAATACACAAGACCTTCAAACAGGGGAATTAGATTGTAAATGGAGATTTTCCCCGTAACATTTTACCCTTTAAATTGCATGGATGATGAATGGCGCATCATATTAATATTTTCATATTTGCCCATACTGAGAGATTTGTTATCGTGCAAAGCAAGATTTCGTTTAAAGAGTAGAGCACTCGACCAAGCATTTTCACAATACTGCAAAGGCCTGGCAGGAGACCAGTGAGAGCACTTTGGGGAAACAGAACATGACAGCTCTACCTGGGAAGAACAGGAGCTAGCAGGAAGTCACAACACACCAGTGATCACACGGCAATACAGTTATCTGAATTAACTCCTTCTGCTCGCGACTGCACGGAACTTAGATTTAAGAGCGTGGAATTGCTGACTCAGTGCACCTGGAATGTAATTTATTCAGGACCTCTCCAATCACTGCAAGGCCACGTTAACCAAATGTCAGCCTGATGCTTCTGTTTCAACAGAATACTGAAATTCAGGGTGCACCCACGATCAACTCCGTGCATGTCACAGACTTGCTTTGTTTTACCCCCCGATTATAGGTGTACACTGTTGGCATGCACCCAATGGGATGATGGAGGGTCTGTATTTCTGGGGCTGGCTGTATGGCTCATCACATAGACATCCTGCTGCTGCATGGAGTGATCCACTTTAAGGCTAGACTCAGGTGGTGCCTGTACTGCAGTCTCAGGTTGTGATCGCAGCTTGGGCACACGCACCTGGGCTAGCCTTTAATCTAGCTCACTTGGTACCAGAGCAATGAAGCTGCTGCAGCATGGACCAGCCACCCCAGTAATCACCTGGCATTCCAGGTGGGCTTGTACAGACCATCCTGAAGCCCGTGTTGCTGCAATTTCACTGCTGTGATGCCCTCAGACTCCCACAAACTGGGCTTGGTGAGTATGGCCCAGTGAAATGACCAGCCTCCAGGGAGAGGGCTTCCCCCACCCAATCCCTTCCATGCTCCCTGGAGTCTGGCTGATTTGGAGGGCTGTCAGGGTTCCTGAGCACAGGGATTGCTGCTGTTACTGTACATGGCTACAGCTGGCAAAGCAGCTGGAAGGAAGAGATTGCCTATTTTCAATGTGCCTGAGCCAAGGAAAAGGTGAAATTCCCCAGCTCCTACGCTCACTGCACTGGATTTTTAAGCTCGTGTCTTGAGCACCTCCTTGATACCTCCCCTGGCCAGTGTTGCCCAGGTTTGGGTAAAGCCCACACCCTGGAGACTGCATGGCCCAGACAACAAAGCCAGGGAAGGGAGTTTGAGAGCAGGTCTGCCTCCTGCACTTGGCTCTCAGGAAAGGCCATCGGTGACCTCCACAGCGACATGCAATGTCTCTTAGCGACAACTTCACGTTAGAAAGGTGTTTAAAGGGTAGCAAAGTGAAAAGCGAGGACTCTAGTGCCCAGACCCAGTTCAGTAGAGCAGGGGCATAGGGAATGAGCCTGCATGCCCATGAAGCAGTCCCAATTCACCCTGACATAAAGGGCAGTGACTGTAACTCCCCAGTGTGCACAAGGGGACAGTGGGCCACCTCTGCACCCCTGAGCAGCAGGAAGCGCTCGGTGGCGGTGGGGGGAGGGAGGAGGGCTCTGAGCAAGGAGTGGGCATGCCCAGGGCTCTACAGTCTGTCTGAGGGGGCTGCTGACGTGCACAGCAAAGGCTCTGGGAGGAAATGGCTGCTCCTGGCATTGACCGCTGGAGTAAGAGAGACGGAGCTTGTTGTACCCTGCCAGCCCCGCTGGAGCCTGTGCCCGCTGCAGTAGAAAACACACGTCCCATTTGCAGTACAGTTGCTCCACCTCACCAGCACAGTAAGCAGGCGGTGAGGAGCAAAGACGCACAAATCAGTGGTTCCCAAACCCCAAACCCCGCAAACCCATCTCACCTCTCATCACCTTCCCAGCCTGCAGAAGGGCCTGGGCTTTATGAAAAGATCTGTCCCTGAGCCCTCAGCTATGCCACATCCTATGGCCTGAAAGAAAGCACTCACCACTGGCTTGGCCTCCTGTGATGTGACTGAACCCTGATGAACAGGAGCTGGAGATTTCTGCCTTGCCTACCCACACAGCTGGCAGCATTCGGAGCAGATCCTGATCCCATCCCACCAGTTGAACCATGGACAGGCATAGGCACGGGATACCCTCTCATCAACTCCCTTTTACTTTCCCTGCCACTTCCACCATAGCCTGCAGAAACTCTTCCTCCTAAATTGTCCCTTTTCTCCCTACTTCTCCTCTCCTCACTCTGCTTCTCTGCAGCTTCTGGCTGTGCCCCTTGGGAAACTTGGTTCTTGTGTGAGAGTTTAGCCCTGGCTTTCATCTGGGGGAGATCAACTCATAGCTGACTTTGCAAAAGCTTTTCCCTGAGGCAAGGGCTTGTCTCTAAAGCACACCACCAGTTTTGTCACACTTGATTCTGAAGGGACCCCTGGCATGTGAGCCAAAGCTCTCCCTCACCTCAGCCTCCTGCATCAGGGAATGAGACAAGTCAGACAGTGACCAAGTCTGCTTAGACCTATGCCTTTCACACTCCAGGGCAAGCCTACTGTGACCCAGGCCTGCAACCCCTAGGTATGCACACTTCTGCTGAGAACCCTGCCTGCCTATGACAACAGAGTTATGGAAATCTACACATCATGTATAATTCTGCTACACAAACGGCTGCAGCAGGGAAAGGGGACACCACACTGCTAAAAACAGCAGTGTAGACATGGGAGGTGCTGTCCAGGCACTCACAGAGCAGTGCAGGGTGTACCCCTTAAGGTTGTGTTGTGTCTCTACTCTGCTCGCCTAAGCAGTGACCCACCATCACACTGCTATTTATACCCTACCCGTGTTGGGGCGGGGAGGGGGCATGTAGCGTATGTACTCTCCACACTGCCATACAGTTAGACACAGCTGGAGATGCAGAAAAAAAAGGTTCAATTCCCAGGCCTACCCAGGCTCCTTCTGTGACCTTGGACAAGTCTTTTGTGCCTTAGTTACCAGTCTGTAAAATGGGGATGATCATTCTGATTTGTCAAGTTAGATTGCAAGTTCTCGAGGGCAGGGATTATCTCTTACTGTGTGCATGTGCAGCACCTGCACAATGGGGTCCAGGATCTTGGCTAGGGCCTATAATACCCAGCTGTTAGATTGTACTTTTCATCAATAGATCGCTACGGGTTTTACAACGGTCAGGATCGCTACCCCCATTTTACAGATGGGGAAACTGAGGCACAGAGCAGCAAAGTGACTTGGCCAAGGTCACCCAGCAGGCCTGTAGTCAAGCTGGGAATAGACCTTAGGTCTCCTGAGCAAGGGTGTCATTTGCTATGAGACATGGGGGGCAGTTCCCTCCCTCCCCTGACTTTTCATAGGTCTACATACTCCACGATGTCTTCCACTTGTAACCCTGCCCTTCCTCCCAGACTTTGCAGGACATACTATAATCACATAAAGTTCTCTCTGCAGACACAACTTTGCCCCCCACCAGAATTCTTTGGAAATGACACCCCTTCTCCTGAGTCCCAGCCCAGTGCATTGATCTTACCTGCTCATAAACTAACTACCTCTGTGCTGTTTCCCTCCTCAGGCTACAGGTGGCGGGGAGGGCGTGTCACATGCTCACCAAGAATATTTTAGCATATTATGGCAGATATTAGCATATTAGGCCATGGCCCTGCTCCCACCGACATCCACTATTCTCCCCTATAGGCTAAAATGACAATATTATGGCATGAAAAAACATGTTGTGGAAAAAAAAGCAGCCGAATACATGTCCCCAAAGGATTTTGTTTCTATCACACTCTAACCAAAGCCAAACCCTGCCACTGGAAACGGGCGCTGCTCAGCACTGTGGCCCTCACACTATGGGTATTTAGTGCTCCAGCTTTGTGCTGCAGACCCAGGGGACAATCACTTGGCGCCGAGCTTCAGTGCAGGCAGTGGGGACGGAAGCGGAGCAGACAGCTCGCTACAGCTGATGGAAAGAGTTTGTACTGCTGGCACCGCGGGCTCTGGCTGCATTGGAATTGGAATTAAAAGCAAGTTTCCGCATCTTGAAGAGCCAGACAGGACATGGCCACTTGTTAGAGCTTTAGCCTTTTGAGGGAGCAGCCTTGTAATAGGCCACAGAACTGTTCTAACCTTCCTTCCCTCAGCTGTCACAGGCTCCTGGATCAAATCTATCCCTGGCAAAGCCTATCGCTGTGCTATGGAGCAGCCTCAAGAAGCATCTCTGCCTCTCAGAACACGAGCCTAGAGGGTCTGGATGGTAGCGGGTTCAGGAAGATGCTTGTGCTGCAGAGAAGAACCCAGAACACCCGTTTTCAGCGAGTGGTGCCACCCTCACTTGAAAATTGTCATGGCTCAGGCCAAAGAAACTGGTTGTGGTAAACCAACACCGAAACAAGACAGATCTTTCTTTGCCATACTGTATCCCCAACTCCCAAGCTATGCTACAGCCTAATCCTCGCTCTGAAATATTCTGCCTACAGCACTGTGTCTTCCAGCCAACCTTATAAAACATAATAAATGCTTAGCTCCTACAGCAGCATATGTTGGAGACAAAGAACACAGGAATATGTCATTTCGTATAAAGGCCAGAAAGGGTGTTGTGACCAGTGAAGTGTTAAAATGACATTTGCACTTCGGTGACAAACAAGCCCATTCTGTGTTAATAAAGCCCATGTGCTGTTTGGGGATGACGGATGAATGCAATGCCAAGACTGCCCTCTGGAGCGGGTTCTAGGAAAGAGCGGGCTCAACAGAGCAGTCTGCAGCAAAGTACCCGACTCCCTGCCTTTAGGGTAATCCAGGTGCTAGCTTGGAAGCTGTGTGGGGTGGCAGGGAGGGAGTTTGACAACCCCTTCACTTCCAACAGATAAGATCATCTGTCTTCTCCCTTCTATAAATCCAACAGCCGCACTACGCTCCAGGGGGGACTGCGCTTAACATCCACTGCATTAATTGGCTGATACCCCACTGATGTTAGAAAAATTGGCTGTGAAATAGTAAGCTACCCACTATCTTAACTGTGTGGTGCTACCACAACAGTATAATTTAAGGGCAAGCGACTTCTTATTCCTGATAACTATTGAAAAGGATCACTGCTGGTGTGTGAAAACAACTGCATTTTCTGTTTGGCAAGATTTAAAACAACAATCGTGTAGGTGCTTCTAGATTTAAACCAGAGAGATCTTTGCTTTCCTGAGTAATATTCCTGAATAATATGTCGTCTCCGATAGGGGGGAATTTGCTTATTGACTTCGATTTTAGAGTCACAGGAGCTGGAGATGGATAACACCTCTGCCATCATCCAGTCTACCCTATGGCAGAGCGGGATTGTTTCCTACACTGTCTGTGTCAGTGTTTTGTCCATCCTAGTTTTAAATGTCCCAAACAATGAGGCCTCACCATTTCCCTTGGCAGACTAATCCACAGCCTAACAGATCTCAATTTGATTTTAATTGATTGTGAATTAAAAAGCTAATATTTAATCTTCATCAGTCAGTCTTTTAAATTCATAATCAGCTGTTGTTTGGGCTTTAAACTAAACACAAAGTTGTCAGGTTCCTGACAGGGGACTGGGGCTTTACAAAAACTGAAAACACAGATTTGGCAAAGATACCACATCAGGCAGGTGCAATGACCTGGAAAGAACCCCTCTGGTGTACAACAGGGCAGTGGAAGGACTGCAGTAGAGACAACCCCCCAAACCTGAGTATGTGGAGTTTCACAGAACTGTGCGGAAGTTTGATCTGTCTGTGATGGTGTGGGTGGTGGAATTCAGGAATGGGGTGCTGAAAGTCTGACAGCTCTAGCAGGGCAGAGATAAAGTAACCGGAGCAGAGCCTCTGTTGATGTAAACTTCCCAAAGCTCCATTGAGACTTCAATGGAGCTACAACAATTTACGACAGCTGCGGATCTGCCATATGGTGCATCCTCTGTGATGTATGGTGCTAGCTGTGAGCATCTCTGGCTGGAGGAGCAGAGGGTATGTGCTGCTGGTTGCTTTAACATTTCCTTGCCTTGCTTTGGTGGCTTTCGGTTAGGTACCCTGTGCATTTGACTAACCTTAACTGATATGCAATGTGGCGTGTGGGTGCATTAATTCTAGACAGGGACCCAGTCTGCATTCAGTGCTGAAGGAAAGGCTGCATGGCCAGGTGGAAGGAACCAAAAGGCCCCTTCACATTCCTATAAAAAGGAGGTGCTCTCAGTTGCCCTGTCTCTAACGTGGCTGGGGAATCCAGGTGCCAGCGTATGATACTCCCTCTTTATCCACTCAGCTCACAAGGGAACCGAAGCTTGTAGTCTCAGGGGGCTGCCCCTCTTTATAAAAGAGAGAGCGACCTTGGGTTGCATCACAGGATGCTTCGGGCCACACTTCGGTCACCCCTATGCTCCTGCTCTGTCTTGAAGGCGACCCTTAGCCTACTAATGCCAGGTTCTCCGAAATCACAGAAACAGGATCATGTGTGTGCAGAATTTACTAGAGAAGGAGCCAAAGCTCAGAATGTTTAGGGGAGCTGGACTGACAATCTCGAGAACATGTGGAGGAAAAGGAGAGCAGTGGGAGATGCAGATGAAGGAGCAGAGAGCTTTTCTCTCCCACTGATGATATTGGGGGACTCTGAAATTAAGCACTGTATGCAGGAAAATCCTGCCCAGATCTCAAAGGCTAATATGTGTTTATACACTGTACTTTTGAGTCCCACATCTGATTGTGAGGCAGCAGACTTCAGAGAGACTTCTGCCCCATATTCTCGAACAGTAGGTGCTTAAACTGGAGGGGCTGTTTCTGGGTAACATTTATGGCAAAAGCTCCCGATCACGTATGGCTTAAAAAAGCAGTGTTTCCCCCTTTTGATGATGGAAGAATCCCATGCACCGCTACAGACTAGGGACTGAGTGGCTAGGCAGCAGTTCTGCAGAAAAGGACCTAGGGGTTACAGTGGACGAGAAGCTGGATATAAGTCAGCAGTGTGCCCTTGTTGCCAAGAAGGTCAATGGCATTTTGGGATGTATAAGTAGGGGCATTGCCAGCAGATCGAGGGATGTGATTGTTCCCCTCTATTCGACATTGGTGAGGCCTCCTCTGGAGTACTGTGTCCAGTTTTGGGCCCCACACGACAAGAAGGATGTGAAAGAATTGGAAAGCGTCCAGTGAAAGGCAACAAAATTGATTAGGGGACTGGAGCACATGACTTATGAGCAGAGGCTGAACTGGGATTATTTAGTCTGCAGAAGAGAAGAACTCGGGGGGGTGGTGTTGATAGCTGCTTTCAATTACCGGAAAGGGTGTTCCAAAGAGGATGAATCTAGACTGTTCTCAGTGGTACCAGATGACAGAACAAGGAGTAATGGTCTCAAGTTGCAGTGGGGGAGGTTTAGGTTGGATGTTAGGAAAAACTTTTTCACCAGGAGGGTGGTGAAGCACTGGAATGGGATTCCTAGGGAGGTGGTGGAATCTCCTTCCTTGGAGGTTTTTAAGGTCAGGCTTGACAAAGCCCTGGCTGGGATGATTTAGTTGGAGATAGGTCCTGGTTTGAGCAGGGGGTTGGACTCGATGACCTCCTGAGGTTCCTTCCAACCCTGATATTCTGTGATTCTAATGATCAGTCAGAGCTGAAATCTGACCTTGAGAGTACTTACCTATACACTGGCACACATGCCTCCTGGTCACAGTGTATGTTACCAGTGCTCTGGGCTCTGCAAGGGCTGCTTGTTGATTTCCAGGTAGGGTTTAAGTTCTTGAGGTATAAATGTTTGGAACCTTTCTCCTTACCCCCAACCATCAGTTATGATCAGCAGAGATCTTTGCACTCCATCCCCCTCATTGTACAAGGGATTGGGCTGCTGGCAACACTTTCACTTTAGGGACCCTGTCCTGACCCAACCAGGCCCCAAATACCCTGAATTTGCTGAGCTAGTGGGCATGCTGCTAAGGCCACTACTAGAGCCAGTTGGGAGTTTTCTGTCAATGATTTTTCTGCAAGATACAATTTCCATCAAATCGAAGTTTTCCCATGAGAATTTTAATTGTACTGAAAGTTTTCAATTTTCAGTCAGGAAAATTGAAACAAAACATTTTATTTTGGGTTACTTTGACCCAGTTTGGAATACTTTGATTTATTTAACTGACTCAAACGTTTCATGTTGAGTCAGTTCAATATTAAATTCCATTTCGCTATGACACTTCATGGGGGTTGTAGTTTGGGCTCCCACTTTTCCCTATGGGCCAGGTTCCTCTAGCTGGACTACAGCTCCCATGACGCAATGCAGATTCGCCTCTGCCCAAGCTGTGTGGTGCACCATGGGAGATATAGTTCAGCCATGGAACCCAGCCAAAGGGGAGCATGGGGGCTTCAGGCTTCCCAACCACAACTCTCTTGTGGTTCCATAGGGAAATGCACTTTAACATTGAAATGAAGGGTTTTGCTATTTCCAAAACAGAAATTTTTCAAAAATATTTAATGCCATGAGAAATTCCAGCTTCTTGTCCTGCTTTGGGATGAATATCGCTGGCATTTCCAAGCCACTCAGCTCTATCCATCTCTGAGCAGCAACTGAGGGAGAGCAGAGGGGTGGATTTTGTCTAGTGGGAAAGGGAAAGCACGACTGGGGTGAGGTTGTAAACTGTGCTGATCACATGGGTGATCAAATGCTGCATGCTAGGGTGGGAAGAAGGGGTGCTGCTGCTTCTGCTGACTAACTTTGCATCTCCCCATTGTTGCAGAGTTCAAGGCCAGACTGACTAACAAATCATCAAGTCTGACCTCTTGCCTAACACAGGCCACTAATTCGCACCCAGTTACCCCTGGACTGAGCCCAATAACCTGGATTAAACTAAGGTATTACACCTCTCAGGACAGTCAACTCTTCTGAGCCACAGGCACAGAACTGGAGGGACTGAGGTGCACCAAAGCCCGGGTCCCTGCAATGGAAGGGAATTGTTTTAATGAGATATACCCAGATTATCCCAGCAAGTGACCCAGGCCCTATGCTGCTTGTGCCTTTTATACTGGGCAAGGGGCCCAGCACTTGGTGTGGAGACTACATAAAACCAAAATTTAAATAAACAAGAGATCCTACCTACACAGGATAACACAGAAACACAGAGTTGTAATTGTATAAAAATCTTTCATGAGGTTTTCAGTGGAGATCAAGGACACTGCATGTTCGAGGCAAAAACTACAATTGTCCCCTCAAAAAGAGAATGCATATTTCTATTTCAACACCAAGTAGCATCAACGGCTGCTGTGACATTCCAGAAAAAGCCACAGCTCAGTTACACAGTGTCATAATGAAAAGAAAAGAAGAGGATTGGGAAGTTTCTTGAGCTATACAACAAGCAGATGGCATTAAACTATTTCATTTGATACAACCACTTCTTTTTTTAATAACCGTGACATTTGTACTCTTCACAGTTGCCTTATTTCTTCTGTCTTTCAGTAACAGGAGAAAATCTGACCATATTATCTTCACTTCACACCTCCACCCCCACCCCCATATTGAAAGAGCTCACTAAGGTAAAGAAAAAGAGCTTCGATTGTATAATACAAAAAATATTCAGCTGCATAAAGGGCTGGAATTAAATATCAGACAACATAGGCTGCAGCAACAAAAGGCAGAAAGAAAAAGCTCTGCTTACTCAGCCTTGTCCTGGTATATTGTAATTTCCCACAGCTGGATTTATAATAGGTAAGGGCCCTATGTATTGCAGAGGCACTATCTTCCTTTGATCTACAACAGCTTTCCTGGATGTCTGCAGTAAAGCTCAGCAAAGGTTGAGACCTCCATTTCCTGGGTGGAAGCCAAAACCCCTTCCAAACTGCTTAAACTGATCTTCCACTGGTGTGATTGACATCTGTTTCCTGCGTCAGCTGTTTGCCTCACAAACTTTGTTGGACTGTTGACAAAATACCCTCCTGCCAGAATTCTCCTGCTTCTTGCATGATCGCTATTGCTATTACAATGGCCTCTGTTGCGATCCACCCCCTGCCCCTTTGTGATAGATGCCGTATATACAGTGAGAGACAGCTGCTGCTCTGCACAGCTGACCATCTAGAGGTGGACAGAGAAAGCACCATCCCCATTTGGGCAGGGAGGGGAGCAGCTGAGGCACAGAGTTGAACTGATTTGTCCAAGGTCACCCAAGAAGTCTGTGGCAGAGCAGGATTTTATTCCCAATTCCTTTTAGCACAAGTTCACCCTTCCTCTTCCAAGATAGGCCGTCTTCATCTGAGGAAGTGTGCACACTGGCTCTCCTTTGGGGCCAGATGGTCACCTATTGCTAGGTAAGGCAGGCCTTCCACAGCTGCTGCAAAGAGATCTGGGAACAATGGTCAGGCTGGAGTATGGGACAAACAGCTGTCCCCAGTGCGCATCAGGCTTCCATTCAAAAGCAGATCAAATGACACAAAAAGAGTGATTGGGTGAACTAGAGGCAGACTTGTTGTCCACAGCGGGAAGCACAACTTGAGAAGGGGCGGCCTGGAGTTAGGCTGTTTACTCTTTGACTACATGTGGCGCTTGAGTCGAGTCTAATCCTGCAGCAATTAGCCTTAAGAAACTGAGATATGCATTTTTATGGCACAGAACCATCTCCAGGGTAACAGGGGCATTCTGAAATGTGCAAATATTTATGAACATGCCTCCAAACTGCATTTGACAGCACCAGTTCCATAACACACAGCTGATATGGCACAATATTGGCAATCCCAGGTATTCAAAACTCATGAGTCAAGCTGCCCCAAAATCATGAGATTTTAGAAAAACCTCATGATTTTAAGCCATATAATAAATGTAGGGTTCTTTTTCTTTGCCTTCTAGTTTTTGAGCCTTTAGGCTGAACTCAGGACATGTTTTCAAACTTTTCTCTGCAGCAAGGAGGGCTAGAACCTTGCTTATATTTTAAATGAAAGCTGACAGTCCGATGTAGTTACAGGATTTCAGGGTCTGGGGCTTTAAGAAACACTAAATATCACAAGACCTTCTATAAAAATCACTAGAGTTGCCGGAGCTGATGGCGCCCTTGGAACCAGAAATAACGGTACTTGGTTCTCTTGTAGCGCCCTTCAGCAGTAGATCCCAATCCCACAGTGCTTTACAAATGGGAGAATCACTAGGCTATGTTTCTACATAGGGAAAAGGAGGCAGAGACCTGCCCAAGGGCATGCAACAAGCTGGTGGAAGCATCTGGACTAGAACTCTGCTATCCTGACTCATAGCCCGCTGCCTGATCTACTGACCCATGTTTCAAATACATTAAAACTTACACACTAATGATTTGACTCAGACTTTTAGATATGGAATTTCATACCATGCTTTTCTACATTATAAAATCAGGGCTACTTTTGTGTATGTCACAATAGCCATTTGCTAGATATGCATTTTCTATACAAAGCCTTCAGATCAATAGGTATATTTTTCCCCATATGAAGTTGACTATATTAGCTTTTAACTTACCTTTTCAATTTTTAATTATGTTCTAAACGAGGTTGAAAGAAGTCTCGTTTCCATACTCATTTGCATCTCAGTAGACACAAGGCATGCACTGTTTACCTAGTGCCATGCCCATCACCTAAATAGCTTTCTTTCTCACGCCATGTGGCAAATGGGCAGCACAGAAAACAAACCAAAAAAAAAGCGGCCACTAACAAAAACCAAGGTGCCCTCAAAGACACCCAGTGAAAATTATAATCCAGGATGGATGCTCCTTCTCTCTTATTTCTGTGTGGTGGCAGAAGATCCTGCTGGAAAGCCAGGGTCAATGAGCCCTGGTCTATACTAGGAGTTGAGGTCGAATTTAGCAGCATTAAATCGATTTAACCCTGCACCCGTCCACACGATGAAGCCCTTTTTTTCGACTTAAAGGGCTCTTAAAATCAATTTCCTTACTCCACCCCCGACAAGGGGATTAGTGCTTAAATCGGCCTTGACCGGGTCGAATTTGAGGTACTGTGGACGCAATTAGATGGTATTGGCCTCCGGGAGCTATCCCAGAGTGCTCTATTGTGACCGCTCTGGACAGCACTCTCAACTCAGATGCACTGGCCAAGTAGACAGGAAAAGGCCCGCAAACTTTTGAATTTCAATTGCCTGTTTGCATGGTCACCTGCAGCTTGCCACGCTGGCCAGAGCTCATCAGCAGAGGTGACCATGCAGAGCTCATCAGCAGAGGTGACCACGATGGAGTCCCAGAATCGCAAAAGAGCTCCAGCATGGACCGAACGGGAGGTACGGGATCTGATCGCTGTATGGGGAGAGGAATCCGTGCTATCAGAACTCCGTTCCAGTTTTCAAAATGCCAAAACATTTGTCAAAATCTCCCAGGGCATGAAGGACAGAGGCCATAACAGGGACCCGAAGCAATGCTGCATGAAACTTAAGGAGCTGAGGCAAGCCTAGCAGAAAACCAGAGGCAAACGGCAGCTCCGGGTCAGAGCCCCAAACATGCCGCTTCTATGATGAGCTGCATGCCATTTTAGGGGGTTCAGTCACCACTACCCCAGCCGTGTTGTTTGACTCCTTCAGTGGAGATGGAGGCAACACAAAAGCAGGTTTTGGGGACGAGGAAGATGATGATGATGAAGTTGTAGATAGCTCACAGCAAGCAAGCGGAGAAACCGGTTTTCCTGACAGCCAGGAACAGTTTCTCACCCTGGACCTGGAGGCAGTCCCCCCCGAACCCACCCAAGGCTGCCTCCCGGATCCGCCATGTGGAGAAGGGACCTCTGGTGAGTGTATCTTTTAAAATAGTATACATGGTTTAAAAGCAAGCATGTTTAATGATTAATTTGCCCTGGCATTTGCGGCTCTCCTGGATGTACTCCCAAAGCCTTTGCAAAAGGTTTCTGGGGAGGGCAGCCTTATTCCACCTACCATGGTAAGACACTTTACTACTCCAGGCCAGTAGCACGTACTCGAGAATCATTGTAGAACAAAGCATTGCAGTGTATGTTTGCTGGCGTTCAAACAACATCCATTCTTTATCTTTATCCCCGCTGTTAGCCATGGGGGAGGAGGGGTGAGCGGCTAGTCATGTGGCGGGGGAGGCAAAATGTGACCTTGGAACGAAAGCACATGTGCTGTGTATGTAATGTTAACAGCAAGGTTTACCATGAAAGAGTGTAGCCACTGTTCTAGAAAATGTGTCTTTTTAAATACCACTGCCTCTTTTTTTTTCTCCACCAGCTGCATGTGTTTCAATGATCACAGGATCCTCTCCTTCCCAGAGGCTAGTGAAGATTAGAAGGCAAAAGAAACGCACTCGTGATGAAATGTTCTCTGAGCTCATGCTGTCCTCCCACACTGACAGAGCATTGACGAATGCGTGGAGGCAGACAATGTCAGAGTGCAGGAAAGCACAAAATGACCGGGAGGAGAGGTAGCAGGCTGAAGAGAGTAAGTGGCGGGCTGAAGAGAGGGCTGAAGCTGAAAGATGGCGGCAGCGTGATGAGAGGAGGCAGGATTCAATGCTGAGGCTGCTGGAGGATCAAACCAATATGCTCCAGCATATGGTTGACCTGCAGGAAAGGCAGCAGGAGCACAGACCGCCGCTACAGCCCCTGTGTAACCAACCACCCTCCTCCCCAAGTTCCATAGCCTCCTCACCCAGACGCCCAAGAACGTGGTGGGGGGGCCTCCGACCACCCGGCCACTCCACCCCAGAGGATTGCCCAAGCAACAGAAGGCTGGCATTCAATAAGTTTTAGTTTTAAACTTTTAAAGTGCTGTGTGGCCTTGTCCTTCCCTCCTCCACCACCCCTCCTGGTGCTTCTCTCCTCCACCATCCCTCCTGGGCTACCTTGGTAGTTATCCCCCTATTTGTGTGATGAATGAATAAAGAATGCATGAATGTGAAGCAACAATGACTTTATTGCCTCTGCAAGTGGTGATCGAAGGGAGGAGGGGAGGGTGATTAGCTTACAGAGAAATAGAGTGAACCAAGGGGCGGGGAGTTTCATCAAGGAGAAACAAACAGAACTTTCACACCGTAGCCTGTCCAGTCATGAAACTGCTTTTCAAAGCTTCTCTGATACGCACCGCGCCCTCCTGTGCTCTTCTAACCGCCCTGGTGTCTGGCTGTGTGAAACCAGCAGCCAGGCGATTTGCCTCAATCTCCCACCCCGCCATAAACATCTCCTCCTTAGTCTCACAGATATTGTGGAGTGCACAGCAAGCAGTAATAACAGTGGGAATATTGACTTCGCTGAGGTCTAACCGAGTCAGTAAACTGCGCCAGCGTGCTTTTAAACGTCCAAATGCACATTCTACCACCATTCTGCACTTGCTCAGCCTGTAGCTGAACAGCTCCTGACTACTGTCCAGGCAGCCTGTGTATGGCTTCATGAGCCATGGCATTAAGGGGTAGGCTGGGTCCCCAAGGATACATATAGGCATTTCAACATCCCCAACGGTTATTTTCTGGTCTGGGAATAAAGTCCCTTCCTGCACCTTTTGAAACAGACCAGAGTTCCTGAAGATGTGAGCGTCATGTACCTTTCCCGGCCATCCCACGTTGATGTTGGTGAAACGTCCCTTGTGATCCACCAGCGCTTGCAGCACTATTGAAAAGTATCCCTTGCGGTTTATGTACTCGCCGGCATGGTGCTCCGGTGCCAAGACAGGGATATGGATTCCGTCTATGGCCCCACCACAGTTAGGGAATCCCATTGCAGCAAAGCCATCCACTATGACCTGCACATTTCCCAGGGTCACTACCCTTGATATCAGCAGATCTTTGATTGTGCTGTCTGCTTGCATCACAGCAGCCCCCACAGTAGATTTGCCCACTCCAAATTGATTCCCGACTGACCGGTAGCTGTCTGGCATTGCAAGCTTCCACAGGGCTATCGCCACTCGCTTCTCAACTGTGAGGGCTGCTCTCATCTTGGTATTCTTGCGCCTCAGGGCAGGGGAAAGCAAGTCACAAAGTTCCATGAAAGTGCCCTTACGCATGCGAAAGTTTCGCAACCACTGGGAATCGTCCCAGACCTGCATCTCTATGCGGTCCCACTAGTCTGTGCTTGTTTCCGGAGCCCAGAATCGGCGTTCCACCACATGAACCTGTCCCATTAGCACCATGACGCCCACATTGCCAGGGCCCCTGCTTTGAGAGAAGTCTGTGTCCATGTCCTCATCACTCACGTCACCGCGCTGACATCACCTACTCACCTGGTATCACTTTGCCAGGTTCTGGTGCTGCATATACTGCTGGATAATGCACGTGGTGTTTAATGTGCTCCTAATTGCCAAAGTGATCTGAGCGGGCTCCATGCTTGCCGTGGTATGGCGTCTGCACAGAAAAAAGGCGCGGAACGATTGTCTGCCGTTGCCCTGACGGAGGGAGGGGCAACTGACAACATGGCTTACAGGGTTGGCTTACAGGGTATTAAAATCAACAAAGGGGGTGGCTTTGCGAGAAAGTGAATGGCCCCCTCAAGGATAGAACTCAAAACCTCAAGGATAGAACTCAAAACTGGGTTTAGCAAGCTGTTGATTTCACAGAGGGAGGGAGGAAGGGTGGGAGGAGAAAATGAATACAAAACAAATCTGGGTTATTTCTTGTTTTGAGCCACTTCATCTATCTTTATACAGCTTGCTGGCAGCAGACTGTGCAGTACGACCGCTAGCCATCGTCATTTCCTGGGTGCTCAGCAGAAGACGGTGCAGTATGACTACTGGCCATCATCTTCTGCTAGCTGCAGATTAAAAGACAGTGCACTGCCGGTAGGACTGAATCGCCACGAGACAAAACTTAAAAGGGAAATGACCTGGCTGAGTCACTCCCATGTTTGCCCAGGCGCCCGATTAAAAGAGCACCCAGGACTACGTCGACGACGGCTACCAGTCATACTGCACCGTCTGCAGCCAAAAGGTAATAAACTGCTGCTGTGTAGCAATGCAGTACCACGTCTGCCAGCACCCAGCAGACATACGTTGACGGTTAGCTGAGCGGGCTCCATGCTTGCCGTGGTATGGCATCTGCACAGGTAACTCAAGAAAAAAGGCGCAAAACGATTGTCTGCCCTTGCTTTCACAGAGGGAGGGAGGGAACGGGGGCCTGACGATATGTACCCAGAACCACCCGTGACAATGTTTTAGCCCCATCAGGCACTGGGATTTCTACCCAGAATTCAAATGGGTGGCGGAGACTGTGGGAACTGTGGGATAGCCACCCACAGTGCAACGCTCCAGAAGTCGACGGTTGCCTCGGTACTGTGGACACACTCTGCCGACTACATGCACTTAGAGCATTTGTGTGGGGACACACACAATCAACTGTATAAAACCGCTTTCTACAAAACTGACTTCTATAAATTCAACCTAATTTCGTAGTGTAGACATACCCTGAGAACAGCTAAGATCACTGACTTTATAAAAGGCTGTGTTTTTTGTAGCTTCTTTGCTAATATGACCTGTTCCATTGCATATTTGCTTATTATAATTTCTCCTCCCTCAGTTCCTGTGTACTGTGAATTGCAAGCCAGGAAAGGCACATCCTTTATGCACACTTGGGTTATTTTAATATAAGAAGAATAAAAGAAATAAAGAAAAAAAGCACATGGTTACCAATAAGTATTGGATGGTTGTGCCTCTTGTCTAAATAAACTGGTCTCTTAGCATTAATGGCACATGTACTCTATTAACATCTTGCCTTTTGCTCATAAACCACTGTGTATGCGGTGCCAAGTAAATCAATATACAAAGAGCCTCTGGGACAGGTGCTTGCAGGTTAACAAGCATTTCTTACCTTCTAACAGCTTTGCAAGATATAGAAGCGGCCACTAAACAGCTCATAGGCCACATGGCACAGGTCATGCCTACAGATCTATCTCCTGGAATCTGAAAACACAGTGGTCACCCTTCTTTGTGCAGTACGAGCTAAATATCATCCATGTAGCACCACAATAAAACAAAGCATGCAAGAAGTGTCAGCCTTTGTACTGCTTCCATGGGTGATTGCGCTGGATAATTGCGCTGGGCAGTGACTGGTAGAGAAATCTTCAAGGGAAAGGCAGCTTGCTGCCTAGATTCAAAGCAAGGACTTGGCTGACTGCAGCCATTAAGGATCCTCCAGCTCTTTTCAGAAGAGTAGAGGTAATTGGCCTGGCTGTCACCACAGAGTCCTAGCCATCCAGGTAGTCACGCACACAGCACCCTGCATGGTATGGAAGGGCTATCCCCCTGGGGAACAGAGGCAGCTCAGTGACTTGCCAAAGGTCACGCAGGAAGTCTGTGGCTAAGCCAGGAATTGAACTGAGCCTCCTGAGTCCTTGTTTGGTGCCCTATCCACCAGGCTGTTCTTTCTCAGCTAGTGGAGAAAGGACAGAGCGCAACTGACAGCAATGGAGCTATGGCCATTTACACCGCCTTCGAACCCAAGCACTGCTAGAGCAGGGACCCAGTCAATAAGGCTGAGGAGACATAATCTATGGGAGGGTAGGTGACACATAGCAGTGTGGAGACGAGTGGTGGGGGAAGAAGTGATGGCAACAAGCAGTTCCAGGCAGGGTGCTTACAAGATTAATCAATGTTTTAAAGTGCTTTGAAGATTGCAGCTGCAACACAGAGGCTATGTATTATTAATGATAATAACTAGCTTTTATATAGATCCCATAGCACATTAGAGGAGGGCAATAGCCATATCCCTGTTTTACAAATGGGGAAACTGAGGCACAACGAGAGAAGTCTCTTGCCCAAGGTCACTGAGCAACACTGGCATCTGAACACAGGTCTCCTCAGTCCCAGTGCAGTGCCCTAGCCCTTAGGCCACACTGCCTCCATCCATGACAGGGGAAGAGTAGGTGGTGTGAGTCCAGTTCATACTCAGACAGCGTCCACACCACCATTGATGCTAACTGGCATGCTTCTGACAGTCTCAACAGAGTCCAACAAAAACAGTTAGAGCTGGTTGGAAAATGGCAGTTGCTTTACATGAGAAATGTAAATAATATGTTTTTTAAGATTCCTGTAAACATTGTTTCTTTTTTTTTTTTCAGTGGAAAACTGAAAAAATGGGGGAGGTTAATTTTTCATTCCCCCTCCTTTGTCTCTTTTTTCCTTCCCTCTTCCCCCTCCTCCCTTCCACATTTTCCTGTCGGAAAATGGAAATATGTATAGAAAGGGGGAGGGGTAACCCCCAAATTTTGAATTGGGGATTCTTAGAATTTTTTTCCAATGGAAAAAAATACAGAATTTCAAAAGAAACTGAAATTTTCCACAGACACTTTCATTTGGTGACAAAGAAGTTTTGACAGAAAATTCTCAAGGGCTCTGAAAGCCGTATTCCCTTGAGGGGAGAGTACAGCATGTTGTGAGAGGCTTGTATTCCCACAGCGTGTGCTGTACCTGCTCCGTGGATGAGTAGCTGGTTGGGACTCATGCTCTGCAGCTGTCAATCTGGCTCTTTTCACTGATATTGAAGTCCCCAGAGAGGAAAGTGTCTCCGTTATATGAACTAAGCCTGCAGCTAAGGAGATAAAGAGGTGAGATTTCACACAGGGTGGGCAAACCACTTTCCCTGTTGGTAACTTCACCTGAAGAAGTAGTTTGCAAGATGTCTCTTTTCCTCCTGTTAAATAAAGTCACTGCTGTTCACAGGATCCTGTCACTGTGACTTTTGGAAGTGTTCAGTAGTGCAAACCCAGCAAGGTGCGAGCCTATGAAGGAGACCCAGGTTTGGGAATGGAAAAAAAGTCTCACATTTGCTGCTGGCAAAGACTAGCAAGAGCATCATACTCACCTGACAGATGTCAGAGGTTTTGAAGTGAGCTGGTATTCACGCTGCCACTGTCTGGGGGACATTTGCTGTCTCAGGCTACTATCCTGGCTAGTGAGCCATCCTTCCCTCCTATCTACCTAGATCTCACTCTCATTAAGAACTGCGGAGATGCATATCCCTACTCCACCTCCTCCCCATACTGCTAAGGAGTTCCTGTAGCTTTCTACCTGGCAATCTAAGGAGAACCTGAAACTTTGGTGAAGAGCAGGCTCACCCCTCACTACCTACGTTGTCCTTTTCTGCAGGAAATATGTCCAGTTGGTGCCAGGGTCAGAAATTGCCTCAGCAGGGAGTGACAGATTCAGTTATCTTTGAAAAAAGCCCAGAGTGGGATGAGCATTTTGCAGCTCGTATCCTTTTTGTGGCAGCAAGAGCATTTTTGTGTTGGTCCCACTCAAAATGGCCGCCTGTCTCTGCAGACAGCCGAGCCCTTAGAGATGTCTGGGTGCGCTAAACATAGCGTCAAAGCATAACTTTTGTACAGCCACATACATCCCAACCTCACGCTGGCACTCAGCACAGGCAATAGGAATGAGGTGCAGCGGCACACACACCTCTCCACAGCCAGCCTTGCCCGTGTACAATCCATGGACTCCAATGGGCAAAGCCTGTTCTCTCTTCGTTCCACATTGTGCTTTAATTTAGAGATTATAGTGGTGTCTCACCACAAGCCTGTATTCAAGGATGCTTTATTCTTACCATGTAATTAAATAAATCAGTTGTTTAAAAACTAAAAACTGGGAGGAGGGATAGCTCAGTGGTTTGAGCATTGGCCTGCTAAACCCAGGGTTGTGAGTTCAATCCTTGAGGGGGCCATTTAGGGATCTGGGGCAAAAATGGGGGATTGGTCCTGCTTTGAGCAGGGGGTTGGACTAGATGACCTCCAGAGGTTCCTTCCAACCCTGAGATTCTATGATTCTATGAAAAGGCAGCAAAATCAGAAGTTCAGTCGTAAGGACTCCCCACGTGTGTTAGAAGCAGAGTTTGACCCTTCAGTTCCCCAGCACAAACTGCTCACACTTCAACAGCCACAAGAGCAGGCTAGGGCATGCACTTTGCCAGCGGATGCTAGGCAGTTGTAGAGTGTGGGGCTGCAGGTGGTGGTGGGTAATGTGCTTTACAGGGGTGAGATTTCTAGAGCACACTCATCACTTGCACATTAACTGGCCCTCATAGACCCTTCTGGTACACTTTAATGTAGTGCTGTTTGAAACGGTATTATGTTAAAGCACACTAGGGAACCTTTAGTGCGCATCTGCAGGGTCCGCATTGGCCAGTTAAGATGCAACACATTAGTGGCCTTTAGAAATCACATCCCCATAGAGCGCATCACCCTACCAGGTAGACAAACTCCAAGGCTCAGCCGTGCTCCTTTTCACAATGACTGTGCTAAATCTATGTGCTTCGCTCTTCTGCCCGTAACCATTCCTGTCCCCGAGACTACAGTCCCCTCCCAGGGGCCCTCGGATTCTAATCCCTGTGAATTTATGCAACTTCTGAGTTAACTTATTTGTAAAAGAGGAGACAGGGCCGATAGCAGACAGAGAAATATAGGCAAAGGTGAAATCTGAGCATATGGCTCACAGCTCAGGGCACTTCCCCCTAAGCTAAGGGGTATCTTGGTGGGGAGAGCCCTCTTTCACACCTGCAGCATGTTGCCAGACTGCTGGCGTGATGGTGCTATAGATCAGGGGGCCTTATTTAGCTGACATGTGGAACCCTCCTCAAAATCTGGTACACTTTGGAGCTCATCAGGACACAGCAATTTTCCAGAAATTACAGTTCTACAAGTAGGTTGCTTCCCTTCCTCCTGCTCCTTGACCTCTGAACTTGTATTTTATTGGTCTGTAAAACACCATGCACACCTTCAGCACTACATCTATAACCACAGGGGGTCATGTCATGGGTAATCAGCTGAGCATGAGCTCCCAGTGTAGCCAGAAGAGCTAATGCTATCCTTGGCCACAAACAGGACAATCTCAAGTAAGAGGAAGAGTGGCAAAAGAATCTCTTATTTGGCCCTGATGCAGTCACTGCAGGAATCCTGTGTCCAGTTCTGGTGACACAATTCAAGAAGGATGGTGTTAAATCGCAGCGTTCAGAGAAGACCCTTGAGAATAATGCCTCAGAGCTATAGTTTCAAAGACCTCAGTCTATTTAGCTTAACAAAGAGAAGGTTAATGGGTGACTTGATTACTGTCTGTAGGGGAAGACATAGTTAATAACGGTCTGTTCAATCTAGCGAAGAAAGGTATAGCAAGATCCAATGGCTGGAAGTTGAAGCGGGACAAATTGAGACTTGAAATAAGGTGTCAGCTTTTAAAGAGTGCAAGTAATTGACCATTGGAACAATTTACCAAGGGTCATGGTGGATTTTCTATCACTGACACTTTTTGAAAGATCTGTTCTAGGAATTATTTGGGGGCTTTCTATAGTCTGTGTTATACAGGAGATTAGACTAGATAATCACAATGGTCCCTTCTGGCCTGGGAATCTATGACTATGAATGATAAATATTGATAAAACAAATGTTACTATTTCAAAGAGAGCGAGATATGGTGGTTGCTATTGATTTGTGTGCTCACACCAATTCTCCATTCATGTCGTTTAAAAAATGCTGGCAGAATGTCCCATGGACTAGCTAGAACACCAGGATTTCCACACACTAGCACACCCAGGTGGTTCAGAGTCACGTCATACCTATCAAAATTGAGCAGGAGACACATCGGAGGGACTGAAATTTATTTTTCCTCTTATGAATGTGGTGTCATAAAAAGCACGAGTATGGCTCCAGTTTTTAAACATAGTTTTTTCTCTGAAGAGCCAGGAAGAATAGCCCCTGATATGTATGCACCAGTATAAAATATATGAGGCAGTAGCTTATCTGAATAGAGGGGAATTTTATCTGAGGCCAGAGGAAATAGAATGGATTTTCATCTGACATCCTTGCCTTTCCCTACAACAGAAGGAGCAGTGCACCATCTTGTGGGCATATCCAACATGTCAGTTTTCATTCCTAGAGATGTTTCAGAGTAGCAGCTGTGTTAGTCTGTATTCGCAAAAAGAAAAGGAGGACTTGTGGCACCTTAGAGACTAACCAATTTATTTGAGCTCACGAAAGCTTATGCTCAAATAAATTTGTTAGTCTCTAAGGTGCCACAAGTCCTCCTTTTCTTATTCCTAGAGATGTTTGCTATATACATGCAAGAAATAAAAGATGTGAATCAAAGCAGAGCTAACTCCTCACTGGTTACCCCCACAAAAATGTGGTGTGCAGACTTCTACAGCAGTTAAGGTAATTACAGATATGCACAGACTTCACTCTACTACTGTAGTTTCCCTCTGCCTTTTGGTAGAAAATCCCTCGCAGGTGCCATGCATAGATAAAGGTGGCATTGCAGGGGTTGTTTCACCCATGAGTCAGTACCAAAGGAGTTGTTGTACAAGATAAAACTGGATCTAAATAAAAGCCCCTTCTCCCTTATACTTCCCTCTGAGAACTCATCCCAGGACTCCCACAAATCCACTTTAAATAGCCTTCTTTTTAATGTTACGCATCAATAGGTATTGTGGCAATTATACACACTGAGCACCAATGAGATCACAGATAACTGAACTGAAGGGTTTTCTTGTCAGTCCAAGCATTACTGGTTCCCACTTTCTTTGAACACTGGGTTTTCTTGCACCTTCTGAGGCACTGTGCAAATTTAAACAAGTCTTTTGTCTGCTCAAGGTCTTACGTGCCATCATGTGCCCGCGAGGGCGGCGGGGGGGACATACCAGCGAAAGGAGGACACTCAGGACTAAGAATAGTAAGCTACGCTTTACTGAAGGAAGGAAGGAAGAACTTACACTCCAATCTGCGCAGGGAGCCCCTAGGTTGCACGGAGGGGCTGCAGGGGACTCTGGCCGTTCGGGACATCTGACCAGGCAGGACTCTGCAGGGGCGGGAAGTCCTCTGGGGCGCCATATTCTCCGTGCTTATCTCGGGGTTACATGAAGTCACAGCTGGTTACATTCTTATATGCATGATTTATGCTTATTACATAAACTGACTTGTTTACAGGCAAAAACATGCTGAGCTATGCTACAATATCTTTTGGCAGGGTCTGTCAGACAAAGTTCATTGAAACTGCCTGCATCCTCTGCTTACATCCAGTCACGTACTCAGTCCATCACTTAGCTCCTCACCAATCTTCCGCAACCTTGCCCCTACACACCAATATTTAGTTATTGTGTCTCAGCTTCTGGCAATGCTAGCAGGGTATCTACTTGCTTCCATTTCTTACTCTGCTCAGCATGCCCCCCACACACAGCACCCGGAGAAGGCCTCAGCACCACTTCAACACCCCTTCGGCCCTCAAAATAGAATTCACAGGGGTGAACAGCCTCCAGCAGGAGTTGCTTACACCACCAGAGTTTTGGTGTCAGCTGGTACTGAAGGACTTTTCTGCCATCTCAGAATATGTTGTTTACACTGACACACCAACACCCAGGGGTGCCATGCACTGATTGTCTAATACAGAAGGTGCTAAGTAACACAACTAATCCTGAAAAGTTTGCTTGGTTATATTTTAAATAAATTATGGGTCATTTTCCCATGGGAAGAGCAATATTTTCCCTCTTCTAGATACAGGATTAGGAACATGAGGCCTGTCGTAAACGTACAGCTAAGGGTAGCATAAAATCCCTCCTTTACCTGTAAGGAGTTAATCAGTTCCATTAACCTAGTTGGCACCTGACTAGAAGGACCAGTGGGGAAAGAAGATACTTTCAAATCTGGGGGTGGGGGGAAGGTTTTGTTTGTGGTCTTTTGTTGGTTCTCTCCGAGACAAAGCAAGTAATCCAGCTTCTACTGAAATGATACATCTAAAATTACAGAAATAGTAAGTAATAGCAAGGAAATGCATTAGATTATCTTTTGTTTTAGCTTGTGAATTTTTCCTATGCTAAAAGGGAGGTTTATTCCTGTTTTTGTAACTTTGAAGTTTTGCCTAGAGGGGAATCCTCTATGTTTTTAAATCTTATTACCCTGTAAAATTACCTTCCATCCTGATTTACAGAGGTGCTTCTTTTACTTTTTTCTTTATAATAAAGTTCTGTTTTTAAGAATCTGTTTGGTTTTTAGTGTCCTAAAAACCCAAGGCTCTGGTCTGTGCTCACCTGGTTTACCTATTTGGTTCGTATATGATCTCAAGCCTCCCCAGGAAAGGGGGTGAAGGGGCTTGGGTGGATATTTTAGGGAAACAGGAACTCCAAGTGGTCCTTTTCCTGAATCTTTGTCTAACTCACTTGATGGTGGCAGCAGTACCCATCCAAGGACAAGGAAGGATTTGTGCCTTGGGGAAGTTTTAACCTAAGCTGGTAGAAATAAGCTTAGGGGGTCTTTCATGCGGGTCCTCACATCTGTACCCCAGAGTTCAGAGTGGGGAGGGAACCCTGACAAGGCCTGATCCAAAGCCCATTGGAGTCAATAGGAATCTTCCCATTCACTTAGGATTCATCAGGACCATGATGGATGATGTTGCCAACACCCGGGCTTTGAAGATCACTCTGGCCCTAATCCTGCAAGCTGCTCCAAGCAGCCAGACCCAGGCACTCATGCAGCCAGACCAAAATAAGTGAAGGTCCATACAGGCACGGGGGACCATCCAAAGGGAACAGCTTGCAGGATCAATACCGGGGCTTAAACCCCCCTGAGAAACCGATCCTTCCCATGTTCACCATTCCAAAGACCCACCTAGCCCCTGCCTACAAAGCCGCTTCTGCCTTTTCTGTTTGTGCAGAACCACTTTAAACGGTGACTCTCCTGTTCTCGCCTTCTTCCTACACACTGGAGCAGTGGCTCCGTTTCTGCCTCCTGCTGAAGCCAAGGTTTTCTAAAACAGGGGTCAGAAGTTGGGCTCCTGAATCTGTATTCAGGCACCTGAATAAATGGCCTGATTGTCCAAAGCACTGAACACCCAGCAGCACCCACCAACTCCAGGAGTGTTGAATCAGGCCCCGAGTACCAGCTGGCATCAGACTGGACAGAAGCTGGAGTCAGACTCGGGGTCTGTCCCCACTGCAATCAGAGATGTGACTGGAAGACAGGCAGTGTTAGGATATAGATATCCAGGCCTGTCTGTAAAGGCCTATACTCTAAGAATTTTGGTGTATTCTTATCACTTGGCTAGTTATAGAGGTATAAAAGAGAGAATCAAAATCACTGTCTGCTGGTGTAAGGGCCTTCTCTTACTGTGACAGTCTGAGGCCCTGTGCTTAGGCTAAGGCCTTTGGCTAAGCAGCAGAGGCAGCCATAAGCTAGGAAGCGACCGGTCACATCCTCACATTCCAAACTAGTCACATTGAAATAAGGTGCTATTGGGCTGTTACGAATACAATCCTGTCCTGAATACAATCCTGTCCTGATAATGCCTATCACCTCCAGAGAAAGGGAAGTGCCTAGAAAATGTAAAAGGAAACAGCATCCTGTCTGGCAAGAACTCACTTATCAATACTGGGATGTGAAATCCTCACTTCTGTATTGTTTTGTCATTATAGTTCCCACTTTGCTATTGTTTGTCTGTATAATCTCTGTCTGGTTCTGTGATTGTTCCTGTCTGCTGTATAATTAATTTTGCTGGGTGTAAACTAATTAAGGTGGTGGGATATAATTGGTTACATAATCATGTTACAATATGTTAGGATTGGTTAGTTAAATTTCAGGAAAATGATTGGTTAAGGTATAGCTAAGCAGAACTCAAGTTTTACTATATAATCTGTAGTCAATGAGGAAGTGAGGGGGCGTGGGTGGCTGGGTGGGGGTGGGCATGGGCATGCGGGTGAGGGAGATGGCAACAGGGAATGGGGGTAAAGAAATTGGAATCATGTTTTGCTAAAGGGAGAGATGGGAACAGGGAATGGGGGTGGAGAAATTGGAATCATGTTTTGCTAAAGGGGGAAATGGGAACAGGGAATGGGAGTAAGGAAACTGGAATCCTGTTTTGCTAAGGGCAGGAATGGGAACAGGGACACAGGTGTAAGGCTCTGTGGTGTCAGAGCTGGGAAGGAGGATACTAAGGAAGGAAACTGGAATCATGCTTGCTGGAAGTTCACCCCAATAAACATCGAATTGTTTGCACCTTTGGACTTCGGGTATTGTTGCTCTCTGTTCATGCGAGAAGGACCAGGGAAGTGAGTGGGTGAAGGAATAAGCCCCCTAACAGGCAGACTCTCCCCAAGCTAGCACAGCAACAGCATTGAAGCTCAGGCAGCAGCATGGGCTGTACATGGGAACCTGAGCATGTCAAGCAGCTAGCCCACGCTGCTGAGACTTCACTGCTCCTGCGGCAAAGAGTCCCGGGGCACCTTATAGACGAACGGATGTGTTGGAGCAACAGCTTTCGTGGGTGAATACCCACTTCGTCGGAGGCATGGAGTGGAAATTTCCAGAGGCAGGTATAAATATGCAAGCAAGAATCAGGCTAGGGATAACGAGGTTAGTTCAATCAGGGAGGATGAGGCCCTCTTCTAGCAGCTGAGGTGTGAACACCAAGGGAGGAGAAACGGCTTTTGTCGTTGGCGAGCCAGTCATGGGCCTTGTTTCATCCTGAGCTGATGGTGTTAAATTTGCAAACGAACTGAAGTGGGTATTCACCCACAAAAGCTTATGCTCCAATACGTCTGTTAGTCTATAACGGGGGTCTGCAACCTATGGCACGTGTGCCAAAGACGGCACACGAGCCGATTTTTCATGGCACGCTGCTGCTTGCCGGGTCCCAGCCACTGGCCCCGCTCAGCCTGCTGCCGAACCCAGGCCGGGACTCCGGCAGGCAGCAGCGTTCCATGAAAAATCCTGCCCGCCCCGGCCCGCTCTTCTCCACCCCCCCGGGTCAGGGTGAAGAAGCTTGGTCCTGTCAACAAGCTCCCCCTCCCCCACCTCTTCCCCCAGCATGCTGGGTTCCTGCCCCTCCTCCTCCTCTCCCTGCCACCCATCAGTTGATGGCGCTTGCGAGGGACGGGGAGAAGCGGAGCCGCAGTGCCCTCGCTGCTCCGGGGAGGAGGCAGAGAAGAGGTGGGGATGGGGATGGGGCCTTGAGGAAGGGAGTGGAATCAGGGCAGGGGGCTGGGAGTACCCCCACAACCCTAGCCCACACCCCCAGCACTCTGCCCTGACCCCCACACCCCCCTCACACACTCCCAGCCCTCTGCCCTGACCTCTGCACCTCCCCCCCACACACAACCCTCTGCCCTTACCCCTGCACCCCCCCGCACCCTCCCAGCCCTCTGCCCTGACCGCTGCACCCCCCTCACACACACTCAGCCCTCTGCCCTGACCCCTGCACCCCCCACGGCCCCAGCCCTGACTCCAGCACCCTCCACACATACTCAGCCCCCCACACCTATTTTCCTGGCTCCTGTAACCCCTCACACACACCCAGCCCTCTGCCCTGACCCCTGCATCCCCCTCACACACACCCAGCCCTCTGCCCTGACCCCTGCACCCCCACACACCCCAGCCTCCTGCCCTGACCCCTGCACCCCCCATGACCCCAGCCCTGACTCCTGCACCCCCCCACATGCTCCCAGCCCTCTTCCCTGACTCCTGCACCCTCCTCATACGCCCCCAGCCCCCTGTCCTGACTTCTGCACCCCCACACATACCCAGCCCCCCATGTCCTGACTCTTGCAACCCCCATTCCCACCCCCACCTTGAGCACCAAATGGGAGCTCCTGCACCCCCCCCCACATTCCCACCTGCACCCCTCGCACCAAATGGGAGCTGCCCAGGTAAGCACTCCACACCCAAACCTCCTGCCCCAACCCTGAGCCCACTCCCGCATTCTAGCTCCTGGCCAAATCTTACACCCCAACCCCCAGCCTGCTCCTTCACCCCCAGCCCTGTGCTCAGTGCACTCCCACCCTCAGCTCAGTGCAGAGAGAGGGGAAGAGAATAGGCCAGAACCAGGGAGAAGGTAGGTACCCGCTCTATGTGGGCAGGGCCGGGACCCCAGACCAGCAGCGGGCTGAGCGGGGCAGGCAGCCGGGACCCTGGCTGGCAGGAGCCAGCGGTCGGAAACCCAGACTGGTAGCGGGCTGAGTGGCAGCGGGCTGAGCCGGTCTGGGGTCCTGGCCACCAGCCCCTCTCAGCCCGCTGGCGGTCTGGGGTTCTGGCTGCCGGCCCCTTGCCAGCCGGGGTCCCAGCCGCAGGCCCCGCTCAGCCTGCTGCCAGCCTAGGTGAACAGAACCCCAGGCTGGCAGTGGGCTGAGTGGGCTGGCGCTGTGTAAGACCAGCATTTTAATTTAATTTTAAAAGAAGCTTCTTAAACATTTTGCAAACCTTGTTTACTTTACATACGACAATAGTTTAGTTATATAATATATAGACTTATAGAGAGAGACCTTCTAAAAACGTTAAAATGTATTAAAGTGAATAAATGAAGACTCGGCACACCACTTCTGAAAGGTTGCCGACCCCTGGTCTATTAGGTGCCACAGGACTCTTTGCCGCTTTTACAGATCCAGACTAACACGGCTACCCCTCTGATACTTCCCAGCTACTGTTATTCAAGCTAGCTAGATCAAAGCTAGTTCAGTTATGTCTACATATGCTGCAGTCACATCTCTGACTGCAGTGGAGACATACCCCTAAAGGTGCCAAATACTAACCAAGTAAATGCCCTTCTTTAGTGCTTGTATGGCATCCACAGGACACAAAATGGAAAGTAATAGCCAAATACAAGTGAAACAAACTTGTTCAAACCTCCAAGGAAGTTCCACTCAGGTTTAGTTGGTGTTCAGGGTCAAAGTTCAGGTTGGTTACTTTATAAAACCAATTTGCCAGTCTCCATGATTAAATAACCACCAAAATCTAATCCAGGGATTTGCTAAATTTGGACAGCAAAGACTATACTGGTGTGAAATAGTTAAAGTGGTTTTTCAATCTTTAAATTCACCCAGAAGAGGGAAATACAATATGCTGAACTGAACGTAATTATGTGTCTCTGTAACGGACTGTGGGGCATCCCTATGCATATATCTCCAGATGCCTACTTTTGCACTTCTATTGTACGTCAGCATTATTTAAATAAGTTCATTTGCCTCCATGTGATTTAAAGAATATGGTCCTCAAGGCTGGACTGTAGTAGCTGAAAGAAGATGGCAGGGTTAGATTTAGATTACGGATGATTTATGGAGGAGTAGTGAATTTTAAGCTATAGATCATTTTCCTTTTAGCCTCATCTTTTTAATGTCACTTTGGAGCAGCTTTTCCAGCTCAGAATTAACACAGCACAGAGAATCAGCAAGTTCACAATTTTCATAGTTAATATAAACTCCTCTGTATTCAGTGTGTAACCCTACCTTTTACTATTTAAAAGATAAAGCCTCGGAGTTAAATTTTCCAATTATTACCTGTCTAGTACAGTTGCAACAGGACCATATAAAGTATTTGAGTTTTACTGAGGAAACGTAATTACAGTTTGAAAAATAGTGGTGAATGCATTCCTATCACATCCTGACTAGCAGTTTATATGCTAAAGAGAAAGACGCTTAGGGCCCAATTCATAAGAGCTTTATGCTTCATTTACATTTTTCTGTACAGTTTGCTTGGAAAAGTGCATAATGCATGTTTTTCAAGTAATATATGTATTTTGGTGATTCATTCATTTCCCACTATACGGAGAGAAAGCCAAATCCTGCTCACCTGACTCACCATGGCATCCTCTTATGGGTGCTCTCTTATGGGTGAAATTCATTGTATGCAGATAAGGACTAAGCACCACTTAAGCCCTAATTTGTCCATGGATGTTGTATCAACCTCAGCTTCCTTCTAGAATTGTATTTGCAGGATCATGATGTTTCCTAAGCCTTGGGTTTTCAAAGAAGGCTAAAGGAATTAGCCATCCAAATGCCAATGCGATTCAGGTACCTAACCAAATCTTGGTGAAACCCTTCTTAAAGGGGCTCACATATATACCAAGTGAACTTAGGCAATGTTCACATTATTATAAAGGCAATTTTTTTTCAGCATATGCATGTTACTGTGTCACCAGTCCCAAAAGTTCGGAAACCCTGGCCTCAAAAAGTTATGAGATAAAAATCCCGAGTGTAAGATAAAAAATAATACATTCACATTTTTTTATTTGCCTTCTGAGCAGTTAGGATTCACTCAGGTCAAATTTTCAAGTTTTTTCTCTGCACCCAGGATGGCTACAAAATCATGTTTTGTTTTTGTAATGACAGCTGAGATTCTCATGAAATACTATGACTCCAGTAGCTGGGACTTTAAGAAAATCATCAAATATCACGAGGCACACGAGAAAACTGCAATTGGCAACAGTGCCATTATTTTTGGTGGGTTGCTCCTTTATTAGGTTTTGTTTTGATACTTTTAAAGCTTTTTCCTAGCTGTCCATAGACTATGAAGTGATAAAGAAAACCTACTATCCTGCAGAATTCAAGGCATCTCCCAGCTTTAAAAAAAGCCAGCTTAGAAAAAGAACATTTAATCCACATTGCTTTTTAAAAAACTGTGTGTTCTCTGTAAAAACAACCCTCTTGGGAGAGTTCTAGCCATTTAAAGAAAAGGAGGACTTGTGGCACCTTAGAGACTAAAGCTTATGCTCCAATAAATTGGTTAGTCTCTAAGGTGCCACAAGTCCTCCTTTTCTTTTTGCGAATACAGACTAACACAGCTGCTACTCTGAAACTAGCCATTTAAGTAGACAAAACACACAAGACACACTGAGGGCTAGTTACATCCCAGTAACAGGGTTACAGGTGTTCCTTTTGACCCTTCCAATTAATTGGCATTGGAAGCCTGTTAGGTGATTGCAGGTGAGTCATTGCGGGAGGTGTGGTTTATTAACTCCACCATGGAGATACAGGCTTTTGGGGGAGGGGAGGGTGATTCTTTGGTTAGAGGTCTCTGGACAGAGAGGTGTCTGCAGGGAAATCCTAGGTACAGGCAAGCTTAAGGCTTTGTTATTTGAGTTACCAGTAAAGATTATTCCCAGGATGGGGGTAAATTTGATCTAAACACTGGGGCTTTGATCTTTCACTGCTTTGCACCTTCATGTTTCATCAGCAACGTGCTATGGCACAGACAGAGTTGTAAGAGAGATCTTTATTCAGTATGCTGAGTAGCCAGTGTTATATGCTGGGAATCTAGAGTTTATGTTCCTGTATGGCCCTGGTTTGCATTCCTGAGCCCCCAGTGCTATATGGAACTAGGTCCCTTCTGAAACTTGACCCTCTTCCTCCAGTTCCACTCTTCAGACTACATTTGTGGCTGTACAACACTGCCAGGTCAGAATGGCAGCACGTTACCCAGAGGCAAGGCAGTGGAGAATCAGCCTAGTGCATATAGATGCTGTTCAGAGTAGAATAGGAACTCCACATGCTACAGACCCCCTCGTAGGATTATGAATCTGAAATAAAGGAATAATGTATTGGGATGGGGAAATGAAGCTGGGTTTTCGTCAGACTTGGCCATCTGAGTTACTAGCCTTTACTGATCTGGCTGTCCTTATATATCTCACATTTTTACATCACTGAATTGTATTTGTCCCCTTCTCACATCTCTTTGTAACTCACTAACTTCTTTCTCACTGTGAAATAGATCGATTTTTTTTTGTAGTAAGAATTCATTAATCTATAATCCCATTGACGGGAAAAAATTAATAGGGATTTTAATAAAGGCACAACTCATTGACCTTTCTATAGATGGCAGAAACATGCCTCTCAATGAGATCTAGAATATAACAGACACTAATTCCTTATGTGTCAATTTGTCCTGTGCAGTCTTGCCTCCTGAGTACCGGAAGAGCCTTTCTTCTCATCCAGAGTCCAGAAATATCTAAGTGGGAAATATGAATAATTGCAAGCGCTGCTGCTGAATTTGTCAAGGTACAGGAAATGTCATTTCTCTTATTCATGGTTTTCAATAATCTACAGCTGCCCAAACAAAACAGACAATGCACTCAAATACTTTGCGAAGTTCTCCTTTGGGACCAAACCTTCCCAACAGAGAGCCTAACATCAGGCTCCTAAATCAATATTTAAGCCCCTAAATAAATTTGGCCTGATTTTTCAACAGTGCCCAGGACCTGGTACCTCCCATTGACTTCAGTGGGCCCTGTTGGTGCTCAGCATTCTTGAAGGTCGGATGCTAAATTCTCTCTCACTATAACTACAGTACACTCCTGTTTATCAGAAACCTAATTATCCAGACCTCTGCATTATCCAGATCCCTTCCTTGTCCTCTAGCATGACAGACATGTGAGGAGGAGGAGATGACCGACTACAGGGGAAGCCATTTAGCAGTGAGGTGGCCAAAAGGCCCTCTTGCTTACCCAAACTCCTGATTATAAAATAAAATTCAGCATCCCTTGTGCACGCTCACACATGCACCCTCACCCCAGCTATTTGGATAACTGGGATTATATTGCATATGGAAGAGCTTGTCTTCCCTGCCAAGCTAACGGATGTTATAACTGGGGTGTTGCCCCTACCTAGAGTCCCATTCACACACAAAACTCCTTTATTTGAGCGTGGTGGTGCCTTTACCTGGAGCTGGCTGGCCTGCCAGGGGATATGTGCTAACTTGATTTATAGCCTAATGCCTCAGCTGCTAACATGATCTCTCTGCAGTGTGGATGCAGGCTAGCACCATTCAAGTGCCATGAGTCCTCCCATGCCTTCCCACAATTCCTGCTGCATACCCGCAGAGGACAGGCACTTTCTCCCCCGAGTCACTAAGAAGGAATTCATGAAGCTCCGCAGCTCACTGCAGCACAAATTACCCTGGGATGTGGCTCCAGGAGCCTTAGCGCCACACACGAGCGAGTGCAGTGCCATGTGGACACAGCAGTGAGTGCAGTTTCACAGTGTGGCCACTCTCATGCCAGAGGAGTAAGGCGAGTGCAGAAGCTGGAGTGAAGACAGACCCCTGTCAGTGGAGTGTCAACAGCAGTTAATCTGGAGCCTGAAAAAGGCCTGTGGTGCCTAACAATAGGCGCGGTGGTGTGAAAGCCTGGGCCTGGCACACTTTGCAAAAATGGGAGCTCCACCTGGACTTTCCTTGGCAGTCTCCCATCCACGTCCTGACCGACCCTGCTCGAGATGGGAGCAAGGAGTAATTACGAACAAGATCAACTCTGATTTTTAAAAGGAGGAGGTTTGTGAACAAGCTCTCAACTGGAAACCAAAAATCATTGTAATCAAACAAACAAGGAGAAGAAAGCAGACGATTAGACTCTGGCGGGACTCACTCACCGCAGGTGCACCTCCTGTGGCTAGGTCTGCGAATTAGCTCTCACTCTGTCTGGTGACCCCTTATGGCAGCTGCTCCTCTGCAGAGTGCTCTCCCTCTCCCTCCCCCACCCAGGAGGTGGGGTGCTCCTCTGTTTGACTCAGTCTTTGGCCAGCTTACTATATAGCCCCCCCTTTTGCAGTGTAACAAAGCCCCACCAGACAAGCGGTCTTAGACTGTCTTTTGTTCCAAGTCTCCAGGTCCTGTGCCACTTTCCAGTGCCTGGCAGGGGAGCCTAGGCCCACTTGCTATGCTAGGTTCCAGCCCAGGGACCCTACAACGAGCAATCTAGGTCTGCTCAGTCTCAGACCTGGTTGCTATTTCCCCGGGCTCCTTCCTACCCCACCTCTCTTTCTCTTTGCCTAGCTCTGAGTTTACTCCCAGAGCTTCCTCAGCTCCCAATAGCTACTTCACCCCTCTAGACCTCTTGAAAGGCTCCCTACTCCAGGGCAGGGCTGGGCCGAGCCCCAAAGCTTACTCTCCTCCTGGATTGCCTCCTACTCCCTAGCCAACTCCTTTTCCCTGTAGGGAGCGCATGCTGACCTCCTTCTTGCTTTCATGTCCTGGCTTTATAATCCTGTCCCTGCTCCTTCCACAGCTGGGCTTCAGTTTCAGCTAGTGTTATTAATACCTGGGTGCCCGCCAGGTGCAGTATACAAAGTTAATTGGCCTCTTCTGGCCCACATTAGTCTGCTCGGGGCTTGTGTGGGGTGGGCACCCAACACGTAGACGAATTCACTCTTCATCAAGAATACATTAATTAGAGCACTCTGCTATTGTCTAAGTGCAACAATTATAATGTTATAAGTCATAACAAGTAGCAGTTGACAGCATCTCTTAGATCTTCTAATCCATCCATTGCCAATGCAGATACTATAGGATGTACCAGATAATACCCTAATAATAGATACTACACTTGATCATAGTCAGGGTTGCTAGCACCACCTATCAAGGTTGCTCAAAATGTTCCTTATAAGACTCCGTTTTCAATTTCTTATAACTTTGCTAAACATCAACAGTTTAGGCTGAAATTTTCCAGTCTGGGTATCTGCCTTAGACAGAATGGTTCTAGAAAGTTTCAGCCAAACCTGCTCAGCCATTTCCAAGAAGTGAGGGGGTAATATGCTATTTTCCCCTTGTTAAAAAATTCTGCTTAACTTTTCTTGGGAAGCTCTAGCATTCCCATGTCTTGGAGCAGGAACTTGAAATTTGTCAGGGGAGTGGCTTTTGTGTCAGATATGTGCCTTCTGCCATCCCCATAAAAATCTGCTAAAATTTAGCCAAGTTATAAGCTGTTGAAAAATCTCAGTTCTCATATGCTCAGTAGACACTTGCTAGAGCTTAACAGCCAAATTCTGTCCACACTGAGCATGCTCCAGCCTGGGGCTGAGCAGATCTGTGCCTGCAATTGTAGCAACGGCCTGCTGCAAGCTATGCTGGAGCTGGGTACCAGAATGGGGAGCAGGGAGTCTGTCTCTCCTGTGCTCTTAGTACTCCCGTCCTGCTGTGTCCAGGCAGTGTGGAGAAGAAAGCTGCCCGGTTTGAATACAGAGGGGACAGGAGTCAGGCTGGGGTGGGGGATGCAGATGGAGACAAGGAGCCTGCAGGGAGGGACTGGAGGCTAGTGGTGGGGGGGAGATGGGACTGGCTGGACAAAGTAACTGGGGCAAAGGAGACTGACTGTCCCAGCAAGGAGACTGAGACGGGGAGCCTGGGAGAGCCATGGGTTGCGGGGGAACTCAGAGAGAGTGGGAGAGTGTGATTGAATGAGGAACCAAGGAGGAGACCAAGACAGGGACTGGGAACTACTGCAACAGGGAAAAGAGGTGGGAGAGGAGGGTGGAGGAATCTGATGAGGAGCCAGCATGTGGAAGAAGAACTGGCACTGGGTGGGCACCATCACCACATCCTCCTTTGCCATTTTTAAAATGCTTGAAATCTAAATGAAAAATTTCAAGTCGGGTGGAACTTTTCATTTGACCTGTTTTTTTCCAACTTTTCAGTTTGCCCTCCCCCCCGCCCCCAAAAATTAAAAAAAATCCCTTTTGGTTTGATCTGAAGCAAAATTGTTTTTGATTTTTCAGATTGCCAGCGAACCAAAACTCCATCATTTGCCCAGCTCCATGAAGTACTCAGAAAAAAGCAAGGTTGTAGGAGTCTCAAGTTGGGTGCCAAATATGAGTGGGTACTTTTGACCTTAATCTCTGTGCCTCAATTCTCCGTCTGTAACATGGGGATAATACCCCTTAACTCACAGAGGGATTGTGAAAATAAAGTCATTCATATTTTTGAAGCACTCAAGTACTACAGTGAAGAACATCGTAAAATCCCCTAGTAACTATGTCTTCAGAGCAGGATTTGAATCCTGCACAATAAATAAGGTCTGGGGCCATACACTGAACAATGAGGAGAAAACAAAATATTGACTTGCTGCTTATTAAGTTAGCACTGTCCATTCTGTGCACTGAATGAAGCAGGAGTCCTGCGGGGGAAAAAATACTATGTGATCATGTTTTCCATTAAAACAATGTTCTTGATGGGAAATTCAGTTTTCAACTAAACATTTTACATGAAAAGTGTTTGATTTCTGTAAAAGAAAATTTCTTTTGGGGAGAGCAGGGAGAAAAGGACTGTTATGGCATGCACCCACCACTAGAGTGCTCCCTCATGTCAGGACGTGAATGTCCAGGGGTTTTGCAACAGACTACTGCTTCACTCCAGAGCGCACCTCGTCAATGGCCAGGACAGCTCTCCAACCAGAGAGCGCCCCCACCTGCAGCCAAGACAGCTCTCCGTCCAGAGAGCCTCACCCCCCTAGCCAGGTCAGCTCTTTGTCTAGTCCCGCCACCGGCCATGTCAGCCCTTTGTCCAGTCCCTGCCTGGCCATGTCAGATTTCTGTCCATCATCCCCCCGCGCCCCGTAAGCCTTCCATCCAGTCCCCCCTGGCCATGTCAGTCCTCTGTCCTGTCCCTGCCTGGCCATGTCAGCTTTCTGTCCACCATCCCCACCCCACCCCACCCCACCCATGTCAGCCTTCCATCCAGTCCCCCCGGCCATGTCAGCCCTCTGTCCCTGCCTGGCCAGGTCAGCTTTCTGTCCAGTCCTCTCCTGCGGTTGATGTTAAGCAAATTAACACTGAACTCAAAATAGCCAGATAGGCCTTAAAGTCATAAACACTAATATAAACACTTGCACTTTGCAGACACCCAAAGCCAGTGCTGTCAAGGCTAGACCCCTGATCGGGCCAGGTCACATGGGTTATGGCAGGAAATGCATGCCTTCCCTGTCCTGACTTCACCCATAACTGACTCCTAGTAAAAGCAGCCAGCCCTTTTTATCTGGCCTGCTGGGCCCTGATTGGCCTCTGCCTGTTCCTGGCCCTTCTAGGTGCTGGAGTACCAACTCTCGCTGGTTCTGCCTACACGTGATCATGGGAGGCCGCTCTAGGCAACCCCTAGAGAGCTGAATTCACTGCTCTTCCCTTCCAGCAGGACTCGTTCCTAGGTTGGGGTGCGCCAAGGCAGTGAGGATGTGAGGCTGCTGGTGTGGGGGGGGGCACCCATCATAGGGTCAAAAAATGGATGGTCTAAAACCAAAATATTTTTATTTATATAGGCTGCCACAGAGCCTCATGGGAGTTGTAGTTTGGATTTCTCATGACCCCATTTTCCTCTCTGGGCCAGTCTCCCAGGTGGGCTATATCTCCCAGGATGCACAATAGCCAGGGACTCCCATGATGAAACTGCTTTCCCTCTCCAGGAGAGAAAAAGAACCAATTTTTTGATGAGCTGTAATTCTACTGCTCCTGATACCGTCCAAACCTGAAAGTGCCAGCCCTTAACTCAGCTCACATTTTGTGTCTGGAAGGTGTGTCAGAGACAGGCATGCAGCTTTTAGCAGGCTGTGTCCCATCATCTCCATGGGACTAGAATGGATCTTACCTTTTGTTTATGCACTCCTTTTGGAACCAGGGACACCACAGAGAGAACTGTGACATAAAGGTCAATAGCAAAACCATGTTAGCACTTGACCTCAAGCCCTGGGCTGTTGGGTAGTATACTGGAGGTATTAATGCCCAGTCCAGTTGGAATATACCCCAGGCATCCATATGCAGAGTTTGATGATGGAAATTCCACTCATCACTAATTCCTGGCAGTTTATCCATTTCCAGGGTCTCCTGCAGGGAGGGAGCGGAGGGCAAACCTAGTCAGGTTCCATGGTTCTGTTCTTGGCCTGCTCCTGACCTAGCTCCTGCTCTCATCAGAAGCAAACCTGCCTGCTCTTCAGAGGCAGGGGGCTTATTTCCCAGAAGTTCACCTGGATTGTTTGGGATGCAGGTGTCCCAAAGCTCCTTCAGCTCTGGTGATCTTGGCAGGTTGCTGCTCTCTCGCACCTAGAGATGGCATAACCATGCCCTCGGCAGGAGTGTGGCTGGGTATCGCTGTAAGTGTGGGAAACAAACCCAACAAATTGCTCCTTTTAACACCCACCTCCAGGAACTTCCCCAGCCTTCGTACTTCAGTGGGCCAATTAGGTAATGTGGTATAAACATGCCACCTGAAAATGAGACATTTCTATTCAGATGTGCCTTTGACTCAAACAAGGCTTTATTCCAATTGGCACCAGAGACAGTTATTCTGTGTAGTATGTATTGTTGACATCTCTCTGACCTTTGCTACTCCAGGTGAAATTGCTCTCTCAATAACTTTTCCCTCTCTCTTGCTAGTTATTTCTCTTCAAACAAATCCACTCTCTGATGCAGTCTCTCTCCCTCTCTGACTTTCATGAGGCAGTCAGCTGAAGTAACACTTGAAAGAAAAGGGGGGGAGAAAGGAGGTGGTACTGTATTTTCTGCTAATCACCAGTTCAATCAGAAATCTGGCGGCCTGGAAATGTCATGCATTTCCCGTAATATGTGTGGAAAGTACATTTTGAAATGGATTAGGGGGATTTTTTTCAGAAACTGGCAGATGAAGTAATCCTTTCTTCGCTCCAACTCTGTGTATACTTTCCACGCCATTTGTCTTCTGTGTGGGATTCTATTCCCCTCCCAAACGCCTGCCACTGCCCTTCTCCCACATATATTTTATATATATGTATATATATAATTGATTTTAATGCTGCCATTTGCACTGATGTCATTAGGATTCTGTCAGTTCCTGTTATAAACCTCTCCTTTGGAGGGCTTGTAATGCAACTATGAAACTCAATGTCCAAGAGATCAGCCAGAGAATACATTTTATTTGTAACACTGTATATAATGAGGGGATTACAGAAGAGAGATCCAGAAGTAGTTGCAGAGTTTTACTTTCTTTTAACAATCCCATAACTCAACAATGGCACGTGCTGGAGCAGAGGGAATATTTCACTACAATTATCTCAGTCTCTGGGTACGTGAGGGTGTGCAAGGGGAATATTTATTTTATTTGGAAATAATTTATTGTGCATACTCCCCCATTGTAATAATAATCTCCTAGAAAGAGTTCACATGAAAAACAGAGTCCAGCACTTATGTGACAGAGAACACAGTGGGGCCAGATTTGCAAGAGAGTTCAGCCCCAAGCAGCTCCCATTGTTCTCGATAGGAGGCAGGAGTGGAGGGGGATTCTCTTTTTTTCTGTGCTGAATCCTTCTAAAAATCTGCCAGCAACTGGTTGATACTGCACCAATCATCTCTTAACTAAAACTTGGGGCAGCAGGAGTGGGTGCCGCCCCCAGGTAAATTTATGCACACTGGAGGGTGTGAGGGGAAGGTGAGAGCAGGACCCAGAGGGGTTGGAGCAGCCACTGCAGCACCAGGGATTGGGCGGGGATCAAGGAGCTGGAATGGCACCTAGGAGCAACTAAGAACCTCCAAGACCCTCTTTCTTACCCTGGAGCTGTCTGCCTCCCTCTAACTCTCAGCCCTGGTCTACACTAGGAGTTGAGCAGAGGATCCTGCTGGAAAGCCAGGGTCAATGAGCCCTGGTCTACACTAGGAGTTGAGGTCGAATTTAGCAGCGTTAAATCGATTTAACCCTGCACCCGTCCACATGATGAAGCCCTTTTTTTCGACTTAAAGGGCTCTTAAAATCAATTTCCTTAATCCACCTCCGACAAGGGGATTAGTGCTTAAATCGGCCTTGCCGGGTCGAATTTGAGGTACTGTGGACGTAATTAGATGGTATTGGCCTCCGGGAGCTAACCCAGAGTGCTCTATTGTGACCGCTCTGGACAGCACTCTCAACTCAGATGCACTGGCCAGGTAGAAGGAAAAGGCCCGCAAACTTTTGAATTTCAATTTCCTGTTTGCATGGTCACCTGCAGCTTGCCTCGCTGACCAGAGCTCATCGGCAGAGGTGACCATGCAGAGCTCATCAGCAGAGGTGACCATGATGAAGTCCCAGAAGAGCTTCAGCATGGACCGAACGGGAGGTACAGGATCTGATTGCTGTATGGGGAGAGGAATCTGTGCTATCAGAACTCCGTTCCAGTTTTCGAAATGCCAAAACATTTGTCAAAATCTCCCAGGGCATGAAGGACAGAGGCCATAACAGGGACCCGAAGCAATGCTGCATGAAACTTAAGGAGCTGAGGCAAGCCTACCAGAAAACCAGAGGCAAACGGCCGCTCCGGGTCAGAGCCCCAAACATGCCGCTTCTATGATGAGCTGCATGCCATTTTAGGGGGTTCAGTCACCACTACCCCAGCCGTGTTGTTTGACTGCTTCAGTGGAGATGGAGGCAACACAAAAGCAGGTTTTGGGGACGAGGAAGATGATGATGATGAAGTTGTAGATAGCTCACAGCAAGCAAGCGGAGAAACTGGTTTTCCTGACAGCCAGGAACAGTTTCTCACCCTGGACCTGGAGGCAGTCCCCACCAAACCCACCCAAGGCTGCCTCCCGGACCCGCCAGGTGGAGAAGGGACCTCTGGTGAGTGTATCTTTTAAAATAGTATACATGGTTTAAAAGCAAGCATGTTTAATGATTAATTTGCCCTGGCATTTGCGGCTTTCCTGGATGTACTCCCAAAGCCTTTGCAAAAGGTTTCTGGGGAGGGCAGCCTTATTCCACCCACCATGATAGGACACTTTACCACACCAGGCCAGTAGCACGTATTCGGGAATCATTGTAGAACAAAGCATTGCAGTGTATGTTTGCTGGCATTCAGACAACATCCGTTCTTTATCTCTCTGTGTTATCCTCAGGAGAGTGATATCATTCATGGTCACCTGGTTGAAATAGGGTGCTTTTCTTAAGGGGACATTCAGAGGTGCCCGTTCCTGCTGGGCTGTTTGCCTGTGGCTGAACAGAAATGTTCCCCGCTGTTAGCCATGGGGGGGGGGGAGGGGGGAGGGGCTAGTCACATGGTGGGGGAAGGCAAAATGCGACCTTGGAACGAA
Source organism: Chelonia mydas (assembly GCF_015237465.2). Classification (NCBI taxonomy): domain Eukaryota; kingdom Metazoa; phylum Chordata; order Testudines; family Cheloniidae; genus Chelonia; species Chelonia mydas. Next base: position 4,705,926 of record NC_057852.1, on the reverse strand, counting down.
AGCACATGTGCTGTGTATGTAATGTTAACAGCAAGGTTTACCGTGAAAGAGTGTAGCCATTGTTCTAGAAAATGTGTCTTTTTAAATACCACTGCCTCTTTTTTTTTCTCCACCAGCTGCTTGTGTTTCAAGGATCACAGGATCTTCTCCTTCCCAGAGGCTAGTGAAGATTAGAAGGCGAAAGAAACGCACTCCTGATGAAATGTTCTCTGAGCTCATGCCGCCCTCCTCCCCAAGTTCTATAGCCTCCTCAGCCAGACGCCCAAGAACGCGGTCGGGGGGGCCTCCGGTGACCCGGCCACTCCACCCCAGAGGATTGCCCAAGCAACACAAGACTGACATTCAATAAGTTTTAAAGTTTTAAACTTTTAAAGTGCTGTGTGGCCTTGTCCTTCCCTCCTCCACCACCCCTCCTGGTGCTTCTCTCCTCCACCACCCCTCCTGGGCTACCTTGGTAGTCATCCCACTATTTGTGAGATGAATGAATAAAGAATGCATGAATGTGAAGCAACAATGACTTTATTGCCTCTGCAAGCGGTGATCGAAGGGAGGAGGGGAAGGTGTTAGCTTACAGGGAAGTAGAGTGAACCAAGGGGCGGTGGGTTTCATCAAGGAGAAACAAACAGAACTTTCACACCATAGCCTGTCCAGTTTTGAAATGGTTTTCAAAGCTTCTCTGATGCGCATCGCGCCCTCCTGTGCTCTTCTAACCGCCCTGGTGTCTGGCTGTGCGAAACCAGCAGCCAGGCAATTTGCCTCAACCTCCCACCCCGCCATAAACGTCTCCCCCTTAGTCTCACAGATATTGTGGAGCGCACAGCAAGCAGTAATAACAGTGGGAATAGTGTTTTCGCTGAGGTCTAATCGAGTCAGTAAACTGCGCCAGCGCGCTTTTAAATATCCAAATGCACATTCTACCACCATTCTGCACTTTCTCAGCCTGTAGTTGAACAGCTCCTGACTACTGTCCAGGCTGCCTGTGTATGGCTTCATGAGCCATGACATTAAGGGGTAGGCTGGGTCCCCAAGGATACATATAGGCATTTCAACGTCCCCAACGGTTATCTTCTGGTCTGGGAATAAAGTGCCTTCTTGCAACTTTTGAAACAGACCAGAGTTCCTGAAGATGCGAGCGTCATGTACCTTTCCCGGCCATCCCACGTTGATGTTGGTGAAACGTCCCTTGTGATCCACCAGTGCTTGCAGCACTATTGAAAAGTACCCCTTGCAGTTTATGTACTTGCCGACTTGGTGCTCCGGTGCCAAGATGGGGGTATGGGTTCCGTCTATGGCCCCACCACAGTTAGGGAATCCCATTGCAGCAAAGCCATCCACTATGACCTGCACATTTCCCAGGGTCACTACCCTTGATATCAGCAGATCTTTGATTGCGTTGGCTACTTGCATCACAGCAGCCCCCACAGTAGATTTGCACACTCCAAATTGATTCCTGACTGACCGGTAGCTGTCTGGCATTGCAAGCTTCCAAAGGGCTATTGCCACTCGCTTGTGAACTGTGAGGGCTGCTCTCATCTTGGTATTCTTGCGCTTCAGGGCAGGGGAAAGCAAGTCAAAAAGTTCCATGAAAGTGCCCTTACGCATGCGAAAGTTTCGCAACCACTGGGAATCGTCCCAGATCTGCAACACTATGCGGTCCCATCAGTCTGTGCTTGTTTCCCAAGCCCAGAATCGGTGTTCCACCACATGAACCTGCCCCATTAGCATCATGATGCCCACATTGCCAGGGCCCCTGCTTTGAGAGAAGTCTGTGTCCATGTCCTCATCACTCACGTCACCGCGCTGACATCACCTACTCACCTGGTATCACTTTGCCAGGTTCTGGTGCTGCATATACTGCTGGATAATGCACGTGGTGTTTAATGTGCTCCTAATTGCCAAAGTGATCTGAGCGGGCTCCATGCTTGCCGTGGTATGGCGTCTGCACAGAAAAAAGGCGCGGAACGATTGTCTGCCGTTGCCCTGACAGAGGGAGGGGCAACTGACAACATGGCTTACAGGGTTGGCTTACAGGGTATTAAAATCAACAAAGGGGGTGGCTTTGCGAGAAAGTGAATGGCCCCCTCAAGGATAGAACTCAAAACCGGGTTTAGCAGGCCGTTGATTTCACAGAGGGAAGGAGGGAGGGAATAGAAAATGATCACAAAACAAATCTGGTCTATTTCTTGTTTTGAGCCACTTCCTCTATCTTTATACATCTTGCTGGCAGCAGACTGTGCAGTACGACCGCTAACCATCATCATCTCCTGGGTGCTCGGCAGAAGACGGTGCAGTATGATGACTAGCCATCATCTGCTGGATGGAGGTTAAAAGACAGTGCACTGCTTGTAGGACTGTATCGCCACGAGACAAAACAAGGGAAATGACCTGGCTGAGTCACTCCCATGTTTGCCCAGGCGCCCGATTAAAAGAGCACCCAGGACTACGTCGATGACGGCTACCAGTCTGCTGCCAAAAGGCAATTAACTGCTGCGGTGTAGCAATGCAGTACCACGTCTGCCAGCACCCAGGAGACATAGGGTGACGGTTAGCTGAGTGGGCTCCATGCTTGCTGTGGTATGGCGTCTGCACAGGTAACTCAAGAAAAAAGGCGCAAAACGATTGTCTGTCCTTGCTTTCACGGAGCAAGGGAGGGAACGGGGGCCTGACAATATGTACCCAGAACCACCCGTGACAATGTTTTAGCCCCATCAGGCACTGGGATTTCAAATGGGCGGCGGAGACTGCGGGAACTGTGGGATAGCCACCCACAGTGCAATGCTCCAGAAGTCGACGGTTGCCTCGGTATTGTGGACACACTCCGCTGACTACATGCACTTAGAGCACTTGTGTGGGGACACACACAATCAACTGTATAAAACCGCTTTCTACAAAACTGACTTCTATAAATTCGACCTAATTTCGTAGTGTAGACATACCCTCATTAGTATCCTCCCTACTCCCTGCTCCAAATCCTCTGCTCCCCCTTTCACAGGGAGCTTCCACACACAGAGACATGACTCAAATCGTCCAAGTCAGTTGTAACAATTGCAAAGGAAACACACTGCGAAAGCTCCAGTCCTGAATCTTCCCTCAGCATGACAGGAATAAAGACTACACTACAGTTTAGCAAACCAAGGCTTCTCCCTAGTGCGCTGGTGAGAGGCCCATGCCCAGCAGTTGCCCGGAGACATTTCCTTAATAGCTGGGCTGACGCAGCAATTTACCTCCCACTTCGGTAACACAATGTTACCTGAGTCTAGTGTTTTTGTTTCCTGCCCTTTATCTCATCCTTGCATAGAGACAGGATCTGGGTTTAACAGACTTATAAAACCAGAAGAGATGATTAGTCCGGCCTCCTGCATGTCACACAGTGACTCCTGCATCAAGCCCATAACTTTTGTGTGAGGCAGAGTGTAGTTTTAGAAAGACATCCAGTCTTGATTTAAAGACTGCAAATGATGAAGAGACTACCTCATCCCTAGGCAAGTTATTCCGATTGTCAAAGTTGTTCCACACTGTTAAAATACCAGCCTTTATTTCTAATCTGAATTTGTCTGGCTACATTAATTTTTACTTCTATTGCCCTGTGTGACACTGTTGATTAAAATATGACCATATAGATCATTGTTGCAACCACTGTTATATATTTGCAGATGACACTAAACTGGAAGGAGTGGTAGATACGCTGGAGGGTAGGGATAGGACACAGTGGGACCTAGACAAATTAGAGGGTTGGGCCAAAAGAAATCTGATGAGGTTCAACACGGACAAGGGCAGAGTCCTGCACTTAGAATGGAACAATCCCATGCACTGCTACAGACTAGGGACCGAGTGGTGAGGCAGCAGTTCTGCAGAAAAGGACCGAGGGGTTACAGTGGACAAGAAGCTGGATATGAGTCAACAGTGTGCCCTTGTTGCCAAGAAGGCTAACAGCATTTTGGGCTGTATAAGTAGGAGCATTGCCAGCAGACTGAGGGACGTGATCATTCCCCTCTATTAGACATTGGTGAGGCCGCGTCTGGAGTTTTGGGCCCCACACTACAAGAAGGATGTGGAAAAATTGGAAAGAGTCCAGTGGAGGGCAACAAAAATGATAGGGGACTGGAGCACATGACTTATGAGGAGAGGCTGAGGGAACTGGGATTATTTAGTCTGCAGAAGAGAAGAATGAGGGGGGATTTGATAGCTGCTTTCAACTACCTGAAAGGGGGTTCGAAAGAGGATGGATCTAGACTGTTCTCTGTGGTACCAGATGACAGAACAAGGAGTAATGGTCTCAAGTTGCAGTGGGGGAGGTTTAGGTTGGATATTAGGAAAACTTTTTTCATGAGGAGGGTGGTGAAGCACTAGAATGGTTACCTAGGGAGGTGGTGGAATCTCCTTCCTTTGAGGTTTTTAAGGTTAGGCTTGACAAAGCCTTGGCTGGGATGATTTAGTTGGTGATTAGTCCTGCTTTGAGCAGGGGGTTGGGCTAGATGCCTCCAGAGGTCCCTTCCAACCCTGATATTCTAATGATTTGCAACAAATCTTGTACAAAGATTGTCAAGTAAGGTGTCTATGGAAAGGTTATGATTTGCTGAATATGATTATGCTATTTGTATGCATATATCATTTTTGTATTTGAAGCTATGAGTTTTGGCTCTATACCTGGATTTCAAATATTTGCTCCTGGGGTACTTCCCACAAGGTATTTAGCCTTCACATCTTGAAGGGACTATTCAAATTAAGTAGCTCATCAAGCAGCATTTAACACACAATGGAAGACACCCATCTACACTGAATGGACTGTCCTGTAAACATGCTAATTCAGGTATAGATAATGACTTCTACTGTGACTAAGGGGAATCATGCATGGACATGTGACTTGCCCACGTGACTCCAGACACCATCTTGTCACCTATCAGAGAGGCAACCATATTAGTCTGTATCCACAAAAACAATGAGGAGTCCGGTGGCACCATAAAGATGAACACATTTATTTGGGCATAAGCTTTTGCGGGTAAAAAACCCACTTCTTCAGATGCATCTTTTTACCTACGAAAGCTTATGCCCAAATAAATCTGTTAGTTAGGTGCCATTGGACTCCTCTTTCATCTTCTCATTTGTGATTTTCCACTATCTGTGGAGGGCTTTGTTTGAAATAATGGGTTTCCCTCCACATGGCAGAAGCTATAAAAGGCCCTGAAAAATCTTCATTTTGCCTCTTTCCTGTTCATACCTCTGGACTATGGACTTATACAAATGGGAGAATTCTAACCAAGGGATCGAGGACCTTCCAATGATTTGGAAGCAACCAGAGACTTGACTTAAGCCAGCAGTTTATTCCATCACTGTTACAAGCCTGATTCAAGAACTTTGCAATTGTTGTATGTATTTGATTCCTTTAACCAATTTTAACTCTCATCTTTCTTTCTATAAATAAACCTTTAGATTTTAGATGCTAAAAGAATGGCAACAGTGTGATTTTTGGGTAAGATCTGAGTTGTATATTGACTTGGGTGCGTGGCTGGTCCTTTGGGATCAGAAGAATCTTTTATTTGATGAAATTGGTTTTAAAGAACCACTCATCTCTCAGTCTAGGATTGGAATGCCTAAAGAAACTGCTGTTCTGACTTTGTGTTAGCCAGTGTGGTGAAACAGAAGTTTACTTTTGTTGCTGGTTTGGTATATCTCATGGGAGAATAACCTCCAGCTTTGAGGTGTATCTGCCCTATTTCTCAGCAGTTTGTCCTGAATTTGGTATTCTCAGTTGTGACCCATGGAGGTACAATTTGAATCCAGATCTGTTGGTATCATAAGCCGTATCCCTAGGCCAACAAGTCACTTGCCCAGGTCATCTCCCTGGACCTTGAGGTTAATATGTATTTCCCATCTCAACTTTTTGTGATTCTTTGGACCTACCATCTTCACAGCCACCACAGGATTTTTCTACAAAAGTTTCTCTTTCTTTGCTTCCTTATAGAAAAAGAAAAAAGAGTCTATTACCTGGAAATTATCTCCATGAATGCTGTGCAGCGTTAGGCTGAGAATTATCCAAGCCCAGATGCAGTGATACTATGCATCCAACTTGTATAATGCATGTACTAGGTATATTACCAGTGAACTTCACAGTCTGTTACCAAATGAAAGGCATCCATTCCCAGACACATGTATACATCTTGCTAGCAAACATGCCATTCCTCTGGGAAGAGAGGATGCATTTTTAAAGCAACTCAAAGCAAACTGCATGGGATGGATAACATGCAAGGCAGATAATCAGGCAGCATTAACTGTAGCTGACCCCAATGCTAGCCCAGTGATAGCAGTGCTGCTAGCTCGCTAAACTCCAGAGACCAATCACATCACTTGCACTGGTTCTTAATTAACTGGGCTCTGCTGCTTTGAAGAAACCAGAGTCCAAAGTTATTCTAAACACAAATCGCCCTTGTGCTGCCTCAGTAGCCTTGGATCAGCCTGCATCCATGGGTTTACTTCAGTCCTGGGAGGGGCAGCCCACAGAGAGCTGGACCTTTATGGCAAAATCCTATAGAATTCAATAAGGATGAAATCAACATAATTAAATATGTAATCAAGTTCTGTGGAAATTATTAAAAACAACTACACTCTGAGGGAATAACCTCCTTTCTCTATTTTTAAACCATCCTATGGAATTCCATATCAGGGATAGAATCCTCTATTACATTTTATAAGATGGTTCGAAAACATGTAGGAAGACTATCATTTTCTATTAAGTTCTATGGGACATTTCCATTCAACCAGGATAGGGGGAGAGAAAAAGGGTGAGTGTGGAAATTAACTATCTTTGATCTAAGTTGATCAGTTTTTCATTTTGCCAGCACTAATTGAAAGACACTAGAAGAATATGAATTATCCACTGAAAGCTACAGGATGTCTGCAGACCAACTCTACTACCTATTTCAATGCTGACTTCGCAACACTTTTCAAACAGACTTTTTTGGACATCGCATAAAACAATCTCTTACCCCTGCCATTTACATTTAAATGTCACAGCAAATAAATTATGGAAGCAATTGGAGTGGAATTTACTGTTTCAATCAAAAATTCTCTTTTCGTGCAATGCTCGTTATGCATCTTTCATGCTGGCGTTACAGAGTCAGAAAATTCCAGACAATGGTTTTGTTTCACTGTGTTGTCTGCTCTGCCTATGGCATGCTTTGAAGCAGAAAGCTCAGTCCTTATCCAAAATGAAAGTTAGCTACTGATTAGAATTCAAGGAATTATTCTGATCATGTAACTTTGGGCAGAGCTGCTACTCTTTACAGAAGTTCCTTCTGCATCTAAGCTGCAGTGGGTAAATACATCTTTTGAGCAACATTATTAGCAAATCAATTACTATTTTGAGATTTTTTGGGGGGCAATATTTACTAGAGCTGAGCTAATCATTTGTAGCAATTAATTTATTGGATATGTTTTTCTTTTTTATGTTCAGGAATTGTCCACGAGCCACTTGCAATTTTTCAAAATTTATTAATTGGACATATTCTCCAAATAGTTCCACAAATAATTCTTGCTCTATAGAGTGTGTGCTACAGTTTGCTATATCTGAAATTCAGGATCTGAGGTCTATTGGTTAGATTGCACACTTAAGTCACTGACATTGTTTGTCACCTTGACTAGATGAGCACAACTCTTTGTGATATTTACAGGTTTCAGAGTAGCAGCTGTGTTAGTCTGTATTCGCAAAAAGAAAAGGAGGACTTGAGGCACCTTAGAGACTTACAAATTTATTTGAGCATAGGATTTCGTGAGCTACAGCTCTCTTCATCGGATGCATTCAGTGGAAAATACTGAAGTACTCCTTTTCTTTTTAAGATATATTTGTATTGCAATATCACCCAGAAGCCCCAGTCAGGAACAAAGAGCTGGCTACTATACAAACACACAGGAAGACAGTCCCTGCCCGGGAAAGCTTGCAAATGTAAGAAGCACCTTGCAATTTTTTTCCAGTGGGAATGCTCAAATCTAAGTGCAGGATTTTTCTTATGTGGCATCTCTCTTACTAGAGGTTTGCAACTATGGTCACCCATTCTCTGTGATCCTGTGCTGAGCTCTTTGTGGATAAATAGTCCTTTTGATCCACCCATGATAACACTTTGTCCATCCATGGGGGTTTTTTTCTTCAATGTTCTGCCATTAACATCTCCTTCCAGTACCCATAAATATGCATTGCCTGTTGACGTATTTAAAATATGCCCTGCAAATCAAATCTTTCTTTTCATAAGATCTCCAACTAGCATGTGCTGAGTTCCAGTTATCTCCAATATTTTTTTGCTGGTTACATTGTTTATACATGATACTTTCAGAATTCTTCTATAAAACCATAATTCAAAGGATGGTAGTTTCTTTACTATTGATTGTTTTAATGTCCATGTTTCACAGCCGTAATTTAGCACAAATCATATGGCTGTGCAAGATTCACCTTCAACCTAAATTCTGCAGACATTCCAACCAGTCCTCTTGCTTTAATATAAGTGAACAAATATTCATGGAGTATTTTTTTAATTATTCACACAGCTCTAATATTTTTAAATCAAATTATTAAGAAATAGCTTGGGAACTTTGGATGCAGTCAGAACTTGGTGACTGGCTGTCAGTGTGTTAAAAGCATGTCTACAATCCAAATTCTATTTCAGAGTAACAACTTCCAAGATGATCAGTCATCATTCATCTTTCAGATTTGTGCCTCCTTAGCAACACCACAATCCCAGTTCTGCTGTAATCACCTGTGGTCCTGTGCTGTGGTCCTTTCAATTCTTATTACTTAAATTACCACCTTATAAACCATATGGCATGTATTAATACAGTTCCAGGCTGACATTTTAATCCAAACAGCTTTTCTACAAAAGTGAAGTGGCGGGGGATGGGAAATAAATTTTTATTCTTTTAAAACTCATGCGAGTAAAATATTCTATGAAAAGCCGAATCATAGACCATGCAATTAAGTTATAAATTGATGATTAAAGTAAAGACATTTCACTAATTTCTTCAGTCCTGACAACCATCACTGAAATGCAGCCACTTCTGGGGCAGAGGGCACTTGGCAGGGGCACAGCATACTGTGCAGTTGTCAACCACCTTAAGTCCATGTCTACCCCAGTGGTTCTCAACCAGGGGTATGTGTCCCCCCGGGGGGTACCCAGAGGTCTTCCAGGGGGTACATCAACTCATGTAGATATTTGCCTAGTTTTACAACAGGTTACATAAAAAGCACTAAAAGTCAGTTCAAACCAAAATTTCGTACAATGACTTGTTTATACTGCTCTATATACCATATACTGAAATGGAAGTACAATATTTATATTCCAGTTGATTTATTTTAGAATTATATATGGTAAAATTAAGCAATTTTTCAGTAGTAGTATGCTGTGACACAATTGTTTTCTTATGTCTGATTTTGTAAGCAAGTAGTTTTTAAGTGAGGTGTGCAAAGGCCTAGGAGGAGAGAGCCAAAGCATCAGCCACCCAATGACTTCCATCTGGACCCCTCCCTATCTGGCCCGCACCACCACAATGCCAGTGGGACTCCAGGGGGAGGCAGCACTCAGAGCGGAGGGATAGTATATACTAGTTTAAGAAGTAACCATGGCTCTTCTCCCCGGCGTGGGGTGGACGCTGCTAAGGGATGCCTCTCTGCTGGGTAGTAAGAGCCAAACCACCTCAATCTCCAGAAAGAGCGCACTGCACTCTGGCAGCTGGTGCATGACAGGCCCCATAGCTCTGACTTATTGAGATATATGCCCCTGGAAAATGGTTTCAAATGAGGATCCAGTTTTGTTTGTAAGGCATTATCTGAAAGACACATTAAATGAACTGAATTGTCCTCACTATGATCTGAAGCTGTGGCATTCGGGCTGCCAGCTGGTCCAGGCTTAGATGGCCAACCCATCCCCTGCGACTCAGCAAGATGACCTTGAGCGGATCACTGCACACTATGTGGCTCTGGGAAGAAGGATAAAGGAGTTTGAGACACAAGTCATGTTCTCGTCCATCCTCCCTGTTGAAGGAAAAGGCCCAGGTAGGGACCATCGAATTGTGGAGGTAAATAAGTAGTTATGCAGGTGGTGTCAAAGACAGGGCTTTGGATTCTTCAACCATGGGGTGTTGTTCCAGGAAGGAGGATTGCTAGGAAGAGATGGGATCCACCTAATGAAGAGAAGGAAGAGCATCTTTGCAGGCAAGCTTGCTAACCTAGTGAGGAGGGCTTTAAACTAGGTTTGCCAGGGGATGGTGACCTAAGCCCGGAGGTAAGTGGGGAAGTGGGATACCGGGAGGAAACACAAGGAGGAGGGTGCAACAGGGGAGGCCTCCTGATGCATACTGAGAAAGTAGGGCAATTGGCTAGTTATCTTGGGTTCCTCTACATGAACACAAGTAGCCTAGGAAACGAGCAGGAAGAACTGGAAGACCTGGCACAATCAAGGAACTATGACATGATTGGAGTAACAGAAACTTGATGGGGTAACTCAAGTTACTGTGAAAACAAGGAGTCCTTGTGGCACCTTAGAGAGACTAACAAATTTATTTGGGCATAAGCTTTTGTGTGCTACAACCCACTTCATCAGATGCATGGAGTGAAAAATACAGTAGGCAGGTATAAACAAACAGCACATGAAAAGATGGGAGTTGCCTTATCAAGTGGGGGGTCAGTGCTAACAAGGCCAATTCAATCAGGGCAGATGTGTACCATTCCCAACAGTTGACAAGAAGGTGTGAGTATCAGAGGGAAAATTACTTTTTGAAGTGACCCAGCCACTCCCAGTCTTTATTCAGGCCTAATTTGATGGTGTCAAGTTTGCAAATTAATTCCAGTTCTGCAGTTTCTCACTGAAGTCTGTTTTTGAAGTTTTTTTGTTCAAGAATGGCCACTTTTGAGTCTGTTATTGAGTGTCCTGGGAGATTGAAGTGCTGTCCTACTGGTTTTTGAATGTTACAGTTCTTGATGTCTGATTTGTGTCCATTTATTCTTCTGCGTAGACTGTCCGGTTTGGCCAATGTATATGGCAGAGGGGCATTTCTGGCACATATCACACTGGTAGATGTGCAGGTGAATGAGCCCCTGATGGTGTGGCTGATGTGGTTAGGTCCTATGATGGTGTTCCTTGGACAGAGTTGGCAACGGGTTTGTTGCACGGATTGGTTTCTGGGTTAGTGTTTCTGTGGTGTGGTGTGTGGTTGCTGGTGAGTATTTGCTTCAGGTTGGGGGGCTGTCTGTAAGCGAGGACTGGCCTGTCTCCCAAGGTATGTTAGAGGGAGGGATTGTCCTCCAGGATAGGTTGTAGATCCTTGATGATGTGCTGGAGAAGTTGTAGTTGGGGGCTGTAGGTGATGGCCAGTGGCGTTCTGTTACTTTCTTTGTTGGGCCTGTCCTGTAGTAGGTGACTTCTGGATACCCTTCTGGGTCTGTCAATCTGTTTCTTCACTTCAGCAGGTGGGTATTGTAGTTTTAAGAATGCTTGACAGAGATACTGTAGGTGTTTGTCTCTGTCTCAGGGATTGGAGCAAATGTGGTTGTATCTTAGGGCTTGACTGGAGCACCATCATGGATGGGTATAAACTGTCCAGAAAGGACAGGAGGGGGAGAAAAGGTGGGGGAGTTGCACTGTAAGTAAGAGAAGTATGACTGCTCAGAGCTCCAGTATGAAACTGGAGAAAAGCCTGCTGAGAGTCTTTGGGTTAAGTTTAGAGGCGAGAGCCACAAGGGTGATGTTGTGGTGGGCGTCTGCTATAGACCACCAGACCAGGAGGATGAGGTAGATGAGGCTTTCTTAGGACAACTAACAGAAGTTTCCAGATCACAGGCCCTGGTTCTCATGGGGGACTTCAGTCACTCTGGCATCTCCTCGGAGAGCAATAGAGCAGTGCACAGACAATCCAGGAAGTGTTTGGAGAGTGTTGGGGACAACTTCCTAGTGCAAGTGCTGGAGGAACCAACTCGGGGCCGTGCTCCTCTTGACCTTCTGCTCACAAACAGGGAAGAATTGGTAGGGAAGTAGAAGTGGGTGGCAACCTAGGCAGCAGTGACCATGAGATGGTCGAGTTCAGGATCCTGACAAAAGGAAGAAAGGAGGAGAGCAGGAGAATACATACCCTGGACTTCAGAAAATCAGACTTTCACACCCTCAGGAAACTGATGGTCAGGATCCCCTCGGAGGCTAATATGAGCGGGAAAGGCTGTATTTTAAAGAAGCCTTATTGAGCGTGCAGGAACAAACCACCCCGATGTGCAGACAGAATAGCAAATATGGCAGGCGACCAGTTTGGCTTAACAGAGAAATCTTCGGTGAGCTTAAACACAAAAAGGAAGCTTACAAGAAGTGGAAACTTGGACAGACGACAAGGGAGGAGTATAACAATACTACTCAAGCATGCAGGGGTGTAATCAGGAAGGCCAAAACACAATTGTAGTTGCAGCTAGCAAGGGGTGTGAAGGGTAACAAGAAGGGTTTCTACAGGTATGTTAGCAACAAGAAGATGGTCAGGGAAAGTGTGGGACCCTTACTGAATGGGGGAGGCAACCTAGTGACAGATGATGTGGAAAAAACTGAAGTACTCAATGCTTTTTTTGCCTTGGTCTTTACAGACTTGCTCCCAGGCTGCTGCATTGGGCAGCACAGTATGGGAAGGAGGTGAGCAGCCCACAGTGGTGAGAAAACAGGTTAAGGACTATTTAGAAAAGCTGGACATGCACAAGTTGATGGGTCCAGATCTAATGCATCCAAGGGTGCTGAGGGAGTTGGCTGATGTGATTGCAGAGCCATTGGCCATTATATTTGAAAACTCGTGGCAATCGGGGAAGGTCCCAAATGATTGGAAAAAGGCAAATATAGTGCCCATCTTTAAAAAAGGGAAGAAGGAGAATCCGGAAAACTACAGACCCGTCAGCCTCACCTCAGTCCCTGGAAAAATCATGGAGCGGGTCCTCAAGGAATCTATTTTGAAGCACTTGGAGGAGAGGAAGGTGATCAGGAACAGTCAACATGGATTCACTAAGGACAAGTCATGCCTGATGAACCTGATTGGCTCTGTAGATATGGGGAAAGCGGCGGACAAGATATATCTTGACTTTAGCAAAGCTTTTGATACGGTCTCCCACAGTATTCTTGCCAGTAAGTTTAAAAAGTATAGATTGGATGCATGGACTATAAGGTGGATAGAAAGCTGGCTAGATCATCAAGCTCAATGGGTAGTGATCAATGGCTCGATGTCTAGTTGGCAACGGGTATCAAGCCAAGTACCCCAGGGGTCTTTCCTAAACCCAGTTTTGTTCAACATCGTCATTAATTATCTGGATGATGGGATGGATTGCACCCTCAGCAAGTTTGCGGATGACACTAAGCTGGGGGGATAGGTAGATATGCTGAAGGATGGGGATAGGGTCCATAGTGATCTAGACAAATTGGAGGATTGGGTCAAAAGAAATCTGATGAGGTTCAACAAGGACAAGTGCAGAGTCCTGCACTTAAGATGGAAGAATCCCATGCACTGCTACAGGCTGGGGACTGACTGGCTAAGCCAGGGATCAGCAACCTTTGGCACGCGGCCAGCCAGGGTAAGCCCCCTGGCAGGAAGCAGCAGCCAGCACATCCCTTGGCCCGCGCTGCTTCCCGCAGCCCCCATTGGCCTGGAGCGGCGAACCGCAGCCAGTGGGAGCTGCGATCAGCCGAACCAGCAGATGCGGCAGGTAAAGAAACTGGCCTGGCCAGCCGGGGGTCTTACTCTGGAGGGCCACACGCCAAAGGTTGCTGATCCCTGGGCTAAGCGGCAGTTCTGCAGAAAAGGACCTGTGGATTACAGTGGACAAGAAGCTGGATGTGAGTCAGTGTGCCCTTGTTGACAAGAAGGCTAACGACATATTGGGCTGCAGTAGTAGGAGCATTGCCAGCAGATTGAGGGAAGTGACTATTCCCCTCTATTCAGCACTTGTAAGGCCACATCTGGAGTACTGTGTCCAGTTTTGGTCCCCCCACTACAGAGGGGATGTGGACAAATTGGAGAGTCCAGTAGAGGGCAACAAAACTGATTAGGGGGCTGGGGCACATGATTTATGAGGAGAGGCTGAGGAAACTGGAGTTCTTTAGTCTGCAGAAGAGAAGAATGAGGCGGGATTTGATAGCAGCCTTCAACTACCTGAAGGGGGGTTCCAAAGAGGATGGAGCTTGGCTGTTCTCAGTGGTGGCAGATCACAGAACAAGGAGCAATGGTATCAAATTGCAGTGGGGGAGGTCTAAGTTGGATATTAGGAAACACTATTTCCCTAGAAGGGTGGTGAAGCACTGGAATGGGTTACCTAGGGAGGTGGTGGAATCTCCATCCTTAGAGGTTTCTAAGGTCAGGCTTGACATAGCCCTGGCTGGGTTGATTTAGTTGGTGTTGGTCCTGCTTTGAGCAGGGGGTTGGACTCGATGACCTCCTGAGGTCTCTTCCAACCCTAATCTTCTATGATTCTTAGAATCATAGAATCCCTGACTGGGACTTTATCTGGCTGCAGACACTCTAAGGAAGGGGTGTGCTTAAAGAGGTCTGGCTCCTCCTCTGCTGAAAAAAATTGGTCTATCCTTTCTGAGCTGCCCAATGACAACAGACAAGGGCTGCTACAGAATTATCCCCTCAGCTCTGCATCATTTCCTTGTGGTGAATTGAGGCCACTCTGAATATGAAGAGCAGGTATAGAAATTCGTTCCCTAAGATATAGATATTTTGTGCCATTAATGTTAATTTTCCTTTGATTCACTAAAATAAGTGGAGAAGCAACAATGCTGCAGTCAGGCTCTAACAGATCTGTTGCTTAGAATTTCACAGCTTTGCATTTTCACTTGATTAGCTGTATATGTCAGCAGAGGATGAGCAGGAGTTTTCATGTTTTGAAAACTCTGATCCAGGCACATTTAATCCTTTTAACTATGGACACAATTAGTTGTTTTCTGACATGCAAAGAAAGAGCATAAACATTTCCTCCTAAAGGCAAATTTAGCATTTAGTTCAACTACATGCAAATCATTTAATCTGTTTCTTTTAATTTGCTTGGTTCTCAAAGGCAATGCTCTTTGTAGATTAGCCAGAATTTAGTGATGGCTTAATTCACATTTACTTACATGCATGGCTTAACATCCAACTTAATCTGCTCTCTCACTGCACATCCTGAAAACAACTCCTTTTGTTGAATAAATGAGTGTGAACTCAAAGATGCCCCGTACTCTGTGGACTGTAAGAGTCATGGGATTAGTAATGTGACCTAATCACCAATCCCTGGAACTATTTACCTATACCAGCACTCGGTGGTAATGGGTTTTTCTTGACTCATGAACCAACAGGGCAGCTAGGGTTGCAGGGACTTTAGAAGCCTAGAAACATGTCCTCTTCTTTCCTTCTCTGCTTGGATTGAGGGTGACAATATCTGCCATAGATTAAGAGATTTCACTTTTTTTTTTTTATCTCTTCAATATAAACTGGCTTTAAAGGGATGAAATCTTGGCTCCAATGAAGTGGATGGGAATTTGCCATTGACTTCACTGGGGCCAGGATTTTGGCCAAATTAGGAGAAATTAGTGATTTGGGTAGGGCTTGTTTTGTCAAGTTCAACTCTTGGCCTGGCTCTCCATTGGCACTTCTGGCCTGCCATAATGTTCATTTGCAAAGAAATGGGGTCTCGATCCTAACTGGGTTCAAAGTGGCACCATGAACAATTGCACTGGATTTAAAGAGTGTTTTGGGATATTGAAGGAAGTCATAGCCTAGCAGCTAGTCAAGGACACACTATTATCTACATTCTCTTATCACAACGCATCAATGGCCATTCTTTAAACATAGCTGGAGGACCATTTTTCAGTCAGTCAGTCATTCAGACCAGCACTGACACACATAACCAAAGCTTGTGTGGTGCAAGGATCTAGGTTCCTGGTCTGGCTGCCACACTGAAATCAGTCCCACTATAAAAGAGCTGGTATCTAAAAGAATTAAGTGTAAAGTAGTCTAGAACTCTCATATTAGGGATAGGTCACAACAGAGATGCCAAAAGTCACTGTTTCTGTTGTCTGCCCTAGATCAACCACACAACATTGCAGCAAGGCAAGCTACACCTGTTGAAACGAAGACCCATTAAACTCTGCCTCAGACCATTTAAATTTTCATCACCACAATCACTTTGAGCCCCTCCTTTGACAAGAGTGTTACACTGGAAAATGGGAATCTGGGAGGTCATCATCTTTCTTTTTTTCTTAGAAAGTACAGTCCTTAGTTTACTTTGCAGAGAAACAGAGGACAATTTCAATGAGTAATATATGCTTATTGCTTTCAAAGGGCTAATTTCCCAAAGATGAGGAAAATTATGAATGAAATGATTGGAAGGAAAAATTTAACTGAAAAACCTGAGTGAAAACTGGGAATATTTTAAGGAGAGTTTATTAGATGGCCAAAAAGCCAAGGTTCCACAAAGAAAAAAATAGTGCAACTTTGGATGAAAGACAGTCCTGGTTCAGTGGGGAAATGAAGGCAACAATTAGAAACAACCAACAAATTGAAAAAAGAAAAAGACAGTGTTCAGTATAAATTAGGAGTTGTGAAGTGTAGCAAATTGATAAGGGAAGTTAAGTGCATCAGGGGAAACTCCATGTCTGTCAGGGTAAAGGTAATAAGAAGTTTAAGTATATTAAGAAAAGAAAAAATCCTAACAATGGCATAGATCCCTTACTAGCTGGAAGTAGTAAGACTATTAATCATGATGCATAAAAATCAGAAGTGTTGAATAAATATTTCTGTTCTGCATTTGGAAAGAAGCAGGATGTTGTACTCATATCGCATCATGCTGATGAACTACTTTTCAGTCCATTAGTTACTAAGGAGGATGTTAGAGAGTGTCTACTAGAGACAAACATTTTGCACCCAAAAGTCTTAAAATATGCTAGTTTTTAAACAAGTCTTGGAATATCAGATAAATTCCAGAAGACTGAAAAAGTGCTAATGTTGTGCCGTTATTTTTTAAGACGAGTAGGATGACACAAGTAACTATAGGCTGGTTAGCCTCACCTCAGTCCCAGACAAAATAATGGAAAAGCTGAGATGGGATTCAATTGATAAAGAATAGGAATATAACTAATACCAGTTAGCATGGTTTTATTGAAAATAGGTCTGGTCAAACCTGGTTTCATTTGTTGATAAAATTACTCATTTGGTGGATTAAATTAACTGAGTAGCTGGCTTCTTTAAGGCATTTGACTTTGTACCACTTGAAATTCTGATGGAAAAATTAGCAGTATATAATATAAATAAACCACATGTTAAATGTATTAAGACCTGGCCAGTTGACAGATCTCAAAAAGTAGTCACCAATGGGGAATCACTGAATTGGGCTGTTTCTAGTAGGATACAGAGTGATCTGGATTCACTGGATAAACTGGGCCCATTCAAACAAAAAGTGTTTTATTACAGCCAAATGCAAGGTCATGCCTACAGAATGGAGGACTGTATACTGGAAAGCGGTGGTTTTGAAAGGGATTTAGGGCTCACAGTGTGATAGAGTTTTTCATCTTTTAGCATTTTTTCTGAGTTCATCCAAGAGCATAGTTATTGTCTGGTTTCACCCACATAGTTGTTACTGGAGCATTTAGTGCATTGGATGAGGTACACCACCTGTTGTGATAGGCATGTGTAGGATCCATAGATCTTGAAAGGTGTAGGGGGGCGGTTGATCATTGTAGCAGTGGAGAAATGTCTGCAGGTTTTGCATCTGTTGTTCTGGCAGGGTCTGGTGCCACTTTGAGTTGCTGTATCCTGGTCTGTGGGGAGCTTGCTTCTGATGAGTTTAGACAGATTGGGGGGCTGCTTGAAGGCCAGAAAAGGGGGTTCAGGAAAGATTTCTTTCAGAATTGGGTCCCCATTGAGTATGGATTGTAGTTGTTTGATGATACCCTGTATGGGTTTCAGTGTGGGGTGGTAGGTGACAACTAGGGGTGTGCAGTCAGAGGGCATGCTATTTCTGTATTGAAGCAGGTTCTCTCAGGGTATTTGGGTGGCCCGTTCCATGATGCAATCTACTTCTCTGGTGGAGTGTCCTTGTCTGGTGAAGGCGGTTTTAAGTGTGTTAAGGTATATATCCTAGACTTTCTCCTCGGAGCATATTCTGTGGTATCTGAGTGCCTGGCTGTACAGAACAGATTTCTTGGTGTGTTTGGGGTGGTTACTGGATCTGTAAAGGTAGGTGTGGTGATCCATGGGTTTCTTGTTTATGGTTGTCAATAGGGTTCCATTGCTGAAGCTGATTGTGGTGTCCAGGAAGTTGAAGCTAGTGTGTGAGTGTTCTAGAGAGAGTTTGATGGATGGGTGGTGGTTGTTGAAGTTGTGATGGAAATCTATGAGGGATTGTAGGGCATCTGTCCAGAGGATGAAAATACCATCAATGTATCTCAGGTATATCATTCGTTTTGTGGTGCACTGGTCCATGAAGAGGCTGGAATATTGGAGATAGTGGTATCCAGGGCTGTTCCCTTGGTTTGGGAAAAGTGTTTGTTGTTGAGTGTAAAATTGTTATTGGTGAAATGGATGAACAACAGATGCAAAATCTGAAGACATATCTCCACTGGTAAAATGATCAATACCCACTACAACACACCTTTCAAGATCCATGGATCCTACACATGCCCGTCACCACATGTGGTGTACCTCATCCAGGGCACTAAATGCCCCCAACAACAACTAGGTGGGTGAAACCACACAATCACTATGCTCTCAAATGAACTCACACAGGAAAATGACAAAAGATAAAAACACCATATCACCTGTGGGTGAGCACTTTTCACAAAAGCGATTGCTCTATATCTGACCTATCAGCCCTCATCCTCAAAGGAAACCTGCACAACACTGTCAGAAGACAAGCCTGGGGGCATAAATTCATTACTCTGCTAGATACTAAAATTATGGACTGAATAGAGCCACTGGATTTATGATTTACAACAATAATCTGTAACCCATTAACCCCCCTCTTTTTGGTCTATGACTGCAGAGGTGTTAACAGGCCACTCTACCTTGAATGGTACCTTACCATAAGTAGTTAGCACATACTGTAAACAATCTTTTCCACCTTGCATTTTGCTGTGATGCAGGGTGTGATCAGGGAAGGTGCAGGTTGATCCTGCCTAGTAATTATAATCCAATATGGTGGCAACCCTGCCTAGTGGTAACAGTTCAGTATGACGGCAGCCCCACCTAGTGGCTATAGCCTCAAGCGGGAGCAGGGGAACCTGGCCCACCCTACTCCACCAGGTTCCAAACCAGGTTCCTGTGAGGCTAACTAGGCTGCTCACCTGGCTCAGTATGGTGTTCAGCCTCCCATAGCTTCCCTGAGCCACTTCCAAATCTAGTCCATGTCTCATCTGGCTGCTGCCCAACTCTGGGGAACATCGCCATCAGGGCTCCCAGCCCTCATCCCATCCACCAGGTGCTGTGTTTCTCCTGCTCACCAGCCCAGTGCAGGCCCAACTCTCCTCCCTGGGACCTCCCAGGGTACGTCCTGGCTCGTCAGCCCCAGACTGAGCCGACTGGCTGCTTTTAAATCCTGCCTCCAGTCCAGGCATGCTTGGGAAGGGCATGGGGTGGGGCTTCCTTAACCCATAACTATTTCTTAACCCCCCGCTTGGCCAGTGAGGGGTCTAAACACCTCGTGACACATGGAGTACCTTTCACAGAGCCGAAGAAGAGCTCTGTGTGGCTCAAAAACTTGTCTCTCTCACCAGCAGAAGTTAGGGAAATAAAAGATATTACCTCAGCTACCTTGACTCTGTAAAGGGCTTTTTAGTCTAGCGGAGAAAGACAGAAGAAGAACCAGTGACTGGCAACTGAAGCCAGACAAACTGAAAATTAGAAAAGTCAGGCACACATTTTTAATAGTGATGGTGATTAACCATGGGGACAAACTGTTCCAGGAGGAAAGACTGCTGAGCAGAGATGGGGTCCACCTATTGAGAAAAGGGAAGAGCATATATGGACACAGGCTGGCTAACCTAGTCAGGAGGGCTTTAAACTAGGTTTAAAAGGGGCAGGTAACAAAAGCCCACAGGTAGGTCAAAAACATGGAGACATGGGAGAAGGGTCAGAGTCTGGGGGGAGCATGGGCTGTTATAACAGAGATAAGGGAGAGACAATAGAGATCATAGGGCGGGAAATCAAATCAGTGTCTTTGATATGTGTATAATACGAGAAGTACGGGGAATAAGCAGGAAGAACTTGAAATGCTAGTTAATAACACAACTATGACATAGTTGGCATCACAGAGACCTGGTGGGATAATATGCATGACTGGGATATTGGTATAGAAGGTTACAGCTTTTTAAGGAAGGACAGGCAGGGAAAAAAGGGAGGAACTGTTGCCTTATATATTAAAAATGTATACATTTGGACTGAGGTTGAGATGGAAATAGGAGACAGACTTGTTGAAAGTCTCTAGGTAAGGATAAAAGGGGTGAAAAATAAGGATGATGTCATAAGGGTCTACTACAGACCACCTAGCCAGGAAGAAGAGGTGGATGAGGCTTTATTTAAACAACTAGGAAAATAATCCAAAGCACAGGACTTGGTGGTGATGGGAGACTTCAACTACCCAGATTTTGGTTGGGAAAACACAGCAGGGAACAGATTATCCAACAAGTTCTTCGACTGTATTGGAGACAATTTTTTATTTCAGAAGGTGGAGAAAGCTACTAGGGGAGAGGCTGTTCTAGATGTGATTTTTGACAAATAGGGAGGAACTGGTTGGGAATTTGAAAGTGGAAGGCAGTTTGGGTGAAAGAGATCATGAAATGATGAGTTCATGAGTCTAAGGAATGGCAGGAGGGAGAACAGCACAATAAAGACTATGGATTTCAAGAAGGTAGACTTTGGCAAACGCATGGAGTTGGTAGGTAAGATCCCATGGGAAGCAAGTCTAAGGGGGAAAAACTGTTCAAGAGAGTTGGCAGTTTTTCAGACGGACATGACTAAGAGCACAAGAACAGACTGTCCCACTGCTCAGGAAAGACAGGAACTATGGCAACAGATCACCCCCGGCTTAATCAGGAGAACTTCAGTGATCTGAAACTCAAAGAAGAGTCCGGAAAAAAGTGGAAACTAGGTCAAATTACAAAGGATGAATATAAACAAATAACACAAGTATGTAAGGATAAAATTAGAGAGGACAATTCACAAAATGAGATTAAACAAACTAGAAATATAAAGGGTAACAAGAAAACATTCTACAAATCCATTAGAAGCAAGAGGAAGACCAAGGACAGGGTAGGCCTGTTACTCAATGAGAAGGGAAAAACAATAACAGAAAATGTTGAAATGGCAGAAGTGCTAAAGAATCTTTTTGTTTCGGTTTTCACCAAGGAACTTGGTGGTGATTGGAAGTCTAACATAGTGAATGCCAGTGAAAATGAGGTAGGATCAGAGGCTAAAATAGGGAAAGAACAAGTTAAAAATTACTTAGACAAGTTAGATATCTTCAAGTCACCAAGGCCTGGTGAAATACATCCTAGAATACTCAAGGAGCTGACTGAGGAGATATCTGAGCTATTAGTGATTATCTTTGAAAAGTCATGGAAGACGGGAGAGATTCCAGAGGACTGGAAAAGGGCAAATATAGTGTCAATCTATAAAATGGGGAACAACAACAATCCGGGGAATTACAGAACAGTCATCTGAACTTAAGTACCAAGAAAGATAATGGAGCAAATAATCAAGCAAGCAATTTGCAAACATCTAGAAGATAATAAGGTGGAATGTAACAGTCAGCATGGATTTGTCAAGAACAACTCATGTCGAACCAACCTGATACCTTGCCAAAGAAAGCTAACAAGCCTTGTGAATGGGGGGAAGCAGTAGATGTGGTATATCTTGACTTTAGTAAAGCCTTTGATACTGTCACACAAGACCTTCTCATAAACCAACTAGGGAAATACAACCTAGATGAGCTACTATAAGGTGGGTATATACCTGACTGGAAAATCATTCCCAGAGATTTTTTCCACTGAGTGCATCCGATGAAGTGAGCTGTAGCTCACAAAAGCTTATGCTCAAATAAATTTGTTAGTCTCTAAGGTGCCACAAGTCCTCCTTTTCTTTTTGCGAATACAGACTAACATGGCTGCTACTCTGAAACCAGTCCCAGAGAGTAGTTATCAGTGGTTCACAGTCATGCTGGAAGGGCATAACAAGAGGGGTTCTGCAGGGATCAGTTCTGGGTCTGGTTCTGTTCAATATCTTCATCAATGATTCAGATAATGGCATAGAGAGTACACTTATGAAGTTTGCAGACGATACCAAGCTGGGAGGGGTTGCAAGTGCTTTGGAGGACAGGATTAAAATTCAAAATGATCTGGACAAACTGGAGAAATGGTCTGAAGTAAATAGGATTAAATTCAATAAGGAAAAATGCACAGAACTCCACTTAGGAAGGAACAATCAGTTGCACACATACAAAATGGGAAATGACTGCCTGGGAAGGAGTACTGCAGAAAGGGATCTGGAGGGTTAATCTGGAGAAGAGAAGACTGATGGGGAATTTCAAAGGGGGGTTTTGAGTCTGAGGCTGGCAGTACCACCTAGTGATGATACTCCAGACAGGCGCTTGTGGTTGTGTATCCCAATGGTGAGAGTCAGTGGCCAGGGGTAGGGGAAGCTGGGCACTCCCTGCTCCACCAGGTTCCAGCCCAGGGCCCAAAAAACAATCATTCACCTAGTCTTACTTCCTGTGAAAGACAGGACAGAGAACCTCACACAGCAACTCCTGCATCAAGCCCATAAATTCTACTTGAGCTAGAATGTACCTTTTAGAAAGGTATTTGGACCTCATTTAAGAGAGAATCCATCACAACCCCTGGCAAGTTGTTCCACTAATCCATCACCCTTTCTGTTAAAAAAAAAAAAAAAAGCCTTATTTCTAGTCTGAATTTTTCTTCCTTTAGCTTCTAGGCATTAGCTGTCATACCTTTTTCTGCTAGATTAACAAACCATCTACAATCAGAAATCGCTTCCCCATGTAGGTGTTTGTAGACTGTGGTCCTGTAACCTCTTAACCTTCTCTTGGACAAACTAAAATGATTGAGCTTCTTAACTCTCATTACAAAGCATGTTTTCCGGAACTCAGATCATCGTGCTAAGCATTGTATAAAGAGAGCGAGAGAGAACCTGCCTGAGAGAGGTGGGGAAACAGCCACTGCATAAGATGTAACATATTCCTCTTTGGAAGAGGCGGAAATGCCACACAAGACTGAGCAGGAACAGCTTATACTACATCCTTTGTAACACTCCCGCTAGAGGGTTAACATCGCTGCTGCTGCTGACAGGTAGCCAGTGGCAGGATGGCACAGAAGCTGGCCATGCAGAGAGGAGAAGACATGGGGGAGTGGAGGAGATCTACAGCTTTCCTGATGTCATGCTCTGCTGCTCTCCGGCCTCCATGTAGTTTGAAGGCTAAGCCCCATATCAGTTTGGGTCTGCCTGCCTCCCACCTCACCCAGGAGAGCATGCCGTGTGGCTCTTCACAACAGGAGAGGAAGGTTGGCTCAGTGCTTAGGTCAGTAAGCTAAGATTTAAAAGACCAGAGTTCAATTCCGTGCTGCACCAAAGACTTCCTGTGTGACCACGGGCAAGTCACTTAAGGAATGTCTGCAATGCAATCAGGAGGTAGCTAGCTAGACCAAAGCTAGCTTGAGTTTGTCTACACAGCAAATCATATCTCCTGACTAATGTAGACAGACCATTAGTATCTCTTTGTGCCTTAATTTCCCATATGTATAATCAGAGAGTTTTCCCATTGACCTCAAAGGATCCAGGATTTCACCATTAGACTGTAAGGCCAGAAGAGCCCATTAAGACTTCTATGTCTGACTTCTTGCATGACCCAGGCCAGAGAACTCCACCCGGCAATTCCTGCATCACACCCATGTACACCAACACAAAGCAGGTATAAACAGTTGCACTGGATGGAAAATGGAAATTCTCCCCCCTCCCCCAGATAGGAAATGTTGGTGTCTTTTCTTGGGGGGGAATACAATTTTTTTTAAAATTTTTTGGCAGAAAACCAAAAACTTTTGTCTCCAAACTGAAAATTTTGGTTTTCTAATAAATGTTTGAAATTTTTCTAGGAAAGCAGATACTTTCTTCAAAAATGTTCCACCAGAAAAAAATGTGGATGGAAGATTTTTAACCAGCTGCGGTAAATACACACTTTGTCATCTGGTAGAGCTTTACAGTTTCTTTGCACAGTGCAAACAACCACACTCTCTGAAAGGCTGTGGAGAACCTGACCCATTGTTTTTAATACCTTGACAATATAATGCTTAAAGTGACAAAAAACACAGAATTGCTGTTCATAGCTATCCAACCCTTCATTAACAGACTTTCAATGATCACCTCAACCCAGCTGGAAGTATCCCACTGTCATGTTATATAGGGTAACATGGGATGCATGAATGAACTATGAAGAATTCTCATAATTCCTTATGTGGTAATGAGCTTTCTATTTTCATTTCAGTACTGCTGTATCCTATGGGGTATACTTTGGTCTCTCCATTACACTTTTTAGGGAAATAATTAACAACTCTTGCACTGATAGAAAAATTTGCAATTTAGTCCTTCACTCACAAAAGGTACAATTAAAAGAAACATTCAAAACATTTACTGTGCTACACACGTTATAAGCCAATTGAGAAATTCTGCAATTTCAGAACACAAAAGGCCTGTTCTTGGACCATCAGAGTTATAACCATGATATTTAAGGGGTATGGAAAGGGATTCAGAGACATTACACTACAGCACAGCGTGTGCAGTTACAGTTGGGTCAGGGTATCCATGTTAAATCCCTGTTTTCAGAGGATAGTTGCACAGGCATAACAAATTGCTGGAGGTTGGAATGTTGCACAGAAGATCTCAGCCTGGCAGGAATTTGTAAAGAAGGTGGATTGTAGACTAGAGGAAGGGGGAGGATACAAGGTGCATCTCCAAAGATTAATGGAGGTTCATGAAGAAGGAACTGGGAGTAAATGAATATTGGTGATCTGTGTGGTTTGCCCCAGCAAGGTGCTAAGTGCCCTCAATTTCCATTGGCTTCAATGGACAGAAAGGTCCGAGTGAAAATCTCTGACCCATTTTTTACATAGCTCTGATACACCTCATGAGTTATCACTGTGGCACTGGGAAGGTGCTATTGCACTGGCATAGTTAAAGTAGCATTCAATTTTGCACTTAAAACGAAGTTCAAACTCCTTGTTTTATATGAAAAACACAGTGGAGCTGCCCCAAATATTCAGCATATAGTAGCTGAGCAAAGATTGAATTTTCAGATTAGTTTCTGAGTTCTAATCAATTAAAAATAGGCCCCAACAATTCACATTCTGCAGCTCATGGATTTTTTTGGTCTCCTCCAGCTTAAAAACTGCAAACTGTAGAAAGTCAAAAATTAAGGTCTCTGGAATTATAAAATTAGGTTGTTAATTTAACACAAACAAAAATTAGGGTTTTATATCACAATTGTTGGTTTATGTCATGCTTCTTAGCTGAGGGACACTATGATTTGTGACGAGTAGTATCTTGTGTGCAGCAGTAGCTCTTGGCCCATCATAGCCCAGGAGCTTGGCTATGTAGCTGGTTTAGGACTGCACCTCAACTGGCTAAATAGATTATAATCCTAGAAATGTAGGGCTTGAAGGGATCTCAAGAGGTCTCCAAGCCCAGCCTCCTGTGCGGAGCAGAACCAAGGACACCTAGACCTGCCCTGGCATCCCCCACCTCCCTTTGAAGTTTAATCCACGAAGACCAGAGATCTTCAGCACAGCTGCTGTTGCTCTGTTGAAGTCCAGGATGTGTGTAAAACTGTGCAGCTGGTCCAGAAGCTGTGCCAACCACACAGTGTGATTTTCCAGAACTGTGCAGAACAGTTAGTGGGAGGGGAAGGATGGAGGGGAAGTTCATGCTGGTGGGGAGCTGGGGGAAGATGGTGCAGGAAGGATGGAGCAGAGCTAAGGTGGTGGTCTATTGTCTCTGTTGCATGTCAGTTTCAGTGTCTGTCTCTTGGGGTAGAGCATCAGTTAAAGGGTGTAACTGCTCCTTACCGTGCTTTTGTTAGATATGTTATGTACAGAGCAACCTTAACTCACTTACGTAGTGTGTTTGTGTACTAATATAGAAAACTCATTTAACTCTCATACCCCTATGTAAACTCATGCCAGTTGTTGCTAGTTTCACTTGTATAAAGCTAAATTCTCTTCTAGGCTACACTAGTGCCTCTCTAATGGACTCCAGCAGGAGGTGCATTTGTTTAACTGAGAGCAATATCAGGCCTGTGGTCTGTGTTTGATTTGGTCTGGTTTTGGCTATTTATTCCTTAATAAAAATGTGAGTGTTTGGTTTTTATTCCAAAATTAGCCATTGGAAGGGGTCTGTTTCCTGTGAGGCAAAATAGCAACTGGGTGTGTTTTACTAATATGGGATGCCTTGTTATTTGGCTGCCCAGTTGAGACATCTAGGGCCTGCCTTTCAGACCAGCTTAACAGAGATAGTTGACTGGCAATGAGAGACCTGGGAAGATAAAGCAGATTTGAATGCTCTGCATGTTCCTTAGATATTGTTCTAGAGAAGGTAAACAGGTTTCAACCCACATTTAAGCTCCAAAGTAGGAGATCTCTGACTGTATAACATGGATGTTGATTTTCATCTTTAAATCTCCTGTGTTATGTTCAATATTCAGAAAAACGCTCACCTACTTAGTGACCTCCAGGCTGTAAAAGAAGCACAATGTCCAAGCAAAAAGCTTGTGAATATTGGCTGGTAAGACACAGCAGGCGTTTAAATACAACATTCTTTGATTTCCGTGATTTTTCTTTTTCATCTGCTTCATCATGCCGGGATGACTCTACCTCCCAAAAGCAGCATGTTTACCTACCAGCTGTGAATCCTTCCCGTGCATCTCTTGCCCTAGTTTCGCAACACACCTCCCTGAATCGTTTCCTTATAATTTTACTTATTTACTGGCTTAAATGAAGCGATATTCTTACTCCCCAGAGATCCACTTTGAGATCTATGATGTAAAGTGCTGTAAAAGAACTAAGAATTATCCTTGGATGAACAATTTATCAGCTTCACTGAAAAACAGAATGTTATCTATAACCAGACTGTAAGCTCTGTGGAGCAAGGACTGCCTTTTTGTTCTGTGTTTGTACAGACCCTAGCACTGTGGGGCTCTGATCCATGACTGGTGGCTGTTGGGCACTGTACAAACAATAATAATATACCCATCATAACAGTTTGGCAATGTCTACACACCAGTATGGCCTATAACAGATTGTAAATTAGACCATAGATCCTGACAAACAGCTCTCATCATGATGGCTATTATAGATAAACATTTTCCATGGATCCCCCCGGCCCAGAGATATTAATGTGATGTACAAATGTGTATACAGGCAGAATCTGGCGCATAAATCAGAGCACTCTCAAAACAAGACATTCCTTTGAAAACCAACTGATGGTGCTAATTAGAAGCACCAGGAATCCAATTTAGGAGAACACTTTACTGACAGACTGTTTCTCAACTTGCTCCTGACAGATTGATCTGGCCTCTCATGAGAAATGGCTTGATGAGGGGAGCATGAGTCTTGCAAGCTTGTGGACACAATCCTTACCCAGTCCTTGCTCAGACAAGACTCCCAATGATGTCAGCAAGAGTTTTGCCCAGGTAAAGACCAAATAAAATGGAATAAATCTCAGTAATGACCTCAG
The DNA here is from genome assembly GCF_015237465.2 of Chelonia mydas. NCBI lineage: Eukaryota > Metazoa > Chordata > Testudines > Cheloniidae > Chelonia > Chelonia mydas. Next base: position 4,678,161 of record NC_057852.1, on the reverse strand, counting down.
GTTTAAGCTCTTTGGGTATGTCTTCACTACCCCCCGGATTGGCGGGTAGTGATCGATCTCTCGGGGATCGATTTATCGCATCTCATCTAGACGCGATAAATCAGTCCCTGAATTGATGCCTGTACTCCACCTCGGCAGGAAGAGTAAGCGGAGTTAACGGAGGAGCCGCCGCAGTCGACTTGCTGCCGTGAGGACGGCCAGGTAAGTCGAACTAAGAAGTTGCATATCTTAGTTCAAACCCGCCCCGCCCTCAGCCTCAGTGTAGCCCAGGCCTTCATTTTTTCCAATTAGGTCAATAAAAGCAACATCTGCAACTTACTCCTGTTTATTATTATTTACACCCTCTATGCAGATAATAGGCTCAATCTAACTCCTGTTAAAGTCAATGGCAACATTTCTATTGACTTCAACTGGAGCAGAAGCAGGCCCGGATGGAGGGCCTGATTGTCCACAACCTTGCACCTGGTGTAGCAAGATGCACCTGCTCAAAAATGAATTGTATTCTGTGTTGAAAAAAAATCCATCATGTGACTGAGGCTGGCCAATCAAAACCAGCAACCAAAAAACCTGAAAAGTGACACATTCCCTAAAACAACCAGCTGGTATATTGTTCATATAAAGTTTCCCCCGCAAAAAATGTGAAAGCCAGAAAATGCTATTGAAAATTAGAAACCCTGCTTTAGGCCCCCCCTTATCCTTCTTCATAAACTTATTTAGACTCAGGCCATGTCTATGCTACAAAATTATGTTGACCTAACTTACATCGGCATACAGCCACCGCAGTTATTAAATCGCTTGTGTGTGCACACACTTGGATTCTTGTGTCAGTGGTGCATATCCTCACCAGGAGTGCTTGTATTGATTCCATTGTCAATGTGGGACAGCTCCTGAAAGAAAGTAACAGTTGATGTAAGCAAAGCAATATCTACACTGACACTGCGTTGACCTAATTACATCAACCGTGACTTTACACCTCTCGGGGAGGTGGCGTTACTAATTCAGCATGGAGAGACACTTTATGTTGGTGGGAACCAAATTTATGTGAAGACACTGCCACAGCTAGGTCGATGCAAGGCAGCTTATATTGACGTAACAGCGTAGTACAGACCAGGCCTCAGAGTCTCCTGTGACTAGTGGCACATAAAAGAACCCATTTTTCCCCACTGCTATCTGTCCAGAGCAAGTTGTCTCCATGATGGCAGCATCCTTTTCAATAATTCTTCAGTAAATTGTTCCTTGCCCTCCAAGCTTTCTCTTTCCTCCAGGTGGAATCCAGCCTAAGATGTTCCTTGTGCTTCTGCCCTGGGGTAGCCTAACAACATGGCCATGATGGTTGGCCATCTCTCTAATTATTGAGTCCACAGTCTGCTGACCCATGCAGCTCAACACTTCCTCATTGCTCACAATCTCAACGATGAATTCCCAAGATTTTTCTGAAACAAAACTGGTGAAATGCATTTAGCTTCCTATTGTGTACTTCCATAATTTGCCAGGTTTCTGAGGTGTACAGTAGTGTTGGGAGGACAATAGCATTGTACAATCTCATTTTAATGTGTAGATGTATCTTCTTACTCTTCCAGATGTTTGACAAATGGGAAAATGCTCCACTGCCTTTGCCGTTTCTTGCCTTCACTTCTTTACTGAGCTGGCCATTAGTAGATACAGATGCTTCGCAACTTACGCAAGCATTCCGGAACGCCTTGCATAACTCATATTTTGCATAAGTTGGAAACGTATCTCTGACCATTACGAAAAAATTAAAAAATCCTCCTATTTCTAGTTAATGGAACCTTTTCCGTAAGTGCGGATTTGCGTAAGTTGGGTTTGTGTAACCGAGGGAGTGTCCTCAACTCCATCATGATTTTCTCCATCAACTGCATGTCCACCAGTGGTGACAGCATTCTCTATCTCCATGACCTTGGTCTTCTGCGTAGTGAAGTCCCACTTTGTCAGCTTTTGCTTTTATTCTCAAAGATTCACTTCATTCTATCCTTATCCTTCTTCCCTCACCCCTGAATCTGGGGCCACTCTGCATCACTCCTGCATCCCCGCACAAGTTGGAGCATCTTGAAGGCTGCTCTCACTTATGCCAGTTAAGAATCCTGAAGGACCACTTGGCAGCCAGAGATTGCCAGGGTATTGGGACATCCTAGCTACCCCTTTTTACCCAGCTATTCCCCCTGTGCATCAACCTGCATAGAACTTTGGAGGAGCACAGGTTGTAAGAAGGAAGAGTTTGGAGGAGGCACCAGCAAGTCAGTGTGTGTGTGTACATGGCTGGAATGCTAGCTACAATTACAGCACCTCTGCAAATAGTTCACTTAATAAAGTGTCAGCTGAATTTTAGAAACATGAAGTCTTCTTATGTTATGACTCAACATGCAGTATATGAAGTATCCAGCACTGGCCATAGGGCAGAGTTATGGAATAGGAGCTCGATGCCAGCCAAGGACCCCCCCTGCACTGGGGTGATCCCCTGGCTATTCTGGCTTTAGAGCAGAGTTGCTAGCTGCAGTGCAATCAAGGAGAAATTTGGTCTAATGTGTATACAGCTAGCATTAGACACTTGAAATATGGCACAGTGAGTTAATTGCTTCGCTATGCAGCAAAGGAGGTAAATCGTGCACAAAGTGAATTGGGCACAATGTGTCTTCCACGCCTTTCTGCTTTGAAATAATAATACTCGAGGCAAATTTCATGTGGCTCCCTCGTTTATCAGATGGATGGCACCATCTTGTGAGCAAGAGGGTGTAGGTCCATGCAATAAACTGCAGAACCTTGCAATAAAGGGCATTTATCCTGAACCCCAACCCTGCACTCTGCCCACCAATCCATACCCCAGGACCGATCAGAACATTCCTAAGCTATGAGCAGGTTCAGGCATCTCCTTTGGAAATAAGACAACAGCCACCTGCCAGAGAAGTGCATCCTCGTCTCCTCCCAAGGATGGAATTTCTCCCACAAACTCACGCAGGTCTGAGGCCCAGGATGGGCATTACTCAATCCAGCACTCCTGGTAGATTTAAGGTCTGTTATCTCAGAACACATTGCAGCTGAGAAATGAGGGCTGGACAGTGAGAGACAACTAAACATCATAGGCCCTGAGACACTGGATTTTAAAACAGACACCTCTGACATTACCTAGGGTAAAATATGGACTGTTGAACAGCTATATCCCTTTAATTCTCTAGCCTGAGGTGCCTTTGACACTGCTTTGCTATCAGAACATCCACTCCTGACCTATTCACACAGCCTTCAGCATGCACATTCACTCCCAGCTAAATGCATGAGCACTCTGGCCAGTCATTCATGAATTACATACAGGGTAACACCCACAAATTCCTAGTCCCAGCCTTGTCCCCCCAGAAGTGTGCACCCTGTACTGTTCAGTTCCCTCTGAACAGTACAAGCTCATAGAAAGTCTGTCATTTTATCAAAGGAAATTATATGCACCTACCTTGTTATCCCAACTGGAGTTTCCCACACACCTTAATCCAAACACAATGGTTAGGATAAAAAAATAAGATACGTTTATTAACCACAGAAAGATAGATTTTGATTACAACTGAGAATGCATAAAAGTCAAGAGAGGTTACAAAAGAAATAAAAGAAAACGCAAACTAATGGCTAACTTAAACTAACAGAATCCAAAGCCAAGGTTTCATCACCGTACACTGCAGTAAATGTCACAGGCTGCATCTCCTTTCAGACTGAGACCCTTCTCCCTTAGTTCAGTGCCCTTCAGGTAGTCATTGATGTCATCAGCAGAGAGATGGGAGGAGGAGTGAAGTCAAGTGTTTTCCTCGTCCCCTCTTCATAATTCGATTTCTTGTACTAGACAAATCCTTGCTAAATTATTGTGACACACAGTCTGTTGTGGACATGACGTTTGAACCATCTCTGTGATGGAATGTACATTTTTTGTTGACACCTTCCCCGCTACTGGAGAATGGCTGCTTAAGCAGGTGATAGCTTTTTAACACCTGGCTGGGTGTTGGTCTGTTTGCTCCTGAGAAACTGGTTTGGGCCTACTTTTATTGACCGTGGAGCATGTTATAACAATGTTATGCAGTAGAATCTTGTAACTTTACGTACAATAGTGATACACATATTGTACCAGGACAATGATATTCAGCAGATTATGACTTTTCAAATAATATCTCACAAGGCATACTTTGTACAAAATGTATCAGACTCTTGTAAAAATGGTGAACATAATAATATACAGGCCATCCCAATGACATTACAGAAATGCCTTTTCATGCACATATTTAAAAAAGGAATTTTAGCTATGATTCCCGTCTCTGACCTCTGTCCAGCTTGATATGTGGCCTGCTCCAGACACACTATCTCCCCAGCTAGGGTCTCCCCAAGTATGAAGAAATCTTAAGTGGGTAGAGCAAGGACAGCTGAAGTTCCCTTTAAAATTTCAAGCAATATTCATGGACAATTACCATTCCCCTTTTATGGGTTCATGCCTGGCAATATTCTTAAAGAAACAATTGAGAAATATCAGACTAAAGATAAACACTGCCTGATTTACAGTATCTCCCAGGATCTGTTACCTCAGCCAATATCAAGCTGCCAAACTCCCTGGAGACTCCCCCAGATGATGCGATTCCCATGCAGTATTGCCAGTCTTACACATGCAAACACTGTGAGTCATGCCTTTAAAGTCATGAAATTGGCTTAAAAATAAAACTTGTAACTTTTTAAAAATAAATGTGCAGTTCCCCCTGTTTGCCTTTTGGATTGTGAATCTTTTGGGTGCACTTTGGTCATGTTTTCCTCTGCAACAATTAGGGCTAGAAACTTTTTTAGTACTGAAAGCTAAGATTTTTGCCTCATCACTTGTCTCCAGGGGCTGGAGTTTTAAGAAAAACGCCATATGTCACGAGATAGATGATAAAATTGTACAAGTTGGCAACACTGTCTTGGTCCATCCAAGCTGCCACAGTGCTGGCCCAAAGAACTTATCTATATTGTTGCTCTGGTCTAGTGTGGCTTCTCTTCCCAAACAATTCCAATCTGCTCCTGCTCCTCCACAGGTTTTCTGCTTAATGCAGTTTTTTCCTCATAGAAAAAACCCTGTCCGGCTTTTCCCAGCCCAGCTCCATTCTGTTCTGGTTTCTCTTGCTGCAGCATCTCTGCTCTCACACAAAATCAACAACACCAGCACTTCTTACCTCAGAACCATAGAATCATAGAATATCAGGGTTGGAAGAGACCTCAGGAGGGCATCTAGTCCAACCCCCTGCTCAAAGCAGGACAATCCCCAACTAAATCATCCCAGCCAGGGCTTTGTCAAGCCGGGCCTTAAAAACCTCAAAGGATAGAGATTCCACCACCTCCCTTGGTAACCCATTCCAGTGCTTCACCACCCTCCTAGGGAAATAGTGTTTCCTAATATCCAACCTAGGCATCCCACACTGCAACTTGAGACCATTACTTCTCGTTCTGTCATCTGCCACCACCGAGAACAGCCGAGCTCCATCCTCTTTGGAACCCCCCCTTCAGATAGTTGAAGTCTGCTATCAAATCCCCCCTCACTCTTCTCTTCTGCAGACTAAATAACGCCAGTTCCCTCAGCCTCTCCTCATAAGTCATGTGACCCAGCCCCCTGATCATTTTTGTTGCCCTCTACTGGACCCTCTCCAATTTGTTCACAACCTTTCTGTAGTGGGGGGCCCAAAACTGGACACAATATTCCCAGTGTGTCGAATAGAGGGGAATAATCACTTCCCTCCATCTGCTGGTAATGCTCCTACTAATACAGCCTCTAACCGGGCACAGACTCACCAGCGGCAGCACCTCCTGCTGGTCTTCTCAGGGAATTAGCATTCCAGCCTCCGGAGCGCCCTCTGTCAGCTGGTGTTTCACCTTGCTGCTGGCTCCTGTGTCCCTCCCAGGACCCCGGTGCCCCTTTCACTGGGTGCTGCTCCCTGGCAGTATCCCACAGCTCTGGGTCTCCCCCTCCCAGGGGAACCCCCACCCACTATCCCCACCTTGCCTCAGTCCTAGACTACTGCCAGTCACCACTCAGTCCCCGCTCACTGGGATGGACTGCAGTATCAGCCACTCATCACAGGCAAGGGGGTTGTTGGACCTGCTGCCTCTGGCTACCCATGGGCTGCCCTCTGCAACTGCAGTATCTAATAGGCCTTACCAGCCCCAAAGCCTGGGGCTTTCCTAGGCCAGAGCTCCCTGGCTCCCTTGGCTTATCCCCAGCCCTGCTCTCCTCCAGATACTTAGTTAAGCCCTTGCAGCCAGACTCTTCTCTCTTTCAAGGCAGAGAGAGACTCCCTCTGGGCTTCTGGCTTACAGGCTTTATAGAGCCAGCTGGGCCCTGACTGGGGCTTGGCCCCCAGCTGAGGCTGCTTCCCCAATCAGCCCCTCTGCCTTTCTCCTGCAACAGCCCTCTCTCAGAGCTGTTTTAAACCCCTTGGGACCCAAGCGGGTGGCCACCCTGCTACACAGCCCAATATGCCATTGGTCAAAATTCTTGGCAATGAGGGCACACTGCTGACTCATATCCAGCTTCTTGTCCACTGTAATCCCCAAGTCCTTTTCCGCAGAACTGCTGCTTAGCTAGTCAGTCCCCAGCCTGTAGTGGTGACTGGGAGTCTTCCTTCCTAAGTGCAGGAATCTGCACTTGTCCTTGTTGAACCTCATCAGATTTCTTTTGGCCCAATTCTCCAATTTGTCTAGGTCACTCTGCACCCTAGCCCTACCCTCCAGCATACCTATCTCTCCCCCCAGCTTAGTGTCATCTGCGAACTTGCTGAGGGTGCAATCCATCCCATCATCCCGATCATTGATAAAGATGTTGAACAAAACCGGCCCCAGGATTGACCCCTGGGGCACTCCGCTTGATACTGGCTGCCAACTAGACATCGAGCCGTCGATCACTATCCATTGAGCCCGACAAACCTCCCATCCTGGTTCATATTCGAAGAACTCCAGCTTCTTTCCATCCTTTGGGTGGCATAAATTCTTCCCAAACACACACACGGCAAATTAAACAAAGAAACCTAGATACAAACACTGCTGTCACCAGACCAACCTCTGCAGGGGCTTCCTTATACAGATCAGTGAACATTCTCCAACAATACAAAAAACCCGGGGTGAAACCTTGACTCCATTGAAGTCAATGGCAAAACCCCTCATGCATCACCCTCCACCCAGCTTGCACCAACAATTTCTTCCTTATAAGGTCTTTAGTGCTTTTCTTGAGGATCCTTTAACTCTGCCTAAGAGCCTAAAAAGAATGAAAAAGTCCTCTCATTACTGGACTGCAGGAGAAGGACAATTGAAGCTGTCACTAACAATATGTCTACACTGGGATAAAAAACCCACAGCTGGCCCAGGTCAGCTGACTCAGGCTTGTGGGGCTCAGGATCCGGGGCTGAAAAATTCCTGTATAAACATTCAGGCTCAGGCTGGAATAGCAGCTCTGGGCTCCCATGTCTACACTGCAATTTTTAGCCCTGCAGCCTGAGCCTGCTGACCTGGGCTAGCTGTGGCCATGCCATGTGGCTTTTAGCCCTGTGTAGATGTACCCTAAGAGGCCCCAGTGACCCTCACACCTGTTAATGATGCAATGTTATCTTCTCATGGAAATACTATTAATATGCATCACTCCTTAGGCGGTAAACAAAGACTGGTAAAAGATAAAGGTAATGTATTTGTGATGAGGTGTCCACCCCACACAAGGACTGAACAGGTAAAATAGGCCAATTAACCCATAGGCTGCAACTGGATGGAAGCCAGGGACTGGTGAGATATAATAGCTGATGAAGCCCAGCAGTAGGAGGCTGGGATACATATAAAAAGAGGAAGTTGGTGGTAAGCTCTGCAGTTGCACCCTAGAAAGGAGGGGAGTCGGCTAGGTACATGAAGGAGCCCTAGGGGGAGAATAAGCCCAGGCATAGGTGCTGACTCCATGGGTGCTCCAGGGCTTGATCACCCATAGGGAAAAATTGGTGGGTGCTCTGCACCCACCAGCAGCCAAGCTCCCCACCCCCCACCCCAGCTCACCTCCACCTCCTCCTCCTCCTCCCCTGAGCACACCACATCCCCGCTTCTCCTCCCAGCACTTGCCACCACAAAACAGCTGTTTCGCGGCATAACAAGCTCTGGGAGGGAGGGGGAGGAGTGGGAACGTGGTGTGCTCAGGGGAGGAGGTGGGGAAGAGGCAGAACCAGGGCGGGGATTTGGGGAAGGGGTTGGAAAGGGGCAGGGAGGGGGCAGAGTTGGGGCAGGGACTTTGGGGAAGGGGATGGAATGGGGGCGGGGCAGGGGTGGGAGGGGGCAGGGCATGTGTGGAGTTGGGGCAGGGCCGGGGGCAGAGGAGGGTCAAGCACCCACCAGCGCCAGCAGAAGTCAGCGCCTATGAGCCCAGGGATTCTGCCTTGAACTATAAACTCTTGCAAGAACCTGAGAAGGAGTCAAATAGCCACAGAAGAAGCTCCAGTAGTTAACCAGGGGTGGACCAGAACATAGGGGAGAAAGGCACTGGTGTAGTGGGGCCAGATCATGGTGGAATGGCAGAACAGCACTTTTACCACATGGAGGGTGCCATTTTGATAATATATGTCCTCAACATAGCATGACCTCACATGCAGCACGTGTGTGATGTCACACCACAGGGAGCACACCGTTTGGTAGAGCTAAGTGGCGTCATCTGCACAGTATGCTGCATGTGAGGTCAAAGTGGTGGGGGTGTTCTGGCAGATGGCCATTCAGGACTGAACCACTGAAAAAAGCTAGGAAAGAGCCCAGGGAAACAGTAACAAGGTCATAGCTGAGCATAGGATCTCTGGGCTCGAACCAAGAAGAGTTGGTGGGCCCAGGTTCCCCTACCAGCCACTGGAAAAGTGTCATGCACTGGGCAATGGATCAGTCTGTCCAGTGGGACTTTGATACCCCAGAAAGGGAGCACTATAGTGACCTGGCAAGAAGACTGAGTCAGGGACAAACAAAGACCATGGAGCAAGCGACTGAAGGAGGGGGTGGCAGACCCGAGCAGAGCTAATCCTAAAATGAGCCAGAAGGAGGCGCCGCAGCAGTGAGTAGTAGACCCAGGGACAGTAGTCCATTGTCAGACAAATAGATCACTAGAAATTTAAAACAGAAAGTAAGATACCAGACTGAAATTAGCCAAGAAGATGGAGATGTTTATGATGTTTGTCAGCTCCCTCCTTCCAGTCTAAACATAATATTCAGCATATCCCATGACATCTCTTAAAGCCACTGCTTCTACCAAATCACTAGCTTTTATGGAGACAGTAATGAACATAAGATGCCTTAGTAAGAGTCATAAAATTGTAAACATTTCTAGCACCAAAACACAAATGGAAATACTTTGTAAACAGAAAACATTCAGATAACTCAGAGAAATGGGGGTGTTTCAACACTGGCTATAAAGAGCGGCTGGTTTATGAATATAGTATTTTCTCTGAACTTACAATAAATTCACCTTTCTTGATTCTGAGTTCTTTAAAAATAGTTTTGTAGACACAAATCCCAACTGATTTAAGAACAACGGCAACAACAAAATCAATCCATACAGCAAAGGCCTAGGGAAATAGATAAAAATCCCATTAAAACTCAAGATGCATTTTAGATTTTTTTTTCCTTTGTGTGAATGGTCTTCAGTGTGTCCTTGCAGAGAACGAGTTTTATTCACATGCTTCAGGCATAAAAGTCAAAATGTAACATCTTTCTTACTATTCTACATTGTAGGGATTAAGACATTTCAGATCCTTCTGAGCTATAGGGTGTGAAACCCCCATGGCAGTTCAGGTATTAATATGGATTGCATTGATGTGACTTTAATAACCTTTTTATCTAATCTATAATACTATGCTTATTTACTGTTCCTTGACAAGTACAGAACCCGATTGAAGAGGGCTCTGGCGAACATTAAGGATTCTGAACAAACAGGTAAAGATAAGAAAAAAGTATTAAAGGATTAAGGGCAAAGACAAAATGGAAATAGGTATAAAAAGAAAAACTGAAATATCTCCAAAGGGAGGTTTTTGAAAAATTGGCATTTGTTGAGACAGATTAAATTAACCAAATTTAATTCTATTTGTCCTGTTGTACATATTCCATAGTATTAAAAGAAATGTGTTTTACCTTCTTGCGATTGATGTTATTCAGTAAGATATACTTCAAAATAAAGTTTTAGGACAATGATCTTTGACGATAATAGTTATTTTAAAGAACCACTGCACCTTCCTTTAGAAAGGTTTCAGAGTAGCAGCCGTGTTAGTCTGTATTCGTAAAAAGAACAGGAGGACTTGTGGCACCTTAGAGACTAACAAATGTAGCTCACGAAAGCTTATGCTCAAATGAATTGGTTCGTCTGTAAGGTGCCACAAGTCCTCCTGTTCTTTTTCCTTCAGAAAGACTGTCATTCCTCACACGCTGACTTGACAGAACCACAGAGACATTGCTGCTGCTGCCTTTATGTAAAGAGACAGCGGGCCCCCAAACACCGGAGGTGGACAGCAAATATCCTTGTTTCATCGGCATACCCAAACTACTGGAGAAAACATCACAGACACTGTCAGACAGCAGGGTATTGCACTATTCTTATATATTAAAAAATGAGATAAAAGTGCTTAAATAGTACCAGATGTATCCCTGTATTCACACCTACACATCGCTGTAATAATCTTTATATAAATTATGCCTTGTCAGATATCATTTGCAAACTAATAACTTGCTGGTCAGTAATATCCTGGTGTAACGTATGTAGCAACGGTATATGTAAAGTTATGAACACAAATGGAAATTAGGATTGAAATGTGTTTACCAGACAAGTCATGGGAGTGGGTAAACCTATTCCTCAAAGATAAAGGACAAGCTGATGCCTCTAGTCAGGTGTCATCAAAGTTGATGGACTGTCAAGTAGTCATTCTTTGGCAAAGGGGATGCAGGAACAGAATAATCTGCATTGTAGCAAATAACATGGAACCTGTTTCAGGCAGGAGACTCCATGTCTCCATCCTCACAGTGGGAAGGAACTTTATCTAGGGGTAACCCACAGGAAAATGCATTTAAAAGGGTGACTGGGCTATAAAAGCGAGAGGCAAAAAACACCCCAGGCATTCCCTTTCTCTCTCTCTTTCGCTTGCTTACTCTCTCTTTCACCTAAGACGACAAAGGAACCTGCCCTTTGGACTTTGAGGGCAGACCCTGACTTGAAAATTTGGTCCACCTTGTTGCTGGGAATATGTTAGAATTTTACCTTGAACCAAGTCTAGTTTATTATGTTTAACTACTAGTTTTATCTTTATTTCTCTTTTAGCTATTTCTGGCTTTAATGCCTTATACTAGTACTCACTTAAAATCTCTCTTTGCAGTTAAATAAACTTGTTTTATTCTTTAATCAAAATGAATCCAGTGCTGTGTTTAAACTGAATTGTTTGGTAACTCCAATTAAAGTAGAAAACTGTTCTACAGTGACTCCTTACAGGGGCAGTGGACCTCTAATATCTGACCTGGCCAGGACGGGGCTAGACAGTGCAAAACACATGTTTTGGGGAAAATATGGGACTGGGGGGGTGTTGGGGCCACCCTGCAATCCCTAACCAAGCCTGGTGGCCGCCAGAGTGTAGCTGGTGTGTTGCCGGCAGGCTGCTGGGGTCAGAGCTCCTGGGCCAGGGCTGCAGCCTACACAGATACTCAGGGTGTGACCTGCATATAGCCAGGTTGGGAGCTACAGCAGCAAGGCATTGTGCAGCATCCCAGGTTGCAGGTCAGGTGGTGGCACAACCCCTCACTGGTGTCAATTGCACCCCACAATATGATACTTAGCGAAAAGTTTTTCTAGAAATAACCAGGCCTTGAAATTTGCATTTCAGTTGACTAGTCTAACAGCAGCAGCCCACAGAACTATGTCATAGGAAAAACAGAGAGTTACTGGACAGCAGTTGTCGGGATTCATCCTTTTGTAAAGATTGGCATCTGATTTCACTGATCCTTGAATAGAGCAAAGTTGTTTGTACCCTTGCACCAGGAAAGACATCTACTGTTATCACCAACGATAACATTTGTGTGTTCATTGCATATTGTATTCCCAGACATAATGCTACATACAGACTGTATATCAGTAACTTCAGGTTAAAAATCATGTGGTCATTATCCACAAAGTAAATTTTATAAACCTAGAAAATTCATAGTTAAGGTTAAAAATTAAACAAAATCCAAACACCTTACAATATGGAAAGGATCAGTTAAACAACCTTACACCCCAACAACTTTAACTCTGCGCTGTAAGGATGCTATACAATAACCATACAATTATGACTAAAGCATTTTAGTGTTTATTGTCCCAGAGAAGACTGATTTTTAAAGATATATTAGAATGATGGGGGGAGGTGACTTGGGGTTGCTTTTTGTTTTTTCTTACAGTGTCACTAGAGAGCAGAGTTAAGGTTGAGTGGAAACATGATGAGTAAACTATATAACAAAATCAATGTGGCTTTAAAGCTTTAAAGTGCTTTTTTTTAAAAGCACTTCCCCCTAATCTGGGGCCACAAGCAGAATGGAGTTAAGGTATAACTAATGCATTTTATTAACAAAGATTTTTGTTACAACAACAGACACCTGATATGGGAAATTTCAGCCCCTGTGGTGAAAGTCTAGCCAAATTACACTCAGTTGCAAATAGGTTCTTATAATGGGAAAGGTCAGACAAACTTAATTATAGGTGGTGCTACCTGCACCTCCTTTAATACAGTACCACGTTAGTGGGCAAAAAAATATATATACAACTCTACCAGGAAAAACCAAAACCAAATGGAAATATTTTGTAAAGAGGAGATATAGTGAATGTGTGCTTATATATCAGGAGATAAAATGTGAACCTATCTTCCCCCCATCCTCCCCACACATGCACTTGTTTGTCTTGCATTTTAGATTATAAACTCTTTGAGGCAGGAATTGATTGGCTTTACGGTGTGTGTATACGGTGCCTAGCAGAATGGACCTGCTTGAGGCTTTTACATGTTATTACAATGTAAATCTTTAAAGATAACAACAACAACAACTTTTAAGATCATTCAGATTTGGAAATTAAAATGGTTAAAATGATTGTGACTAATTGTAATGTGTTTCTTAATTTCAGCCCTTTTTTTAAAAAGCACCTGCCCCTCTCTAGAGGGGCATGTACCACATAAAAACAATTATTACAGAATAAACCGAGGCCAAAATACATGTTCTTCCTTACCTGCTCAGTCAATCAGGCCTAAATTATCACACCATTGGCCCACTTACCCCACCTTAATCCCCTGCTTCCCTGAAGCCTGGGAGAAAACAGAACATTACGTGAGCTGATACAGACTCAGGCCCTGTCAGACAAAGAATGGGAAGCAAGTTGCCAAGCTGAACACGCCCTGCCCACAGCCCCCACTTATTTCAACAAGAGGACTGGTGACCTGAATGCCTCAGGTGATCTCACCTGCTAGGACACCTCAAGGAGAGGGAGTAAGCCATCCACCAGGAGCCAGAATCAAACCAATTCAGGTCTTTCTGTATCAAAAGCAGCCCTGGGAGCCAATTGCAAGTCAGTGCAGATCTGGGAGCACAGGGGTAAGTTGTTCCTTGTGGGAAGTGCCAGTAAGCAAGCAGGCCTCAGCATTTTGGGGCTGATCCTCATTTGATACTCCATGGGAAGCCAGTGTAGGAAGGGGAGGACAGGTTTGATGGACTTGCAAAAGCCCATGTTGCTGAGGAGACATGCTACAGCGTCCCATACTAGTTGGATTTTCCAAGTGCTGAAGTCTTTATGCCCAGGCCTGTTGCATTGCTGTTCAGCCAAGTTCAGCCAAGAGGTGAGGAAGACGTGAATAGCTGAGGCCAGGTCACTGTCTGCCAGGGTGGGATGGTGTCTCCTAGGCAACTGGCGATGGTAGAATGTGTTACTCAGAAAGCGCTGTGTGAGCGCTTAACCTCAGCAAGGCATCCAGGAGCATTCCTAAACTAAGGACTGAATTGACCCGTCATGGGCACGTGCTTTTAACCAAAGGGATGGCACCGTGGCTGCAAACTCTGAAAAGTGCTTACCTCTGCCCACCAGCATGAGCTCTGTCTTGCCTGGGTTCAGCTTCAGCCAGTTGTTCTTCAGCCGTGAGCTGATCTCATCCAAGCGCTGGCTGATCTTGGCCGTCGCGGTGTGGCTGCGGAGGCAGAGCTGTGGGTGATCTGCATAGCGCTGCACTTAAGTCCATCTGACCAGTTCACCTTGTGGCTGCCTGTAGACACAGAACTGGGCTGGAGAGGGGATGGATCCTTGTGGGACTCCACAAGTGAGGGCTCTAGTAGTGAGGTGCAGTTTCCCATCATTGCTCATTGGGTTCATCCCCCAGGAAAGAGCCAGCTTGTTCTGGCTATCTGCTTCATGGGGAAACCCACTGTGGAGAGAAGGGGTGTGAGCGCAGGCACTTGTTTGCTCAGAGAGTCTGAATGGCCCCCAATTGTCAGTGTGCTGGGTGTTGTGTCTCCGAGAGTAATCCAATGCGCACGCTTGTTCTTGACGGCACTTGTGGCAAAGCTTCTGCCCCGCATCAGGGAAGCCTTTTAACGTGGTTTCCTGTTTGTTACACTCTTCAAGTGCCTTGTAACCTAGTTATTCGCTCTCTCAAGGGTGTGGGTGTGTTGGGGCGTGTTAGGGTTAAGACTCCTCCTGTGGACTTTGAAGTCCAAGTCACAGCACTAGCTCATTCTATATTATTTTCTTGTTAAACAGCAACATAGGTACAGTAGCAATGCTCGCTCTTCTGGGGGATAATGACATTTTTGGAGGTTTTACTGTAATCATTACTCTTGCTTCTTTATTAAGAGACTTGACTTTAATCTTCTGCTTCAGCTATGTGGTTTGTCTTATGAATATTAATATACAACCCAAAGGGATCTAGCCTGTGAATATGATTTAGAGAAAATTTTTGTAACTATTAAAAAAATAGAAAGGCATTTTATGGTGAGTGTCTTTCAAGGGTCCACTGGTTCTAATTTAATCTGCATGTAGTCATGTATGCCACCAGCACTCCAGGCACTAGAGTAATTGAAATGATTCCAGCTTGTTTAATAAAGTAATTTCAATTACACCAGGAATTGAGTCAGAAAATGTCAGCAGTACAAAGTTTATGTTGCTTAGGATAAGCAACAGGACTGCAGATCAAGTGGCATTGTAGGGAATGTGTAATGCCATCAAGGACCCTTACAGTCCTAGGGCTCGATTACAGTCCTTGCACACTCAACACTCCCAGTGAAATCAAGAGTTCTGTATGTACGTAAATCCCGGATGGCTGCACACAGGTCATGAACAAGGTTTGAACATGACACCTTCAGCACCACAACATAGACCTAGAATACCTCAGCTAAAGCAGTGACCCCAATTGTTGGTAGCAATAGTAGGCTGTCCTCATGTAACAGACCAAGTTAAAAGAAGCAGATGAAATACAATTTGCTGATGGGGTATATACCCAAGACTGCAGAATGTTTGTTTATATATATGCACCCAGCATGTTTCAAAGTCATTAATAGACCAGGTTTCTCAACTTTGATTGATTAGGGGGCAGCATGGGGCAAAAGGAAAGGCTGTCTTGGCAGAGTTCAGAAGTTCAGCTGTTCTTATTAAAAACTAAACATTGCTGAATAGCTCCAGCCTCCCTTGTGTATGTAGAAAGAAAAGGAGGACTTGTGTCACCTTAGAGACTAACAAATTTATTTGAGCATAAGCTTTTGTGAGCTACAGCTATGCACTGAATGCATCCGATGAAGTGAGCTGTAGCTCACGAAAGCTTATGATCAAATAAATTTGTTAGTCTCTAAGGTGCCACAAGTACTCCTTTTCTTTTTGCAAATACAGACTAACACGGCTGCTACTCTGAAACTTGTGTATGTAGGTTTCCCTTCAGAAGTGAAAATCCATGGCCATCATACCCTTTCAGCATGTCTGACAAGCAAAGACAAATTTCCCTGCTCCTTAATACATGCTGATCTCTGACCTGATAACACCTTTCTTTGTAACAAGGACAAGAAGCCTTGTAATGGTACAGTTACAACATCTCAGGGCAGAAACACACTGAAAGTCCAATATTGCCTTGACCAGATTAGACTAAATCAGCCTCCAAAAGTAATGCTGGTGGGAGTTGCTTTTTTGTCATTGTCACAGCCCCGCGTTTCCTTTGCCCCAGAATTGGGTAACTGCTAACACCACTGAGCTTCACTTTTAGAAATTTTACCTTGTATCACCCCCTCACTCTGCTCCTTTATTCTAAGGGGCTGGTCCCCAGGAGCAGGTGCACAATGACAAGTATGGTAGGTGCTCTTCAAAAGCCACTGCAGGAAAACCCAGTCATTGTAGCTCCAGTCCAGACCCGATTAATGCTCACTTATTGTATTACTTACACCTAAACCCAAGAATAAACTCATTGAGAATCCCATTTGGATGCCTTCAGCCAAGTCCTGGAGCATCCCATCTCCAGCCAGCCAGCCTCAAGTCTCCCTTCCCCTCAGTCCTCATCTGACTGCTGGAATCTGAAGAAATATTAGATGGTGACCCCCAGCAACCAAACAGGCCTTTACAGAGGCTCAACTGTGACATCACTGTCTCATGTCCACCCACAGGTTTTATTTCCCTAGCAACCCCATCCCTAAAATGACATTAACTCCACATATTACCTAACATTCTCTAGTCTTCAGCAGATTCTCATTGTTCTTCTTAAAGTAATTATGCTAATAATGAAAGTGCTGTCGCGCTTTGTGAGAAGTGGGACGTAGGGACAGAATAGTGACTCAGACTGTATTTGACAAGCGGTTCTGGACAGGACACTCAGCTACATCTACTGGTGTGGAAAGAACAAGGGGAAGTGGCCCAGCTAACAAATGCAATGGACGTCTACAAGGATCATGTTGGCTCAGGTATTGCTGCTCCTTGCTAGGGCACCTGTCACTCTCCGC
Source organism: Chelonia mydas (assembly GCF_015237465.2). Taxonomy (NCBI): domain Eukaryota; kingdom Metazoa; phylum Chordata; order Testudines; family Cheloniidae; genus Chelonia; species Chelonia mydas. The sequence goes on along the minus strand of NC_057852.1, from coordinate 4,661,187 downwards.
CATCCCCCAGGTAACGGTGACATCGGTGCTGAGCACTGGCAGCTCCCAGGCAAGTCAGTGGCGGTTGTGGTTGGTCAGAATGTTGAGAGAGCGAGCCCACAATCTCCAACCAGTTTAAATCAAACTGGATTTTCACAAATAAACACATGAGCCCCAATCCTGGGCTGCATCCAAGCTGCACACACTGCAGTTGTAGGGGGAGGGTGGCAAGGAACGTGTCAGGGTTCCCTCCCCACTCTGAACTCTAGGGTACAGATGTGGGGACCTGCAAGAAAGACCCCCTAAGCTTATTTTTACCAGCTTAGGTTAAAAACTTTCCCAAAGCACAAATTCTGCCTTGTCCTTGAACAATATGCTGCCACGACCAAGTGATTTAGACAAAGAACAGGGAAAGGACCACTTGGAGTCCTATTCCCCCAAAACCTATACCCCTTTTCCTGGGGAAGGCTTGATAATAATATCCTCACCAACTGGTACAGGTGAACACAGACCCAAACCCTTGGATCGTAAGAAAAATGAAAAATCAATCAGGTTCTTAAAAGAAGAATTTTATTTAAAGAAAAGGTAAAAGAATCACCTCTGTAAAATCAGGATGGTAAATACTTTACTGGGTAATCAGATTCAAAACAAAGAATCCCTCTAGGCAAAACCTTAAGTTACAAAAAGACACAAAAACAGGAATACACATTTCCTCCAGCACAGTGAATTTCACAAGCCAAAACAAAGAAAACCTAACGCATATTGGATTTCTATGTCAATCCCAGAAAGTGGTATTGGTGTTTCTCATTGTGTGTTGATTCTCATAGTTTTAGTTTGCTTTTCAACACTACTAATTGTACATAGGCCTGGAGAACATTTGTTTTTGGCTTTCATGTCTCTATGAGTATGGGACAGCAAAGTTGATGTCATCTGCAAAGTCAAGGTCCTCTAACTGCTGTGTGAAAGTCCATTGTCTGCCCCTTGGTTGTCTGATGGTCTCTCTCATTCCAGTCCACTCCCAGTAAAAAGATCATGGTGACATCCTTGTCCAACACCCGTAGTAACTGGCTTAGTCAGTTCACTGTTATGTATTACTTGGCATGTCATATTTTCATAGACATTCTGAATGATGTTCATAAATTACTAAGAGATTCCATAGTGGTGTAGCAGCTTCCATAAAACTGTTCTATCCACTGTACCAAAGGCTCTATAAAAGTCATATAAAGTGGTGACTGCCATTTGATTGACAGTTCTATGGTACATAAGGTTACCAGTGAACTCTGCCTTTTCTTGTCATAACTTTGAACCTACTGCTTTCATTATTCTGTCTAGAATAACAAAGGTAAGCACCTTGTTTGGTATACACAGCAACTGAATGCCCTCCAGTTTTTACACTGAGCTCTCCTTTCTTTGACAGCTTCACTATGTGACCCTTTTTCCAGACATTTGGGATTTTTTCTTCTTCCCATATCTTTTGTCAGAGGCCTATCAAAATGTTCTTCAAGTCTGCCTCAAGAACCTCCATTGGAATGTTATCCAGACCTGGTACCTTTCCACCCTCTGACCAATTAACTGCCCTCTCTACTTCTACTTTGGTGATAGGTCCTAGTTCAACATCCACATCTTCTCCTTCTACTATATCGGGGGATTGGTCACTCTGGCTTGCCATTCAGTCGTTTAGAAACAAAGTGGTGACAGAAGCACAGAATACTGCAGCACAGAATGACATAAAGACACTGTACAACATCATTAGACAGTTGTCAGGAAGAAAAACAAATACCAACCAAACAGTTCAAGACAACGAGGGATACTTAACAACAAAGACATCAGAACAATTGCATATAATGGAGGCAGTACTTTAGTCAACTACTGAATGGCAAGCCAGTGGCCAATCCCCGGTGCACAATGAAAAGCAGCTTCAGCTTACATCCAGATGGCTATCTCCCCAAGGGGCCATTCTGGCAGCTGGGACTCACTGGGCCATGGCGAAGCCCCTTTCCCTCTGGCCATGCCCCCTACAACGACAGTCAGAGGTGGGGGTGTCATATGAGCTATGACAGCCACTCTATGGCACCCGGAAATTTCTCCAACAAGGTCACTCTTTCTCTAACTGGGTAAATTGTTAAAACAGCTGCTGAGGATCTGGCCCTGCAATGTTCAGGAAGCCAATAGCCAACTTTCTCATTTCCCCCAGGGGTGCTCCACCCCTGCTCCGCCCCAGGCCCAGCTCCCCCCCACTCCTTCCCCCAAAGCCCTGCCCCACCTCTTCCCACCCCCTCCCGCAAGCCCTGCCCTTACTCTGCCTCTTCCTGCCCCTACTCCTCCCCCTCTCCCCCAGCACCTTCTGAATGCTGCTGAACAGCTGATGAGTGCCAGGCACTCATGGAGTCAGTGCCTATGGCCAAATCCTATGCTTGTATCCAGAACTGGGAACCACGTCACACTCTCAGAACTCACGTGAAAAAGTCCATTTTGAAGTGTCCCCATCAGCCAGAAGGTGACGCCAGTTGCAGCAGCTGAGTTAATGGAGCTGCTCCAGATTTATACCCATGTGAATGAAATCAGGACCCGTATGTAAAAACAAAGCAGCCATAGGGTAGTGATGAATCTGGCCTTTAGTGTACGTAGGCAAAGTGCTCACTCCCGAAAGGAGCTTTCACTCCTAATCCAAATTTCAAAATGCAAAAGAGTGAGGCACAAAAGCCTCAAGAAGAGCAGAAGTGCCAAGAAACTGACTAGATGGGTGGTGACTTTAAGGAAAGGGTCCCATCCGAAAATGGCTTGCACTGAATTGTCTCTTCTTGTTTTGTTTCAAAGTGACTATCCTGTACACTGTGGGTACAGCTGATCCATCCCAGCAGCAGCTCTCACAGCTGTTAGCACAGCCCCCTCCCCCTCTGAGGGCAGTGAGTGAGTTCAAGGAAGGGGGAAACAGTCCAAGATTCCCTCTGTGTATGAAGCAGACTGTGGGAGTCCTCATATGCAGAGAGGAAGAACCCAGAAGTGAGAGCATGGGCCCCATTGCTGGGGATTGATCCCCTATCCAAAATAAGTAGCAGTGAAAGAACAGGACCTAGGCAGTGGGCCCAGTGACAGCACTGACAGTCCTAGAACTAGGCACCTAACTCCGTATTTAGGCAGGTAAATCAAAGTAACCTGGTCGTCAAAGGTGCTGAGCCTGGGACTGAGAAAGCTCACAAACCTTAATGAGTCTTTCAACCCCCTTGGCATGAGTTTCAAGGTCTTAATGACAGCCAAAAGCCAGCTAGTTTCACATGCTGTCAGGTCCGGTTGTGACCATTCCACAAAAGGGGTGTCCTGACATTATTCTACAATTCTTCATTCACACCTATAATATCCAAATCTAATGGAAAGAGAAAGAGGTAGAGAAGCACATGAAAGAATACAAGAGCAAACTGAGGTACATCTTAGGGAGATGTAAAGTGAGATCATTTTAAGCTTTGAAAGCATCCAAAATATTAATATTTATTGTACTTCCTGATCTGCTTATACAGCTCAGCTGCCCCTGAGCTCAAATAATACAAAACTTGATAAAGGAAGTAGAGGTATTTTTAACCTTTCAAAGGGACAGGAGTCCAGAACAGCCCCAGTACTTTGTAGCACAAGTTCAGATTCCATTCTAGGCACTTTTAGTTTCAAAGCACTCAAGTGCAAGATAGATGATTGCTTTTCTTTCCAAACATAGTTGTTGTCAATCACATTCTAATGAAAGTGTGTCTTTCGAGCTAGCAGAAGCTGGTCCAGTGAAAGATATTACCTCCCCCACCTTGTGTCTCTAACATTCTAATGAGACATAACCCTGTGATGAGTTGGATCACAGAAACCCCTTTGGGGCTGCCAACCGATGTGCCAAAACTACTTCTGCCCCTGCTTTCCCTGCCAGCTTGGGACTCCAGAACCCTGACTGGTTGTGCCAGACACGCTTGACGGCTACAGACACAGACCCAGGTCTGAACAATGTCCCACAAGCTGCAGGCTTAACTGAAAACAGCTTAAGAAGTGTTCCTGTCTCCAACACTCAGATGCCCAACTCCCAATGGGGTCCAAACCCCAAATAAATCAATTTTACCGTGTATAAAGCTTATACAGGGTAAACTCATAAATTGTATGCCCTCTATAACACTGATAGAGAGAGATGCCCAGCTGTTTGCCCCCTCCCACCACCCAGGTATTAATACATACTCTGGGTTAATAAATAAGTAAAAAGTGATTTTATTAAATACAGAAAGTAGGATTTAAGTGGTTCCAAGTAATAACAGACAGAACAAAGTGAATTACCAAACAAAATAAAATAAAACATGCAAGTCTATGCTTAATACAGTTTAAAAAACTAAATACAGATAAAAATCTCACCGTCAGAGATGTTTCAATAAGTTTCTATCACCTTCCTAGTCTGGTACAGCCCTTGTTCCAGCTCAGGTGGTACCTAGGGGATTTCTCATGATTGCCTCCCTTTGTTCTGTTCCACCTCCTTATATATCTTTTGTACAAGGCGGGAATCCTTTGTCCCTCTCTGGGTTCCCACCCCTCCCTCTAAATGGAAAAGCACCAGGTTTAAGATGGATTTCAGTACCAGGTGACATGGTCACATGTCCTGTGAGACCCTGAAGCCTTCATTCCTCCCAGCCTGACTCACAGGAAGGCCTGCCTGCAAACAGAGTCATCCACAGTCAATTGTCCTGGCTGATGGGAGCCATCAAGATTCCAAACCACTATTAATGGTTTGTATAATTACAATAGGCCCTCAGAGTTAGATTTCATATTTCTAATTTCAGATACAAGAGTGATACATTTATACAAATAGGATGACCACACTCAGTAGATTATAAGCTTTGTAATGATAGCTGAAGCATATTCCAGTTATATTATATTCACACTCATTAGCATATTTTCATAAAATCATATAGAGTGCAATGTCACAAATCCCTTTACTACAATTGGATGGTATAACGACAGCTATAGTTAAGGTTGCTAAGTGTTTCCATTCTAAGGACTCAGCGCAAAATGAGGGGAAAATTACTACTAAATCCAAATTCTACACTCACTTGTTACACGGAAGGCAGAGTTTGACAGCCACTTTGCACTTACTTTACACAGACTGGTCAAGGCAGTAGAGGATGAGGCCCTAGACCAGCAGTTCTAAAACTTTAGCAAACCGAGGACCCCCATTTTGATTTAAAAATTTTCAGGGACCCCCAAGCCTCCCGACTCAGCCCTTGCCCCACTCCCTTCCTTGCCCCTTCTCTGAGCCCGTGCCCCCTGCTCACTCCATCCCCGTTCCCTCTGTCGCTCGCTCTCCCCCACCCTCACTCACTTTCACCAGGCTGGGGCAGAGGGTTGGAGTACAGGAGGGGCTCTGGGGTGCGGGCTCTGGGAGGGAGTTTGGGTCTGGGAGGGGGTGTGGGCTGCAGGCTCTGGGAGGGAGTTTGAGTGTGGACTCTGGGCTGGGCAGGGGGGTGAGGTGCAAGAGGGGTTTCAGGCTCTGGGAGGGAGTTTGGGTGCAGGGTGTAGGCTCTGAGCTGGGCAGGGGGTTGGGGTAGAGGAGGGGGTTCGGGGTGCAAGCTCTGGGAGGAAGTTTGGGTGTGGACTCTGGTCTGGGCAGGGGGGTGAGGTGCAGGAGGGGGTTCAGGCTCTAGGAAGGAGTTTGAGTGCAGGGTGTGGACTCTGACCTGGGCAGGGGGTTGGGGTACCAGAGGGGATCAGGGGGTCAGTGCTTACCTCAGTCAGCTACCGAAAGCAACCAGCACATCCCTCTGGCATTGGCTCCCAGGTGGGGGGTGTGAGGGGGTCAACCCTTGGGGTGGAGGCAGTGCACAGAGAACCCCTGCCACCTCCTCAGCCTGCAGGGACATGCTGGCCACTTCTGGGAGTGGCGTACGGCCAGGTCAGGTAGGAAGCCTGTTCCCCAGCATCCTGGGGGGGAGGGGCCCATGGACCCCCCGGGGTCCGCAGACACCAGTTTGAGAAATGCTGCCCTAGACCTCATACAACACTTCTCAGCCAGAATTCTCAAAGGAAGTTGGTATCATTAGCCCCATTGTACAGATGGGGAAACTGAGAAACAGAGGTGTGAATTGACTTTCCTGAGGTCACCCAGAAGGTCAGTGGCAGAGCTAGGACTAGAACCCAGGGCACCTCAGTCACCACCTAGTGCTCTGTCCTCTAGGCCAGTGTTTTCTCAGCTTTCTGGATACCAGGGACTTGTTTGCTGCCTTCCTAAACTGTGTCAGGGAGATCTCAGGGACTGGTTCCAGTCCACGGACTGGTCATAGAGAAACACCGCTCTAGGCCATATAGGTTCCTGGTAGCCTCTGCTAGGTTGTTTTCTTATGCTGTGAGATGTCCTGAAGATATCTAAATAAACTTGCCCAATTATTTTCCATTTGGAAGCAGTCTGTGCCTGACTCACTGCAGAACTCACTCTTCTGTCTGGCTCTGGAGTGTCACTCTAATAATGTTCCATTTTCAGTATAGGAGTCTGATCCTGCTCCCATCTGTACTCAGTTTTCTCTTTGATTGCAATGGGATCTGACCTGATTACGTCATTCTCCCTACAGGGTTTTATTACATTTACACATACAAAAGTTTTTCACCTGCCTCTGGTGTGGGACGCACTAGCTGTTTAGCAGCACAAAGCAATACAGCATTGTAGGTCAAGGAATGGAGAATACCCTATCCCACTGAAACTGCAACGTGACTTGTTGCTAGTTGTCAAAGCTGATTCCCCACTCTGACACTTTGAGTCGAGAAGGTGGGACTTGCAAGAATTCTAAACATTAATACTGGCCACTCCAGGCTGGTATTAAACTCCCAAGGTTATAGCTTTTCTCTGACCTTGTATGGATAGATGCTGCCACCACCCAAGTGCAAAAAAACCCTGCTTTGAGAACCCAGGAAGGAGCACTTGGGAATTCCTTCCTGTGGGGTACCCTCAAGCCCTTTCACCCGCCCTCCAGGGAAGAGCTGAGAAAGAAAACAAAGGAAATCAGCTGTTGCCACCAGCTAATTCAACAACATGTGCAAAAACTCTTAGGACAATCCTGTTCTTTAAAAAGGTAAATTTTATTTAAAACAAAAAGAAAGAAAATATATCTGGAACTTAGGTTATTGCTGGATTTAAAAAGAGAAAATACAATAATTAAGCATCAAGAATGGTTTTCTTGAGGTCCAGCTTAATGGTTAAGAGCAAAACAAAAGCATTTGGGGTCTAGCACAGAGAAGTCCACAAGCCTTACAGAAATAAAAGAGATAAACCTAATCACATCTTTCTAGACATTCCTAATCTACTTACATATCTGGGGTTTCAAATTGAGTAGTTTCTAGTTATGATCTCGTGATTTTCATACCTGGTTCACAGCTTTTTACAGCATAGCTTCAGCCCTGTTTTTGCTCTGTCCCCTCTCTCCAGGAGAACAACACAGGCAGTTGGTATCATTAGCCCCTTTGTACAGATGGGGAAACTGAGATATTAGGAACTTGGGAAGTTTTTTCCCAATTTTAAAAAGTTCTAGCCCTCCCATTGGCTCTTTTGGTCAGGTGCCCACTCCCTTCCTTTTATCTATGGGCTTTTTTAACCCTTTACAGGTAAAGGAAGTAGAGAACAGCTACTAACAGGGATTTTGTAGCTAACTGGCTGGCTGGGTGTCCATAAAGGGAGCTACCCTTCTCCCCCTTCATTTATCATACTAGTCAATAGTTAATTACCCTCATTAGAATTTAGCTAGGCCATCGGGACTCACATCTGAATGTGAAGATTTCAGCAATGTCTTCTAACTCTCATATTGCTTTCTTTGGGGATATGCAGTAGAAATGGTGCCCGTTTATTTCAGTTGACTCCTGAACTGAAATAAAGCTCCAATCCCACTACTTTCTTCTTGCACTCATCTTCAAGAAACTCCATAGCTAAGACAAATGGCATTACCAATACAGAATCCCTTCAGTGAGGAAGGGAACTATTTTAAGAAACATAACCGTCTATTTTCAATAAGTCTTCTTATACAGGTCTGTGGTGCTGTTCATCCAGAGATCACAAGGCACTTTGCAAACCTTAGTTAACCAAGCCTCACACAACACCCTGGCAAAACGATCACAGATTTACTAGATCTGCCATTAGCCTCATTGTTGCCTACTCGTGCCAGGGTGGGATTGAAATAAGGAGCAGAGGCTTATGACTTTCCCCTCTGAATGGGGCAGATTGCCAGTTTCAGAAAAAACAAGGTGTAGAAGAAAGAAATGCACCCGCTTTACAATAGGAAAGGGCTATGTGCATGCCATGAGCTAGGTGTGCTCGGTGCTACAAGCTATGTTTGCTGCAGCCGGCTTTCATCTCACACTGCTCCACCAACATATAAGGGTGAAGGGCAGTGTGAAAACTTCTCTTGAGCTGTAAGGTATGGTCCTTTATGGCAGCTGATAGGCACCCGTGCCTCAGAAGCTACATCACTGAGGTTGGTCATTCACTAGAAGGATCTCGACCTGCAGAGCTTTCAGGCAGTGTTTATGACACATAGCAGCATCTCCACTTATAACCTCTCCACCACACCACTGCTCCCAAGAGGCAAAAGAGGATTGCTTCCTAAGAACAAAGAGACATACCAGAGAAGTGTAAATTCTACATATTGACTGAGCAAAGCAGGGCCCTGCACTCTCCTCGGTGGTATTTCTCCGTTTGTCTGCAAGTCGTGCAATCACATGTGAACACTGCGTCCAATCAATTCCAGAATTGCAGGGAATGTTGTCGGCATCCTTGAGTATACCCTATTGATTTTGGTGAAAATTAGAAAACTGGAAAAGCCTGTGTTCCACTAAAATCACTGTTTGGTCACTCCAGAGACAGGGTGAAACAGCCGCAGCCTCAGAGGCCTGTGGCTGGGGAACAGAATCATTCTGGGGCAGGGACCTCAAGGTGAGGGTTAGAAGGCATCTGCCCCTTTTCCACACTCACACTTCTGGTCAGCTCCCCCAGACCAGCCTTTTGTCCCCACTCTGGCCAGGCCCCCAGCTGCAAGACAGCACAACGGGGGGTGGAGACTGAGCGGTGTCAGGGTTTTCCAGCTCAGCCTACATGAGCAATGACCCTCTAGTAGCAGGTGTTTGCAAACGTATGTTAAGCTTGTTAAATGCTGTGGAATGGAGTAGACATAACCAACACCTAGCTATGGTACACTGGGACACCAGCTGGGTTATTGCACTGCTAGGGTTTGATTCAGGGGGATGGGTAAGGTGTTGCTGAAAAAAGGAGAGAGCGAGAAATGGACAAAGTGATTACAAGAAAAGGCTATAGACCTTCAGGGCAGAATGAGGCCGTGGCATCTGGCATGTCTGTGCAGATGAGTGTTGCCTGTAAAATAGTTGGCACACTCCTTGTGAAGGCATTTCCATCCCCCTGGGATATGGACTGGAATAAGTACAGTGCATAAACCGAGTCACCAAAGGGGAAATATGTTTTTCTGAAGATTATACAGGTGTAGATAGGCGGGAGGGATGGTGATTTCATATTTGGATGATTAACCTATAATAGCAGAGGCTATTTCAGACTGCTTATCTACAAGGCAGGTATGGGAAGTAAGATATAGATGTTACAACCTGGCCCAGTAACCCACTCTACAGTTGTCAGTCATGGGGCTGCACATGCTTCCAAGCCACCTGGGTATGGGTAGGGTCTAATCACTGTTTCTAGCTATAGGAGCCTAGGGCACACTTCCAGGCTCAGACCTCTTGCCAGCCCAGACTCTGTGATTAGACTAGAGGAATGGCTTCCAAAATCCTGCTGATGTGGGCTGGTGAATGGGAGCAGAGCTAGTTGGCTCGCTATACTAGACCTGACTATAGCTGGCAGGGCAGCCCACAACAGATCTGGTCAGCTGGCAGCTGAGCTGAAATCAGGCAGTTGGAGCAGTCCACAACAGAGGAACCTGGATGCAATATGAGACCACACCCCCTTGAATTCTGCAATGTTCAACTGGATGAGCAAGGCTTTGAGGGAAAGAAAGGAAGGATGTGACACCCTGTACCCATGTTCACCAGTTTTTATATAGTTATGATATATTTTGTACAAAATATGCTTTGAGAGGTATCACTTGAAAACTCATAATCTACTGAACATCACTGTCCTGTTAAAATGTGTGCATCAACATTGTATGTGGAGCTATGAGATTTTAGTTATGATTGTTGCTGAAATATACTGTAGTTCTGGGTAATGCCCCCAGACCATTTTCTCGCAGACAAAGGCATACTGGCATGTCAGCTAGGTGCTAAAAGGCCATTACCTGTGTAATCAGAGATTCACCAGCAGGAGAGTTATAAACAGGACTATCAATTCAATTTAAAAAGAGCCTACTGTGACAGACTGTACCCTTATGTTCACCACTTCTACAAGACTATGATCAATGTTGTACAAAGTATGCCTTCTGAGGTGTCATTTGAAAACTCATAATCTACTGAACATCATTATCTTGGTAAAATGTGTGTAGCTACATTATATGTAAAGGTAAAAGATTTTACTGTGTGACATTGCTGAGACATGCTCCAAGTTTAGTAAAGCAGCCCAAACCAGTTCCTCACAGACAAAAGGTTAGCCAGCAGCTCAGCCAGGTGTCAACATAAGACAGTGGATATTACCAGGTTGAGCAGCCATTCTTTGGCAGAGAGAAGGGTGTGAGTGAGAAATTTGGCAGACAGACGTGCTGTCTCCTGATCCCCAGCTGAAGATAATTCTCAAAGAAGGGAAATGCTATAAGAAGGGAGAACAGAGGACGCAAGTCACCTCTCTCCCCTTATCTCTACTCACAGCATCAATAACATTTGAAAGACAAAAGAATCATCATTGAACAGGGGAAGAAGTTCTGGCTGAAATGTCCAGCTAGACTGCTGTGATCAGATGGTGAGAAAAACCTTTTTGCTTTAAATTCACTTAGCTTGTTCATTAGGTATTCATTTGCATTTTACCTTTTATTTCTTTGCAACCAGTTCTGACTTTTATGCCTCATTATTTGTAATCACTTAAAATCTATCTTTCTGCAATTAATAAACTTGTTGTATTGCTTTTTCTAAACCAGTGTGTGTTTGGATTGAAGTGTTTGGGAATCTCCATTTGAGATAACAGGGTCTGATATATCATTTTTTATTAATGAAATGACAGACTTTCTATGAGCTTGTCCCGCACAGAAGAAAAGAGCTGGGCAATACAAGACACACATTTTGGGGGACAAGTCTGGGACTGAGAATTTTCTGGTGTCACTCTGCAATATAATTTAGGAGTGGCTGGCTAGAGCACTCATATCATTCAGCTGGGAGTGATTTTGCATGCTAGAGGCTGTGTGAACAGGCCAGGCGTTGCTGTTCTCATAGCAAAGCAGTGTGAAAGGCTCCCCAGGTTGGAGAGTTGAGAAAACACAGCTGTTCAGCTGTCTAGATTGTACCCTGGGGAATGCCACAGCTACTGTATAATCTAGAGGAAATGGTCTTCAGGAGGTGGAAATGGGTAAGAATTAAAGAGAAAATTAATTTCAGTAAAGCTAAAGCATTTTGGTCATTGAGGCTTGGCTAAAGTGCATGGATCTTCTCATGTTTGTGATTTCAAGCACTGAGACTACTTAATAGCTTACATGCTATTCATAAACAAAAGGAGAGAAATATATCACTTGTATAGGGTTTGATCCTTCCAGTGACCATTGGAAACATGGACATGAAAACTGCCCCCACCTTTTTTAACCATTGCTTAAATCTCATACATAGTCTTCACACTGTACATCTCTCTATAGTGAATATCTGTTCTCGGCTAACACTCACAGATAGTGGTGGGCCGATTTCATGGCACAAAGCAAAGCAGCAGAATGGTGTTTACCCAGTGTATTCATGCTGATTTACCATGTCCTCTTTGGGAAGGAAATTTCAGTCCTTGTGAATTTGTCAGACCTGGAAAAAGGTTCTGTAGCCATGTCTGACCTAGACAGCAGTGTTTGATTCCTCCACAGTCCCCTGCCAATGTGCCCTGGTACTTGGCTGCCAGTGTTTTTATCAAGAGGCTCCCTTAAAAATGTTTTGGCCCAGTGGATAATACAGATGACTTTCCCTTTCCCTCTCTCTCTCACTCGCACGCGCACACGCACACACACACACACACACACAGAGTCCATCAATTCCACACTCTTCCACCCTAAATAAATCCAGCAATCCTACCACCTGTCCTTCCAACCCCAGCCCTCTTGGCCCACAAGGCTTTACTCTCCAGCTTCCAGTGGAAGCTGAGGCTCCCTGACATGGCAGCTGGCACCCTTACCTCAGCAGTAGAAGGGAGTTCTCTGCAGCCATCTAGCAGCCAGGGTCTGATAGCAGCAAGCAAGTCATCCTGCAGCTTGGGGAAGCAGAATATGTCGCCTCTTGTGGCAGGCTAGAAATATGTGGCTTTTTTTATCTTTTTATCAAAAAAGAACTAGATAAGTTCATGGAGGATAGGTCCATCAATGGCTATTAGCCAGAATGGGCAGGGATGGTGTCCCTAACCTCAGTTTACCAGAAGCTGGGAATGGGTGACAGGGGATGGATCACTTGATGATTACCTGTTCTGTTCATTCCCTCTGGGGCACCTGGCATTGGCCACTGTCGGAAGAGAGGACACTGGGATAGATGGACCTTTGGTCTGACCCAGTATGGGCATTCTTATGTTCTGTATTGGAGACACTGCTGCTGTTTCATACTCCGAAGTATAGGAAAATGTTGCTGTGTCAGGTCTCATTGCACAGTGACTGTTGGCATATGTTGCTTTTCTAATGGAGACCACTACATCTAATGATCTTTAAGTTTCCTTGTGCCACTGTATTTTTTTTAACCATTGCATTTTATGACTTCCACTTCCAGACTTTAGAGATCTTGCCTAGACTCAGGTGAAAAACAAAACAGTTTCATTTCTTTCCCTTGCAGCACTCTTAGCTGTTTCTCTTGTCAGTACTGAGTATGCTATTGAGTGTAAGAGCCTATTATCTTTTCTACAGCTATTCCTGGTGTTATAAATACACTTCCTAATTGCTCATCTTTCCTAAAAGGTATAGTAAATCCCCAACTCCTTTATAAGTGAAAGGACAATCAAAATAATAGCTAAATATACCTCCATCTGGCTTTGTCTTCTGTTTCTAATTCCTTGCATTCAGAATAGTTTATCTGAAAACCTGGCTAATGTGCGTGTGTATATGTGTGTGTGTGTGTGTGTGTGTGTGTGTATGTATGTGTGTGTGTATATATATATATATAAGAAAATGTTTACTTCTATGTGCTGTGCTGTTTAATAGTTTTATTTCATAGAATCATAGAATATCAGGGTTGGAAGGGACCTCAGGAGGTCATCTAGTCCAACCCCCTGCTCAAAGCAGGACCAATCCCCAATTAAATCATCCCAGCCAGGGCTTTGTCAAGCCTGACCTTAAAAACTTCTAAGGAAGGAGATTCTACCACCTCCCTAGGTAACACATTCCAGTGTTTCACCACCCTCCTAGTGAAAAAGTTTTTCCTAATATCCAACCTAAACCTCCCCCACTGCAACTTGAGACCATTACTCCTTGTCCTGTCATCTTCTACCACAGAGAATAGTCTAGAACCATCCTCTTTGGAACCACCTCTCAGGTAGCTTTTCTATATTTGCTTGTGTTGTTGTTATCAACTGGGCCTTTTCTCAGTAGCCACTTTTACACAAGACTATTCATTAGCTGTTCAGGAAGGATATTAATACATCAGGCATCTAATGTTCTGAAGTACTCATGAAAAAATAGACCCTGATCCCCCACAGAGCCACTGGTCAGGGCTGTTATTTCCATTATTCTAACAAGGTACGTGACTGACTGGAGATGGCACAAAAGGAGGCTGAAGAGCAAGGAAATGTACACAGCATCAGTTCTTGAACACAAAGCTTAAAAGGGTTCCGACCACAACTGTTCCGGCATGTAAACTGGGCCCTTAAGTTACATGGCATCCGTGGTGGTGAACCTCAAAACATTCAGTTCCAATGAGCAGCCAGAGCTCAACCAAACCTCTGTCCTAGAAATCTTGGGAGTTCAGTCCCTTTAGGGTTTGAGTCCCATAACCGCTTTTCCTGCAGGCTGGAAATACAGTGAGAATGGCTATTCTACTGATACTGTGGCTCTTACACTTCCAGATTCAACCAGAAACTGTATGTTTTGGGGAAAGGTTCAGGCCAACTGTTATGTTATATAAATTAGTTTCCCTTGAAAATGTCTGAGGCAGATTAACTGCATGAGAGGAAAGTGGTCTAGAACTTGGCTGCAGGGCAAAATAAAGGTATGCCATACATGGACACTTTCCAAGATAGACTGCAGTGTGTTGGTAATACTGAGATCCACATTGATTCTCCAGCATCTCCCATTATTGTACTGTCCTCAGGCCCATGTATTCTGGCCAGGGAACAGGTGTGGGCCTCTCTCTACTGAGCTATATTTACACACAGTTCTTGCTGTGCTCTGACAGTTTTATGGATTTACAAAAACATGCGATAGACAAGGTGGGATCTAGAGACTTTAATGGGACTAGCTCCATCCTTTAGTGTTATTGAGTGTATTCTCTTTGTAGATAAACTCTACTTTGTCCTGGATGAAGCCATTTTACACCATTAAATTCTGCTAAGACCAACTTTTAGAAGTACTTAGACATTAGAAGAAGCCCCTCGTCGCTGGCAAAATTATTTGTCTGGTCTCGGCGGGGAAGGGGTTGCCCACTTTAGGATGGTTTGCCCTCTTGGGGCGCAAGGAGGGGCAAGTCCCTGCACTGCCCCCTACAGCTCAGGGATTGCATTCCTCTCTGGCCCATGGAAAGGATCAGGGGAACATACTAGTCAAGGAGAGCCTAGCTTTCCCCTAGCGGCTGGTAAAGAAGTGGTATTTGCATATGTAAGCAGGGAAGAAGGCTGTGTGCTTGAGTCAGGAAGGTTCTGGATGTTTAGGACCAGTTGCGTTACATAGGCGTCTAGTGGCTGAACAATATTGCCTTCATTGTCTTATCTATCTTTTTGTTATTTTAAGGCCCACTCTGAGGGTCTTCTCACATAGCCAATCCTCTAAGTAGAATGGTCGGGAAAATGTGATTTCACCCCTTTGCAGGTGGCGCTAAATGGAGGTTGAGATAAAAAGATAACAGGGAATGAAGTGGTCAGATAAAGGGCTCCCCTCCCGTTTTCAGGACATGGTTGTGCCACCCCTGAATCCTTGCCAAGGCAGAAGTCAGGTACAGACCAAACAAAGCCCAGAAAAGTGGAAGGATTGACTGAAACTCACAGAAGACATGAAATGCAGAGATAAGGGTAGAAATTCAGCCAGGTACTTTCGCCTGAACTTAAGCCACTTTTCTTTTTCTTTTAACCCAGTGCCAATGGAGCTTGAAGTGTCTGCAGACCAGGGTTTACAATGGAAAACACGGACAGAGCCAAAGCCCTAACAGCATGGGGTTGTGCTGCTTTGGTGGTGTGGCTCAGAGCACTGTATGAGGAGTATCTGCTAAACAGGAAGGTGGTGTTTCACTGACCAAGAAAGAGATTTGATGGCATTTCTGCATGTAGCTGTGACGTCTTGGCAGGGGGCTAGACTATATGACCCTTGTGGACCCTTCTAAACCTATGGTTCTAAATCAAAGAGAGCATCACTGATGAGTAAATGGAAGCTCCCTTTGGCCTAAAAAGAATGCTCAGCCAAAGGCTATTTCCGCATGGCCAGACCTTTAAAGACCATCTGAAAGGATCTTTTGCCCCTGCTGATTACTGGCCACATAAATGCAGCTGAATGAATCATGTCAACAGAGGCAACAATAAACTAGATTTGTGTAGCTACCAAATTAACCTTAATTAAGGGTTTAAATTTGCCTAGGACTAGGGGCTTTCTGCCTGCATTCATCTATATAACACTGAGTAGCACACATTTGAAAGTAGTCACTTTAAATTGCTCCTCATCCTTCCTTTTGTATATTTTTCCAGATCTCCTAGGCACCTTGAAAATCTCAACCTAAATATATTAAACTGAGTCTAAAGCCACTTATCAGCTCTTGCAATTTTATCATGAGATTGATGCTATTTGGTATTTTCCTTAAAGCTCTAGCGTCTGGAGTCAAGTGATCAGGTGAGAATCTCAGCTTCCATAAGAGTATAAGAACAGCCACACTGGGTCAGACCAAAGCTCCATCTCGCCCAGTGTCCTGTCTTACGACAGTGATCCAGCTCTTGTCACCCATTTTCAGCTTCTGGCAAACAAAGGCTAGGGACACTATCCCTAAAAATGAGTGTCTAGCCCTTCTGGATGTGAAAGAAAGCTTGAAAATGTGACCTGAGTGTACCTAAAGGCTCAGATACCAAAAGATGTAACATATAACAAACCCCACTTTTATTGTTTTTAAAAATCTCATGGTTTTTAAAATCGACCTTATGCTTTTTTGCGGCCTGACTTATGATTTTGGAATGCATGAAGCTGGCAATACTTAGCTTGGAAAGATTATATTTTTATTAGTAAATGTCAGTAAACATTGATTTCACTGTACCCACCCACAAACTGACGAAAAATATTTTCATTGATTGGAAATGTAAGAAAAATGCCCTTGAGAACTTACTAGAGTCCCACCATAATGCATATAAAACATCCCACCATAATGCACATAAAATGTGTTGAAATGCTGGCACTGGTGGAGGTGGGCGCCATTTCCTAGGTAGCTTTCACTTTTTGAATCTCGGCGTCTTCTGTCATTGAATAATTACTGTGTCCCTCTCCCCCAGTTTCATCTAAGTGTGAAATTTTATACCTATAAAAATAGAAAAAAATGCTTAAAAATAAACATAATATCCATTGACATTATAAAAAAAATAAACATTGAATTCTGCCTAGCCTGTATACAGCCCAGTTCTGATCTCACACTCATTGAACACCACAGTACCACACTGGCTTCACTGAAATTCCTGCTAATATCCACTAGTGGAGTGAGATTAAAAGCAGACTCAGGGAGAACACATGATGGTGAGGTGATGTATAAAGGTTTTACTGGCTGCATTATTCACAACTGGCAAGGCTGGGAAAGCCAGAGACAGTTACTCTGCAAACTCCAGTGGTTTCCTAGGGTGCCTAGATCCCAAAGAACCTAGGAAGCTCCTGAAAGCGGGTGAAACAATGAGGACTTGGGTACCTTGCAGCACCCCAAATCTTGGCCAGGATAGCTAACAATCCTGTCTGCTAGGGCCCACATTACAGGGGGCAAGAGAGACAGACCTACAGAGCTCCTAAGAGCAAGGAGCAACAGGGGGAACTGGGGGTGAAGGAAACACAGGAGTGTGCCTAAATAGAGCTTTTCGGGAGTTTTTTGACTAAACACTATTTCATAAGAAAATGCTGATTCATCGAAACTGAAACTTCACAGAAAAGGGCCAGTTTCAATCATCTTTTTTATTTTGAAAAAAATTGGCAAAAAGTTTTGAAATCGTTAAAACCTCTTGTTTCAACACTTTCACAAGAAAAGATTCTGGTTTTTGAGTTTGAAACAACTTTCTGTTTCAAAATTTAATCTATGTGAATGAATAAATAAATAAATACATTTTCAAACGTCAAAATTGTAATAAAACATTTCAAACTTTTTGAAATTAAATGTTTCAACTGATACAAACCAAAATGTGTGGATTTTCTGTTTGTGAAAATTTTTGAGATTTTTGACTTCACCCTGATACCAGTCCAGAATTTTTGAATTCTCAACAATTTTCCCGGGATGGAAAAATCATTTCCCACCTACCTCTACTCCTCAGCTTTGGCCCTTATTTTTTAAGGGAAATTAACAAAGGAAAAAAGAATCTGTTACGTTTAAGTTGCTGTCAACTTATCAGAAAATTTCAATCAAAACCAAACATTTTCAATTAATTATTCTGAGAAAATTCATTGTTTTCCATTAGATTTATTAAGTGGATCACGATCTAAAATAAATCTCTCGTTTGTCACCATTTCCCAAGCACTCTAAGGGTATGTCTACACTATGAAATTAGGTCGAATTTATAGAAGTCGGTTTTGTAGAAAGCGGTTTTATACAGTTGATTGTGTGTGTCCCCACACAAGTGCTCTAAGTGCATGTAGTCGGCGGAGTGTGTCCACAGTACCGAGGCAACCGTCGACTTCTGGAGCGTTGCACTGTGGGTAGCTATCCCACAGTTCCCACAGTCTCCACCACCCATTTGAATTCTGGGTAGAAATCTCAGTGCCTGATGGGGCTAAAACATTGTCGCGGGTGGTTCTGGGTACATATCTTCAGGCCCCCGTTCCCTCCCTCCCTCCATGAAAGCAAGGGCAGACATTGTTTTGCGCCTTTTTTCTTGAGTTACCTGTGCAGATGCCATACCACGGCAAGCATGGAGCCCGCTCAGCTAACCGTCACCGTATGTCTCCTGGGTGCTGGCAGACGTGGTACTGCATTGCTACACAGCAGCAGTTAATTGCCTTTTGGCAGCAGACAGTGCAGTATGACTGGTAGCCGTCGTCGACGTAGTCCTGGGTGCTCTTTTAATCGGGCGCCTGGGCAAACATGGGAGTGACTCAGCCAGGTCATTTCCCTTGTTTCGTCTCATGGCGATTCAGTCCTACCGGCAGTGCGCTGTCTTTTAACCTCCAGCCAGCAGAAGACGAGGGCCAGTCATCATACTGCACCATCTTCTGCCGAGCACCCAGGAGATGACGATGGCTAGTGGTCGTACTGCACAGTCTGCTGCCAGCAAGATGTATAAAGATAGATGAAGTGGCTCAAAACAAGAAATAGACCAGATTTGTTTTGTATTCATTTTCTCCTCCTTCCCTCTGTGAAATCAACGGCTTGCTAAACCCCGTTTTGAGTTCTATCCTTGAGGGGGCCATTCAGTTTCTCGCAAAGCCACCCCCTTTGTTGATTTTAATTCCCTGTAAGCCAACCCTGTAAGCCATGTCGTCAGTTGCCCCTCCCTCCGTAAGGGCAACGGCAGACAATCGTTCCGCGCCTTTTTTCTGTACAGACGCCATACCATGGCAAGCATGGACCCCGCTCAGATCACTTTGGCAATTAGGAGCACATTAAACACCACACGCATTATCCAGCAGTATATGCAGCACCAGAACCTGGCAAAGCAATACCAGGTGAGTAGGTGACGTCAGCGCAGTGACGTGAGTGATGAGGGCATGGACACAGACTTCTCTCAAAGCAGGGGCCCTGGCAATGTGGGCATCATAGTGCTAATGGGGCAGGTTCATGCGGTGGAATGCCAATTCTGGGCTCGGGAAACAAGCACAGACTGGTGGGACCTCATAGTGTTGCAGATCTGGGACGATTCCCAGTGGTTGCGAAACTTTCACATGCGTAAAGGCACTTTCATGGAACTTTGTGACTTGCTTTCTCCTGCCCTGAGGCACAAAAATACCAAGATGAGAGCAGCCCTCAAAGTTGAGAAGCGAGTGGCAATAGCCCTTTGGAAGCTTGCAACGCCAGACAGCTACCGGTCAGTCGGGAATCAATTTGGAGTGGGCAAATCTACTGTGGGGGCTGCTGTAATGCAAGTACCCAACGCAATCAAAGATCTGCTAATATCAAGGGTAGTGACCTTGGGAAATGTGCAGGTCATAGTGGATGGCTTTGCTGCAATGGGATTCCCTAACTGTGGTGGGGCCATAGACGGAACCCATATCCCTATCTTGGCACCAGAGCACCAAGCCAGCGAGTACATAAACCGCAAGGGATACTTTTCAGTAGTGTTGCAAGCACTGGTGGATCACAAGGAACATTTCACCAACATCAACGTGGGATGGCCGGGAAAGGTACATGACGCTCGCATCTTCAGGAACTCTGGTCTGCAAGAAGGCACTTTATTCCCAGACCAGAAAATAACCGTTGGGGACGTTGAAATGCCTATATGTATCCTTGGGGACCCAGCCTACCCCTTAATGCCATGGCTCATGAAGCCGTACACAGGCAGCCTGGACAGTAGTCAGGAGCTGTTCAACTACAGGCTGAGCAAGTGCAGAATGGTGGTAGAACGTGCATTTGGACGTTTAAAAGCGCACTGGCGCAGTTTACTGACTCGGTTAGACCTCAGCGAAACCACTATTCCCACTGTTATTACTGCTTGCTGTGCGCTCCACAATATCTGTGAGAGTAAGGGGGAGACGTTTATGGCGGGGTGGGAGGTAGAGGCAAATCGCCTGGCTGCTGGTTTCACACAGCCAGACACCAGGGCGGTTAGAAGAGCACAGAAGGATGCGGCGCGCATCAGAGAAGCTTTGAAAACCAGTTTCATGACTGGACAGGCTATGGTGTGAAAGTTCTGTTTGTTTCTCCATGATGAAACCCACCGCCCCTTGGTTCACTCTACTTCCCTGTAAGCTAACCACCCTCCCCTCCTCCCTTCGATCACCGCTTGCAGAGGCAATAAAGTCTTTGTTGCTTCACATTCATGCATTCTTTATTCATTCATCACACAAATAGGGGGATAACTACCAAGGTAGCCCAGGAGGGGTGGTGGAGGAGAGAAGCACCAGGAGGGGTGGTGGTGGAGGAGGGAAGGACAAGGCCACACAGCACTTTAAAAGTTTAAAACTTTAAAACTTATTGAATGTCAGTCTTCTGTTGCTTGGGCAATCCTCTGGGGTGGAGTGGCCGGGTGGCCGGAGGCCCCCCCACCACATTCTTGGGTGTCTGGGTGAGGAGGCTATGGAACCTGGGGAGGAGGGCGGTTGGTTACACAGGGGCTGTAGCGGTGGTCTGTGCTCCTGCTGACTTTCCTGCAGCTCAACCACACGCTGGAGCATATTGGTTTGATCCTCCAGCAGCCTTAGCATTGAATCCTGCCTCCTCTCATCACGCTGCCACCACCTTTCAGCTTCAGCCCTCTCTTCAGCCTGCCACTTACTCTCTTCAGCCCGCCACCTCTCCTCCCGGTCATATTGTGCTTTCCTGAACTCTGACATTGTCTGCCTCCATGCATTCGTCTGTGCTATGTCAGTGTGGGAGGACAGCATGAGCTCAGAGAACATTTCATCACGAGTGCGTTTCTTTCACCTTCTAATCTTCACTAGCCTCTGGGAAGGAGAAGATCCTGTGATCCTTGAAACACATGCAGCTGGTGGACAAAAAAAAAAGAGGCAGTGGTATTTAAAAAGACACATTTTCTAGAACAATGGCTACACTCTTTCACAGTAAACCTTGCTGTTAACATTACATTCACAGCACATGTGCTTTCATTCCAAGATCGCATTTTGCCTCCCCCTACCACGTGACTAGCCGCTCACCCCACCCCCCCGCCATGGCTAACAGCGGGGAACATTTCTGTTCAGCCACAGGCAAACAGCCCAGCAGGAACGGGCACCTCTGAATGTCCCCTTAAGAAAAGCACCCTATTTCAACCAGGTGACCATGAATGATATCACTCTCCTGAGGATAACACAGAGAGATAAAGAACGGATGTTGTTTGAATGCCAGCAAACATACACTGCAATACTTTGTTCTACAATGATTCCCGAGTATGTGCTACTGGCCTGGAGTGGTAAAGTGTCCTACCATGGTAGGTGGAATAAGGCGAAACCTTTTGCAAAGGCTTTGGGAGTACATCCAGGAGAGCTGCAAATGCCAGGGCAAATTAATCATTAAACATGCTTGCTTTTAAACCATGTATACTATTTTAAAAGGTACACTCACCAGAGGTCCCTTCTCCACATGGCAGGTCCGGGAGGCAGCCTTGGGTGGGTTCCGGGGGGACTGCCTCCAGGTCCAGGGTGAGAAACAGTTCCTGGCTGTCGGGAAAACCGGTTTCTCCGCTTGCTTGCTGTGGGCTATCTACAACTTCATCATCATCATCTTCCTCGTCCCCAAAACCTGCTTCTGTGTTGCCTCCATCTCCATTGAAAGGAGTCAAACAACACGGCTGGGGTAGTGATGGCTGAACCCCCTAAAATGGCATGCAGCTCATCATTGAAGCGGCATGTTTGGGGCTCTGACCCGGAGGGGCCGTTTGCCTCTCTGGTTTTCTGGTAGGCTTGCCTCAGCTCCTTAAATTTCACGCGGCATTGCTTCAGGTCCCTGTTATGGCCTCTGTCCTTCATGCCCTGGGAGATTTTGACAAAGGTTTTGGCATTTCGAAAACTGGAATGGAGTTCTGATAGCACGGATTCCTCTCCCCATACAGCGATCAGATCCTGTACCTCCCATTCGGTCCATGCTGGAGCTCTTTTGCGATTCTGGGACTCCATCATGGTCACCTCTGCTGATGAGCTCTGGCCAGCGTGGCAAGCTGCAGGTGACCATGCAAACAGGAAATTGAAATTCAAAAGTTTGCGGGCCTTTTCCTGTCTACCTGGCCAGTGCATCTGAGTTGAGAGTGCTGTCCAGAGCGGTCACAATAGAGCACTCTGGGATAGCTCCCGGAGGCCAATACCGTCTAATTGCGTCCACAGTACCCCAAATTCGACCCGGCAAGGCCGATTTAAGAGCTAATCCACTTGTCAGAGGTGGATTAAGGAAATTGATTTTAAGAGCCCTTTAAGTCGAAAAAAAGGGCTTCATCGTGTGGACGGGTGCAGGTTTACATCGATTTAATGCTGCTAAATTCGACCTAAACTCCTAGTGTAGACCAGGGCTTTAGGTGCGAATTTAAAGAGGATTAGTTAAACTACATTAAACCCCAGTGTGGACACTCTCATTCAGTATTAAAGTGGCC
Organism: Chelonia mydas; assembly: GCF_015237465.2. Taxonomy (NCBI): domain Eukaryota; kingdom Metazoa; phylum Chordata; order Testudines; family Cheloniidae; genus Chelonia; species Chelonia mydas. The sequence continues at coordinate 4,638,497 of NC_057852.1, read as the reverse complement.
TTAATTCAGTTTAATTAAGTGTCACCATGTTGACAAGCCCTTAATTAATATTAAAGCTGAAACATCAGTATGCCAAATAAACTTAGTTAAACACACCCTAAGTATTTCAAAGTAAAGAAAGTAACATGACATGAAATTTAAGCATGACAGATAAATATTCAAATACCCTCATTATTCAGTCCATGCACAATATCATGTTTCACATTTCCGAAATAACCTTAAATCTGCCCTACCTCCCCCCAAGCCAGAAGCCCTTTGACACCCACACCTCACCAGGTTTATAGTCTGAGTCCCCTGGATGATGCCTCTGTGGGGCTAAATGAGGATGACTAAATTGAGTGCTCCACATAAGCAGAAGGGAGAAACTCACCCCAGTGTCTTAGAATATATGCATGCCGTCCAGGATGGGGTGCTGTAACAAGAGAGGCTATAGGCTGCAGTAGGAGTCCTGGCAATTCCCACAGCACTGTCTCTACCGCTCCACACAGCAACAGCACTGAGTACAGCATCTGGGAAACAGCAAAGGCAGATGTGATGTGTTGGAGGGCACTAACAAATATATTAAATACCACTCACCTGAGTACAGAGCCTTAGGGCACCACTGCCTACTGACAACCTACTGCTAGGCTGAAATTGAGCATTTATCCCTTCTCTTCCTTTCCTGGAGTTTACCAGTTGCTGATCCAAGTGTCCTGTTCTCCTTACACAGTGTACATAACATGAAGGAAGCACATAGGCCGAGTGGGGTCCAAATAAGCATGTTTACTAACTATATGCACCATGCCAGGTCATACACACACTTCTCTTCTGGCAGGGTCTGTTGCCTTCTGAAACATAGAAGATGCTGAGGGCCACTAGCAGGCCCACAAATTATTTAAAGAGACACTATCCAATTCCTATACACTACGTACATGACAAGTGTGTCCCTAATAGTCTCTTTAAGGAGGGACTCTGTCAAAGGCTTTTTAAAAGTCCAAAAAACTATATCAACTGCCTTTAACTAATAGTTTGCTGACATGCTCAGAAAATTCTAGTAGGATGGGGACACGTGATTTTCCTTTGCAAAAGCCATGCTGGTTTTACCTGGTCATATCAGGTTTATCTAAGTGTCTCTTCAATTATGGTTTCAACCAGTTTACCTGGCTCTGAGGTAAGGCACACTAGTCTGTAATTCCCTGGATCACCTAGCATTCTCTTTAAAGATAAGCACATTTACTGTCCTCACAACATTGGCACAATAGCTGACTGTAATGACAGGTTGCACGTTTCCTATATTTACGGTCTTCCAGAACTTCCGAAAGTTCCATCTTGTCCTGGTGCCTTTTTGCTCTGTAATCAGTTTGTTTCTTTCAACACCTCAATCCATGACACTGCCCCTTCTTAACTACTTGGCAAAAGTAGTTCTAGGATAACTATTTCCCCAACATCCTCTGTAGTGAAGAATAGTGCACAGAAATCCATTGATTTTTCTGCAACATCCTCATCCTCTTTAAGTTCTCTTTATTTCCTGGTAGCTTCTGATATATTAAAAAAATATGTAGATAGAGGCATGGAGTTTAAGGCCAGAGGGACCATTAAGTCTGACCTCCTGTACGTCACAGGCCACCAACACCACCCAGCACCCGCACATGAAAACCAACTACCGAAATTAGACCAAAGTATTACAGCCCTCAGGACAGAGAATAAGAGGGATTGAGGGGTGCTCAGGCCTGAGGCCCTCTCAGTGGAAGGGAAATGATTAAGTGAGATACACCCAGATAATCGTGGCAAGTGACCCGCACACCGCAGAGGAAAGTTAAGCCCCCAATATCACTGCCAATTGACCTGGGAGAAAATTCCTTTCTGACCCCACCCATGATGATTAGTTAGACCCTGAGCATGTGAGCAAGAACCAGCCCGCCAAGCACGTGAGAGAGAGACTACTCAGTGCCACCTCAGAGCCCTGGCCCTCCCTGTCCAATGTCCCATCCCTGATGCTTCAGAAGAAGGAGATAAAAAACCCTCCCAGAATGCACTGGGGGGAATCCCTTGCTGACCCCTACCTGTGGCCAGCTGACACTCCGAAGCATGAGCTTTAGGAACATCAGACATAAACCGGATGCTCACCCCACCATCACAAGCAACCTTGTCATACAGTGCCACTCATGAATGTGTCCAACTCTCTCTTCAAACTAATTAAGTTGTTTGCCCCTATTGGGGAACAATTGAATACAGTTAAATATCCTGAACTAAATTAAAATAAAAGCACCTCAAAAATGGAACAGGTAAAAGTACTGACAAGGTCCTTTTCATAACTTACAAACACAATGCTGGACTTTGCATAGAAAGTCCCCTAAAAGCCCACGTTTGAAGCAGATAAAGAAAATATTGACATATTATGGTCACAGCACTATCTAAACCCCCTTGTCGCACCCACATATAGACTAAGGGGCACGATAATACACACATAGTGAATTATGATACTGAAATATAAAGATGGAGAATTGCAGAATAGTAAGATTAAGAGCCTTGTTAGTTATATTTTAATAATTTATAATTATGGATAGTGAATGAGTTCAGATATAGGCCAAAGCCTCAGTCTAACTTGGTCTGGCATGCATGTTGCTTTGCCAGCTTTCCTCTTACATAGATTTGTTTAAATAATGCTACTGCTGACAGGACAAAGGGGATGTTTTGTTTATGCAACATGGGGTGCTGGAAAATTCTAGATAAAATGAAATGTTAATTAGTATGATAAATACACAGACCGAGAATGCTAAAAGTCCCTTTTACTGGGAAAAATAAGGGAAAACTGGCATGAAAACATAGTGACATGAAAATTGTATAAACAGCGAAAATTGTGTAAATTGAAGCTTGCACATGTGTATTGTACAGGTTATATATGATAAATGTTTAACGTTGATTGGAGAAAAGTTAATGAATATGTAATATGGAAATGTATGAGAATTCACGTAAAGGGGGCCCAAGTTGGAGAAATACCAGACCAGAAACTAAAGCAATGAGACTGATGAACCAGACCAGGGATCTGTGACGTTGCACTCTATATGTTTATGGAAATATGCTTATGAGTTTGTGGAATATGCTTTATGCTAGATATGCCATGTAACATATCTTTGCAAAGGTTATGATCTACTGAATATATTCATCCTATTTGAATGCACGTATCATTCTTATATTTGAAGTTATGAGCTTTGTCTCTGTGCTTGTATTTGAAGTGTTTGCTGTGGGAGGTCTAGCCAACATATTGTGAAGGGACTGTTCAAGTAATTGGGAGTACTTAACTAACAATGGACTTTGGGAGACGTCAATCCACATCTGAGCTTTCCTGGGAACATTGAAACTAACATGTAAACAATGGCACTGGCCTGCAAAAAGCTGAATCATTCAAGGACATGTGACTTGCCCATGTGTCTACAAACTCCATCTTGTTGTTGTGACTTTGCACAGAAGAACAAAGGGGTTTCCGCCCACAAGAGAGAGAATATAAAAGGCCCTGGAAGCCTCTCCATTTTTGTCTTCAGCTGGCTCAGGAGTTGGCCTCTCCATCCCAAAGAGGTGCCTGAAAGAAACTGGAACAAAGGAGAGTAACTGCGGGGGTTCAAGTGATTGCTGAACCCAGGCCATAAACTACAATGTTGGTCTGAAAAGGATTGTATCTTAAATAACATCTAGGGTGAGAAGTTGGTATTCATAACTAAATCCTCAGTGTATTAAGTTAGCCTTTAGAGTAACAGCCGTGTTAGTCTGTATTCGTAAAAAGAAAAGGAGTACTTGTGGCACCTTAGAGACTAACCAGTTTATTTGAGCATGAGCTTTCGTGAGCTACAGCTCACTTCATCGGATGCATAGCATATGCTATGCTATGATGCATATGCTATGCATCCGATGAAGTGAGCTGTAGCTCACGAAAGCTCATGCTCAAATAAACTGGTTAGTCTCTAAGGTGCCACAAGTACTCCTTTTCTTTTTAAGTTAGCCTTGTGTATTTTGATTTATTTTACTGAGTAACTTACCTTGTTCTGTCTGTAATTACTTGAAACCACTTAAATTCTACTTTTTATACTTAATAAAAATCACTTTTGTTTATTAATTAACCCAGAATAAGTAATTAATACCTGGGGGAGCAAACAGCTGTGCATATCTCTCTATCAGTGTTATAGAGGGCGGACAATTTATGAGTTTACCCTGTATATGCTTTATACAGAGTAAAATGCATTTATTTGGGGTTTGGATCCCATTGGGAGCTGGGTGTCTGGGTGCTGGAGACAGGAGCACTTGCTAAGCCATTTTCAGTTAACTCTGCAGCTTTGGGGGCGTGGGTCAGACCCTGGGTCTGTGTTGCAGCAGGCTAGCATGTCTGGCTCAACCAGGCAGGGTTCTGGCAGCAAAAACGGGCTCAGAGGTAGTCTCCGCACATCAGGTGAGAGTCCCAAGGAGGTATCTTTGATGGAACCCATCACAGGATCAGAGGCTGTGACAACCATTGAAATGCAGAAGAGCTTCCCAGTATTCTGAAACTGGGGAACTGGGGCCCCTACTTGTTCCATCTTATCTGTTTATTGTCTTGCATATATTTATATATACTGTATATATTTCCAGACACTATAAGTAACAACAGTTGTGTCTGAAAATTGGGTGGACTTGTGACTCAGTTTTCCAGTTTACCTTCCCAACACCTCCACAAAATCTATTGTGAGGCTATTCCAGAACCTCACCTCTCAGAAGAATAGAAGCAGCCTTTTAATATCCAGCCTGATTTTGTTCATGGCCAGTTTATGTCCATCTGTTCTTGTGCCAGCATTGTCCTTTAGCTTAAATAGCTCTTCAACCTCCCTGGCATTCCTCCCCACTCACCCACCCTCCCTAATCCTCGATGTATTTATAGAGAGCTATCAGACTGCATTTTGCTAGGCTAAACAAGCCAAGCTCTTCCAGTCTCCTTTCCTGAGATAGGCCTTCTGTTCTCCTGATTATCCTAGTAGCTCTTTCCTGCAACAGTTCCAGTTTAATTTCATCTTTCCTGAACAGGTGTGAACAGAATTGTGTACAGCACTCCCAATGCGCTTTTACCCGTGCCTTGTACAACGGCATTAATACTAATCTATGCCTTGCCTGATACATCCTAGGATCACATTTTCCCTTTCCACAGCCGCATCACATAGTCATCCCACACACTCAGGTCTCCCTCCTGCTCTGTGCCTTGCAATTGATGAGCCCCCAACTTATAGCAGAAATTCTTATTCTTAGAATTTAAGTGCATAACCTTGCACTTTGTACTATAAGTTTCATCCCATTTCTGTCACTCCTGTCTGCAAGGTCTCTATATCTTCCTGTATAATATTCCTATCCTCCTCTCTATTGACAATGCCTCAGCTTTGCATCATCAGCAAATTTTCATTAGCGCACTCCTACTTTTTGTGCCAAAGTCATTAACGAAAATCTTGATTAACATTGGTTCTAAGACTGATCCCTGAGGAACTCCACTAGTAACCTTCCTCCAGTCTGATAATTCACCTTTCAGCACAACCCATTGCCTTCTCCCCTTTAGCCAATCCCTTATCTGCTTTACAATACTTGTACTGAGGACCCATCTTTCCTAATTTAACTAATGATTTCCCTTGTGGTACCATTTCAAATACTTTACTGAAGTGCTAGTATATTAGATCTACTGCATTTCCCGTATCTAAAAAAATCAGTTATTTTCTCCAAGAAGGAAATCAGGTTAGTAATGGCAGACCTACCTTGGGTAAACCCATGTTACATTATATCTCTTACCATCTATCTCTGAATTTAATTATCCTTTCCTTCACAATTTGTTCTAAAACCTTGCATATGACTGAGGTCAGACTAACAACTCTGTAATTGCCCGGATCACATTTTTTCCCTTTCTTAAATATAGGTACGACATTAGCTATTCTCCAGTTGTATGGTCCTACCTGCAAAGAGATAGATGTATTAAAAATCCTTGCTACTAGACTAGCAATCTCATGTGCCATGTCTTTCAGTATTCTGGGATGGAAATTATGCGATTCCCCCTAATTTGAGTGCAGTAAATTTTTTAAGCTTTTCTTCCACCTCAGATGTCGTCATTTCAATATCTAGGCAGTCATTTGAATCAGCCATGCTGCCTTCAGGTACAATGTTCCATATTATCATCCTTATTGAAAACCAAGGCCATAGCTAAATAATCCTTAAACTCCTTCCCATCCACACTGGGGAGTGGCCCAACCTTAGCCTTCTTTATTCTTTTTTTTATTTATATAACTAAAAAACCTCTGATTATGTATTTATATTTCATAAAAATGATTTGTCTTCAGCTATTTTTTCACTCTTAGCCCCATAACTGCCATCTTACATTTTACCTGCTTCTTCTGTTTGCTTCATTTGCTGGATTCCCATTTTCTGAAGGAAACCTCTTTGGCCCAAAGTCCCTCTTGTATCTTGCCATTTAACCAAACTGGTGAGTGTCCTTGCCCTCTTGCTTCCTGTTTTGGTTTGGAGCACACAGCCGTCTGTTACTCGATTAGGATATATTTAAACACTCCCTGTGCTGACTCTAAGAGTCTCAGGGCTGGTCAGCACTGAAAACTTACATTGGCATAGCTACGTCTCTCAGGGGTGTGAAAAATGCACAACCCTGCAAGACATAGTGAAGCTGACATAGCCCCCAGGGTAGACAATGTTAGGCTGATGGAGGAATTCTTCCTCAATTTCTTTTCTGCCATCTCCTAGCATAAACAACAGCCCCCCATCCCGCAAATCATAGAATCATAGAATATCAGGGTTAGAAGGGACCTCAGGAGGTCATCTAGTCCAACCCCCTGCTCAAAGCAGGACCGATCCCCAATTAAATCATCCCAGCCAGGGCTTTGTCAAGCCTGACCTTAAAAACTTCTAAGGAAGGAGATTCCACCACCTCCCTAGGTAAAGCATTCCAGTGTTTCACCACCCTCCTAGTGAAAAAGTTTTTCCTAATATCCAACCGAAATCTCCCCCACTGCAACTTAAAACCATTACTCCTTGTTCTGTCATCTGCTACCACTGAGAACAGTCTAGAACCATCCTCTTTAGATCCCCCTTTCAGGTAGTTGAAAGCAGCTGTCAAATCCCCCCTCATTCTTCTCTTCTGAAGACTAAACATCCCCAGTTCCCTCAGCCTCTCCTCATAAGTCATGTGTTCCAGTCCCCTAATCATTTTTGTTGCCCTCCGCTGGACTCTTTCCAATTTTTCCACATCCTTCTTGTAGTGTGGGGCCCAAAACTGGACACAGTACTCCAGATGAGGCCTCACCAATGTCGAATAGAAGGGAACGATCACGTCCCTCGATCTGTGGGCAATGCCCCTACTTATACATCCCAAAATGCCATTGGCCTTCTTGGCAACAAGGGCACACTGTTGACTCATATCCAGCTTCTCGTCCACTGTAACCTCAAGGTCCTTTTCTGCAGAACTGCTGCCGAGCCATTCGGTCCCTTGTCTGTAGCGGTGCATGGGATTCTTCCATCCTAAGTGCAGGACTCGGCATTTGTCCTTGTTGAACCTCATCAGATTTCTTTTGGCCCAATCCTCCAATTTTCCCAGGTCCCTCTGTATCCTATCCCTACCCTCCAGCGTATCTACCACTCCTCCCAGTTTAGTGTCATCTGCAAACTTGCTGAGGGTGCAATCCACACCATCCTCCAGATCATTTATGAAGATATTGAACAAAACCGGCCCCAGGACTGACCCCTGGGGCACTCCACTTGATACCGGCTGCCAACTAGACATGGAGCCATTGATAACTACCCGTTGAGCCCGACAATGTAGCCAGCTTTCTATCCACCTTATAGTGCATTCATCCAGCCCATACTTCTTTAACTTGCTGACAAGAATACTGTGGGAGACTGTGTCAAAAGCTTTGCTAAAGTCAAGGAACAACACGTCTACTGCTTTCCCTTCATCCACAGAGCCAATTATCTCGTCATAGAAGGCAATTAGATTAGTCAGGCATGACTTGCCCTTGGTGAATCCATGCTGACTGTTCCTGATCATTTTCCTCTCCTCTAAGTGCTTCAGAATTGATTCCTTGAGGACCTGCTCCATGATTTTTCCAAGGACTGAGGTGAGGCTGACTGGCCTGTAGTTCCCAGGATCCTCCTTCTTCCTTTTTTTAAAGATGGGCACCACATTAGCCTTTTTCCAGTCATCTGGGACCTCCCCTGATCGCCATGAGTTTTCAAAGATAATGGCCAATGGCTCTGCAACCACATCCGCCAACTCCTTTAGCACTCTTGGATGCAACGCATCTGTCCCCATGGACTTGTGCTCGTCCAGCTTTTCTAAATAGTCCAGAACCACTTCTTTCTCCACAGGGGGCTGGTCACCTCCTCCCCATGCTGTGCTGCCCAGTGCAGCTGTCTGGGAGCTGACCTTGTTCGTGAAGACAGAGGCAAAAAAAGCATTGAGTACATTAGCTTTTTCCACATCCTCTGTCACTAGGTTGCCTCCCTCATTTAGTAAGGGGCCCACACTTTCCTTGACTTTCTTCTTGTTGCTAACATACCTGAAGAAACCCTTCTTGTTACTCTTAACATCTCTTGCTAGCTGCAACTCCAGGTGTGATTTGGCCTTCCTGATTTCACTCCTGCAAGCCCGAGCAATACTTTTATACTCATCCCTGGTCATTTGTCCAATCTTCCACTTCTTGTAAGCTTCTTTTTTGTATTTAAGAGCAGCAAGGATTTCACTGTTAATCCAAGCTGGTTGCCTGCCATATTTACTATTCTTTCTACACATCGGGATGGTTTGTCCCTGTAACCTCAACAAGGATTCTTTAAAATACAGCCAGCTCTCCTGGACTCCTTTCCCCCTCATGTTATTCTCCCAGGGGATCTTGCCCATCAGTTCCCTGAGGGAGTCAAAGTCTGCTTTTCTGAAGTCCAAGGTCTGTATTCTGCTGCTCTCCTTTCTTAGGATCCTGAACTCGACCATTTCATGGTCACTGCCTCCCAGGTTCCCATCCACTTTTGCTTCCCCTACTAATTCTTCCCAGTTTGTGAGCAGCAGGTCAAGAAGAGCTCTGCCCCTAGTTGGTTCCTCCAGCACTTCCACCAGGAAATTGTCCCCTACATTTTCCAAAAACTTCCTGGATTGCCTGTGCACCGCTGTATTGTTCTCCCAGCAGATATCAGGGTCATTGAAGTCTCCCATGAGAACCAGGGCCTGCGATCTAGTAACTTCTGCGAGTTGCCGGAAGAAAGCCTCTTCCACCTCATCCCCCTGGTCTGGTGGTCTATAGTAGACTCCCACCACGACATCACCCTTGTTGCTCACACTTCTAAACTTAATCCAGAGACTCTCAGACTCTTAATCCTGAGACTCTTAATCCAGAGACTCTCTCAGATCTGGCCAGTGTTCTGTGCCAGGAGCCTGGCTCCACTTTGGCCTAAGTGGAACCAATTCCACTGTATGAGCTCTTCTATCCTTAAATGTTCCCCAGTACTGCCTCCTCTTTACACCATCTCTCCTCCCATGCACTGAGACCCTGCACACTCGCTGTCTAACTGACCTCACAGAGTGAGCCTGGCATCTAACACAACCCAGGACCTCTTGTGTGGTTTCTAGGGAAACCTTGAGATATCCTTATATACATCTCAGGCCTCAGACTGTAGCTAAGGAAACTATGACGGCAGCAGGAACAGACTTTTTCCAGCCACCATCCCCAGAAGTTCCTTGGAGGGATGGCCACCCGTCAGACACTGAAGATCCCAGGCGGGGCCTATCTCTTTCCCCAAAGACCAAGCAGAGCCCAGAAAGCCCAAGAAGACCTGCAGTGATTCAAAAAAAGTAAGGAGGAGCCACATGTGTGCTGGGAAGAAGGGTGTAGCTGGAAGGAATTACATACTGACTGAGATGCTGCATTCTGACCATACAATTTAACCTTGATGCCTCATGGAAAATCCCTTGACTAAGTTGCTTTTGATAATGACTGACTATAATACAGACAGCTTCCCAAACACAGGAGATCTTGGTGTCATGATTCATTCCTCAGGAGATGGTATTTTCCATTTACCCCATCATCACCATTTTGGGGAGAAGAGATGGTTGAGTTTTTGTACTGGAGCAGGTAGGTAGCCATATAGTATGTTTATAAACACATATTGAACTTATCCTATTCTAGTGCCGTACACTTGTGTATTTACATTCCATGTTTTTTGCAAACAGAACACTGAATCATAGAATCAGAGAAGATTAGGGTTGGAAGAGACCTCAGGAGGTCATCTAGTCCAACCCCTGCTCAAAGCAGGACCAACCCCAACTAAATCATCCCAGCCAGGACTTTGTCAAGCCGGGCCTTAAAAACCTCTAAGGATGGAGATTCCACCATCTCCCTAGGTAACCCATTCCAACGCTTCACCACCCCCCTAGGGAAACAGTTTTTCCTACTATCCAACCTAGACCTTCCTCACTGCAACTTGAGACCATTGCTCCTTGTTCTGTCATCTGCCATCACTGAGAACAGCCTAGCTCCATGCTCTTTGGAACCCTGCTTCAGGTAGTTGAAGGCTGCTATCAAATCCCCCCTCACTCTTCTCTTCTGCAGACTGGCTTAAAGCCTTTTCAGGAGTCTGTAGGCTTTGCATCTATACACCTGCTGAAGCATGCAAACTTTTTAAAATCCATAACCCCTCCCTATGGTCTTAACAGTGTAGAACCATATTCACTATGGCGTTACTTAAGTTTTATACTGGAGTGACACTGAAGTTGATGGAGTCACATAGGCATAGAGCTGGAGTGGAGGATCTGCCTCCTTAAAATTTCATAGCTTTCTAAAGTTTGGGTTTTACAAAACAAACAAACTTATGCCATGACACCAAAAAGCACTTCACAATTGCTAGGCACCTGGTCAGCTGTGACTGCATCTTAGTATAGTAATTATAGTCATTTCACTCTTACTTATCTGAGTACCTAACCCTAAGCAACCATTTTAGCGTTTTATCCTGCCATCCATCACCATGGTATCTTAATGCATTCCACATAAAATCTATAGCAATGGTAATGTCCCTCATGGACTTCATGCAGTCTCCTGGCTCCCTTCCCTTTGGGGGATAAAGCCTCTACTTGGGGGTTTGTTTCCTCCCTCTTTGTTTGTTGTACCCATGTCTTGCAGGGTTGTGCTAAAACTGTAAGCTCTTTGGGGTAGGGACTGTCTTTTATGTATTACACGCGTGCAGCACAATGGGACCGTGATCACTAACTGGGGCCTCGAGGTACTAATTCCATATGAATAATAATACTTTTTAAATTCTAATTGTGTCTTTTATAGTTTTTTCCATGGTGACACGGGTATTTTCTCAAACTTTGCAACAGTTTAACAATGGAAATTATATAAATTTGCCCCGAACGACATAGAGCTGGACAGATATGATCTCAAGTTACACCAAAGTAAATCTTGAGTACAGGGCCTAATTCAAAGCTCATTGACTGCAATGGGCATATTTCCATTGAATTCTAGGGGCTTTGGATCTGGCTCTATGGCCCAACTGCTCAAAATTATTTACGTGCCTATCTCCCATTGATTTCAATGGGAGTTAGGTGCCTAAATACCACTGAAGATCTGGGCCTAACTCCACTGAAATTGGTAGTTACCTGAGATTTACCCAAGATCAGAATCAGTTGCCCGGTACTTGACTTTGTTTTGGAGATAGAATAAAAGCTCTTAATTGCTGGTGGAAGGTTAATTCCATTGTAGAATTAACTGGAATTATTTACATATCTAATATCAAAATCCAGAAAGTTCGTGGGATAAAGCACACCAAAGGAGGACCTTCTTTAATAAGAGGATTCTTGATTATTCTGCTATTGAAATGGAAGATTAAAGGAGTGCAACCGAATATTTTGAACACCACAGTGATTACACAGAGGAATTTATATGCTCCGGGAAGTCTCTAAATCATTCTTTGTGGCATTTGCATTCTCATTATCATCTTCCTAGTTGACTCATGTTTGCAAAATTATTTGCCTGCCCTTTTTAAAGAAGGTCTTTTTGTGGATTTATTTAGTTCTGTAATTGAGCTGGTTTTATGCCTTTCTCTTTATTCATAAAATAATAAAACATTTAAATCTCTAGGTTTAAAATCATTCCTCTTCAGCTACTGTAGAATTCCCCAAGCTGCTCTTTTCAATCAGAGGAGAATGTTATCATTAATTATTATGAATTAAGATCTAGTATTATTTAAGTGCTCCATTACCACAAGAACTGGTCAACTTATTCATTAGAAATAGATCCTCGGCTGGTGTAGATTGGCATCGCTCAATTGATTTTAATGATGCCTGCCACTTTACATCGGCAGAGAATCCAGCCTTTGCAAACAAAACTGACTTTTACAAATGCTTTTCTTATCTGTAATTGTTCAAATAGTTTGTGCACTCAGATACTACAGTGATAGGCACCAATATGAGAACATTAAGATAAATTCATACTGTTTAGCCCAGTGGTTCTCAACCAGGGGTCTGGGGCCCCCTCGGGGGGGCCGTGAGCAAGTTTCAGGGGGTCTGCCAAGCAGGACCAGTGTTAGACTTACTGGGGCCCAGGGCAGAAAGCTGAAGCTCCGCTGCGCAGGGCTGAAGCCAGGGACCCTGCACCCTGCCACCTGGGGCTAAAGCTGAAGCCTGAGCAATGTAACTTTTCAGGGCCCCCTGTGGCATGGGGCCCAGGGCAATTGCCCTGCTTGCTATTCTCTAACGCTGGCCCTGGCTTTTATATGCAGAAAAACAGTTTTGGGGGCACTGGTGGGTCGTGGAGTTTTTACAGCATGTTGGGGGGGCCTCAGAAAGAAAAAGGTTGAAAACCGCTGGTTTAGCCTATGGGTTGTTCACACAGTGTTGAATTCAGCTGTTCACTGTTTTCAATCTATGGTGTGTGATTTATTGCTAAGTCTTGCAATGGCTAACTTTTAGGCTCCCTGCTGCCTCCTGGAATTCACAACCCCAACTTAGGCACCCAGGCTCTTTGTACAATGCATGGGAAAAATTAGGGGCCTAAAAAAGGGATTCTTAAAAGCCAGCATACTGAGTCAGGAAGTCACCAAAGCTAACCAGAAGGAAATACTCAGGAGAGGGATGTGGCCTAAGCCCAGCACCTCAAAGGAAGTTAGATGCCCAACAAGGTTGGAGTGGACCAACTTCAACAGGAGAGGTTGAGAGACCCCCACACTCAGAGTACCATGAGTAACCCATTGGTTTGGGGCACTCACCTGGGTGATAGGAGACCTGGGTTCAAGTCCCTGCTCCACAGCAGGCAGGGTAGGGATTTGAACCCCTGTTCTCCCACACCCTAGGACAGTGTGCTAGCTAGTGGACTACTGGGTATAAGGCAGCCTCCCCAGCACCTATTCTTCCTCTGTCTTGTGATGGTCCCGATCTTAGATAGCCTCTGAGCACATCTACTGAATCACACCTTGCAGGAAAGCTAGGCAGAGAATGCCAGGGGTGCCAAAATGTTGGATTTAGGTGTCTAGCTACCACTTGAGGTGCCTAAGTCCCCCTTGTGAATGTAGCCCATAGTATTTTCAGTTCTCCCTGCCTTGACAAACAGTATTTAAATAAGAGAACTACTACCAATTATTATTCATGTTTTGGTAGCACCTAGAGGCCCCACTGTACAAACACACAGTAAGACACAGTCCCTTCCCAGAAAGGTTTCATTCTAATGCAGTGGTTCTCAGCCAAGGATACATGTACCCCCTGGGGGTACATGGGTCTTCCAGGGGGTACGTCAACTCATCTAGATATTTATCTAGTTTTACAACAGGCAACATAAAAAGCACTAGCAAAGTCAGTACAAACTAAAATTTCATACAATGACTTGCTTATACTGCTCTATATACTATACCCTGAAATGTAAGTACAATATTTATATTCCAGTTGATTTATTGGATAGTTATATGGTAAAAATGAGAAAGTCAGAAATTTTACAGTAACAGTGTGCTGTGACACTTTTGTATTTTTATGTCTGATTTTGTCAGCAAGTAGTTTTTAAGTGAGGTGAACTTGGGTATACACAAGATAAATCAGAATCCTGAAAGAGGTATAGTACTCCAGAAGAATTGAGAACCACTGCTCTAATATATAAGAAATTATGACTGCTGTTATTCATGCACAAAATCCTTTTGATTACATGATATTAGGGTATTTATATAAAGACGAAAAAGTCCTGAAACATGTATGTGGCGGGGGGGAGGAGTGGGAGGCAGGCAGAGGAGAACTCCCGGTTGTGAATAGGGAATAATGAGGGCCATGAAAATGGATGACCTGAACAGCTGTTCGGAAGTGGAGTAAACATTTCTGAGCACTGTCACTGCAGCATTCAACCAGCTCTAATTACTATGTTAAATTTCACCCAAGCTGGCTCATCTTGAGAGAAGGGGATGAACACAGACTGATAAGCATCTTGTGTGTGTATTAAAAATTGAACAAAATGTAATTCTACCATTTTAAATATTTATTCATTATGAATTAGAACTAAAGATTCATGACTGGTCACGTGGAGAGAAACAAGACATTATGCACAGGGAAAGCTCAGCACAGCTTTGCCCAGGCAAGACAAGAACGTGATAAAGATATCTGGGGCAATTATTGGTGTGCTCGTTAGGAATAAGTTTAATGTGTCTATTACAACAGAAAAGCTGCTGTCAGGAGTGTGCCCCAGTTGACCATTTTCTTGCTGTATATGATATGGTACAACAATGCCAAGGAGCAACTTGTCTGCCTCAAAGACATTGGCCATTGCTGGCCTGTATGATGACAACATTGATATGTTGGGAGTTGTGCTTGTGAATTTGTGTTTGTGAAATAAACTAGTCACACAGAAAAGTGACAGAGCCTTAGGTATGGCTGGAAGTGTTGGCTGCTTCGGAAAAGGGGAAATCTGTATGAAAGATCATTAAAGTTCTCTTCACAAGTCCATGGGTCCAGATCTAATGCATCTGAGGGTGCTGAGGGAATTGGCTGATGTGCTTGCAGAGCGATTGGCCATTATCTATGAAAATTCGTGGCAATTGGGGGAGGTCCGAGACGATTGAAAAAGGCAAATATAGTGCCCATATTTAAAAAAGGGAAGAAAGAGAACCCGGGGAACTACAGACCGGTCAGCCTCACCTCAGTCCCTGGAAAAATCATGGAGTGGGTCCTCAAAGAATCCATTTTGAAGCACTTGGAGGAGAGGACGGTGATCAGGAACAGTCAACATGGATCCACCAAGGGCAAGTCATGCCTGACCAACCTGATTGCCTTCTATGATGAGATAATTGGCTCTGTAGCTATGGGGAAAATGGTGGATGTGGTATATCTTGACTTTAGCAAAGCTTTTGCTACTGTCTCCCGCAGTATTCTTACCAGCGAATTAAAGAAGTATGGATTGGATGAATGGACCATAAAGTGGATAGAAAGCTGGCTAGATTGTCAGGCTCAACGCGTATTGATCAATGGTTCGATGTCTAGTTTGCAGCCGGTATCAAGCAGAGTGCCCCAGGGGTCGGTCCTGGGGCCAGTTTTGTTCAACATCTTTATTAATGATCTGGATGACAGGATTAATTGCACCCTCAGCAAGTTTGCAGATTACACTAAGCTGTGGGGAGAGGTAGATATGCTGGAGGGTAGGGATAGCGTCCATAGTGACCTAGAAAAATTGGAGGGCCAAAAGAAATCTGATGAGGTTCAACAAGGACAAGTGCAGAGTCCTGCATTTAGGAAGGAATAATCCAGTAAACTTCTTTTACAGACTAAGCTCCTTCTAGTCTGGGTCCAGCAATCACTCACACCCCTGTGGTTACTTTCCTTTGTTCCAGTTTCTTTCAGGTATCCTTTTGGGGTGGAGAGACTATCTTTTGAGCCAGCTGAAGACAAAATGGAGGGGTCATTAAATAGACTTTCTCTTGTGAGTAGTCCCTCTCCCTCCCCCTGTGTAGAATCCCAAAATGCATACCAATAGGATGAATATATTCAGTAGATCATAATCTTTACAGAGATATGTTACATGGCATATGTAGCAGTCAGGATTCCCTCCCCCCTCTGAACTGTAGGATACAGATGTAGGGACCCACATGAAAGACCCCCTAAGCTTATTTCTACCAGCTTAGTCTAAAAACTTCCCAAGGACAAATCCTTTGCCCTTGGATGGTACGCTGCCACCACCAAGTGATTTAGACAAAGAATCAGGGAAAGGACCACTTGGAATTCCTATTTCTCCCAAAATATCCCCCCAAGCCCTACACCCCCTTCCTGGGAAGGCTTGAAAATAATATACCAACCAAATAGGTAAACCAGATTCTTAAAAAACAAAACTTCATTATAAAGGGGAAAAAAGTAAAAGCACCTCTGTAAAATCAGGATGGAAGGTAACTTTACAGGGTAATTAGATTCAAAACACAGAGGATTCCCCTCTAGGCAAAACTTTACAGTTACAAAAAACAAGGATAAACCTCCCTCTTAGCACAGGAAAAATTCACAAATTGAAAACAAAAGGTAATCTAACGCGCCTTGCCTTATTTACTTACTCTTTTTGCAATATTGAGACTCACTTTAGGATGGTTTATAGTAGAAGGAGTTTTCTGACTTGGTGCTTCTCTGCTTCGCAAGAGAACACCCAAACAAAGAGCACACACAAAGCCTCCCCCCTCCCAGATTTGAAAGTATCTTCTTTCCCCATTGGTTCTTTTGGTCAGGTGGCAACCAGGTTATTTGAGCTTCTTAACCCCTTACAGGTAAGGAGGAATTCTAGGCTACCCTTAGCAGTATGGTTATGACAGTAGCATAAAACATATTCCAGTTATGTCATATTTACATTCATAAGCATATATCCATAAAGCATTATGGGGTGCAACGTCACAAGGAGGAGTGGCTTTTTTGACGGCAGCTCCCATAGTCCACAATAGCCTCCAACAAAAGGAGGTCAGAAATAGTCCTGCCCTTGCCATCTCTGGGTCATGCTGTTGGACACACCCCAAAGAATGAGAATAGAAGAAAACTAAGTGGTGCCCTCGAAACCTGAGAGCTCAGAATTGACCCTAGAGCAGAACAGAGATGGCATCGTGTTTAAACTCTGGAGCTCTGATTACACCTAGAATTGGACAGAGAACCACATACCTTCCAAGGCATCACTCACTGTGTTGCTATACCTTTTTCAATTCTTGGCTGTTACAGTGCTAGGCATTTTATAGAATGGTGATGAACAGTTTTAGTCTTGTATTCACAGTTGGCTGAACTAAGTGTTGGAATTTGTTTAATTTCAGTGGATTTAGTATTTTCTTCAGGAGATCAAAAGAGTGGGCTTGTGCTCACTGGGTTTTCAGAAAGAGAAAAAAGTTAGCCATTCTCTTTCTGGGCTAATTTCAGCAGGGATTAAAAGGGAATTTTACTGGACTGTGCAATTGGCGAAGAAAACGATGGACTATATTCACCTTCCTCTGATTCATCAATTATTTGCTGCTGCTTTTGGCAGGCTAGCAGGTTAACAGACTGGTGGTCTGGCACAGTATGACAAATCCCATGTTCTTATGAAAAACCTTGACTGAGAATTGGCAAGTCTGTTTGAGTCCAGGGGTTTCCAATACCTAATTTATCTTCTGTGACACTCTCCACGCCTGAGTCTATTTTATGGGACACAGATATTCATTCTTCCAGTTCAATTTCAGGTTCAATTTCATTGTAAAGTAATTCAGAGAGCAGTTTTATTGCAGGTCATTTAAGGTGACTGTTTTCACAAGTGTTATCTACAAGATCCCACGGATTGTGCAGCTTTTACAGTGACCAAATTAAAGACATTGAAATATCAACCAGATATCTTGATCTGGAGGAGTGCAATGACTTTGGTTAATGACTTCAGCCTGCTGCACTACTTGGAAAACACAGCCATCTTTTCAGATAATCTATATGATCTGTTGTCAGATAAGATAAGATAAGGATTTTGCATTTATAGTAAACTAGATTTCATGGAACTATTGTGATTTTGTCGTGCAAACCATAGCAGAGGCTTTGGGGAAGGAGCTGACTTGTTAAATGCCTGACGTACCACAAACATTTTATTTCATGATCGGAATGGCTGGTGACTGGCTTATTACCCTGAATTTGCCGACAGGAACTTACTTGCCAGCAATGAAAAATCTTCGGAGTCCTAGTAGAACAGATGCCATCAAGAGAATGAAAGTGCTAAGTGAAATAAATGAAAATGGTCTGAATTGTACTGGACATGCGAGAGAAAATGCACCAGGTTCATAACTCTGAAAAACAAAGTTCATACAGGTAAATGACTCTCAAGTCAGCATGTATACCATACATCTGAGGCAAAGTGAAGGGTATATTTCATAGTATAAAGCAGACTAGGCAATATCTGAAGAAACTTGAGGACTGATTCTCTAGAGCTCATGTTGTCATTTATACCTTCACAATATGAGAGTAAAGTAGGTTTATACTTCAGTAACTTTTTACACCTACTTCATATCACCTGTGTCCTTTGCCAGTCTGCAGGGCTGCTGTGGGCTGGTTTGGAACATGGTAACCCTCTGAATTCAGGTGCACAGAGTAAGAGGCTAGCAAGTTAACAGACTGGTGGTCTGGTACGGTATGTCAGATCCCGTGTTTTTATGAAAACCTTGGCTGAGAATTGGTAACTTTTTGAGTTCACTGTTTTCCAATGCCTAATTTATCTGCAGTGATGCTAAACTATCAACTCTATCTTGTATTTAGCCATGAAGCTCTCAATAGGTGCTAGAACTACAGGTCCTGCCACACCCCCTGGCTTGAAGTGGATTCCATTTATTCAGAGGTTACAGTTGGTTCAATGGCTCTCCGCAGGCCCACTATAAAAATTGTTCCAGAACCTCTGGAGCTCTCAGTACCTTTCCCAGACCTGATAAAGAACTCTGTGTAACTCCAAAGCTTGTCTTTCTCCCCAACAGAAGTTGGTCTAGTAAAAAATATTACCTCACTGATCTTATCTCTGAGTGACAGGAGCAGTTTAACTAATAAAATCTTAGAAACATCTCAAAAATAACCAAAAGTTGCTCTTCCATACATGTACTGGTAATTTACTGTCCAATATCTTAGGACCTTCCAGGTCTAGCAGCAAATGCAGAGTTTTCCATTGGGAAATGGGAGAATTCCAAATTTTCCCTATTATAAGCCTCCCATTTCTATCCCTGATGTGTCATGACGTGTATGTGCAGTTGTAATTATGTGTACTATAGCACTGCCTAGAGATTCCAACTGAGATCAGGGCCAGAGGGAAAACAGAGGCAGGAAGTGATTCTCTGAAGGTCACAATGCAGATCAGTGGCTAGTCTGGGAAGAGGAAAGAGGTGTTCTGAGACCCTGGCCAAATGCCCTCTCTGCTGGAGCACACTGCCCATGTGTGACATCATAATATACATATTTTAATTTCTTTCATTTACATTTCACATGTTTATAGCAGTGTTGGGTGCACAATTTTATAAAAATGTAATTTGATTGACGTTACAAATGGTCAATCAAACATGATATTATTGATTGTATCCTCTAGATTGTATCCCTTACTTTCCTAATGTTGTGATCCAGGATGTAGGCAGCCTGGCCTAGTAGTCAGAGCAGGAGTCAGGTCTAGCAGGCAGAGAAGACATCCAGATTGGGTCACAAACCAAGCACCAGAGTCACCTGCCAATTACCAGACCCAGAGGTCAAGGCAGAGCCAGGGATCGAAGCTGAGGGTCAGAGCTGAGGTCACATTCCAAATGCCAGTGTCAGAGGCCAGGGTCAGAGCTAGGACTGGTTGCTGACAGCTAGAAGCGAGATACGGGCAGGAACCAGAGGAGAGGCAAGTGTTATATCCTTGGGGGCAACAGTTTTAGGAAAAAATCACTTGAGACACAGAGAGCTGTAAACCTTAAAAGCAGTCATTTATTGCCACACACTGGACTAACCAAAAACAAGCCAAAACTGGCTGGGCTACCCCCTAATAATCTAACTCAGTTGCCATAGCAACAACAAGATTCTATAACTGTGACAACCAAATACACAACATAGTCCTCCCCCCTTAATAAGAACATCCCCTGAATAAAACAAACACTAAACTAGAGAAGGAGGGTAGACTGCCTCCATTCCTGGCTAAACCCCGGGGATTATTTTGCCCCATAACCATGGGTTCACTCTAGCTAAAGATCCAGCCATTGAGGAGGCCTTCTGTCTCTAGTTGGATTATGGTGGACTTCTTGTGTTGCACCCCAAAGTGTCTTAGGCACAGGCCTGACAATGGGCTCAGGGTTCGTAGCGCAAATGGGTGAGGATGTGGTATCAGCTCGTTCTGGGTGGAGGGTTGGGGGGGTATCTCAGCTGCTGGCAGTAATGGAGGGAGAAAGTCAGGAACAGGTGACTCTTGATTCGGTGTCTCGCCCGAAGTGGTGAAGTCAGGCAACGCAACTGAAGATGTGTCCTGATGACTGGTATGACCTGGCAACAGCTGATCTACATGTCACTGCCAGGTGAGATCCTCTTCAATCTGGACTGTGTAGGAAACAGGTCCTGTTTGAGCAGTGACAGTGGCAGGGACCCTTTTAGCTCCAGAAGTATAATTCCGAGCCAAAACCGGCTGTCCTGGGCTAAAGGTTCGGTCTTTTGCTCTGGGTGCACGCCTGATGAGTTGGTCTTGCTGTGGACGTTGCTCAACTTGTCGGGGTTCAGAAGGTTTCAGCAGATCAAAGCAAGTGCGCAGCTGTTGTCCCACTGATGTGTGTTTCTGCAGGATAGTAAGAAGGTGTCCAGATGCTCTTGAATGGATAATTGTCCTCTTATTTCAAAGCTTGTTTCATTGTCTGCACAAATCTTTCCGCTAATCCATTGGTGGATGGATGATATAGTGCTGAAGTGATGTGGTGTATCCCATTAGCCTTCATAAAATTTTGAAACTCCTGAGAGACGAACTGCGGTCTGTTGTCGCTCACAAGTTGTTCTGGCAGACCAAAACGACTAAAGAGTCCCCGTAGTTTTTGGGTAGTACTCTCTGCAGTAGTGGACTGCATTAAAGAGATTTCTGGCCATTTAGAATGGGCATCTACCACCACCAGGAACATGCTTCCTTCAAGTGGGCCAGCGAAGTCAACGTGAATATGTTGCCATAGGTTTTCAGGTCAGTCCCATGGGTGTAGGAGTGCCCACTGGGGTGCATTCCTCACACCTTGACATGACATACAAGCTCTTGCCTTCTCTTCAATAGCACTGTATGACGTTGCACCCCATAATTCTTTATGGAAATATGCTTATGAATGTATATATGACATAACAGGAATGTTTTATGAATATATTCATCCAATTTGTATGCATGTGTCATGTTTGTATTCGAAGTTATGAATACAATTTGAAGTACTGGCTGTGTACTTGTTTGATTTTAAGTAGCCCTAATAAGGCATTTGGTCAGCTTCTTTAGAAAGGAATTTGCAAGTTAAGTGCCCATTCAAGAAACACGTAAAGGACGATGGATCTTGGAAGACTCCAACCCACATAAGAAGTCTATCTGAGGACGTTCAAGGTAGCATGTGAACAATGGCTGCCACCTGTAAAATTCTGAGTCATGCATAAACATGTGACTTGCCCATGTGACTCCAAAACTCCACCTTGGAGCTGGATTTTGCATAGGAGAGAGGAGGGGGGCTCCATCCACAAGAGAAAGTCTATTTAAGCCCCTGGGAGACCCCTCCATTTTGTCTTCAGCTGGCTTAAGAGATAGTCTCTCCAACCCCAAAGAATACCTGAAAAAACTGGAACAAAGGAAAGTAACTACAGGGGGTGTGAGTGATTGTTGGACCCAGCCTAGAAGGAGGTTAGTCTGTAAAAGAAGCTTACTGGAACATCTCTGACGGTGAGATTTCATCTGTAATCACTTTCTTACTGTACTAGACATAGACTTGCGTGTTTTATTTTTTTTACTTATCAATTAACCCAAAGTATGTATTAATACCTGGGGGGAGCAAACAGCTGTGCATATCTCTCTATCAGTGTTATAGAGGGTGAAGAATTTATGAGTTTACCCTTTATAAGCTTTATACAGGGTGAAACAGATTTATTTAGGGTTTGGACCCCATTGGGAGCTGGACATCTGAGTGTTGGAGACAGGAACACTTCTTAAGCTGTTTTCAGTTAAGCCTGCAGTTTGTGGGATGTAGTTCAGACCTGGGTCTGTGTTTGCAGCAGGCAAGCATGTCTGGCTCAAAGAAGGCAAAGTTCTGGAGTCCCAAGCTGGCAGGGAAAATGGGCTCAGAGGTAGTCCCAGCACATCAGTTGGCAGTTCCCAAGGGGTTTCCTGTGATCCAACCCATCATTCACTGTCCAATCCAGGCCACCAAAAATAGCTTAGTGCAATTTCCTTCATGGTCACTATGTGCACTATTCCACAGTAACCGGAATGTAGCTGTTCTAACATCTGTGATCTCAGTGGTGGTGGGATAATGACACATCTCCCCCACAACAAACAACCAGATTGGATCGATAACTCCATCCTCCTGGACATGTAGGTAACAAAGTCGGGTGAGCCTGGAGAGGTTCATTGAGATGCTCCATGCGTCACCAGTTCCATAACTTGGGACAATACTGAGTCAGCTAGAGTTGCCTTCTTTATCTGAGTAGCGGTGATGGGTGTATTCTCTACCTTTTCAAAGTAAAAGATTTCCTTCTGGGCAATATCTTGACGTTTGCCTGGCAAAGGCAACCTTGAGAGACCAGCCGCACTGCTGTGCAGAGTGGATTTCCGGTATTTGATTTCATATGTGTGCGCAGAAAGCAAAAATGCCCAACATTGCATACGACTAGCAGGTAATGGGGGAATGCCTGTGTGGGGGCCAAAAATTGAAGTCAGAGGTTGATGGTCTGAGAGAAGAGTAAACTTCCATCCCAACAGGTACTGATGAAACTTCTGAATTCCGAAAACGATTCCCAATGCCTCATGTTCAATTTGGGTATAGTTAGTTTCTACTTTGCTTAGAGTGCATGAAGCAAAAACAATAGGCCTCTTCGCTCCCGAGGGCATAATGTGTGACACAACTGCTCCCACTCCATAAGGGGAGGCATCGCAGGCCAACTGTAGGGATAAGGATGGATCAAAGTGCATCAGAACTTCAGAATTTAGCAGTGCACCCTTAGCTTTGTTAAATGCAACATCACAGGCTTCAGTCCACTTCCAGGCCTTGCCCTGCCCAAGGAGTTCATGAAGTGGTTTTAGCAGTGTGGTTAACAGCGAGCTGAACTTTCCATAATAGTTTAATAGTCCTAGAATTGAGTGAAGCTGGCTAACGTTTCGAGGAGGGGGAGCCTCCACAATAGCCTTAACTTTTGCAGGGGCCTTATGAAGAGCCATAGCATCAATGATGTGTCGCAACTATTCAGCAGAGGGCTGGAAGAATTCACACTTGTCTTTGCAGACTCGTAGGCCATACTCTTCCAGTCTAGGGTAGCTTCTAAATTCTTTAGGTGATCCTCCTCATTCCTTCCAGTGACCAGGATGTCGTCCAGATAGCACTGGACTCCTGGCAAGCCACACAAGATCTGGTCCATAGCCCACTGGAGCAGGGCGGGAGCAGACGTTATTCCTAAGGGTAGTCGACAGTATTGATAAAGCCCTTAATGCATCACAATAGTCAAAAGCTCTTGGGACTTTTCGTCTACATGCATTTGTAAATACGCTTGACTCAGATCAATCTTACTGAACTTTTGTCCCCCAGCCAGGCCCGCGAAGAGGTCATCAATGTGGGGAAGTGGGTATTCCTCTGCACACAACACTGGGTTGACAGTGACTTAAAAATAACCACAAATCTGGACGGCGCCATCTTTCTTCACTATTGGAACGAAAGGAGTTGCCCATGGGCTATGGGTATCTGGTATTAGGACTCCATTTGTGACCAGGCGCTCCAGGTCCGCTTCAACTTTCGGCCTGATGGCACAGTTCGGGCTTTCAGATATTTTGGTTGACTGTGAGGTTTAATGTTCAATGTCACAGTCATTCGCTTCATACTTTCCAGATCCTCTACATAAACAGCAGCCTGTTTCCTTAGTATAGTTGTCAGACTGGTTTCTTTAGTCATTTGGTTCACCGCTGCCCAGTTCAGCTGAATCTTCCTAAGCCAAGACCTACCCATTGAGGCTGGGTAATTACCTCTCACCACAAACAGTGGCAATTCAGCATCCTGTCCATTGAGCTCCACCTTAACATCAGTAGTGGCCAACATGGGACAGCTTCTTCCATACACGCCTTCTGTTTCAGTTTTTGTTGCCTTGAGTGGAAGATGTTGTAGCTTCTCTTTATACACAGTCTCAGAGACCAGCTCCATGCATATAGGTTTGCCATCCAACAACGGGGTTACCCAGTATTCATGTGAGCCCATTGCCAAAGACAAAACGTGGAAGTGGCACTTCTTCTTGTGATGAGGTGTCTCCTTGGTCATCCTGGGTCTGCTCCAGGGTGTGCAGATTTCCCTTTTTGGTCAGCCAGACCACAGGCCTCTTTTTCTTTTGTTTACAGACACACTCAGTGTGTCCCTTTTTGCTACAGTGTCGACACACCAGGTCCTGACACCAGCATTCTGAGGCCTGGTGACCCAGCTTACCACAGCGGTAACATTCCTGATTCCCCACAGTTTTGTCGGAAGGTTCTTGTGACACTTTATGCACCCTAGAGGATGCACCGATGGATTGCGCCTCCTTTGTAGCCAGTTCCATGGAGACTGCAATATCCACAGCCTTCGGTAAGGTAAGCTGAGCATCTGTCAATAGGCTCTTCCGTATAGCTTCACTGTGCAGGCCACACACTAACCTGTCACACAGGGCATCATTTAACATCTCCTTAAATTCACAGTGTTCCGCAAGCTTTTTCAAAGTTGCTACAAATTGTACAACTGTTTCGTCTTCTTCTTCGTCTCTCTTGTGGAACCTATATCTTTCAGCAATTACCAATGGTTTTGGAGAAAAATGGGACCCCAGGATTTCCACAAAGTCACTGTAAGATTTGGTCTCTGGATTAACAGGGTGTAGTAACCTGTGTAGCAGGGAGTAGGTCTTAGCCCCTGCAACACTTAAGAATATTGGCACCTTCTTCTCTTCTGTAATGTCATTTGCAACAACAAAAAGCTCAAAATGCTCAGTATACACATGCCATTGCTCTATAGTCTACTTAAAAGGTTCCAGAGTAGCAGCCATGTTAGTCTGTATTCGCAAAAAGAAAAGGAGTACTTGTGGCACCTTAGAGACTAACAATGTAGCCATGGTTTTAGTTTCAGTTTGCACAGTCAGTGCAAACGAGCCAGTTCTCACTCCCTTCCAACAGCAAAAAGGGTTTTGTTTTGTTTTTTTGTATAAAAAAAACTGTACAAAACTGGCTGGGCTATCCCATAATAATCTAACTCAGTTGCCATACCAACAACAAGATTCTATTACCACGACAACCAAATACACAACAGCAAGGATCAGGCACAGAATCGAAGGCAGGAGCCAAAAGTAGAGCAGGAAGGGTGCAGGAAACAGGCACAAGCAGCGTCCAGCATAGCCACAGCAGACAATCCCCTACTTGCTCAGACAGCTTCCTGTGCCACCATCTGGCTTAAATAGTGTGGTTGGACCCATCGGTGGAGGCGGGTGGTCCTCCAATCAGGGCTCCCATTGGTGGCGCCTTGGCTGATGCTGTATTCCAACTAGCTTCTCAGTCCATCAGGCTTGGGCAGACAGTGGTTGGAGACCAGGCTGTGGCAGCTAAGTACTTAAAGATGTGGGTTCAAGACCTAGCACACCCTACCTAACAGCAGTGAGCGTGCAGGGTACACTTGCAATGCACACAGAAGTGCTAGTAACCACACAGGGCTCTTTCCCTGCACTCTCTGAAGTTATTACTAAACACAGGATTAACCATTTGTGTCCAGCAGAGATGTTCAAAAAGTCTCCAATCCATGAATATGGTTTCAAATTTCAGCACTATCAGTTGCAGAACTTAAAACAGGAGCACTTTTCTTGCTGAATCAATAGTTTGATGTTTTGGATATGAAGGTGACAGCCCCTAAGGCCAAAACTGATTGAATTGCCTTCCCTACTTTGCTATGTCACTGGGCAACAAGTTGGGATATATTCTGTGTCTTCGTGGCCTGTTCGAGGAGTAGTTCCCATAGCTTTCCTAGCGATACATATTGCAGATGTGTGCAGCTTTGATCATTCCTGTGCCATTGGGTTTAACTGGTTCAACTTGCTAATTGAACAAGTCTCCACGCTGCAAACTGAAAACTGAAATTGAAAGGAAAATATGTTCCTCAGGTCCTTCATTAAGTAGGTGGTGGTTTTACAAGGATTTTATCCTCCTTCTTCTCTTTTGCTCTTCCTCCCACTTCCTCATGCCCATCATCATCTGTCCATGGGAAATTATTTGCTTGTTCTTCAGCCTTAGGCCTTGTGTACCATGGGGATTTGCCCCAATGACAGCCATTGGTAGCCAGTTACTGGTGGACCCACACGAGAATGAATCTCTAGTGTAGACAGACACGACTGCAATTTGAACTGGTGGATGGTACCACTGCTTGAAACTGGGGTAAGCCACCTGAGTCCAAACCATGGCCAAGTATAGTATTTATTTTTGAGCAGATGGCCCAGCAGTTAAACCCCCACAGAGAATCGTATCCTGATCCAATAGTTTCTAGCACCACAAGGGTTGCTTCAGGAGTTTGTCTGCTCTCCCTCTCCGCCAGTTAAGTGCAGCAGATGCCTTTGGTTTTTCATGCTTTGTCTCCTTGCCCATAAAATTGCATCACATGGTACAACCATGTCTTGAATACTGTGTGCAGTTCTGGTCACCGCATCTCAAAAAGATATCATAGAATTGGGACAAGTACAGAGACGGGCAACAGCTTCCATACGAGAAGAAATTAATAAGACTGGAACTGTTAAGTTTAGAAAAGAGATGACTGAGAGGTAACATGATAGAAGTATATAAAATCATGAATGGTGTGGAGAAAGTAAAGAGGGAAGTACCATTTACACCTTCAGAATGAAGGGAAATTAATAGGCAGCAGGTTTAAAACAAACATGGGGAAGTATTTCTTCACACAATGCGGAGTCAGACTGTGGAACTTGTTGCCAGGGGATGTTGTGAAGGCCAAAAGTGTAACTGGGTAAAAAAAGAACTAGATCAGTTCATGGAGGATAGGTCCATCAACGGATATTAGCCAAGATGGTCAGGGATGCAACTCCATAACTCGAGGCATCCCTAAACCTCCAACTGCCAGAAGCTCGGAGTGAATGACAGGGGATGGATCACTCAAAATTGCCCTGTTCTGTTCCTTCCCCCTTAAGCATGGGGCACTGGCCACTATCAGAAGACAAGACACAGGGCTAGATGGACCATTGGTCTGAACCAGTATAGTCATTATTATGAGGGAAAAAAATTAAGTTTCCCTGCAGAGAATAGTTGGCTTCCCCACTCCCCCTGCCCCCACTAGCACCAGCCCTAACAAATGTATTTGAAGCCCATCCTGGGTTTTTCGGTCTCTCTGCCTTATTCAAGCCAGTGTAAGGAGGATGGTCTAGGGGTTAGGGCATTGATCTAGGCTTTAGGAGCTGGCAGTTTAATTCCCCCCAGCTTCATTTGAGCAAGTGAGTTTAGCCTCTATGTGTCCCAGTCCACATCTGTAAAATGGGGATAACAGCACTTCCCTGCTATTGTGATAATGTATGTACCCAGAGGGGCAATACACTGAAGCTCAGATATCATGGCAATGGGGGACATTTACAGTGGTGTGTAGAGTACAGACACCGCATCCCCAGCTAGCACAGGTATAAATAGCAGTGTAGACAGCTTAGGTTGAGTACAGTAGAGGCCCCTACACCTCTGAACCCCCAAGGCAGAGAGACTGCATGCTCAAGCAGTGCCTCCCATGTCTACAATGCTATTTTTAGCAGCAGTGTCCCACTGCTCGAGCTTTTCCCCACTGCAGTGAAAGGCTCCGGCAGGGGGGAAAGCTCCAGCAGCTGTCCACTGCCAGAGCTCTTCACTACAGTGTGCAGCTACCCATATAATGCCTGTACTTTACATGCCACCGTAGGTATAGACATAGTCCATAGCCTCTCTGCTGAAAATTCCCACAAGGCTGCCAGCTGGGAACGTGGTTTTTGTGTCATTAACACACACAACCACCAGACTGGCCAACAAACTCATTTCACATGACATGTTTATTTTTATATATAGCTAGCTTTATTCTATTGATATAGATCATGTCAGGGGCAAATCATGCTTTATAAATATTTATTATTATGTATTTATTCTCTTTACTAATTATTCTGCTTACTTCATAGTACTTCTCCTTTCTAGGGATCATGTAAACACTAACACATGAGAAAGTATGCTATGTGAGTAGTTTCTCAATGAGACTACTCATGGACATAAAGTTACTTCTTGGCATAAGGGGTTGGAGAATCAAGGCCAATGTTTTTATTCCACTTTCTCCTGAAAGAAACTGTCTTGATTTTAGAGAAAAGTGAATTTCCGACTGCTCTTCAGCAAGACACAAAGCAGCTTGTATAACAAAATAATCACCTAATTAAAGTGCTCACTAAAATCAGTTACCACAAGGCCAATTAAATCAAACTGCCACCAGGGTTCTATTACATTTAATAAGTATTAGAAGTGGTGAATAGAAAAAGAACATTTCCAGTTAAAATTGGGGACTGAGCTATTTATCCTTTCCTTTTCAAAAGTTCCAGTATATCATTTTATTTAAGGTACCACAGCAGCTGCCTTTAACATCAGTCGGGGTGAATACTAAGCAAGTGACTGGAGCAAACGGTTGGTTATTTACTTGTTCAGTGAATATCCAGCCTTGTGGTGCGGAAATACGAAACATGTTAATAATTGATCTACTGTACCACAGCAATGTCATTTTTCCTTTCCATTGATGCCTTCATTCTGCATGCCCAAACAGAGCAGTAATAGATTTAGTGCCAGGTTTAGAGCAGACAACACAACCTACTTCAAACTACCTGGAAGCCAACTGGATAGTTCTGAATGGAGGGTTCCTTTGGGTAACTGGCATAATAGCCTACTTGCTGCAGAGCAATTCACTTAGCTGCAATAACCACAAGAACATGTCAGAAAAGTGACTCCCTTTAAATAAATTTGGGTGAGATTTTTTTGAAGGACTTAGCATTGGCCTACCTCTGTGCCCACCAAATCAAGTCCAACAGCTGAAAATAACAGTACCACAAGATGGGAGCTCACTGCATGCAAAATAATTGTTTTCTAACAGTAGTTAGCAAAATATGAGGACCACTGAACTATGGGATAGTTAATGTTTCAGTTTGACATCAGCTTTATTGATATAGGGCCCACATAAATTGAGGGCTCTGTCCTGTTGCCACCGAAGGCAATGTGAGTTTTGCCATATAGCTATACAAGACCGTGCCTGCCATGGAAAATTAATGCCTACTGGGCAGCAGCTCATGGTCCTGCACCCACCCAGTGCCCTACTTTAGTCAGGCCTTGAACCCCTATAACTGCAAATGCGGACAAGGACGAGCCATGTTCAGCTGGCTGTTTGCTGCCCTTGCAGAGAAAGTGCAGTCAGCACCAGTTCATCTGGACCCATTGTTGACAACTGCTGTCAGCAACAGATGCTCCTCCGAGGATGGAAAGGCTCAGGACACTGGCAGAAGGGACTTCATCACTCAGTGATGACAGAACAGCGGCTAATTTTTTGGACTCTGAGTTTCTTTTATTAAATACAAAAAAAAAAGCCTTTGGTCTCAGTGGAGAGTTATGTGGGTGACATTACCTAAATTGTAGTTGGAGGGATGCTCCCAGCTAGGGAGACAGCATGGCCCAATGGATAGAGCACTGGACTCTTCCTGGCTATGCTGCTGGGTGACCTTGGGCAAAACTGGGGATTGGTCCTGCTTTGAGCAGGGGGTTGGACTAGATGACCTCCTGAAGTCCCTTCCAACCCTCATATTCTATGATTCTATGATTCTAAGGTACCCCCCACTGTGTGCCTCAGTTTCTCCATCTGTAAATGGGGATGATGAGACTGATCTACTTGTAAAGCATTTTGAGATCTACTGCTGAAGAGTGCTATATAACAGCGAGGTGTTCGTATTACAATGCAGGCGACAGGCACGATGTCTCCACCCACTTACATGCACAGTTATTTGTGGGATTGAGGTTTGTGCCTTCTTCTTGTGAGAGTATTTCTGTGAAGAGCCCACATCAGACCATAGAATCCCAGCACCTTCAGATATGTGGATACTTTCCACACTTCGCAGCTCCCACCTCTCTTCTAAAGTCATCTAGTTAAACAGGCCTTAAAAATGTGGGTGGTTTACTAACTAATAACTCTAAAACATCCCCCCACATCTGAGTAAATACAACACTACTCTACGCCTAAGAATAACCATAAATATTCAGATCAAATGGGGAGGGTGGTCACTAAACCAATTTTAAAACTGATTTTCATTATTATTATTAGTTGTATTTTTCAGTGTCTAGGAGCACAGCCCCTTTGTGCTCGGCCAATTTTATTTTCTGTGTCTGGTGCCTTCACATTTTTAAGACATCTGCCTGTTTACACAGACAGTTGCTGCCAACTATATAACAGGAAATACAGGCCATGCTCTCTAAGGGAGGCTTTACTGTTGTTCTTTCTTGTTGATTTTTCTTAGTCTAAAAATAAGTACTTCAGGCTGAAAGCTGAAAGCATATGGCTGTTCTTGGTTCATGGAGTAAAAGAAGTGATGCAACAAGGCAAACCTTGCCACAGATTTTTTTAACTTGGAATTCTCGATAACTTAGTTTTTTAGTTATTCTTATAGATTTATTATACAAACTCTCTTACATTTTAGTTTAATCTCAGAAACAGTGCGATAATAAAGGAATGACTAATGGAGGCTCTGAAAGGAAATCAAATTTAGGACTTCCATTAAATTCTCATACTCTACGGTGATTGTAGAGATTAAGTTTCCTCCCCCCTCCCCCGACCTTCTCCCAGGATCATTTCTATGTAAAGTGGATAAATATTTCTGTAATTCACAAAACCTCAAACAAATAATAGACCTCATTCTCTTTTTACACTGATGTAAATGAGGAGTAAATCCAGAAGTAAGGATGATGTTGGAGCAGCATAACTCTGGTGTAAATCGAAGAAGAATGGTTCCCATTGCGATGATAATTGTAGCTCTGAATTGTCCTGTAAACTGAACAGCGCTAGAAGACTGACTGAGCTTCCCACTAACTGCACTGCTGTTCAGATCCCCTTTCTAAGGAGTGATTTGAAGAGGATGTCCACACTGCAAGCCCGGGAGGCCCATGCCGAGGAGCTGTGGGGTGAGTTCAAGGGCTGCTCCAGTCTGCCCTGGGGAATGTTTTTCTGGAGTGATTTTTGCTCAGGGCTGGTGGTGTTCAGCAGATACCATCACGTAACCCTGTACATTCAATTCCAATCTATAATTGTTGGGTGTGAGTCTCTACTGCCAGGAACAGTCCTTCACACCTGTGTAAAGTGAGGGCAAAGTGGGCATAAAACACACTGACTGGTGCAAGAGGAGAATCCTGATATGGTAGCACTTTACACCACGTTGCTCTGGGGTAAATTGCTACAGACAAGGCAAGACAATGGAGAATCTGGTTCTTTCTCTCCTCCTTCTAGTCTTCTCTAAGGACAGCTAGCCCCAAGGCACCTCCCGGAGCTATGTACATTAGGAAACCTTTCTTAGCAGTTGACTTGTAGACATTCTGGACACCTCCTCCTCTCCAGCCAACTACTCGTAGGACTGATTCAAACTAGACAATCTCAAAAGGCAGCAGAAAGGAAGAGGGAGCAGCAAAGAGCATGTCAACCTTTGACGCATCTGAACACACGGTTTGTCACATGTGGCCACAATGACACAGGTGGGCAGCGCCCACATTTGATGTCCTTTTACTATAGTAATTCCTTTCCTTTCCTTTCTGCATTTTTACTACTACAGTTTTTTAAAGGGTTGTGAGAATGGAAAACAAATAATGCACCAACGCACCATGAACCTTGAGCTAAATTTCACCCTAAAACTTGTTTGGTGACCTATCAACTGTGCGGGCGTTTCCTTGTTTCACACCAAACTTTATGTACCAAGACCATGAAGAGTTTCTGCTTTTCATTCGCTTACATTCACGTAAAGGGAGGAGATGGTTCCTGGTAACTGAGGCACTTGGTAACTGAGTTGAATTCTTTTGTTTAATAAATAATATTTCAGAGCATAGCATTCCTGGAAAAGTCTGCGTACGGTGCTCTTTGCAGGCAGCCCGTAGTAGGTGGCTGGTTGCAGGCACGAGGCTACAACAGGGCACCAGGAGGCAACTGTGTCTCAAGCGAGGACTAGCTGGATTTAGATCAGGTTTAAACTAGCTAAGCCTGACCTAAATGTGACCACTTTTCCTAAACTAGAAAAGCCTCAGAGAGGAACATTTCCTGCCAGGACTCCTCTGATCCTGGGAAGGAATAATTTCTGCCACCCCTTTTCACACGGCATCACACTTCCCCTCTCCCACAACACAAGCCACCTCTGCTGACTAGCGCATAGGAGGGTAGAGCCTTGGCTCCTCCAATTTCCTGATTCCTCCAGCCCCAGTATACTGAAGGGGTAGCACCTGGAGCTGTTAAGCAGGTAGCCCTCAGCGCCACGTCCGGGGTGGATAAGGGAAGGATCTTTGTTCTCACTGATTGCCCTACACAAGTGCATAAGGACAAGGTGCAATCTAGCCATGACAATTCAGATCCCCTTTGCTGGAGATGTCATCAAACCGAATTGGGAGGGCCAGAAGAACATTCAGTCCACCCCAACAGTTGCCCATGTTGGTTTTCTTTGATCACCCTGCTATAGTCGGCGAGGATGGTAGCACAGAGGGAGACAAAGACATTCTGCTCCTCGTGCGAGTATTTGCAAGGAAATTCTGTTCTCTCCTTTTTGTCAAACTGCAGAAAAAAATCCTGCTGGGCTCCTCTTCCTACATGGAGTTTCAAAACTACCTCTCAGCAAATCTGCCACCCCCCCCGCCCCCCCCCCCCAGCATGCTCCATTTTCCTTTAGTAAAGCAGCAGGATCAAGGGCAAAGCTTGAAGCAAGAGAAGGGAGACTGCAAATGTGTTGCAAGCAAGAAGGGGCCAGGAATACAAACATCAAAGATGAGGAATTAAATCACAAAAAACCACCCCTCTTCTCCTCTGCTCCCAAATGTGCTGCGGATGAAGGTAAGTTCAGGACACGGGATTTTTCACATTGTGTTGGAGGGGGGGTCAGGGTTCCCTCCCTACTCTGAACTCTAGGGTACAGATGTGGGGACCCGCACGAAAGACCCCCTAAGCTTATTTCTACCTGCTTAGGTTAAAACTTCCCCAAGGCACAAATCCTTCCTTGTCCTTGGATGGGTACTGCTGCCACCATCAAGTGAGTTAGACAAAGAGTCAGGAAATGGACCACTTGGAGTTCCTGTTTCCCTAAAATATCCCCCCAAGCCCCTTCACCCCCTTTCCTGGGGAGGCTTGAGAATAATCTACCAACCAAATAAGTAAACCAGGTGAGCACGGACCAGACCCTTGGGTTTTTAGGACACTAAAAATCAATCAGATTCTTAAAAAACAGAACTTTATTATAAAGGATAAAATGTAAAGAAGCACCTCTGTAAAATCAGGATGGAAGGTAACTTTACAGGGTAATCGGATTCAAAACAGAGAGGATTCCCCTCTAGGCAAAACTTTAAAGTTACAAAAAAGAGGAATAAACCTCCCTCTTAGCACAGGGAAAATTCACAAGCTAAACCAAAAGATAATCTAATGCATTTCCTTGCTATTACTTACTATTTCTGTAAGTTAGATGTATCATTCAGTAGGAGCTGGATTACTTGCTTGGTCTCTCTCTTTGTCTCCCGAGAGAACACAAAAAACCCAAAACAAAAACCTTCCCCCACAGATTTGAATGTATCTTCTCCCCTAATTGGTCCTTTTGGTCAGGTGCCAACCAGGTTATCTGAGTTTCTTAACCCTTTACTGGTAAAGGAGGGATTTTATGCTACCCTTAGCTGTATGTTTAGTGTCAGGAAAAGGTTGTTCATGCTAGAGTTTTCAGAGCACTGAAACTGAAACCTCTTCCTGGCCAGCACCTTCGTAACCCTCATGCCAAAGGCTCTTTCACCCCAGGGGTATTTAGGCTCCTGACTCCTTTGATTTCTGGGCCTTAGTGCCCCCAGCTCTCAGCGACTTCCCTCAGGGCCCTCAGCATCCAGCAGGGCTACTCCTTTCAGGAGCTTGTTCACACTGGGACTCTTAGCTCCTGACCTAAAACTGGGCCTGAGTGATACCCCTGGATCTGATCACCTGCAAACGACAGGGAAAATCAACTCCAAGCTCCGGTGCTGGCCTTTTCCCTGTGATAGGCCACGTACTCGGGTCCAAACAGAGCTGAACTTTGGAGCCAAAGTTTGTGGCTCCAGCCCATCCCTGTTTAAACTGCTCTGCCTAACCGTGGTGTGCCCAGGCCAGCATGGATGGAGCAACACTAGGTTCAATATTGATTTGGAATCCGCACCAGGCTTTGTCTGTCCTAGACTTGCATGGGGAATCTCCTCCCATTGCATTGCTACTGCCTCAGTGCCACCCTAGTCTAGAGAGGATGCAGGCAGGTGCTGGAGTCTCAATGCCCTGTTGTGTGGACCTGGACCTTGCAGGGTTAGACAGCACTGTGGTTAAAATGCCAGTGGCCTCCTGAAACCTTGCTTATGCTAGCACTCCTATCACTGCTGGCACTGCAAAGAGGAACCAGAGGGAGCACCAGTAGGGAATGCGTGAGTGCCTGCCAAATTGAAGAGGAGGTTTAGGAGCGCTGCTGTGCTTGGCTAAGCAGTAAAACACCTGCTCCATATCAGCTGACAATTTTGCAGAAACATATTTTGCTGACCTAGTTTTCTGTTAGGCCTGTCTGGCAGAGCAGGGCCTAGGTTTAGTCATAAATCACAGGGGGCTTAAAGCGGTTCAACCTGGATGGGTTTCAGGGCCACATTCCCCTATGTGCCCTGGCTGCTTTGCAAGGCTCCTGTGATGCAAAGTAGTTGAAATTCTGGCTTTTTTAGTGGGCTGAGCCAAGTTCAAGGCCATTTTGCCCCACCAGAGTGGCACAAATCAACTGGAATGAGCTGGTGAATTTGGCCCTTTTATTGGAACCAATGTGTTAAGCATAGTTCCTAGGCCAGGCTAGACAAGTCCTAACCCTCTAGCTATAACACCCCTCTTGAACAATGTTAAGGAATTCCACCTGGTAACCAGGCCCCGCGCATGCAAATGAAAGACAGTACAGGGACAGAAATGGTCTACTGTCTTCTATAGACCAATCCACATGCCTAAAGATAAGCATGTAACTAAAATACTTGCAAGATCAAGCTTAAAAGGCTGATGCATACACCTGCTCTCGGGATACTCGCCTCTTTGTATATGGTATATGCCAAAGCAGATTTGCACATTTCAGATATGATAGTAAAAATCAAATAAAGACTTTTGTGACACTGCACCTCATATTCTTCACAGTAATATTATTATGGTATAATTATGACATAATTATGATGCATTTTGTACAAGATGAGTCATTTAAGGTGCAATTTAAAAGATTATGATTTGCTGAATATGATTATCCTATTTGTATGCATGTATCTTTTTTGTATTAGAAGTTATTAATATTGATTATGTATCTGTATTTCAAATGTAGCTACACCTGGGAAATGCCCACTAGATAAAATGTTTTCAATCTAGATAGTGGGTGGGGAAGGGTCTATTAGGGGCAATGGGCCATTAGGGAAAAACAATAGGCCTTAGGAGAAGCTCGTCTCCCACCTGGTGAGTCTTCCTGAGAATGCTACAGACAGCCTGTGAGTGATGGCTGCTATGATTCTACAAGGACCAGGCCACATGATGCTGGACTACATCTTGGGATGTCAGTGTTTTTCCACAGACTGGTCTTGGAACCAAGCTCTGGAACAAAGGGTTCCTGCCATATGCAAAAGCTACATCAGACAGGGAGTGACATCATCTGGTGTTCTTTGCTCCCCACACAAGAAGACTCCAGGAAACACCTGATGAACAAAGACTGAACTGGGGGAAGTGCTGGACCCAGGCTAAAGGGATTTCTAGCCTGTGTATGAAATACCTGGGGATTCCAAGCTGTAAAGCAAGTGTAGCTTGCCCCTTAAGAATCTGCAGCCTGCTTGTATCATCTCTTATGGTGAGACTCTGCTATTCATATCCAATCTATTTAGTATATTAAGCTCAGTTTGCTTTTTTTGTTTATTTGGTAGGTAATCTGCTTTGATCTGTTTGCTATCACTTATCACTTAAAATCTATCTTTTCTAGTTAATAAATTTGTTTTTGTTTTAATCTAAACCAGTGAGCTTTGACTTGAATGCTTGGGGGAAATCTCTGCATGGTTACCAAAAGAATGCTTTGTTCTCATCACAGTGAGGGGGAGGCGGACCAGGTATTAAACCCATATACTGGCCAGATTTGACCAGGACAGGACGGTACTGCTCTGGGGTCGTAGGCTGGGAAGCTGGCGGTTAAAAAGCCTGCATGTAACTGAAGCTGGGTGTGTCCCTTCCTGTGTGAATGCTGGTGAAAGTGCAGGCTGGAGGGCTTTGCAGCTTGTCACAGAAATACAGTGTGAGAGACAGCCAAGGTTGGTGGGTCAGGGGGCTCAGTGGTAACCCAGTTCCAGGTGGCCCCTGTGGGGTGAACCTGTCACAACTTGGTCAGTCTAATGCCCCTTATTTCTTGTCTTCTTGCATTTGCCCCTTTCTCCAGCATGCCACTCAGCAGAGATTAGTGCTATTGACTGGAAACAGGAAGCTCTGTGGCTGGAGCAGGCTATGAAAGCTGGAGTGAGGCAGAGTGCACGCACACAGCACACTGGGGTGGGCATGTGCTGAATGGAGTGCTTGGAAATTTGCATAAACCCCATCACCTTCATTCCAGCCCTCACTAACACTTTCCATGAGTTATTGTACACGTTACATTGTCATTTAATTGTGCCCAAGCACCATCATAAAAGCAAATGAAGCAAATCGAGCAGCACAAAAATGAAAAAATCCCAGACTAGCTGCATGTTAAGCACAAGCGCAGCGTGGTTACTGTCACTCCCCGGAAAGGAAGGGAACTGCTCCCGTCATACTTAGCAAATGGTTTATGGGCACCTCACTCAATCATCTGCCTTTCTGCAGCACCCAGACACTTGCTCTTGGCCACGTGGTGGCAACTTTATTGTCACTTCCACTCACTAGGGTCAGACCTGAGCCAAAAGATCACTTGTACAAGCAAAATCAGCATCACTCACTTGCACCATTCTACTCTTGGTGTTCCAGAGAGCCTCCTCTTGCACCTCTGTTCCAAAGAGGATATGCCAGCAGCTGCTGTGCCGTGAGTGTACATTGCCATCTATAAAATGTCCATGAGGGGCTTCCTGGGGGGCCCCAAACACTTCTCCCCAAACTCTGCTCCCTTTGTATTTCTGTGGTACTCAGCTTATGTGCATGGCTGCACAGCCTCACCTCAGGGGTTCCCAATGGCTCTGTGACACAGCCCAAGTGGGTGGGAGAGGGGGAGGTACCCGGAGAATTACCTCACTATGGACAGCCAGTAGGAGCATGCTCATGTTCAGGGCCCTAAAGGTTAGTGCATCCTCGTGTAGCATTACTCTACCCCCTTCCACACATAGTTCCCTCTCAGCCTTGTCATCTCTGCTACCCCATGTGCAAAAGCAGTGCCTTGGAGGCCATCCCTGCCCCCCAGAGCCATGAATGGTAGGGAAGCAGGCTGGAAATCTCACCCCTGACTCCCTGCTGCCAGATCAGGAGGAAACCACATGCAGGATGCAGCAGGCCCAGAAACCAAGCTCGGGGTGAGGGGAACAGCCTGGGAGCGGCCCCACCATGAGCTTGCATTGCACACGGGACACTTTCGCAGCCCAAGAGGAGTTGCCCTCACCGGGGGCTAATGGCCTGCCATGGGAGGGAGCGCTTTGGTGATAGTGTTAGAGCTCCATTGTTAAGGATTTACAATTACATTAACTCTCTGTCTAGTCTGTTCCATGTAGGTTTTTATACCATGCGCATCACCCTAGTCTCTGAACACCTGCCTGAAGTGCATTAAGCAACGTGACTAAAATCTGTTACATGGTGTTTGTTCTCCCCTCCTTTCCCCAGAGACAGACGTGTGCCTGTAGTGGGGTGTCTTGTTTTGGTTGGGCGTCTTTTTTTGAAATAAACATGCCTGTCACTCTGTGTTTATGCTGGAGAAGGCAAGGTCAAGGAACGGAGCAGAAAGCAGAGGTCAGCAGTGGTCCTTAGTTCCTGGGGGAGTTCATTGTACTGTCTGGGGCCAGGCCTCTGAGAAGGTGCTCTCTCCCATGACACAAAAACCAGGGGTCACCAGATGAAATGAACAGGCAGCAGGTTTAAAACAAACAAGAGGAAGTATTTCTTCACACAACGCACAACGAACCTGTGGAACTCATTGCCAGGGGATGTTTAATGGCCAAAAGTATAACCGCATACTTGTGGCAGCCCTAAACCTCTGACTGCCAGAAGCCAGGAGTGGAAGCCAAAGGTGGATCATGCTGTAATTTTCCTATTCTCACACTCCCCCTGGTGCTCTGGTATGGGCCAGTCAGTGACAGGATACTGGGCAAGGCAGGCCATGATCTGACCCAGTATTGCTGATCTTGACTTATGAGGAGAGGCTGAGGGAACTGGGATTGTTTAGTCTGCAGAAGAGAAGAATGAGGGGGGATTTGATAGCTGCTTTCAACTACCTGAAAGGGGGTTCCAAAGAGGATGGATCTAGACTGTTCTCAGTGGTAGCTGATGACAGAACAAGGAGTAATGGTCTCAAGTTGCAGTGGGGGAGGTTTAGGTTGGATATTAGGAAAAACTTTTTCACTAGGAGGGTGGTGAAACACTGGAATGCGTTACCTAGGGAGGTGGTGGAATCTCCTTCCTTAGATATTTTTAAGGTCAGGCTTGACAAAGCCCTGGCTGGGATGATTTAGTTGGGAATTGGCTCTGCTTAGAGCAGGGGGTTGGACTAGATGACCTCCTGAGGTCCCTTTCAATCCTGATATTCTATGATTCTATGATTCTATGATCTTATTTTCTTATTTATTAGCACCCATGGCATCAGAACAGCTAACATCTCCAAGGAACAGATGAAGAGGCTGGGACAAGGGTGCAACACTAGCTTGCAGAGGCTAAGAAAATAAATTATTTAGACAGAATTAAACAAAGGAACAAATTAAATGCTGCAAATTACTCATGGACTAAAAGGGGCTGATTATTCATTTGTAATTAAAATATACGGCTAGAATAGCAACTGCTGGTGTAGTAATCAGTGAACACTATGACTATAAAAATTTAATTCAGTTTGTGCAGCCAATTAAAGGAACACAGTCAAATTATCAACCAAAGCTGTTGACTTGTAGTATAAGGTCACAGGGCAAAAATTAATAAACTCCATGAAATTACATGGATGACAAAGTGGGATCAGACTGGCACCGAGCATACATTATCAGCATTGGTCAAGATAGCCACACTGCCATTAATCATCAGGTCTAATAAGAAGTGAATCATATGCCTAGTCTCAGCAGACACATTTTCTTTCCACTGACTGTATGACGCATTGCCTGTGATAATAGGAGAAACTGAACTTGATGACCCCCCCAGGAGGTTCCTTCCAGTCCCATGTTCATAGGAGATCTTGGAGCTATAATCTCCATCTCTCATATTGTTTGTCCAACTCTGTTTTCATCAAGGAGATTGTAACTCCCCAAAGTGTTAAATATGGCTTACTGGGAGCCAGCTCATTGGAGCAGAACAGGGAGCCTGGGCCTCAGATTTTGTTCACCAAGTATCTGACACCCTTGCCATTTATTGAAAATCTAAGATGTGGGTCAGGTGATCAATGGATTAGACAGAGTAAAGATGTTTTGATAAACAAATGACTGCTAAAACCCAATGGATAGCAAAACAACATAGTCAAGAGTGGAACTTCTGTTGCAATCACACAATCTTAATGAGACAAGATAAGCTGGGGGAGGTAATATCTTTTATTGGACCATATTCTGCTGGTGAGAAAGACAAGCTTTTGAGCCTCACAGAGCTCTTCTACAGGTCTGGGAAAGGTGCTCTGAGCATCACAGCTAAATAAAAGGTTGACTAGATTGCTTAGGATAAGTACTTAGCACATATTTCAAGGGACCATTCAGGGTGAAGTGGCCTGTAACACCCCTGTAGCCATAGGACAAAAATGGGGGTTAGTGGGCTAGAGATTGCTGTAATAAGCCATAAATCCAGTGTCTTTATTAAGACTATGATTTTTAGTGTCTCACAACGTTATGAATTTAAGCTCCCAGGCTTGTCGTTTGAAAGTGATGTGCAGATTTCCTTTGAGGATGAGGACTGATAGTCAGATATCGAGTGAACACTTTTGTGAAAAGTGTTCACCCAGAGATGATAGGGTGTTTGTGTCTTTTATCATTTTCCTGTGGGAGAGTGATTGTCTGATTTCACCCACATAGTTTTTATTGGGGCATTTAGTGCCCTGGATGAGGTACACCCCCTGTTGTGATAGGCATGTGTAGGACCCATGGTTCTTGAAAGATGTATTGGACTGGGGATTATTGATCATTATAGCAGCAGAGCTATGGCTGCAGGTTTTGCATCTGTTGTTCTGGCAGAGTCTGGGGCTGCTTTGAGTTGGCGTGTCATGGTCTGTGTGGAGCTTGCGTCTGATGATGAGCTTGGAGAAGTTGGGAGTTGTTTTAAGGCCAGAAGAGGAAAGATTTATTTCAGGATGGGGTCCTCATGGAATTTGGGCTGTAATTGTTTCATGATACCTCATATGGGTTCCAGTGTGGAATGGTATGTTACAAGTAGGAGGAGGTGTCGGAGGGGGGTTTATTTCTGTAATTAATTTTCTCTCAGGGTATTTGTGTGGCCCGTTCCATGATACGATCTAGTTCTCTGGTGGAGTGTCCTTGTTTCGTGAAGGCAATTTTGAGTGTATTAAGATGGGGAGCCTGGAACACAAAAGGAGAGTGGGACCAAGAAAATTAATATCGCAGAAAGCTTTACATATAAGAAATTCGTTTCTTTGTCATAAATCGGTTAATTTGTAGCCTGACAATGCAGTCTGATTTTGTTGGGATTAATTGTGTGTGACAAAGTTCCTCCTCTACATTGGTGGGTCTTGCGCTTATTGGCGGATTTGCTCACCTCAGAGATTCATGGCAGCCCTCAGTCTGGCCGTTTTTGTGAGCCCACAGTCCAGGTCAACTCCTCCGGTATCGTTGTGGGGGATGGAGAGATGGGGGGAACCCAGGCCCGCCCTCTACTCCGGCTTCCAGCCCAGGGCCCTGTGGATTGCAGCTGTCTACAGTGGCTCCTGGAACAGCTGTGTGACAGCTACAACTCTGTGGGCTACTTCCCCATGGCCTCCTCCCAACACCTTCTTTATTCTCACCACAGGACCGTCCTCCTGATGACTGATAGTGCTTGGACTTCTCAGTCTTCCAGTAGTATGCCTTCTCACTCTCAGTTTTTTGTGCCTCTTGCTCCCAGCTCCTTGCACGCGCATCACAAACTGAAGTGAGCTCCTTTTTAAACCCAGGTGCATTGATTAGCCTGCCTTAATTGATTCTAGCAGCTTCTTGATTGGCTGCAGGTGTTCTAATCAGCCTGTCTGCCTTAATTGTTTCCAGAAAGTTCCTGATTGTTTTAGAACCTTCCCTGTCACCTTACCCAGGGAAAAGGGACCTACTTAACCTGGGGCTAATATATCTGCCTTCTATCACTCTCCTGTAGCCTTCTGGCCTGACCCTGTCACACATTCCTCCCCCCCCCCCCCCCCCCGCTCAACACCATGGGGTTGGGAAACTTGGGACGTCAGGCAGAGTACCTGTGACAAGCCATCTGCATTGCCATGGTGGCTTCCAGCCCAGTGTTGTATGGTGAATTGGAAAAGTTGTAGGGACAGGAAGCATCTGGTCACCCTTGCCTTCTTCTCTTTATTTCGCTGCATCCACTGGAGGGGTGCATGGTCGGTCACAAGGGTAAACTGTCATCCCAGAAGGTAATAACGTAGTGTTTCCATGGGCCATTTCACAGCTAGGCAGTCTCTTTCAACCGCGGCATACTTCTGCTCTCTCGGGAAGAGTTTCCTGCTGAGGTAGAGGATTGGGTGTTCTTCATCTCCAACTATCTGCAATAGGACAGCTCCCAATCCTACTTCAGATGCATCTGTCTGTAAAATGAATTCTTTGTTGAAGGCTGGGGCTATAAGCCCAGGATTACTGCAGAGGGCTGTCTGTAGATCCATGAATGCTTT
Organism: Chelonia mydas; assembly: GCF_015237465.2. Lineage (NCBI taxonomy): Eukaryota > Metazoa > Chordata > Testudines > Cheloniidae > Chelonia > Chelonia mydas. The sequence goes on along the minus strand of NC_057852.1, from coordinate 4,596,091 downwards.
CTCTGTGGCATCTGTCCACTTCACCATGTCTGGACCCCGGGCTTTTATCAGGTCTGTCAGGGGACTCGCTCTGGTAGCAAAATGGGGAATAAATCGTCGGTAGTACCCCACCACACCCAGGAATGCCCGGACTTGCTTTTTCCAATTCGGCCGGGGCCAATTTTGGATAGCCTCTAGTTTGTTTAGCTGGGGCTTGACCATGCCCCTTCCTACAATGTAGCCAAGGTATTTAGCCTCGGCTAGCCCTATAGCACACTTGGCTGGGTTGGCTGTGAGGCCAGCCCGTCTTAGCATTTCCAGAACTGCTTACATCTTTTCCAAGTGGGTTTCCCAGTCGGGGGTGTGAATACTCACATCATCCAGGTATGCCGCTGCATAACTGGTATGGGGCAGTAGGAGCTTGTCCATAAGATGCTGGAAGGTGGCAGGTGCCTAATGCAGACCAAAAGGAAGCACAGTATATTGAAACAGACCCTCTGGGGTAGAGAATGCCATCTTTTCTTTCGTGTCTTTGGCAAGGGGAATCTGCCAGTATCCCTTTGTTAAATCAAGGGTGGTCAAAAATCGGGCATTGCCCAGGCGGTCAACTAACTCATCGATATGGGGTATGCATCGAATTTGGATATCTCATTCAGCTGGCGAAAGTCATTACAAAACCTAGTGGTGCCATCAGGTTTGGGCACCAACACAATTGGGCTTGACCACTGACTGTGGGACTCTTCGATGACTCCCAGCTCCAACATCCTTTTTACCTCTGCCTTGATCTCCTCCCTTTTTGCCGCTGGGACCCGATAGGGCCTTAAAGTTACCTTTGCCCCAGGGTCTGTGATGATGTGGTGATATGCTTCGGTGGTCCGACCTGGTTTGGTTGAAAACACGTCCTGGTATCAGTTGATCATCTCAGTTACCTCCTTCTTCTGATTTGGTGTCAGATCAGTGGATACCCTGATCTGCTCCTGCATGTTATTTCCCTGGATCGGGGTCCCTTGGGCCACTACACATGCCTCTTGTTGGTGCCAAGGCTTTAAGAGGTTAATGTGATAAATTTGTTCTTGTTTCTGGCATCCTGGCTGCCGCACCTTGTAGGTGACTTCCCCAACAGGTTCAAGCACCTCACAGGGCCCCTGCCATTGAGCCAAAAGCTTGCTTTCTGCCATAGGTACCAACACCATCGCCCGATCCACTGGTTGGAACTGTTGGACTTTTGCCTGGTGATTGTAATGGTTTCGCTGGGCCTCCTGCGCCTTTTCCAAATGTTCCCATACACTAGGGGTGACCCGGGCTATCCGTTCGTGCATCTGCAACACATGGTCAATTATATTTCGCCCCTCATTAGGTTCCTCTTCCCAGATTTCTTTTGCAATATCTAGTATGCATGGGGGTGGAGTCTGTATAATAACTCAAAGGGGGAAAACCCAGTTGAGGCCGGAGGTACATCCCGGATGGCAAACATAAGGTAGGGTAGTAGGGTGTCCCAATCCTTCCTGTCCCAACTTACCACTTTCCTTATCATTGCCTTGAGGGTTCGGTTAAACCTTTCTACCAGCGCATCAGTCTGCGGATGATAGACTGAAGTTCTCAGGGTATGGATATGGAGCAGTGTACAGAGGTCCTTCATTAGCTTCAACATAAATGGGGTACTGTCAAGGTTCCTTCCCCACTCTGAACTCTAGGGTACAGATGTGGGGACCTGCATGAAAACCTCCTAAGCTTACTTTTACCAGCTTAGGTTAAAACTTCCCCAAGGTACAAACTATTTTACCCTTTGCCCTTGGACTTCCACCAAACGTTTTTCCAGGTTTATTTTATTAGGAAAGCATTGTTTGGAAATGCCTTTCCCCCCATAATCCTCCCAACCCTTGTACCCCACTTCCTGGGGAAGGTTTGGTAAAAATCCTCACCAATATGCATAGGTGACCACAGACCCAAGCCCTTGGATCTTAAGAACAATGACAAAAACATTCAGTTCTTGAAAAGAAGAATTTTAATAGATGAAACAGTAAAAAAGAATCACCTCTGTAAAATCAGGATGGTAAATACCTTACAGGGTAATTAGATTCAAAACATAGAGAATCCCTCTAGGCAAAACCTTAAGTTACAAAAAGACACACAGACAGCAATATGCATTCTATTCAGCACAGCTTATTTTCTCAGCCGTTTAAAGAAATCATAATCTAACGCATATCTAGCTAGATTACTTACTAAGTTCTAAGACTCCATTCCTGTTCTGTCCCCGGAAAAAGCATCACCCAGACAGACACAGACCCTTTGTTTTTCTCCCTCCTCCCAGCTTTTGAAAGTATCTTGTCTCCTTATTGGTCATTTTGGTCAGGTGCCAGCGAGGTTATCCTAGCTTCTTAACCCTTTACAGGTGAAAGGATTTTTCCTCTGGCCAGCAGGGATTTTAAAGGTGTTTACCCTTCCCTTTATATTTATGACAGGTACCTTGGTCTGTTAATATCTCCTTTGGTAGCCCTACTCAGGCAAAGATCCCCACCAGCTCTTTGGTTATCATTTTAGAGGCTGTGTTCTGCAGGGGGACAGCTTCTGGGTAGCGAGTAGCATAGTCCAAAACAACAAGTATATATTGGTGGCCCCGGGATGTCTTCTCCAGGGGTCCCACTAGGTCCATGGCTATTCACTCAAAGGGGACCTCTATGATGGGAAGGGGTACTAAAGGTGCCCTCAAGTGGGGACGGGGACTGTGCAGCTGGCACTCTGGGCAGGACGCACAGTACCTCTGCACTTCTTCATGTATCCCGGATCCCAAAAGAATCACTCTCCTGTAGCCATCTGGCCTGACCCTGTCACATGTGTAAGTGCACATCAGTGTGAGCAAGGGATACACAGCTGGGCTCTTTATTTTTAGTCAGTATTACACAAGTGTCAGAGCTGCAGACAGCTTACACTGGTGCCTGGGAGATGGTCACACATCCTTGTGGCTCTGAAATGAAGCGCTGTCTTGGCCTTCCAGGCTTGGCTTTTCAAATGAACCTAATGGATTTAGGTGCCCAGTGCTCACTGAATTTCAGCAGGGGTGCCTAACCTATGGAGAGTGGCTCCTATGGAGCCCTGCCCCTCCTCTGAGCTGTCTCCTCACGAAGAGCTGTCTCGACATACGTTTCCCCCAAGTCCATTTCAAGCATTTGGTGCATAGAACCGCTATTGATGCCAGGTTTCCCCTAGGCCCAATGATTTGCTCTGAGAAGTAAATTCCTACAGTACAGCCCAAGGAGCCAGGCACCCAGCTGTGGCACCAGGTATCACATGGATGAAAAGCTGCGGCTGACGGCAGTGACCAGGGATCTGTCTGATTAGCAGGGCATGAGGCCTCGCCTCAGTGAGCAGTGGTACAGCTACATCTATCTGGGAGCAGTGGTAAGAGAAGTGAGTCACTTGGGCACTACCGCACCCAAGCTATGTGTCCTGCTGCCCTCATGAGGCCCTGCTTCCACTGACTCTACTGAGAGCACACCAAGCAACAGCTGCAGTGCCAGCCCCTTCCATTCCCTACCACACAGACACACCTCACTGGTGTTTCCCTTCGCAGAAGCCAGGATCCGGTGTTAGGATATAGATATTCAGGCCTGTCTGTAAAGGCCTATACTCTAAGAATTTAGGTGTATTCTTATCACTTGGCTAGTTAGAGCTATAAAAGAAAGAATCAAAATCACTGTCTGCCAATGTAAGGTCCTTCTCTTACTGTGACAGTCTGAGGCCCTGTTCTTAGGCTAAGGCCTTTGGCTAAGCAACAAAGGCAGCCATAAGCTGGGAAGCAACCGGTCACCTCCTCACATTCCAAACTAGTCACATTGAAATAAGGTGTTATTGGGCTGTTAGGAATACAATCCTGTCCTGATAGTACCTATTACCTCCAGATAAAGGGAAGTGCCTAGAAAATGTAAAAGGAAACTTAGTCTGATGGCATCCTGTCTGGCAAGAACTCACTTATCAATAGCTGGGATGTGAAATCCTCACTTCTGTATTGTTTTGTCATTATAGTTCCCACTTTGCTATTGTTTATCTGTATAATCTCCATCTGGTTCTGTGATTGTCTCTGTCTGCTCTATAATTAATTTTGCAGGGTGTAAACTAATTAAGGTGGTGGGATATAATTGGTTAAATAATCATGTTACAATATGTTAGGATTGGTTAGTTAAATTCCAGGAAAATGATTGGTTAAGGTATAGCTAAGCAGAACTCAAGTTTTACTAGATAGTCTGCAGTCAATCAGGAAGTGGGTGGGTGGGTGGGGGAAATGGGAACAGGGAATGGGGTGGGGAAATTGGAATCACGTTTGGCTAAGGGCAGAAATGGGAACAGGGACACAGGTGTAAGGCTCTGTGGGGTCAGAGCTGGGAAGGGGGACACTAAGGAAGGAAACTGGAATCATGCTTGCTGGAAGTTCACCCCGATAAACATCGAATTGTTTGCACCTTCGTACTTGGGGTATTGTTGCTCTCTGTTCATGCGGGAAGGGCCAGCGAAGTAAGTGGGTGACGGAATAAGCCCCCGAACATGTCAGGATCCCAACAAGGGCAGTCGGGACCAAGGATCAGAGCAGGGGCAAACCTGAGTCTGGGAGTAGCAGAGCAGCCCGTAGTCAGGTTCTAGGCCAGGGGCGATACCAAGGGACACATGCTGAGTTATGTCTGAGGGCCCGAGCCAGGAGGCGAAGCCAAATCAAGCCAAGGTCAAAGCCAGGAGTTCATGAGCAGGAATGGTCATGGCAAAAGAGCTGCACTGTTGCCTGGACACTCCCTGGAACGCCCCTTGGGGTATATAAGGCTGGGAGACAATCAGGAACCATGAGGCTGCTGCCTGACAGACCCTTAGGCGGGACGTCCCATGGTCTGTGCCACAGCAGGTCATGGGCAATGGAGTGCAAGCAGGTTGCTGCTGCTGCTGGGTGGCAGCCTGGAGACGCCAACTACCTGACTGCTCTGCAGGCCTGGGTGCTGGACCCACAGGGCCTTACACTGAGGGTGTGGAGGAGAGAGTCTGTGACAAGAGACTCCCGAGCGCTGGCTGCAGGAACTCAGGCTGGCTGAAAATCCACTTTGATGCCCCTCCGGGCAAACAGTTACACACGTGGTGCCCATGTACAAGACAGGAAGAATATTCGAGGGCCAGGGCTGTATGCCCTCCAGTTTCCTGGGCTGTTCTCAAGAAGGGTTGGCACCAACAATCAAATCCAGCTAACACTGAAGCTTGTCAAAAGGAATGTGGAGGATGGCTTTGAAAGGGAAACTGAAAGGAGAAAATATTGAGACAGTCATTAAAGTAAAAGTGCTCTGCAGGAGGACACACCTAGCTGAGCAAGCTCAGACAATAATGCTATAGCTGATAAAGCTTAGAAGCCAGCTGATAAAGCATTCGCTATTTATGGGATAACAATTTAAAAACCTACAGCAGATTGACGCTTGAAATGGAAGGTAAAATAGGAGTGCATTCCATTCCATGGGATTCAAACACACACATCGCCATCCGAAAAGCCATTGGAAAAGGCACCTTTGGGAAATATGAGCAGCAAGAATTAAACCAGCAGTCACAAAGAGGAAAGTATGATCACATAGAGAAAAGTAATTGAAACACATCCCTCCTCTTACTGTAAATAGAATAAGAATAATAACCTGCTGCCTAAATCAGAGTGAACCGTCAATATTGCTTGCTTCTTATTTGTAACATTAATTGACTGTGGGGTCCCACCTTGATTCAGGGATACACATCAGCACTCTCTCATGGACAGTATGAGCCTGTTAATATTTGAGAGCAGTGACGGTATTTACCACATCCATATTTCCCAGACAGAAACACACATCTCTTAAAGTTGGAGGGGGGAGTGTTTTGTTTTGCTTTTTGGCCTCCTACATACATGCCCTCATCATTAGCGATTAACAAACTGTAAAATGAAGCAGAGGGGGGGTTCCTTTTAAACCTTTTTCTCTGTAACCAATTTGTAACAGAGAACAAGCTGCATGCTGTATGTTGTATGCTGCTTGCATGTGGGGTAGAACCATACCTTCCCACACGAAGAGCGTGGAAGAGAGAGTTTAGAAATAGGTGAATCGGTCTTATCTTTAGCAATGATTATGCACAATAATTGGAGATTTGTTTACTGTTGTCTGTGTATTGTCTGCATTACTCGCGATATAAATTGTGAGAAAAGAGGGAGCTGGCCCTTTAAGGTTAGGATGGGGTAGCTGGCGTGTGCTGTGGCAGGGGCTCTGAGTGAGGTGTGGGGCTGTGTTGGGGGATGGGCTTAAAGGGCTTGTAGATTCCAAGAGTGAAGAAAGTTCTGAAATGCCCTGGCTGGTCATGGCCAGAGTGACTAACAGGGAACCACTGGGAGGGAGAATAGGCCCACTTCATCACTCCTGTAACTGCACTTCAGTCAATGGAGTCACAGCAGGGATTTATTTATGCATATCGGATGAGTACGGGAAGCAATAAAGGCCCAGTTCAACAGAGTCAATGGGATCCTCCCTTTGATTGCATTGAGAACAGGTTCAGACCCTAAGTGGCGTTTCCGTGTGATTATTAAACACAAAGAGGAGAGTTCTTTGTTCAGCAGGGCGTGCTATTTTCACTGCTCTTGTGCAGAAGTGACTGCAATTCCCAGCAGTAACCAGCCCACCCCAGGCTGGGGACTCTGCCACAGCCCAACACAAGCAGTGTTTTCTTCAGGAATTGAAACTGAGGGGTGGGGGGGGTTCAAATTTACATGGGGTTGGGTCAGGGCCGAAGAGGGGTGAGACTATGAGGGTGAAGGTGGCTCTATGGCACCATAGTAAAAACTGAAAAATGTTTCATGACCATTTAATTAGATTTAACTCGTTTTAAAATCATCACAAAAATTAAAGTTGGCTACTCAAGCCTTCTATGAAGAACTGCATCTACATCCTTCTTGGTTTCTTGTTATAATTTTGCACAACTCTGTTAATGAACTTCTTAAATGCAATGCGTTCAACTTTGGTGGCTTCTCGTGTGTCCGGTACTTCCATTCCTTCAACTGATATGCTCATTGATCATTCACATGTTCAGATAGAAGGCGACTTCTTTCAGAACACAAAATTTTATTCAATGAGGCAAAAGAACGCTCAACTGTAGCTGTCGTGACTGGGAGTAGCAAGAGACTAATTCCTACTTCTTTCAGCCCAGGAAATAGAGCACAAAGATAAGGTCAAGCCACTACTGATGAGTCGTTGTATGATATTCCATTGTGTGTTCAAATTCTCTATTCTGTCCTGAGCACATGGCAGCCCCATTGCTGGTAGTGCCTCACTCCACTCAACTGTCAGTGTTTTATAGGACAGGGATCTGTAAAAGCTATGTAGAGGCTGAGTAGAATCTAGAAGTCGCTGTTGTAGATTTTTAAGAATCAAGTCTGTGTACTTTTTCAGTTGTCTTAACAAATACTTCTTGTCCTCTTCACTTAAGGATTCAATATAAATGCCTTCATTAGTCAACTTCTGGACTGAAGTCTTTGCTTCTTCCAGTACTTTTTCAATGGATAGCTCTCGGATTGATCCAAATGTAGCTTCTATTGCCGGACAAAGATCTACTACTGTTGTAGCAGATGCCTGGATGGCATTGTTTAATGACCCAACTGGTTTCAACAGTAGACTTACAAGATAGATAATGGCAATAGTCTTCTCTGAACGTAGTAGCAAAAGTAATCCACCAGCCCCCCTACTTAGATCCATCCCATCTTGGTAGATACTTTCCAAAGCCAGTAATAATGGCTGGAGTAATTTTAAGACAACAGCCAAGGATCGCTCATGAGAAAGCCAGCTGGTTTTCCCAGGTTGGACTAATTTGAACTACAGTCCCAGTGTATCTTCTATATTTTTCAAGATATTCAGTCTTTTTGGACTCTTGCTGAAAAAAGAATATAATGAAGATATTAAATTTATAGCTTTTTAAATGTCTTTTGGAGACTCTGCAGCTCGTACTAGCGCTAGTTGGAGTAGATGGCCTCTGCAGGGTGTATAGGAGACACTAGGGTTACACTTTTCTCTCAGCAAAGCTTGTCCTCCACCATGTCTTCCAGAAAAGTTTGCAGCTCCATCAAATGCACAAGCAGCCATCTGTTTGGGGTCCCATTGACAAGCATTTAATTCTTCTAAGATGTGGGTTGTCACAAATGCAGCCAATCTGTCTTCTATAACTTGAACATCTAGAAATGCATCTACTGGCTACCACTGACATCAAGATAACGTACACAATGACTTAATAGTTGGTGCTCATTTGCATCAGTGCATTCATCAGCCATGTATGCAAATTTTTTTTGTGGTGAGAGAGTTCGTCACTTTTTCAACTGTTGAGTCTTTCACTCTTGCACCTCATGCTTCTAGCCAGTCAGTTGAGTTTCTTGCAGAAAGACAGTGAGCATTTGCTGGTCTTGTTCGGAACCAGTGTTCAACTTCAGGGTGAACAAGTGACAATGCACTTAACATTGGCCTCCAGTTTGTAGTGTGTGGTATCTCTTGCTTAAATAGAAAGTATGAGGCCACAGCCATGTTTGTTCGCATGAACTATGTTGTGTCTCCAGCATTTTTAACAGCCTCATTAACACTCACTGGTGTTGTCCTTGGTTAGTGGAGACTCAGAGTTCAGAGGTGTTTTCACATGAGTTTATCTCCCAGGTAGGGGGCAAGAAGGCACCTTGCTCATTCCTCCAGCTGCTCACTGTTCACTCTGGCCACTGTTGTTCGTTGTGCCACCGTTCACTCCACTGCTCTGTTGCCAATGGCCCTGCACTGTCACCTTCTACTGCCACCTGCCGCTATGACCTCTGCGTGGTTCCACCCAGCTCTGTGATTTCAGCTGAGCTCTCAGTGGGGGAATCTCGCAGCTAGTGCAGGCTGGGGCGTCTCTTCCACAGAAACACTGTCCCCCAGCAGGTCTAAGCACTTAGACCTGATTATCAGTGATTTCAGCTGTAGGGGTCACTTAACAAAACAAAAGACTATCTATGGAGCCTAATCAGCTCTGTCTTTAAACAGTGGAGGGGGGCAGGTCTAATAGTACTTGTGACTCAGACAGACCATCAAGCAAAACACCTGTCCTCACCCTCTCTCTTGATGCCCTCAGTCAGCACAGGCTAAGTACAGTTCTACTGCCTTTTACTCATAGAATAAGAACAACAACATTTCATTACCCCTCCCCACGCATTCAAGTGATTTGTAACCCAACCCCAGCCAAAATCGAGAGGTTGGGCAATGCAGCTCTGCTTGCTGGATACCTAGGTAGATGAGGTGTGAATGTAAATACAGTCTGGTCCTAAAACCTTTTCTCCCCCAGCCCCCAGCTCATCACTAGCTGTCAGGGAGACTTTATTGGCCAACCTAATAATTTCAAATTGTCATTTGTAAGCAATCACCTAAATGAATGCACTGACATGGTCATAAAAACAACAGCTGTATAAGGAAGCTAGTCTATGTTCATACTTTTCAAATCTATTATACTTTTTCAGATACACATATTTTATCATACACTGTATATGCTTTTAAAGTGTGTATTAATGTTTCAATTTCCATTCAAATTTCCAAACAGTCACTAAACCGGCAACACTGCATGTAACTAGTTCACAAAACTGGGGGAGGAGGGTTGTTAGGGAAAATCAGGGGGGTGTACACCCCCCTGGGGAGGGAAGCCCTGATCACAAGGCACTATGGATTGGCCACTGGGCCCGCCCCTTGCTCTTGTTTCTGTTTCAAGGCAGTTTTAAAGGAACAGGCAGCACCCATCCTCTGATCATTGCAAAATCCTCGGCACTGGAGCCCCCTCATGAGCTCCATGCTGCCTTTTCCCCCCACGACTTCTTACCTTTAAGCGATGGCTGATGCCACCTCCTAGGGATGTGCAGGGTAGTTGCTTCAGAGAAACAATGAGACACTTCAAGTAAATGGGTATCTCACACATTACCAGCCTCATGTGGCTACCTGAGTATTTCAAATCATTCATGAGCTCTCTGCCTTGACCTGAAGGACAAGGGAGAGAATGCAGCAGCAGATATTCTTCATTGGCTGCCGTAAACAATGCAGGCAGCTAGCCCTGTATGCATTATAATAATGGGGGGAAATACTAAAACCATTACAACACAGTTAAAGGGAAAACAAAATATTTGGTGAGGACTGGAGCCCTAGAGATCACATGACACGCTAGTAGCAAGAGCTATTTGTACCTGTCAATTAAAAGCTATTTAAACCTGCCACGAAGGCTTTTGCCTGGCTACAGGGGTGACATGGGGGCGGGGGGGGCAGGGGAGGGCTCCAGCCCACCCCCTGAGTTTCATAGGGGAGGTCTAATCACACCCTAGCATGAGACGGAGCTCTTAATTGCAACAGCTTGAGTGTGAGATGTGATGAGTTTGGAAGCTGAGAGCAGCACAGCCTTGGGGGCTGTGAGTTTGTTCATAAACAGAGGCAGGGGGATTAAGATAACAAAAGGCTTGTCATTAAAGTAAATTAAGGATCATTCAATGATCCTGAAAGCATTGTCAGGCTTTTCAGTTACAAAATAGAAAACAAAGGGTAGGAATAAAAGGTGAGAATGGAGAGAGGTACATATTCAAAAATGATCTGGAAAATGGGATAGGCGGTGAGGTGGTAAAATTTGCAGATGATACAAAATTACTCAAAATAGTTAAGTCCAAAGCAGACCATGAAGAGTTACAAAAGGATCTCTCAAAACTGGGTGACTGGGCAACACAATGGCAGATGAAATTCAATGTTGATAAATGCAAAGTAATGCACTTGGCAAGATATAATCCCAACTATACATACAAAATGATAGGGTCTAAATTAGTTGAACCTCTCAATAAAGAGATCTTGGAGTCATTGTGGAGAGTTTTCTGAAAACATCTACTCAATGTGCAGTGGCAATTAAAAAAGGTAACAGAGTGTTGGGAATGATTAGGAAAGGGATAGATAATAAGACAGCAAATATCATATTGCCGTTATATAAATCCATGATACGTCCACATCTTGAATACTGCGTGCAGATGTTGTCGCCACATCTCAAAAAAGATATATTGGATTTGGAAAAGATACAGAGAAGGGGAACAGAAATTATTATGGGTATGAATACTTTCTGTATGAGGAGAGATTAAAAAGACTTGGACTTTTCAGCTTGGAAAAGAGATGGCTAAGCGGGGACATGATAGAGGTCTATAAAATCATGAAGGGTGTGGAAAAATTGAATAAGGAAATGTTATTTACTCCTTCACATAACACAAGAACTAGGGGTCACCCAATGAAATTAATAGGCAGCAGATTTAAAACAAACAAAAAAAGTATTTCTTCACAGTCAACCTGTGGAACTCTTTGCCAGGGGATGTTGTGAAGGCCAAAACTATAAGAGGGTTCCAATAAGAACTAGATAAATTCATGGAGAATAGGTTCAGCAACGGCTATTAGCCAGGGTGGGCAGGAATCCAACACCATGTCTCCATGTCCTTCACCTCTGTTTGCCAGATGCTGGGAGTGGGCAACAGGGCAACTTGATCATTACCTGTTCTGTTCACTCCCTCTGAAGCACTTGGCATTGGCTACTGTTGGAAGACAGGATACTGGGCTAGCTGGACCATTGATCTGACCCAATATAGCCATTCTGATGTTCTTATATAGAACCCAGATGTATCTTCCCCCTGCAGTAACCTGCTAGATCCCGCTTTCCTCCTAGAGCTGGGGTAGAACCCAGAGTCCTTATGGGGTCTCTCTCACCACAGAGTTAGTAACAAAGTAAGAATATACATTAAAACTTTAAACCTAACCAGTGTCCCTTAAGTGACTTGCCACAAGATGTCAGAACATGTTATTAGAGCTGAGTGTGTCTAATATTTATTTAATTTTCTTTCTTTTACATAGGAATTAGATACAGGGCTCCTGTCAGCTAATTGCTAAGTTATCTGCCAAAAAACTAGAGTTTTCAAGTTCCTAAGTAGCCCCAGGAATCATGGTTTAAGGTACCCCCCCACCCACCAAAATCTGAAATGGCCCCCTGCCTTGCCATGTTATTTGAAAGTGTTCTTATTAAAAATTGTTGTCATTTTCTGGTGCTCAGGCCAACAGGGAGGAAGTGCTATCAATGGGGAGGGCAGTCTAGTGGTTAAAGCATAAACCTGAGTTCTCCTCCAGCTACAGCCAGAGAACTCCTGGGTGACCTTGGATAAATCAAGGGTGCTGTCTGTGGCTCAGTCGCCTCCTCTTGTACAATAATGTATATATTACCCACCTCACAGGGGCAAGTGTGAAGCTACTTGGCTTAATCTTTCCAAAGCACTTTATAGAAGTGCAAAGTATTCTTACCAGTGGTAAAGCAGCATCCTGGGAACTCAGAAGAGCGATCTGTAGCCCCTGTTACCACAGCACCTAAGCGCCTTTCCATCTCAATGAATTTGCCCTCACACACACCCGTGAGATAGGGAAGTTCTCTTATCCATATTTGACAGATGAGGAACTGAGGCACAGAGGGAATAGACAGCTTGCCAAAGGTCACACGCCACACGTAAGTCTGGGCTGGGAATGAACCCAAGTCTACCAAAACCCAGGGTAGCACCCTAACCACTGGGCCATCCTTCCTCCATGCTCTGACACACACACACACCCTCGCCTCCAGACTTCTGTGTGACTGTGGGTGCAGGCCTCGTCAGAGCCCTTGGCATGGCTAAAGCATGGCCAAAGGCTGTGAACCAAGTAGGCCTCATTAGAATAGCGATACTGGGTGTCTGCTAATACAAAGTAAGCACACTCCTGACCAGAGAGGATGGTACACACAGAGGCCCCACGTAACTATGTAACCACGTGCCTAAGAGATGGCACAAGAACACACCAACTCCTGGTAAAGATAAGGAGGGGGTGACAGGCTAATGGATGAGGATGCTTTGTTCAAGCTAGCGGGTACAAGGTATATGGGTGGTAACAACTGCTAATTGATGGAGGGGAGGGCAGACAGTCTGTAGCCAGGTCTTTCACACCCATCCTGCTTTCTGGGTGGTCTGTGTCAGGAGTCAGGTTTTACCCCCCAGAAAGGAAAACGTACCACCCAGGAATGCCCCATAGGATGGGACTTGGGGTATATCTAGGGACAGAATTTCCAGTCTTGTCTCCATGCTGATTGGTCAGACAAGGAAACAGAGGGGGAGCTACCACCAGAAGACCCACCCACTGCCCACCACACATTGTGCAGGGACAGGACTTGGAGATACAACTGGGGTGGGGTTTCTAGGCCTGTCTCCACATGGTTTGGTTTGGGGGCAGAGTTAGGGGGCAGGGCTATAACTGGGGGCAGACCTGCAAAGCAAAATGAGTGGTGTTGTGGTAGTTAGTCGGGATGGATCCTATAACCCGTAACAAACACCAATTGGTCGAGGGCAGGAGTATGATCAGCTGTCACTCACTTACCTCAGGCTCGCTCTTGATTTTTCAGTTATGATTTATGGACGGGGGGCAGGGTCAAGAGACATTGCATACACTTTCAGCCTCTCTTCGGAGGTCATATTCCATTCTTGTTTGGTCAGGCCGTGTCTTGCCACACTCTCCTGACGTGAGGCATGTGAACTACTTGCTTATCATCCCATTCTCAGCAACACTGAGGGACACCTGGAAAACTCGTATCTTTGCCTTCATTTCATTTGGCCACAGGCAGCAGTGTGGAATCCAAGGCAAATACTGACACAGTGGCTGAGGAAAGAAAGAGGCAACAATATCATTCCACATTACTAAGGAGCAACCCAGGTTCAAAGCAGAGTCCAGTGTCATAGCTGGGGTTTAAGTAACTTGAATAAAGAGAGCTGAACCACCACTGGAAAAGAGAGAGAGAGAGAGAGAGAGAGAGCGTTCTGAACTAGGAGCAATGTCTGGGGATTATTGAGTCAATAGTCACTGTACTTTTAGTTAGGATTATTAAAAATACCTAAGGGTGTTAGCCACCCAAGTCTGTCATCTGAACCTAACTCTCTTAGCTCCTTTGAAGATCCAAACCTCTGTGGCTGTACACTCCAAAGATTTCTATCCTGGCTTACAAGATGAGAGTAGTTTGTGCCCTGGGAGAACTATCCCACATGCACTGTGAACTTACATCGTCGAAATTAGAAAAAACATGCACTAGTGTCTGAGCTGGATGCTAACTGGCATGGATGGGAGAACAGATTCAAAAAAGCGAAGTTACTTTTAAAATGTCATATTATAGCTCAGCTGTTTGGGTCAACAGTTCACTCTTGTGCCTATGTTTATAACCTTCTCTTTCTTAATCTGTTTTTAAAATTGCAGTCTCCCCCCCCCCGCCATTTGTTTTTATTTGTTCATATTTTAAGAGGGTAGCATTTGATTAGGTTTTTATTAGGCTGCTCTTGCTTTACTGCGCTGTGCTCCCCCTGCGAAGTAGGGAGTGGAATACATAAATAATAGCAAACCCAATAACTGTTTTTTCTGTATTTATTTCAATTATTACCAGACTCAGAAGCTGCTGACGCAGAGGTAGGATGCAATGAGATTGTCAAGATCAACAGGACTCCTGAAGCATAACGGAGATGAGAGAGATCTGTCAATCTCAGGCAACATTTGCCTCACTAAAGGTTTGAATTACAAGTTGTTTGTACCAACTGGGGTAATACTACTCTTTTGGGAGAGCCTCAGTAAGCTTGTTCATTTATATTATGCTACTTTGAACAGCACCGTTTATAAATTTGCTAAAATGGAACTAGGTTTTAGTCAGGAGGAGGGGATGAAAGAGAACAAAGTATGGGCCAGATCAGACAAGAAACATTCACATAAAGAATCTGAAACATCAGAAAAGGGCAGACAAATAAACAGTGACAAGTTTTTAAAGTGCTTGTACACAAATGCTGGAAGTCAAAATAATAAGATGGGTGAACTAGAGCGCCTCGTGTTAAAGGAGGATATTGACATAATAGGCATCACAGAAACCTGGTGGAGTGAGGACAATCAATGGGACACAATCATTCTGGGGTACAAAATATATCAGAAGGCCAGAACAGGTCATGCAGATGGGGGAGTGGCACTATATGTGAAAGAAAATTTAGAATCAAATGAAATAAAAATCTTAAATGAATCCACATGTTCCATAGAATCTCTATTGACAGTAATTCCAGGCTCTAATAAGAATATAACAGTAAGGATATATTATTGACCACCTGACCAGGACAGTGATAGTGACGATGAAATGCTAAGGGAGCTTAGAGAGGCTATCAAAATAAAAAGCTCAATAATAATGGGGGATTTCAGTTATCCCCATATTGACTGGGTACATGTCACCTCAGGACGAAATGCAGAGACAAAATTTCTCAATACTTGAAATGGCTGCTTCCTGGAGCAGCTGGTAGAGGAACCCACAAGGGGAGAGGCAACTCTTGATCTAGTCCTGAGTGGAGCGTAGGATCTGGTCCAAGAGGTAACTATAACATAACCTCTTGGAAATAGTGACCATAATATAATAACATTTAACATTCCTGTGGTGGGAAGAACACCTCAACAGCCCAACACTGTGGCATTTAATTTCAGAAAGGGGAACTATGCAAAAATGAGGAGCTTAGTTATACAGAAATTAAAAGATACAGTGACGAGAGTGAAATCCATGCAAGTTGCATGGACACTTTTCAAGACACAATAATAGAGGCTCAACTTAAATCTATACCCCAAATTATAAAACACAGTAAAAGAACTAAAAAAGAGCCACTGTGGCTTAACAACCATGTAAAAGAAGCACTGAGAGATAAAAAGGCATCTTATAAAAAGTGAAAGTCAAATCCTAGTGAGGTAAATAGAAAGGAGCATAAACATTGCCAAATTAGATGTAAAAATGTAACAAGAAAAGCCAAAAAGGAGTTTGAAGAGCAGCTAGCCAAAAACTCAAAAGGTAATAACAAAATGTTTTTTAAGTACATCAGAAACAGGAAGCCTGCTAAACAACCAGTGGGGCCCCTGGACGATCAAGATACAAAAGGAGCACTTAAAGACGATAAAGTCATCACAGAGAAACTAAATGAATTCTTTACTTCAGTCTTCACAGCTGAGGATGTTAGGCAGATTCCTAAACCTGAGCCGTCTTTTGCAGGTGACAAATCTGAGGAGTTGTCACAGATTGAAGTGTCACTAGAGGAGGTTTTGGAATTAATTGAAAAATTTAACAGTAACAAGTCACCGGGCCCAGATGGCATTCACCCAAGAGTTCTGAAAGAACTCAAATGTGAAATTGCGGAACTCTTAACTATGGTTTGTAACCTGTCCTTTAAATCAGCTATTGTACCCAATGACTGGAAGATAGCTAATGTCACACCAATATTTAAGAAGGGCTCTAGAGGTGATCCTGGCAATTACAGACTGGTAAGTCTAACATCAGTACCGAGCAAATTAGTTGAAACAATAGTAAAGAATAAAATTGTCAGACACATAGAAGAACATATATTGTTATGCAAAAGTCAACATGGTTTCTGTATAGGGAGATCATGTCTTACTAATCTATTAGAGTCCTTTGAGGGGGTCAACAAACATGTGGACAAGGGGGACCCAGTGGCCATGGTGTACTTAGATTTCCAGAAAGCCTTTGACAAGTTCCCTCACCAAAGGCTCGTATGTAAATTAAGTTGTCATGGGATAAGAGGGAAGATCCTTTCATGGACTGCGAACTGGTTAGAAGACAGGGAACAAAGGGTAGCAATAAATGGTAAATTTTCAGAATGGAGAGGGGTAACTAGTGCTGTTCTCCAAGGGGCAGTCCTAGGAGCAATCTTATTCAACCTATTCATAAGTGATCTGAAGAAAGGGATAAACAGCGAGGTGGCAAAGTTTGCAGATGATACTAAATTGCTCAAGATAGTTAAGACCAAAGCAGACTGTGAAGAACTTCAAAAAGATCTCACAAAACTAAGTGACTGGGCAGCAAAATAGCAAATGAAATTGAATGTGGATAAATGTAAAGTAATGCACATTGGAAAAAATAACCCCAATTATACATACAATATGATGGGGGCTAATTTAGCTTCAACTAATCAGGAGAAAGATCATGGAGTCATCGTGGATAGTTCTCTGAAGACGTCCACTCAGTGTGCAGTGGCAGTCAAAAAAGCAAACAGGATGTTAGGAATCATTAAAAAAGGGATAGAGAATAAGATGGAGAATATCTTATTGCCCTTATATAAATCCATGGTACGCCCACATCTTGAATACTGCGCACAGATGTGGTCCCTTCATCTCAAAAAAGATATATTGGCATTAGAAAAGGTTCAGAAAAGGGAAACTAAAATGATTAGGGGTTTGGAACGGGTCCCAAATGAGGAGAGATTAAAAAGACTAGGACTCTTGAGCTTGAAAAAGAGGAGACTAAGGGGGGATATGATAGAGGTCTATAAAATCATCAGTGGTGTGGAGAAACCCACATGGCCCCACAGTATGCCAACATTTTTATGGCTAACTTACAACAACGCTTCCTCATCTCTCATCCCCTAATGCCCCTAATCTACTTGCACTACATTGATGACTTCTTCATCATCTGGACCCATGGAAAAGAAGCCCTTGAGGAATTCCACTATGATTTCAACAATTTCCATCCCACCATCAACCTCAGCCTGGACCAGTCCACACAAGAGATCCACTTCCTGGACACTACGGCGCTAATAAGCAATGGTCACATAAACACCACCCTATACCAGAAACCTACTGACTGTTATACTTACCTACATGCCTCCAGCTTTCATCCAGACCACATCACACGATCCATTGTCTACAGCCAAGCTCTATGATACAACCGCATTTCCTCCAACCCTTCAGGCAGAGACAAACACCTACAAGATCTCTATCAAGTGTTCTTACAACTACAATACCAACCTGCTGAAGTAAAGAAACAGATTGACAGAGCCAGAAGAGTACCCAGAAGTTACCTACTACAGGACAGGCCCAACAAAGAAAATAACAGAACACCACTAGCCATCACCTTCAGCCCCCAACTAAAACCTTTCCCTCGCATCATCAAGGATCTACAACCTATCCTGAAGGATGACCCATCACTCTCACAGATCTTGGGAGACAGGCCAGTCCTTGCTTACAGACAGCCCCACAACCTGAAGCAAATACTCACCAGCAACCACACACCACACAACAAAAACACTAACCCAGGAACCTATCTTTGCAACAAAGCCCGTTGCCAACTGTGCCCACGTATCTATTCAGGGGATACCATCATAGGGCCTAATCACATCAGCCACACTATCAGAGGCTTATTCACCTGCGCATCTACCAATGTGGTATATGCCATCATGTGCCAGCAATGCCCCTCTGCCATGTACATTGGCCAAACTGGACAGTCTCTACGTAAAAGAATAAATGGACAAAAATCAGACGTCAAGAATTATAACATTCAAAAACCAGTTGGAGAACACTTCAATCTCTTTGGTCACTCGATTACAGACCTAAAAGTGGCAATTCTTCAACAAAAAAACTTCAAAAACAGACTCCAATGAGAGACTGTTGAATTGGAATTAATTTGCAAACTGGATACAATTAACTTAGGCTTGAATAAAGACTGGGAGTGAATGTGTCATTACACAAAGTAAAACTATTTCCCCTTATTTATTTCCCCTCCTACTGTTCTTGTAAAGTGCTGGAAATGGCCCACCTTGATTATCACTACAAAGGTCATCGTCCGTCCCCCGCAATCTCCTGCTGGTAATAGCTCACCTTTCCTGATCACTCTTGTTACATTCTGTATGTTAATACCCATTGTTTCATGTTCTCTGTGTATATAAAATCTCCCCACTATATTTTCCACTGTAAGCATCCGATGAAGAGAGTTGTAGCTCACGAAAGCTGATGCTCTAATAAATTTGTTAGTCTCTCAGGTGCCACAAGTACTCCTTTTCTTTTTACTGATACAGACTAACACGGCTGCTACTCTGAAAAAAGGAAAAGTTATTTACTTGTTCCCATAATATAAGAACTAGGGGCCACCAAATGAAATTAATGGGTAGCAGGTTTAAAACAAATAAAAGGAAGTTCTTCTTCACTCAGCGCACAGTCAACCTGTGGAACTCCTTGCCTGAGGAGGTTGTGAAGGCTATGAGTATAACAGGGTTTAAAAGAGAACTGGATAAATTCATGGAGGTTAAGTCCATTAATGGCTATTAGCCAGGATGGGTAAGGAATGGTGTCCCTAGCTTCTGTTTGTCAGAGGGTGGAGATGGATGGCAGGAGAGAGATCACTTGATCATTACCTGTTAGGTTCACTCCCTCTGGGGCACCTGACATTGGCCACTGTCAGTAGACAGGATACTGGGCTGGATGGACCTTTGGTCTGACTCAGTATGGCCATTCTTATATTCTTATGTTCTTAAGTGTCTTTACATTTTGGCTGGGATTTTTCAGACTTTCAGAGTTGATCTAATTCAATGGTACAACTCCCATTGACTTCAATGAGAGCAGAGTTAGACCTCTGAAGTGAACTTTTGAAAATGCCATCCTCTGTGCTGAATGGTGTGGAATTCTGCAAAACCTCAGACATTTCAATAACATTGTCCTTTTCAGCTCTGACTATTTAGACCAGTGGCATATCCCACCACCATAATGAAGATGGGATGGGACTTGGATTACATCTAGGGGCAGAATTCCATCCTGTCTCCATATTAAATCAGTCAAAGACAGGGGGTAGAGGTGGAGCTCCTAGTGGAAGACTCCCCACTGCACATACTCCCAGGGCAGGATTTATGGGTTTGGTGTCTGGGACTGTTTCCTTCCTGATTTTTCTGGCAATGGAGTTGGGGCAGGGCTATTGCTGAAGCTTCACCTCCACCTTATTGCACAAGCTCAAGAGGGCAGGCCTAGGAACAGAGCCTATGACTCATACTTGACTTTGATTGGTCAGGGCATGGGGCTAAAGGAGCATAATTTTGAATCTCCACTGAATGGGAATAAAATAATTAATTATATAAGGACTATAAGGATCTCATCCTTTACTTTCAATGTGCTTCCTTCTTCCTATGACCCACCAACACTCTATGAAAGGCCACACTCTGGAGCTAGAGGGTTCTTTGTTCACAAAACCACTGTGTCTTTATATGGATGATGATGAAAGAATTCATTTTATGAAGCTGTGGTACAAAGAAATACAAACTTTAAAAGTAACAGTCAAAACTTCACCATTTCCCCTGGTTTCATGAAGAAGTGTGAATTGTTCATGTTCTGAGCAGACAACCAGAATCTAATTTCAAAACTGAGACTCGGTTTTCTCAAGGCTGGGTTCGTAGTTGCAGAGAATGGTGCCCAGGTTGGCTAGAAAGGTTTATAACCCTTAGAAAGTCTTTTTGATAACCTTGGTTTTCATTACAAGTTTGTAACAAGCCCCCAGTTAAACATGGATATTGGCCAGAAACTAACAAATCCATGTCTTCATGGTTTCTTTAGTTTCACTTTATTGTTTTCATTGACACTTTTTCTCCATGAAGTCATCAAAGGAGTTTTTTAGGTCATTCAATTGCTCTGTTTTATTCTCTACCAGCAGATGCCGGTTCTCCCATAGGTGAGGTATAAATTTGTCCCAGGTTTTGTCCCACAACCTCCTGGTCTTCTATTCAGCTGCTTAGGGTGGCATCACACCAATCAAATGCAATGAACACAGCTGTTCCATTAATGTCATCAGCTTTTGATTTCTCTGACCCTGACCAAGGCTGTCCAGTGGTGAACGGATATGGGGCTTTGTTATGTAGCCTTTACTCACTGGGAGTCTTGCCTGGGTATAAACTAAATGCTTCAGCACTGGGTCCATCGTCTGCAAACCTGCCTTGTTGTAATGGGCACTGTTTTACCCAGCCAAGACTATTTCTAAATCTCCTGAGAGTCTACACACTGATGCCCTAAGATCAGCAGAAAGTCAGCATAACTATGCATAATGGGCTCCTGCTGATCACTCAACAGCAACAGTAGAAAGTTGTTATTCTTCATTCAGGCTGGTCGTGGATTGGATTGGAAGCGATCCATTAGTGGCAGTCTACATCCTACCAGCGCAGCCTCTGTGCACTGCCAAGGAGTACTGTTAGCTTGCAATAGCAATAGCTAATGCTTTCTTTTTCAGAGACTTGGTGGGATAACTCACATGACTGGAGTACTGTCATGGACGGATATAAGCTGTTCAGGAAGGACAGGAAGGTCAGAAAAGGTGGGGGAGTTGCACTGTATGTAAGGGAGCAGTATGACTGCTCAGAGCTCAAGTATGAAACTGCAGAAAAACCTGAGAGTCTCTGGATTAAGTTTAGAAGTGTGAGCAACAAAGGAGATGTCGTGGTGGGAGTCTACTATAGACCACTGGACCAGAGGGATGAGGTGGAAGAGGCTTTCTTCCAGCAACTCACAGAAGTTACTAGATCGCAGGCCCTGGTTCTCATGGGAGACTTTAATCACCCTGATATCTGCTGGGAGAGCAATACAGCGGTGCACAAGCAATCCAGGAAGTTTTTGGAAAATGTAGGGGACAATTTCCTGGTGCAAGTGCTGGAGGAACCAACTAGGGGCAGAGCTCTTCTTGACCTGCTGCTCACAAACCGGGAAGAATTAGTAGGGGAAGAAAAAGTGGATGGGAACCTGGGAGGCAGTGACCATGAAATGGTCCTAACACAAGGAAGAAAGGAGAACTGCAGAATACAGACCCTGGACTTCAGAAAAGCAGACTTTGACTCCCTCAGAGAACTGATGGGCAAGATCCCCTGGGAGAATAACATGAATAGTGCTGGCTGTATTTTAAAGAAACCTTATTGAGGTTACAGGGACAAATCATCCCGATGCGTAGAAAGAATAGTAAATATGGCAGGTGACCAGCTTGGCTTAACAGTGAAATCCTTGCTGCTCTTAAATACAAAAAAGAAGCTTACAAGAAGTGGAAGATTGGACAAATGACCAGGGATGAGTATAAAAATATTGCTCGGGCTTCCAGGAGTGAAATCAGGAAGGCCAAATCACACCTGGAGTTGCAGCTAGCAAGAGATGTTAAGAGTAACAAGAAGGCTTTCTTCAGGTATGTTAGCAACAAGAAGAAAGTCAAGGAAAGTGTGGGCCCCTTACTAAATGAGGGAGGCAACGTAGTGATAGAGACTGTGGAAAAAGCCAATGTACTCGATGCTTTTTTTGCCTCTGTCTTCACGAACAAGATCAGCCCCCAGACTACTGCACTGGGAAGCACAGCTTGGGGAGAAGGTGACCAGCCGCCTGTGGAGAAAGAAGTGGTTCGGGACTATTTAGAAAAGCTGGACGAGCACAAGTCCATGGGGACGGATGCGCTGCATCCGAGAGTGCTAAAGGAGTGGGTGGATGTGATTGCAGAGCCATTGGCCATTATCTTTGAAAACTCATGGCGATTGGGGGAGGTCCCAGATGACTGAAAAAAGGCTAATGTAGTGCCCATCTTTAAAAAAGGGAAGAAGGAGGATCCTGGGAACTACAGGCCAGTCAGCCTCACCTCAGTCCCTGGAAAAATCATGGAGCAGGTCCTCAAGGAATCAATTCTGAAGCACTTAGAGGAGAGGAAAGTGATCAGGAACAGTCAGCATGGATTCACCAAGGGCAAGTCATGCCTGACTAATCTAATTGCCTTCTATAACGAGATAACTGGCTCTGTGGATGAAGGGAAAGCAGTGGACGTGTTGTTCCTTGACTTTAGCAAAGCTTTTGACACGGTCTCCCACAGTATTCTTGCCAGCAATTTAAAGAAGTATGGGCTGGATGAATGGACTATAAGGTGGATAGAAAGCTGGCTAGATTGTTGGGCTCAACGGGTAGTGATGAATGGCTCCATGTCTAGTTGGCAGGCGGTATCAAGTGGAGTGCCCCAGGGGTCGGTCCTGGGGCCGGTTTTGTTCAATATCTTCATAAATGATTTGGAGGATGGTGTAGATTGCACCCTCAGCAAGTTTGCAGATGACACTAAACTGGGAGGAGTGGTAGATATGCTGGAGGGTAGGGATAGGATACAGAAGGCCCTAGACAAATTGGAGGATTGGGCCAAAAGAAATTTGATGAAGTTTAACAAGCACAAGTGCAGAGTCCTGCACTTAGGACGGAAGAATCCAATGCACCGCTACAGACTAGGGACCGAATGGCTCAGCAGCAGTTCTGCAGAAAAGGACCTTGAGGTTACAGTGGACGAGAAGCAGGATATGAGTCAACAGTGTGCCCTTGTTGCCAAGAAGGCCAATGGCATTTTGGGATGTATAAGTAGGGGCATAGCAAGCAGATCGAGGGACGTGATCGTTCCCCTCTATTCGACATTGGTGAGGCCTCATCTGGAGTACTGTGTCCAGTTTTGGGCCCCACATTACAAGAAGGATGTGGAAAAATTGGAAAGAGTCCAGCGGAGGGCAACAAAAATGATTAGGGGACTGGAACACATGACTTATGAGGAGAGGCTGAGGGAACTGGGGATGTTTAGTCTTCAGAAGAGAAGAATGAGGGGGGATTTGATAGCTGCTTTCATCTACCTGAAAGGGGGTTCCAAAGAGGATGGCTCTAGACTGTTCTCAGTGGTAGCAGATGACAGAACAAGGAGTAATGGTTTTAAGTTGCAGTGGGGGAGATTTAGGTTGGATATTAGGAAAAACTTTTTTACTATGAGGGTGGTGAAACACTGGAATGCGTTACCTAGGGAGGTGGTGGAATCTCCTTCCTTAGAAGTTTTTAAGGTCAGGCTGGGATGATTTAGTCGGGGATCGGTCCTGCTTTGAGCAGGGGGTTGGACTAGATGACCTCTTGAGGTCCCTTCCAACCCTGATATTCTATGATTCTATGATTCTACAATTGATGTGAAATGATAATCCTTTGGTCACTTAGTGCACTTTCAGTGTGCACTCTGTCATTGCTGGTCTAACAGAGGAAACAATTCGTGAACTTTAATCAGTACACACAGCTCTGCTGCTAGGGTACTTCTGGAATAAAATAAATAACTCTGCCACCATGATCTTTTAACCCTTCCATTGGCTGGAAAGCAAACGACGATTTGAACATTCTGCTTCCAACAATAAAGGTTTGTGTGGCCTTGCTCTACCAGGAAGGATGTGTTCCTACCAATCTGTATAGGTCAGATGTGAGCCTCCTTGAAATCTCTTTATAGATCATGCTTTTCATACTGACTGAACAGTATCAAAGCTGTAGTGCCCATGCGGAAATGTGATGATACTGACTCAATGGTATGTGACTCAAACGGATTAAGGAGACACAAGACCAATAGCTGAATGATCCAATAATCACAAGGTTCTGTTGTATCACATTAATGCGTGCGAGCGCGCGCACACACACACACACTGTTGTTATTTCTGTGCTTGTATAATATTGGGATTTTAAAGACCACAATCAAATACTTATTTTTTCTATTTAAAAAAAGCATTTATTAGAGTATCACCTTGGACACAGAGGCAAATTTTCTGAAAAGTAAAAGCATGGTTTATGCAGGCAGTTACCATGGCTTCATGCACAATCACAGTAAATTAATGCACAAACAATCAGAGATGAACACCTTTACGGTCAGTTACAGGTGTAACTTCCATGACCATTGGCATAAATTACACGTTTGGGAGTACATATTGCTGAATATTTAGGACTGATTGTTCAAAGCCATGTTCTGATAACATACTGTTTAGGCCTTTCTGTGCATCAGTTCTCAATGGTGCATAGCTGGGATCTTGTCAGTGGGGTCAAAAAAAGAAGAAAATCCCTATGTTTCTAAGCTTAAATGGATTTGAACATAACAGACCAAGATTTTTCTCTTCAGATTTAACCACAAAGGCACATATAGCTTGAATCTCCACCCTCCTATTTATCTTTTCTATCTTATCTATGTCCCCCCTTTGCAGGGCTCCCTTAAACTAGCAAACCAAAAGAACAAATAACTTAGAATTAGCCACCATGAGCATGGACAACCACTTCTCTCCTCACTCCCCGGAGCAGCAGTCACTGCTGGCACATTCTCTCCACCGCTAGGTTCTGCTGATGCTGCTTGTCTTCATGCTCATGCTGGCTCCCACTGGTCAGCTGCAATGGCTCCTCCAACTTGACTACCATTTTCTTGTTCTTCAGCCAGATTTTCTCTTAGGGGAAAGCCCAGCCTGCACTGCAGTTTGATGGGGGGTTTTTCTGGCCCCTCCAATGCTTAGCTCCCCTAGTCCTTTGAGAAATCTTTCCCACTGCCTGGCTAGTCCCTCACTAAGCCCCCCAGAATTCTCCCAGTGCCAGGTCAACATAGCTCATTCTTACTATTTGTATCACAGTAGCTCTAGAGGCCCCAGCTGAGAACAGGACCACATTGCACTAGGCCCTACACAAACACTGAGGGTGTCTTCACTGCAGAGTTAACCTGGGTGATCAGCCCCCAGGTTGGCTTAGCCTGGGGGTGAGCAGCCAGACAACAAAGCCCTATCCCAGTGATTGCTTCCTCACTGGTGCTGCATAAGAGTGTGGCTCTAGGATTTCTGGGAGCACATCCCAGGGTTCCTGATGCTTCAGTGAGCAGCGATTCCTTCCCAGTTAATTGTGGGCGAGCTTGTCCTTTTTTCTGGGCACATGGGTGGGAGTGGTGGGAAGGCCCTGGAAGACTTTTCAGCATTCATGTGAGTGAGCCTGGGTCCTCACTGCAAAGTGGGCGGGATGCCAGTAGAGCTGGTTGGCAGTCGGTCAACCTGAATAGACAACCATAAGCCTAGAAGTCCTGGAGTTCCCAGCCCTAGGGCAGTCTGCATGGCTGACTGCGGGGGGGAGGAATAGCTCAGTGGTTTGAGCATTGGCTTGCTAAACCCAGGGTTGTGAGTTCAATCCTTGAGAGGGGCATTTAGGGGTCTGGGGCAAAAATTGGGGATTGGTCCTGCTTTGAGTGGGGGGTTGGACTAGCTGATCTCCTGAGGTCCCTTCCAACACTGATATTCTATGACTCTGGAAGCCCTGGCAGATGCTGACTAAAACTGACATTCTGGTCAGTTTCACATTAGGAGTTTGTCACCTAAATAAATAGCTTTGAGGATCAGGGCCTAAATATCTAGCTCTCATGGTTGTAGAGAAAGCCTCCAAAATGGGAGACCCATGTACCTGATGTAGATATGTGTATCTGAGTTAGCAGAGACCCTGAAACTTCTTCGTTCCTTTCAGAGGGTGCTAAATCTGATGCCCAGTTATTTACCTTTAAATGTCAACATGGTGAATGAAGTCTTTCACTGTCCATCAAAGCACCCAAGAAAGAAGAGGAAAGATCATATTCTGAAGATCTACTTCTGTACAACCTTCATTCATAGTCCCTCTGAAGCTTGAGTGTTATCATAAACATACAGCTAAGGGTAGCCTAGAATTCCTCCTTACCTGTAAGGGGTTAAGAAGCTCAAATAATCTGGTAGGCACCTGACCAAAAGGACCAATGGGGAAAGAAGATACTTTCAAATCTGGGGCGGGGCGGAAGGCTTTGTTTGTGCTCTGTGTTGTGTGTTCTCTGGGGAAGCAGAGAAGCATCAGGTCAGAAAACTCCTTCTCCTAAAATCATCCTAAAATGAGTCTCAATGTTGCAAAAAGAGTAAGTAAATAAGGCAAGGCACATTAGATTATCTTTTGTTTTTAGCTTGTGAATTTTCCTTATGCTTAGAGGGAGGTTTATCCCTGGTTTTTTTTTGTAACTTTAAAGTTTTGCCTAGAGGAGAAGCCTCTGTGTTTTGAATCTGATTACCCTGGAAAGTTACCTTCCATCCTGATTTTACAGAGGTGCTTCTTTTACTTTTTTTTCTTTATAATAAAGTTCTGTTTTTTAAGAATCTGGTTTACCTATTTGGTTGGTAGATTATTCTCAAGCTTCCCCAGGAAAGGGGATGAAGGGGCTCGGGGGGATATTTTAGGGAAACAGGAACTCCAAGTGGTCCTTTTCCTGCATCTTTGTCTAAGTCACTTGGTGGTGGCAGCAGTACTCATCCAAGGACAAGGAAGGATTTCTGCCTTGGGGAAGTTTTTAACCTAAGCTGGTAGAAATAAGCTTAGGGGGTCTTTTCATGCGGGTCCCCACATCTGTACCCGAGAGTTCAGAGTAGGGAGGGAACCTTGACAGGCATTACAGCCCAGCTCCTCAAAGATATTTAGGCACCTAGCACCCACAGAGTAAGGTGCCTAAATACCCTTGAAATTTGGGCCTATGTCACCAGTTAGCTCTGTTTTTAATACACTATCACACCAGAAATTCTTCACTACTCCGTAGCTAGTAAGCTTGGATCCACAAGCTATTTTTCTTCTGGCATAGATCAAACAAGTATTGCCTCATTTCAAAGCATTTGTGTGATGCCAAGGGTGAAGGGATTTAGGAATGCACAAGTCTTCCCATAACAAAACCAGTTACACACTGCACGCTATGCTGTGACTGCTAACACCAAGGTACATTCCAGTAGGTAGCCAGCCTGCAAGGTGGCAATCATGCCCTTTTGGGAGATCCTTTTAAAGTTAATTGATTTCTTCTCCCCAGGACAGCTCTCTGTTTTGCACAGAGACCGTATTTGCACTAACCAGTACAGGTCAGACTAGATTTTCAGCAAGACTGACGATTTATAGTAAGAATGTTCTCAGCAACATCAGAGCACTCACCTGTCACAATTATCAACAGAGAGACAAGGTGGGGGAGGAAATATATTTTATTGGGTCAGCTTCTGTTGGTTAGAGAGACACGCTTTCAGGCTACACAGTACCCTTCTTCCGGTTATCAACAGGTGGTATAAAGTCTACGTGTACCCATGACTAGAGCATTCCAGCTGCTACCCACAAATGCTTCAATCTAAGGCATATTTAATAAGAAATATGTATTTCCTTATCCAGGGTTTTTGAATTCCTCACTACAGCAGTCTGGCACCTGCCTACCATACATTTCTACATCTGAAAGCTCAGAAATAATCACAAATCTCATTGGCAATGTGGGGCGGGGGGTGGCAACTAGGGGTCATTGGCAATGTGGGGGGGGGGGAGGGTGGCAACTAGGGGTGCAGGGCTTTAAACCTAAGAATGCTGGCTGGCTTTAACCCTAGAAATGCTGGCCTGCACTGGACACAGAGAGCCACTGCTGTGGGAAGAGTGCAATCAACTGTGTACTTTGATAGCACGTGAGACACATCCAGCCTGAGCTAATACAAGGCTTCACTAACAGACACCTCAACACAGCAGAAAGTTGCTGAGAGGGTAGCGGAAGAATTGAGTTGATGGAAAGTGGTTGCAACTTTTATTCCCTGGGGAGTCAACAGTAAGCCAGCAATGTCCCCAAAGTGGGTGTGGCCTTCTGGGAAGAGGGAGTGGCCAAGCTGGCAAGGGGATGTACATTGCAGAGCACTGCTGGTCTGAAAGATCCTGGACAGCCTTGGCTGAAAGCTAAAGCTCACTGCCCGGAAAGCCACAAGGCCTGTGGCACTAACAGCACTTGCCCCAGGTAATTTCTACTCCCCCATCCCCCACCCACCGAGGTGCAGGCCCTCACCCTGCTGCCCAAGCAGTGTGGTTTGCTAGATGCAGCTCTCACCTACTTCGTGCAATGGAGGTGAGCCAACATAAGTAGAGTTTGCCAGGAGTGATTTGGCTCTGATCCCATTTGAGGTTCTGTTCTGGCCCACCTCCACCTGCATCACAAGTGTTAACTTCCCACTCCATCTCGTTACACTAAGCCAACGCTGGGAGTGCACAGGATGAAAAGAAGAAGATATATCGGTGGCCTTATTGAGTGACATTATTTATTAAAAAGCGAGATGCCAATTTCATGAATATTCAGAGCTTTCTGCTCTGCTACACGGAAAATAATAAGAATGAATGATTCACTGTCAAGGGTTTTTTTATACCTTTATGCTAAGGCAAGAGCACAAAATGCTACAAGTCAACCAGAAGTCAAAAGGATGAGTAAATGCCAACAGCCCTCTCCAACTATTCCTGTATTTCTGCCAACCAGGCCCCTTGTAGCCACTGCAGGAGCCTAGCAGAAAGCAGGATACAGTCCTGTACAGCCTGTTTGTATCCCCACACAAATGTATAATGAGCATCAACGTCCTAGGGCCTAGCACCAGGTCTCACAGCTGTCATATCTCGCCCTACAGAGATTACATAAAATCCCAGCCCACAATTGTACAATAAGATCTTTCCAGAATATTACAGAAAAATTGCTCTGTCACACTCAAAACATAGTTGTTGCTTTCTCCAGCCTCCTGAAGAAGAATGTATACCTGGGGCACACACTATGTGGAGTCGGGGGTGTCTCTCACAATTTTCATCTCTTTCAGGGGTACATGGGAGTCCCTTCTGTAGACTCCTCCCTTCAGTATTCAATGGCTCTTCCTCACCCGTACCCCCACACATTCGCCTTGCTGTTAGCAGTGCAGTACACCAAATGTTTTCGGATAACTGGCTGCATGTACAGTGTGCGATGAGCCAATAGACAAGTGTTGAAGGTACTGCAAATGTTAGGACCACTGGGTGAAATTTACAAGGCCTATGCACCCCTTAAATACCGCTTAATTCCCAGCCCGGGCCCTTTGCAAATGGATGGGTTTCTTCTTATGTACAGCAGCCCAAAGATCACTCCAACCCCATGTGAAATTGCACTCTATATATTTATGGAAATATGCTTATAAGTGTAAATATAAGATAACTGGAATATGCTTTCTGCTAGATATGCAATGTAACATATCTTTGCAAAGGTTTTGATCTACTGAATATATTCATCCTATTTATATGAATGTATCATTTTTATATCTGAAGTTATGAGCATTGGCTCTATACTTGTATTTGAAGTGTTTGCTGTACGAAACACATAAGGGAGGTTTGGCCAACATATTTGGAAGGGACTATTCAAGTAACTGGGAGTATTTAACTAACAGTGGACTTTGGGAGACGCCAATCCACATCTGAGCTTTCCTGGGAATATTCAAACTAACATGTAAACAATGGTGCTGGTCTGCAAAAAGCTGAATCATTCATGGACATGTGACTTGCCCATGTGGCTACAAACTCCATCTTGTTGTTGTGACTTTGCACAGAAGAACAAAGGGGTTTCCGCCCACGAGAGAGAGAATATAAAAGGCCCTGGAAGCCTCTCCATTTTGTCTTCAGCTGGCTCAAGAGGTGGCCTCTCCACTCCAAAGAGATGCCTGAAAAAAACTGGAACAAAGTACTGTAACTTTGGGGGTGGGGGGGGGGGGTGAGTGATTGCTGGACCCAGGCCATAAACTACAATATTGGTCTGAAAAGGATTGTACCTAAAATAACATCTAGGTGATTAGTTAGTATTTGTAACTAGATCCTTAGTGTATTAAGTTAGCCTTGCATATTTTGATTTCTTTTACTTAGTAACTTACCTTGTTCTGTCATTACTTGGAACCACTTAAATCCTACTTTTTATACTTAATAAAATCACTTTCGTTTATTAATTAACCCAGAGCAAGTGATTAATACCTGGGGGAGCTGTGCATCTCTCTCTATCAGTGTTATAGAGGGCAGACAATTTATGAGTTTACGTTGTATACGCTTTATACAGAGTAAAACAGATTTATTTGGGGTTTGCATCCCATTGGGAGCTGGGTGTCTGGGTGCTGGAGACAGGAGCACTTGCTAAGCTGCTTTCAGATAAGCCTGCAGTTTTGGGGGCGTGGGTCAGACCCTGGGTCCGTGCTGCAGCAGGCTTGCATGTCTGGCTCAACCAGGCAGGGTTCTGGGGCCCAAACTGGCAGTGAAAACGGGCTCAGAGGTAGTCTCAGCACATCAGGTGACAGTCCCAAGGGGGTCTCTGTGACCGAACCCATCACACCCCATTCTCACAACATGGGAGGATTTTCCAGGGCTACTGAGAAGGAAAGAGAGCCAATATCCTACTCAGTGACAGAAAGAAGATGTACTCTTAAATGGATACCCTAGTGGTCAATCCAATATGAGGGTGAAAGGACAGCCTTGCCTCTGAGTTCTAGTAGCTGGGACTTCTCCTTCCAATCCTTCTTCTTTAGCACCAGATTACAACACCCTTCCTTAAAGTAACAGTATCTTACCCTATAAGCATGGTCTGACTGCAGCAGGACCAGGCATCATGAGACATGAAACCATCTGGCCCTTAACAATTTCATCTTTCTCAGGTTATTTCTGGTGTTTGCGTGACCCCTCGGCCAATGCACCAGATGATTGAATCAGGAACCCCAAAGTGCTAGAAGGAGGAGTTATGGCACTTTAAGCTAAAGAATCAAGCTCTTCTTGGGAAGGGAGGACATAACAGACTCTCACCTTCTATGGATTGGGCACAAAGTAGTGGGTTCTGTTTCCTGCACTGATCAGTGGGTTACATTCAGGGAGTGGCACCAAGGCTTCAGGCTATGGCTGCATATCAGTCAGGGCTGTGAAGAGGCATGACCCCTGACCAACACAGCTGCACTGGCAGAAGCCTCTAGAATCATAGAATCATAGAATATCAGGGTTGGAAGGGACTTCAGGAGGTCATCTAGTCCAACCCCCTGCTCAAAGCAGGACCAGTCCCCAACTAAATCATCCCAGCCAGGGCTTTGTCAATCCTGACTTTGAAAACCTCTAAGGAAGGAGATTCCACCATCTCCCTAGGTAACCCATTCCAGTGCTTCACCACCCTCCTAGTGAAATAGTTTTTCCTAATATCCAACCTAAACCTCCCCCCACTGCAACTTGAAACCATTACTCCTTGTTCTGTCATCTGCTACCACTGAGAACAGTCTAGATCCATCCTCTTTGGAACCCCCTTTCAGGTAGTTGAAAGCAGGCTATCAAATCCCCCCTCATTCTTCTCTTCTGAAGACCAAACATCCCCAGTTCCCTCAGCCTCTCCTCATAAGTCATGTGTTCCAGTCCCCTAATCATTTTTGTTGCCCTTCGCTGGACGTTTTCCAATTTTTCCACATCCTTCTTGTAGTGTGGGGCCCAAAACTGGACACAGTACTCCAGATGAGGCCTCACCTGTGCCGAATAAAGGGGAACGATCACGTCCCTTGATCTTCTGGCAGTGCTCCTACTTATACAGCCCAAAATGCCATTGGCCTTCTTGGCAACAAGGGCACACTGTTAACTCATATCCAGCTTCTCATCCACTGTAACCCCTAGGTCCTTTTCTGCAGAAAATGGTGTAGATGCAGTTATACTAATCTTATCTAATGTAGATGCAGTTATATTAGTGGCAGAACTTTTACTAGGATAGCTTGTTCTTTTTCAGGGGTGGTGGAATAAACTATACCAGCAACAGTTGCTCGTATAAGCTCCATGCACACAAGAAGTCCTTTCCCAGTAAAGTATACCTACACAGGGACAGAGACCCTAGTGCAGACAAGGCCAAAGAATGGATTTTTGATCCCATGTGGCCAACTTATTTATTTAGAAACAGAAAGAATACCAGATAAAAGTGAGTATTTCCTTAGTGCCTAGAAACCGGGCCAAGGGGTTCCTGCACTAATTAAGCCAGCCTAGATTGTCTGTACTCTCCAGTACACCACTAACATAACATACACTCCGCTAGTCTCAGGAGTTTTGCACAATGCAGGTGTGCATCTTCGGGTGTCAGAGGATCTGCAGACACCTGAAGGTATATGTAACTTTATAGTTTCATCGGGAGCTGTCAGCACGTATCACATCACTGTGGGCTGTAATAATGTCTCTACAGCACTGAGGTAGTCAAACCTGAGATGGGCGCTCTGCTCTAACTCAGCAGTTAATATCTTTCTCCAAAAAATTCCTTTTGGGCAGAAGTTTCACACGTTGGCAAGGCTCCAGCCAAAAGGAATTTGTTCTTCAAAAATATTTTTTTAAAAAAAAATTCAGCTGGTTTGAGTTATATAAAGATGAAAATAATTATTTTGTACTTTCAAAATATTGATCCAAGGATATATATCTGCTATACTTTACAGTCAACTCACATAAAGCAGGGTTTTGTTTTTTTTAGAAAAAAAGGTCATCTGCAAAGGATTGGGTTTCTGCCATTTGTTTTTGCTTCTTTATGATGCAGAAAGAAAGCTTGAAACAGGTTTTTTTTGTTTCCCTTATAAATACCAGGATTGTAAAGACTGTAGATTGTTGGTCTTACTGCAGGACCTCTAGGGCAGGGGAGAAGGGGTGGTGTCAGAGTCCTGTATTGTGTTTTCTCACACCTTATTTGAAAGATGGGCGGGTTTGCATCTTTAACAAAGACCTCCTTTCTTCCAAGTGGTCATTAGGCACTGAAGTTAAAGAGATGTCACAAAAAAGCAAAGCATTTTAAGACAGTCTGACTAAAACTCCCTTCTTCTCAACTGTTCGGCTTTCATGGGTTGGCTCATTATTTCACTCGTTCTCCAGTAGCCCAACTCATCCAGAGTTGACAAAACCTGAATTCCAAATGTAAATGACAAGCAGAAAAGAACACTTTCCCCCCTCGACCCTTTTGGGCTTTTTCACGCATCGTAAGGAAACAACATTTTATTTTAGACCAATTTTATTCTCTTTACAAGTTTCCTTTAAATGTCAAATATGGCATGTGACTAATCCCCCTGATAAGGGTGAATTCATTCCCCAGCTGTGGGAACCTTCCTGTCTTCTTCCCCACCAATGACAAAGCCCCTGAACCAATCCTTGCTACCCGCTTAATCCCTCCTGGCTTCCACCTCTCCCGCAGTTACATTGCCAACTGCAGACACAAGGGTTTCAATGGGCAGTTAGATCTCACATTCAAATACACAACGGTGAGAAGATTTTAATACGTGATCTGGTTGTTCACTGCATACCTAGTGGCATTTATTCACTGCACTTGTCCCTGGGAGGACACAGAGGTTGGGAACACTTCTGAAGCTGGAAAAGAATAGCAGGTTTGCTCCTAGCTGCTAGGAGGGGAGGGATTAGCTTGCCCTGGCCAGCAGACTGTGTCTCAGATCTGGGAGTGGGGCAAGCTTGGGGGCCCTTGTTCATTTAACTATATGGAAATTAAAAGCTAATTACAAGAGTAATGCAACATTATGACTAGAAATTTGGGCACAAAAGTCAAGGCATTCAGAAATTATGGGGCCAGGTGCTAGGGCAGGGATGGGAAAACTTTTTGGCCCGAGGGCCACATCGAGGTACGAAACTGTATGGAGGGCTGGGTAGGGAAGGCTGTGCCTCCCCAAACAGCCTGACTCCCGCCCCCTATCCACCCCCTCCCACTTCCGGCCCCCTGACTGGCCCCCTCAGAACTCCTTACCCATCCAACCCCACCCTGCTCCCTATCCCCTGGCTGCCCCGACCCCTATCCATACCCCCACCCCCTGACAGGACCTCTGGTACCCCACCCCCTATCCAATCGCTCCTGCTCCCCATCCCCTGACCGCCCCCCCCCCCCGGACCTCTGCCCCATCCAACTGCCCCTGCTCCCTGCCCCCTTACCATGCCACTCAGAGCAGCAGGAGCTCGCAGCTGCGCCACCTGGCCAGAGCCAGCCAGGCTGCCACGCTGCCCGGCAGGAGCGGTGGGCCAGAGCGCTGGTGGCATAGCGAGCTGAGGCTGTGGGGAGGGGGGACAGCCTCCCCGGCCAGGAGCTCAAGGGCTGGGCAAGACTGTCCTGCAGGCTAGGTGTGGCCTGCAGACCATAGTTTGCCCACCTCTGTGCTAGGGGCTTGGTACAGCGTCTTTTGGTCCACATGACCGCTGGGATGGGGCCTCTGAGCCAGCCTAACTAGCTACAGCAGGAGACCTGAGTGCAGGGGAATCCTCCTACAGACACTCTCATGCACTGCTGCCAGTCCACAGGGTATGGATGGTGCAAAGGGGGCACGGCCAGGGCTCCCCATATCTGGCTAATCCTGAGCTGCCCCCTCAGCCATATCAGTTAGCCACAGGACTGGGCGAAGGCAAAGGTGAGCTCACAGCACCACTGACCAGCACTGTGCGCTCAGCCACAGTGCAGCCACCTAGTAACGCACGCAGCGGAAACGCTAAACTACTCCTTACATAGTTGAATTTTTCCCAGCCTGTTCTTTTTTTATAATTTCAATGGATATCGATATTTATTTTTAAGCTTTTTCTCGCCTCATCCGGATTTTTATTTATTTAAGTTTTCACGGTTACATGAAATTCCAGGGGGCAGACAATGTGAGGGGGGGCTCAGACAATACCTATCTAATGGACAACTGGTATTGAGATTCTAAAAGCTAAAGCTTTATAACCATTACAGACACAAATGGTCAGTCAATATCCTTCAATCAAATTCTAAGATCTCAAGCAGCCTTTTTCTTACTTTGCCTGTTTGTACATTTTTCAGTTATTCTCGATGGACATTGCTTGTTGTCGGTTTGTGTGTGTGTGGGTGTGTGTGCTGAAATCGACATTTACCAATAAAAATCTAACCCTTCCCAGCCCATGATAGGGACATGGGGAAGGGAACGAACTCAGTATTTTCTGCCTTGTGTATTTTAGCCTGGGATTTGTAAAAAGAGTCCCACTGACCTGGCAAATCCCAGCGGTGGCTCTAGTCCTTAGCATGGCATTGGCACACAGGCATTGCTTATTAAGATCTAGATTGACGCTTGCAATAGGTTCGTGAAAATGTTGGTGTTCTCAGCCTTGTTACAGATTAGTGTTACAGCTTCAAAAATAATAGTGCCCAGCTGCTCCATAGCTCTTTTCTCCCACAGAGCCAAAACACTGTACAGAGCAGCTCAATATTGTTATCCCCATTTTACAAATGGGGAAACTGAGGCATGGGCAGCTGCTAGCTCACAAGCCTTTTGGGCTGTCAGTACTTTAGATTACTGTAAGGGGGAGATTGTCAGCATACAAACCGAAGTGACACTGGAAGCCAGAAGGAGTTGGTGTCTTCCTGTGCCTTCCTGGATTGTGAAATGAGCCTGGGGAAGCTAAGCGCTGCCCCCAGTGGGAACAGACTGCTCTAAGGCAGTAAGGAAAGGGCTGGCTGGAAGGAACATCTTACTTCCTATTTCATCTCTGCCCATGATTTGCTGTGTGGCTTTGCCCACGCTGCTGCATTTCTCAGCCTCATCTGTGAGGATACTAAGTAGAGCTAATATTTACATACAGGATCCATCTAGTAAGGGCTGGGGGGACTAGACAATATCGGCACAATGCTTTGATGAAGAGTTGTCAGATTAAATAATGATCATAACTATGAGGAAGGGGATATAAGACCCAGATGAGCAAAGCTGGGATAGAGGGGGCCATGAGCTTTAGATGGAGAAAAGAGTGGGCTTTGGTTTGTACAATATTAAATTATTATTATTATTTATATTGTGGCAGCACCTAGGACTCCCAGTTGTGGGCCAGGACGCCCTTGGGCTAGTTGCTGTACAGACACTGCGCCCAAAGAGCTGACAATTTCAGTAATAATGTACCCACAAAGTGTGTAGAACTCAATAGTAAAATGCACCTTGGAGTTCCTGTAGCAAAACATGACTGATATCCCCACAGTCTTGGCCCACATTTACAGTTTTACTATGTACAAGTGAGCTGTTCCTTGTGCTGAGGAATTCAGAAAGTTACATTTTAAATTTACTACCAAAATGATCTCACTGAAACATACAGGTGTTCCTCAGAAAAGGTGATCCTCGTTGTTCCATATTTTCTGTTGATTTCACTTACCATTTCTGTCTTCCATCGCAACACTCAAGGTAATAGCTATGCCCAGAACACCAAGAGACATGAAACCAGGCTTCATCAACAAAACCAAGTGTTCTGTGCATGTCCCAGCTGCTGAGTGCAGCAATCTGCTTTCTCAATTGAACACAGGTACAAATGACTCACCCTCTCGCATTACAATCAGCCACAATCCAGCTGAAAGTGTTGGGTTTTTTCTTATTCTTCTAAAACCACAAAGGATACAAAACAACCTGAGGAGATAATAAAATAGCATCTCTCCCCAAGGAAATCAGAACTCCCAAAAAGCAGAGCACTCCAATCACAGCACTTGATTACATTAAATGAAAACATTACATGATAGAGAATACCCTTGGCATTGACCTTCAAGGACTCTGCCATACCCCAGAGTGATGATACACAACCAATGTAAAATAGTCTCTCCCTGCTACACTCGAATTCCTCAGATATTTCCTTCTCCCCCCTTACATTAGTACACAAAGTGATCAATGGACAAAAAGTCAAGTATATCCCAGGGGACAAGAATGCAGACAAAATAAAACATTCCATTTGGTCATTTCAACTGTTTACTCCTTCATGCCCCCTCAGGTCTTTGTTACATATAATCATTTCACTTGGCTGCAAAAGCAGAAGGTTGTTCTTACATGCCCAGAACTTGTGTGCGTTATATCAAT
Organism: Chelonia mydas; assembly: GCF_015237465.2. NCBI lineage: Eukaryota > Metazoa > Chordata > Testudines > Cheloniidae > Chelonia > Chelonia mydas. The sequence continues at coordinate 4,558,818 of NC_057852.1, read as the reverse complement.
GTTTTATGAAGTAAGGTCTTTTTAAATGGGTGTGAACTTGAGAGACCCGGGTCAGTAGCCTTACATTAGGATCTGAAAGCTGGCTCTCTCCCAGCAAGACCATGATGCTCTAATTAGACCATTCCTGACAGGTGTTATCTAACCTGCTCTTAAATATCTCCACTGATGGAGATTCCACAACCTCCCTAGGCAATTTATTCCAGTGCTTAACCACCCTGACAGTTAGGAAGTTTTTCCTAATGTCCAACCTAAACCTCCCTTGCTGCAATTTAAGCCCATTGCTTCTTGTCCTATCCGAAGAGGTTAAGAAAAACAATTTTTCTCCCGCGGACAGGGTAAGGGAGCCGAGGCTGGGGCCACAGCTAGGGGTGGGTGCGCAGCCCCGGCCGCGGGGTCGGCAGCCTGGACTGGGCAGAGCTGCAGCACCCCCAGTTCCCGCGCCTATGCAGAGGTTGCACTAGCAATGAGGTTCCCAGCTACCCAGTGAAACCACTAAGAGCTGCAATCCCTGGGAGCTGGGCTAAGCAGTGGAACCTCAGAATGCAGCATCGCAGATGGCTGTGTGTGGCCAGCAGCGGCAGAGAAAACAACAGCAGCAATAAGCCAGATGCAGAGGTGCATGGCAGCAGCAGAGACATTGCTTGATGTGCTGGCCCACCCCCTTTCAGGGAGGTGAACCCACGTGAATGCACTTCTGAATTCTGGGTCTTTGCTGTCCAAGGACAACTCACTGTAAGTAGGTGCAGTGGAGAGAAAGGGGAGTGGTGTGTTAAAGGGACAAGTCATTTGTTGGACTTTCATACCACAAGGTAGGAAACTCAGGCAAAGGACACTGCCCAGCATACTCTGGGGTGGGTGTTTGCTTACAGTTAGACGCTTTTGAATCATGGATGTGGAGTTTTCGAAATTAATGCTGGGTTCCCTTTTATTAAAAGTTATCCTTTGTTATACGTAGACTCAATGCTTGTGAGTGGGGAAGTGTTGCCTTGTAGAGGTGTACAGGGGTGGTGTTTAGTTTTCCCAGGTTACTGGGTGCGCGCTCAGGCTGATTCTGTTTTGTATTGTTCCTGCCCACACCAGCTGGCAGAAGGGTTACACACACATATACACACATATGGCTTCTTGAGGTATCCAGAGGTTTCAGGTGGTTGGTTCACCAGCAAGTTATTCCTTGCTGGTTTAAACCTGCATTTTGTTTTTCAGCTCGTCTGATTCTTAATTAACATCTAGAGATGATAGGGCCCTCCACACAGGAGAGTGGGCAGTTACACTCATCTGGTGCATAGCAGGGGTTCTCCTGTGCTAGACAGAGATGGAAGTCTCATCCATAAGTAAATTATGGGAGTCTTTTGTCTGAGAAACTAACAGTAGTTGGAGAATTCCTTATCAAGCATCAGAGCTTTCCTTTCCTGGAAATTGTGTATTTTAGCTGTAGCTTATTTAATGCTCCCCAGGCAAGATGTCCCACCTGTTTTGATGGGCCTATTGTTTCTCATTTTCTTTAGCTCTGAAAGGAAGCAAAGGTTTGGGATATGCAGAAGGGTGATTGCAATCAGACAGTTAAATGGGCACAGAAAGAAAACACATTTCCCAGGCATATTTGAATGTCATCTTATACTCCACACTCTTTGCTAGGGAAGTGGGACATTTCTCCTACTTCTTATGTAAATTAGCAGGGCTGATTTCATGGCACCTAAGTTGCAGCCCCCTGTGACCTCCTGCGATGACAAGCACTTGTAGAGTGTGCAAAAGCAACCTTTGTCAAATGAACCTGTGATGTGGCAGCTGGGTGGTGCTATAGAGAGAGAAGTCTGGAGCAGAAGGGGGCGGTAGGGAGTCACCCTTGTGGTAGCAGAGAGACCTGAGTGGAACTAGAAGGTTCCTGCAGGGGGAGAAGGAAATCAGGAGGGGAAGAGACAGGACTGGAGCAAGCTCCTGTGACTGACCCTGACACAAGCGCAGGAAACCGATCTCTGGGTGTGTTGAGAAATTGTGTAGTCCATTGCTTGACACACTTTGCTTCGGTATTTCATTATGAAATCTACTCAAGAGACCAAATAACCAATGTCAGTCAGGTGTATTAATATGGTAGAGGGCAAAGGTTCTGTACAATACCAGTCTCTGAAGAGCAGTCTCGCGCAGCAATGTTACTTTCACCTTGCCCAGTAGGTGTGCTTCCCAAAGTTACGTCCCTAAAGCCATCTTTTTATACCCGATTGTTTACCAGTAAAAGGGTCTATTTTCCAGGCATGGTCAAAATGTGGCTTGTGAGCTGCATGCAGCTCTTTTACAGTTAAAGTGCGGTTCCTGGAGCCCCCCCCCCCCCCACGCACCCACCCCATTCTCCACCTCCAAGACTGGGCAGGGGGGAACTAGGGGCTTCTGCCCTGTGGCGAGGTGGGGGAACTAGGGACTTTTGCCCTGCAGGGAGGGGGGTCTAAGGGCTTTAGCTCAGCTGGGGTGTCAGGGGGGTTTGGGGAAGAAGCCCTGCACCCCAGCAGGCAGCACCGGTTGTGTGTGTCTTGTGGATCTTAAACTTCTGAAGATTATTGTATGATGCGTGGCGGGTCAGTAAGTTTGGCCACTTCTGCTATATATGTCACCTGAAACTGGATCCAATTAATCAGCTTTTTACCTTGTTTGTTTCTGGTATCATGGTGTACCCTTTTGTTCCTTGTTCTGAGCACATGGATCTCAGGACTTAAGGGGCATGAAGACACCTCTTAGGTCTGTGAGGGTAACTCTTCTCCTGTTGCTATGAGGAACCAAGCACATGGCCTGATGTCCTATCTATTCAAGTCAAGGCTTACTTCAGCTAATGTGAGGTGTTATGGGATATTTAACATAAGTGAATAGGAGAATAACAAAGGCACAGGCTAATCTGGGCTATATAACTGCTATATGAATGCTTAATAATATGTATTTTAGATGCTTGAAATATATATTGCGGATAGTATTGTCAGCATAATCTATATGTATGGTAGCCAGCGTATATCAGTCAACAGGAACAGTCCTTCCTACCATCCTCCCAAAATGTGGCCACTCCTGCCCTTTGTTCATGGTACTGGGTGGGAAAACTTGACTATCCACCAAACTTGACTTCCAGAGAACAAAGGAAATTGGCCTGTGGAACTGTGGGATATTTTTGGTGGACTCCCAGAGCACAAGTCTAGTGGGGCTCTGTCTACACTGCAAAGCAACAGGGCTTGAACTCTGTGGCTTGACTTGGGCTTGGACCCTCCACCCCCATGGTGTCCTGGACCCTGGGTCAGCGTGATTTGTGTGCAGATGGAAGGATGGTTAGGTTTCAGCCTGAGCAGGAAGCTTGGGCTTGTACTGCAGCGTAGACATACCCTTGAGACCTAGATAATACGTAGTCCTAACATGAGTGCAGGGGATTGGACTACATGACCTCTCAAGGACCCTTCCAGTCCTATGATTCTATGAATAAGGATAACAACATTTCATTACTCCTGCATTCAAAACTAAAGTAAATTGTAACCCAACACCAGCCAAAATTGATCACTATGGCAAAGCAGCACCATCTTCTAGGCACCTAAGCAGAGTAGGTGTATCTATGCAGATACAGTCTGCTCCTGAAGTCTTTTTCCTGCAGTTCGTCACTAGATGTCAGGGGAGAGCTCATTCAGACCTTGCTTTTATATAGAGAGAGCTTTATATATAAATTCACTCCAACTTAGAATTGTACATTTGTTTGCCTTATGAATCAGATGTACATGTCTCTATGTGAATAATTTGTTTTGTTCCTCAAATGTAGTGTCCCATGATAAGTCTGGAAGGATGTGAAATGAAGAGTATTAGATATAATCAAAGAATGTAAGGATCATGTCTGTGACAGAGTACCAATATCCTGGACGAACTTTAATGAATCAAATTAAACCTCCTTGCATTCAGTTTCACATCTTTGGAGTTCAGCGTATTAAAAATGCGACAGTTTGTGTGTTATTGTGAGAGGGAATGTTAATACTCTAGGAGAAGGGGGGTGCTAATGTAATTCCTCTGGTTATCAGCCCCCTTTCAAGCCACCCCTGGAGAGGTTCACACATACTACTTCAAGATGAATTTTCCAGGAACCAACAGACAAAGAAAGGATTTTTGGATAAACAGCCAGGTCTTAAACATGCTCAGGGCTTAAACATGCTTCCCCTGATCCAGCAAACAGACAGGCCCTCTGGTCCATGGAGGCCCCAATCCTTAGGGAGGGTTGGAAGGACTGGGCCCACTCAGGCCCCATCATTTTGTGTGCTAGTTCTGAGCTGAGGCTGTTATAAACTTGTGACAATAGAAGACACCCGTCTGGGGCATTGAAGGACTGCTGTTGCCCATGTAAGAGTTGGGGTGAGCTCTGGTGAGCGTATTACGCATGCATGTAGGCTCTTTCATTGTTTTTAATGTTTTCTCTGTAGTACTTTTACCTTAAGAACAAAATAAGCATGCACAGGACGTGCTGTGTAGTACCTTAAAACTATGGGCAATTATTCTGTTATTAGTCTCTGAAGAGACGCCTGCTTAGATACCTGTCTTTTGCTGTGAATACCACAATGAAGGCAGGGAACTGTTCAGCCTGGAGATACCCTAATTAGAGGGGAGAAAGTCGCGTGTGTCTATCCAAGAGAGGTGACAGCTAGGGGAGCCAGGAACCTGAGAGTAAGCACCCTCGCTGAACCAATGAGAGGAAAGACAGGTGAAGTTGCCCAGAACTTTGACAGTGTCCACTAGCTTTAAAAAACTATAGGGGATTTTGTTTGTTTTTTTTGTAAGTGATGGTTGCAGCCTAGAAGTGATAAGAATTGTATCACACAGAAAGGAATGTTGACAGATACAATCAACTTAACCAGGATATAACTTTGGAATATTACGAGAAATTGTTTAAAGAGGGGTGGGGGTCCCAATTAACAGTGAGACTATCCAGGAAATACAATCCAAGAAATTTATTTGAGCATAAGCTTTCGTGAGCTACAGCTCACTTCATCGGATGCATTCAGTGGAAAATACAGTGGGGAGATTTATATACACAGAGACCATGAAACAACGGATGTTACCATACACACTGTAACAAGAGTGATCACTTAAGGTGAGCTATTACCAGCAGGAGAGCCGGGGGGAGAACCTTTTGTAGTGATAATCAAGGTGGGCCATTTCCACACAAACTTCCTCGTGGCTGGACTTTACAAAAACTAGACAAGCCATTTACAACACACACTTTGCTTCTCTACAAAGGAAAAAGGACACTAAACTATCTAAACTACTACATGCCACAAGGGGCCACAACAGTGGTTCCCTTAACCCACCCAGCAATATTGTTAATCTATCCAACTATACTCTTAGCCCAGCAAAAGAATCTGTCCTATCTTGGGGCCTCTCCTTCTGTCCCTCCACCCCCACGAACATGATACAGTTCTGTGGTGACCTAGAATCCTATTTTCGATGCCTCCGACTCAAGGAATATTTCCAACACACCTCTGAACAACATACTAACCCACAGAGACCTTCCTACCAAGACTACAAAAAGAAGGATTCTGGGTGGACTCCTCCTGAAGGTCAAAACAACAGACTGGACTTCTACACAGAGTGCTTCCGCCGATGTGCACGGGCTGAAATTGTGGAAAAGCAGCATCACTTGCCCCATAACCTCAGCCGTGCAGAACACAATGCCATCCACAGCCTCAGAAACAACTCTGACATCATAATCAAAAAGGCTGACAAAGGAGGTGCTGTTGTCATCATGAATAGGTCAGAATATGAACAAGAGGCTGCTAGGCAGCTCTCCAACACCACTTTCTACAAGCCATTACCCTCTGATCCCACTGAGGGTTACCAAAAGAAACTACAGCATTTGCTCGAGAAACTCCCTGAAAAAGCACAAGAACAAATCCGCACAGACACACCCCTGGAACCCTGACCTGGGGTATTCTATCTGCTACCCAAGATCCATAAACCTGGAAATCCTGGACGCCCCATCATCTCAGGCATTGGCACTCTGACAGCAGGATTGTCTGGCTATGTAGACTCCCTCCTCAGGCCCTACACTACCAGCACTTCCAGCTATCTTCAAGACACCACTGACTTCCTGAGGAAACTACAATCCATCGGTGATCTTCCTGAAAACACCATCCTGGCCACTATGGATGTAGAAGCCCTCTACACCAACATTCCACACAAAGATGGACTACAAGCTGTCAGGAACACTATCCCCGATAATGTCATAGCAAACCTGGTGGCTGAACTTTGTGACTTTGTCCTCACCCATAATTATTTCACATTTGGGGACAATGTATACCTTCAAATCAGCGGCACTGCTATGGGTACCCGCATGGCCCCACAGTATGCCCACATTTTTATGGCTGACTTAGAACAACGCTTCCTCAGCTCTCGTCCCCTAATGCCCCTACTCTACTTGCGCTATATTGATGACATCTTCATCATCTGGACCCATGGAAAAGAAGTCCTTGAGGAATTCCACCATGATTTCAACAATTTCCATCCCACCATCAACCTCAGCCTGGACCAGTCCACACAAGAGATCCACTTCCTGGACACTACGGTGCTAATAAGCGATGGTCACATAAACACCACCCTATGCCGGAAACCTACTGACCGCTGTGCCTACCTACATGCCTCCAGCTTTCATCCAGACCACACCACACAGTCCATTGTCTACAGCCAAGCTCTATGATACAACCACATTTGCTCCAACCCCTCAGACAGAGACAAACACCTACAAGATCTCCATCAAGCATTCTTACAACTACAATACCCACCTGCTGAAGTGAAGAAACAGATTGACAGAGCCAGAAGAGTACCCGGAAGTTACCTACTACAGGACAGGCCCAACAAAGAAAATAACAGAACGCCACTAGCCATCACCTTCAGCCCCCAACTAAAACCTCTCCAACGCATCATCAGGGATCTACAACCTATCCTGAAGGACGACCCATCACTCTCACAGATCTTGGGAGACAGGCCAGTCCTTGCTTACAGACAGACCCCCAACCTGAAGCAAATACTCACCAGCAACCACACACCACACAACAGAACCACTAACCCAGGAACCTATCCTTGCAATAAAGCCCGTTGCCAACTGTGTCCACATATCTATTCAGGGGACACCCTCATAGGGCCTAATCACATCAGCCACATTATCAGAGCCTCGTTCACCTGCACATCTACCAATGTGATATATGCCATCATGTGCCAGCAATGCCCCTCTGCCATGTACATTGGCCAAACTGGACAGTCTCTACGTAAAAGAATAAATGGACACAAATCAGACAGCAGGAATTATAACATTCAAAAACCAGTTGGAGAACACTTCAATCTCTCTGGTCACTCGATTACAGACCTAAAAGTGGCAATACTTCAACAAAAAAACTTCAAAAACAGACTCCAACGAGAGACTGCTGAATTGGAATTAATTTGCAAACTGGATACAATTAACTTAGGCTGGAATAGAGACCGGGAGTGGATGGGTCATTACACAAAGTAAAACTATTTCCCCATGTTTATCCCAACCCCCAGCCCCCACTGTTCCTCAGACGTTCTTGTCAACTGCTGGAAATGGCCCACCTTGATTATCACTACAAATGGTCCCCCCACCCCCATCCCCGCCCCCGGTCTCCTGCTGGTTACAGCTCACCTTAAGTGATCACTCTGGTTACAGTGTGTATGGTAACATCCATTGTTTCATGTTCTCTATATTTCATATAAATCTCCCCACTGTATTTTCCACTGAATGCATCCAATGAAGTGAGCTGTAGCTCACGAAAGCTTATGCTCAAATAAATTTGTTAGTTTCTAAGGTGCCACAAGTACTCCTTTTCTTTTTGCGAATACAGACTAACATGGCTGCTACTCTGAATCCAAGAAATGAAACAAACACTCCAACTAAGTAAGTCAAGAAACATTGAAGAAATTTGTTACACGTTGGTGCCATCTATTGGATATCAATGGAAGCAACAGAATCAGAGAGCTGAGAGCCATTTGGCAAATGACCAACAGAAATCAGAGGGGCCCCCTGCCAGGAGCCCTGAAATCAGGGTATTTAAAACTGAGGTCCCCATGTAGAATCTCAGAATTTGCTATGCCCTTACAGACAGCCTCGCCTCTTGTCCATGGTCACAGGACAAAGAAGAGTTCCCCCAGCTAGCTGGACCCCTGTGCGATGAAGAGTCTCCCCATTGCCCCAGTCACAGGATCAAGAGTTGACTGAAGACACAAAGATTCTGCCACCAATGCTCACACCAGCCTGTGAAGAGGACTCTTCCTTACTCCATGGTGAACAGGATAAGAAGAAGGAGTGTTGAGATTTCATTTCAAAGATTTCATTTTCCCTTCTGTACTTCAATATAAATAATTATAAGTCTTTTTGTTTCGTCTACACTCTGTAGTGAGACATCAAGTAACCATATTTTAGATTTTAACTAATACTATGTGACTGGCCTCCTTTAATAAGTCCAAGCAAATTGGCTCTGCTCCCCCACAGCACCTGCTGTCTACAGGGGGGATCGGAGCGGCACCCGGTGCAGGGATGGGGACGGGGCTCTGGCACCCCCAGCACCTGCTGTCTGTTTGAACTATAACTAAATAATTGCTATTGATATTCTAAACTGGTCCTTTTTGACCAATCCATTCAAACAGCAGGGACTACACTCCTGAAAGTGCCTTACAGACAAGTGCATCCTTTCTCTTTGGAGATATTTTGGAAGTGTGATAAAGATGTCAGGCACTAACGAATTGATGATCATACGTCAATATTATAAGAACTCTTGTGCCTTGGTATAACTGCTGAGTCTCAGCCATAGTTCAGTTGAAGCTTTTGTCACGGGTACTTTCAGTAAAAGTCCCAAACAGATCATGGGTAATAGACAAAAATCCATGCGTGCCCAGGACCTGGCCCCGACTTTTACTAAAAATATCCGAGACTAACAGTCCAAGCCCCGCTCGGGGCTGACTGCCAGCTGTTGCTCCAGCCCTGCCACTGTTCCTTAGGCAAGGGCTGATTGCCGATGCTCAACCCAGCTGCTGCTCCAGCCCCGGGGGCTGCTCCATCCTCAGCCACTAGCCCGCGACCAGCCCTGGGGGCTGCTGCAGCCCCAGCCCAGGCCACTGACCCAGCCCTGGCTGCTGCAGGGGGGGCTGAAGCTGAAGAAGTCACAGATGTCTGTTAAAGTCCCGGAATCCATGACCTTCTTGATGAAACCACCTCCTTAGCCATAGTCGATGACAGTTGCTTGCAGGACTGTCCTGATGTGTGCAGCAGCTGCCTAAAATAGGCTTAGAGCTCCCATGCAAACACAATCCCCTACTCCCCACCCAGCTCCGCTATCCTCCCACCCAGCTCCTATGCAACCTCTGCCCCATAGCTCCTGCTCCCTTGCCCTCTACTGCACAGCAGCCCCTGCTCCCTGGTGCCCCCTAGACACACTCAGCCCCTGCTCCCCCTGCCACATCCCCAGCTCCTGCTCCCCAGTGTTCTCTCCCCAGGCCCAGCCTCTGGGATCCCCCAGTCACTCCTTGCTGGAGCTGAGTGCACTGCGCAGGGGAGGCTGTCCCATCTCCATTCGCTGTCATCCTGGCAGCCTCTCCAGTCCCGAGTCTGGTTCTGGGGGGTGACGTGTTGCTGCACAATTTGCACAGACCCAGGGCCGGCTCTGGGTGCCATTGTCTGCAGACTGGCCCTGACTCAGTATAACCTGCACCTAGTAGTGCAAGTGTGGCCTGTGACTGTGTATTTCCCTCTCACCACCAGGGCTAGCCACAGCCGGAGCTGGAAGCTCAGCCACCTTGTTGCCGGCACAGAGCCCGAGGCAAGCAACAGTTGGGTTCGTTGCCTGGTATGCATCGCACCAATGACCACAATGGGGAGAGAAGCAGAGAGATTTATTTGAAGCTTCAGATAGGGCGCAGGGAGACTGAACTGTCTCAAATCCTGCAGCCCTGCATGCAGATTCCAGTATACATTTTATACCTTTGCCTACTTCACTACACAAGCTTATGCAACCAATTACCTGTTGCCCCGTACAATACCGTAGCCAATCAGCTAAAGCAGCCAGTTATGTTTTTCCTCAGTAGCATTGCCCGAGCCTTGCCTTATTTGGGTCTATTTGTTACTGGTTTTGCTAAACATTTCTGCCTTATCTATACGTTTCCCAGGCCGAAGCGGGCCTTGGCTAGCGAGCCAGGTGCAAACCTGTCTGTTTGTGTGCTAGCTTCCTCATAGTTGTTCAGGGTCACAGAAAGTTCAAGGAGCGGAGGGGCTTCAGTTTGCCTGGGCCTAGAGCAAGAGGGCTTCATTGACACTCGTGGTCTTCCACCCTCCCGAGTTACCTAGAGTAGTGCCCAGTGTCACCAACAACCTCACTCATCCTCCTCTCAGGGCCGAGGCACAGAGCAACCAAGGCCAGTCAGCCTGCAAAGGCCATTTCAGAGACAGGGGACGGCAAATAGGGTTGCAACCCATCCAGGTTTTACCCAGACACTGCGGTTTGTGGCTTCTGTGTCCAGGTGCCATTTAGGGTTGTCAGGTACCCCATTTTCTACCAGAAAGTCCAGTCAAAAGGGGGATGTACTGACCAGACACAAAAAGCCCGGTTACCACGGGGCGGGGAGGAGGGGCGCTGGGTCATGAACCGCCTCCTACCTGCAGACAGGCTCCTTTCAGGCTGCAGCAGCTCCGGTCCCAGCCCCGGAGCAGAGGAAGCCCAGCGGGGGGATAGGGGGAGGTGGAGATGAGCGAGTGATGGGCGGAGGGAAGGAAGGAGAGGAGCAAGCAACTAGGGCGGGGCTTAGGGGAAAGAGGTGGAGAAGGGGGTAGGGCCTCGGGGGTCCAGTACCAACAATTAGAAAGGTGGCAACCCTAACTGCAAAGCAGTGACAGCAGCCCAAGGTAACCCAATGGGGTGGAGGGAAAAGCAGGGCTACCCACACCCTCCACCAGCCTCTGGAGCCTGGGTGTCACGGCACCCTGGCAGTAGCCGATACCACTCCACCACGCACAGCACAGGGGCTAATTCCAATGTCCCGGGGGTATGTCAAAGCAGCAAGGGGGAGTTCGTGCAAGAGGACACTGTCAGGGTCTCAGTGAGCATGAAGGAGTCTAACTTACATTTCCTCGGACCTCTGTCCTAAACTTAGCCCTCGATAGTCTCCGATTGCTAGGCTGTGCGTGTGTGAAGCCTATTGTATGCCACTTGTTCCCAGACCAAAGCTACATTGAGGTCATTCCACTGATTCCCCCCTGACAAGACGGGCTGGAAGCAAATATCCATTGCAGAATCAGTGTCTTTGTCATCAAGGGAGGCCATAGCAGCTGTTTCCTTGAGGGTTCAAGAAAGTAATAGGCCATCTTATGCTGTCCCTCGCTCTGTTGGCTTTTTTATTAAATGGAGAGACATATTAACAAAGAAAAAAGCCCGGATGCGATCTCAGTAAGACAATACATGAAAGGGCTCTTGATACCATATCTCATAAGTTTAAAACGTGGCCTACTATGCCCCACATCTTAATTAAAAAATCTGTAATATATTCTACCAATAGCACAGTAAATGCAACCAGGCAACATTCTGAACATGTAATCCTTTCTCAAGGTGAATGAACTAAAGCAACACAAATCACTCTTCTTTCATTCAGAGACCATTCTATCAGGAGTGGCAGGGCAGGAAGGAAATAATACGTCAATAATAATGCTTTACACTTTTAGAGTTCCTTTCAAACTGCTCTACAAACATTTAATGGCATATCCCTGCACCCCCATGAAATAACACAAATCGGTGCATTATCCACCGTTTAATAACTGGGGGAACCAAATGCAGCGAGGTTGAAGGTCACTCTGACAGTCTGTGTCAGTGCTGGGAGTAGAACACAGATCTTCTGTCTCCCAATCCCGTGCTTTTTAGTGCAATTTCTGCTGGGGGAGGGAGGGAGGGAGAGGAGTAAGCAATGAGGGTGGGGACTTAGGGGAAAGAGGCGGAGAAGGGGGCAGGGCCTTGGGGGTACAGTACCAACAATCTGGCTCTGAATGTCAAGCTGCATCAAGTTCAATCCTTGAGGGGGGCATTTAGTTTTTTTGTTTGTTTGTTTTTCCTTCTTCTTCCTCTCTGTGGGGGATAGCTCAGTGGTTTGAGCATTGGCCTGCTAAACCCAGGATTGTGAGTTCAATCCTTGAGGAGGCCATTTAGGGATCTGGGGCAAAAATTGGGGATAGGTCCTGCTTTGAGCAGTGGGTTGGACTAGATGATCTCCTGAGGTCCCTTCCAACCCTGATATTAATCAGGAGATCATCTAGTCCAACACCCTGCTGAAAGCAGGACCAATTCCCAATTAAATCATCCAACAGATTTTTGCCCCATATCCCTAAATGGCCCCCTCAAGCATTGAACTCACAACCCTGGGTTTAGCAGGCCAATGCTCAAACAACTGAGCTACCCCTCTCCCCCCGCAAAGTATACACTAAGGCACCACTGGGAGTTGAACCCAGGATCTCCTGTCTTGTTTGCACTTCATCAGCAGAAATAAAGAGTGGCTGAAATTGTCAAAAGCAACTAGTGATTTTGGATGCATCATCATTTGGGTGTCCAACATGAGACACAAAAGAAAAAACAGAGACACCCAAAGTCACTATTTGCTTTTGAAAATGTGGCCGTCTGCAGTCAGAACTTAGGGTATGTCTACGCTGGCAAAGTTACAGCGCCGGAAGTTACAGCGCCGCTCAGAGAGCGCCAAAGGAAAACCACTGTTGTGTGTTCACACTGACAGCTGCCTGTGCAATAGCGTGTTCACGCTTCTGGCACTATTCGGAGCACCTCTTGTGGCACTAAAGAGCACCTCTTTCTCTTTTGCCACTAAGACTTAGCAGGAAGGCGGAAGGGGTCACGGAGCATCCTGGGTCCTGTCCCAATGCCCTGTGATGCATTGCTTCGCATCCCAGCAATCCCTGTGCTTCCGTCTGCATTTGGTGACATCTTTCCATGGTTTGTGTACTGTGCGACCTGCCTCTTTAGGGCTGCAGAAATGGATCCCGAACTGTTGACAAAAATGTTGTTCACACTGACCAACACATCACGAGTGGCAGCGTAGTTATTCCTTAAACTACAAAGGCAAGAGGAGTGCAACATTGATCTCGCCACACATAGTAGCTATGACATGAGAATGCTTGTGGCACTCACAGAGGTGCTGACCACAGTGGAACGCCACTTCTGGGCTCTGGAAACAAGCACTGAGTGGTGGGGTCACATCGTGATGCACGTCTGGGATGACGAGCAGTGGCTACAGAACTTTTGCATGAGGAAAGCCCATTCATGGGACTGTGTGATGAGCTCACACCAGCTCTGTGGTGCAAGGACATAAGAAGGAGAGCTGCCCTGTCACTGGAGAAGTGCGTGGCGATTGCACTGTGGAAGCTGGCTACTCCAGACTGCTACTGATTGGTCGCTAACCAGTTCAGAGTGGGAAAGTCGACCGTTGGAGTCGTTTCAGAGTGGTAGCTATGTTAGTCTGTATCAGCAAAAACAACAAGGAGTCCTTGTGGCACCTTAGAGACTAACAAATTTATTTGGGCATAAGCGTTCATGGGCTAGAACCCACTTCATCAGATACATGGAGTGGAAAATACAGGAGCAGGTATAAATACATGAAAAGACGTGAATTGCCTTACCAAGTGTGAGGTTAGTCTAATGAGTCAATGCAAGTGTGCAGGGCCATTAATCACATCCTGCTCCGAAAGACCGTGACTCTGGGCAACATGCATGAGATTGTGGATGGCTTTGCATAAATGGGCTTCCCTAACTGAGGAGGGGTGATAGATGGCACGCACATTCCAATTCTGGCAACAGACCACCTGGCCACTGAGTACATTAATTGCAAGGGGTATTTCTCAATGGTTCTCCAGGTGCTTGTGGATCACTGTGGGCCTGTCACAGACATTAATGCAGGCTGGTCCGGAAATTTGCACGATGCATGCATCTTTCGGAACACTGGTCTGTTCAAGAAGCTGCAAGCAGGGACTTTCTTCCCGGACCAGAAGATCACCGTAGGGGAAGTCGAAATGTCCATTGTGATCCTGGGTGACCCTGCTTACCCCTTAATGCCGTGGCTCATAAAGCCATACATGGGACAACTTGACAGCAGCAAGGAGCAGTTCAACAACAGGCTGAGCAAGTACAGAATGACTGTGGAGTATGCATTTGGCAGTTTAAAAGGCCGTTGGTGATGCCTGTATGGGAAGCTGGACATGGCCAATGACAATATTCCTATGCTTATGGCTGCGTGCTGTACGCTCCATAATATTTGTGAAGGGACGGGGGAAAGCTTAACTCAGGGCTGGACCGCAGAGGATCAGTGTCTGGAGGCTGAGTTTGAACAGCCGGAGACCAGGGCTATTAGAGGGGCCCAGCGTGTGGCCATCAGGATCAGGGATGTTTTGAGGCAGCAATCTGAAGCTGAAAACCACTAATATTTGTTGCTATGCTCAGGATTGCAGTGCTTGTAATGCTAGGAGGTGATTGGTGCACATGATGCAAGAAGGGGCCTTAACATAATTGTATGTTGCTTTGCAATGCTCTTTTTGCTTTCACTTAATAGAATAAAGATTGTTTTCAAACCAACACAATTCTTTTATTGAAAAACAACCAGAGGAGAGAGTCAAATGAAAAAATTCATCAGCAGAGAGGGCGGTGTGGGAATGGAAGGAATGGGGGAAGGGAAGGTATCAAGAGGAGGAGGAGTCCCGGGACGGCTACAGATTTGTGTATGTCCAGGGATCATACCCAACCTTCTCCTCTGGAGTACGATGAAGTGGGTGCTGTACTTCAGCAGGGCCAAACTGCAGATGGATGAGTGTTGAGTGCAGTGGGTAGTGAGAATCCACAGTGCTGGACTGTGAGTAGGGAGGAGTGGAATGCTACGGGTAGAGAGGTTGATAAGAGTGTGTTGGTGGTGTGGAGGGCCGCATGGGAAAGAGTTTTGCGACAGTAGCTGCAGGAGAGGGCGGGTGCAGAGCTGCTCAGTTTAAAGAGCTAGTATTGCCTGGAGCATGTCTGCTTCGCGCTCCATAACTGTTAAGAGCTGTTCCATGGCTTCTTTATGGTGTGCCACATTCTCCTTTTGTTCCCTCTTCTCGCTGTCCTGCCACTCCTTCAATTCCTTTTTCTCGGCAGTGGAGTGCATCATAACCTCACACATAAAGTTCTCCTTGGACGCTTTCTAATTCTTTGCAACCATTCTGACGCTGACACGAAAGAGAGAGGCTGTGCTCCCAAGGTCATCTCTGTGAAGTTTAAATGCAGCATTTTATGGAAGCAGTATTGTTTGCAACACAGACAACACTGTTTCAGTGCTTTAAAACACAGCCAGTACTCACGCACCTGACACTACCTGGCTGACCCCAGGCAAGTACACATAAGCCACAAGACCCCCAAAATGGTGAATAGCCACAGGGGCAGGGTAATTCACTGTCCCAGACCCTGATGTACACTGGGCACGTGGCTCTTGGGCACTTGGGGAGAGCCAGCACTGGGGGGGGGGTCTGATCATCATTCCTGTCCCCACACTTTCCACAGATGATCATTATGGAAGATATCTCACTGCTGAGGGTGAGCAGGGAATCAAGGGAGGGTCTTCTCCAAGCCTGCGGCTTCCCCCCTGGCCCCTATGTGGCTAGCGTGTGCAGCTATGGTCCCGACCCACACCCTGTGATGCACAATGGCATGGGAAAGTTACCATTACTGGAGCAAGAAGCAAAGCAGCTCTGCCGAGAAACCTGTGGCAGTGGATTGCCCAGTATCTCCATGAGAGTTTCCTGGAGATCTCTGAGGGAGATTCAAGTGAAGTGAGGGAGTGTATCAACAGCTGTTCCACCACGCAAACTAGGCATGAGGTGGGAGACAAGCCTGCTTTCTGCCACCATCCTGCCCCCAACAACTCACTTCAGCAATTCCCAAAACCAGATCCACTTACCAGGGGCCTCCTCTCCTGTTTGTGCTTTGCCAAAATCTGACTGCTCTGACTGGCTAGGCTCCTCCGGGGTAGAAAAGAGCTCCTGACTGCATGCATCTCTGGCCTCCGAGTCATCCTCTGCCTCTGGTTCCCCCTCCCCCTCTTCATCCATGATTCATGATCCTTCATCCTCTTGGCTTGGTCCACTCTCGACTGGCAATGAAACCAACGAAGTAGCCACAGGGGACTTCGCAGTGGAGGTGAGGTCACCACTGCGTATCGCATCCAGCTCTTTGTAGAACTGGCAGCTTGTGGGCACAGCACCGGAGCAGTGATTTGCCTCCTGCACCTTGTTGGAGGTGTTCCACAGCTCCTTCACTTTGACCCTGCACTGCAGTTGTCATAAATATAAAGGGAAGGGTAACCACCTTTCTGTATACAGTGCTATAAAATCCCTCCTGGCCAGAGGCAAAATCCTCTTACCTGTAAAGGGTTAAGAAGCTCAAGTAACCTGGCTGGCACCTGACCAAAATGACCAATAAGGGGACAAGATACTTTCAAATCTGAGGGAGGCGGGGGGTAAAGGCTTTGTCTGTCTTCTGTGTGATGCCTTTGCTGGGGATAGATCAAGAAAGCAAGCAATCCAACTCCTATAGAGTTAGTAAGTAATCTAGCTAGAAAATGCTTTTGTTTTTGGCTTGTGAAATTCGCTGTGCTGGAGGGAATGTGTATCCCTGTTTTTGTGTCTTTTTGTAACTTAAGGTTTTGCCTAGAGGGATTCTCTATGTTTTAAATCTGACTGCCTGTGAGATTATCTTCCATTCTAATCTTACAGAGTGTTTCTTTTATCTTCTTATGTTCTTCTAATAATGTTCTGTTTTTTGAGAATCTGATTGGGGTTTTAGTGTCCTAAAAACCCAAGGCTGGTCTGTGCTCATCTTATTTATTCTCAAGCCTCCCCAGGAAAGGGGGTGTCAGGCTTGGGGGGATATTTTGGGGGAAGACATCTCCAAGTGGTCTTTTCCCTGATTCTTTGTTAAATCGCTTGGTGGTGGCAGCATACTGAATCCCAGATACGGGGAATTTTGTGTCTTGGGAAAGTTTTAACCTAAGCTGGTAGAAATAAGCTTAGGGGGTCTTTCATGTACCCCAGAGTTAAGAATGGGGAAGGAACCGTGACAGCAGTGTGTCCCAGTCATGGCCCCTTTCTGTCATGCATCTAGAAATCTGTCCATGGGTATCATAATTCCTATGGCTGGAGCACAGCTGGGACTGCACAGCCTCCTCTCCGCAAATGCCAATGAGGTCCAGCAGCTCAGCATTGCTCCAAGTGGGGGATTGCCTGCTGCGTGGAGCAGGCATGGCCACCTGGAAAGATGGGCTGAGACCACTGCTCGCATCACTGAGCAAACAAGAAGGGGACTTTCAAATTTGCAAAGGAATGTCTGGGGTGGGGCTGATGGTTGTCACCTGAGGGCAGGGCAGTAGAGTTCAAACCGATAACCAGAGAGGTGAGAACAGGCATTGTGGGACACCTCCTGGAGGCCAATCGCAGCGCTGTAATCGACCATGGTGTCTACACTGGCACTGCAGTACTATAGCCCCGGTGCAGGAAGCTCTATGCCTCTCCTCGTTGCAGTTTTTTTAGAGATCTGCATCTGCACAGTTTCTGCACACTCAGTGGCTTGGCCGTGTGTGCACCTCGGGAGTTACCGTGCTCAAAGCGCACAAACTTGCCAGTGTAGACAGAGCCTCAGTTACCAATTCTTTGGCAACTCTGTACAGTGAAACACGAGACTCTGGCTGACAGGCTCTTTACAAACTAGGCCATAGCTACACTGTGGTTTCTTTGATATGAGTGTAGCACGAGAGGGAGCAGAGGAAGAAGCCTCTTCCATCACCTGTGCTCCTGTACTGAAATGCCCCATGGAAGCCTATCACAGAGCTAAGACCCCAGTTCTGAAGGTGCAGTGCATTAGCTTTTCTACAACTGCACTGTTCCACACCAACAAGGCTGCTGCTGCTTCTACTATACAGCGTGTCATCGCGTCTGGAGCTTGTCCCGTGTACAAAGGAACCTTCCCGCTCTGCATCCTTCACACCAAGTCCAAGGTGACCCATCTGGGGCAAGGTTATTTCCATCACTATTGCACACCAACCAGCAGAGCTGCCCATTCTGGATCCTCTCAGAGTGTCTTCACTCCTACACGGCTCCTGGGGGCATGATGCCTGCCTGAGGAACGACACTACCCTGAGTCCCTACTGAGGTCATAAGTCTGCACATGACGCTCCAGGCTGGGCTTTAAGCCCCAGATGGCCCCTTGTATTGCACTGCAGCAGCATTATGTAGTGACCCAGAGGTCTCCACGTCATGATACAAACATGCTTCTCACAACGAAAGCCCCACCATTGCAGTGTGACAGTGCTGCTGAGCTGGTCCCAAGGAAACAGCTGAAATACTTTCAGTGTGCTAAAAGAAAAGGAGGACTTGTGGCACCTTAGAGACTAACAAATTTATTTGAGCATAAGCTTTAGTGAGCTACAGCTCACCTCATCGGATGCTCACAAAAGCTTATGCTCAAATAAATTTGTTAGTCTCTAAGGTGCCACAACTACTCCTTTTCTTTTTGCAGATACAGACTACCACGGCTGCTACTCTGAAACCTTTCAGTGTGCTGTGAGTCCTAGTACTGACCTGAGAGAACGTGCTTTCCTTTCACCTATGTGCATGTGCAACAGCCCATTAATTGCCTCGAAGCAATACTTTTTGTAAAGAAAATGTCATCTGATGGACCAGAATTATGAAACTTTTAAAAAACACTCAAACGGGACACGTTCTACCATATTCTCAACCTGAAGACCATCCATCTGAGCAGCCTAGGAATCTGCGAAATGCATCTGATTTGGACGGCAGATGCTACGATAATTTCAAGCTGCTGTTAGTTGATGAGCTTTCTGTTCCTATACAAAGAAGTTAGAAGTGGTCTGGTGGATGCAAACATTTTTAGGCGCATTTTTCCATTCCTTGAGGTGTATGCTGGAAAATTTAATAAATGTTTTAGCCTGACTCTGTAAATATCAGTTAATATCCAGACACTGTTACACACAAACGAGGAGCGCAGTAGTGTCACTTGGCTTGTAGCAATACGAGAAGAACGTCAGCTTATCTCAGAATTCAGTGTGATTTCCTTCACTCTGAACTGGGATCCTATTTAAAGAAAGGGAGTTATCTATAAGGAGGAATTAATGAAGGAATGTCTGCAGCTATTGCGGGGATAGCCTGAGTTTCAAAATAGTACTCTTGAGAAATGTAAGATAAACCGGGGTAAGTATAACTGGGATTTCCCAGTTCACAACAGCTGAGTGGTTCAGGCAATGTGCTGCTGTCTGTCTTCTACTTCCCCCTCCTCGGCAAAGAGAGTGCTTGGAATGACACAAGAGACTTTGAGGTTTGCATTTTAGTAAAGAGGACACATTTATGATTATACTTAGAGACAATGGGCCAAATACGCAGCAGGTTATTCCTGGAGATCAGTGGAGTCGCACCAAGGGTAACTGTGGCCCGATGACTAAAATGGTGGTTGGGAGGGGTATGAGATAAAATCTCCTAACAAGAGTGGGCTGGTAAATCACATGTAGTCTCTCTCACTTATTTCTGTAATACAACATCTATAGAGTAGATACAGATCTGATTTGCCATGAAAGGGCGAAGCATGCAGTTGCTCCAGCTGAACATAGAAATTCAGAAGTAAAGGAATTGTGTGCTAATATCCAGGATCATCTCCCAGCTCTCTGCTGTTTCATCGCATGGCTGATGTTTGAGCAGCTCTCGGGACAAAATGAATGATCTTGCCAACGCAAGCGTAGGAATTGCCTACCCTGTTCTGAGTGAGATGCAATAGAATCCTTAACAAGAATTGTGTTTCAGTTTTGTCTGCCCACATCACCACCAGTCTCATGGGCTTTGGGTGGGCACCATGTATTCTACAGTATTTTGCTCATGAGGATTGTGTCAGACATTTCCTATGTTCAGCCTTTGCTTTTTTTTTAATGTGTTAGCATGATCCTTATCCTGGAAGTGGGTTTGGGATCTGAACTACTGCATTCACTACTATTCGCTATGATATTCTGTACGTCTATATCCGTTCACTGCTGACCAGTCATCAGCTAGCTTTGTAAATGCTGGTACAAAGTTAAATAGTCAAGGCCACTCCAGTCACTCAGTTAAGCTGGAGACATTTTTAAATCACCTTTAAAGCGGGGAGAAATGTGGTTTTCTCACACACACCTTTCTCCAGTCTGTCTGTGAAATACGCAAGATGGAATTCATAGGGGGCTTCAGTGATTGTAAAAAGATAGGAGGTTTGTGACAGAAAGTTCCGGGGGAGACCTCACAAACCTACTGGGTTAGCAGACACCTCCTCCATTGTTATCATTTTCTTCCTCAGAAACTTTGGGAAGTTGTAAGAAAAAGGCTCTTGCTTCCTCAGCATCTATTTATAGTGTTCATTATAATCTTACACAACTTGACCTTTTCCTCCAGTTGAGAGTAGAAAACTTGCCCATGGGCTCTGTGATTTGGGCCAGATAGCACTGCAGAGACAGAATCGGGTGATTAGTCTGTTGGTTAATGTAAAAAATACACATTCTTGATCTTAAAGAAAAACTTTTTTAAAAAATGTAATTCATAGTTTGCAACTTCCTTGGGACACGTTTGCTTATTTTTAGAAAAAAGTTATATTGTGTCCAGTCAATTCTGGGTGGGACACTGCTCACTACAGTGATAAATTTGGCCCATTGTTCAGAAAGGGGCCAGTTGTGGATGGGGGGAACCAAACAGCTGCAGCATTTTCAGATTTTAGATACTAGCAAATGCTCTCCTGACTGGTTAGTGCACAATTTCCCCTATTAAATGTTTCACATGTGTATCATATAATGTCACAGAACATGATAGGCTCTTCTATCTGTGTGACACTAGCTGACCAGGTCATGCTAGAGTGTATTCAGGTCAATTCACTTGTGTAGATCAAAGTAATGGTTAGATTTATATGTGTGTATTCAGATGTTTAAACTTCATGAAAACTAGTGGAATGTTACTTGTATTGTTTTCACTTATCTATTCCTGTCATAATGTAATAGCATGGTAAATACCCAGGTAACTATATTACTCATCAAAGAAATCTTGTAAAATGCTAAGGAAGGACTACAGGACTTTAACAGAAAATGCTAATTTCAAAGTGAGTGGCCGTTGTGTATATGGTCAGAGGTTGAAAGTCTAAGTGCATTGTTATCAAAGGAAAAGCCCACATGAGTACAGACACTGTCAGCTAGCTTTCTGTGTAAAGGAGATATAAAAGATGGATTCAAGGAAAGATCCTTGATCTCTGGACTGTTTGGATTCCAACATGGCAGAATAACTGAACAAGAAGACGGAGATCTCCAGAATTATTCTGGGTAGCCCTGAAGTGAAACTAGCAGTTTATTACATCACTGTGATTTACCTGTTGTTATATTTTACCTGCTTTAACCTCTCAATAACCTCATTCTTTTTTCTTAGCGAATTAACCTATAGTTAGTTTACTATAGAATTGGCTGCCAGCGTTGTCTGTCGTGTAAGATCTGGAATACCAATTGATCTGGGATGAGTGACTGGTCTCTTGGTCCTTAGGTTTAAGTGACTGTTATCACAAAGTCCATAGAAATGAACAATGGGAAAGACTAGAGTTGTGCCAAACCCAGCGGCTTCAGTCTGCTTTGTGCTTCCTGAGATTCGGGTTCAAATTAATAAAAACTCTGAGCAGAATTCAGCTGAAACAGTAGGTTTTCTTTGATGTTCATGTGAAAGCCGGACAAAGCCAATAATTCCAGGATCACCCAAAATGCAGCCTTAAAAGGTTCATAAACCTTAGAGTCACTCTCAGTTCATCTAAGCCAGTGTTTCTCAACCTTTTCAGGTTGGCAGCCCCTTATCTGAAGTCAAAAATGTTCACAGCCCCTTACATTTGCTATGAAAGTAAGAGTTAAAAAAAAATGTATCCATGATAACAATGATAGGCCTGTATAATGTGTGTGTTGAGGTTGACAGAGAATACTTGACCTAGAACAGTAAGGGTATGTGATGAGTGGAGAAGCAAGATTTTCTTTGCTTTAGATTTTAATAATTTTCAATGCTTCACAATCCCCGGACTGCCTTTCAGAGGCAACGTGTGACGGGGAGGGGAATACGAGGTCATGTGCTGCCACCCCCCCACCCCGCCATTTGCTGCTTGGCTTGTACTAAGCATGCTCAGTAACACTGCAGAAGCCAGCTTCCTGCACTCTGCCCCCCACTATCACCTCTTTTGCCTCTAGCGCCCCCTGCCAACGGTTGCTCCAATCTGCCTCTTCTCACCACTTGGCCCTCCAGCTAGGGTATGTTTAATCCCACCCCTTCTGGATAATAGAGAATCCCACAAATAATTCCAAAACCTCGAGTCAGGTCTCTGGCCTGACTCTGGGCTCCATGGTCCTTACACCCTTCTCTCAGAGCTTTATATCATCCTTGTCCCCTTATGTCAGGGGGCTTCATGCTACTTTCTCATGGGCTGGGAGGAGAACCCAGGCCCTCCCTCTACACAGGGTTGCACACCAGGGACCCTAGGACAAGCAGCCAAGGTCTGCTCCCTCTAACACCTCACTGCTGCCTCCCTGAACTCCTTCCTGCCATTAGCCTTTCCTCAGGCCTTTTCCCCAGCCCCTTCCAGCATTCTTTGCAACAAGCAGCACCTCCCAGCACTTCTCCTCAGAGGTCTGATTCCTGCCCTTGTGCCAGGGTCAGCCACAGGCGCTTGTGCCAAGCCTGTGACTTCAGGTGTATTCCCCACCCCAGAGCTTCCGCCTCGCTCTGCAGGAGCCTTCCTGTTCCCCACACATCTCCCCCCTCTATACGACCAAAGGGGTGACTGCAGAGTTCTCCCCTTTCTCCTTGCAATCACCTTCTTCCCAGACTCCCCCTCTTCACAGCCCCACCCAGCTGGGCTTCATCTAACGTTATGCCTGGCCCATCCTCCAGGTGCAGCGAGGTGTGTTAATTGGCCTCCCAGGCCATCATTAACCCTTTCACCACCTGTACTGGGTAAATTCCCCATCACACCATCTTTTCCACACCTTGGACAATACAGGATAATTCTTGAAAGTAACTAGTTCTTCTTTGATACATTTTTAGATGATTCAAGCAACAGGGCTTCCCCCACTTCCTGTGGAAAATTATTTCATACTCTAAAAACTCTTTCGATTAGGAATATTTTCCAGCTTAAATTTTCTTTTGTTCAGTTTCATCCAATCACATCTCTGAACAATCCCTCCTTGACTTTCACAGCCTTCTACTTCTTAGAATAAAATATTAGAAGCAGGGCTGGTAATGCCGTGTATTACTAAGGTTACCTGTCACTTTCTATTATAACATACTTTTCCCAGGGTGGAACCTGGACTGTGGGACTGCTGTGCCCTCTCTTCCACCAACCTGGGGTATCCCATCTCACCCTGTGATTCTGTTGCCAAGCTACAAGCCTCTGACAGGTGCTGTACTTACTCAGATATCCATGGACAGGGACACACCCAACAGAGTTACATGAATGCTTTCGTGGCCACTCATGAACCAACAATAGAGAGGTTCCAGCCAATTCCCCACCCAGCTCCCCAGCCTTGCACCCCAGAACTGTACCATCTAGCGCTCGTCAGAAGCTGGCCAGCGTAAGTTCATTACCCATCCACTCCTCCCTCGATATGGGAGGTGGCGGACCAGCTGAGCAGCGGGGAACAGCAGAGCAGCACACAGCAGGAGTTTGCCTGGGAGTTCGCCTGGGGTGAGCCCAGTGAGGCTTACATCTTGCCAGCTTCTCTGAGGAAGCTCACAGTAGGAAGGTGATATGGAGAGGGGGTGTTCAGCTATTGTGACCTGCACTGGATGTGCCATGTTTATCTTTCTTCCACAGGACAGAAGTGACTTTGTCTGTACAAAGTGCAAGCTAGTATCCATATTGGAAGAGAAGATTGAAGGTCTGGAGCAACAGATATCGACCCTGCGTTGCATAGGAGAATCTGAGGATTTCCTGGACAAAAGTCAGGATATGCTTCTACGGGCACAAAGCTCTAAAGATTTAGAGCAGGTTGCACAGCGGAGCCAAGAGGCCAGTGAAGAAGCTTGGCAACATGTGACCTCCAGAAGAAGAAGGGGGAATGTCCGAGTACCAGCAACGCAGACACAGGTAAGTAACCGTTTTCATGTTCTCTCCACAGGTACCATTGCGGAGAATGGACCAGATGATACATCTGGGGGGAGAAAGCAGAAGGAGACTCCGCTGCTTGGAAGGCATGAGATGCGCTGTCCTGAGGTTGGGCGTTCCACGACCACCACTCCCAAGAGAAGGAGGCGGGTGGTGGTGGTCGGGGACTCTCTCCTCAGGGGGACTGAGTCATCTATCTGCCGCCCTGACCAGGAAAACAGAGAAGTCTGCTGCTTGCCAGGGGCTAAGATTCGCGATGTGACGGAGAGACTGCCGAGACTCATCAAGCCCTCGGATCGCTGCCCCTTCCTGCTTCTTCACATGGGCACCAATGATACTGCCAAGAATGACCTTTAGCGGATCGCTGCGGACTATGTGGCTCTGGGAAGAAGGATAAAGGAGTTTGAGGCGCAAGTGGTGTTCTCGTCCATCCTCCCCGTGGAAGGAAAAGGCCTGGGTAGGGACCGTCGAATCGTGGAAGTCAACGAATGGCTACGCAGGTGGTGTCGGAGAGAAGGCTTTGGATTCTTTGACCATGGGATGGTGTTCCATGAAGGAGGAGTGCTGGGCAGAGACGGGCTCCACCTAACGAAGAGAGGGAAGAGATCTTTGAGAGCAGGCTGGCTAACCTAGTGAGGAGGGCTTTAAACTAGGTTCACCGGGGGAAGGAGACCAAAGCCCTGAGGTAAGTGGGCAAGCAGGATACCGGGAGGAAGCACAGGCAGGAACGTCTGTGAGGGGAGGGCTCCTACCTCATACTGAGAATGAAGGGCGATCAGCAGGTTATCTCAAGTGCCTATATACAAATGCACAAAGCCTTGGAAACAAGCAGGGAGAACTGAAGGTCCCGGTGAAGGCAAGGAATTATGACGTGATTGGAATAACAGAGACTTGGTGGGATAACTCACATGACTGGAGTACTATCATGGATGGTTATAAACTGTTCAGGAAGGACAGGCAGGGCAGAAAAGGTGGGGGAGTAGCACTGTATGTAAGGGAGCAGTATGACTGCTCAGAGCTCCGGTATGAAACTGCAGAAAAACCTGAGTGTCTCTGGATTAAGTTTAGAAGTGTGAGCAACAAGAGAGATGTAGTGGTGGGAGTCTGCTATAGACCACCAGACCAGGGGGATGAGGTGGATGAGGCTTTCTTCCAGCAACTCGCAGAAGCTACTAGATCGCACGCCCTGGTTCTCATGGGAGACTTTAATCATCCTGATATCTGCTGGGAGAGCACTACAGCGGTGCACAGACAATCCAGGAAGTTTTTGGAAAATGTAGGGGACAATTTCCTGGTGCAAGTGCTGGAGGAGCCAACTAGGGGGAGAGCTTTTCTTGACCTGCTGCTCACAAACCGGGAAGTATTAGTAGGGGAAGCAAAAGTGGATGGGACTCTGGGAGGCAGTGACCATGAGTTGGTCGAGTTCAGGATCCCGACACAGGGAAGAAAGGTGAGCAGCAGAATACGGACCCTGGACTTCAGGAAAGCAGACTTCGACTCCATCAGGGAACTGATGGGTAGGATCCCCTGGGGGAAAAACATGAGGGGGAAAGGAGTCCAGGAGAGCTGGCTGTATTTTAAAGAATCCTTGTTGAGGTTACAGGGACAAACCATCCCGATGTGTAGAAAGAATAGTAAATATGGCAGGCGACCAGCTTGGCTTAACAGTGAAATCCTTGCGGATCTTAAACATAAAAAAGAAGCTTACAAGAAGTGGAAGATTGGACAAATGACCAGGGAAGAGTATAAAAATATTGCTCGGGCATGTAGGAATGAAATCAGGAGGGCCAAATCGCACCTGGAGTTGCACCTAGTAAGGGATGTTAAGAGTAACAAGAAGGGTTTCTTCAGGTATGTTGGCAACAAGAAGAAAGCCAAGGAAAGTGTGGGTCCCTTACTGAATGAGGGAGGCAACCTAGTGACAGAGGATGTGGAAAAAGCTAATCTACTCAATGCTTTTTTTGCCTCTGTCTTCACGAACAAGGTCAGCTCCCAGACTGCTGCGCTGGGCAACACAGCATGGGGAGTAGGTGGCCAGCCCTCTGTGGAGAAAGAAGTGGTTCGGGACTATTTAGAAAAGCTGGAAATGCACAAGTCCATGGGGCCGGATGTGTTGCATCCGAGAGTGCTAAAGGAGTTGGCGGCTGTGATTGCAGAGCCATTTGCCATTATCTTTGAAAACTCACGGCGATCGGGGGAAGTCCCGGACGACTGGAAAAAGGCTAATGTAGTGCCCATGTTTAAAAAAGGAAAGAAGGAGGATCCTAGGAACTACAGGCCAGTCAGCCTCACCTCAGTCCCCGGAAAAATCATAGAGCAGGTCCTCAAGGAATCAATCCTGAAGCACTTACATGAGAGAAAAGTGATCAGGAACAGTCAGCATGGATTCACCAAGGGAGGTTCATGCCTGACTAATCTAATCGCCTTCTATGATGAGATTACTAGTTCTGTGGATAAAGGGAAAGCAGTGGATGTATTGTTTCTTGACTTTAGCAAAGCTTTTGACACGGTCTCCCACAGTATTCTTGTCAGCAAGTTAAAGAAGTATGGGCTGGATGAATGCACTATAAGGTGGGTAGAAAGTTGGCTAGATTGTTGGGCTCAACGGGTAGTGATCAATGGCTCCATGTCTAGATGGCAGCCGGTATCAAGTGGAGTGCCCCAAGGGTCGGTCCTGGGGCCGGTTTTGTTCAATATCTTCATAAATGATCTGGAGGATGGTGTGGATTGCACTCTCAGCAAATTTGTGGATGATACTAAACTAGTAGTGGTAGATACGGTGGCAGGTAGGGATAGGATACAGAGGGACCTAGACAAATTGGAGGATTGGGCCAAAAGAAATCTGATGAGGTTCAACAAGGATAAGTGCAGGGTCCTGCACTTAGGACGGAAGAATCAATGCACCGCTACAGACTAGGGACCGAATGGCTAGGCAGCAGTTCTGAGGAAAAGGACCTAGGGGTGACAGTGAACGAGAAGCTGATATGAGTCAACAGTGTGCCCTTGTTGCCAAGAAGACCAATGGCATTTTGGGATGTATAAGTAGGGGCATAGCCAGCAGATCGAGGAATGTGATCGTTCCCCTCTATTCGACATTGGCGAGGCCTCATCTGGAGTACTGTGTCCAGTTTTGGGCTCCACACTACAAGAAGGATGTGGAAAAATTGGAGAGAGTCCAGCGAAGGGCAACAAAAATGATTAGGGGTCTGGAACACATGACTTATGAGGAGAGGCTGAGGGAACTGGAATTGTTTAGTCTGCAGAAGAGAAGAATGAGGGGGGATTTGATAGCTGCTTTCAACTACCTGAGAGGTGGTTCCAAAGAGGATGGTTCTAGACTATTCTCAGTGGTAGAAGATGACAGGACAAGGAGTAATGGTCTCAAGTTGTAGTGGGAGAGGTTTAGTTTGGATATTAGGAAAAACTTTTTCACTAGGAGGGTGGTGAAACACTGGAATGCGTTACCTAGGGAGGTGGTGGAATCTCCTTCCTTAGACGTTTTTAAGGTCAGGCTTGACAAAGCTCTGGCTGGGATGATTTAGTTGGGGATTGGTCCTGCTTTGAGCAGGGGGTTGGACTAGATGACCTCCTGAGGTCCCTTCCAACCCTGATATTCTATGATTCTATGATGTGGAGAGGACACACACTAAGTGCCTTTGTAAACTGAGCTGAGATTTCCCAAGCACTTCAACGAAAACACATTGTTTTAGGTAAAATATAAAACAGATTTATTAGCTACAGAGAGAGAGATTTGTAAGTGATTATAAGTAGCAAGCAAAGAGATCAAAGTTACCTGCTTACCTAAGAAACAAAAATAAATGTGCAGGCTGAGTTCTATAAACTAAGCAGGATTTGAATCAAAGTGGTGTCTCACCCTGACAGATGGTATAGTTCCTCAATACACAGACTTGGGCTCTTTTCCAGTCTGGGACCACCCTCCCCAGTTCAAAGTCTTTGTCCTCCAGATGTGTTTCCAGGATGTTGAGTTGTGAGGGAGGGAATGACACCAAGTCATGATGTCACTTCCCCTGTTTTATATTTTCCTCCAGCTTGCTGGAAAGATCTTTTGACATGGGAATCAGGTAGCCCCCATTCATCAAGCAGTTCCTATTCATCAGGTAGCCCCCATTCATCAAGCAGTCCCTATTCATCAGTGTCTATATGTTCTCTCTGAGAAGTCTTCTGGGATGGCCATCAGTAGTGGATTCCCTTTATTCAGCACATCTGGCTATTCCATTGTTGTACCTGAAAGGCTGGTTGTGGGTGTTCCCAACACCACAACATATTTCACTAACACACACATAGAAAAACTTCATACCTTCACATACAATGATAGCACATACAATCCAACAGCACATTAATGTTCAACAGATCAAGACTTTTAAAATGATACCTCACAAGGCATACTTTGTACAAAACATATCATAATGATATGACGATGGTGAATATAGGGGTTCGAGGGTGCTGCTTTGAGGGACAGAGTGCCACAAACCTCTTTTCTGTAGCTTATATAACTATGCAAAACTTTAACCATTTGAGCTGAAATTTTCCATACTGGGTATCTGCCTCAGGTCAGATGTTTTTATTTATTTATTTTCATTTCAGCCAAAATGGCTGAGTTGTTTCCAAGAACAAGGCTGGGGTAAACATGTTGCAAAATGTTTTTTAAAAATCTTAATATTTAGTTTAAAATGATATCACCCTCATCCTTTGGAGCAGGGACTTGACATTTGGCAGGGTTGTGGCCTTTCTTTGAGGTATGTGCTATGTACTTTTGCCATGAAAATCCTCCTAAATTTGGCCAAGTTAGAAATCTTTGAAAAATTGCAGTTGTCACATGCTCAGTAGAGATTTCTTAGATTTTTAGCAGCTAAATTTCCTGAAGGTTCCATCTGTACTGAGCATGCTCCAGCTCAGGCTAAGCAGGGCTTTCCCTGTAATTGCTGCTCTGGGCAGCTGGATACTGTGCCAGGTCTAGGTCCAGGTCCATGTCCAGGCATCTGAACAAGGAGTCTGTCTCTCCAGTGCTCTCAGTGTCCTGTCCCACCCCCCACACCGTTGGACCCAGGCAGCATGGAGGTGGAAGCTGCCTGATTCAAAGGCAGGGGGACAAAGGAGACAAGAGATGGACCTGAGGTGGGGGGGCACGTGTTGATTGGATCAAGGAGCCTTGTGTGGAGCCTGGGACTGGAGGATGGGGGGGTCAGAGAGAGAGGAGACTGGGAGCTTGAGTGAGGAGGAGACTGGGACTGGACAAGCAAGTGCAGGGGAACAATTGGGGGTTGGGAGCCAGCAGGTGGTGGAAGACTGAGGTCAGATGAGGAGCCGGGGGAGACTGGGGCTGAGAACCAGTGAGGGAAGGGAATGTGGGAGATACAGGACTGAGGAGGTTGGCGTGCGGGGGAGGAAATGAGACCGGCTGAGCAAAGAGACTGGAACTAGGAAATCTGGGAGGGGAGACAGATAGTCTGGGGAGGGAGATTGGAACAGGGAGCAGGGGGAAAGGGGAAGGTGGCTGGGGGTGAATAGGGCCAGGGTTGGATGAGGATCTTGGAGGTGGAGGAACTTAGACTTGCTGAGCAAGGAGCTTGGAGACAAGAAGCTGGCGGGAATTGGAAATGGCAGGGCAAGGAGACTAGGACTGAGAGTGGGGAGGAGACTGGGATGGGGAGTCCAGAGGAGTGAGGCGAGGACTTGCTGGGCAAGGATAGTGGGAGTGGAATGAGACATCTGAAGAGAAGAGCCTGGGAATGGCAAAGTGCAGAAAATGAGACAGGGATGAGGAGCCAGGGGAAGGGAAATGACAGGCCCAGGACAGGGGGGAGGGAATAGGATAGAAGAGGTCACAGAAGAGTCTGTGCTTCCTAGAGCACACTCCCCTCCAGAGCCTGGAATAGAACCCACGCTTTCCTGAGCCTCACTATTCCTCTGCTGTCAGCGAATATTAGTGAAACCTGCTGGCAAAGTGTCCCATCCCTCTTCAGTGCTGGGCCACAGAAAGGGTGACAGACTGCTATCAGTTACACTGTTAGTTCAAGTGGTAGAGGTCTGTGTGGCAGAGCTAAAGATTTTCCAACCCTGCTGCTGTATCATAACATAGATGCACAAAGGGACTGAATGAAGGCTGCACAAGCAACCTTAATTCTGGCATTTCCTAACTTTTGTGTGATTGACTTTGCAACCTTCATGTTCTTTTAACATAGTTTTTGTGCATGCATGATTGTATCTGAGATACCCTACTGTAGATCATATATCACTAGCATGAGTTTCCATAATGGCTCTTTCGAATGAAAGACAGGCATACGCGCCGTGTGGAAAAAGTGGGGAGATGAGGGTTATTTCTTATCGCTGCAGGCCTGGAACAGGGAGGGTTCTGATTCGATTTGCCAGCTCCTCCTGTGCCTTTTAACTAACTTTTCCATTCCTCTCCCTGCAGCAGAGACTCCGTGCTGTTTCCAGGGACAGATTTGCACACAGGGTTGTTTTGTAACCTTTGCTAGAATTTCATAAAATGAAAGTTGAAGAAAAAAATTTAATTAAGATGATTTGTCACAGAGGAGCCAGATAGGAGGTCCTAGCCCAGAAGGTAGGACAGATTAGAAAATGGCATTGCAGGGACTGAGAACAGATCTACAAGGGAAGGAAAACTTCTTTAGCGTATTTGTAAGCGGTGGAATAGTCCCGCTATTGTGGGGAACTTTCCTGGCTTCTGCACTACCCCGGTGAAGTGGGCTAGCGAAAGGATCTGAGTCCTCGCTCCCACTTCCTTTACCCAGTGGCCTCCCTGCCCTTGAGGACTCCCCTTCCACTCTCATGTCTGGCAGAGTCCTCGTAACCCCAACGAGACTGGGCCCAGGATTCCTGGGGGGCTCGACCCTCAACCCTGCTGTGGTCACCTAGGACAGGGGCTAGGGTGACCCCACTCCAGGGTACTCTCTCTGCACTGGACACTTCTCTGACCCACTGACCATTACATACAAGTTAAAGCAAATGCAAGTTATTTAATCAACAATTAATTTTAAAAAGAATAAGGAATAATGGGAAAGGTTAAAGGAAACACATCAACCCCACTCTGTGGCAGGGAACATCACAAACAGTGTCTCTGGAATGTCAGGGCAGTTCACAGTCTGTTCCTTGTAAGTCCCAGGCCTTCTTCTCAGGCCCTGGCTGTGCTGTAGGGATGCTGTGGGTCGGACACTTGCTCTGGTGGTGGCCACACGCTCTCAGGCTCTAAGTGGTAGGACCCCTCTTCCCAGTGTCACCCCCGCCCTGTCGGGGTTATGATCCAAGCCTGGCCTGCAGAGCCCCTTGGCTGAGGCGTCTCCCTGTGCTGGGCCTGCTGCCCAGGGTCCCCCTTGGGCTCCCCAGCTGCTCACTGCACCCAGCTCCAGACTGCTCCAGCCCCAGCTGCACCACTCTGTCTCTGCACTGCTGCTGCTGCTCTGCCTCCAGTTCCCTGGGCTGCTTTTCCGGCCCCTCTGGCTCTGGTTGCTGCAGCTCTCCTCCCAGGGCAAGTCTCCTCTCTCGAGGCTGTGCCTCTGGCTTTGGGGCTGCAGCTCTGCTCCCAGGACAGGGTCTGCTCTCTCTGGGCTGCTTTTCTGGTCCCTCTGGATCTGGCACAGCTCTGCTCCCCAGCTTAGCTTGGGCCCCTGCTTTCTCCTTAGCTCGGTCCCACTCTGTCTGACCCAGGCAAATCCAGCTCACACGGAGGACGGGACCTCCCTGGCCTCCTGACTCTCTGATTAGCCTGCCCACCCTGTCATTCAGGCTGACCTGGAGCATTGGCCTCTCCCCATTGTTCCTGGGGACTATCAGTCTCAGGGTCCTGGTTTCCCATAGACCCTTCCCCTTTCAGTACTGGGAGCTAGTCAACCAAAACACCCCACTGAATGTTAGTAAGGGGGCAACAGTCCCCTTACATATTGGTAGAATCCATATTCCAGCAAAGTAACGCATTTCCCCTATTTTTCCTCAGAGATTCACGTATTTGGTAAATACTTATATGTAGTCAGAGTCCACGAAAAGGAGTTCAGTCACTCTCATTGCTGGCCTCACTCTGCTACCACTGAATTCAACAGGAACAGAGTCAAACTCCAGCTGATTTCAATGGGAGCAGAGGTAGGCAAACGCTGAGCGCTTTTGAAAATCCCAACCCAAGGGCTCATGAATTTTACATTTCCAAAGCTACATTCAAAAGAAAACAAGTATTTGTGAGAGGTGAACAATGTGTTCAAGACGCCCAGGTTAAAAATTCCATAGCCTCTGGAAGTTAAATAGCATGAATACCATGAGGGTCCAATTTTTAACAATGAGCATGTAAGAGCCTGATACTGACTGATATGGGTAGTTATCAATGGCTCCATGTCTAGTTGGCAGCCGGTATCAAGCAGAGTGCCCCAAGGATCGGTCCTGGGGCCAGTTTTGCTCAATACCTTCATTAACAATCTGGAGGATAGCATGGATTGCACCCACAGCAAGTTTGCAGATGACACTAAACTGGGAGGAGAGGTAGATACGCTGGAGGGTATGGATAGGATACAGAGGGCCCTAGACAAATTAGAGGATTGGGCCAAAAGAAATCTGATGAGGTTCAACAAGGACAAGTGCAGAGTCCTGCACTTAGGACGGAAGAATCCCATGCACTGCTACAGACTAGGGACCGAGCGGCTAGGCAGCAGTTCTGCAGAAAAGGACCTAGGGGTTACAGTGGATGAGAAGCTGGAGATGAGTCAACAGTGTGCCCTTGTTGCCAAGAAGGCTAACGGCATTTTGGGCTGTATAAGTAGGAGCATTGCCAGCAGATCGAGGGACGTGATCATTCCCCTCTATTTGGCACTGGTGAGGCCTCATCTGGAGTACTGTGTCCAGTTTTGGGCCCCACGCTGCAAGAAGGATGTGGAAAAATTGGAAAGAGTCCAGCAGAGGGCAACAAAAATGATTAGGGGACTGGAACACATGACTTATGAGGAGAGGCTGAGGGAACTGGGATTGTTTAGTCTGCGAAAGAGAAGAATGAGGGGGGATTTGATAGCTGCTTTCAACTACCTGAAAGGGGGTTCCAAAGAGGATGGACCTAGACTGTTCTCAGCGGTACCAGATGACAGAACGAGGAGTAATGATCTCAAGTTGCAGTGGGGGAGGTTTAGGTTGGATATGAGGGAAAACTTTTTTACTAGGAGGGAGGTGAAGCACTGGAATGGGTTACCTGGGGAGGTGGTGGAATCTCCTTCCTTAAAGGTTTTTAAGGTCAGGCTTGACAAAGCCCTGGCTGGGATGATTATTTGGGGATTGGTCCTGCTTTGAGCAGGGGGTTGGACTAGATGACTTCCAGAGGTCCCTTCCAACCCTGATATTCTATGATTCCTCATACAAGTATTGCCATTTAAGTGACCAAGTACAGGTCAGTTCTGATGATCCAGAGATTTAAGGGGATCTCTGAAGCATTTGGATAAGTAGAGTTTCTGATTCTAATGAAATAGCTGAAATCTTATTAGTCTGAAATTCAGATAGTTGGGTGGGATAATCAGAGTTTAGCTTTACCTGTTTTAGGCAACTAGGTATCAGTATGAGCACCTAATGGTGAAACACAGAATCATCTATTATCCTGACATAAGACCCTCCCTGTCTGCTGTCAGAATGTGTCCTGACACCATGTGATATTTCTGTCCCTAACAAGTGATTTCATGTTTTTGGGTCAGATTCACCCGTATGTTCTGGCGGTTTTGCCCCATTGGCAACCCTCATATCAGCCATAAACCTGACCTAACTGGGCAGTTCCTTAGAGTGGATAGCTGCTCGGAGTTGCTGGAGCAGCACAAAACAATCAGAGCAGATCAGTAAACCTGGCCCCCACTTTATCTCATCTGCACTAGTTTAAGTTTCCATATGCTCCTACCCATCCCCCACATGCTGTCACTCAGCTGGATTCCACAGAGCAGAGACTCACGCTGCATAGCTTTCCTCCACGCAGTCCCGCTGAGCCCTCCAGCAGCAGACCAGCATCAGTTCCATTACTTAGACGGTCAGCTGTCTGGGGAGGGAGTGTTTATGCGTGACGTGTGCTCCAGGGTCTCCTAGACACTATCGCAATGCAACTAACCCATAATGATACTTCCGAGGGAACCTCTACAGCCACAGAAGATTCACCTCTGAATGCCTCTGTGCCTCAGTTTATTTATCTGCAAAATGGGCAGAGCTGGGTTTTGCTAGGTACAGTTAGCTATTGTCTGTAAAGCCCTTTGAGAGCCACCGGTGAGGCATGTTGTATCTATGCTCTGTTATTAAATATACGTTAAAAAGACAATACAGTACTCATCTGTATTCCTCCTCCAGAGCCTATTGCTGGTTTTTACCATTTACCCAGAACCATTTACCCAGAGCCTGGCCTGGCTGAGAACAGACAGACACTAGGATCTGGCCTCTCCACCATCAGCACCCCCAGAGCCCTGGCTGGTTACAAAGCAGGCAGGAAATCCCAGCCCTGCTCCCTACTCTCCTCCCTCTGGAGGATGAGGAAGACATTCAAGTAGGGATCATGCAGGCAGGCCGCAACTCAGTGGGCTCAGAGTCAGAGCTAAGGGCTGGGGGACAGGCCCACAAAGCAACCTGGGGGTGAGCCCGCACCATTCCAGAGGACGAGTCACAGAGACAGAGGTTAGGGGTCTATCACAGGAGTGGGTGGGCGAGGTTCTGGGTCTGCAGTAGGTCAGACTAGATGATCACGATAGCCCCCTCTGACCTTAAAGTCTCTGAGGTGCCTTAATCCAGGACTAAGGAGCCAAGACTGATGGGGCCATCAAAACTGCGAATGATGGAGGCAGAGTCCCGCTGAGGGCTCTGGGATTTGTGCCCTATGCCCACTGACTCTGCAAGCGTCTGTCCATGCTAATCATGGCTGAGATCTGTGCATTAGAATGGTTCCTACCTCCCGAAAGGCTGCGAGAGTTGGGAACAATCTCTGAATAGCAATTGACGCCATGAAAGCACTGATGAATCCTCAGAGACCTGGGAGGTGAGTACTGTTATCCTCAAATTACACATGGGAAAATTGGTGCAGAGAGGTGAAGCAACCTGCCGCAAAGCCAGGGCTCGAACTGGGCTCCCAGCCTATGTCCAGCCCACTCAGCCATATCTCTCTGCTCCAATACTGTACTGTAGCAGTCACCTTATAAACCCTCCCCTTTCAGAGTATATTCATCCAGCTGGAGCATTCACTCAGGACTGAAAGATCTTTGTCCAAAAACTGCATCTATCCATTTCTGAGCTAATATCACACCCAATAACTTGTATTCATATCTTGTTAATGGCTCCCTACTGTAACCTGGCACTGTATAGTGTTTGTCAAGACGACCCTTTTACGAGCCATCTCAGACAAGTTATGTTTTCTGGACCTTCTATTTTAAAATGTGCGTGCTGGAGACTGTGCTCCCTAGATGAGGGCAGCACAGCTTTCGATCATGGCAGGCAGAAAACAGGCTTCTTGCTGCACTCCTGGGGACGCTCATCCTGTGTGGGAACTGCAGAAGAGTAGACTCACCCCTGGTGCGCTCTCTCATGGCTGGGAGAAATGCAGCAGGCTCTCCTCTAGCACCCCTACTGACAGTCGCAGTGGCCCTACAATGGTCTGCCTCTTCTCAGAACTTAGCCTTTGGCCAAGTCACCTCTGGGGTAACAAAGGTCCACCAGCAGTAGTTCTGTGTCCTTACGTAGACTTTCAGCCTCAATTCTGGGCCCTGTGACCTTACATCCTCTCCTCTCAGGGCTTTCAAGAATCCTTAGCCCCTTATATCAGGGGCCACATGCCACCTTCCCCAGTGCCTGATAAAGGAACCCAGATGCCCCCTTTCCTCTGGCTTCTAGCCCCAGGACCATGTTATGAGCAGGCAAGGTCTGTCTGCTCAGACCCACCCCCTTCTCCCTTCCTGGGTTTCTCCTTTCACTAGCAGCCCCTTCCCATACCACAACCCCTTCCTATGCCAACTGTGCACCCATATTCCTCCCCGGCTGCAGAGTCCCCCAGCTTTCAGAGCAGGGGCTTGCAGGGCTGTCCCTGGTGGTCCTTCAGAAAATCCAAGTAAAAGTGCAAACAAACCATTCTGCCTTCCTCAGGCTTCATCTTTTGTCCATCTTACATTTCCCCTATCCCATTCCTCAGCTGAGCTCTGTCCCTGGAAGCTCAGATAATTGCTCTTTCATCCTCACCAGAGCCTGCTCCACATATAGGTGCCAACTCTGTGGATACTCCGGGACTGGAGCACCCACGGGGGAAACTGGTGGGTGCTGAGCACCCACCAGCAGCCCCCCAGCAGCACCTCCCCCTCGCACCTCCTGCCCACTGGCGGCCCTGCGGATCAGCGCCTCCTGCCCGCCACAATCAGCTGTTTCGCTGTGTGCATGAGGCTGGGGGGAGGGGGAGGAGCAAGGATGGAGCGTGCTCGGAGGAGGGACGGAACTGAGCGGGAAGAGGTGGAGTGGGGGCGGAGCCCTGAGGGAAGAGCCAGGGCTCAAGCACCTCCCAGCACAATGGAAAGTCGGCACCTGTGGTTCCATGTATCTCCTGACCACACACTGAAGATACTTCTCAAGCCCTCCTCTCCCCCGAGTCACCTCTTCAATCCTGCCTGTTTTCTAGCAGCAGGAGAGCACCTGTGCACTTACTTCCCTCAGCCCCCTTCTACTCTGGGCTCCCTCTCTACAATACCACCCAGCTCCTCCCCAGCTAGGGCTCCTCTGGATTTGAGCCTGGCCCACCCTAAGGTGCACCCATGTGACCTAGAGCTCTCCAGCTCCCCTAACCCTTTCAGTGCCAATGTGCCATTAGTTACCATCCCATCACATGCACCCATCCCCACCCCAGTTTGCAATTACTTCGACACTCCAATCAGAACAGATGGTATCCATCCACCGATCAGAGAAATAGTGTCTGCAGCCACAGACCATCAGGTCTGTGAATCAGGTTGTATCAGATAATCTTCCACCTTAGCCTGTTGGGCAGTCTAAGTGGGAGTTAGTCATGGCAGAAGGGGAGCACCTTTTTGTTAGAAGAATGTAAAGTAAATAGAATAAAAACTAAACAATAATAATCTTGCTTCTGGCCTTGCTTTTAGTTTAAACAGGCTAAATAGGCAAGCAAGAGAATGTAAGTAAAAGCAGAAGGCTGCCCTCCTCTCTCTCCCCCCCACCCGCCCTGCCCCCAGCTGGTAGCCTTGCCTTTCAGTAACAAGAGAAGATAAGGGGCTAATCAAGCAGTGGGAAGGTGTAAGGAGGAGACACAAAGTCTGCAAGAAAGTAACTATGGCCACAAGTAACCCCACTCCTTAGCCCTCATCTTATCGACCGCAGATCCAAGACCCCCCCAGAACAGAACATGACCATATATTGGAAGGAGTGATACCAGGGGAGGGGCACTACAAATATAATTAATTTGCCAAGAAGAGGGAGGGGGAAGAGGGAGCTCATCGGCGTGAGGAGCTAGGGGTCAGGAGAAGAAGGGAGTTCTACTGGCATACAGAACAATAGAAGAGGGAGGAGAAGAGGAAAACTCTATCAGCATATAAAAATAAACCCAACTGGTGTAAAGGGCATCAAAATATGATTAAATTCTGTCGGTGTATAAAAATAAGCCTGACTAGTGTGAAGGGCTTCAAAGTAAGCTTGATTTCTTTAGCCCCAGTAAACCCATCGCATTTCCTGCAGACTGGACTGTTATTTTCCAACAAATTGTGTCTAAAAACTAAGAAGAGGGAGGAGGGAGCTGGACCCCCACCAACACTTTTAATCCAGGGAACCTTGTTTGGCAGTGGACTGAAGCTACAATAACTGAAGCAGCCAGAAGTTTGCTGCACTGTGCTCTGGCCTCTCCAATAGGTAGGTGCATCATTGCTGACCTGGCATTGGCCACTGTCCGAAGACAGGACACTGGGCTAGACGGACCTTTGGTCTGACCCAGTAGGGCGGTTCTTATGTTCTATGTTCTTATGCTCATTTTAGAAAATCAGCAACCAGCTTGAAAGTGGGACTGAGATTTATGGGCCTGGTTCTCCTCTTACTGAGGCCTGGCCTACACTTAACATTTAGGTCGACATACCAATATCAGTCAGGGATGTGAAGAATCCACACCCTGGGCACAGTAACTATGCTGACATACCCCCAGTGTAGACGCAACTAGGTGGATGGAAGAATGCTTCCGGCAGCCTCGCTGCTGTCATTCAAGCAGGTGTTGCTTCTCCACCAACAGAAAAACCCTTTTGTGGCCATAGGTTGTGTCTATACTACAGGGTTATGCCGACATAGCTAGGGCAATGTCATTATGCTGGTAAAGTCCCCGGAGTGTAGATATACCATTAGGGCCTGATCCACAGCCCATTGAAATCAGTGGGAGCCTTTCCATTACTCAGTCAGCACTGGATCAAGCCCTTTAATCTAAGATATTTATCTGCACCCCTCACAATCTTCAGGCTGTTTATCCTCATAACATCCCTGAGGCAGGGCAGGGCTCTTCTACTATCCCCATTGTACAGATGGGGAACTTAGGCACACAGAGATTTATGGCTGGCCTACACTTCAAACTTACATCAGTATAACTACATCACTCAGGCTGTGAAAAAGCCACATCCCTCAGGGACGCAGTTATAGGACCCCAGTGTAGACAGCTCTATGTAGACAGGAGAGCTTCTCCCGCCGACACAGCTACCTCCTCTCACGGCAGTGCATTAACTTCACTGACAAGAGAAGCTCTCCCATCAGCATAGTAGCATCTTCACTGAAGCTCTACAGTGACACATCTGCACCGGTCCAGCTGAGCTGCTGCAGTGTTTTAAGTACTACACCACAAAGCTCAGGATGCAGGAAGAGCAAGCGAGAGGGACAGAGTGAGTCTCTCACTCATTCGCACACAGGCACGCGCTCAGCCCCACTCCCTTAACATCTCTCCATGGACGCATGCATGCACACACGCCCAGCCTCCCTCCTAACCACCACCCCCGCGTTGATCTGCTCCCTGCTGCCAGCTGCTCCCACCACATGCGCCCAGGCTGCCGGTGAACGGGCGTGTGTTCTGCACAGTTTTCTTTGCTCCCCCATTTTTCTGTGGGGGAGACACAAAATCTGCAGAAAGTATGAATTCTGAGCCCCCGCAGCAGCGCAGAATTCCCCCAGGAGCATTATGTGAAGACACTTCCACAGCAAGGTTGACACAGGGCAGCTTATGTTGACCTAACCATGAAGTGTAGACCAGGCCTCAGAAAGTCTGACAGAGCAGGCAATTAAATCCAGATCTCCCAAGTCTCAGACCAGCAGCCTAACCCCTAGACCATG
The DNA here is from genome assembly GCF_015237465.2 of Chelonia mydas. Lineage (NCBI taxonomy): Eukaryota > Metazoa > Chordata > Testudines > Cheloniidae > Chelonia > Chelonia mydas. The sequence continues at coordinate 4,519,288 of NC_057852.1, read as the reverse complement.
CTTCCTCTCCAAGACCTTAGATGCGTGTAAGTCAGAAGTAACTCCACTGATGTCAGATGGGTGTAAAATTGGTGTAACAGGGAATAGGAGCCGGTGTGTGTATGTGAGGCAGGAACAGATGGAATTGCTTGCCCAGCTGCTTAGAGAGTATACATCACCTGGGGATGTCACTGAGTAGTAGTTTTTATTTTTAATAAAATTGACTTTTTGGTGAATTTAATGACTAGGAAAATGTCAATTGTTCCTAGCTTTTATACAGTATTGTTTATCTGTGGATCTCAAAGCAAGGTCAGTATCATGATCCCCATTTTACAGATAGGGAAACTGCGGCACTGAGCAGTGACGTGACTTACCCAAGGTCACCTAGCAGGCTCGTGGCAGAGCCAGGAATAGAATCCAGCTTTCCTGAGTCACATTTCAGTGCCCTGCCCACTAGGATAGTCGCCTCTTCATTCAAACAGCTGGGACAACAACTGCAGCTCAAACTTTCTTTACAGTGCCCTGTCAATCGATGCACCTCCACCCTGACTTGGAGAGACCGCCTATAATAGTCACTCTTTAGCTGCTTTTAACAGTGTGCTGGTGTGTGTGAGTGGACTTCTGTCCAGTCACTAAGAATTGGATGGAGACCCCTAATCTATGTTGTACAAGTAATCAGTCATCCCATGCTAAGAAATCTGGGTCTCTGCTTACATGGGTTGACTCAAATAAACGTCTGTGAGGAGAAAGGCCTCCATATCCCATTATTTGTATGTGTTTGTTTAGATTTGTAAACATACTACCAATAAAAAATAGCCCCTTAGAGCAGTGGTTCTCAAACTAGGGCCGCCGCTTGTTCAGGGAAAGCCCCTGGCGAGCTGGGCCAGTTTGTTTACCTGTCGCATCCGCAGGTTCGGCCGATCGCAGCTCCCACTGGCCGCGGTTCGCCACTCTAGGCAAATGGGGGCTGCAGGAAGGGCGGCCAGCACATCCCCCGGCCCGCGTCGCTTCCCGCAGCCCCCGTTGGCCTGGAGCAGTGAACCACAGCCAGTGGGAGCCGTGATCGGCCGAACCTGCGGACGCAGCAGAACCTGCAGACACAGCAGGTAAACAAACCGGCCTGGCCCGCCAGGGGCTTTCCCTGAACAAGCAGCGGCCCTAGTTTGAGAACCACTGCCTTACAGCATGTGCAAAATTAGGGTCCATCATGAAATAACTATTTACAAACTGGCACAGTGCTAACAAGAGACTTCCCCCGGCCATCTACTTCAGAGCCCTACACAACACCCCCTCTCCCACTCCCAAGACGAAAATGAGAAAAGAGATGAGTCTAGCTGCTTGCCTTGACGGTCCCCAAGCCTGAGCCTTAAAAGATCCTAGAGGAAATTATTTCCGAGGTCAAGGACCCCTCACCTAAGAAACCTGCCACCAGTCCCCTTTTCTCAATTAAACCTTTCTCAATTAGCTTAAGCACCTCAGCTAATCCCCACAGCTCAGGAATCACTTGTGTGGAAGCCAGTCTGTGAGGTAGTCAGAGCCCACACTCTATCGGGCCTTACAGATCAGAACCAGTATCTTAAACCTTCCCTGGAAATCATCTGTTCTTCTGAGTGGCTTTGCTTATTCATCTTTATGGATATTAGTGGTGCCTAGCGGTAGAACCTTCTCCAAACAGAGCCCATTAGAGCATTGGTACACTCCCTCTTAAACTCCCATCCCCCAGCGTCCCAAACATTCTGAGCATGAGGCTCTATAAGGGGTACAGCGTCCTCTACCACCTCAGTTTCTTCTAACTACTATGCCAGAGAACCAGTCCAGGCCATTCGGATACAGGATTTCCTTTATTCTAAGTGTCTTGGTCATTGTTTAGCATAAGTTATAGTTTAGTACAGATAGTGGTAAGTATAGGTAGTTAAGTTACTAGCTTGGTTCTGGGTTATGGCAGAACCGAAGGAAAAGAAGAAAGCAGGATCTGAGATGTGTCCTTCACCCTCATACTGTTTTCCCAGCATCAGGCACCCATATTAGGTGCCTGATGTGCTTGGGAGAGGGCCACTCTCAGTAAGGGACTGGGCTGTAGGCAGTCTGGCCTAGTGGTCAAATTTACTGGGGCCCTGGGCACAAACAACATTAAAAACACAAAAGGATCAAAATGCATTAATACAAAGACTCCGCTCAATGTTTACACACTGCATTAACAATAAAGCAAATCATATCCCAATTCATTATGCCTAAATTAACTGCTTAATTTTTCTACATAGAAAATGAATCTGGCTAGATATTATCCATACCATTATACAAAGGTGTTCACTGCTAATCTGGATAACACTGGTGTTACAAGACTGACATTCACAGGCCAACAAGCGGTTCTATCATCTCCCCCAATTTTCTTAAACCTGACCACTAAGCATTTTTTCCACCAATTGATCCTGTTACAGTCCAGTTTTTCTACTGCGGAAGCAAAGATGTCTGAAAGACAACAGTCAATTCCAGAAAGTAACTTAATTAAAAGAAAGAATCCTAACCGGAGGTAAAATTACTCTATTATTAAGAATTTACAGTTTCAGCCAATGGTGAGAATTGGTTTAAAACAAAGTTTGCATTTGATCATATAAGCTATGAAAAAATGTTGAAAGAATCTGATGTATGCCAAAGTGATTCTTTTGGCTTTCTGTCAAAGGCAGTTTTGTCAAACCATGAGAAAGCTGACATTTTACCAATTAAGTTTTAAGATTATTTCAGCTAATCAGAAACTAGGTTCCCTTTTTCTTTGGGCTATCTTCTCTTTGTTCCTCAGGTTGTCACACTGCGTGGAAATGTGCCCATATTCACCACATCAGTAGCAGAATCTCTGAGTTCTTGAAGTTCTCCTTACAGGTTCTCTGTTGGGTTCTCCTCTCCCTGGGTAAAAGGAGGGTACTTCCTTTCAGTCAAAGTTGGTGGAAGAATTTAGCTGTGTGACCCGTGAGGGATCTCAGTCTTCATAAATTCAAGGAGCCGTGCTGTCAGGGATTTAAGCTGCTGGTGGTGGTCCTCAGTGGTGGCCATACAAGGGTCATCCTTTAGCTTGTTAGGCGCAACGGTCCTGTTCACTGGGGTCTTATTCCTCTCCTGAACAGCTCTCTTTTCCTCCTCCTCCTCCTCCTCCCAGACTTCTCAGAGCAATTGATGGAATCCTGGAGGATTGTCCAATCAGTCTACAAGTTTCAATTTCATAGTTAGAACATCTTCATAAATGGCACCTTGTATGACCTGTTCTAGTCGAACTCGATGCTCCTCACTCCACTCAGGGCCTTTATGGCGCATGCACTGTTGAAGGAATGGTTTCCATCTGTGAAGATAGTTTTTTCACCTACTTGTTGATAACAGCACCGAAATTGGAAATAGAGTTCTTCCTCCATCTAAAGGCTCCCAAAGTCATCCTCCATCCCTGAGAGAGAGTCATCAACAGTGGCATCAGGCTTGCTGGCTTTTAATGCACAGATTACATTCCCTGCAGGTCCTCGCAGGCTTTCTGCCACACGTTTCCTCTTCTCAGCCTCACTACATTGTCATTCCTGCATCATCTAATTTAGCTGATGCCTCCAAGTGTCAGTCATCTTCCCCTGCAGGCACTGGTTTGATGCCTAAGAAGAACTTCTGCTTCCTGTAAGGGCCCGAGTCATATGCTGTCTTTGTGGCTTCCCCTATTGCTCGTCTCCTTGAAAAAATTAGTTGGTCTGTAGAACTGGGGGGAGGCACAGGAGTACTTCCCAAAAAAGTCTTTAATTCAGCCATGGTCTTCCCTTGCTGCCTAAAGCCTTGTCTACACCATGGGGGGAGATCGATCTAAGTTACGCAACTTCAGCTACGTAAATAACTGAAGTCAACATACTTAGATCTACTTAGCACGGGGTCCACACTACGCAATGTTGATGGGACACGCTTTCCCATCGACTCCCCTTGTGCTTCTCGTTCAGGTGGAGGACAGGAATTGATGGGAGAACGATCTGCAGTTGATTTAGCGGGTCTTTAGTAAACCCGCTAAATCAATCACTGATGCATCGATCTCCACGCATCTCTGGTAAGTGTAGATGAGCCCTAAGGAAGTTCCCCAATTTAGACTGAAAATCTGTAGTTTAAAATGGTGGGGAACATAAATGTGATTGGGCTTGTATGGTCATCTTCCATCCTTCCTTCTGAGCATCTGGCAGAATCACATCATGAGTTACTATAGTAGACAGTATAACTTTGCTCTCTGCAAGGGGGGAAAAAGTACTTTCCCTTTTGCTTGCATATAACTCTGAACCCCACAATTTCCCCATTCTCTGACACGGGCAATCTCATCATAAATTTGTCTCACTTCCCATTCAGCGGGTACATTAGTGAGTGTGAAATGGCATTCAGGGTCAGCTCCCTCCAGCTCTCACAAAGTTACAAGCCTCCCTCCTCAGGCCCTATGCTACCAGCACTCCCAGCTATCTTTGAGACACCACTGAATTCCTGAGGAAACTACAAGCCATCGGTGATCTTCCTGAAAAGACCATCCTGGCCACTATGGATGTAGAAGCCCCTACACCAACATTCCACACAAAGATGGACTACAAGCCATCAGGAACAGTATCCCCGATAATGTCACGGCAAACCTGGCGGCTGAACTTTGTGACTTTGTCCTCACCCACAACTATTTCACATTTGGGGACAATGTATACCTTCAAATCAGCGGCACTGCTATGGGTACCCGCATGGCCCCACAGTATGCCAACATTTTTATGGCTGATTTAGAGCAACTCTTCCTCAGCTCTCGTCCCCTAATGCCCCTAATCTACTTGCGCTACATTGATGACATCTTCATCATCTGGACCCATGGAAAAGAAGCCCTTGAGGAATTCCACCATGATTTCAACAATTTCCATCCCACCATCAACCTCAGCCTGGACCAGTCCACACAAGAGATCCACTTCCTGGACACTACGGTGCTAATAAGCAATGGCCACATAAACACCACCCTATGCCGGAAACCTACTGACCGCTATGCTTACCTACATGCCTCCAGCTTTCATCCAGACCACACCACATGATCCATTGTCTACAGCCAAGCTCTACGATACAACCGCATTTGCTCCAACCCCTCTGACAGAGACAAATACCTACAAGATCTCTATCAAGCTTTTTTACAACTACAATACCCACCTGCTGAAGTGAAGAAACAGATTGACAGAGCCAGAAGAGTACCCAGAAATTACCTACTACAGGACAGGCCCAACAAAGAAAATAACAGAACGCCACTAGCCATCACCTTCAGCCCCCAACTAAAACCTCTCCAACGCATCATCAAGGATCTACAACCTATCCTGAAGGACAACCCATCACTCTCACAGATCTTGGGAGACAGGCCAGTCCTTGCTTACAGACAGACCCCCAACCTGAAACAAATACTCACCAACAACCACACACCCCACAACAAAAACATTAACCCAGGAACCTATCCTTGCAACAAAGCCCGTTGCCAACTGTGTCCACATATCTATTCAGGGGATACCATCATAGGGCCTAATCACATCAGCCACAATATGAGAGGTTCGTTCACCTGCGCCTCTACCAATGTGATATATGCCATCATGTGCCAGCAATGCCCCTCTGCCATGTACATTGGCCAAACTGGACAGTCTCTACGTAAAAGAATAAATGGACACAAATCAGACGTCAAGAATTATAACATTCAAAAACCAGTCGGAGAACACTTCAATCTCTTTGGTCTCTCGATTACAGACCTAAAAGTAGCAATTCTTCAACAAAAAAACTTCAAAAACAGACTCCAATGAGAGACTGCTGAATTGGAATTAATTTGCAAACTGGATACAATTAAACTTAGGCTTGAGTAAAGACTGGGAGTGGATGGGTCATTACACAAAGTAAAACTATTTCCCCATGTTTATTCCCCCCCCCCCCGCCACTGTTCCTCAGACGTTCTTGACCACTGTTGGAAATGGCGCACCTTGATTATCACTGCAAATGATTCCCCCCCAGCCTCCCCCTGCTCTCCTGCTGGTAATAGCTCACCTTAAGTGATCACTCCGGTTACAGTCTTTATGGTAACACCCATTGTTTCATGTTCTCTGTGTATATAAATCTCCCCACTGTATTTTCCACTGAATGCATCCGATGAAGTGAGCTGTAGCTCACGAAAGCTTATGCTTTTAAGGTCAGGCTTGACAAAGCCTTGGCTGGGATGATTATATTGGGGATTGGTCCTGCTTTGAGCAGGGGGTTGGACTAGATGACCTCCTGAGGTCCCTTCCAACCCTGATATTCTATGATTCTATGATTCTATGCTCAAATAAATTTGTTAGTCTCTAAGGTGCCACAAGTACTCCTTTTCTTTTTGCGAATACAGACTAACACGGCTGCTACTCTGAAGCCTCTTTTTATAATCCATACTGGGAATTTACTTGATTTCCCTGGAAGTCAGCAGGGGTGTATTTAAGGTCTGAGTTTCAAAAACTGGATCCCAGCAGTACCTCCAATATAGCATTGCCTATCCACCCGGTTACCTCCTTTAGTGCCAATCTCCTTACAAGTATTGATGGAGATCGCCACAGGCCTGGGTTTTTCTGGATCCCGCCACCCCCTCAGCAGGGCATAAACTTCTTTTTCTTCCCATAGGAATTTATTTGGCCGTGCCTCCACCCCACCCCACACGCTCCTTCCTGGCAGGGTCACCAGGGCAGCTTGGGAGGAAAATTCTAATCACTGGGTAACCCCCACTTACTTGCCAGATAGTTGTAGACTCCCAAGAAATAACACAAACACATTTAATATAGTTAAACAGTAACTATATTAAACAAAAGATAAATATAACATAACAGGATAAAACATGATTCTCCGGGTCACTTGTGCCCATGCTGATAATACCCGTGAATTTCCCCAGTCACATGACCTGATGTAGCAAACATAAAATTAGTGTCCTGTTGGTACACATACTTTGTAGGAGCCCTTAATGACCTATGACCATGACATCTTCTGAGCAGCAGTTAGCAGTGTGTCTGACTGGGTTCAGTACAGCCCAAAGGACTCACAAGTGGGATTATGTGGCAAGTCCCTCCACAGGTTTAATAGGCAGCAGGTAATAAAATCCCCAACCCTGACCCCCTGTCTTGAGGGCACAGTTCAGGGAGTAAGGGGTTTCCCAAACAATCTCCCTTACTAGCTAATTGAAAGATGGTGACTCACAACTCCACAACATCAGGTTCAGAGATGGCTCTGGACTCCTCAGTCCCTGCAGAGGGGCTGATCTCTGCTGGCAAGCTTCCTCTCCATGCAGGAATTGGGCTGCTTCTGGCCCCAGGATTTCCCCTCCCCACCAAAGGGGGCAGGGCTCAAGGTGCAGGTTACAAAACTATACTAAAATCCAAACTTTAGTCTCCCACCCCAGGTCTCAGACACATTCCCAGCAGGCAGCACCCCTGGACTAGCAGCAAGAGCAGAGCTGGCCATGTGGTGACTCATCTCGAGAGCTGGGGGGTAACTCAGCCTGGCTGGGGGAAGTTTTCCCAACATGTAACTGGAGTTCTTTGAGATGCCTCTGCATGTTCACACTTCCAGCCTGCCTTCCCCTCTTCCTCAGAGTCCTCTTGTTCTGTATCTCTGGGTTGGCAATGGAAGGAACTGAAGTGATAGAGGGCACTGAGCCCCCTTATACAGCCTTGCCCCCCAGAACGTTGGGAGATACAGAGAGGAGAGGGTAGGAAGGGGCATGTGAGCACGCTATGGGACACTGTTTGGAGGAGGTTCTGCAGTTAGTACCACTAGGTGGTGCAATACCCATAAGTGTGACTATGCAGAGCCACTGAAAGAACCCCAGTTACAAGTAAGCAATCTTCATTTAGCTGGTGCAGATTATGGAGCATAGGTACTACATGCTCCCTGTGGGAAGAAGTGCATCAGGGGGCAGCCACATAGCTTTAATGGCATTAAGGCAGTGCCCCATATCACAGGGATCTAAACTGCCAATGTGGTCAGCATCCACAACAGAGAGACGCAAATATTATGACTAATGATGAAGAGCGCACTTGCCACTCTCTGCTATCTGGGCACCAGCGGCAACAGGGATCCAACATTTCCCCCCAGGATGCAAACCTGCCTAACTGACCCGCTCAGCCCTGCAATTAATGAATTAGTTCAGTTCTGGGGGAGCTTGTTGGCAAAATCATTCGAATATTCCTCACCCAAGAAACACTCGACTGTCTCCAGATGCAAATATCCCAGGTTAGGCTGCTGATTCAATGAGTGAATTGCCTCACTCATTGAGTTATAGTGTATGTGATGTGATGTGATGAAGAAACCTTTCTTCACTTCCAATACAGTCATGTCACGAGACGCCAAAACTCTGTGTTACAGTCACTCAGACTCCGAATGAGATGTCTGTCCCCAGCTTTCCAGACATGCTTAATCTCACTTCCTCGTGGTGATCTATGAGGGCAAAGCTGGAACAGAGGCTGTATTTAGGAGCTGCTATCATCAATAGCGGGGAACAAAGGGGATTAAAATGTCCTAGCAGGCCACCAGATAGAGTGGCTTGACCCAGTATACTGCCTCAGTGCCCTCAGAAACACAGTGGTTTTCATTAGCTGCCAAGAGTCAAGCATTCCAATGAGGCTTTGACCCAATAGGAAAAGCGCACACAAACATAAGATTGGCCATGGCAGAGGGTTCACCATCACCTCCTCTCCTCCAGCCCCAGCGCAAAAGCCAGAGCCCAGAGCAGTCAGATGCACGAGCTGAGTCATGACCAACCTGCGAGAGACTCGAGGTTGTCATGACAACCATGAGATCTTACTCCATGCATTCCAGACCCCTCGTGATTACTGAAGTCACCAAGAACTACCAGTCTGGCTGACTCATGCCACCAACCCTCTAACTCATCCACTGCTTCTAATGCTGATTTGCCATTTAACGTGCCGTGTGTTTACGTGGCATGGGAGGGAAAAATCTGGACCATAATCTACTGCAAGTGCAATGCTACTTGACGTACAAAACAATGGATGATTTGAAGTGATATTATTGTTATAACATATTACTATGGTACTACTTTGGAGCCCCAGTCCTGGACTGGGACCCATTGTGCTAGGTGCTGTACAAGCAAACAAAAAAAAGATGGTTCCTGTCCCCAGGAGCTTACATCCTGAATGTAAGACAAGAGACAGCAGGTGGAGGCACACAGTGGAGCACAAGGAAACGAGACAATACTGGTCAATATATAGACAGCAGTCTCAGCAAGCCATTGGCCCCATCTTAGTCAAGTTACCAGTCAATGTACTGACCAACAGCAATTAAAAGCCTAAAATTATGCTGGGCTATAACATTGGAATAGTGAAAAAGTCCTCGGGACCTGCAATAAAATGTTATGCTCTCCTGGTACAACCCTGGCCTTGCTTAGGGTGACTTCAGCTCTAGCTCATCATACTAAAAGTAAGACCATTCCATCCAGCCACCAGACTGCACAGGGAAGGACAGCAGGGTAAATTCCATGAGCTGCCAAGAACAGCCTAAAATAACTAAATACATGCTCTAGAAAAAGATATTTATGAAGATGGGATTTAATAAAAGACTATGAAAACTTAAATGGTAGATAGACAAGGTCAAGTCAAGTCACTATTCACAGCTCAAAATAGATGATGAGACAGGATGACACATATGGAAATTAATAGAAAGAAATCAGAGCAGATCAGGAGGTTACAGAAAATAATTAATGAGTGGAATGGCTTTCTAGGCACAGCCACTGTGATGAAAATACTGGATCATTCAAGAAGTAATGAAAAGATATTCCTGGGGACTGGAATAGGGAACAAGGAGCAATAGTCTCGCGTTGCAGTGGGGGAGGTTTAGGTTGGATATTAGGAAAAACTTTTTTACTAGGAGGGTGGTGAAGCACTGGAATGGGTCATCTAGGGAGGTGGTGGAATCTCCTTCCTTAGAGGTTTTTAAGGTCAGGCTTGACAAAGCCCTGGCTGGGATGATTTAGTTGGGGATTGGTCCTGCTTCGAGAAGGGGGTTGGACTAGATGACCCTGATATTCTGTGATTCTGTGATTCTATGAATAGTTCAAATGGATGCGCCTAGATGGACCTACTGGATTTATTCATTATAGCTGCAGCACTAGCCACAGTAATGAACATAAGAACGGCCATACTGAGTCAGACCAAAGGTCCATCTAGCCCAGTATCCTGTCTTCTGACAGTGGCCGATTCCAGGTGCCCCAGAGGGAATGAACAGAACAGGTAATCATGAAGTGATCCATCCCCTGTCACTAGTTCCCAGCTTCTGGCAAACACCGGCTAGGGACGCCATTCCTGTCCATCCTGGCTAATAGCCATTGATGGACCTATCCTCCATGAATTTATCTAGTTCTTTTTTGAATGCTGTTATAGCCTTGGCCTTCACAACATCCTCTGGCAAAGTGTTCCACAGGTTGACGGTGCGTTGTGTGAAGAAATACTTCCTTTTGTTTGTTTTAAACCTGCTGCCTATTAATTTCATTTGGTGACCCCTAGTTCTTGTGTTATGAGAAGAAGTAACACTTCCTTATTTACTTTCTCCACACCAGTCATGATTTTATAGACCTCTATCATATCCCCCCTTAGTCATCTCTTTTCCAAGCAGAAAAGTCCCAGTCTGAATTGCTTATTGCTTTCCAAAATGTTCACCTTTTGAGCTGAAACGTTCAGGCCGAGACTAGGCTTGGAAGGTGAATGTTTGGAGACGGTCCAAGCCAAAATGGTTCAATCCTTTTGCAAATGAAGATCGTGCAAAAAACACACTTTCCCTATTATACAGATTTTATTGTAACTTCTTTTAAAGCTGTTGCTTAAGTGGTTTAAGCCATTTAAATGGCTAGGGATAGAAATAGCCTTTGCTGAGGAGGCATGCCTGTGAGTCCTCTGGTGAGATTGGTTTGGTTTGGCCAGGTTATGGCCCATTAGACATCACACTTTATGCTGCCTCCCCAGAGGGGTCACAATTCCTGTCCGGCTGCCTGTGTGCAGGTGAGTTACTGGAGTCCAGTCAGGTTTCTTACACACACACACAGCATGCAGGCCAGGCTGTGCTAGCTAACAAATGAAGGCTCCACTCACTCCTCACCTACTTACCTGTTGAAGGGAATGGAAAGCAGGGGATGCTCTCTGCATTTAGCTCTGACCCATGGGCGGCTCTGACCCACTGCTGGACAACTGGGCCATGGTGCCCCCCCCTTCCCCGAGACCCCCACCACCTGCTCCACTCCACCCCCGAAGGTCCCCGATGCTTGCCGTGTCCCTCCTCCTCGGGACGGGGGAGTGAGGAGAAACACGGAGAGCCAGCGGCTGGTGGAGTGAGGAGGCTTGGCCAGGCGCTGCTAGGGCTGGCAGCTCAGTGGAGGCGCGGGGCCTTCAGGGGCAGGAGGAGCTGGTGCTCAGGGAGGCTGCCAGCAGCTCAGCCGCGCCCGATTCTGGTGGGCTATCGGGGGGGGCAGCTCGCCTGGCACTTCAGGGGGCTGGCAGCTCAGTCTGGTGCTGGGGCAGTGCTTGGGGGGGGAAGTAGCTCAGTCTGGTGCTGGGGGGGGCAGTGGGTCAGGGAAGGGGGCAGCAGCTCAGCCCAATGTGGCTGGGGCAGGTGGGCCAGGGGTCCTCCATTCCGGGGGGGGAGGCCTCAGGGCTTTTCCTTTTACAAGGGGGGGTTCAGGGCTCCAGCGTCCAGGGTGGTGGGGCCTTGGGCGGAATGGGCAGGGCCGGCAGGCAAGCCGCCCCAGAGCAGGGGTTCACCCACTGCCCATGCTCTGGCCCACCCTCCTCAGCCAAACAAATGAATGGAGGATGGCTTAACTGACTGAGCGAGACCCGGGGCACAATCTAGCTCTCATTGCATGTGATGGTGTGTGCACTAGTGAGGTGAGGGTTAAAGAGTTGCTCTGGGCCAAGAGGCCATGCCCCTTTGCCTCAGCTGGGCACGCTCCCAAGGGAGGAAGCATTTAAAAGGGAGCGACTCAGCTGAGTCTGGGCTGATTGCGGAGGAGAGCAGTTGGGAGCCGTAGCCTTCTGCTGGGAAGCTGCCAGGGCTCCCTACCACCAGGACTGAGCCTCATAGCCAAGCTGTGGGAAGCCTGTTGACCATGGGCGATGACTCACTAGGGCCAGTGGAAGAGACTCCAGAGGCAGATCAGAGGGGAAGGCAGGAGGGAACCCAAATCCAACCTATGATGATGACCGAGGGACTGGTACAAGGGTTGGAAGTGACCCAGGGAGCATGCTTAGGGGTATTGGGCCCTGAGCCCTGTGCAAGGGCCATTGTTTCAAAGGCCCCTGAGTCAGAACTCAGTGGAGTAGGGGGGGCCTGGGTTCCCCTCCCTCTTCCCAGTGGGTGACACTACCCCAAACTGTAACTGTCAGGGAGAGTCACCCTTGGACTCTTGCCGTTAGGCATTACACCCCGGAATATTGCCATTAGGCCATACTGCCGGCCTGGAGCACAAAGCCAACCCCTAGACACTGCATCCCTTGCAAGGAAACTGTAATGGGCGTATGCACTCTTACCTCTCTGGTGCCTCCCTGTTAGCCTGTCTGGGGATTAGCTCGCCACATGATCTGATGCCCCTTCCTGCGGTTGCTCAGTCTGTCATCCCCCTCACTCGCTCTGTGGCGCCTCACATGCTCCCAGAGCTGCAGCGTTTTCCTCTTTGTGGCTTATAGTCCTCTGGCCAAGCAGAGACAACCAGCACCCGCTGATAGTGGGGGGGGGTCAGAGTGAGGGCAGCTGGCTTCAGTTCCATGTGAGCATGCTCAGTACAAGTCAAGCAACAAATCCGCAGGGGCACATGACCCCACGTGTCCTCCTCTCCCACGTTGCCTCTGCAGCCAAGTTACATTGAAGTTCCCCCTCTTCCAGGGTATTACCAAAGTCTCCTTTCAAGTTGTCCCCGGTGTGGAAGTATAACATTGTATAAGAATAACGTTGTATAAGGGGACATGCTGGATACATTGTATATGAGAGGCCATGCCAAAACATGTTACAAAGTATCTGAGGGAGCACACATAGGGACAGTTAGCTTTTGAATGGAGAAGCAATTAAGATAGAGCCAGCACGTCTAAGAAGCAGGCATCAGAATGGAAGGTGTGAAGGGCAATTAGTTAAGTTAACTGGAAGCTGTTAAAGGAGATTGTTAAGGGTGGCAGGTAATTGAAGATACGTGACTGGTCTCACGGATCTCGAAGGGTGGTGACTAAAATCTTTTTCTTCTTTTGTCTGTAACTTCTCTGTAAGTTGTTCTCCAAAAAACTGTATAAATTAAGAGACACAAGCCCCACTCGGGGGGCTCACTTCTAAATGTATTAGCAGAGCAGCTTTGCTGATAAAACAGAGTGGTCTGATAAATTGTGAGTTTGAGTCAAACTTTGACACCGGCAATCCCCAAATAGGCTGTCCCTTGCATGTCACTCCTGCAGTGGCTTGTAGGGGAACTAGGGCCACCACTTACACCGGGTTCCAGTCTAGGGACCCTCAACCCAGCACCTCAGGTCTTTATTCTCCCAGTCCTTACTGCTCCCTACACTACGTGTGACAGGTTCCTGCTCTCCCCCATTGTATCAGGGAGTGTTAGTGTATACTTCTTCCCGGCAGGCCTCCCTCTCTTGCCAGCTCCCTAGCTTTATAGAAGCCCTGCCTGTTTCTGCACAGGTGAGCTTCATCCCCAATTAAGCCTCATTATCTCCTAGCTCCCCCGAGGTGCACCCTCTAGCTAATAGGCCTCTCTTGCCTGTATTAACCCCTCCAGTGCTAGTGTGGCGTGAACAGCCCATCACAGGGACCTATGGAGTTCTGCCTCTTACACTTTGCAGCTTTCAAGATACATATTATGAGACTGCAGACTAAAGCTCTCTAACAGAACACTGCATTATCTTGAGATAGCATGTGATCATGTACCTAGAGAATATGGGGGAGATTTTACATCCATCTTGCAAAGGCATAAATTAAAACAAGGGCAGGTGAGAATCAGGCCTATTCCGTTCTCCACCAGTTCCATCATGCTGCTGAAACTTCCTGTGCAGTGGCAGTGGGCATTTGAAAGTCTTTGAGCTCCTTTCAGCACATCAGCCGGCTCACTGCTACCGGCTTGCACTGACAAATGCTGCCATCTACTGTGCAGCAATGGAAACACCAGTTTGGAAAGGCAAAAGGAAGCTGCTACCAGAAGCTGAAGCCCTCCTGAGTAATCTGCAGCCAGATGAGCAGGAAAAAAACAACAGAACAGCTACAAACCTTACAGTAACTGTATTTTGGCAAGATGTTTTGTCCATGTGGATCTCTCTTCTGAGACACATGTGCCTCATGCATGCGTAAGTGTACACAAGGCATATATGCCCCCCCCCCCCCCATGGTGGGATCCATATGGACAAATAATCAAAGAAGGAAGAAGAGTTACTTCAGCAGCAAAGCTGATTACAGATTCATATGTTGTCCTGAGAACTGTTAAAATGTGTAATGCATCTGCATTTTATACAAATACCTGCCCCCACTGAACAGTTTTTATTTTTTTAAATCACCATCTAGTTATTTAAATATGTCATTGTCTCTTTACACAGTATAACGCCCTGTTTTCCAAAAGACACCTGAGATTTCCAGAGACTGGAAATGCTGATCATTGGGGCTGAAACTTAGGAACCATGCAGCCGTGGAAGCATGAAGCTTCTCTCCAAAGTGTGTCAGGGGCTTAGCAAGAGCAGAGATTCACTCAGTGCAGTCCTGAAGAACTGGGACATTGGTAGCTTCAGGTAGTCGGAGTTAAGAAAATCAGTGTTGCACTGTGGCAATATGGTCGCTGGGTGTCCACCTCCCAACCACCACCACTACTGGCACCATTTGATGACAGTTGGCAGTTTGAGTGAGATGCCAAGCCGTGAATGAGCCTTGAGACTGAACTTTCCTCTCAGCCTAACAGGCAGGGCTCAAAGCAGTGTGGTGAAACTTGCGTTGACACTGCTTATGAGGACAAACAAATAGAGGATTTCAAACCACAAAGGCGGTCAATCCAACACTTTTCACCCATCCTAAATGCCACTAAGGAGGTGGGGAGTAATGCATTCCTACAATAATACAATTTATATTCTCCTCAGCACCAGGGATTTAGTCTGCAATACTCATTTTTACATTGCAAAAAAATCTTCTTCTATATTTGCACATTTTCAAATTGTACCTAAATAAAATGGAGCCCCTTGGGCTGTCCAAGTCTAGGAATTTCCTATTAGAAGCAAAATTCACCTCAGATGCATGTCAGCAATTCCTGTTGATCTCAGTGCATGTATATGGGCACAGGGTTTGGCCTGTTGTAATTTGGAATCACTCCTTGATTTAATATACAAAGACAGAGTTTCTTGATTGTAATTGTTGTTTTTGATTTTGAGACCCAGTACAGGTATCCAAGTGGGTGCAATCTGTACCTCCCAGCTCTGTTGGAAACGGACAATAGGGGCATGGAAAGCAGAAAGGCGCTATTGTTATTAATTTGCATTACAGTGGCACATAGAGGTCCCAGCCTGAACCCCGTATTGGTTGTACCAAAGGAGAGCCTGGGCTGGAGGGCCTCCATTATGCTAGGTGCTATAAACACACAGAGACGGAGGACAGTCCCTGAAGTCCTCCAATACCTCTCTCCCTTCAGTCAAAGAAATGACTGCCACCTGATCGTTAAATGTGATCTTTGCTCAGTGCTCCAGAAACTGAAGACGTTTTTTCTCTTGCCAACATCCCCAGAGGGAAAATTCTTCATATTTGCTGATCAGTGCAATGCCATGTACGCGAGCAAGGATAGCCATAGTGATGTGTCTAATCCCACAGTGCGTAATTGTCCAGCGTTTTCTTGAACCATAGTCCTCCTTAGACTAACAAAGCTGTTATTGCCACTATAAAGCAACTAAACAATGTGCAGCCAACAACTTTGTTTTAATCAGGGGGACTGCTGCATGCTGAGGTTACTAATCATTCCTCCCTTGCTGTTCAAGAAAGGGAGGAAGCATCTTTTTAATTAAATTGGTTTTTAAATGAAACACAGAGCATCAGTACATGCTTAATAATGCATTAATATGTGCCCCAGAAGATGCTTCTCCTCATCTTGGGATGCTGACATACTCAAGGTCCAAGCTGTGCATCAAAGACACATATTTGTTATGCAGAAAAGCCTCCAAGGACTTCATGTTCTTCACCAGAATTATACTGTATATTGCAGAAGGGCAATGCTCCTGTGGGAGTGTATTTTCAAATACTGTTAGTGTGACAGGTTGGATCACAGAAAACCTCTTGGGTACTGCCAACTGATGTGCTGAGACTACCTCTGAGCCTGTTTCCCCTGCCAGCTTGGGACTTCAGAACCCTGCCTTGTTTGAGCCAGACACACTTGCCTGCTACAAACCCAGACCCAGGTCTGAACAACATCCCACAAAAGCTGCAGGCTAAACTGAAAACAGCTTAAGAAGTGTTCCTGTCTCCAGCACTCAGATGCCCAGCTCCCAATGGGGTCCAAATAAATCCATTTTACCCTGAATAAAGCTTATACAGGGTAAACTCAAATTGTTTGCCCTCTATAACACTGATAGAGAGATATGCACCGCTGTTTGCACACCCCCCCCCATATTAATAGGTACTCTGGGTTAATAAGTAAAAAGTGATTTTATTAAATACAAAAAGTAGGATTTAAGTGGTTCCGAGTAATAACAGACAGAACAAAGTGAATTACCAAGCAAAATAAAATAAAACATGCAAGTCTAAACCAGTAGGTTTCTTTTACAGACTAGCCTCCTTCTAATCCGGGTCCAGCAGTCACTCACATCCCTGTGGTTACTGTCCTTTGTTCCAGTTTTTTTCAGGTGTCCTTTGGGGGTGGAAAAGCTATCTCTTAAGCCAGCTGAAGACAAAATGGAGGGGTCTCCCAGGGGCTTAAATAGACTCTCCCTTGTGGGTGGAGACCCCCTCCTTTCCCCGATGGAGAATCCAGCTCCAAGGTGGAGTTTTGGAGTCACATGTCCATGCATGATTCAGTCCTTACAGGTCCAGCCACATTCCCAGGAAAACTCAGACGTGGAGTGGTATTTCCACGTTCATTGTTAGCTTAAGTGTTTCGTGATTGAGCACTTGACCTGCAAATTCTTTTCTAAAGAAGCTGACCAAATGCCTTACCAAGGCTACTTAAAATCAAACAAGTACACAGCCAAAATATTTGCACATAAAAATATTTGCAGTATAATGACCAAGGAGTGGGTGGATCTCATTTCAGAGAGAAGCTGGCAGGAAAAAAAATAAAGGTGACATCATGGTAGGGTCAACTAAAGACTACCAAGTCAGGAAGAGGAGGTGGATGAGGCATTTCTAAGAACAAACAGAAATATCCAAAACACAAGGCCTGGTAGTAATGGGGGACTCTACCAACCGAGACATCTGTTGGAAAAGTAACATGGCAAAACACAAAGTTTCCAATAGGGGCTTGGAATGTACTGGGGACACCTTTGTGTTTCAGAAAGTAGAGGCAGTAACTAGGGAGGCAGCCATTTTAGACTTGATTCTGACCAACAGGGAGGAATTGGTTGTGGATCTGAAGGTGGAAGGCAATTTGGGTGAAAGTGATCGTGAAATGATAGATTTCATGATTCTAAGGAATGAAGACTGAGAGCAACAGAATAAGGACAATGGACTTAAAGATGCAGCCTTTAACAAACTCAGAAAACTGGTAGGTAAAGTCCTATGGGAAGAATATCTAAAGAGAAAAGGAGTTCAGGAGATTAGGCAGTTTCCCAAGGAGACAATATTAAAGGAAAAACTACGAACACTCCTGATGCAAAGGAAAGATAAAATAGTAAGAGGCCAATGTGGCTCCATCAGGAGCTCTTTATTGACCTGGCAATCAAAAAGGAACCCTGCAAAAAGTGGAAGTATGGATGGATTGCTGGGAGGAGTACAAAACATAAGGTTTTACACTAATGCACTAGTTCTTAATTGGTGTGCCATGACCCCAGGCCAGTGGCTCAGGAAAGGCAATCTGGCAGTCTGCAAAGGGTTGATTATTTTTATTACAATCTACAGCAAAGAAAATAAAATGTCCAGAATAATCTAGAAGTGGCCAAAGTTTGAGAGGTCAAGTGCAGTGGTTGTAGCAATAGTTGTATTTTATGGGCTGATCACTGATACTTTATTTACACTTACTTTTGTAGCAAGTGGAAGAGGGTTATGAAAATTTTTGACTTTGAATAATGGGATTGCCATTATGAAAAAGTTGAGAAACACTGCACTATATGTCACCATAGCTTTAGTGGAGGGGCCTGTTACCCTTTCCTCGCTACAGCGGGGAGAGAATGGTGAAAACAGCAACTTGGAGAGAGAAAATCTTAATTCTAGACCATACAAATGTGTCCTCTTGTTTGATAGGAGTGATCAGGACCTGATCCCAAGCCTATTGTAGTCAATGGGAGTCTTTCCATTGACATCAGTGGGCTTGGGATCAGGTCCTGAATAGAGACAAAAATCAGGCTGATACAAATGTGCTGTTTAGGGTCTTTGAAAAAACATTTTAGCAAACACTTGAGGCTGTGCACATACCTGATCCTGAGGGATCTTCTTTTTGTGTGGCGCAATGCAGCTAAAAGTGTCCATCACGGGAGGATGAAAGAGGGACAGCACAAAGAAGCTGTTCTCTGAAGGAGGAAACTAGGTCAAATGCTTTATTTCACTTGATATCACATTGATTTCTGCAATGATGGGTCTGGATAACAAACAGAAACTTGGCTTTCTAGTAGGCAGTGCCCAGGGGCCTGTGTGCAAGATCATAATAATCAGGAATACATTGCAGAGAAAGCGCTACAGTAATGTTCAACCTAGACAACACTATGCAAATGAAAGATATTAATGACTTTCCAAAGCACTTGCAATTGGTCTTTCTAAATATAAGTTAGGAAAGAAGTTGTCTGAATAAATGTGTGTCTTGTATGTCCAGCCAGCACATATTTTTCTGAACATTGAAGAGCCCGATATAATTTGCAGTTGCAAAGACCGTAGTTGTACTTCGGTAAATATTTCATTGGAAAGAATCTAGTAACATTTTGTCATAAAGTTCTCAATGTTCCAATGGTGAGAAGAGTTTCTTGCCAGGTAGGAATGGTAAAAAGCGTAATGGAAAATAAAATGTCTTACTGAGATCAGTCATTGTTTTCCTGTTCCTAATGTCCACCATCTTGCCGAAGAGTGACTCCAACAGTGCATTTATTTCTCTGATGCATTAATATTGTCTAAAAAACAAAAAAGGTGGAGTTTTCAAAAACGAGTTAGTTGTCCAGCTCCCATTGAAAGTTAACGGCACCTAACTCCCATAGGCACTTCTAAAAATTCAATGCTAGGTACTTAAATTGCACCTGCAAAACATGCGTGTGCCTTGCAAACAGGTGATCTCACACATGCCTTCACACACAGAGAGGCGTGTTTGTGCACAAACGTACCCCCTTGTTCATCCAGTTGGTCATTTGTATTTGCAAATATACAATTGGCAGGCACAGTTACCTGTTTGCACTGTACTCGTGTATTACATGGGTATAAATCTAGAGTCAATGGAATGATTCCATATTTACAGAGACAAAATTTGGTTTAAACAATAAAATTCTTCTCACTATTGTTAAACATACAGAACCAGCTTTTTAAAAGAGGTCAGCACCTCACATTGATCTCAAGATTAATACAGGCCAATGTTTTCAAAAATGTTTGCCTAAAGTGAGGCTCCTAAATCCATGTTTTAGAGGTGGCTCAACTGGCCTTATTTTCAAAAGTGCTGAGCTCACAGAAGTTTGATTAAGTTCAGGAAACTTTCAGAGGGGTAGCCATGTTAGTCTGTATCAGTAAAAAACAACAAGGAGTCCTTGTGGCACCTTAGAGACTAACAAATTTATTTGGGCACAAGCTTTCATGGGCTATAACCTACTTCATCAGATGCATGGAGTAGAAAATACAGTAAGCAGGTATAAATATACAGTACATGAAAAGATGGGAGTTGCCTTTCCAAGTGGGGGGTCAGTGCTAATGAGGCCAATTCAATCAAGGTGGATGTGGCCCATTCCCAGCAGTTGACAAGAAGGTGTGAGTATCAGAGGGAAAAATATTTTTTGTAGTGACCCAGCCACTCCCAGTCTTTATTCAGATCTAATTTGATGGTGTCAAGTTTGCAAATTAATTCCAGTTCTGCAGTTTCTTGTTGAAGTCTGTTTGAAGTTTATTTTGTTGAAGAATGGTGACTTTTATCAGTCTATTATTGAGTGTCCAGGGAGATTGAAACTCTCCCCTACTGGTTTTTGAATGTTACAATTCTTGAGGTCTGATTTGTGTCCATTTATTTTCTTTTGTATAGAGACTGTCTGGTTTGGCCAATGTACATGGCAGAGGGGCATTGCTGGCACATACTATCTTGGTAGATGTGCAGGTGAACAAGTCCCTGATGGTGTGGCTGATGTGGTTAGGTCCTATGATGGTGTCACTTGAATAGATATGCAGACAGAGTTGGGAACGGGGTTTGTTGCAGGGGTTGGTTCCTGGGTTAGTGTTTCTGTTGTGTGGGGTGTAGTTGCTGGTGAGTATTTGCTTCAGGCTGCAGGGCTGTCTGTAAGCAAGGACTGGCCTATCTCCTAAGGTCTGTGAGAGTGAGGGATTGTCCTTCAGGATAGGTTGTAGATCTTTTATTATGTGCTGGAGAGGTTAGTTGGGGGCTGTATGTGATGGCTAGTGGTGTTTTGTTACTTTCTTTGTTGAGCCTGTCCTATAGTAGGTGACTTCTGGGTACCCTTCTGGCTCTGTCAATCTGCTTCTTCACTTCCTCAGTTGGGTAGTGTAGTTTTAAGAACGTCTGATAGAGATCCTGTAGGTGTTTGTCTCGTCTGAGGGACTGGAGCAAACGCGGTTGTATCTTAGGGCTTGGCTGTAGACAATGGATTGTGTGATGTGGTCTGGATGAAAGCTGGAGGCATGCAGGTAAGTATAGTGTCAGTAGCTTTCCAGCATAGGGTGGTGTTTATGTGACCATCGCTTATCTGTACTGTAGTGTCCAGGAAGTGGATCTCTTAGATGCTTATTCAAACCTCTGAACCTTCAAGGGATGGACCATCAGAAACAGTAATTGCAGGTTTTGTAAGATATATAGAGAAAGAACGAGAGAGAGCACAAGCGCTACCTACTGGACTGGGGCTATCATTTTATTTCTTTTAGAACACCAGACATATGTCAGGTATAACTTCCTGTGATGGGGTGTCTGCCCAGCACTGAACCTGATAGGGTTAAAACCCAGCCTGGAGGGCTGCAAGGAAACAGCCAATTAGGGCAGTGGTGGCAGCTGGACCAGCCAATCAGGGCCCAGCCAACCCATATAAAAGGATGTTGCAGGCCAGAGCAAGCGGTCTGCTGCAGGAAGCCCAAGGGAGGGGGAATCGGCTTCCTAGAGGGTTGCAGAGACTATCACCATGAACAGGGCTGCTAGGGCTTGCAGGCCCAAGGCCCTGGGAAGAGGGTGAAGGAGCCAGAGGCAGGAGCTGCTGGGGCTGTGGCCCAGGGAATTGAGACAGACTGGTGGAGAAGGAAAGGAGGGGCAGTGAGAAGCTGTTGTTTACAGGGTCACTGGGCTGGGACCTGGAGTAGTGGGCTGGCCTGGGTCCCGTCCCCACAACTGGCCGCTGAAGAGGCGGCCGGGCTGTGGACTGCCAAGCCACTGCAAGGAGCAGCTAGACTGTTGCGGAAGGAGTCTCCCAGATTGTGACCCTGCGGGCTGTGCCATGCAGCCGAGGCAGTGAGACTGGAACTGCAGTAGGTCTGCAGGCAGAGACGAGGATGGAAGAGCCACCACCACCAGAGGGCAAACCCACTGACCAGAGCTAATTCCCAAAACAGCCAGCAGGAGGCACCAGTGTGGAGAGTGACCCTGTGACATGTGATGGAGAATGCAGGCACATGGTCACCCCTGATTTTAGGGGATGACTGAGGACTGTGAGAAGATTGCCTAGCAGGGAGACTATAGAGCACTGTCCTCCTGAGACCAGGGAGGAGAGTGAAGCAGTGCATGAGAGACTCAGACTATGGAAACACACGACGTGGAGGCCTATTTTGCAGAGGGCTCAGGTTCCCTCCAGGCATGGGCTCCCGAGTCGGTGCCCCAGAAAAATGGGGCTGCTAAGCAGAAAGAGGAACTGCAGGTGCTGCTCCTGCAAGTGTTCAAAACCCAGCAGAGACAGTGGAAAGCCCAAGAGGACCTGCAGGCCCATATGGCCCCGTTGGCAGAGCATGTGTATGCTTAAGCTGCTGAGAGAAGACATCCAGGGAAGCTGCAGAGATCGAGAAGGAAGGCAGGATGCCAGGGCCGGGCGTCCGATGACTGTGAGAGACCTGTGTTATGCATGCAGGTGACAGGGACCCGAGAGGAGTGAGTGCCCCTATCGAGAAGGAAGCAGGAAGCCTCACCCAGAGAGCCAGAAGGCAAAGAAGCCCAGGAGAGCCTCACCTGTGAGGAGAGCAGGGTGGGGAGGAGTGTGTTGGGCCTGTGGGCAGCAGGGGCACTTGAAGAGGGAATGCCCAGATAGGAGCCACAGAGATAGGACTAGCCCAGGGGAAGAGCCTGAGCAAGGGAAAGAGAACATGGGATCCATGGCCAGGAGGAAGCAGAAGAGGTGCTTCCCCTTGCTCCCATGGCTCATGAAGCCATGCACAAGCAGCCTGGACAGCAGTAAGGAGCAGTTCAACTATAGGCTGAGCAAGTGCAGAATGGTGGTAGAATGTGCCTTTGGACATTTAAAAGGGTGCTGGCACAGTTTGCTGAGTAGGTTAGACCTCAGCGCAACCAATATTCCCATTGTTATTGCTGCTTGCTGTGTGCTCCATAATATCTGTGAGTAAGGGGGTGGGAAGTTGAGGCAGATCGACTGACAGCCAATTTTGAACAGCCAGACACCTGGGCAAGTAGAAGAGCACACAGAAGCACGTTGCACATCAGAGAGACTTTGAAAAACAGTTTCATGACTGACCAGGCTACGGTGTGACAGTTGTGTGTTTGTCCTTGATGCAAAGCCACCCCCTTTGGTAAATGTACTTCCCTGTAAGCCAATCCCCCTCCCTGCTTTGACCACAGCTGGCACAGGAAATAAAGTCCATATTGTTCTGAATCCATTCATTCTTTATTTATTAAAAAAGAACTTAAGATCACTGACAACGCCGATTAGTAAAAGGAAGCCCAGGTGTACAAAGGGTTTGATCATGGGGTGGGGTGTGGGAGGAGGGAAGGACAAGGCCACATTGCTTATTGTAGCCACACTACAAATCAAACCTGTTTGAATGCCAGCCTTCTGTTGCTTGGGCCATCCCCTGGAGTTGAGTGGCTGGGTGTCCAGAGCCTCCCTGCCATGTTCGTGGGCATCTGGGTGAGGAGATTATGGAACTTGGGGAGGAGGGCAGGCAGTTACACAATGGATGCAGTGGGGGTCTGTACTCTAGTTTCTTTTCCTGCAGCTCCACCAGACGTCTCATGTCCGTTTGCTCCCCCATTAGCCTTCGCATCTCCTCCTGCATGTTCTGATCACGCTCACTGTATGCTTTCCTGGCCTCTGCCACTGAATGCCTCCATGCATTCAGCTGTGCCCTATCAGTGTGGGAGGAGTGCATGAGCTCTGAAAACATCATTGCGAGTGTGTTTTTTTTTGCCTTCTAATCTGCGATAACCTCAGGGATGGGGTTGGTGTGGGGAGCATAGAAGCATTTGCAGCTGTAGGGGGAGTGGGGGAGGGAAGGGAGAGTACACTTTTAAGAAGATACATTTCTGAGAACAAAAAGGGAGACTCTTTCACAGTGAATCAAGCAAGTCACAGCAGACAGCACATGTGTTTTAGGTACAAGGTTGCATTTTGCCTTTTATATTGAGTGCCTGCCGGTATGGTGACATCACACACAGCTGAGCAACAGAATTCGGTTTGCAGGCAGGAAGGGTAAGCCAAAGGGTATGTGGGGTTGGCTTCTTCCGCGTTCATAACATGTGGGAATGGTTTCAAACTGCAGCACCCTCCTTTCTCATAGCAACCAATGCCGGTTGTGTTTGCCGTTTAAAAGGAGGGCTGCGGTTTTGGGGTGGATGTGCAGCATACCCCTCCCGCCCCGTGTGGCTATTCTCCGGGATGATCCATTTTAGCAAAGTGCAAACAGCCCAGCATGCCTGGGGTCTAATGTGCCAGGGATCACTGTTTCCTTACAAAACTTCCCCTATTTCAACCAGGTGACCATGAATGATGTCACTCTCCTGAGGCTGACAGAGAAAGATAAAGACTGAATGTTGCATGAATGCGACCATAACCCAGGACTATTCGCTGCCATGCTTTGTGCTGCAATGGATTCCAGACTACGTGCTACTGGCTTGGCGTGGTAAAGTGTCCTACCATGGAGGACGATACAAGGCAGCCCCCCCCCCCCACCCCTGAAACCTTCTCCAAAGGCTTTCAGAGTACCTCCAGGAGAGCTTCATGGAGATGTCCCTGGAGGATTCCTGCTCCATCCCCAGACACGTTAACAGACTTTTCCAGTAGCTGTACTGGCTGCGAATGCATCCCAATTGTTCAGGGCAAATCAAACATTAAAGACAATTGCTTTTAACCCCTGTAGTGTTGTTACAAATGTGCACTCACCAGAGGTGCCTTCTCCGGCTTCAGGGTCTGGGAACAATTGGTTCCAGGGTGAGGAAAAGGTCCTGGCTGCCGGGGAGAACGGATTCTCCACTTGCCTGCTGCACATTCTCCTCCTCCCCCTGATTCACAAAATTCTCATCCATGTTACCTGAGGCTGCCACCTTGCAGGTGTCCATGGAGAGCATTGGGGTACTGGTAGGGTCCCCGCCTAGAATGGCATGCAGCTGATCATAGAAGCGGCATGTCTGGGGCTCTGACCCTGAGTGATAGTTTGCTTCCTTTGTCTTTTGGTAGGCTTGTCTGAGCTCCTTAATTTTCACGCGGCACTGCCGTGCATCCCTGGTGTAGCCTCTCTCCACCATGCCCTGTGCAATTTTGGCATATATATCAGCATTTCTTCTGTTGGATCGGAGTTCTGCCTGCACAGATTCTTTTCCCCAGAGAGCAATCAGATCCAGTGACTCCCGTTCCGCTCCATGCTGACCAAACAGGAAATGAAAGTTTGCGATTCTGGGACTGCATGGTGATTTGTTCTGCTGAGCTCACCAGGCTGACCAAACAGGAAATGAAATTCAAAAGTTCCTGTTGCTTTTCCTGTGTACCTGGCTAGTGCATCGGAGTTGAAAGTGCTGTCCAGAGGGGTCACATTGGAGCACTCTGGGATAGCTCCCAGAGGCCAATACCATTGAATTACACAGCGCTGTCTGTATACTACCCCAAATTCAACCCAGGAAGGTCGATTTTAGCGCTAGTCCCCTTGTCAGGGAGGAGTACAGCCGTCAATTTTAAGAGCCCTTTAGGTCAGCAGAACGGGGTTGGTTGTGTAGACGCATTCATCGACCTAACACGGCTAAATTTGACCTAACCTCATCGTGTAGACCAGGCCTGAGTGTAACTACATGACACATGTGTCATGTGGGAGATAAATCAAAATAAGTCAGGCTCCAAGGGAGCTATGGAGTGGGGAACAAGATGAGTCATCTCTGCCCGCGTCACCTGGTGCCCACCCTTCCCTTCTCAGCTGAAATGGAAGCAGCAGAACATCTCCAGGAATAGTCATTCTCGCCAGCCGAGTGACTCAAGGGTACATTGCTGAATGGGATTTTCTTTAGTAATAGTCTCAGTGCTGTCCAGGCACACTGGTGCCATGGCACTTCCTCAGTATTCTGTGAGAATCACCCATCTCAGTATCGGTTACTTAGAGGAGGTGCAGTGATGTGGGCAGGTGAGCTCATTTAATCCTCTCCCCTCTTTTTTTTTATTGCCTTCATGCCACTTTTTCTCCCTCTGTCTCCTTCTGCAGACACCTCAAAGGATTCTGCCAGTCTGCGCTCAGCCCTCCTCCCCTTCCTCTAGACTAGTTTGCCTTCATAGAATCATAGAATATCAGGGTTGGAAGGGACCTCAGGAGGTCATCTAGTCCAACCCCCTGCTCAAAGCAGGACCAATCCCTAATCAAATCATCCCAGCCAAGGCTTTGTCAAGCCTGACCTTAAAAACTTCCAAGGAAGGAGATTCTACCACCTCCCTAGGTAACGCATTCCAGTGTTTCACCACCCTCCTAGTGAAAAAGTTTTTCCTAATATCCAACCTAAACCTCCCCCACTGCAACTTGAGACCATTACTCCTTGTCCTGTCCTCTTCTACCACTGAGAATAGTCTAGAACCTTCCGCTCTGGAACCACCTCTCAGGTAGTTGAAAGCAGCTATCAAATCCCCCCTCATTCTTCTCTTCTGCAGACTAAACAATCCCAGTTCCCTCAGCCTCTCCTCATAAGTCATGTGTTCCAGACCCCTAATCATTTTTGTTGCCCTTCACTGGACTCTCTCCAATTTATCCACATCCTTCTTGTAGTGTGGGGCCCAAAACTGGACACAGTACTCCAGATGAGGCCTCACCAATGTCGAATAGAGGGGAATGATCACGTCCCTCGATCTGCTCGCTATGCCCCTACTTATACATCCCAAAATGCCATTGGCCTTCTTGGCAACAAGGGCACACTGCTGACTCATATCCAGCTTCTCGTCCACTGTAATCCCTAGGTCCTTTTCCGCAGAAGTGCTGCCTAGCCATTTGGTCCCTAGTCTGTAGCTGTGCATTGGGTTCTTCCGTCCTAAGTGCAGGACCCTGCACTTATCCTTATTGAACCTCATCAGGTTTCTTTTGGCCCAATCCTCCAATTTGTCTAGGTCCCTCTGTATCCTATCTCTGCCCTCCAGCGTATCTACCACTCCTCCCAGTTTAGTATCATCCGCAAATTTGCTGAGAGTGCAATCCACACCATCCTCCAGATCATTTATGAAGATATTGAACAAAACCGGCCCCAGGACCGACCCCTGGGGCACTCCACTTGACACCGGCTGCCAACTAGACATGGAGCCATTGATCACTACCCGTTGAGCCCGACAATCTAGCCAACTTTCTACCCACCTTATAGTACATTCATCCAGCCCATACTTCTTTAACTTGCTGACAAGAATACTGTGGGAGACCGTGTCAAAAGCTTTGCTAAAGTCAAGAAACAATACATCCACTGCTTTCCCTTTATCCACAGAATCAGTAATCTCATCATAGAAGGCGATTAGATTAGTCAGGCATGACCTTCCCTTGGTGAATCCATGCTGACTGTTCCTGATCACTTTCCTCTCGTGTAAGTGCTTCAGGATTGATTCCTTGAGGACCTGCTCCATGATTTTTCCGGGAACTGAGGTGAGGCTGACTGGTCTGTAGTTCCCAGGATCCTCCTTCTTCCCTTTTTTAAAGATTGGCACTACATTAGCCTTTTTCCAGTCATCTGGGACTTCCCCCGTTCGCCACGAGTTTTCAAAGATAATGGCCAATGGCTCTGCAATCACATCCGCCAATTCCTACAGAGTGTTTCCATTATGCCTGGGGGCTCTCCCTAAGCAGCTCTTCCTTTCCAGATGTGAGGAGTGATGTTCTAAAGAAGCAAAGAGATGGGGTGCTTCCCTTTGAT
This sequence comes from Chelonia mydas, assembly GCF_015237465.2. NCBI lineage: Eukaryota > Metazoa > Chordata > Testudines > Cheloniidae > Chelonia > Chelonia mydas. The sequence continues at coordinate 4,491,648 of NC_057852.1, read as the reverse complement.
AACTGCTTTCCTTTAGCATGGCAATCAGAGCATTTCCTAACAGTACAGTCAAGTATCTTAACTGCTCCAGAGCTTTGCGAGATACATGAACTACACCAGATAGCAGCAGCAGCAACATCTGTGTATCCATTTTGGAACACTGCATGTCTTCCTCCCCATTCACTTACACAGTGCACTTTTAAAAGGCAAGGCCTGAAGCATGTATGGAAGACCAGGCTGGCCAACAGGCAGAGATGCTATGAAGCAATCATCCAATCTGATATGGTGACAGGAGCATGACCAGTAGCGTGTACTATATGTACCTCATCTTTAAAGCGGTGACACTGGTAGTGCCTACCTGTGGAAGATGAGTAAGGTCCTGTCCACACAGAGCCCTGATCATGGATCCTCCTATGCAGCAGCATTCCCACTGTCTTCACTGGGAATGTTAGGTGTACCCAGAATACAGGAGGCAAGTCCTGGGAGCAGACACATATTAGCTACAACTGCATTTAAACATGGTTGTTGCTAGCAATGTTATAATCCAATGTCCCTGAACAGTGCAGACACTGATATCTGTGCTAGAACAATGTTAAAAAGCCATGCTACACTCTACCTGGAAGGATAGTTTCTAGCACAGTTTTCAAAAGAAGACCCTTATCTCCATATCTCAGGGAAGCTAGCACAGTTCTGCTCCCAAGGTGGAGAGGATTCCACCTCCAAGCTATCCAGATGAGAGGCTGCAATTGCAGATGCAGTGTGGTTTAGTGGATTAGGCAGTGACCTGGGAGTCAGCAGACCTGGATCTACCATTGACCTGCTGTGTGACCTTGGGCAAGCAGTTTCCCCTCCCATCTGTCTTGTCTAATTGGAATTTAATTTGCTCTTCAGGGCAGGAACTGTTTCTCAGTATGTGTTCATGCAGAGCCTAGGACACTGAGGCCTCTAGATGCTATTGCAGTATTAATACTACTATCAGGAATAAATACATAAACGCAAAGTAAAACAGAAGTAATTTGTTTTAAATATAAATCTTGCTTGCTAGTTTAAAAGCCGTAATGTAGGGACATACACTAAGGTATTAGAGCTGTCAGTCTGGATCTTTTCACAAGAACCATAGTCTTTTAAATAAAGGAGAGACCAGCATTGAAAGTTTCTCTATGGTTCTGAAATGGAAATAATGAAACCACCTTACATATTTCAAAACCAGGCTACTTCATTTTAGCAGGCATAGGGTAATTTCATATTTAGAAAAATAAATTGATCTCTATCCTAGTGGCATTGTCATCTGCAATAAGTATTACATGACATTGAGCCATGAAACACAGGTTTGAGTTCTTTGGAATAATTGCTTTTTGTATCTTAAGATCTCTTTTCAAGTTGTCCCAAAAGTCTCTCTCCTACAGAAAACGCATGGTAATAGTTCACCCCCTGTGGGGAGCAATTTTCATTTTGACAAGCCTATTAGTAAGATCTCAGCTGATACCTCTTGCTGTACTGAAAAGCAGATCTCAGGGATGCTATACGGTTACTGACTCAAGAGAACGGCTGTTTTCGGTAACACTCTGTTCTGATTTACTGCCGTTCACAAATTCCCCATCCATATTCCCCATAACAAAAAGAGCCAACTCAGCATTACATTTCATTATTAAATCCAGTGGTTCCCAAATTTGTTCCGCAGCTTGTGCGGGGAAAGCCTCTGGCGGTTCGCTGCTCCAGGCCAATGGGAGCTGCTGGAAGCATTGCAGGCTGAGGGACGTACTGGCCGCTGCTTCCAGCAGCTCCCATTGGCCTGGAGCAGCGAGCCATGGCCACTGGGAGCCATGATCGGCCAAACCTGCTGACGCGGCAGGTAAACAAACCGGCCCGGCCCGCCAGGGGCTTCCCCTGCACAAGCGGTGGAACAAATTTGGGAACCACTGATTTAATCTGTCCTTTTCTGGGCCCTATTCTGCAATTCTTACTCCTGCAAAACTCCAAGTGAAATCAATGGCAGCTTGGCCTGGGTCACACCCTGAATCTACCATTTTAATTCACCCTAACATTTAGGGCAAGATCCTTCATCAAACAGTAGCAGAATCTTGCCCTTAACCATAATGATGCCTCATGGTGCTACCTGTTAATTTGCAAATAACTGGGCTAAATAAACACCTTGGGTTTATCTAGATACCAGGATGGACACAGTTATTACCTCAGATAGGAAGCAGCTTCAGGTCACCTAAATAACCACTCACCTAGATAAACAATACTCTCAGTCCCAGATTTATACATATGTATAAACACACACGTACGTACGTATATATATATGAAGAAGTTACACTAACAGTTAAGATTTCAGTTAGGTGATGGTTTGTACTTAATCAGCTGTTAGATAAATCACTTTCCCCCTCAAAACAGCCTAAGAAATATAGAATATGAGATCTTCAGAGGATGTTTAATGCAGCTCAGCACTTTCAAGCAGAGGTAAAATAGTATCAATTATGTACACAGCAAAACATAAAATATTCAATTTAATTAAAACATAAAAAGAAAATGAGGTATCAATAGTACAAAGAGAAAAGAACAGAAATGTTGCAGTAATAATCATTTATATATCTAGATATGCTACATCAAAAACTTTCAACAGTCAGTGAGAATATGGTAAAAAAACAGCAACAAAGGGGGCGGGGAAGGAATTGAAATTAGTGACATTTTTGTTTGCATTTAGCGGTTTCTAAAGAAATAGCATTAAAAATTTTAAAGCAACTTTTGTAATCAGAGTTTAGTGGCAGGATATTTACTTGAAAATAACACCAGATGTTCATTATTAAAACTTCCTTCATAACAGCTAAATCAAATTCTTGGGAATGCTTTAATGAGATAATTGTCAATCTCTTTCTACAAAATAAATGCCTTGCAACACTGAAGAATGGAATTTTTTGTTCTGCCTCTGTATGAACTGACACATTTGTACTTCTTTCCCCTTTGACCCAGGAAAATTAGCTACAGTTCATCTCTGAGTGTACGCTGGAGCTGCACAAGACTTTGTGGAGTGAAATCTGAAGCCAGTCAAAACTTGTGGTTTCAGGTTCAGCTATGAAGCACAAGTGGATATAGGTTGACTGAAAGGCCCACAGATCACACTTCATAATAAGGGTATTGTAATGACAGTGTAATTACATTGCACTTAGAGCATAGTTACAGTGGGGCTTGCTTTTGGATTCCTGTCATTCATTATTATTGCAGCAGCACCTAGGGATCCCTGTTGTGCTGTAGACGATGCAAAAATGGGATAGGAGACAGTCTCTGCCCTGAGCAGCTTACACTCTGAACAGTCCAGAAGGACACAGGCTTGGTGGGAAGGGATACTCAAGCAGTCTGATGAGCTGCAAAGAATATAAGAGTGCCATGCTTTGCTGGGGGGAAGAGAGGGCTGTGCAGGGTAGCTTCATTTTCTAAAACATGGAGGGCAGGGCAAGGCAGGCTGAGGGGACAGGACTGTGAGTGAGGGGCAGGAGGAAGCTGGAGCAAAACGTCCAATCAGCACATGGGGATGAATGTCCAGAGTGGCATCATAAGAATCAGTTAGATACAGAGGACATCGACATCAGCCTTGTGCACCAGTCCCTGCTTCCTTCAGCCCTGATGCCACCAGTGGCGTGGCCTCCCTTGCACAGTTCTGCCTAATTACCTCTAATTCATATTACATCCAAAGTAACTCTATTACAAGACTGTTACTGAAGTTGCAAAGTCAAGCACTCAAAAGTTAGGAATGCCAGCATTAAGGTATCTCTGCAAGCTTAATTTCCCCCCCGGTGTGCATGCTGTATGATGCTGTCTGTAATTACATAATCACGTACTATTTTCCCCCACATAGGATCCTTCCTCATTCAGTGAATAGGCAGTGTAAGTGTGCGGGACTCAAACTTGCAGCACCTCCTGCTGGTGTCCTGGGAATTAGCTCTACTTCCAGCCTTGGAGCACCCTCTGCAGGCCAGTGTCCCGCTTACACTGGGCCACCTTGTCCCTACCCGACCTGGTGCCCCTCGTACGCCGGGGTGCTACCCCCTGGCAGTAACCCCTCACTTGCAGGGTCTCCCCTCCCCAGGGAACCCCCACCCCCTCTCCCTACCTCACCTCAGTCGTAGGCTACTGCCAGTCACCAGCTAGCCCCCACGCCCTGGGCAGACTGCAGTATAAGCCACTCATCACTGACAAGGTTGAGTTTGGACCTGCTGCCTTTATTTAACCTTGGGCTGTCCCCTGCCATCCCAGTACCTGTTGGGCCTAATAACAGGCCACAGCCTGGGACTTTCCAACTCCTCAGGCCCTTCCCGAGCCCTGCTCCAATCTAGGTCCTCTGCCTAGGTCCCTGCAGCCAGGTCCCTCCCTCTCAGAAGCTAGAGAAAGTCTCTTGAGTTTCAGCCCAGCAGCCCCTTTATAGGGTCAGCCGAGCCTGTTTGGGGCGTGGCCACAGCTGAGGCTGCCTCCCAATCAGCCCAGCCTAAGGCTCCCAGCCCTGGACCTCTCCAAGGGCTGTCTTTTAACCCCTTTGGGCCTGGAGGAAGTGAGCACCCCGCTACAGGCAGCTACTCAATATTTCTGTTTATCCTCATTCAGCGTGTGGGGCCCTCAGCCTTATTTACCCGACGCCATTCTAACCCTGCACTGAACGCTGAATTAATTTCCTCCTGGCCATTTCTATGGAGCACATCACTATAGTATTTGAGAGTTTCACAAATATTCATGAATCTATCTCCACAACTCCCCTGTGAGAGTACATGGTATTATTAGCCCATTTTACATCTGTGGAACCAAGGCACTGAGAGATTAAGGCAAAAATTGTCAAAAGTGTCCACTAACAGTGGATGCCCCATTTGAGACACCTAGTTTCTGATTTTTCCAATTACTTAGAGTTTTTATATGCAGTGTAGTTGTAGCCATGTCGGTCCCAGGATATTAGACATAAGGTGGGTGAGATAATATCTTTTATTGGACCAACTTCTATTGGTGAGAAAGATGAGCTTTTGAGCTACACAGAGATTTTCAGACAGCAAAATCCAGACCTGAAGAACAGCTCTGTGCAGCTCAAAAGCTTGTCTCTCTCACCAACAGAAGTTGACCCAATAAAAACTATTACTTCACCCACCTTGTCTCTCTTAGAATTTTTACAGCACTTAATATGTTCACAGCACAGCCCCAATCTACTTCAATTGCAGCTGTTGGCACTCAGGAGTTCTAAAAATATGATCACAGGTGTCTCAAGTTGGGCATCCAGAAAAGGAGGAAAGCACAGCAGCCGCCTGTGAAACGTTTGGGTTAAAAGTGACTTGCCTAGTATCACACAGGAACTCTGTGGCAGAGGCAGGGATAGAATCCCCTTCTCTAGGGAAGCATTCAACTACCTGAACTGTGTCCTAGTCTACACTAGGAGTTGAGGTCGAATTTAGCAGCGTTAAATTGATTTAACCCTGCACCCGTCCACAAGACGAAGCCCTTTTTTTTCGACTTAAAGGGCTCTTAAAATCAATTTCCTTACTCCACCCCCGACAAGAGGATTAGCGCTTAAATCGGCCTTGCTGGGTCGAATTTGGGGTACTGTGGACACAATTAGACGGTATTGGCCTCCGGCAGCTATCCCAGAGTGCTCCATTGTGACCACTCTGGACAGCACTCTCAACTCAGATGCACTGGCCAGGTAGACAGGAAAAGGCCCGCGAACTTTTGAATTTCAATTTCCTGTTTGGCCAGCATGGCAAGCTGCAGGTGACCATGCAGAGCACATCAGCAGAGGTGACCATGCAGAGCTCATCAGCAGAGGTGACCACGATGGAGTCCCAGAATCGTAAAAGAGCTCCAGCATGGACCGAACAGGAGGTACGGGATCTGATCGCTGTATGGGGAGAGGAATCCGTGCTATCAGAACTATGTTCCAGTTTTTGAAATGCCAAAACATTTGTCAAAATCTCCCAGGGCATGAAGGACAGAGGCCATAACAGGGACCCGAAGCAATGCCGCGTGAAACTTAAGAAGCTGAGGCAAGCCTACCAGAAAACGAGAGAGGCGAATGGCCGCTCCGGGTCAGAGCCCCAAACATGCCGCTTCTATGATGAGCTGCATGCCATTTTAGGGGGTTCAGCCATCACTACCCCAGCTGTGTTGTTTGACTCCTTCAATGGAGATGGAGGCAACACGGAAGCAGGTTTTGGGGACAAGGAAGATGATGAGGTTGTAGATAGCTCACAGCAAGCAAGCGGAGAAACCGGTTTTTCCGACAGCCAGGAATTGTTTCTCACCCTGGACCTGGAGGCAATCCCCCCCGAACCCACCCAAGGCTGCCTCCCGGACCCACCAAGTGGAGAAGGGACGTCTGGTGAGTGTACCTTTTAAAATAGTATACATGGTTTAAAAGCAAGCATGTTTAATGATTAATTTGCCCTGGCATTTGCGGCTCTCCTGGATGTACTCCCAAAGCCTTTGCAAAAGGTTTCTGGGGAGGGTAGACTTATTCCATCCACCATGGTAGGACACTTTACCACTCCATGCCAGTAGCACGTACTCGAGAATCATTGTAGTACAAAGCATTGCAGTGTATGTTTGCTGGCGTTCAAACAACATCCGTTCTTTATCTCTCTGTGTTATCCTCAGGAGAGTGATATCATTCATGGTCACCTGGTTGAAATAGGGTGCTTTTCTTAAGGGGACACTCAGAGGTGCCCGTTCCTGCTGGGCTGTTTGGCTGTGGCTGAACAGAAATGTTACTCGCTGTTAGCCATGGGGAGAGGGGAGGGATGAGGGGCTAGCCACACGGTGCGGGGAGGCAAAATGCGACGTTGGAACGAAAGCACATGTGCTATGTACGTAATGTTACCAGCAAGGTTTACCATGAGGAGGGGGTAGGGATGAGGGGCTAGCCACGCGGTGCGGGGAGGCAAAATGCGACGTTGGAACGAAAGCACATGTGCTATGTACGTAATGTTAACAGCAAGGTTTACCGTGAAAGAACACATTGTTCTATAAAATGTGTCTTCTTAAATACCACTGTCCCTTTTTTTTTCTCCACCAGCTGCATGTGTTTCAAGGATCACAGGATCTTCTCCTTCCCAGAGGCTAGCGAAGATTAGAAGGCGAAAAAAATGCATTCGTGATTAAATATTCTCTGAGCTCATGCTGTCCTCCCACGCTGACAGAGCACTGACGAATGCATGGAGGCAGACAATGTCAGAGTGCAGGAAAGCACGAAATGACCTGGAGGAGAGGTGGCGGGCTGAAGAGAGTAAGTGGCAGGCTGAAGAGAGGGCTGAAGCTGAAAGGTGGCGGCAGCATGTTGAGAGGAGGCAGGATTCAATGCTGAGGCTGCTGGAGGATCAAACCAATATGCTCCAGCGTATGGTTGAGCTGCAGGAAAGGCAGCAGGAGCACAGACTGCCGCTACAGCCCCTGTGTAACCAACCGCCCTCCTCCCCAAGTTCCATATCCTCCTCACCCAGACGCCCAAGAACGCAGTGGGGCGGCCTCCGGCCACCCAGCCACTCCACCCCAGAGGATTGCCCAAGCAACAGAAGGCTGGCATTCAATAAGTTTTAAAGTTTTAAACTTTTAAAGTGCTGTGTGGCCTTGTCCTTCCCTCCTCCACCACCCCTCCTGGTGCTTCTCTCCTCCACCACCCCTCCTGGGCTACCTTGGTAGTTATCCCCCTATTTGTGTGATGAATGAATAAAGAATGCATGAATGTGAAGCAACAATGACTTTATTGCCTCTGCAAGCGGTGATCGAAGGGAGGATGGGGGGTGGTTAGCTTACAAGGAAGTAGAGTGAACCAAGGGGAGGGGGGGTTCCTCAAGGAGAAACAAACAGAACTTTCACACCGTAGCCTGGCCAGTCATGAAACTGTTTTTCAAAGCTTCTCGGATGCACACCGCGCCCTCCTGTGCTCTTCTAACCGCCCTGGTGTCTGGCTGTGTGAAACCAGCAGCCAGGCGATTTGCCTCAACTTTTGAACCCGCCATAAACGTCTCCCCCTTACTCTCACAGATATTGTGGAGCGCACAGTAAGCAGTAATAACAGTGGGAATATTGGTTTCACTGAGGTCTAACTGAGTCAGTAAACTGCACCAGCGCACTTTTAAATGTCCAAATGCACATTCTACCACCATTCTGCACTTGCTCAGCCTGTAGTTGAATAGCTCCTGACTACTGTCCAGGCTGCCTGTGTATGGCTTCATGACCCATGGCATTAAGGGGTAGGCTGGGTCCCCAAGGATAACTATAGGCATTTCAACATCCCCAACGGTTATTTTCTGGTCTGGAAAGTAAGTCCCTTGCTGCAGCTTTTGAAACAGACCAGAGTTCCTGAAGATGCGAGCGTCATGTACCTTTCCCGGCCATCCCACGCTGATGTTGGTGAAACATCCCTTGTGATCCACCAGTGCTTGCAGCACTATTGAAAAGTACCCCTTGTGGTTTATGTACTCGCCGGCTTGGTGCTCCAGTGCCAAGATAGGGATATGGGTTCCGTCTATGACCCAACCACAGTTAGGGAATCCCATTGCAGCAAAGCCATCCACTGTGACCTGCACATTTCCCAGGGTCACTACCCTTGATATCAGCAGATCTTTGACTGTGTTGTCTGCTTGCATCACAGCAGCCCCCACAGTAGATTTGCCCACTCCAAATTGATTCCCGACTGACTGGTAGCTGTCTGGCGTTGCAAGCTTCCACAGGGCTATTGCCACTCACTTCTCAACTGTGAGGGCTGCTCTCATCTTGGCATTCTTGCGCCTCAGGGCAGGGGAAAGCAAGTCACAAAGTTCCATGAAAGTGCCCTTATGCATGAGAAAGTTTCGCAGCCACTGGGAATCGTCCCAGACCTGCAACACTATGCGGTCCCACCAGTGTGTGCTTGTTTCCCGGGCCCAGAATCGGCGTTTCACCGCATGAGCCTGCCCCATTAGCACTATAATGCCCACATTGCCAGGGCCCATGCTTTGAGTGGAGTCTGTGTCCACATCCTCATCACTCTCGTCACCATGCTGACGTCACCTACTCGCCCGGTATCACTTTGCCAGGTTCTGGTGCTGCATATACTGCTAGATAATGCACGTGGTGTTTAATGTGCTCCTAATTTCCAGAGTGATCTGAGCAGGCTCCGTGCTTGCCGTGGTATGGCGTCTGCACAGAAAAAAGGCACGGCACGATTGTCTGCCATTGCCCTGACAGAGGGAGGGGCGACTGACGGTGTGGCTTACAGGGTTGGCTTACAGGGAATTAAAATCAACAAAGGGGGTGGCTTTGCGAGAAACTGAATGGCCCCCTCAAGGATAGAACTCAAAACTGGGTTTAGCAGGCCACTGATTTCACAGAGGGAGGGTGGGCAGGGAGGAGAAAATGAATACAAAACAAATCTGGTCTATTTCTTTTATTTGAGCCACTTCATCTATCTTTATACATCTTGCTGGCAGCAGACTGTGCAGTACGACTGCTAGCCATTGTCATCTCCTGGGTGCTCGGCAGAAGACGGTGCAGTATGACTACTGGCCATCGTCTTCTGCTAGCTGCAGATTAAAAGACAGTGCACTGCCGGTAGGACTGAATCGCCACGAGACGAAACTTAAAAGGGAAATGACCTGGCTGAGTCACTCCCATGTTTGCCTAGGTGCCCGGTTAAAAGAGCACCCAGGACTACGTCGACGATGGCTACCAGTCATACTGCACTGTCTGCAGCCAAAAGGCAATTAACTGCTGCTGTGTAGCAATGCAGTACCACATCTGCCAGCACCCAGGAGACATACGGTGACGGTTAGCTGAGCGGGCTCCATGCTTGCTGTTTTGGCGTCTGCACAGGTAACTCAAGAAAAAAGGCGCAAAACAATGTCTGCCCTTGCTTTCACGGAGGGAGGGAGGGAACGGGGGCCTGACGATATGTACCCAGAACCACCCGCAACAATGTCTTAGCCTCATCAGGCACTGGGATTTTTACCCAGAATTCAAATGGGCAGCGGAGACTGCGGGAACTGTGGGATAGCTACCCACAGTGCAATGCTCCGGAAGTTGACGGTTGCCTCGGTACTGTGGACACACTCCACCGACTACATGCACTTAGAGCATTTGTGTGGGGGGACACACAATCAACTGTACAAAAACGCTTTCTACAAAACCGACTTCTATAAATTTGACCTAATTTCATAGTGTAGACATACCCTGTGAGACCATATTTTACTTCCTGCAGTCTCCTGCTTCATTCGCTACACATCTTCCAACTTCGGCAACAAGTGGATCAGGGGCCCTTCCAACAACCTCCTTCACTACACAGCCCTGATTCAGTCCCTGCGCACTGTCCATCATGTGCACTGAATGAGGGAGAGGTCCTTTGGGAAAAACAGTCTGTGATCGTGTAATTAAAGTTTACATCATGCATGGGCTACCTTAATGCTGGCATTTCCTAACTTTTGGGTGCTTGACTTTGCAACCTTACTAGTCTCATGGCGGTGGGGAGGGGTGGTGTTGTTGTTTTTAAATTAGGAAAGTACAAACTGAACAGACATTCACATGAAACCATATTGAGTTTGGACTTTTGAAAGTGACAAAAAAAATCAGCTTGAGACAGGTAACTTAGCATGGAAACCTTCAGCCTGAATGTTTAAAGCAGGGGCGGGCAAACTTTTTAGCCTGAGGACCACATCGGGTTTCCGAAATTGTAGGGCCGGTTAGGGGAGGCTGAGCCTCCCTAAACAGCCAGGCATGGCCCACCCCGCACCCCCTATCCGACCCTCCCTGCTTCTCTCCCCCTGACAGCCCCCGCAGGACTCCTGCCCTATCCACCTCCCCCCACCCCTGCTCCCTGTCCCCTGACAGTCCCTCTATCCAACCCCCCCGCTCCCTGCCCTGACCGCACTGCCTGGAGCACCAGTGGCTAGCAGCACTACAGCCGCACCGCCCAGAGCACCAAGACAGGCAGCCATGGCTCTGCAGCCCCGCCACCCAGAGCATTGCGCCGGTGGCACAGTGAGCTGAGGCTGCGGGGAGAGGCCGGGGGCGAGCCTCCCGGGCCAGGAGCCCAGGGGCCGGGCAGGAGGGTCCCATGGGCCAGATGTGGCCCGCAGGCTGTGGTTTGCCCACCTCTGGTTTAAAGTTTGGCAGTTTTACGGAACTGAAAATAGAGTCTCATAGTGGGAAGAGTCAGGCAACATTAACTATAGGTGTCATGACCTATTCCATCTGTAATAAAAGGAAATACTTTTGTAATGTATCATATAGCTGTCCTGTGGCACTTGCTGCCATTGCATATTACTGATGTTAGTGGTTGGGTTCAGATTATCGATTAACAGGACATTAGATAACCCACCTCAATCAGTTTAATAAACATATATAAATCAGCACAAACATACGTTCCCAATCTGGGGAACAGGTTTTCAGCAGTTACATCTTCACTCTGTTCCAAAGTATGAGATCACTTCTGCTCATTTATATTCCCCTTGTTTACAACAGGTGGGAAATTCCACTGTATTATTACAGACCTTACTCCCATTTTCTTATCTAGTTTCATACTTACTGTTCACATTACATAGACAACTGTATCAACCATCCCTAGCATATTGCACCAGCCACACCTAACACACACTGTTTATATTTGGCAAGCCTCAGCAGAATGTACATCTTCTTTGACAGATTCTACACATTCAAAGAACAGAAGTTATGCAAAGTTTAGCTACTAGTACATTTCCACTATAAAGCTTAGCATGAGTAAAAGGCATTCTGGAAGTAACGTTCATGGTTCATAGAATCATAGCATCATAGAATATCAGGATTGGAAGGGACCTCAGGAGGTCATCTAGTCCAACCCCCTGCTCAAAGCAGGACCAATGCCCAACTAAATCATCCCAGGCAAGGGTTTGTCAAGCCTGACCTTAAAGACTTCTAAGGAAGGAGATTCCACCACCTCCCTAGATAACGCATTCCAGAGCTTCACCACCTTCCTAGTGAAAAAGTTTTTCCTCAAATCCAACCTAAACCTTCCCCACTGCAACTTGAGACCATTACTCCTTGTTCTGTCATTTGCTACCACTGAGAACAGTCTAGAGCCATCCTCTTTGGAACCACCTTTCAGGTAGTTGAAAGCAGCTATCAAATCCCCCCTCATTCTTCTCTTCCGCAGACTAAACAATCCCAGTTCCCTCAGCCTCTCCTCATAAGTCATGTGTTCCAGTCCCCTAATCATTTTTGTTGCCTTCCGCTGGACTCATTCCAATTTTTCCACATCCTTCTTATAGTGTGGGGACCAAAACTGGACACAGTACTCGAGATCAGACCTCACCAAAGTCGAATAGAGGGGAACGATCACGTCCCTCGATCTGCTGGCAATGCCCCTACTTATACAGCCCAAAATGCCATTGGCCTTCTTGGCAACAAGGGCACACTGTTGATTCATATCCAGCTTCTCGTCCACTGTTACCCCTAGGTCCTTTTTGGCAGAACTGCTGCCTAGCCATTCAATCCCTAGTCTGTAGCGGTGCATGGGATTCTTCCATCCTAAATGCAGGATTCTGCACTTGTCCTTGTTGAACCTCATCAGATTTCTTTTGGCCCAATCCTCCAATTTGTCTTGGTCCCTCTGTATCCTATCCCTACCCTCCAGCGTATCTACCTCTCCTCCCAGTTTAGTGTCATCTGCAAACTTGCTGAGGGTGCAATCCACACCATCCTCCAGATCATTAAGGAAGATATCGAAAAAAACCGACCCGAGGACCAACCCTTGGGGCACTCCACTTGATACCGGCTTCCAACTAGACATGGAGCCATTGATCACTACCCATTGAGCCTGACAATCTAGCCAGCTTTCTATCCACCTTATCATCCATTCATCCAGCCCATACTTCTTTAACTTGCTGGCAAGAATACTGTGGGAGACCGTGTCAAAAGCTTTGCTAAAGTCAAGGAACAACACGTCCACTGCTTTCCCCTCATCCACAGAGCCAGTTATCTCGTCATAGAAGGCAATTAGATTAGTCAGGTATGACTTGCCCTTGGTGAATCCATGCTGACTGTTCCTGATCACTTTCCTCTCCTTGAAGTGCTTCAGAATTGATTCCTTGAGGACCTGCTCCATGATTTTTCCAAGGACTGAGGTGAGGCTGACTGGCCTGTAGTTCCCAATATCCTCCTTCTTCCCTTTTTTAAAGATGGGCACTATATTAGCTTTTTTCCAGTTGCCTGGGACCTCCCCCGAGCACCACGAGTTTTCAAAGATAATGGCCAATGGCTCTGCAATCACATCCGCCAACTCCTTTAGCACTCTCGGATGCAGCACATCCGGCCCCATGGACTTGTGCTCATCCAGCTTTTCTAAATAGTCCCGAACCACCTCTTTCTCCACAGAGGGCTGGTCACCTCCTCCCCATGCTGTGCTGCCCACTGCAGCTGTCTGGGAGCTGACCTTGTTCGTGAAGACAGAGGCAAAAAAAGCATTGAGTACATTAGCTTTTTCCACATCCTCTGTCACTAGGTTGCCTCCCTCATTCAGTAAGGGACCCACACTTTCCTTGGCTTTCTTCTTGTTGCCAACATACCTGAAGAAACCCTTCTTGTTACTCTTAACATCTCTTGCTAGCTGCAGCTCCAGGTGCGATTTGGCCTTCCTGATTTCACTCCTGCATCCCCAAGCAATATTTTTATATTCTTCCCTGGTCATTTGTCCAACCTTCCACTTCTTGTAAGCTTCTTTTTTGTGTTTAAGATCAGCAAGGATTTCACTGTTAAGCCAAGCTGGTCGCCTGCCATATTTACTATTCTTTCTACACATCGGGATGGTTTATCCCTGTAACCTCAACAAGGATTCTTTAAAATACAGCCAGCTCTCCTGGACTCCTTTCCCCCTCATGTTATTCTCCCAGGGGATCCTGCCCATCAGTTCCCTGAGGCTGTCAAAGTCTGCTTTTCTGAAGTCCAGGGTCCGTATTCTGCTGCTCTCCTTTCTACCCTGTGTCAGGATCCTGAACTCGACCATCTCATGGTCACTGCCTCCCAGGTTCCCATCCACTTTTGCTTCCCCAACTAATTCTTTCCGGTTTGTGAGCAGCAGGTCAAGAAGAGCTCTGCCCCGAGTTGGTTCCTCCAGCACTTCCACCAGGAAATTGTCCCCTACGCTTTCAAAAACTTCCTGGATTGTCTGTGCACCGCTGTATTGCTCTCCCAGCAGATATCAGGGTGATTGAAGTCTCCCATGAGAACCAGGGCCTGCGATCTAGTAACTTCCGTGAGTTGCCGGAAGAAAGCCTCATCCACCTCATCCCCCTGGTCCGGTGGTCTATAGCAGACTCCCACCACGACATCACCCTTGTTGCTCACACTTCTAAACTTAATCCAGAGACTTTCAGGTTTTTCTGCAGTTTCATACCAGAGCTCTGAGCAGTCATACTGCTCTCTTACATACAATGCAACTCCCCCACCTTTTCTGCCCTGCCTGTCCTCCCTGAACAGTTTATATCCATCCATGACAGTACAGTTATCCCACCAAGTCTCTGTTATTCCAATCACATCATAATTCCTTGACCGTGCCAGGACTTCCAGTTCTCCCTGCTTGTTTCCCAGGCTTCTTGCATTTGTGTATAGGCACTTGAGATAACTTGCTGTTTGTCCTGCTTTCTTAGTACGAGGCAGGAGCCCTCCCCTTTCGCGCTCTCCTGCTCATGCTTCCTCCCAGTATCCCACGTCCCCACTTACCTCAGGGTTTTGGTTTCCTTCCCCCGGTGAACCTAGTTTAAAGCCCTCCCCACTAGGTTAGCCAGCCTGCTTGCGAAGATGCTCTTCCCTCTCTTCGTTAGGTGGAGCCCGTCTCTGCCTAGCACTCCTCCTTGGAACACCATCCCATGGTCAAAGAATCCGAAGCCTTCTCTCCGACACCACCTGCGTAACCATTCATTGACTTCCACGATTTGACGGTCTCTACCCAGGCCTTTTCCTTCCACGGGGAGGATGGACGAGAACACCACTTGTGCCTCATACTCCTTTATCCTTCTTCCCAGAGCCACATAGTCTGCAGTGATCCACTCAAGGTCATTCTTGGTAGTATCATGGTGCCCATGTGGAGAAGCAGAAAGGGGTAGCGATTATACAACTTAGCATAATAAATACATATAAGCTACCACTGAGATCTAAGTGCTCTAACTCAGTGGTTCTCAACCAGGGGTCTGGGCCCCCTCGGGGGCCACGAGCAGTTTTCAGGGGCTCTGCCAAAATAAACCAGAGAGCAGGGCCAGTGTTAGACTTGCTGGGGCCCAGGCACAATGCTGAAGCCCGAGCCCCACTGCCCAGAGTTGAAGCCAAAGCCTGAGCAACTTAGCTTTGCAGGGCCACCTGTGGCATCAGGCTCTGAGTCATTGCCCTGCTTGCCATCCTCTAATTCTGGCCCTGGCTTTTAATTGACCTGATATGCAGAAATCAGCTGTTGTGGCACAGGTGGGCCATGGAATTTTTATAGCCTCCTGGGGCAGGAGAGAGGGCTCAGGAAGAAAAAGGTTGAGAACCTCTGGTCTAATTTACAGAGGCCTCTCCAGGACTTTCTATGGGCCACAGAGCAGCCCAGAATCCCCTGTATTTCTCAATACTGTGTTACTCTCTCTCCTTGTCCCTACAAACCCCATCCAGCCTTTTAGATAGGAGGCTATAGTGGGACCTGTACATCAACCATGAACAACTCCCACACTGCAGGGATTTCCCCTCAGCCACTTGCGGTTCTTTTACAGCAGGGGGCAGAATCAGCACTTAGGAATTTTGAGCTTGCTTGAACTGAGAATATGAAACATTTAAAATCGGGAGAGGATTTTTATATTTCAGACAAAACTACTAATGAAATAAATATGTTTTTTGTGGTCGTCTGTGTAATACTGGTTTTCCCCAATGTTTCCATCCTCCTCCCAAATAACTTAATAATGCCATTTTGTATTTGCTTTACTTCTTCATTTTATGCTACTTAAATGGAGGAGGAAGGATGGTCCAGTGGTCAGGGCACTCGCTAGTACTTGAGAGATCTGAGTGTAAGTCCCTACTGCTTTGCCACAGACTGCATTTGTGACCTCGGGCAAGTCACTTAGTCTATCTGTCCCTCATCTGAAAGTGGGGGTAAACACATTAAAGGTGAGGTGCTCAGATAATGCAGTAATGGATAGCAGATAAGTAGAATGCAGTGCCCTACATAACATTTGCAATGTAAGGGCTCGAACCTGCCCTTCCCCTTGCTCATATTAGTGATTCAGAGTAGCAGCATTACCTTCAGTGGAAACACACAAGCAAGCACTGTACTGCTGAGGAAGGCCTTACAGGGTTGGACTCACATGTTTATACAAACATTTGAGATGATAGCTTGTCTGCCCACAACATGCAAAGTATAATGTACATTTCAATAGTGTTCTCATTAAAAGTGTACTACAAATAGTATTTTTACACTGGCTACCAAATTCAGTTGGTTTGGAAGTAAGTTCAAGATACATATTACTAAGAGAAACAGGAAACTAGAACCACCAGGTCAAACAAGGAAATCTGACAAGACACTAGGAGTCCTTCCACCCAAAGCCTGACAGAGTGCTGTCAGGACTGAAGTGCACTTGCATCCTATTTAATATGAAAATTAAGAGACTTTTAGGAGGAAGGAAAAACAGGAAACTCATTGATGTCATTCCCCATGTCTGAGCTTGGAGCTGTATCATGTTTTTTCCCCCTCCAAATACAAACAGAAACATGCTGTTTGAATTATTGTGTGGCACCAACACTAAATTGCTGTTAGCGGGATTCAGTTTAGTAAGCCACTGCTGATTGACAAAATATATTGGGGTTTGCTACCCAAGGAATATAAGGATAAATGATATTCCAGCTGAATGCCGGCTGAAGCAATGTAAAGATATCATAAACTGTGAGAGGGAAGGTTGAGTATTGGCATGGAACTGTGGGAGGATGAGAGAGGTGCACTGTGTGTGACGTTCCACCCCATTTATACAGGGTAAAATGGTCTGACCCATGCAGAAAAGT
This sequence comes from Chelonia mydas, assembly GCF_015237465.2. Classification (NCBI taxonomy): domain Eukaryota; kingdom Metazoa; phylum Chordata; order Testudines; family Cheloniidae; genus Chelonia; species Chelonia mydas. The sequence goes on along the minus strand of NC_057852.1, from coordinate 4,474,671 downwards.
CTTCAAGGCAGGCCTACATATTGCTGCAACAATGGCATTCATATGCACTTACTCTCTCATTAGCAATGGCTCTTTGACACAGATTGCTCCTGCTAGAAGCCACAATAACCTGCATGAGAGAAGGATGCTGTTCTCATTGGCATCACAGGGATTCATACTGTCAGATACCAAGACTTGGAGGGGCAAGCCAAGTGGTCAGAGCAATGGTAGTCTGGACATGTGGTTGGTGTGGTGGCAGCTGGGCCAGGAACTGGTCAAAAGGTCAGAGCCACAGTCAGGAGTCAGAGTAGCAGCTGTGTTAGTCTGTATTCACAAAAAGAAGAGGAGTACTTGTGGCACCTTAGAGACTAACAAATTTATTTGAGCATAAGCTTTTGTGAGCTACGCCTGTAGCTCACAAAAGCTTACGCTCAAATAAATTTGTTAGTCTCTAAGGTGCCACAAATACTCCTCTTCTTTTAGTCAGGAGTCAAGAGAGGTTCAGAACAAAGAAAGGGTAGGGCTGAGAGCCAGGCTGCAGCAAGAACAAGGCTGAAGCATGGCTGAGACCTGGGGAGTCTGTCACTACTATCTGGCAGGGGAGAGTTCCAAACCATGAAATGGCTCTGAGCAGACTGACCTGCTGTTTCCCCACTGAGGCTTATATACCTGCCCTGAGAGTCACCAGCTCCTGACCTGTGGATTGGCCTAACACAGGAATGACTCATCACTGAATGTGACGTAATCAGGCTCAAATTCAGAGAACACTCATTACCTGACATCACCCCTTCCGCCCCAAGGATGGTTCCCAAACATTCTGGGACCCAGCTTGTCGGGATGCCATTGATGGAATTCCAAAAGGTGGTCAGGTGCATGTATGCCCATTACTTCTTTCTGCAGTGGATAAGAACAATTTAGCATCTTTCTTTTTCTAACAACTTTTTATTTACTTAGAGACTATTATCATGTCCCCACTTAGTCTTCTCTTCTCCAGACTAAACAAACTCAGTTTTTTTTCAGTCTTTCCTCATGTTTTCTAGATCTTTAATCATTTTTGTTGCTCTCCTCTGGACTTTCTCCAATTTGTCCACATCTTTCCCAAAGAATTACTTTCTCATGTCTTACAATACTCCTGCTAATACATCACAGAATGAAGTTCATTTTTTTTGCAAGAGTATTACATTGTTGACTCATATTTAGTTTGTGATCCACTATAGCCCCCCGAGCCTTTTCTGCAGTATTTCATGCTAGGCAGTCATTTCCCATTTTGTATTTGTGCTATTGATTATTCCTTCTCAGTGTAGTACTTTGCATTTGTCCTTGTTGAATTTCATCAAATTGAGTTGAATATTTATTTCAGACCATTTCTCTAGTTTGTCAATATCATTTTGAATTGTAATCCTGTCCTCCAAAGCACTTGCAATCCCTCCCAGATTGGTATGATCTGCAAACTTTATCTGTGTACTCTCTATTCCATTATCCAAATCATTCATGAAGATAATGAATTGAACTGGACCCAGGACAGATCTCTGTGGGACATGTGAGACAGTATCAAAAGCCTTACTAAAGTTGAGATATCTACTGCTTTCCCCCCTATTCACAAGGCTTGTTACCTGTCAAAGAAGGATACTAGGCTGGTTTGACATGATTTGTTCTTGACAAATCCATGTTGACTATTATTTATCACCTTTTTATAGTCTAGGTGTTTGCAAATTGATTGTTTGATTATTTGCTCCATTATCTTTCCAGGTACCAAAGTTAGGGTGACTGATCTATAATTCCTTAGGTTGTCCTTATTCCTCTTTTTATAGATAGGTACTACATTTTCCCTGTTTCTGTTCTCTGGGATCCCTCCCATCCTCCACGCGTTGTCAAAAATAATTGCTAAGTGGCTAAAAGATCGCTTCAGCCAGTTCCTTAAGTATTCTAGAGTATATTTCATCATGCCCTGCCAACTTAAAGATGTTTAACTTGTCTAAGTAATTCTTAACTTGTTCTTTCCCGATTTCAGTCACAGAGTCTTCCCCATTTACACTGATGTTCACGAAGTTAATTGCCTGATCGCGCCTAACCTTTTTGGTGAAAGGTAAAATAAAAGAGGCATAATAACAATTTCGGCCATTTCTGCTACTCTTTCCATCCTTGTTGAATAATGAGCTTATCTTGTCCTTCCTTTTGTTTCTAATGTATTTGTAAAATGTTTTCTTGTTACCCTTTAGGTGCCTAGCTAGTTTCATCTCATTTTGTGCCTGGGCCTTTCTAATTTTGCCCCATACATGCTTGTGTTATTTTTTTAATATTCATCTTTTGTAATTTGACCTAGCTTCCACTTTTTGTATCCACTTTTTTTTTTAAATTTCAGGTAGTTGAAGATCTCCTGGTTAAGCCAGGGTTGTGTCTTACTATAGTTCCGATCTTTCCCTGCGCATTTGGGTAGTTTGCTCTTGTGCCCTTAATAACATTTCTTTAAAAACTGCTAACGCTCCTGAATTTTTTTTTCCCCTTAGACTTACTTTACACAGAATCTTACCTACCAATTCTCTGAGTTTCCTAAAGTCTGCCTCCTTGAAGTCCAATGTCTTTATTTTGCTGTTTTCCCTCCTACCACTCTTTAGAACAGGGGTAGGCAAACTTTTTGGGCCGAGGGCCACATCTGGGTGGGGAAATTGTATGCAGGGCCGAGGCAGGGGGTTGGGGTGCGGGAGGGAGTGTCAGGTGTGGGAGGGGGTGCGATGTGCAGGAGCGGGCTCAGGACAAGGGATTGGGGCAGAGTAAGGGTGTGGGGTGTATGAGGAGGCTCAGGGAAGGGGGTTGGGGTGCAGGAGGGGTACGGAGTGCAGGAGGGGGCTCAGGGTAGGGGTGCAAGAGGGGTGTGGACTGTGGGAGGGAGCTCAGGGCAGAGGGTTGGGGTGCAGGAGGGGTGCAATGGGGGATCACAGCAAGGAGTTGGGGTGCAGGAGGGATTTGGGGTGCAGGAGGGGGCTCAGGGCAGAGGGTGCAGGAGGGGTGCAAGGTGCAGGCAGGGTGCTTAGGGCAGGTAGTTGGGGGGAGGGGTGCAGGAGAAATTTGGGCTCCGGCCCGGTGCCGCTTACCTAAAGCGGCTCCGGGGTGGCAGCGGCACACCCCAGGGCCAGGGCAGGCTCCCTGCATGCCTGCCCTGGCCCCACACCATGCCGCTCCGGGAAGTGGCCAGAAATACATCCCTGCGGGGAGGGGAGGTGCACAGGGCTCCGCACGCTGCCCTTGCCATGCCTCCAGGTACCTCCCCCGAAGCTCCCATTGGCCGCAGTTCCCCGTTCCGGGCCAATGGGAGCTGTTGGGGGTGGTGCCTGGAGGCATGGCAAGGCACAGAGCCCTCTACCCCCCTCCCCCATCCCAGGGCCCCAGGGACATGGTGCCAGCAGCTTCTGAGAGTGGCCCGGCACCTGTGGTACCATGGGGGGCAATCCCGCAGGCTGGATCCAAAGTCCTGAGGGGCCGGATCTGGCCCACAGGCCGTACTTTGCCCATCCCTGCTTTAGAATCATGAGCTCCATCATTTCATGATCACTTTCACCTAAGGTGAACTGATTTTCAAAGAAAGTTGAAATCTGAGATTTAGGCACACCACCTTTGAGGATCTGAGCCTTACTGTCTGTCTTTCTTAGTGTTCTTTGTTGTTTTGTTGTTTGCTTGATTTTTCTCATACTCTCTTTGCCCATTTCTCTCTCTCCCCACTTCCACCTCTATCTTCTCCTTCCTTCCTACACCCATCTCTGTTCTTTCTCCATTTCATTTTCCCACTTCCTTTTCCCAGCCTAACCCTCTCCCTATACTACCAGCAGGAGAGATCTCATACCAAAGGTCCCACTCCTTAAGCATTTATCCATAGACAGCCTCTGCTTCCTGCTCTGCATCTGCATTTCTCCAAGTGGGACCAGGGGTCAGAGGCAGAGGAGAAAAAACACTGCACAAGGATCCTTGCTGTGAAACTCCCACACTGTCAACAGCAGTATGCATGAGAAGATCCACCATTCCCAGTCAGATTGTTGAGTCTGGGAAACTTACCACATCCCAGGTCCTTGTGAGCAAAGACCAGCTATCAGCACTAAGAATGTGCTCAACACTGTTGTCAAGGTTCCTCCCCCACTCTGAACTCTAGGGTACAGATGTGGGAACCTGCATGAAAACCTCCTAAGCTTACTTTCACCAGCTTAGGTTAAAAATTCCCCAAGGTACAAATTAATTTTACCCTTTGCCCTTGGAATTTCCACTGCCACCACCAAACTTTAACTGGGTTTACTGGGAAACTTAGTTTGGACACGTCTTTCCCCCCCAAAATCCTCCCAACCCTTACACCCCACTTCCTGGGGAAGGTTTGGTAAAAATCCTCACCAATTTGCATAGGTGACCACAGACCCAAACCCTTGGGTCTGAGAACAACAAAAAAGCATTCAGTTTTCTTACAAGAAGACTTTTAATAAAAGTAAAGGAATCACCTCTGTAAAATCAGGATGGTAGATACCTTACAGGGTAATTAGATTCAAAACATAGAGAATCCCTCTAGGCAAAACCTGAAGTTACAAAAAAGACACACAGACAGGGATAGTCATTCTATTCAGCACAGTTCTTTTCTCAGCCATTTAAAGAAATCATAATCTAACACATACCTAGCTAGATTACTTACTAAAAGTTCTAAGACTCCATTCCTGTTTTGTCCCTGGCAAAAGCAGCACACAGACAGACCCAGACCCTTTGTTTCTCTCCCTCCTCCCAGCTTTTGAAAGTATCTTGTCTCCTCATTGGTCATTTTGGTCAGGTGCCAGCGAGGTTACCTTTAGCTTCTTAACCCTTTACAGGTGAGAGGATTTTTCCTCTGGCCAGGAGGGATTTTAAAGGGGTTTACCCTTCCCTTTATATTTATGACAACTGTAAAACCATAGAAAATTATATGGGCTCAGATTCCCAAAGGTACGTAAGTGCCTAACTCCCATTGAAATCAATCAGAGTTCGGTGCATAAATACCTTTCAGGTTCTGGGCTATGGTCCCTGCTCCAAGGAGTCAATCTAGCTAGACACAATCCAATCCAGAGATATTATACATATAATACATACACATGGGAACACACAAAATACACAGGCTGATGAACAAACCTGATGAATTACTTTTAAATGTATATTCAGTGTTTGGTGCGTAATACTGAAAGGCTGTACAGAAAAGAAAATCTATTTTAAGGAAGGTTAGGAAAGTACAGAGGGAAGTTGGTCGGTGAACAAGGCACACCACCTATATTTTATGTTTGCTCAACACATGAACTTTAGCATACAGACTTTCAGGCCCAAACATTTCCATTTTCAAGTGAGAGAGCATAATTTTTTGTAACTGGACATGTTTTTATGATTTGCATTGACACAGTGCCCAGATATTCATTGCAGGACAGATTATATGAGTAAAATCATATGAAAGCCACGGACAGAGGATGCTCTCTCAGTATGTAGTGATGGCAGGTGAGTAAATTAAGATGTTTTTCATATCCTATTTTAAATCTCCTATGAAAATGTGTTGTTGCAACTTCTGTGACCATCATAAATCCCCCAGACACAATTCAGCACAACTGAAGTACACAACACAACTGCTTAGCCATGTTAGGTATTGCAGAGATGGGACATATATAGACAGCAGTGACTATTAACTAGTGCTAATGATGCCTTTCATGTCTATTTTCAGAGTAGCAGGCCTGTTAGTCTGTATTCGCAAAAAGAAAAGGAGTACTTGTGGCACCTTAGAGATTTGTTAGTCTCTAAAGTGCCATAAGTACTCCTTTTCTTTTCATGTCTATGCATGTGGTGCTTGATTCCACACCCACTAAAATCAATGGCACAGCTCCTACTGGCTGCAGAATGGGACTCAGGGGCCAAGAAAAACAAAACAACATGAAAACAATCAAAAAGAAACAATAAGGTTAAGTAAGGAAAGCTTAGAACCTGGTTACCAGGGAAATTTCCTGAAATGGTTAGTGCTACCAGACTGGAATAGTCTCTTAAGGGAAGTGGTAGAAGCCACATTACTTGAGACATTTAAAACTAGACTAGAGGATGTACTGGAAAATATAGTGTAGATAACAATCTTGTGCTGGCCCCAGGAACAGGATTTTTCCATTTCTGTGCTTCCATGAGACTCTGAACACTTATTTGGACTCTGTGCTTCTTTATCAGCATATGAATGTGGTAATTTTCAAAAAGTTCAGTAACATTGTTTATTACAAGCCCTTGTTTCCTCTCTACCCACCTCCAAACACATGGAACGTGGAAGACAGCAAAGACACCATTTTGCAGTGAATCTTTTCTCTTTTACAGTTACCATATTTTAAAACTTGCCACTAATTTTAAAAGGCAAGGTGAAATAAGGAGGGACACTCTAGATCCAATTTTTAGATGTTCTTTCAATGCTTCTTCAGCGGTTAACAGCACTTGGGAAAGCACCCACTGGCTTCTGTTGTGAAGGGAATGAAGTTTAATGAAGAGAGGGTGACCACCCCGGAGTTATGCGCAGCTGCTGTGTTGTTCCCACGCTGAGGCAGCGAGTGATGCTCTCACACTGATCTTTCCCTGGGAGCGGGGCAGGCTACCTCATTCAGCTGAGCAGGGTTGTGATGAATGTAAATGCCTTCCTTATCCGCTATAGGCACTGGCAGTGTTGTAGCCCTGCGGGTCCCAGGACATTAGACTGACAAGGTGAGGGAGTTAATTATCTTTTACTGGACCAGTCTCTGCTGGTGAGAGAGACAAGCCTTGGCGTTACACAGAGGCCGAGCTCCGCAGGAGAGGAGCTCTGTGCAGCTCCAGCGCGGGTCCGGCTCACCAGCAGAAGTTGGTCGGAGAAAAGCCATCACCTCCCGCGCCTGGGGTCTCCCACACCAGCTGAGACGCCAGAGCGGCGTGTGGGGACGCGGCTGGGGGGAAGCCCTACCTGGGGCTCGGCTCACCGCAGGGACCGCGCTGCCTGCCTGCCTCCCACGACATGAACTAGCATTTCCCCAGGGGGGCTGTGCCCGCGGCGCACTGCGGGGGTGGGGGCAGGGCCTGCGGTCCCCCGTGGGGCTAGGGGAGGGAGGAGCGGTCCATGTGCGGGTGCGGGGGGGTCGGCGGGCGGAGGGAGGGGTTTGTGGTGCGGGCCCAGGCCGGCCCCCGCCGGGCGGCTCCAGTCCCGTCCCGTCCCGCGCCATGCTACGGCTGCTCAGCGCCTGCCTGCTGCTGCTCGGGGCGCGCCCGGCCGCGGGCCAGGAGCCTTCGGGCGCCGCCTGCGGGCCCTGCCTGCCGGCGCTGTGCCCGGCGCTGCCCGCGCGGGGCTGCGCGCTGGGCCGCGCGCGGGACGCCTGCGGCTGCTGCTGGCGCTGCGCGCGCGGCGAGGGCGAGCCGTGCGGGGCGGGCGCGCGCTGCGCCGCGGGGCTGGAGTGCGCCCCCCGCCCGGGCCGCGCCGGGCCGCCCGCCCTGTGCGTCTGCAAGAGCCGCTACCCCGTCTGCGGCAGCGACGGCGTCACCTACCCCAGCGCCTGCCGCCTGCGCGCCGCCGCCCTCAGCGCCCAGCGCCGCGGCCAGCGCGGGCCCAGCCTGCGCCGCAAGGGGGCCTGCGAGCAAGGTGCGGGCTGAGGTACCGGGGCGGGGGGCGCGGGGCGGGGTCATGGCGGGGGCACGGCAGGGGGCGCTGTGCGGGGTCATGGTGGGGGCGGGGGGCGCTGTGTGGGGTCACGGCAGGGGGCGCTGTGTGGGGTCACGGCAGGGGGCGCTGTGCAGGGTCATGGTGGGGGCACGGCAGGGGGCGCTGTGCGGGGTCATGGCAGGGGGCGCTGTGCGGGGTCATGGTGGGGGCGGGGGGCGCTGTGTGGGGTCACGGCAGAGGGTGCTGTGCGGGGTCATGGTGGGGGCACGGCAGGGGGCGCTGTGCGGGGTCATTGCGGGGGCAGGGGGCGCTGTGCGGGGTGTTAGCAGGGGGCGCGGGGCGGGGTCATGGTGGGGTCACGGCAGGGGGCGCTGTGCGGGGTCACGGCAGGGGGCGCTGTGCGGGGTCATGGTGGGGGCGGGGGGCGCTGTGTGGGGTCACGGCAGGGGGCGCTGTGCAGGGTCACGGCAGGGGGCGCTGTGCGGGGTCATGGTGGGGGCGGGGGGCGCTGTGTGGGGTCACGGCAGGGGGCGCTGTGTGGGGTCATTGTGGGGGCAGGGGGCGCTGTGTGGGGTCACGGCAGGGGGCGCTGTGCAGGGTCATGGTGGGGGCACGGCAGGGGGCGCTGTGCGGGGTCATGGCAGGGGGCGCTGTGCGGGGTCATGGTGGGGGCGGGGGGCGCTGTGTGGGGTCACGGCAGAGGGTGCTGTGCGGGGTCATGGTGGGGGCACGGCAGGGGGCGCTGTGCGGGGTCATTGCGGGGGCACGGCAGGGGGCGCTGTGCGGGGTCATTGCGGGGGCAGGGGGCGCTGTGCGGGGTGTTAGCAGGGGGCGCGGGGCGGGGTCATGGTGGGGTCACGGCAGGGGGCGCTGTGCGGGGTCACGGCAGGGGGCGCTGTGCGGGGTCATGGTGGGGGCGGGGGGCGCTGTGTGGGGTCACGGCAGGGGGCGCTGTGCGGGGTCATTGTGGGGGCAGGGGGCGCTGTGTGGGGTCACGGCAGAGGGTGCTGTGCGGGGTCATGGTGGGGGCATGGCAGGGGGCGCTGTGCGGGGTCATTGCGGGGGCAGGGGGCGCTGTGTGGGGGCACGGCAGGGGGCGCTGTGCGGGGTCATTGCGGGGGCAGGGGGCGCTGTGCGGGGTGTTAGCAGGGGGCGCGGGGCGGGGTCATGGTGGGGGCACGGCAGGGGGCGCTGTGCGGGGTCACGGCAGGGGGTGCAGTGCGGGGTCATGGTGGGGGCAGAGGGCACTGTGCGGGGTCATGGCAGGGGGCACTTTGCGGGATCATGGCGGGAGCAGGGGGCGCTCGGAGCTGAGTTGCCTGGGGGCAGGGGCTGCTGTGCGGGGTCATTGTGGGGGCAGGGGGCACTATGCGGGATCACGGCAGGGGGTGCTGTGCGGTGTCATGGTAGGGGCGCTGTGCAGGGTCATGGCAGGGGGCACTTTGCGGGGTCATGGTGGGAGCAGGGGACGCTGTGCGGGGTCACTAGGGGCTGAGTTGCATAGGGTCATGGAACGGGCATGGGACTGATGTTTGGGGCTACGAAGGGCTGAGTTTCTCAGTGGTTCCAGTGAGAGGAAGTTGCCCAGGGCATAAGGGGCTGCCAGGGATTGTGGACCAGCCTGGGGCAGAGAGATGCATATTCTGAGGAGACATATTCTGAACATCTCTAGCAAGCTTACTGAGCTGAAAAGCTCAGCTAGGATCCCATCTTTGGGCACCTGGTGTAGTGGTGAGCCTGGCTTGCACTGCAGGGCAAGTGTTATTGATGCATCAGTGCCAGGCCTTCCCAGGACATTTCCATCTTGGGATGGTTTTCAGTGCATATTCTTCAGGCATTAACTTAGTGCTGGATTTCTGGTTTTGTGTACATTAGTTAGATTAATGGTGGGAGAGATCCCAAAATCTTCTCAGACAAGATCTAAATCTAACACAGATGTATGCTGTGGCAAAATTAGAATACTCAATTCACCCCCATTGTATCTCCACCAGTAGTAGCCTAGACTGAGCTTAGGTGTTGTCTAAACCTGCCCAAACCCACCAGATACCTGCCTTCACCGTTGCTTCTGCTTTTACTACCAATGGCAGCACTGCCCAAGGGACCCTGTTTTTGCCAGTAGACAGACACTACTTGGAGTTGGATTAATGCCCTGTGCCCTCCCCTGGACGTCAGCGAATTTGTCCTATGATGGTGTACAACGGAATCTCTACATTGGAGATCTTGGGTGCACATAGGTGGTGGGCTAGGGGAACAGTAGTGGAGAGGGGAATTATTCATGAAAGTCCTAAACAGAGGAAGATGGGGATTCAAGTGTCCTGTATAACACCAGAGTCCAAGAGATTTCATTTCCCCTACACTCATTCCTGGGTATAAATTTTCATATCTCTTCCCCCACCCACACTTTACCAATCTGTATAGTAGTTATTTTTTTAAAATGAACCAACCATCAGTACAAACAATGGGATGCTGCTCCCCAAAGCAAGCTCAGTTTGGCGGGGTAAAGCAGCTTCTCTCCAGTTTCTTAGCAGGGTTTTGTTTTGTTTTCATTGTTTTTTCAGTAGCCTTCACGATTCCATCTGAGGACTGTTCTCAGTCCACAGATTCAGAGAAGAGTAAGCCATTCATTCTTTTTGTTACTGTACAGTACAGAATCTAATACAGTATCTTGATTGTCTGCTTCCTAACCTTTTGTACTAAAACTATTCTGTAGCACCTGGTATCAGGTGCAAATGGGAGGGACAAAGTTGCAGTTATTTAACTAGCTCATCTCCTTTCTGTTCCTTCTCCCCAACTAACTGTCAATGTAAACTAGATGAATTATTACCCTATTTTACAGCAGGATCTCCAGAAATCCCAAGAAGAATGCAAATAATCAAAATAAGTCAACTAAACGAACGCTACAAGTAGCATTTTTCTGAATTATTACAATGATTTTAAGTGGAAAGCTAATATCAGATCATTCATAGTTTAGTTACAAGCTTAGAAAAGAAAGCTAAAGCAATAAACCCTTTTTCAAGGGAATTTATTGCTTTTAAATGTGATATGTATTTAACTGGGTAATATAGTATCAACTGCAGAACATATCCTAATGTTGCTGATACATGTTTCAGAAGAATTTTTTTAGTTGGTTTGCTTAAGAAACCTGATGTTGATCATATATCAAGGATTTAATTATCCCAATCAAAATCCAAAGATCAGCAGGGAAAATTGAAAAAAAATCATGTTGTAGTATGAATTATGTACTCCGTGGATGTTGTCTAATTTCTCTTGGTAATTTCATGAAAACAAATTGTGTTGAGCACTTCAGTATACACAATTTAAAAAGGGAAAGTCATTCTGGAATCATAGTTACATATAGCAAGAGCCAAAAGGATAGTTGCAAATGTAGTTTGAAACAGTCTTATTCCACGTAACTTAAGAGCCGATTGTAGCATTGAAAACATCAGTTGATATTTCCTAAATTAGCATGCCTTATGGGTCTTATCCAAAGCCCATTGAAGTTGGTGCATGTCAGCACACTTTGGATCTGGTCCTATGTCAGCAATTTGAGGTATATTCTCGAATGCAGAAAGCTTTCGCCATATAACTTGTTAACAAGAAGGTAAAGCATTTTGCATGTTAGGGCCAACATTTTAAAAATATGACCTGTAATTTTGGGTGCTTACATTTTGGGATGTCCAACTTTACTTTTAGAAGGGCTGAGCACCCACTGGTGCACATTTTTTAAAATCATGCCCAAGGTGTGTAAAGCTAGTCTCTCAAAAATTGAAAATCTGGTTCATTGGGACACTAATTAAAAAGCAAAATGGACCTCAGACCACCTTAAGTGGGTTTTTAGAACACTATGAGACACATGGAATCTCCTGAATAGGGAGCAAGAAACATGGGAAAAGGCTTTCCATGTCACAGAAACACACACAGCCTCAGAAATGAAGCCACCGGAGCTTTTCATCAGCTGTTCTCTGTTGGGCTCTGGCTGACACGGAACCACCTAACCTGGCTTTTCATGCCTTGAGTGAATTCTCCCAACCACCTACCACCATCTGCTTCCCTGACCCCAACATTCCTACACCAGGTTTCACAAAAGCTGGGGCTTTCTTACACAGGGGCTTTCCAAATACCCAAGCTATTTAGATGCAGATGCTGTAGAAGGCTGTCAAAACCACAAACATTCTGTCCCAACTTGTTTGAATCAAAGCTTAAACAAGTGGGTTCATTTAACTGAAATTATTGTTTGCTTTGAGAGGCCTCAGGAACAGCTGCAGAAACTAAAGCCCTACGTAATTAATAAGATGGCTTTCCCACTAGCCACTGGAAGCATGTGCCAGTACTCTTAATATCCTCTTTCCCTTTACAGTGTTCCAAATCAGCAGTAATGTAATTATGTGCAGTGCTGAAGTTTTTGTTTGGAGAAAATGCTACCAAAAACATCTCTGCAGTAGTGCCATTGATAGGAATCCTAGCTTCTAAGCTGTCCTCAGGTTCTACAACCACTGGACTGTTTTTTGATAGGGAGGAATGGAGTGGCACACTGTTCAAGACACATCTCAAGGACAGATGTGAAACTCTAATATTTTGCTGGAAGGATGTTTTCATACCCAAAGTGCGTTAGGGTCATCATCCCCCGCCTCCTCCTCCTGCTTCCCACATTTCAAGCCAAGAACATCCTGTGAAACGGAATGTGCTTCTGGAGCTTCTGAAACTAAAAGAGAAGAGTAAAGCATGAGCACCATATGTTTATGCTATGTACTCTATATTACCTCTATAGCACTGTAAGTGGTACTTTACAAACTGTACAAAAAGACTAGATCCCTTTCCTTGAAGAGTTTACAGTCTAACCATATACACAGGGTACAGAACCTTAAGCCATCTCTTACAGGACCTGGCACACTTTCACTGTCCATCAGGCCTTTCAAAAGCACACTGCTAGACATACAGATCTCACTATGCTAGGGATTGCATTTCTCCTTTGGGAGAGGGCGGATGGGCTGCACTGCAGAGTAGGAGTTTGGGTGGCGCTGGCAAGTAATTCCCCAGACCTAGTACCAGCACAAGGGCAGCAGTTTATGCCACCTCTATTGGGGTTGTGGGGGTATGTGGCAGGGCAGGGGTAAACCCCTTTAAGGCCCAGCCAAAATGCTGGCTGCAGCCTGCTCTCTGGCCAAGAGACTAGGGGTAGAGACACAGGTATTCAGCAGGGAGCCCAGCTGCATGCCCTAATGAGGGCTGACTCAGAGGAACATGCTGAGCTAAGTACTGACAGCTGGGCTGAGGCATGAGAGGGCTATAAAAGTCCTAGGCAAACCTCAGTGAGGAGGCTAGCCTGGGAGGAGACAGGAAGGTAGTATCATCTCCTTTACAAAAGAAGGATGCCTCAAAAGCCAGGAAACCCTGGGGAGGGTCTGTGGGGGCACTAGCTGTTGGGGGATCTGGGAACTGCATGAACACTGTAAATACACAAAAAGAAAAGGAGTACTTGTGGCACCTTAGAGACTAATAAATTTATTTGAGCATAAGCTTTTGGGCGCTACAGCTCACTTCATTGGATGCATGCAGTGGAAAATACAGTGGGGAGATTTTATATACACAGAGAACATGAAACAATGGGTGTTACCATACACACTGTAACAAGAGTGATCAGGTAAGGTGAGCTATTACCAGTAGGGGGGAAAACCTTTTGTAGTGATAATCAAGGTGGGCCATTTCCAGCAGCTGACAAGAACAGTAGGGCGGGAAATAAACATGGGGAAATAGTTTTACTTTGTGTAATGACACATCCACTCCCAGTCTTTATTCAAGCCTAAGTTAACTGTATCCAGTTTGCAAATTAATTCCAATTCAGCAGTCTCTCATCGGAGTCTGTTTTTGAAGTTTTTTTCTTGAAGAATTGCTACTTTTAGGTCTGTAATCAAGTGACCAAAAACGACTGGTTTTTGAATGTTATAATTCTTGATGTCTGATGTGTCCATTTATTCTTTTACGTAGAGACTGTCCAGTTTGACCAATGTACATGGCAGAGGGGCATTGCTGGCACATGATGGCATATATCACATTGGTAGATGTGCAGGTGAACGAGCCTCTGATAGTGTGGCTGATGTGATTAGGCCCTATGATGGTGTCCCCTGAATAGATATGTGGACACAGTTGGCAACGGGCTTTGTTACAAGGGTAGGTTCTTGGGTTAGTATTTTTGTTGTGTGGTGTGTGGTTGCTGGTGAGTATTTGCTTCAGGTTGTGGGGCTGTCTGTAAGCAAGGACTGGCCTGTCTCCCAAGATCTGAGAGTGATGGGTTGTGCTTCAGGATAGGTTGTAGATCCTTGATGATGCGTTGGAGAGGTTTTAGTTGGGGGCTGAAGGTGATGGCTAGTGGCGTTCTGTTATTTTCTTTGTTGGGCCTGTCCTGTAGTAGGTGACTTCTGAGTACTCTTCTGGCTCTGTCAATTTGTTTCTTCACTTCAGCAGGGGGGTATTGTAGTTGTAAGAATGCTTGATAGAGATCTTGTAGGTGTTTGCCTCTGTCTGAGGGGTTGGAGCAAATGTGGTTGTATCGTAGAGCTTGACTGTAGACAATGGATCATGTGGTGTGGTCTGGCTGAAAGCTGGAGGCATGTAGGTAAGCATAGCGGTCAGTAGGTTTCTGATATAGGGTGGTGTTTGTGACCATCACTTATTAGCACTGTAGTGTCCAGGAAGTGGATCTCTTGTGTGGACTGGCCAAGGCTGAGGTTGACGGTGGGATGGAAATTGTTGAAATCATGGTGGAATTCCTCAGGGGCTTCTTTTCTATGATGACATCTTCATCATCTGGACCCAATGTAGCGCAAGTAGAGTAGGGGCATTAGAGGACGAGAGCTGAGGAAGTGTTGTTCTAAATCAGCCATAAAAATGTTGGCATACTGTGGGGCCATGCGGGTACCCATAGCAGTACCGCTGATTTGAAGGTATTTGATTCTCCCCAAATGTGAAATAGTTATGGGTGAGGACAAAGTCACAAAGTTCAGCCACCAGGTTTGCTGTGACATTATCGGGGATACTGTTCCTGACGGCTTGTAATCCATCTTTGTGTGGAATGTTGGTGTAGAGGGCTTCTACATCCATAGTGGCCAGGATGGTGTTTTCAGGAAGATCACCGATGGCTTGTAGTTTCCTCAGGAAGTCAGTGGTGTCTCGAAGATAGCTGGGAGTGTTGGTAGTGTAGGGCCTGAGGAGGGAGTCTACATAGCCAGACAATCCTGCTGTCAGGAATTGGAATTAATTTGCAAACTGGATACAATTAACTTAGGCTTGAATAAAGACTGGGAGTAGATGTGTCATTACACAAAGTAAAACTATTTCCTCATGTTTATTTCCCCCCCCCCCAGCCCCCCACTGTTCCTCACTCATTCTTGTCAATTGCTGGAAATGGCCCACCTTGATTATCACTACAAAAGGTCCCCTCTCCCCCGCTGGTAATAGCTCACCTTACGTGATCACTCTTGTTACAGTGTGTATGGTAACACGCATTGTTTCACGTTCTCTGTGTATATAAAATCTCCCCACTATATTTTCCACTGCATGCATCCGATGAAGTGAGCTGTAGCTCACGAAAGCTTATGCTCCAATAAATTTGTTAGTCTCTAAGGTGCCACAAGTACTCCCTTTCTTTTTGCGGATACAGACTACCACGGCTGCTATTCTGAAAACTGTAAATACAGACACTTGGGTGATCCAGCACAAGAAGGCATGGAAGATTCTTTATTATACCAGCCTAAACACAGGGCGCAGGTTCAAGAGGGAGAAAGCCTGCAGGGACCCTGTGACAGGGTACCTCAGGACTACCCTACCTTGCACCCCTGCTACAATGAACAGAACTACTGGGTGCTGTGTGGGGAAGGACAGACCTATTCTCCATGTAATGCCAAGGGGCTCCTATGCTGGGGGAGTTGACATGGAGCCTATGTGGCTGCTTGGTGGGTACAAAGGAGTCATAGGGCAACAGTGAAACTGGCTCTGGCAGTTGTGGAAGAACTTGCTGTTAACTTGGTTTAAGTGAATGGATTTGGAAGATGATGTTGAGATTACAGTTTTATCAGGCAGTTGCAGCAGGTGATTGTGCTCGGTTGTAAACTGTTTATATTCTCCTGCACTCACTCAGGATCTTAAACAAGAAATTCTAAGGCACCCAGAACTTTAAATGTGGTGGGTCTGTGAGGTTTGGATAGTCAGCCAGGGATTTCGAGAAAACGTTCCAGCTAAGCAACTTATATGGCCCCTATTGCCATATCCAAGTGTCTTATGAACATTAATGTACCGATCTTCACAATACCCCTGTTGTATTATTATCCCCATTTTACATATGGGGAAATGGAGGCATGGAGAGATTAAGGCCCAGATCCCCAATGGTATTTAGGTGCCTAACTATCACTGGGGCTCTGGGTGTAAATGACTTGTCCAAGAACACACAGGAAGCCTGTGGTAGAGCAGGGAATTGAACCTGGATCTCTCAAGTCAGTGCCCTAACTGCTGAGCCATGCTTTGTTTCCATTACACTTGGAGTATGCAGGATTTCACCCATCAGAGCTTGTTATTAGCTACGATCACCATGTTCTGTGAGGTCATATGGGAGCCCTATGGACCTCCAGTACTCTGCAGCCACATGAACTGTTTACTGTGCTTGGAGAAGGAGGAAAGGGGAGATTCATCTCTGGTCAGCATCAATTGAACATTTCTCATAAGGCTTTCCACAGCATCGTTCCTCCCCAGGATAGTGCCCAGTTTCTGGACTGTCAGTATGGGTATTGGGCACTTGAGAAAGATGCTGAGGGACTCCTCTGAACATGCTTGGGAAAGGGAGAAATTCACCCTGCTGCCAGGGGTCAGCATAGACTTGTACACCAATCATGTCCCACTTAATACCTCAAAAGAGGGCTGAATTGATGCCTAGGCCTTGTGTGGGGCTTCTGCACTGGGGTGAATGTCACCCAAAGTCCCTATAGCCTCCTGACATGGTTGACCACACATCAGTCACCCAGGGAGGAACTGAAGAAGGACCACAGCCTACAGGTAGTGGGGGAGCTGTTCATGCCAGCTATTGGCCTCTGATGTTGCTGAGGAGGTAAAGGCCAATAGCTGGCACAGACAGTGGAGCTGGCCAGTCTGCTGCAGGAGATAAAAGGACAAAGATGACCCTTAAGGAAGTGGCCCAAATTGGTACACATCCATGGCTGCTGTTATTAAATGGCTAGTTGTGCATGATCAGGCCAGTCAGCCTCACCTCAGTCCCTGGAAAAATCATGGAGCAGGTCCTCAAAGAATCAATCCTGAAGCACTTACATGAGAGGAAAGTGATCAGGAACAGTCAGCATGGATTCACCAAGGGAAGGTCATGCCTGACTAATCTAATCGCCTTTTATGATGAGATTACTGGTTCTGTGGATGAAGGGAAAGCAGTGGATGTATTGTTTCTTGACTTTAGCAAAGCTTTTGACACGGTCTCCCACAGTATTCTTGTCAGCAAGTTAAGGAAGTATGGGCTGGATGAATGCACTATAAGGTGGGTAGAAAGCTGGCTAGATTGTCGGGCTCAACGGGTAGTGATCAATGGCTCCATGTCTAGTTGGCAGCCGGTGTCAAGTGGAGTGCCCCAGGGGTCGGTCCTGGGGCCGGTTTTGTTCAATATCTTCATAAATGATCTGGAGGATGGTGTGGATTGCACTCTCAGCAAATTTGCGGATGATACTAAACTGGGAGGAGTGGTAGATACGCTGGAGGGGAGGGATAGGATACAGAAGGACCTAGACAAATTGGAGGATTGGGCCAAAAGAAATCTGATGAGGTTCAATAAGGATAAGTGCAGGGTCCTGCACTTAGGATGGAAGAATCCAATGCACCGCTACAGACTAGGGACCGAATGGCTAGGCAGCAGTTCTGCGGAAAAGGACCTAGGGGTGACAGTGGACGAGAAGCTGGATATGAGTCAGCAGTGTGCCCTTGTTGCCAAGAAGGCCAATGGCATTTTGGGATGTATAAGTAGGGGCATAGCGAGCAGATCGAGGGACGTGATCGTTCCCCTCTATTCGACACTGGTGAGGCCTCATCTGGAGTACTGTGTCCAGTTTTGGGCCCCACACTACAAGAAGGATGTGGATAAATTGGAGAGAGTCCAGCGAAGGGCAACAAAAATGATTAGGGGTCTAGAGCACATGACTTATGAGGAGAGGCTAAGGGAGCTGGGATTGTTTAGTCTGCAGAAGAGAAGAATGAGGGGGGATTTGATAGCTGCTTTCAACTACCTGAAAGGGGGTTCCAAAGAGGATGGCTCTAGACTGTTCTCAATGGTAGCAGATGACAGAACGAGGAGTAATGGTCTCAAGTTGCAATGGGGGAGGTTTAGATTGGATATTAGGAAAAACTTTTTCACTAAGAGGGTGGTGAAACACTGGAATGCGTTACCTAGGGAGGTGGTAGAATCTCCTTCCTTAGAGGTTTTTAAGGTCAGGCTTGACAAAGCCCTGGCTGGGATGATTTAACTGGGACTTGGTCCTGCTTCGAGCAGGGGGTTGGACTAGATGACCTTCTGGGGTCCCTTCCAACCCTGATATTCTATGATTCTATGATTCTATGATCTTTTAGCTTAAAAACTATGTCTGAGGATGGATCACTGAGCCTTACCTGTGCCTCTGCAGGAGCCTTTACATGGTTTTCATTTACATTGCAATAATGGGGACAGAACGAATGGCTGTTATTAGTCGTCATGGATGATGAGAGGAGAGTTTGTTGTCCATTCAACTGTGGTGCTGCGATAGCCATTCCTTGGTGCTTCCTCAGTAGGCTGACCTTTCTGCTGAAAGGATTGCTGGTCTCCCCCTGGAGGCAAGATGTGCATCTCTCCAAGGGTGTTTGTGATGGGCTTAAGCTCATGGCTGCCTGATATAGAGGCTTCTGGGAATGTTTCTCTAGCCCTCAGGTGCATTGGTGAGACTGGGGCTGTAGGTGGAATGTTCACAATGTTGCAATCATGACAGTGATTTTGAGATAATAAGAGGAGCAACAGAGAGGTGTGTCCTGTCCTGATAAGCCTGTAGAAATTATTCACATTTCTCTAAAGAAAGGAGACATGTAATCTTCCTGATTTAAAATATATATATTTGATGTTGATTCTTTTTCAAATGGCAGAGAGAAGACCAGATGTAATGGTGATTGGGGGTCACCAAAGGGCAAAATCTTTGCCTTTCCAATATCCCAGTATTCTTGTAAAGCTGGATGGGAGACCCTGTGCAGCTAAGGAACTAGGCCAGACACACTCCTTTTATGGTAAATTATTTGTATGACAACTTCTAAACCCTTCTAAGCACTTGTTGCTGTGTATATTTTCCACAGGAAGGAGTGGTGCAAAAGTTCAGGCATCTTCATTATGGCAGACTGAACACTATTGTGTCTCACTGCTTCTGCTTGTTTGTTCATTTACTGAAACGTTGTAGTCATGCCACATATTTCATAAAGCTGTCAGCATGTGAAAACTTTTTGGAAATCTCAGAGAGTAGCAGTCCAGAAAAACATGTTTACTACAAAAAGAACGAGAAGTACTTGTGGCACCTTAGAGACTAACAAATTTATTTGAACATATGCTTTTGTGGGCTAAAACCCACTTCATTGGATGCATGCAGTGGAAAATACAGTAGGAAAATATATATATACACAGAGAACATGAAAAAATGGGTGTTGCCATACCCACTATAACGAGAGTGATCACTTAAGGTGAGCTATTATCAGCAGGAGCCTTTCTGATAATAGCTCACCTTAACTGATCACTCTCATTATAGTGGGTATGGCAACACCTATTTTTTCATGTTCTCTGTGTATATCTATCTTCCTACTGTATTTTCCACTGCATCCGATGAAGTGGGTTTTAACCCATGAAAGCTTATGTTCAAATAAGTTTGTTAGTCTCTAAGGTGCCACAAGTACTCCTCGTTCTTTTTGCTGATACAGACTAACACGGCTACCACTCTGAAACATGTTTACTGCAGTAGATGTTGATTGATTTTATTTTTAAATGGAATTTGGGATTTATTTTTTCCTATTTTGTTTAAATCTGCATAGCATTTAAAAACTAAACTAGTGGCATTAGAGGAGGAAGTGTAGGCACAAGGGCAAGGGAAGGCAAAGGTGGAGATGTAAGCTGGGAAAAGCTCTGTAGAGCCATAAAGTGAGAAGGAAGAGTTTTAATCTGAGGTAGAGATAGAGGTGAAGGGACTGGAAGAGCAGCAGATGCAGTAGGAGACCCCTGTGTTGCTAAACACTCATTTAGAAAAAATGATACATTCTGAGCGAATGTCCACCTGCGTTGGGTAAAAACTAGGTCTTGCGGGGAGATGTGTGAGAGAAAGCGATGCCACCAGAGCAAGTGCCAGCAGTAGTCACTCAGGTGCCCATCTTCTGTTACCCCTGCCAGTGGGCAGGGCCAATAGAGTTTAAATAAAATACCCGCTGTGCACCATACTTAGCCTCCAGGATGAGGAAGCTCACCCTCATCTACTCTACTTCCACACCACACCCCATTTTTCCTCCGGCACTGGGGGAGGAGGAACTAACCATATGTGCTAATGGTGGCAGGATTCGGGACCCTGCTTGTATTTAACAGGGTTTGTGTTTTGTGCTCCCCAGTGGGCATTTAAAGGGCGTGTATTCCCGTCTGCTTGCCATACTGGTTGATGCAGGGTCAGCCTTTACTTTACTCAAAACAGCACAAGCGTGGTAAGAAGATTAAATTACTTCCCCAAACATGCCCAAGCAAATACTGTTTAAATTTCTTGCATCTTTGCCTTTGAATACTCCTTGTATGTGGAGATGCTGAGTACCCTTTATAACCACAGCAGAAGAAAATTTCACAAATGCACTTCCATTTTTGCTACATGGCTGGATCTTTTTTGTGATAAAGATCAATTTACACAATAGAATCTATCAGAATATTCAGTGCTTGAAGTGCGTGGGCAATGCCACTTGAATACTTAGGCAGGATTTCACAAGAGATTATTTGCAGACCTGGTAAAATAGCTTGGAAACAAAGATCTTATTATTGAGAGGGTTACATAAGATTTAACATGCAAAACAGTTTTTAAGATGCACATATTTTCACTGTGGATTTATTTCTAAGGGAATAAAAGTTCATTAAAATGCTAGTTGACAAAGTTGACAAAATACATGCCCAGTTGAGCTTTCCATATTCATCGGTGTTGTGTGTATTGCAGCTATAACTGAAGCTTTTGCTTACAGTGAGATACTCTCCAACAACTGGGGAGGACTTTGACATTTCTTACTTCTTGGACAACAAAAGGAAAGCATCAACACTTGAGTCTGTATAATTTTCCCTGACCTTGTACTTGGGATTATGTCTCTGTGTTGCTTGTTTTCTAAAATGCTGTAATCTGAGGTTTGTAGTGCAACAATGTCCAGTAGTTGTCTGATGAGTTGTAGTCTTTGTGCTAAAGTACCTACGTTGTGTAGAAAATGTATTTCCAGAGAGACTGAAGTTTCCTGTTTTTAAGTCAAATGAAACTGGAAATGTTTGTGAGGAACAAGAATGTCCCTCAAAGACATGGCAGAATTGAAGTCCACGCACAGCTGTGTGACAGAACCCCACTAGGTATTAATGCTAATGACAGCCCAGTGAGTCATCATTCACAAAGATAATCTAAAATCACTCACTAGCCTAGCCATCCAGGATTCAACACTGCTCTTGCTTCATCAGAATAACGCTTTGTGTGCCATGCTTCAAAGTCACTCGCTGCTTGGCTGAATAGAATAGCATAGCCAGAGCTGTGTTTGCTGTCGCTGCACTCTGAGACATCTTGCAATTGATACTGTGATATCCCTATGCTGTGTCTCTCCTCTTCTCCATGCTTCTGCTGTCTCCCTGCTATTCCAATCTGTGCGTGGTAGCAGCCGTAGACTGAAACTGTGATGGGGCAGAAGTGCAAACATCCAATGAAGGACCAGTTCCGTGGGAGTTTTCTCATTTATTTTAATAGGTGCAGGATCATGCCCTAATTCCTGCTCTCTAATATACAGTAAGAATATACTGTCATACCACTGCATAGTATTAGTCCTCCCCAGCCATGAGCACATTTTGGGGCAAAATAAATGCTCGCCTCCGCCCCATGCTTTGAAATTACATGAACTAGGCAGGCAGCAGTAATTCCTTCTTATCAATGCACTTGGGGTCAGGTAACACTGAGTTAGGCTGGTATAACACGCAGTGAGACAGAGCAGAGTCCAGTTCCCAGCTAATAAACAGTCAGAAAACACTAATAGCTTTTACTCTTTTTCATAATTTCTCTTATGGAGCTGTTTTCACTCTGAGATGGATGGCACCATGCAAACATACTTGCTATCAAAAAGGTGGGCCCTTCTCTCTTTCCCATCAGATACCATGACAGCTCTTCCATTGGTTATTTCAGGGGTTCTCAAACTTCATCACACCGTGACTCCCTTCTGACAACAAAAATTACTGTACAACCCCAGGAGGGAGGACCAAAGCCTTAGCCTGCCCAAGCCCTGCCCCCAGGTGTGTGGGGGGAGAAGAGGGGGCGCTAAAGTCAAAGCTCAAGGGCTTTAGTCCCAGGCAAGGGGCCTGTAATCTGAGCCCCAGTGCCCAGGGTTGAAGCCCTCGGGCTTCAGCTTTGGCCCCAATGGTGGGGCTTGGGCTTTGGACCCAGGCCCCGGCAAGTCTAAGCCAGTCCGGACGACCCCATTAAAATGGGGTCACGACCCACAGTTTGAGAACTGCTGGGTTGTTTCATTGAAACGGGGACTAACCATCCCTAGCCGCCAGTAAATCATTGCTCAGGGAGGGCCAAAGCCTGATTGCATCAGTCACACCAGGAGTCCTCTTAAAGTCAGTGGGACCACACAAACCTTTGGTGCTTTGTGGGGAGTTGCAAGACATTTGCGCTCTGTATAAAGGAGTTGCCTCAATCTGTGCCATGTACATTGACCCTGACATTATGGGCCATTTTTCCAAAGGGGCTCAGCAGCTCCCTTTGAGTAGAATGGGAGCTGAACTTTTATGACAATCTGACGCCGGTTGTGGGGGCTGAGTACTTCTGATATTCTGGTCTTGTGCTATAAAAGCCAAGCAAACAACTAATTAATGAGATTGTGATAGGAATAAAGTGTGAGGTTTTGGACTTGAGCAGGGAAGGGAAGGCATTTTTTTCATTATATGTCTTTAATTATATTTAAAACTCTTTCTCCCAAAGACAGAAGAGCTAGTAAAACTAAGCACTGACTTTTTAAAATAAATCTGGAGTAACACACACCAACTCTTTTCAGTCATCAGAAGAAATATGCTGTTTTGCCATTAATGAACATGTGCAGTTTTCTAATAAACTATGAATACTGTGGAGAAAGATAAAAAGGATAACATCTCAGGGGTTCATTTGGTTACAGAGAGACTTTTTACCAATTTATGCTTGCCAAACACCCAGCTAGAAATATGTAATCCTTTGGGACCTCTGCTCTTGTCATCCTTTAAAACATTTTTATCAAGTAATGTGCCCTTTTTGACTCAAAGCACAATAATCGTTTGCATTCAGAATGTGAGTGCTGCAATTTCAGAGGACTTGCTCATGATGAGAAGCAAAACTAGAGCATTATGCTGATAAATTCAGTTCTCCATTCCTATGATTTTGGACTAATGAAAATACCAGGTAACCACGTCAGTATGAGTGTACAGTGCTAACACAATGTCCTTGGGCCCCATCTGAGCCCTTTAATAAGTCCTGAATTCCACCCTAGCTGGCTAGCAGATAGAAGGTGTACCTGTGCTTCCAAAAAGCATTAAATAGCAGGGAGCTTTTTAAAATCTCTCCACATCTTTCTTCTGAAAGACAACAGTGTCTGAGCCCCTGTGCTGCTGCTCCCATTGAGGTTATTTCTTGTCTCTGGGAGCTCCCAGGGCTCAGCCCCTCACAGCAGATGCACAGCACCTTGCAGGATTCAGCCCAGAAACTGAATAACTAAGAAGGATGTGACTAATAAAGAAAATGACTTCAGAGCTATTGCATTTTGTCACTTGTAAATATTTAAACAGAGGTTGCATTTATTTTTCTTTATGAAGGGGAAATATGTAGGGCCTGTGAAGGGGACACAGTTCAATAATATAGCTAAACAGCTGTTTCCGTCTCATACAGGGTTTGATTCTGATCTGGCTGGCTGTGGTTTTACAGCTGTGCAGCCTGAACAGAATCACACCTGATTTATGTCAGTGAGATGAGAATCAGGGCTCCTACATGTAGATTATCCATACATAGAAAAGCAAACTTCTTTCTTCTGTAGAAAACATGCCTTTCCTGGGGTAAGAGAACAGACAGAATGGTTTCTTCAAGTATGTTAGCAACAAGAAGGTCAAGGAAAGTGTGGGCCTCTTACTGAATGAGGAAGGCAACCTACTGACAGAGGATGTGGAAAAAGCTAATGTACTCAATGCTTTTTTTGCCTCTCTCTTCATGAACAAGGTCAGCTCCCACACTACTGCACCGGGCAGCACAGTGATGATAAACTCATGGTGATCGCAGGAGGTCCTGGATGACTGGAAAAAGGCTAATGTAGTGCCCATCTTTAAAAAAGGGAAGAAGGAGGATCCAGGGAACTACAGGCCAGTCAGCCTCACTTCAGTCCCTGGAAAAATCATGGAGCAGGTCCTCAAGGAATCAATTCTGAAGCACTTAGAGGAGAGGAAAGTGATCAGGAACAGTCAGCATGGATTCACCAAGGGCAAGTCATGCCTGACTAACCTAATTACCTTCTATGACTAGATAACTGGCTCTGTGGATGAGGGGAAAGCAATGGATGTGTTATTCCAGGACTTTAGCAAAGCTTTTGATACGGTCTCCCACAGTATTCTTGCCAGCAAGTTAAAAAAGTATGGGCTGGATGAATGTACTATAAACTGGATAGAAAGCTGGCTAGATTATTGGGCTCAACGGATAGTGATCAATGCCTCCATGTCTAGTTGGAAGCCGGTATCAAGCGGAGTGCCCCAAGGGTCAGTCCTGAGGCCGGTTTTGTTCAATATCTTCATTAGCGATCTGGAGGATGGTGTGGATTGCACCCTCAGCAAGTTTGCAGATGACACTAAACTGGGAGGAGTGGTAGATACGCTGGAAGGTAAGGATAGTATACAGAGGGCCCTAGACAAATTAGAGGATTGGGCCAAAAGAAATCTGATGAGGTTAAGCAAGGACAAGTGCAGAATCCTGCATTTAAGATGGAAGAATCCCATGCACCGCTACAATCTAGGGACCGAGCGGCTCGGCAGCAGTTCTGCAGAAAAGGACCTAGGGGTTACAGTGGATGAGAAGCTGGATATGAGTCAACAGTCTGCCCTTGTTGCCAAGAAGGCTAATGGTATTTTGGGCTGTATAAGTAGGAGCATTGCAAGCAGATTGAGGGATGTGATCAATCCCCTCTATTCGGCATTGGTGAGGCCTCATCTGGAGTACTGTGTCCAGTTTTGGGCCCCACACTGCAAGAAGGATGTGGAAAAATTGGAAAGAGTCCATGGAAAAATTGGAAAGAGTCCAGCGAAGAGCAACAAAAATGATTAGGGGGCTGGAGCACATGATCTATGAGGAGAGGCTGAGGGAACTGGGATTATTTAGTCTGCAGAAGAGAAGAATGAGGGGGGATTTGATAGCTGCTTTCAACTACCTGAAAGAGGGTTTCAAAGAGGATGGATCTAGACTGTTCTCAGTGGTAGCAGATAACAGAACAAGGAGGAATGGTCTCAAGTTGCAGTGAGGGAGGTTTAGGTTGGATATTAGGAAAAACTTTTTCACTAGGAGGGTGGTGAAGTTCTGGAATGCGTTACCTAGGGAGGTGGTAGAATCTCCTTCCTTAGAGGTTTTTAAGGTCAGGCTTGACAAAGCCCTGGCTGGGATGATTTAGTTGGGGGTTGGTCCTGCTTTGAGCAGGGGGTTGGACTAGATGACCTCCTGAGGTCCCTTCCAACCCTGATACTCTATGATTTAATGTGAGGATTAAAATCAAGTAGGTCATGGGTAAATAAAAGCAGCCTACATTCTGAGCTAAAGGAAGCATTCTGCTGTGCTTTCTCAAGGCATGAAAGTTGTGCTTTGCTATTCCAGGTAGATACAGGCTAAGGGAGCTGCAGAGGAAGTATGACCTGCCCCTGCAGTAAAGATTATATGCTTTTGGCACTTTGCATCCTCAGGCCATGCCTACACAGGAAATCTTGGTGTTGCAGTGTCCTAGCATGCTTGTGACACCATGCATCCGCACACAACTGCTTCCCCATACTCCTCATCACTGGAATTCTGTTTGCTCTGAGCAAGGCTAATCATTGTTATCCATACCAGGACAGAACTGGTGTAGACAGCAAGGAGGAGGTAGGTTTCTGCAGTACAGGGTCTCATGGGATGAAGGGACTAGTGGAGATCTTTGGAAGTCCTCGCAGGAATAGAGTACCATTGCTGTTGGGCAGGAGGTCATTCATTCATGTAGCACAGCCGTCCTCCCCTCAAAGCCCTGCACACCTCTTCCCCTAGGCATCTAGGCTTTCGTTATTTCCTGATCCTCATGTCACTCCTTCAAATCTTCCTGCCTCACTTCTCCATATTTTTCCTTCATATTCTCCCAGGAGCCCCAGGGAAATAGGGAGGGAGGCTTGGGATTTACCAGCCATCTCAAGTACTAGCTAGAGGTTGATGCTAAAGATGGATTCCCCAAACAGATTCCAGGGACAGCACCCTACCAAGAATCCCAGCACCATCCTCTCTCTCAGCAGTTCAAGGAGGGTGTGGCTGGGTTCTCTCCTGCTGTTGCCCCCCTACTTTTCATAGTGGTCTTTGGCTAGTAGGTTTGTTTTGGGGGTCGATGGAGGTAAACAAGGGGGAGAGAGTGATGGGGTAAGTTAGGTAATAGAGAACAATGTGAGAGAGAAGCGGCAGGGAGAATGGGGAGAAGAAAGGAGACCATATAGGGGAAGAGGTAGAGAACGCAGAGAGGGAAAAGAATGGGAGATACAAGGAGGTGAAGGGAGAAAGAGAGCATGGAGAAAACAGACACTGATGGCAACTCTGGGAAAGGTGCACCATGATCTATTAAAGGAAAGAAAAATGTAGTGTGAAACCAGGATGGGGAAAGAAGCTCTAACAAAAGCAAGAAGTGCAGTAAGTTACTTCTACACAGTACATTGGCTAGACCAGTGGTTCTCAACCCACAGGCTGCTTGCGGCCCAATCAGTGTACAGCTGTGGCCCATGTGACATCCTCAGGGCCATACATGTAGTATATATGTTTTGGATGCAGCCCACATAACACATAGATGTGTGAACTCTTTGGCCCAGTTCATAGTCCTGGGGGCAGGCTGGTTTCTTTTATGTTTGTGTGTTCAATGCTGAGCTCACAGCCAGACCTTAATAAATGCATGCACTGGTTAGCAGGGGATCTTGGCTCACTGGGCTAATGTTAAAATGAACTATATACCATGGGATTGAAACTCCCTTCAATGCCTAGCCCCTTCACTCCAGTCAGCCTTTTTTTTTTCTCTTTTGCTGGTACAAAGTGCTTCACTTCCACATTTCTTAGTGCTAGCTCTGGAATGAAACAAAGATAAACTTTTCAAGTTCCTGTAGGTCAGTTTAAAGATAAATAAGAGCTACATAAATATATAATTGCTGGAGCATTCCATCTGAATTTAGCCATAGACAATGCTATGCTAAGGATTTTTTTTTTAATCCACTCCTGTGCAAAGCACAAGCTGAGATTCCTAGGGAAGGTCCCTATGGAATGTAGGCTTTTGTTCATCACTACAGCACCTGCTAGTGTTCTCTTGGCATGTCTGTGCTAAATTCCAGCATTGATTAATCTTTAAAACTCTAGATGGCTTTGTTCTTATTGGACTGAATCTTGCAAGAGGCTCTCATTCCGGATGCATGCTCTTTTAATTAAAAAAAAATTACTTTAGTCATTTTTCCCAATTCTAGACGATTAAAAATACAGTAGTTTTTTCCCATGTTAGGACTGTTCTTTTTCACCTCCTAGCTAAAAAGAAAAGATTAGGGCCTGATCCTGAGTGTATTGGGGTAAGGGGGCCTGAATGCCCCAAAGCCTGCTGCTTCACAGTCTCAGATCTTTACTTTTCAAAAAATATTAGGAAGGGACATGAGACAGTATTCTACCTATGTGTACAGATCTCCTATGGTTATTAACTAGAGCTCTACTGATGGAGCAAAGGTGGAGATTGTAAGCTCCTTGGGGCTGGGACCAATGTTCCCTCTAATTTTTGACAGGCCATGTGCGCAAAAAATTTCTTCTGTACAAATTTTTGTGCTTCTGTGCAAATTTTTGTGCGTGCGGTGTTTTGCCATGTGTGCGGGGTTTAGGATCTGTGCATGCGCACAGCTTAGAGGGAACAGTGGCTGGGACTGTCATTTTGTTCTGTGTATGTACAGCACCTGGCACAGTGGGGTCCTGGCCCATGACTAGGACTCCTAGGCACTATCGCCATACACATATTAATAAAAACAGTGCTTCAGTGGACTATTTGGTGTTGAGCATGTGGCGTAAACAGTGTAGATGGAAACTCTTTAACCTTTTCTCCTGATAAGCATAAGTTGTCCATGTTTCCCCACCATACATGAGAATGCTGAGGACGCAAGCTTGGAACACTAGCATTTTGGTCTTGATGGTAAGCTTTGAGTTGTTCCATGCTCTGAGTTAGTCTGCTAAATGTGGGGGCAGCCTTTCCAGTGAGAGATTGGTGGTCAATGTAGAACCTAAATAACTGAACTTTTGGACTACTTCTAGCTGGTTTGCATTTAAGGTGATTGAAAACAACCGTTTTCTTAATGCTGATGGTGAGAGCAATGCCTGACAAGCACTTGAAAGGCGGTCCATAAGTTCTTGTAGTAGATCTTCATCATGGGCTATGAGGGCAGCAGCGTCAGCGAATAGAAGTTCCCTGATGAGAACCTTTTTGATTTTGGTCTTTGACTTAAGTCGTGACAGGCTGAAGAGTTTCCCATCTGATCTTGTGCGGAGATAACTCCATCTTTCATGTCCTTAAATGCATAGTTCAAGAGTACCAAGAAGAAGATTCTAGAGAGTGTAGGGGCAAGAACACATCCTTGCTTCACTACGCTTTTCATCTCAAAGCTGTCCGAAGTGGACCCGTCAAACTGGACAGTTGCTCTCATGTTGTTGTGAAATGAATGTGTAAGACTTAACAGGGTTGGTGGGCATTGAGTCTTTTCTAGTATTGCAAATAGACCTGCTCTGCTGATTGTGTCGAATGCTTTGGTTAGGTCCACAAAGGTGATGTACAATGGTCAGTTTTGCTGTCTGCACTTTTCTTTTTTCAACACCAAATGACAAGATAAAGTCACCAATGCAGAGGTTCTTCAAAGGGCAAATTTACCAAGTGTGACAGCCCTGCTCAAGCAAAGACAACTGTGCTGGCTGGGCCATCTGAGTAGGTGGAAGATGGATGCATACTCAAGGACATGCTATTCAGAGAGCTATCAGAGGGAACAAGAACAACAGGATGTCCCAAGTTTCACTATAAAGACACACACAAGCGAGATATGAAGGAATTTGGAATTGATCCTGACCAATGGGAAATCTTGGCAAATGATTGTAACAAGTGGCACCATTGTCTCCATCAGGGTATCAAATTCCATGACAGGAGCTGGCTTCTACAGCCTGAAGAGAAAAGAGCCTGTAGGAAGCAAGGAGCTCCCAACCAGGATATGTACATTTTCAATAACTGCTAAAGATCATGCAAATCTCAGATTGGACTATTCAGTCATATGAGACATTGCAAACCATCTACATCATAGGCTGCAGTTCCCACCGTCTCTCGTAGATGAAAGGATGCCAATAACTCAGGGACTCATTTTGGGGAGGACCAGTTTCAGTTTCAGTTTATTAATGCAGAGTCTCATTAATAGCAGGGAGGGACACATGCTCCTCTTTGATGTTTGGCATGTATCAAAACATGACAAAAATCCTTGTGCATTACCTCCCATTGGGAATTGAGCCTAGGTGATCTGATGCCATAGTGAGAAACATATAATAAATACCAATACACAGATGATGGGTAGGTTAGCATAATGCTTAAAAAAAGGGAAGTGGTCTGTCGAAAGGTGAGAAATCATGGGGGGTGGGAGTCCCCCAGGGAAGCTGCTGGGTGCTTGGTGCTTCAGAAAATCAGTCTACTTCTTTAGCTACTTAAATATGGACTTAGGTGCCCAACTTTAGGCTCCAGTTTTTGAAAATCTTGACCCTCATGGGCACACAAATTAGCATAGGCAGCTAGCCAGATATCTAGCTGGCCATATGTATACAAATAGAATTGATTTGTGTGCACACTTCCAGTATTCACATGCAGAAATTAGGCACATATACTTGCTCATGTATGCCTAAATTTAAAAGTTTGACCCACATGTCAAATCATACTGCTCCCCACCTGTTCTATGAAGCCCTCCCCCCCCCACCCCCGTGTGTCTCTTTGGTAGTTTTGCTTATTTATTCTTCCATGCCCAGTTGCAATTATGACTCATTTTTTGTTATACATACCTGCATGAAGAATCTGAACTCTGGTGCTGGCTGGATACATAGGACCTTAAATCCATTTTTCCACAGAGGGGCATTATTCTGGTTTCATTTATTTACATTTACATTCATTGTCTTCTGGATATATGAAGTAATTTTTTTTTTCTTTATAACATTTTCAAGCACATGTTGCTGTATTACTTTAGTAACAGCTTGAAGCTCTGATTTAATATCGTGCAACATGGGCTGTCGTGTTCTATCAAACAGCCTTGAAATGTCTATTTGTAAATTATCACCGAGTTTTCAGACCTTCAGTGGATTATGATTTTGCTCCAAACATTGTTTCAAATGCTAAAATCATGCAGATACACATTTGCTGGTCTATTGCGTTGTGTTTTTCCACTGGTTTTTTTTTAAATTCTTATTTCACCTTAAAGGCATTCAGTTATTTTTGCAGTGTTTTGGTTCATTGACACTTGGTACACTTACAGTTTTTATGGTTACTTTGCTCAAATCTTATTAGAGAAGCTGTTTAATATATTACTTGGCTGTTCAGAGTTTGGTATGTTTCTAGTTCACTTGTCAGCATGATGACTCCGAGAGCCCAGAGAAATGGCCATTCTTTAGTGCACGCAGAGTGCTTATGGACCTCGACTAACAAAATGCCATGTTATTTGTAACATTTTTTCTCAAAATCTGAATAAAAAATGGTTATTATGGAATGAAAAACAACTCTAGTTTACTTCAGCTAATTCCCCCAGTGCTTTGTTATTGCCATCCCTGGGAAGACTGTGCTGTGTTCAAGAATTTCTCTAATCCTTTGTTGGGCAAAAGGTTGTCTGAGACTCCTGCCTAATCATAGATTATTGAGCAATGATTCTAATCAGGATGGACTTCTGAAACCATGCTCACTTTACCATGAATAAATGCGCTCAGATCTCATGCCTTGCTTCCACGTTTTCAACCCTGAAATTGCAGGCTTCCCAAATTCTTTACAGGTTTAGGCCTCTTTCACAAAAGGGCTGTCAGAGACAGAGAAGGGCTGCCTAGTAAATTGTATCTGGCTGCTAACAAAGTGTAGTTCTGTCTGGTGGTTCATACAATGTACGGACTGTGTGGTAGCAAAATTAAGTACAATCGTTGACCTTCATCTGCAAACCTTCAGCTTCCTGAGAAAAGTATTTGCAAGTCTTTACATACACAAGCATCTTGAATCTGTATCACCCCTCATGCCCTGCAGAAGCTCCTCCATAGCAAGCAGGCCAGGGTTTGGGGTCAGGCAGAGGCCATTGACCAGAGCATCTTACCCCCTTCCCGCTCCAAGCCCCACAGGAGTTTAGAGGGTACATAAATGCTGACCTTTTCATAATTCTCCCCCTACTCTGCAGAAACCCTCACCCCACGAAGAAGGGGCATCGTGGTTATGGTCTGCCAGTGGGGTTTGAATCATTGCTGCAGCATGGCCCTGATGGACCTGAGTTACCCACTGTCATTTCTGTGGGAGGGTGGCATGTCCCACCCTCCTGAGGTTAGAATGAGGCAGAAACTCTATCTAAGGGCCAAGCTTGCAGCATTGGCCTGGGAGTAGCTAGCATAGTGGGACTGTATAGCGTTTAGTGAGAAGGATACTAGCTAAATGTGACAGGATGGAAATGTTCCACTTAAGTCACACAGCTTCATGGAATTAGGCTATAGCCTATAAACAGCAGGCATTTCTTGTTCTATTAAAGACAACAATATTACACTGATCTATAGAGCAAAAATAGCACTGACTACTAATACTACAAATTACTCTGCTGAGGTAGCCAACCTGCGCTGCAGACTTCACATTCTGTGTGCTCCATAGGGTGCAACAGACTCTGGGGAAGAGCACACAAAACATGAGGCCTATTACTGCAAGCCCTCTGCTAGGTGACCTCCCACTGACTTCACTGTGAGTCCTGCACATCAGCCCATCAGTTTGAAAGTGCAGTGTAAACTACATGTGGATTATCCATGCCTAAAGGCCAGACAAAAATGGGGCCTCATTATGCTAGTCTCTGTACAGACGCTTACTGTCCTAGAGAGTAAGAGTCAAAGAATTCAGTATAAATAGATAAGACCAGATGAAGGGTAGGACAGGAACATAAGAACAGCCATACTGGGTCAGACCAAAGGTCTATCTAGCCCAGTATCCTGTCTTCCGACAGTGGCCAATGCCAGGTGCCCCAGAGGGAATGACCAGAACAGATAATCATCAAGTGATCCATCCCCTGTTGCCCATTCCCAGCTTCTAGCAATCAGAGGCTAAAAACACCATGTCTGCCCATCCTGGCTAATAGCCATTGATGGACCTATTCTCCATGAACTTATCTAGTTCTTTTTGAACCCCTAGGCCCATGTCCTCTAAAGCTCCTAACTTTCATTAAAATCAGTGGAAACTAGGAGCCTAAATACCTTTGAGGAGCTGGACGAGAAAGAGAGTAAGTGACTTACCTTAAGTCACATGGTAGGTCAGTGGCAGAACCAGCAATAGAACCCTCCCTGCAGGCACCACCCCCGCAGCTCCCTTTGGCTGCAGTTCCCCATTCCTGGCTAACGGGAGCTAGGGTGGGGGGCAGGCAGGAGCCGCCCACGGAGATCCCCTGTTCCCCAACTCTCCTGGGGCTACACGGACGTGCTGGCCACTTCTGGGAGCGGCGCAGAGCCAGGGCAGGCAAGGAGCCTGCCTTAGCCCCGCCGGACTTTTAGCAGCCGGAGGCTGCGATCTACTGGTTGGTGGCCGCTGTTGTACAATATACTGTGAAGGCTTGGTTAGGCCTGACAGCGGTGGTAGTTTTTCCCTAGACGTGATAATAAAGCACAGAGATTCATGATGTGTACAGAAAGGGTAAATGTATCTGGAGCTCTGCAATGTGTGTGAAATATGGACTCAAGGCTGCAATTCTTGTGCACCCAAATCAATGGGAATTTTGGACAGAACAGAAATATAATGTGGGAATAGAAGGTTCTCATAGATTGGGTTGTTAAGATCTTCAGAGAGGAAAAACGTTCCCCTTGTGTAGAGTGCTTGCACCATGGTTATGAACCACCTAAATCCCACTGTCTCATGTTCTGAGCCCTAAAGTGCTGCTGATGTCTTTTGTGATATTCACCACAAGATTGTAATGTACGTGCATAAATTGCACTCAGGGCTGGCCCACAACATTTTGGCACCTGAGGTGGGGAGCTCAAATGATGCCCCCATGCCCCCTCACTTGGGCCAAAATTTTGAAAGGTCTCATTTCTGCCGCCTTCCTGTTCTGCTCCTCTCATGGTACTGCTCTGCTACCTACCCCAATAAAGGAGAACTAACAACTTAAAATGCCTTGTTCAAAAATTTTAAGTAACACTTAACTTTCAGATGCCTGAACAGCAAATGTAACTTTTCTTGTCTGCACAGTAAACACTGGCATTTTTATCCGTTTGAATAATCAAAGTGGTACTTTCCGTGCCTTCTTGGTTGCAAATATTTTAACTGCTTCCTGCTGAAGATCCACAGTCTGGGCCAGCTCATGCTCTATTGAGATGGTTGCAAGGCCGACCAGCCTCTCCTGTGTCATTGTGGAGCATAGACGTGTTTTTATTAACTTCAGCTTGGAGAAGCTGCGTTCTCCACTGGCAACTGTTACAGGAAGTGTTAGAAGTATGCGCAGAGCAACAAAAGCATTTGGAAAGAGGGTGGTCATCTTATTTGTGCACATATATTCCAGAACAGCCTTTGGAGTTGATCCTGCTGAAATGTATCTCGAAAGGACTTTCAGTCCATCACCTAAACCACTTGCATTAATATCATGCATGTCATCATGTATCAACGCTGTCTCTAGTGCCCTGCATTGCTGGTGTAGCTCTTCTTCAGGTATAGTGAGGAGTTTTGGAATATCATACAACATCCCAAATATACTGCTGTGTTCCTTGAGCTGCATGAAACATTCTTCAACTGACTGTATTGCACAATCTAGCACCTGGTTAAATACCAATAATTCAACTTTGAATTGTTGTTTGGGGTCTGTTATGGGATTATCCCGTGCCTCGTAATCAAAATGTCTTCTTCTTCGGTGACTCTTGTATTCTTGAATGGGTGGGAAAATAGCTTCAGTGTGAAGTTCCTCTGCCAACTTCTGTACACTCTTCAGAATGTTTTGAAATCCCTCATCTGACCGGTAAGACTGTAGGTATGACTTTGCTTTGTCCAGTTGTTCCATTGGTCCAGATATATCAAGGTGAACATCTTGGAGTCTCTTGCTTACAACATTTATTTCAAACAGTATGTCATGCCACAATGCTAAGCCACACAGAAATTTGAAGTTATGTATGTTTCTGGTGATTTCATTTCCCTCTGCCACTGTTCTCCCACGAACAGTTCCTGTCATAGCATTATCCTCCATAATGGCAACTGTGGCATCATCTATCTTCCCAATTTGGTGTTTGATAGGCTTTATCACCTCTACTCGACTTTCCCATCGTGTGGCACTCAGTGGTTTCAGTGTCAGAGAGGATGTTCCCAGATGTTGCTTCAAAATTTGCCATTGATGAGTTGATGCAGAGAAAAATACATAGATGCTTTGAATTACATAAAAAAATTCAGCAGCCTCACGAGAAGCTGATGCTGCATCACTGACCACCAAGTTCAATGAATGAGAACTGCATGGGACAAAAAAAGCTCGAGGGTTTAACTCTCAGATGTGTATCTGCACTCCTCTGTTCTTTCCTCTCATGTTAGCGCCATTATCATAGCCCTGACCTCTCATGTCAGCTATTGCAATTCCCGTATCTTCCAGCTTTTTAAGAAGCACATTTGTCATACCAGCTCCTGTAGTATCATCAATGTCAATAAATTCTAGAAAATGCTCTCTGACAGTCACCATTGCAAGGATGTTTTCACTAGGTTCTGTTGTTGTTACAAAATGCACCATTAAAGTCATTTGTTCCGTATGGCTGATGTCAGGTGTGCAGTCCAGAATAACAGAGTAATATCTTGCTGACTTCAGATCTGCCATAATCTTCTCTTTGACTTTTGTTGCCAGTAACTGTATGATCTCATTTTGAATGGTTTTTCCAAGATAGTGGTGTGTGTACATTTCTTGGGTGATGACTCTTCTTAGATGCTCCTGGAGTACAGCATCAAACTCAGCCATCAGCTCCACTATTTTAAGGAAGTTTCCATTGTTTGGCACATACAGCTGATCTGAAGTGCCACGCAGTGTTAGGTTTTGGGTAGCAAGCATTCTCACAATGGCAATGAGCCTTTTCAGAACATTTTTGCCAGTAATGAGACTCTGATGCAATCTTCTCTTGATGCTGATCATCTATGGTGGCCTTTAACCTTAGTCTCATCTCAAGCTCTTTTCACATATGGAATGCTCTCTGGTGATTTGCTGCCTTCTCATGGTATGCCAGATTTCTAGCCAGATTTTTCCAGTCCTTTGTTCCTTAGAACCCAATATGGCTGGAACATTAGACTGGAAGAGTTTGCAACAAAAACACTATGCAGCATTCTGGGTTTTTGAGAACATAAGCCATGGCCTCTCCACTTTGTCTCAGTTGGGGCTTTCATGCCAGTAATGTGTTGGATGGAAACTTTTATTTTCATTGTCTTTGAAGAACATGAAGTTTTTCACTTGCTGTGACCCAGGCAGTACAAGGAAGTCCCTCAGGCTACTGCTCAAGTGGGTCCACAGTCCTGGATCATCTAGACTTAAGGAACTAAACTCAGCAGCAGCTGTTTCTTGCGCCTCCACCACATTCTTCTCTGATCTACACTTTTCTTCAGGAATGTGCACGGTTACATCCCTTTGAGATGGAGATATGGATGCTGCAGTAGCTGCCAGGTCACCTGCACTCTGACTAACTGGAAGATCAGGCATCTCCTCACCACTCACATCCTCCCTGGGGCCGGAAGGCTCACCGTGAACATTTGTGTCTATGTATCTCAGGAGAGCTCCTTCCTGCTTAGATAGAAAAGCTTCCTTTGCTTTCTTTCTTTTTCTGAATGCTGCCCCAGAGGGGCATTTTCTTCTTTCACTCATGACTGCTGTTCTGTGCCCGCTAGAGTGGCTCTCAACACTCAATTGAAGGGGACAAATAAGCAGGCTGGTAGCAGGGCCTGAGTGAGGGAAGATATCAGCGTCTCAAGCGCCTAACTGGCTCCGTCTACTTCAGTTGACTGCCTGTTCTCCTCAAGTGGGTTCAGGGAAGCAGCAGGAAACAGGAAGCTCCCTGAGAAGCTGGTGTTAATCAGTCCAGGTTCCTGGGGGTGCTAGAGAGGTACATAAGAGGCTCCTCCTCCTCTCTCTCCCTGCAACTCCTGCTTTCTGTTATTCCCTCTTACCTTTTCTCCTGCCTGCCTGTTATGTCTCGTGCCCTCCTTCCTCCAGCACAGCACTCCCCCATCTCTGTGCATCTAGAGCAGAGAGAATACAGATGCACCAGCAGCAGACACAATTTTCTACACTCTGGGTCCTAGTGGTGCACCCCCCAGTCTGGCACCTGAGGTGGCCGCCTCAGTTCGCCTCATGGTAAGGCCAGCTCTATTTCACTGCTGGATTTCAAAATTGGAGTTAAAGCTTTTGGGCCTACAGCTGCTCACTTGGGGAATCTGGCTTGTATAAGGGCTGCAGTGTCATTCTGACTGTTCAGAAACACAGAAGTTGGAGCCGTTCGTGGTTCTTCTTGTTTATCTGTTGCAAGCATATTTTATTAGTTGGTGGGTTGTTTTGTTTTTTTGCTTTTTGAAAGTCCATCAGCTCCTGAATATAATTTGATTGCTCTCCTATATGGATCCATGGGTCACAGTTTTAAATAGTTATATCAAGGTCTATAAGCAAGCCCAACTTGTTCTAATCAGTTCCAGCACAGGATGCCAGACTTGTTACCCTCCTCTGGAAATCTAAAAGCTGATGACACAAAAGAATAAGGAAAGATTTTGCATTGATTTGTGGTATGGAGCAATAGAAGTGCTTTGAGTGTGAAAACATCACTGCATGTTTTCATCATTTGAAGCAGCATTTTGATTTCAGATTTGTATTAACTGCATTGCAGGGCAAGATGCATTTGTGGGTAGCTCTGGGCCCCATCTCCTTATGCCCCTTCCCTACTTTGTTCTCTCAGCTCTGCCCAAGTCAGAGAACTAGCTGTCTTCTATATGTCCTTCTGCCACTGTGGTGTGTGATTCTCATCAAGCAATTTTCCATCTGCTCCCTGTGCCTCCCTGATCTAGTCCATCTTCTTTCTCTTTGAAGTCCCTTTCCCAGCAGCCTATAAACCGTAGTCCTTTGTGCAGAGAGGTGTTAACAGAGTGGAGTGCATACAACGTTTCCTCCCCTGCCCTCTCCAAAATGTCATGCAAAATCTAGTGGAATAAAAACCCCATGCAGTTAAGGCACTAAGAGACTATTGTGATAGGTGTGGATCAGGAATCTGAATAGAATAAGAAAATTGTTCCTTTCTGGTTAATTACTTCCTTTTTATGTCTAAATATCCCATCCTTAGTCTATAAATTGTCTCTTTAGATTGTAAATTCCTCAGTGCAGTGACATTGTTTTCCTGTTTGTACATAAAGGGCTAGATTCACAATGGAATTTAGGCACCTACCTGCCATTTTAGGCATCTTAATCCCAGAACCAGGCCCCCTGCTGGGATTCACAAAACCCCTGCTCAGCTGCCACCAAACGTGGTAGGCACCTAAACTCACTCAGCACCAAGTTTTTGCAATAAAAGTACCCTGGGCGCCTATCATAGAATATCAGGG
Organism: Chelonia mydas; assembly: GCF_015237465.2. Classification (NCBI taxonomy): domain Eukaryota; kingdom Metazoa; phylum Chordata; order Testudines; family Cheloniidae; genus Chelonia; species Chelonia mydas. The sequence goes on along the minus strand of NC_057852.1, from coordinate 4,436,729 downwards.
TTGGAAGGGACCTCAGGAGGTCATCTAGTCCAAGCCCCTGCTCAAAGCAGGACCAATCCCCAACTAAATCATCCCCGCCAGGGCTTTGTCAAGCCTGACCTTAAAAACTTCTAAGGAAGAAGATTCCACCACCTCCCTAGGTAACGCATTCCAGTGCTTCACCACCCTCCCAGTGAAAAAGTTTTTCCTAATATCCAACCTAAACCTCCCCCGCTGCAACTTGAGACCATTACTCCTTGTTCTGTCATCAGCTACCACTGAGAAAAGTCTAGATCCATCCTCTTTGGAACCCCCTTTCAGGTAGTTGAAAGCAGCTATCAAATCCCCCCTCATTCTTCTCTTCCATAGACTAAACAATCTCAGTTCCCTCAGCCTCTCCTCATAAGTCATGTGTTCCAGTCCCCTAATCATTTTTGTTGCCCTCCGCTGGACTCTTTCCAATTTTTCCACATCCTTCTTCTAGTGTGGGGCCCAAAACTGGACACAGTACTCCAGATGAGGCCTCACCAATGTCGAATAGAGGGGAACGATCACGTCCCTCGATCTGCTGGCAATGCCCCTACATATACATCCCAAAATGCCATTGGCCTTCTTGGCAACAAGGGCACACTGTTGACTCATATCCAGCTTCTCGTCCACTGTAACCCCTAGGTCCTTTTCTGCAGAACTGCTGCCGAGCCATTCGGTGCCTAATCTGTAGCGGTGCAGGGGATTCTTCCATCCTAAGTGCAGGACTCTGCACTTGTCCTTGTTGAACCTCATCAGATTTCTTTTGGCCCAATCCTCTAATTTGTCTAGGGCCCTCTGTATCCTATCCCTACCCTCCAGCATATCTACCTCTCCTCCCAGTTTAGTGTCATCTGCAAACTTGCTGAGGGTGCAATCCACACCATCCTCCAGATCGTTTATGAAGATATTGAACAAAACCGGCCCGAGGACCGACCCTTGGGGCACTCCACTTGATACCGGCTGCCAACTAGACATGGAGCCATTGATCACTAATGTAATTGTATGTTTCTGCTTCTGGGTATGTGGGATGTTGCTCCACTCTAGGCATCCAGATGCCTACACTCCAGTGTGATGCACAAACTGGGGGAACATAAACAGGTGTTCCTCTGCCTCAGTCACCTGTGGGGTCTGCTGCAGGTGTGCACAGAGGCAGCTTACCAGTCAGGCCCCACACGCAAGCTCATACAATATGGTCTGCAGGGGAGGAGGGCCTCCCTCAGAACTATTAGCCTCATGGTTGAGGTATTTAGCTGAGATGTGGGAGACATCCCCTGGTTCAAGTCCCCCCTCCACCTGTGGGGGGAAGAAATTTGAACAGGAATCTTCTACCTCTTAGGTGAGTGCCCTAACCACTGGGCTATGTGATATACAGGTGGGAAATTCCTTCAGTCTCTCCTGTTGAAGCTGTTCCACTTTGGATTAAATAATTAAAAAGAGTCATTGTGGGAGAGAGAGCAAGCATAAGAATGACCTTGAATCCCTATGGTTAGAGCACTCACCTGGGAGGTGTTGTTACCCGGGGTTCCCTAATCCCAAAGCTCTTGGTATCTTTACTGCCTGCAAGATGATATCAGGAAATAAACCAAGGGAGATGCAGCACCTCTGTCTTCTATATGGTTGGCATAAATCGCACAAAATCAAGTGCTTTTACTTAAAGCCTTCACTTTATTAGTCTCCAGTACTCTCAACAGAATGCCTTTACTCAAAGTCTCTGTTTTATTTAATCTCAAGCACATATAAACACAAGAGCACCCCCAAACAATACTTACCCATAAGCTGGAGGGGTCTCAAGTGGTCAAATGACAAGGTTCAAGTGGCCAGCTATCTGCCTGCTGCTGGGGATTCCAAGAGATGTCCAGAAGGTCAAATCCAAATTCCTCAGACCTGTCTATCCCTTTATGTTAATAACTGATACAATTACATCAACAACATGTCAATCAAAGAAAAACCATTAAGCAAGCACTGTTTAAGTTATAGAGATTTTTTTTTTGCAGAGTCTGCAGTCTCTTGGGTCCCAACACACACATGCCAGAAGTCAATTATAGATAGACTTTCTGTTTTTCACAGACGCTTTCCCCAGTGTATCAGAGGACATAGAATCAAGCTCACTCCTCGTGATCGCTGTGTCCGCCCCCCGGCTTTGCCTTAGTGATACTGGTACAAAGGCCTTACAGGTGCTACTCTTGGCAATAAGTAAAATAATGGATATTCCATCCCATTAATTGGCAGTGGCTTGAGCACCTGGCTGGTTGTCAAAAATGCCCCTCTATAGTGTGAGACCCAGGATCATATGTGCCAATGACATTTTTTTAAGTATTTAACAAGAGTGCAACGGCTTCAACAGGAGAGACTGAGGGAGCCTGTGATGGGGTGCTCCACTCATCGCTAGGATGTCACCTCCCCTGGTCACTCTGGGAAATAGCTCGCCAGGTTGCTGTCCCTTCTCATGGTTGCAATGTCACTCCATTTCTCTCTCTCCCAATCTGCAGCCCCTCTCTCGCTCCAGGGGCTGCTGCTGCTCTTCATGATTCAGCCCTCCAGCCAGGTCATTCAGTGTTTCCCCCTTCCAGGGTGCCAAAGTCTTTCGTCAGCAGGCCTAGGTAGTCTTCCTATTTGCTGCCACATAGCCACTGAGGGTGGCACTGGCAGGGGAACCCAGGCCTGCCCTCTACTCCAGATTCCAGTCTAGGGCCCAGTAGTGAGCAGTTAAGGAGTGCATCTCCAACACCTTACTGCTCTCACCCCTAGACTCCTTCCTACTGGACTTCTCCTCCCCTTCCTTCTCCCTGCCCTCAGGGAGGGGGACTGCAGGCTTCCTCTCTGCTGCCTCTTTTATCATTCCTGGGCCAATTCAGATTTTACCCCACCCAGCCCACCAACCTGATTAGAGCATTACCCCCAATCAGCTTCCCCTGTGGCACTAATTAGCTTCTAAGTCATCAGAGTGCAAATTCACCTGTGCTCTCCCTGCTTCATTAGTTGTCCCCCATCATTATTTGAATCCCAGGTCCAGTACTTGTCCCCTTAGGCTGGGGGAGGGGCCTTCAGATATGGGTGGGCGCAGCCTCCCAGACATCAACAGGAACTCACTCCCTGCACAGGCGTGTACTCGGTGCGATTCGCCCCTGTCAAGGTTCCTTCCCCACTCTGAACTCTAGAGTGTGGGGACCTGCATGAAAAACCCCCTGAGCTTATTTTTACCAGCTTAGGTTAAAACTTCCCCAAGGTACAAACTATTTTACCTTTTGTCCCTGGACTTTATTACTGCCACCACCAAGCGTCTAACAAAATATAACCGGGAAAGAGCCCGCTTGGAAACGTCTTCCCCCCCCCCAAATCCCCCCAAGCCCTACACCCCCTTTCCTGGGGAAGGCTTGGTAAAAATCCTCACCAATTTGCATAGGTGAACACAGACCCAAACCCTTGGATCTTAAGAACAAGGAAAAAGCAATCAGGTTCTTAAAAGAAGAATTTTAATTGAAGAAAAAGTAAAAGAATCACCTCTGTAAAATCAGGATGGTAAATACCTTACAGGGTAATCAGATTCAAAACATAGAGAATCCCTCTAGGCAAAACCTTAAGTTACAAAAAGACACAGAAACAGGAATATCTATTCCATTCAGCACAACTTATTTTATCAGCCATTTAAACAAAACAGAATCTAACACATATCTAACTAGATTGCTTATTAACCGTTTACAGGAGTTCTGACCTGCATTCCTGCTCTGGGCCCGGCAAAAGCAACACACAGACAGAGAGAACCCTTTGTTTCCCCCCCACCCCCAGCTTTGAAAGTATCTTGTCTCCTCATTGGTCATTTTGGTCAGGTGCCAGCGAGGTTGTCTTAGCTTCTTAACCCTTTACAGGTGAAAGGGTTTTTTTCCTCTGACCAGGAGGGATTTAAAGGTGGTTAGCCTTCCCTTTATATTTATGACAGTCCTCCTCCCCAACACTTGTCCTTGGCACACATTTACATTGAGTGCGCTAGGTTGCAGCCCCTTTTCCAACTCCTCCAGAACCTTCTCCTTCAGTTCTGGCTGCACTTTTCTCCACATTTCCTGATCTACACCTCCTCCTGGCGCTGGCCAAAGAGGCCATCAATAACACCAGGAGGAGGATGCTGGACAAAGAGGTGCTCTGCGACTGTGGGGCCTATTTCCATTCCTCTCTTCCATCACACATCCATGCAGGTTTCCTTTGGGCCGCATCTGCTGGGTTCCTAGACACCTTTGAGGAGCAGTGGGCGCTCTGTGGGGCTCACTGCTTGGTGCCCCCTTATGGATCCTTGCTTTTGACTCTGTGACCCCAGGACTTCAATAGGTACTCACTCCCTGCACTCTGTCACAGAGCCCCACATCAGTGTCCTGCAGGTCAGTGGCTAGGGCACTCACCTGAAAGGTGGCAGAGCCCTGTTCAGATCCCTTCTCTGCCTCAGGCAGAGGGGAGCAGGGGCGCCAGAATAGGGAAGGCCAGGGGGCCATGGCCCTCCCACTTTTTGAAAGTGGACAGGCCTGGACCATCCACTTTTCAGCAGAGGCCCTGCCCCCAACCCTCCTCTTCCCACCTGAGGCCTGGCCAGGCTGGCAGCTGGAACCTGGTCAGGGAGCCCAGGCAGCTGTGGGGCACCATGCCACAGACCCTCCACCTGCCCGGGGTTGGGGGTCAAGAACAGTCCCCGGCCCGTGTCCCCACCCCATGGGCCTCCTGCCCATGGCAGGTGGAGGGTCCACAGTGCAGCTCCCCACATCTGCCCACGCGCAGCTCTTACCTGGACCCGACTCCAGCTGCAGGGCTGCAGCCCGGCTATGCTAAGAGCAGTGAGCAGCTGTGGAGAGTTGCAGACCCTCCTGCCCTGGCCAGGGGGGCCCATGGGGTGGGGACACAAGCCAGGAGCTGCTCTCAATCCTCTTCCCCCCCAACCCTGGGCAGTGTACTGCCTTCTGTGCATTCCCTTCTGAGGCTCCTATCTCTCCCGATTCATTGTACAGGGAGCCAAGGTGCTGAACTCAGGCTTTGTGAGTCTCAGTGATATTCTAGGTTCCTAAGAGTTAAGCATGGTGACATTGAGTGTCACTAAGCCCAAGTCACTTTGGAAGTCTAGCCCACAGGGCCGAGCACAATTTTGGTGATTTAAGTTATGCAATATTGTTTATTTATATGTGTCCATATTATCCTTACCTGTAGGCAAGGCAGGCTAATCGGCCTCATGAATTTGACTGTGGAAAGTGATTGCCACAAGCTGCCCTACGGGTTGTGAGTCGATTCAAGCTGTGTTGGAGATATAGACGGGCTGGGATTTTTCAGAAGCACTTGCACTGACCTGACTTTTCTCCCACTCTTCTGAAAATGCCTCCCATCCTGTACAGGAGCTATCCTAATGTGCTGTTATCTCCATCTGCTGTGCCCAATGCAGGGATGGTACTGCATCTTCCCCAGTACACTGCTCTTTGGAAAATGTTACTACTTTGCCTGACCTTCTTTAGCCTCGTACAGCCCAACCATACAATACATAGCATCAGACGTGTTCTCTAGTGAGAGCTAGGCTAAAGGTCCAGCTCTTTGCAGAGAGGAGTACGGCAAGGATTTCAGAGGATGTAAAAAATTGGAAAGTGTCCAGCGGAGGGCAACAAAAATGATTAGGGGACTGGAACACATGACTTATGAGGAGAGGCTGAGGGAACTGGGATTGTTTAGTCTACGGAAGAGAGGAATGAGGAGGGATCTGATAGCTGCTTGCAACTACCTGAAGGGGGGTTCCAAAGAGGATGGATCTAGACTGTTCTCAGTGGTAGCAGATGACAGAACGAGGCGTAATGGTCTCAAGTTACAGTGGGGGAGGTTTAGGTTGGATATTAGGAAAAACTTTTTCACTAGGAGGGTGGTGAAGCTCTGGAATGCGTTACCTAGGGAGGTGGTGGAATCTCCTTCCTTTGACGTTTTTAAGGTCAGGCTTGACAAAACCCTGGCTGGGATGATTTAGTTGGGGATTTGTCCTGCTTTGAGCAGGGGGTTGGACTAGATGACCTCCTGAGGTCCCTTCCAACCCTGATATTCTATGATTCTATGATTAACTCTCAAATGCTCTTCTCTCAGCCTTTCTGCAAACCATCCATTGACTCTGATGGGAATCCTTCACATGTGACACAGGCAGAGTATACCCCTCTCCTGGAGGAAACTCACAAATACAGACCTGTCCAAGTGGTAGAGATGCAAATGAGCATTCCTGCAAACTGATCCCTCATGCCCCAATTCAGCAGAGCATTAAGCACATGCTTAACTCCATCTCTGTTCAGCAAGGCACTTGAGCACCTGGTTAACTTTAAGCACCCACGTAAGTGCTTTCCTGACTAGGGACTGATGAGTGACTTGGGGGTTGGCGAGAGGAGACGGAAGGATGAAGAGACACGGGATGGAGAAGGCAAGAGGGGTTTAGTGTCCATTATGGAAAAGTCATTTTACATTCAGCGCAGAATCCTGGGCACCCTGCCCTTTCCCTCGACTTTCCTCTGCATATGTGAAATCCCCGCTGGGGAGGATTCTGCCTGTCCCCATCCAGGCAGCCCCTCCCTTCTCTTGGGAGGCCTGAGTCCTGGAACCTGGGCGGTCTCAACATGCAGAGCAAAGCAGACTGAACAACATGTGGAGGTGATTGTTCACCTCTCGAAAGCTTTAAAAGGGATGTGTCAGCTTAAAAAGCACTCCTTTGTCTGAATTTCTTGCCTGGTATCATTGCTGGGAACACCTCGGGTGTCTAGAACCAGAGGTGCTGACTTTCTGAGTTCCCAGGAGGTGCTCGACCCCCACCCCAGGTCCCATGCTCACTCCACCTCTTCCCCCACCCCGCCTTTTCCCGCCCCCTCCCCCTGCCTCTTCCAGCTCCCGCTCCTCCCCCTCCTGCATGCTGCTGAACAGCTAATAGCCAGCGGGTGGGAGGCACTGGGGGGAGAGAGGGAGGAGCTGCTCACTGAGCACCCACTATTTTTTTTCCATGGGTGCTCCAGGGCTAGAGGGCCCACAGAATCAGCACCTATGTCTAGAACTCAACAAGATTAGAGACAGACCCAGTGGTCAGAGTAGTTACCCTGTGCGTTTGAGATTAATTGGTACAGCCAGACTCACTCTTTTCCCTCTGTAAGGCTGGATTGTAACCATCCAGTCCAGCTGAGTAAGGGATGGGCCAGGTAGGAACCAAACTACGAGTCAGGGTATGTCTATACTGAAGAAAAGAAAAAAAAAAAGTGTGTTCTTAGCTCAGGTTAGCTGGCCACATTAAAATAACAGTGAAGACAGGGCGATTTGGTTGTGAATTTAGGTTAGCAGCACAAGTTCAACTCCAGGCGGCCCTGTAGGTTTTAACTCACTCTGCTAGCTCAAGTTAAACCCCAGATTGCTGTGCATTCACTACTATAGAACCCAAGTTAAGAACACACCTTTCTTGGAAGTGTGGACACACCCTGAGCAGGGCCAGATTAATCTTTTGTGGGCCCCAGCACCTGGACCGTGGCCCTGCCCCCTCCCCCCCACCCAGGCTCTGCCTGCCGCTTGCTCCTCTCTGCCCCTTCCTCCCTTCACCCCCTGCTCGCTCCCCTCTGCCCCTCTCTCCACCCACTGCTTGCTCCTCTCCCTCCCATCCACTGCTCACTCCTCTCCCCCACTTCCCCCATGCGAATGGCGTGTGGAGCCTCGGGGCGGGGGGAAGAGGCCGAGCAGGGGCTGGGCCTCAGGGCGGAGCACAGGTGGAGTGGGAGAGGCAGGACCACAGTCCGGGTGCCAGGGTCCCTTCTGAGTGTGAGCATGGCACTACTGACACCATAGTAAACCCGGTACTGACCCTTAGTCACAGTTTGACTATTTGAGACTGCCTAGATTTCAAGTTGACCGTTTCCCTTTTTGAGCCGTGCTCTGGAAAGAGCAATTTGAGGGTATTGAAAACAAAACTGGCAGATGCTGTTTACAAAAGACTCTGCTTCTCCATATAAAGTCATTTCTAAGTGAAAATGGCTTCTTGGCAGCTTGCGAAATAAAATGGAACGGTTATTTTTAGAGACAGATTTTTTTGAGTGTGTGGGTGCAAAATAAAATCAAAACCCATCATGAAAATAGAGAATTCCCAGCTTCCTGCTTTTGTTCCTAGATTTAATTTTAGCTGATGCTACTTAGAGCCCTGGAAGTTTGTCTGGAGAGCAGCTAATCTCATGCATTCGGAGCATGTGGTAAATGATTTCCACTTCCTTTAGGTTGCGAGTCCACTTATATATAAATTTGCAGTGTTGTAGCCATGTTGGTCACAGGATATTAGAGACACAGTGTGGGTGAATTAATATCTTTTATTCGACCAACTTTGGTCAGTGAAAGACATAAGCTTTAAAGCTTACATAGAGCTCTTCTTCAGGTCTGGGAAAGGTACTCAGAGTGTCACAGCTAAATTCAAGGTGGAACAGATTAAGCAGAAGGAGTAATATCTTGCAAGAGACCATTCAAGGTGAAGTGGCCCATTAACACGTCTGCAGTTATAGGGCAAAGAAGGGTTAGTGGGTTACAGATTGTTGTAATGAGCCATAAATCCAGTGTCTCTATTGACAGGTTTCAGAGTAGCAGCCTGTTAGTCTGTATTCGCAAAAAGAAAAGGAGTACTTGTGGCACCTTAGAGACTAACAAATTTGAGCTGGTGAGTCTTGGTCTGCGGGGAACTTGCTTCTGATGATGAGCTTGGTGATGTTCTGAGGGGTCATTCGAAGGCCAGAAGAGGAGGTTTGGGAAAGATTTCTTTCAGGATGTGGTTCCCATCGAGTATGAGTTGTAATTGTTTAAAGATACTCAATGTGGGTTCCAGTGTGGGGTGGAAGGTGACAACTAGGGGTGTCAGGTTTCAGAGCGGTAGGGGTGCGTGATGGGGGGGGGGAGTTTCCTGTATTGAAGCAGGTTCTCTTGGGATATTTGTATGTGCAATCTACTTTTCTGGTGGAATGTCTTTGTTTGATGAAGGCGATTTTAAGTGCATTAAGGTGTGTACCCTGGACTTTCTCTCAGAGCATATTCTGTGGTATCTGAGTGCATGGCTGTAGAGATCAGGTTTCTTGGTTTGTTTGGTGTGGTTACTGGATCTGTGAAGGTAAGTGTGGCAATCTGTGGGTTTCTTGTACATAGTTGTCTGTAGGTTCCATTGTTGAAGCTGATCGTGGTGTCCAGGAAATTGATGCTGGTGTGAGAGTGTTCCAGCGAGAGTTTAATGAGTGGGTGGTGGTGGCTGAAGTTGTGGTGGAAATCTGTGAGGGAGTTTAGGTCGGCTGTCCAAAGGATGAAAATATCATTGGTGTATCTCAGGTATGTCCTTGGTTTCATGGTGCATTTGTCCAGAAATTCTTCCTCAAGGTGGCTCATGAAGAGGTTGGCATACTGGGGAGCCTTCCTGGTACCCTTGGTTGTTCCCGTGGTTTGGACAAAGTGTTTGTTGTAGAATATAAAATTGTTATGGGTGAGGATGAAATGGATGAGTTGGTGATGTGCTTGGGGTAGATATCTGATGGTTGCCCATAGTCTTATAAATATTTGGTAGGCAGCTATGCTGTCATTGTGAGGGATGTTGGTATATAAGGAAGTGACATCCATGGTGGCAAGGATGGTGTTCTGAGGAAGGTTGTTAATGTTGTGGAGTTTCTGAAGGAAGTCAATTGTGTCCTGGAGAAAACTGGCCCTTTGTGTGGTGAGTGGTTTGAGGTTGGTTTCTATGAGTCCTGATATTCCTTCACTTACAGTACCATGGCCAGATATGATGGGTCTGCCTGGGATCCCTTGTTTGTATATCTTGAGATGCATGTAGACAGTCCATGAGTTGGGTTCATGGGGGATGAGATTGTTAAGTTTCTCTTGGAGTTGATTTGGGAAGGATTTGATGAGATCCTGTTATTCCTAGGTGAATTGTGGTGTGGGGTCTTCTTTGACTTTTTTACAGTAGGTGGTGTCTGAGAGTTGTTGGCCAGCCTCATTGATATGAGGACTATAATGGTGCCCCCTTTGTTCGCCCCCTTTCATCACTGTGTGGAGGTTGGATTTCAGGGATTGTATAGCTGTCCTCTGGGCAGTGGAGAGATTGTGGTGGATGTGATGTTTATTAAGGATTTCACAGTCTATTTTTTTTCCTGAAACAATCAATGTAATAATCAAGTGGGTGGTTTCATCCACTGTGGGGTGTCCAATCAGATTATTCTTTTTTCTTATGACTGTCGATGTGGACCTGGTAGTTGTGGGTGGGGTCATCATTGCTGTGAAAGAATTATTTGACTGGAGTCGGTGAAAAAATTCTATTTCTCCACATGTTAGTATGGCATCAGGTTCTTTGGTGGGGCAGAAGTTCCGTCCCTTGGAAAATACGCTTTTCACAAAGCCTTCACTCTATACCTGACCTCTCAGTCCACATTCTCAAAGGAAACCCACATAACACCTTAAAAAGATGAGCCTGGGAACTTAAATTAATAACTTTGCTAGACACTAAAAATCATGGAATCAATAAAGGCACTCGATTTATGGCTTATTACAGCAATCTGCAGTCCACTAAATCTCCTTTATTGTACACCTTCAGAGGTGTTAACTGCCCACTTCACCTTGAATGGTCTCTTGCAGCTTTCTGGGACTGGTTCTCCACTCACTTGCACTTCCGTGAGTCATTTACACACACACAAATGAAAGTGGTAGTGTTTTATCCCCACTTGAGGCTCACCTTGGAGTGTCATGGACCGGGAGGCAGGTGGTCAGACCCTGTAGTCAGAGCAGTGGTGGTCAGAGCAGGAGTTGGGAGCCTGGAACTGGAGCTGGGGGTCAGTCAGGAGTCAAGCCAAGGTTTGGAGCTGGAGTCAGTAGCCACAGGTGGGGGGCATAGAAGGCGGGATCTGGAACAAGCCAGGAAGGCAGGAATCAGGAATAAGACAAAGCTCTGGAGTCACGCAAGAAAGCAGGTCCAATGTAGCAGCCAGCTAGGAATTAACCTCAGACAACTTCTTGTGCCTCCGTCTGACAATTTAGCAAATTAAATAGCAAATCTGAGCCAGTTGGAGAGGCTGGATGTCTCTTCCAATCAGGTGCTTCATGGGCGGTGCCTCTGGTGAGCTAGGGTCTACCAGCCCACACTTCCTGCTGGTTCATGGAGCTCCCAGGTGATGGCAGCCATATGAGGACTGCCTGGGGACCCACAGACCTGGGTTTGAGACCCACACTCCCTTACAGACAGCTGTGAAACAACTCCACAAGGAGTACAAGGCAGTAGAGAATCAGGCCAATTGATCCAAATTCATCTCTGATATAACTCCACTGGCATCATTTGAGTTATATCAAGGATGGATTTTGTCCAGAGGATGAATTTTGGACTCAGCTACATGCCTGCAGCCCCATTAACTTCAGCAGCAGGTGAATAAGGGCAGGATTTGACCCTCTATGTCTGTGTGTACCTACAGCAGGGGTGGGCAAATTTTTTGCTGTGTGTACCTTCAGCAGGGGTGGGGAAATTGTATGCAGGGCTGGGGCAGGGGGCTGGGGTGTGGGAGGGGGTGTGGGGGGATGCAGTGTGCAGAAAGGAGCTCAGGGCAAGGGATTGGGGCAGAGGAGGGGTGCGGGTGTATGAGGGGGCTCAGAGCAGGGAGTTGGGGTGCAGGAGGCGTGCGGCGGGGGTTGGGGTGCAGGAGGGGTGCGGGATGCGACAGGGTGCTCAGGGCAGGGGGTTGGGGAAGGGTGCGGCGTGCAGGAGGGGTTCGGGCTCCAGCCCAGCGCCACTTACCTAAAGCAGCTCTGGGGTGGCAGCGGCGTGCACCGGGGCCAGGGCAAGCTCCCTGCCTGCCGGCCTGCCCTGGTCCCACGCTGCGCCGCTCTGGGAAGTGGCCAGCACCACACCTCTGCACAGCCCTCGGGGGTCGGGGGGGCACAGGGCTCCGAGTGCTGCCCTTGCCACGCCTCCAGGTACTTCCGCCGAAGCTCCCATTGGCCGCGGTTCCCCGTTCCCGACCAATGGGAGCTGGGGGGGGGCAGTGCCTGGAGGCAACGCCCTCCCCTCCTGGGGCTGCAGGGACGTGCTGCCGGCCGCTTCTGAGAGCGGCATGGGGGCAATCCCGCGGGCCGGATCCAAAGCCCTGAGGGGCCAGATCTGGCCCGCGGGCTGTAGTTTGCCCACCCCTGACCTACAGTATACAGGAGATGTGCATGTGGATTTTACCTCTGCCAGCTGCGTTTTCTGTAGGATGCTGTTCTCTTGATATTTTTGTCTGTGCTTTCATCTGGCTTTAAATGATGTTAATACTGATAATAGTTTCAAACTCTGGATTTAGTCAGACCTTGAGCCAATGTTGCAGATAACATTCTTACAATTTCAGAACTGGTGGTGGGGAGGGATGAAGGTTCAAACAGTAAACTCTGCTAAGAAATAACTACATGTCATCCAAGTGCCAGGCTTAAGGAAATGAAATGCTAAAGATATTTCTATCCTAGATGCTGTCATATGGCTCTGGAACAGTCTAGTATAGGCACCTTATTACCAGAAAAATAGGGATAAATGGGAAGGCGTTGGAAGATGAGAAAAAAAGCCCTAGGAGCGAGCTGGAGAGGGAGACAGGATAGCAGGCAGTGGGGATAGTTGCTGAAGAAAAATTAAGACATTAAGATTTATATTGGCCAAGCCACTGCTAAAATGGGGACATAGTAATTTCACATTCTGAAGCGTTTAAACGCCAATAAATTGGCTCAAGGGGCTAGAACTAGGAGACATAGGATAATTTAGGCAGACTATTAGGGAAAAATCCTACCAGTATATTGAATCCTAACAGTACAGAGCAGAAGCATGATTGAATGGACTGGGGACTTAGGAGACCTTGGTTCTGTTTCCAGTTCTGCTACTGGGCAAGTCCCATTCTCTCTCTGCTTCAGCTCCCACCCTTTATCTGGATGGACTGTAAATTCTTTGTGGCAGGGATAGTCTTTTCCTGTGTGTTTGTACAGTGATTACCACAATGGGGCCTAAATGTTGGCCGGGGTCTCTAAACACTGCTGTGATCTAAATGAATATTAGCCTGTGAAACAGTCTCCCAAAGGGTGTGGTGTACAGACCTTTTCCTGAGATATTTAAAGCTAGACTCCATAGCATAGAAAATGGTTTGCTTTGGCAAGGAGATGAGATAGATAGCCTATTAAGGTTATTTATTTATTTTTTGTCTGCTACTTCTATTTTTACACAAGGTAGACAAATAGCTCCATAAAAGCCTGAGAAAGCTGAGCTACAGGCTGCCTGGTTTCTCTTCCGGAGTGAATGACATCACTAGAGCTATAACTAGCCACTCTCCATCACCGCCAACAAGGCCAATAATGCCTATTTGTTTTTAAAAATAATTAGTAGTGTGAAAAATCCAGTGCTAGTTTTAGTGAGAACCCTCTTTCAGCTATGACTACTTTATTTCAGCTAAGGATTTATTCTGTAGGTACAAAAGATTTGCACCTTTCATTCTCATTAAGGCAAACCGGGTTATGTGATGGGACTATCTTCCTCATTGTCCCCTACATTTGGATGATCAGAAACCACAGTGAACACATAATTTAACATGGTTGAATCATCACACCAATTAAGTCACATCAGAATAGAAGATTGTGAAGTGCAGCCTGCAGTTGTCCAGTCCAAAGGAAGCTGTTGTGAATTGTGTTTGTAATCAGAAGTAGAAACGTCACTGCTCTACTTGATTAAAGTCTAGAGCATTTACTAAGGTTTAATGAAAAATGTAAGGCACCTAATGAGAGTGCTCCTCACGGTGCTTCTCTGTGTACTGAACTAGCACTTCTCACTCACGCACATGACCATGTTTCAGTAGCCATTACACACTTCACTTTTTTATAGGTTTCAGAGTAGCAGCCGTGTTAGTCTGTATTCGCAAAAAGAAAAGGAGGACTTGTGGCACCTTAGAGACTAACAAATTTATTTAAGCATAAGCTTTTGTGAGCTACAGCTCACTTCATCGGATGCCACTTTTTTATAGATACACGAGGCGGATTTCCTGGATTCTATTTGGCTAGGTCAGAATTAGTGGTTCTTTGGTTCTCTGGTTCTTTGCCTGAGTAGTCGGTCTCTAAAATGTTGCTGAATTCTAGGAGAGAATTCAGATGCTACTGCAAGATCCTAGATGGCAGTGCTGCAAAGGGGCCCTGGGCCAGTCCATTCACCCTATACTCGGGTAGGATTGCTCTCGACCCCAGCCAAGATTCCAGCCCTGCAAAGACTTAAGAAAGCAAGTCACTTTACTCATGTGAGTAGTCCTGTTGAAGTCAATGGGGCTATTCACAAGAGTAAAGATATACTTAAGCCTTTGCAGGATCAGAGTCTAACTTACTATTGCACTTTCTCAGGGGAGTAAATGCAAGTGGAAATCAGATGGAGGAGGTGAGGGAAGAAGCATAGTTAGGGCCCTACCAAATTCAGGGCCATGAAAAACACATCATGGACTGCAAAATCTGGTCTTTTGTGTGCCTTTATGCTATACTATACAGATTTCACAGGGGAGACCAGCGTTTCTCAAATGGGGGGCCTGACCCAAAAGGGAGTTGAAGGGGGGTTGCGGTATTGCCACGCTCACTTCTGCGCTGCCTTCAGAGTTGGGCGGCCGTAGAGCGGTGACTGTTGGCCAGGCACCCAGCTCTGAAGGCAGCGCCCCACCAGCAGCCGCACAGAACTAAGGGTGGCAATACCATACCATGCCACCCTTACTTCTGCACTGCTGCCTTCAGAGCTGGGAAGCTGGACCGTGGTGGCTGCTGACTGAGGGCCCAGCTCGGCAGGCAGCAGCGCCGAAGGAAGGGTGGCAATACCATACCAGGCCATCCTTCCTTCTGCGCTGCTGCTGGTGGTGGCTCTGCCTTCAGAGATGGGCTCCTGGCCAGCAGCCGCTGCTCTCCAACTGCCCAGCTCTGAAGGCAACATCGCTGCCAGCAGCAGTGCACAGGTAAGGGTAGCAGTACCGCAACCCCCACCCCCACAATAACCTTGTGAGCCCCCCCACAACTCCTTTTTGGGTCAGGCCTTCTACAGTTACAACTCCGTGAACTTTCAGATTTAAATAGCTGAAATAATGAAATTTACAATTTTTAAAATCCTATGACTGTGAAATTGGCCAAAATGGACTGTGAATTTGGTAGGGCCCTAAGCACAGTCTGTGCTGCATTCCCCAACCGCACCCTCCCTGGGGCAGAGGGAAGGGGTGATTATGGGGGACAGAGGGAGTACAGGGGAGTGGGGCAGCATGAGGAATGGAGGGGGTGCAGATGTGACGTAGGGAGCAGGAGGAAATAAATGGGATACAGAGGAGCAGGGGGAGGGCATTAGGAGATGGGGGGTGCAATGGAGGGGGCAGTGTGAGGAGATGGAGGGGTACAGGGCAGGAGGCATGAGGAGATGGAGGGGTGCAGGGGAGAGTGGCAGTGTGAGGGGATGGAGGGGTACAGGGCAGGAGGCATTAGGAGATGGAGGGGTGCAGGGGAGAGTGGCAGTGTGAGGGGATGGAGGGGTGCGGGGCAGGGGGCATGAGGAGATGGAATGGTGCAGGGGAGGCATGAGGAGATGGAAGGGTGCACAAAAGTAGGGCGGTGTGTGGAGATGGAGGGGCACAGGTCATTGTGAGGAGACGGAGTGGGTCAGAGAGGGAGAATGATGAAGAGTAGGATGCTGTGGGAGGAGAGATGTGGGTCAAGTGAATCCAGGCAGGGAGAGCAGACTGTACGGGAGCATGGAGAGGGAATGTGAGTGAGGCAACTGCTAAGCCAGGGGATAGGAGAGGATAAGCAGAGACCCCTCCGATTGATGGACAAGGGGGCCTTCTGCTTTCCTGGGCATGTTTAAGGCTGAATTGTGATGATCTCACATAGATTGGGGCCAAGCAGCTTTCCCTAATGGATAAAACATCAGAAAGCATCCTGACTTCTTTTTGTTCATTATTATTATCTTAAATCTGATTATTTTTAAGCCAATCATGATTTTGGGGCATCTGATGAGTCTTGGATGCTAGGGTCTGACAAACAAAAGACCCAAGAGGCAACAGTTCCTTCTGTTTTGAAGAGCTGCTTCTTCTCATGACATTTGTGCATCTCTTGGGGACACTCACTCCCTTACCAGCTTCAGGCCCAGACCAAGTAAATCAGGACAAAAGGTCATAACCTCTCCAAATTCAATTTCAAAACTAGGCTTTCCAGCCAAAGGCAGTGGATTCCTGAGCACATTCCTGCATTATATGTTTAAACTCTGAATTGCAATCACGACACTATTTTGTAAAACAAAATAAGTAGACCAAATGCTGGCCATGACCCGCACTGCAGTATGTGAGTCTTCCCTCCAGCGTTCCCAGTGCATTTGAGCTTGAATGCTATGAGCACAGCCCAGAAGTTTAGGGGAGAGTGGGGAGAACAATTCCTTTCTCCAAGAGTATAATCAAGGGGATCCTGTCTTCTTCTGGGCAAGATTTGGTTTGGAATTTTCTCCCCCTCCTTCTGCCAGCTGCTGCTTTTGAAAGCCTGTTCTGGCCCTCTCTAGGCAGTGAACATAGGAGGGGAGATAGTAACTCAGACTACCAGCAGCTATTGCAGACAGGAAACAGGTGTTCTCCTTTGCTCTCTCCAAATCCAAGGCTTAGAACAAGCTGATGCTCTGTGATAGCCTGGGCCAGCTATTCTCTGCTGGCCCCATTGCTTTCTGCTCTCATGTGGGAAGGGACAGGAGCCCCCTGTCCTTCCGGTTGTAAAGATATTGGGCCTGATTCTCCAGTTGCTGATACCTGTGTACATGAGGATCAGCTTCCTTGACTGTAGTGGAGTTACACTGATGTAACAACCAGTATGACAGATCCCAGGCATTCACAAATCATGAGTCAGACCCCTGGAAAATAAGGAGATTGTCTTAAAAATCAGGAGATTTTTAAAATAACAAATGTCAGGTCCTTATTACAGTAAAAGCTGTGTTATCTGGCACTTTACCAACCAGAAAGCTCTAGAAATCAGCATTTCTGATACCCATTAAAAGTCCAGTTGGTGCAGGGCGGGCAGGCTCTCTACTTGGCTCCGCATGGTTCCCCGGAAGCGGCAACATGTCCCTGCTGCTCCTAAGTGGAGGAACAGCAACAGGGGTTCCATGCACTGCCCTCACCCTGCCCCGATCACTGGCTCTGCAGCTCCCATTGGCTGGGAACCCCGGCCAATGGGAGCTGCGGGGGCGGCGCCTGCGGGCAGAGGCAGCGCACAGAGCTGCCTGGCCACGCCCCCGCCTAGGAGCAGCAAGGACATGTCACTGCTTCCGGGGAGCTGCCCAAGGTGAGCACCGACCAGATCCAGCACCCCAAAACCCCTCCCACGCCCCAACCCCCTGCCCTGAGGCCCCCTCCCACACCCAAACTCCCTCCCTCTTAGTTAACTGGAATTTTTGACTTACCGGCATCTCCTATTCCCCCAACATGCTTTTTTACTGAATTTGCCTTCCAGTTTTTGAGTCCTTAGGGGTCACATTTTCAAGCTTTTCTCCACTACCATGAAGACTAGAAACGATCTACTTTTTTTTATTTATTTTAAATGGGAGCTGCAATTTCCATGTAGTCACAGGACTCCAAGTGTTGGGGCTCTAAGGAAATATTGCAAGTCTTGTGATAACATCATGAATGTTAGTAGCATGTAGAAAGAGTGTAAAGGCAATGAGACCCAGGCCCATTCTGAAAGTGAACACTGAGCCTTGTTCCCATGGCAGTACTCCCACTTTATACCGGTGTACTCCCTTGACTGCCCTAGTGTAAAGCTGGAGTAACAGTGATGAATCGGGTCCTCTAAAGGTCAAATATTAACATTCTGCCCCTCCCCACACACACACACACACACACTATAGCAGCACTCATTGCAGAGCACTCCAGACAGGAAGGCTGAGTATAACAGGACATACGCAAATTTGTGATTGTACTGTTCCCCACCCCACCCCCTTGCCCTTTCTGTTTCCTAAGCAGTTGTGTTTCTTTTCAGTAAATGAATTTTCTTTTCAATAAATGAATTTTTTTCTTTGAAAACATTCTTTATTATTGCATAAAATAAAAGATACCTTAGCCCAGGAAAGAAACAGGCACTTCAAGTCAGCGTAGCAAACACAGATTCCTACTAACATTGGAACCACTGCACTTCACTCCCATGCAGGGCATCAGATATTACTGGTGGC
Source organism: Chelonia mydas (assembly GCF_015237465.2). Lineage (NCBI taxonomy): Eukaryota > Metazoa > Chordata > Testudines > Cheloniidae > Chelonia > Chelonia mydas. Next base: position 4,418,521 of record NC_057852.1, on the reverse strand, counting down.
TTTCAGCCTCAAATTGCTCCCTCAGTGCATCCCTAATCCTTGCAGCCCTGCGCTGGGCCCCTCTAATAGCCCTGCTCTCTGGCTGTTTAAATTCAGCCTACAGGTATTGAACCTCCGAGTTCCGTGCCTCAGTGAATCGTTCACCCTTCCCTTCACAAATGTTATGGAGGGTACAGCACGCCGATATAACCGCGGGGATGCTGTCATCGGCCAGGTCCAGCTTCCCATACAGAGAGCACCAGCGGCCCTTTAAACGGCCAAAAGCACACTCCACAGTCATTCTGCACCAGCTCAGCCTTTTGTTGAACCACTCCTTGCTGCTGTCAAGGCTCCCTGTGTAAGGTTTCATGAGCCACAGCATTAAAGGGTAAGCGGGGTCTCCAAGGATCACAATGGGCATTTCGACTTCCCCTACGGTGATCTTCTGGTCTGGGAAAAAAGTCCCAGCTTGCAACTTCCTGAACAGGCCAGTGTTCCAAAAGATGCGTGCACCTTTGCGGGCCAGCCTGCGTTAATGTCAATGAAACGCCCATGGTGATCCACAACCGCCTGGAGAACCATAGAGAAATACCCCTTCCGATTAACATACTCAGAGACTAGGTGGGTGGTGCCAAAATTGGAATATGTGTGCCATCTATCTCCCTTCCGCAGTTAGGTAAACCCATTTGTGCAAAGCCATCCACAGTGTCATGCACGTTACCCAGAGTCACGGTTCTTCTGAGCAGCATGTGATTAATGGCCCTGCAAACTTGCATCAACACGATTCCAACAGTCGACTTCCCCACTCCAAACTGGTTAGCGACTGATCGGTAGCTGTCTGGAGTTGCCAGCTTCCAGATTACAATAGCCATCTGCTTCTCCACCAGCAGGGACACAATCTTGTGTCTTTGCATCACAGAGTGGGGGCAAGCTCCTCACACAGTCCTGTGAAAGTGGCTTTTCTCATACGAAAGTTTTGCAGCCACTGCTCGACATCCCAGACTTGCATGACGATGTGATCCCACCACTCAGTGCTTGTTTCCCGAGGCCAAAAGCAGCGTTCCACGGTGGTGAGCATGTCCATGAATGCGACAAGCAAACTCATGTCATATGCGTTACTCGAGTCGATATCGTCGGAGCCCTCACTGTCACTTTGGATCATAAGGAATAACTTGACTGCCAAACGTGACATGCTGACGAGATTCGTCAGCATACTACTCAGCAGTTCAGGCTCCATTCCTGCAGACCTAAAGGGAAGACAGAGCGCGCAGTACAAAAAACGTTGAAAGATGGCGCCAAATGTGGACGGAAGCACAGGGATTGCTGGGATGAAAACTGATGCATCACGGGGCATTGGGACAGGACCCAGAATGTCCCGCATTCCCCACCCCCTTCCCACAAGCCACAGCTCCAAAATGGGAAGAGGTGCTCTGTGGGATAGCTGCCCATAATGCACCGCTCCCAATGCCGCTGCAAGTGCAGCAAATGTGGCCACGCCAGCATGCTTGTTCCTGTCAGTGTGGACAGACGGCAGCGCTTTCCCTATTGTGCTCTCCGAAGGCAGGTTTAACTCAAAGCGCTCTACATCTGCAAGTGTAGCCATGCCCTCAGATGGGTAGCATTTCACTCCCACTTTGCATTGTGACAGCCACCATCTTTGCTGACACACCGGGGATCTCTAGAGCTAAAAGCAGGAGCTGCCACAGTTTGAGCTAAGGAGCCAGTGCTCTTTAGCTGGGGCTGTAATAGACTCATATTATGTCTGGATTGGCACAGACAGGGACCTGTAACCCACACTCACCAGTGGAATATACACTCACTGGCCCTCATTCAACAGAGCATTTAAGCATGTGCTTTACTTTTAAGTAATGGGGCTTAAGCAAGTGCTTAAGTGCTTTGCCGAATTGGGGCCTCTCTGCACTTGTATAAGCTGCTCCAAATGGTTCAGGCAGGGGATGATCAAACCCCATGTTCCAAGATCTGTAATCCAGGTTTGATCTTTTCCTACATACCGGGCCCTTGTTCAGGTATATTTTGTGGTCTCACAGTATGCACCTGGGATGTCTGATATTGTACTGCATGGCCCTGAAGAGAACTATGGTGTCTCAAGGAAACTAAAGCCACTAACTGACTTGCGAAATTAAATTGTCAGGGGGAAGAAAGATTTAAAGTGTAGGAACCCTAATTAAACACTCAGTTATCAGTTAATTATCAGTTAGTTAATAGAATTAGTTATATTCTGATGATAAAAATAAGGGCTGCGTTTGACAGTGGGTTTAATACCTGGCAAGAGAACAAAGTACCCAGCCCTGACTGATCACCAGTGCATTGTTTTAGCAATTAATTAATTCCCCCTGAGGCTGAAGGACATATTTGTCAAGGCCCATTGTAAGGAGGTGAGAGGACAGCGTAAGAGTGGGGGAAAGGCAGGATATAGAAAGAAAAACACACTGGAGGAGAGAAAATAAAAAGGGAGTCTGTATCCCGGTGTACAGTGCTGAAGCAGTTCAAACAGGAATTAATTCAGGGAAGTCCCATGGCCTGTGCGATGCCAGAGGTCAGACTAAATGATCACACTAGTCCTTTCTGGCCATAGAATATATGAATCATGGCCATCCCTTCTCACAGCCATGCAGCAAAATCCTGCAATCCATGTTTCTGCCCATAGTGGTGCTGCAGTCCCTGTAAGATGACCCGTGAGAACCATGCAAGCAGGTGAATGAAAACCTAATCAGGAGCAATGGGGTAAAACTAAAAAAAGGAAAATATAGGCTGAATATCAGTGAGGTCTATTGGTTGGAGAAACAGTCTCCTATGAGACATGATGAAGCCTCATCCCTGGAATCATTCAGTACTAACCTGGACAGAGCACTTAGGAACACACTGTCGTAGGGAGTGGCCGTGCACCAGGATGGATGGAACGAGCTAGTGAACTAACACGGCTTTGCCATCTCTTGCTTCTAAGACAAGGGGCCACTTCCTTAGCTGTTGTAAATGGTCACCACTCCATTGATCTCAGTGGGGCTCTGACAATTGACACCAATTGAGGATCTTTCTCTGTATGTTTAAGAACAGAAAATTTCTCACCCAATAATTTTATTTCTGCTAGCAGCATCTCCCACAGTTTTGCTGTGTTCGAGCCACTCTCTTCTCTGCAGCTTCTGGAGGCAGTTTAAAACTGTACCGCAGCTTGTGCTGGCTACGTCCTCTTCTTCTGCTTGCCGCCAGTTGAGTTATTCCAAAGCTGTGTGAAACACGCATTGAGAAAATTATTTATAACCATAACATCTATGTCAAACTCATTACCATGTTGAGAGTTGGCCTGGTGTATATAGATACATAGGCCAAATAAAATGCTGACCCTTGACAGAAAGCCATCAAGGATGGGTAGAATTGTGTGAGATGCTGCTAGAAGAAAGGAAAACATCAGCTAAGAAATTTTCCATTCTGTGTCCCACTGTCTCCCACAATTCTGCTATACCTGGGAAGTAGAGAGCAGTGATCAGGAGTACTGAGGGACAAGAAAAGATAAACAAAAGAAGATATAGTTAGGTAAACCCCCTCCTTAAGGATTGTCCAAAAGGCAAGGCTATTACTGGAGCACCTTCCTGACGAAAGAGGTGTCTGTGGAGGACAGAAAGTCCACTTTGTAATGTTTGATATAACCAACAACCATGTGGCTGCTCTGCATATGTCTGCGATGAAGGCCCATGCTCACTTGTTCCATGAGCCCTAGATCTCACAGAGTGTGCCCTGGCTCCTTCTAGAACAGGAGCTCCTAGCACTTTGTAAACCTCAACAATGCATAATCTGACCCACCTAGCGACAGATAGCCTTGAGACTCTGAGCCCTTGGCATTTTGGATTAAAGGAGACAAAAGGGTACATGACCTTGTGGATTCTGTGCACTTGAGATAGAGTTTCAGTGCTCTTCTAACATCTGAAGTGTGCCACACTTCTGGGATGGATTTGGGCAGAAGGAAAGAAGGACATTTTTCTGTGACGTATGGAAAGGAAAGTTCACCTTGGGAAGAAAGGACTGCAGAGTTCTCAGTGCTACCTTGTCATCATGGAACATGCAATAGGGTTCCTGCATAGATAGGACTGCCAACTCTGGAATTCACCTAGCAGGCATGATGCTGACCAGAAAACAGGTTTTCATGGAGAGATTAAATGCTGATATAGAAGTCAGAGTCTCAAAAGGGCGAGTGTTTAGGGCCTTCAACACCAGTAGTAGGTCTCATTTAGGGAAGACTGGTCTGACTGCTGGTCTGGCCGGTCTGACTGCTCTGTAACTTAAGGTTTTGCCTAGAGGGATTCTCTATGTTTTGAATCTTATTACCCTGTAAAGTATTTTCCATCCTGATTTTACAGAGGTGATTCTTTTACCTTTTCTTTAATTAAAATTCTTCTTTTAAGAATCTGAGTGATTTTTCATTGTTCTTAAGATCCAAGGGTTTGGGTCTGTGTTCACCTGTACCAATTGGTGAGGATTATTATCAAGCCTTCCCCAGGAAAGGGGGTGTAGGACTTGGGGGGATATTTTGGGGGAAGATGTCTCCAAGTGGTCTCTTTCCCTGTTCTTTGTTTAAAATGCTTGGTGGTGGCAGCATACTGTTCAAGGACAAGGCAAAGTTTGTACCTTGGGGACGTTTTTAATCTAAGCTGGTAAGAATAAGCGTAGGGTTCTTTCATGCGGGTCCCCACATCTGTAACCTAGAGTTCAGAGTGGGGAAGGAACCTTGACAGGCCTTTTGTTGGTAATGGTTCCCTTTCAATAACCAGGCTGTCCACTGAAGATGGTCTAGGTCTGGGTGGAGAAAAGGGCCTTGGGAAAGAATGTCCAGTTTGAGTGGCAGCTGTAACAGTGATTCTAGTTTTAGCTCCATCAGATCAAAGGATGAGGACCTCTTTTGTCTGTACAGAGTTGTTATAATGACCTTTGCTTGTTCATGCTTTATCTTTTGGAATACTTTCCTAATGAGAGAGAAAGGTAGGAATGCATATAGCACATGTTGCGGCACCTGTGCAACAAGGCATCTGCTGCCATGGACATGGGATCCGCTTCTCTGGTGACGTATTTCAGCTGTTTGGTGTTTTTGCAACTTGCAAACAGATCGACTGAGGGGAAACTGAACTTCTTTAAGATCAGATTGAAGACTTCCTGTTTCAGGCACCATTCCAAGTTGTCGACTGTATTTCTGCTTTCTGATTCAGCTCCCCTTTTACGTGTATCGCCATTAGGGAAGGTAGGGTCTTTTCTGCCCATTCCAATATTTCCATTGCTTCTTCATATGGAGCTACAGTCCTTATTACCCCTTGGCTGTTTATGTATGCAACTGTGTTTGTATTGTCTGACTGGACCAGGACTTTATTGCCCTGTAGGTAGCTCTGGAGTCTCCTGAGAGCCAGCTTGATGGCTCTGAGCTCCAGAGATGGATACTGTGTTTCCTGTTCTTGGGGCTCCAGAGGTATGCTCCCCAATCTAGCAAGCTGGCATAGGTTGCGAGAAGCAAAGTCCTCAGAAACTGCCCACTATGCTAGAGAGCAGAGTACCTGACTCAGGATCATCACCTGATCTGTCAAGTATTCTGGAGACTGGTGCATCCTTTCAGAAGGAGGCCTGGAGACACTTGATGTGGGATCTTGGCCATGCGGTGACCCCTGTGCATGACACCAGGTAGCCCAGTAGTTGAAGGCACTGAGCTATGGTTGGCTTGGTGCACGTACGCAGGATGGAGATGAGATACTGGATCCTCCAGAACCTGTTGAGTGAGAGGTAGGTCTTCTCCAGTGAGGTGCCTATGTCCACTCCCAAGTGGGTTATCAATGGGATCAAGGAACTTTTCTTGATGTTTATTAGAAAGCCGTAGGCTTGCAGGAGGTCCAGAGTTCGCAATGTGGCATAGTGCACCACAGGCTGGGTCGGAGCTCTGATTAGAATTTCATCCAGAAAGGGCTATACATCAGTCCCCTGCACCCTAACCCTGGCTATGACCAGCACTGGCATCTTCGTAAAGACCCTTGGGGCTGACGAGAGACCGAATGGGAGATTCTTCAGGAATTTTCACTAGTGCTCTGTGCCATAAGCAAATCTCAGAAGCCTGCGAATGGGGTTGTGAATGCATCCCTGAGGTCCACTGAGGTTAGGAGATCCCCCTGATGCAGAGATGACACCGCAGAAGGGTCTTCATCTGGAAATTTTGTTTTCTTCATCCACTTGCTGAGCCTTCTGAGATGTAGCATGGCTCTGACTCCTCATATTTGCTTCTGAACTATGAAGAGGGTAGAGTAGAGCCCTGAGAACTATTCTTCTGAGCTAACTCCTTCTGTCACTCCTGTGTCCAGGAGATGGGAGATTTCATTCCAGATCAGTTCGCACTTGGTGGTATTGGTGCCGTTGGGGAAATGGACGAAGAAGGGGTGGGCTGGAGCAGAGAGTATCCCTGCCTTAATAGCTCTCTTACCCATTTGTCAGTGGTTGATATGAACCATTCTTCTGAGAAACAGGAAATACCGTCTCCTAGATTTAGTTCTGGGATGCAGCCTTGAAAGCTTTAATTGAGTGGAAATAAACATGACACATTCATTTGGATTTCGCTTTCTATTTCAAGAAATTAATAGCAGGTTTGCAGTGCAGTCCTACAAAAAAGGAGATTAAACAGAGCCCATTCTTCTCCTTCCTGAAATACTGCTTGTGTTTAATACACTGCGAAGCCTGAGGGTCAGCATTTAGGGCCAGATTTTCTAAACAACTCAGTACGTAACGGCTCCCATCTAGGCACGTAAATGACATGACCAGATCTTCCAGTACCTGGAAAAATCATGGAGCAGGTCCTCAAGGAATCAATTCTGAAGCACTTAGAGGAGAGGAAAGTGATGAGGGACAGTCAGCATGGATTCACCAAGGGCAAGTCATGCCTGACTAATCTAATTGCCCTCTGTGATGAGATAACTGGTTCTGTGGATGAGGGGAAAGCAGTGGACATGTTATTCCTTGACTTTAGCAAAGCTTTTGACAAGGTCTCCCACAGTATTCTTGCCAGCAAGTTAAAGAACTAGCTCAAGGGGGATTCCATAGAAGATGAGTTTAGACTGTTCTCAGTGGTAGCAGATGACAGAATGAGGAGTAATGGTCTCAGCTTGCAGTGGGGTAGGTTTAGGTTGGATATTAGGAAAAACTTTTTCACTAGGAGGGTGGTGAAGCACTGGAATGGGTTACCTGGGGAGGCAGAATCTCCTTCCTTAGAGGCTTTTAAGGTCAGGCTTGACAAAGCCCTGGCTGGGATGATTTAATTGGGGATTGGTCCTGCTTTGAGCAGGGGGTTGGACTAGATGACCTCCTGAGGTCCCTTCCAACCCTGATATTCTATGATTCTATGATTTCTATTCTATGATACCTCTCCTCCCAGTTTAGTGTCATCTGCAAACTTGCTGAGGGTGTAATCCACGCCATCCTCCAGATCATTAATGAAGATATTGAACAAAACCGGCCCCAGGACCGACCCTTGGGGCACTCCGCTTGATACCGGCTGCCAACTAGACATGGAGCCATTGATCACTAACTGTTGAGCCCAACGATCTGGCCAGCTTTCTATCCACCTTGTAGTCCATTCATCCAGCCCGTACCTCTTTAACTTGCTGGCAAGAATACTGTGGGAGACCGTGTCAAAAGCTTTGCTAAAGTCAAGGAACAACACGTCCGAGTCAAGGTAGATATGCTGGAGAGTAGGGATAGGATACAGAGGGACCTAGACAAATTAGAGGATTGGGCCAAAAGAAATGAGGTTCAACAAGGACAAGTGCAGAGTCCTGCACTTAGGACGGAAGAATCCCAGGCACCGCTACAGACTAGGGACCGAATGGCTAGGCAGCAGTTCTGCAGAGAAGGACCTAGGGGTTACAGTGGATGAGAAGCTGGGTATGAGTCAACAGTCTGCCCTTGTTGCCAAGAAGGCTAACGGCATTTTGGGCTGTATAAGTAGGGGCATTACCAGCAGATCGAGGGACATGATCATTCCCCTCTATTCAACATTGGTGAGGCCTCATCTGGAGTACTGTGTCCAGTTTTGGGCCCCACACTATAAGGACGTGAAAAAATTGGAAAGCGTCCAGTGGCGGGCAACAAAATTAATTAGGGGACTGGAACACATGACTTATGAGCAGAGGCTGAGGGAACTGGGATCGTTTAGTCTGCAGAAGAGAAGAATGAGGGGGGATTTGATAGCTGCTTTCAACTACCTGAAAGGGGGTTCCAAAGAGGATGGATCTTGACTGTTCTCCGTGACAGACATGATAGAACAAGGAGTAATGGTCTCAAGTTGTAGTCAGAGAGGTTTAGGTTGGATATTAGGAAAACCTTTTTCACTAAGAGGGTGGTGAAGCACTGGAATGTGTTATCTAGGGAGGTGGTGGAATCTCCTTCCTTAAAGGTTTTTAAGGTCAGACTTGACAAAGCCCTGGCTGGGATGATTTAGTTGGGGTTGGTCCTGCTTTGAGCAGGGGGTTGGACTAGATGACCTCCTGAGGTCCCTTCCAACCCTGATATTCTGTGATTCTATGAATCTATGAAAAGGGCCCAGGCACCCAGTAGCTTCCATTGAGAACAGTCTGGCCACTTTGTTTACTGCCTATGTGGGAGCTGAGCTCATTTAGAAAGCTAGCCCTCCCTGCCCTCCCCCTATGCCCTGCTCTTACACGCATTGGCCTGTGTTCCCTCCCCCCACACCTTTCTCTTTCTCACTCACTCATGCATGCACACGCATTTGCTAGCTTATGCCAAAACAAAGGGCCAGCACTGTGGGGGAAGGTAGCAGTTGGAAGTTTGCTGGTGGGGTAATTTACCAGACCATTTCTTTGTTACACTTTGGTTGAGATACTCGTTGTGTAATATCTTGATGGCCTAGCATGGGTTAATGACTGCATCCTCACTAGACACCTGTGATGTAGGGAAATATCATCCCCATGTTAGAGATGTCAAAAGTGAAGCACAGAGAAAGGTAGTGATTTGCCTCAGGTCACACAGGAAGTGTGCAGCAGAGCTGAGAACATGCATAGCCTGCTAAGGAGATATTTTGCATCCATTGAACCCCTCTGCCCCGCTGCTAGCTCCCAGTCTCCCAGCCCCAGACTCTTTTCCCATCCAGTCCAAGTCTCCCCCCCCGAACACTGAGGCCCAGTTTTCCTTTCCCCCTCCCCATAAGCCCCACCTTCACCACCAAAGGTTCTGTCACAATCTCCTTCCCCCACCCCCAATCACCTGCCCTGTAACCCTGGGTGCCTTAAAATGTTCTGGTGCTGTAGCTTCCTTGTCTGTACACTCCCAGCCAGCATCTCAGCATGCACTGAGTGTCTGTGTGATAAGCAACCCTGGACCAGCAACTCTGACTCCAGTGGCCTGCTTGTTACATCCCTGCCACACTCTGATCTCCACCAGCCTTGGTTACACCTGGCAAGGTGACTCCAGCACCCCCAGTCCCAAATTTTCCCAAAACCATGTACTCTGCAATGTCCAGCCCTCTCCTGGACAAGTCAGAGGAATAATAAGGTTCATTTGCTCCTCTAAAGAGACAAACTCCACAGCTTGCCACATTAACTGGAGTTAACTATCATTTCAGTTAAAACACAGCACTGGCTTGGTTCAGATTAAAAGTAAAGCAAATTTATTAACAAAAGGAGGTGGAATTTTAAGTGAGTTCAGGTACAAGGGATAGCGTTAGAAATGGTGACAAGCAAATTAAAGTGAAAACACTTTCTAGAGGCAAAGATTTAACAAAACTAGTCTTGGTTCAAGGTAAGATTCTTACCAAAGCAAGATGGCTGACCACCCCTTGGTCAGGATCTCCCACAAAGTCCAAAGTGTTCAGTTCCTTTGTATTTTTAGGTGAAAGGTCCCTGGGGGTTCTTTGCCCCTCTCTTTAGAGTCCAGTGAACCTTTGAAATGAAGTCTTTTGAAGGCTATCCTCTAGGGTTGCAAGGCGTCCAGTTTTCAACCGGAACACCCAGTCAAAAAGGAACCCTGGCGGCTCCAGTCAGCACCGCCGACAGGACCGTTAAAAGTCCTGTCAGCAGTATTGCGGATCTAAGGCAGGCTAGTCCCTACCTGTCTAGTCACCATGCTGCACCTGGAAGCAGACAGCAGGTTCAGCTCCTAGGCAGGGGGGCCATGGGGCTCTGCGCGCTGCCCCCATCCCGAGCACCTGCTCCGCACTCCCACTGGCCAGGAACTGTAGCCAATGGGAGCTGGGGGGCAGTGCCTGTGGGCTAGAGCAGCGCACAGAGCCTCCTGGCTCCCCACCCTTCCCCACCGCCTAAGAGCCGGACCTGCTGGCTGCTTCCAGGGCGCAGCGTGGCGCCAGGACGGGCAGGAAGCCTGCCTTAGCCCTGCTGCACCGCTGACTGGGAGCCACCCGAGGTAAGGCCACGCCCAATCCCCTGCCCCAGCCTGAGCACCCCCGAAACCCAGAGCCCCCTCCTACATCCCAAACCCCTCATCCCTAGCCCCAAACCAAAGCCTGCACCCCCAGCCCAGAGCCCTCACCCCCTCCTGTACCTCAACTCCCTGCCTCAACCCGCAGCCCCCTCCCACATTCCGAATCCCTCAGCCCCACCCCCCAGTCTGGACCCCGCCTCCTATGCCCCAAACCCCCAGCTCCACTCCAGAGCCCTCACCCCCAGCCAGAGCTCTCACCCCCTCACGCACCCCAACTCCCTGCCCCAGCCTGGAGCCCCCTCCTGTATCTTGAACCCCTCATTTCTGGCCCCACCCTGGAGCCTGCACCCCCAGTTAGAACCCTCCCCCCCTCCTGCATCTCAACCCCCTGCTCCAGTCCAGTGAAAGCGAGTGAGAGTGGGGGAGCATGAGCCACCAAGGGAGGGGGAATATAGTGAGTGGGGGCAGGGCCTCAGGGAAGGGGCAGGGCTAGGGTGTTCAGTTTTGTGCGGTTAGAAAGTTGGCTACCCTAATACCCCCTACAGTAAAGTTCTTTCAAGCTGTAAGGAAGGAGATTCCCTGGTGTTTGCTAAAATCCAGATTTATTTGTTCCTGCAGTCTCCTTCCCCTGCTATGATGCTCAGTGGTTATCTCCTCCCCTTGTTAGCTTGATGGTTTTGTTTCCTCTTATGTAAATGGATTCCCATGATACCTTGGAAGTACCTTCAAGATGGCTAAACCACATTCCATTATCTAGGGTGGGGTGATTTCAGCCCTGCCTGGCAGACACATTTTAAGAACATAATTCCCAATACGTTTGTAATTTTGAATTTGTCCTCCATACCTACACTTCGCAATAATATTAATGATTAGTATGTTACTAGATTTCTATTGGTATCTTACATGATACCTTTTAGACACCGGTTATGACATTAATAAGTTGGGGTACACTGAACTGGTCAGACCAGCTGAAACTCCCTATCAGGGAGCCCCTTGCCCTCTTGCATTGGGATGCTGCTCGGATCACACACACACACAATCCAGCTCTTGTCCCTTCAGCATTCAAATCAGGCAGCTTCCTCCTCCTCACTGCCTGGGCACCAGTGGAGGGGTCACTGAGAGCACTGGAGACTCAGGCTCCCTGCTATCAGTTCCAGTGCTTGGAACCCAGCACAGCCCAGAACAGCTGGAAGCTGCAATTGCAGAGAAAGTCCTTCTTAGCCCCCTGTATCCCCAGGCTGGAGCATGCTCAGTGTGGACAGAATCTAAGAAGGTTTTAGATGATAAACTCTAGCAAGTCTCTACTGAGCATGTGAAAACTGTAATTTTTCCAAAGCTTATAACTTGGCCAAATTTTGCAGATTTTCATGGGAGTGGCAAAAGGCACATACCTGACACAAAGGCCACTCCCCTGCCAAATTTCAAGCCCCTGTTCCAAAGCAATAAGGTGTTAGAGCCTCTCAATGAAAATGTCACCCAAATTTTTTAATGCGGGTAAAACAACATATTTTCCCCTATTTTGGTTCTTAGAAGCAGCTTAACCATTTTGGCTGAAATTTTCCAAACTAATTCAGCCTGAGGCAGACATCCAGTCTGGAAAATTTCAGCCCAAACAGTTCAAATTTGGCAAAGTCATAAGCAACTGAAAACAGAGTCTTATAATGGGAAGTGTTGGGCAACCTTAATTGGGTGGAGCTACCAAAACTGTCTATAATAGTATTAGAGAGTCCCTGGCACTAAAAAACTATTGAATGTAACTGGGTACAAACAAGAAGCAGGGAACCAGACATCAAGTTGGAGTCACCTGTTTTAAAGGATTTCTCTCTTTTCAGGGCCTTCCATTGTGACTCCCCCTAAGGAAATCTGGAATGTCACTGGAGCAAAGATTTACCTGAGTTGTGAAGTCATGGGCATTCCAACCCCAGTGCTCACTTGGAATAAGGTCAGTGGAACAGGATCTGTTTTTCAAGAGTAGCATGGATTATGCCATGTTTATTTACTATAGTACAATATTCTTCACCTCTTGGGGGAGATGGCAGAGGAGCAGAGAGAATTAGTCCATAATAAAGAAAGGCATTTTATAGCAAGCTCTGCATTGTTTTTAAAGTGGCAAGAAAGAAGGGCAGTCCCATTTGTGCAAGGATGAGAAAAATACCAAATGTGTTACCAAATCCAACACCACCTGTGAACTGTAGCACTTTCCAAAGGGTAGTTAAGACTGTTAGACAGCAACTGCAAGACAAAGGCTACAGCAAACCCACCAGCAGAAGAGCGTGTTTCCAGTGAGTTTCTCCAGTCAATGCAAAAAGATAAAAAAAAAAAACGAGCATCTTTATTTCCCATTCCCACTCCCCAATCTGGATTTGTTTAATTCCCCCCTCTGCTCCCAAAAAATATTTTTCTTTTGTTTATGCTGATAAGAGAAACACAATTATGCTTTGCCATATTAAAGACTGGTGTGAAGAGTAGCTAAAGAATGTTTCCCAGTGATAAGCTCATACATGCCTGTTGCTTTGAAAACACTGGCCTTGTATGCCCAGGTCAGAGTCATAGTAATCCTGTAGTGTTTTTGTTTTCTTATGTTAGCCTTGAAGTGATGCTGCTCCTGGGGTGTGTGGTTTGATAGTGCTGGTGGCCTGGGTTTGTTTTTTACCCTTAGTTAATAGCAAGGAGGATGCACCTTCAGCTTCAGAAACTGCATCAGAATTTGGCACTGGGACCTCATAGGAGCTTGAAGCCCAAAGCCGGGCAGGTTCCATACATTCATTTGTGCTCCTCCCGTTTTGCTGCCTCTTTGGAAGAGATAGGATAGAGAGAAGCCTTTGATTTGGTGTTAAATTTCGAACAGTGTGCAGGTTAAATAAAAAAAAAGTGCCAATATGCAGACTCCATCACTTCTCTAGTTTTCTCGAACCCACAGGCTCTTGGGACCTCTGCTGGTTTATAGCCCTTTACAATCAATTTCAAATAATGTATATTTAAAATATTCTGAGGAAAATTGTTCAAATAGTGACCCACCTAAATAATAGGGCCAACTACAGACATTTCCTGGTGACAAAGGAGACCTTGTTGTTTGTAAGTGAAATCAGCTGTGGTGTACGTTGTCAGAGAGATCTCCAGTGGACTTTTAAAGCTCCACAACTAGCTGGGTGCTCCAGAGTCACCAGTTAAAGTCCAGCACAGAGAAACGGCAACCTCCTCTCACAGGGTACTAAACATGCCACTCAACAGCACTTTCAGGAACTTACTGGAGCACTGCATTGGAGGAGTGTGCAGGAAGGGCAGAATTAAGCTGCTGTTTTCTGTAAACAAAATAATCATGGAAAGGAATAATATTTACCAAATGAACTGTAGAACATTGTATGCAACATTGCTCGGTGCAGCTTGTTCACACCATTAGTTTCATTGCTGATTAACGAGGCAGATCTTTTGTTATCTCCTCCCTCTGCACCAAAAAAGCTGAAAAAACACAAATTACACATTAACAAAGAGGTGTGGTTTTCTGCTTCCAGGCAGCATAGTGTGGAAGGGGGAGGGGTAGCTCAGTGGTTTGAGCATTGGCCTGCTAAACCCAGGGTTGTGAGTTCAGTCCTTGAGGGGGCCATTTAGGGATCTGAGGCAAAAAAAAATTGGGGATTAGTCCCCCTTTGAGCAGGGGGTTGGACTAGATGACCTCCTGAGGTCCCTTCCAACACCTGATATTCTATGATTCTATGACTGGTGTCTAGAAGCTTCACAGTAACAAGCCTTTTTTGCCACTCTTGCCCATGGCCATCTAGAAAACATTGGTTTTAGGACAGTGGAGGCTCAGGTTGCTGCCTTTGGTTTACTTTGTGCACCAGTCTCCTTGGGAAAGTCACGTGCCATGGACCCTGCCCTGGTAACAGCACATGCAGTGCTAGTTTCCCACTGCTCCAGAGCCCAAAGGCCAATTTTTTTCAAAAGGGCTCAACACCCAGCAGCTTCCACTGAGAATAGAGAATCCAGCCCCACACTCCAAACTATCACTAAGGACAGTGGGAGCTGCTGGGTGCTGAATACTTTGAAACTCTGGCCCTTTGGACTGTAGGTGCTACTGAAAAACAGACAGCAGCCGCCATGGAACAACCTTTTCCCATTTTTATACCATACTTGCACCATTTCAGGCATTTAGGATAGGATCTTCCGAAATGCTAGGCAGTGGCCTAACTCTGCTCCCATCGCAGTCTGGGGACTTTTTACTACTGCCTTCAGTGGGAACAGAGTTGGGGCAATGCTGAGTGCTAGAAAATTGCCTAAGCTAGAAAGTTGTACAGCGTTAACTACTATAGACTCCCCCACGGGTAGGGTTGCTGTTATACTGGTATAGAGGTGCTTTAACAGGTATAGCCATGCATCCACACTATGCCTTTTACTGGTACAACTATAATGGTAAGAAATCACACCCTTACTCAAACTAGTTACCAGTAAAACTTTCACATGCAGTCTGCAGGCCACAGTCTGTCTTAGGCCTGCATACCAATTTTGTACCAGTATAACTGTCGGTTAGAGGTATGATTTTTTTGTTTTATCAGTGTTATAACAGTACAGACTTCCCCACCAGGATGCAGATACTGGTGTAATTCATTCTCTTTCCCTATAGGAATAGCCATAGTGGTAGGAACATCTTTAAGTCAGTATAACCACACCAACTGTATGGGCCTAGTTAAACCCAGACAGCTTTTGTGTGTAGACAAAGCTTTAGGGGTTTTGGGCCTTAGGTACTGTAGGTATTTACGATGGCAATCTCGTCAAACTACTGACAACTTGACTCTTAATATTTCTGCTCAGATAATAAAGGGACAGTATGGTGTCCAAAGGCTGGAGCTCCTGCCTGGAGACCGTGACAACTTAGCTATCCAGACGCGTGGCGGTCCTGAGAAACATGAAGTGACTGGCTGGGTATTGGTAAGTGCTTGTGCACACTCACACACTATCAGCAACATCCAAGTTTCTGTGCACAGCACTGGGAAATTACAATCGAGTAGGTGCAGTGATTTTCTTGGTGCTGAAAACAGAGTTCATGTGAATTTGAAGTTAAAAAGCAGTGACATGTATGACAAGGAGTAAGATGAAATGCATTCAGTTGGCCCAGTTCTTTGCTTCCTTTATCTTTTGTAATTATTTACACCCATGCAAAATGTGTGTGAAAATAATGAGAAGGAAGAGCAGGATGTTTAAAAGCTCTCAGGAATAGGACCAGACTGAAATAACAGACCACCTTTCCTTCTGCACTGTCTGTAAAATACTGCAGTCAACGGGCGCAGCACAGTAGGCCGCTAGGACAGGGATTGCTAGCGCTGGAGTCCAAGTATCTTCAGTGAAGGTCACATGGGAGTGGAACTCTCCACAGGAGATCAGAGCAGTCCTGTCCTACCTTTTGTAGAGCATAGTGCAAGACTGAGCGCTACACTAGACACTCCCTCTCCACAGAGTCACTCTCATAACTTCCTATGAGCCCCACAAACCCAAGCTAGAATCAGCCTGGCCTTTCTAAAGCACTGTTTATATTTTCTACCTGTCTTGCTGGGGCACTCTTTCCAATCAAGTCTGTACAGCTCAAGAGACTCTGTTCCCCATAGCTACAAGCCTGGCCAGATGAGATGCCCTCCTCAAAGAACTCTGAACTGCTAGGTATAAGTTTACTTAAAGAGGAAAGGGGCAGAGACCTTTACCTCCACTTGATTCCATATCCTACAGCTCAGACTGACGATTGCTATGTGAAGATGACAGGACTGGTCTGTCCTGGAGTTCACAGAAAATCCTTGCTCTTAGCATCTCTAACCTGTGTCCTCAAGAAATGTGAAAGCTCAGGAATCTGCGTCCCAGACATTTAAATCTTAAAGTTAAAAGGTTATTTAAAAAAAAAAAAGTTCTCAGAGAGGGAGTTACTTGAGTGGGAGCGTGACAACTGGAGTAGCATCCTAGGGCCTGAGCTGTAATGAATGGAAGTGGATTGGACAAGGGAAAAAGCAGCAGCAGGGAAGTCAACAGAGAGGATGGCACAATAGGTCAGGCACGACAGATCTGCTTTGGCAAGAACAGACCACACTCTGCAATCTCTTCAGCTGCCCAATGAGGTGGTGGCTGGGGAATGGAACTCAACGGTGTTAGCTTACACTGTACACCAAAACAGAGGTGGAAGCTTTGGAGAAGGGCAAATACGCTACTGAGCCAACCGAAATATGATGAGGAGAGGAGCATTAGGACTACTGCTTTTTCCTTCCTCCCTCTCAGTGACAACAGGAAGTTCTAAAACATCACAGACACAAACCTAAGCAAACACAAAAAAGGTTTGAAGTCTGGCTAAAGCAAATCCTGATGTGTAAGACAGAGTGAAACTCGGAGTGGATTGACTCGCTGAGCTCCAGGACAGGTACCAGAGCGCTTGCCGTACTGTGCCACCTATCTGATTTGGGAACTAGGGCAAACCACTACTGACCAAGTCAGGCTGACTGAAGCCACTGATGGCCCTTTGGCTCAACTGAAAGAAGTCAGGATTGAGTTTTGTGCTCTCTTTGTTAATAGGGAATAAATTCTCATTATTTTTAAAAGTTCAGTTTATGATGCAATTTTTTTAAACAAACTATTGCACGTTCAGAACATGAGCATTTTCCATACTACTGGCCAAGGAAATATTCTGGACATGTGCAGCCTCCGAGTGTTAATTCCCACTCCATCAGTTACCCGTAGTGAGTCTGTTACTAGTGCTATTGTTTACTGCTGTTATACAACCCAACAATAAGGCAAAGTAACTTGAGACCAAATCCTCTGTAATAAACAAGGCTACATGCTGCTTGTTTTCGTAGATATCTCCTTTGAGTAAAGAGGATGCTGGAGAGTATGAGTGTCATGCATCAAACTCCAAAGGAGAGGCTACAGCCTCTGCACGAATTACTGTCAATGCCTTACATGAAAATACCCATATCTAAAGGTAGGTAATATGTGCAGAGTTTTACCACAGTTATATATGTGCAAAGATTTTTTTTTTTTAAATGGGGTTTATGCCCTTTGGTTGTTTAGGATATAAGAGAACAACCTGAAAAGTTACATTTAAAACTGTTAGCTGTAGATTGCAGATATTTCTAACGTCAAACCCAGTCTTTTCTATTTTGGTGAAGCACTTCACGGAGGCCTCCAGCGTAAGAGCTCACAAATAGCCGAGACTTGGGTTGCTGCATCTTTATTAAAGACATGCTTTTTCCTAAATATGTGTTAGGTATAGGAGGTTAACTAGGTAAAAGTTAAAACATCGGACTAAAAATCCCTTCTGTTCCAAATAGCTCAGCTTTCAGGCTATGATGGTGATTTCACTGGTTCTCCGGACACCATGTTATCTGAAAAAAGCAAAGGAGGACTTGTGGCACCTTAGAGACTAACAAGTTTAATAGAGCATAAGCTTTCGTGAGCTACCGCTCACTTCATCGGATGCATGCAGTGGAAAAGACCTGAATTTCAAGTAGTATAAAAGACTTTAAAAACACTTCCAAAAACTGCAGGACTATTTTGCCAATACATGTAGTCCCAATTGCCTTGCTCTTCCTCCATCCTAGCAACCTTTATCACGCACATTTATAGGTTAGTGTATGTAATGCATTCATTGAGGTTCTAGATTGCTGCTCTTTTAAATTACATCTGAATAGCTGGAAGATCTGTTTTAAAAAAATATATATATTGTCCAGCAGTGAAGCAAGAGTATAAATGAATCCCACCATCAAGTAATTTACTGAATTGGGTCAAGTCAGACACTAACATAACTAAGTTATGCCCTTTGCTAAAGGTGCTTGGTTTTGACCAGATTATACCTATTTTTAGAAATCCATTATCACAAATGCAGGGGATACATGCATCCAATAAAGTCTATAAAAGGAGTCTATATAAACTCCAGTCTATAAAAGGAGTGTACCTCAAGGCTGTTAAAGGGGCATTGTGATAGGGCGACCCTGCCTCAGGTGCCATCCAATGCATGACAGTTGTGCCGAGCCTGGTTCCCTTTTGCTCACCCAAAGGTACATAGTCTGACTTCAATTTATTCATCTAGACCAGTGCCATAGTTCCCCAAAAGCCTGGTTGTAAAACCATTTTCCAGTTCCTGCAATAAAAATACATAGTGTGTTTTTCCATTCCCATCTCCAGGGACATCTCAAGTCACCCATAAAGAGTCTATCAGCACTTTGTTCTCAGTTCCTTATGTCCCAATTCAGGGCCCCAGTCTCTAGCCCTCTCTGTCTGAGCGACCAGTCTTCCCACAGCGCTTCATGGAGAGGGTTCTCCCTCAGACAGCGTTCCACTCCCAGTCCTCCCTGCCTGCACCTCCTAACTGTGCTCAGGGGACCCACCCTCCTGCTTCCCCACCCCAAGCTGAATCTCTCCCTTTTTTCTAGAAGCTACTGCCCAAGCCTTCTGCTCATTAGGAGTCCTTGCTTTGGTCAGTTCCCACCAGCAGTTCTAGCTCTCATCCACATACAGCTGTCACTTCTGCGGCTCCTGAAGCTATTCTCCAAGCAGCATGCCAGCTCTGACTTGCTGCCTGACAGTCTCAGGCAGTGCCAGGCATGAAGTCATCAGATGGCATCTCAGATGCATCAATAATAAGCACAGTCTAAACGTCTGTGTAGTTAGCCAACTACTGACAATGGGCATGTTCCAATGACCTTAGTGAAAGGTTCCCTAAATTCCATTACCCTAAGCTATCCAGTTCCCTCAGAAGAGAGAAAGAGAGGAAAGGTCTGATTGATTTAAAATGTGGATAACAAAGAACAAACAGAAAATTCAATCCACTGATATTGGGGTATCTGCAGTGTTACCCTCTTGTAATTATGAAACCACATCCCTTTTTGTTTGTTTTTTTCCCAGATGATGGTGCAGAGCCGTGACGTGAGGACTATATCATTTATGCACAGTTTAAGTTAGTGTTTTGGAAAGCTACAGCCACTGACTTCTTCTAGCCTGATAATCAGTTCCTTATTTGACTCATTCTTCCTTTTAGTAATGTTTTGCTTACATGCTTTTGGCAGACATACAAATAAATGCAATTCACATATGACTACAAATCTTTATTTCTATTTACAAAAAGTAAGCTCAAGATCATTAAACAAAGTGTTCAGATGCAAAACATAACTTGATGTAAATGACATATGTAACATTCTGCATTTAAAATCTTTTAAAATGGTACACTAGAACCAGAGCAAGCAGATACGTAAAGTCAGAACTAAAGCACAGCCTTTTAAAGGCTAAATACTCATCATACGAGGTGCAATACTCATGGACATCAGCTCTTGAAAAAGGAGTTTACAGGCATATGGCATTCGCACCAAGGAAATCTGAAAAGGAAGTAAGAAAATTTAGTACATGGCATCTTTTTAAAGATTAATTTCACTCTACCTACCCACTAAGTAAATAGTAACATTTTGGTACCAAAATTACAAGGCTATTTTTTTTGGTCTAGTGCTTCATATCAAGTTATATTTTTGTTAGCCCTTTAGGGAAAATCTTTACAATTCACCTTGAAGTGATGACTGATTACTTTACTCAATAGTGTTGATATGTTCCTCTACAGGGTCCAGACCAATCAACACTATTTATAATTTATCATTTTAATACAGTACACTTGTCCTTCAGTGGTCAAAATCTGTAGACAAAAGATCTCTCTTTTGCTCCTATTGGTCAAGATATTTTATTTGTGCATATTAACTATTACGAGACAATTAAAGCTCTTTAGAGGTTGAAGGAATAACCGAGTTATGGTAGAGAAAAACAATCCTGTTTATACTTGAATATAAAATTTCCATATTAATTCAAAACCTGTGATTTCCCTCCCCCAGCATGTCAAATGTGACAAGTTAGTTTATTCCTCTCCCAACCAAAATATAATATTCTGAAGAGTTATAGTGGCAAAGCCATGAAATCATGAGTTTTACAGCATCACTTTTTTCCCCAAAAGTTAAAAGATTTAATGTTCACTTTTAGTTAAGTTCTCTGAAAACCCAGTATTATAAAATACATAAGTGAAATTTCCTGCCAAATGACACAGCTAGAACTCTGGCAATTATAGGGAAACATATGAGTGAACTCTGACACTTAGAGAAAAAAAAAAACACTTGTTATACAGTAACTATTGGGTTAATTTTTGGGTTTCTTTTACCACTTGCTCTCTTCATCCTCACTCATCATCATACTCCTTTAATCACTGTTTGTTCTTGACTGCAAGTAGAAATATTTGCAGAGGAAATCCATACATACCTGTGTTTTATTACGGCACCCCCTGCACTCGTACGTGTGTGTCCTTGTGTTAGCTATTGCCATTATTCCACAAAGATTGCAAACGTGAACTTGGTATGGGTCTGAAGCCTCAAACAATCTCTCTCTCAAAAATTGAGCTGCTCCATGAGCAATCTGGCAGTCTCGCTCCATTTCTCCAAAACGAAGGCCACCATCGCTATAAGGGGGTGGGGAGGATATTGTGTCATTAAGTCAGAAATTATGATTCCAGTAGCTAATATGGAGACCTAATTCTGTACAAATACATCAGCATTAGTACAAATAGGTGCCTCTGTACCCAGCAAGTTGTCATCTCTTCTCCCAAAAATACGATCATTGGGAAGAAGTCAGCCACATTATAAAATACTGCTCCCACTAGCAGTCACATGACTAAGAAAATTTCTACAACGGATGACAATATATAGTGTTTGAACAGACAAACCACAACTTCACAACGAACTCTAAGTCATGTTTTATCTGTCCAAACCTAAGCACACTACCATCAGCTCCAAATGGGTGGCTAATTGGATGAGCCAATTAAGATACAGCTGCACAGCTGAGGCAGCTAATTTTTCTCTACCTTAGCAACCCAACTGTGAGGCTTCAAGGACACTCGTAAAAAAGAAAATCCACAAATATTCTTACCGAGATCTACCTTCCATTGGTTGCCTGTTAAGAATCTGAATTGGCCCTCTTGCACGAGAATGAATTTTGTCATCTACCATATGTTTCAACCTCTGGTAGTAAGTAGGACCAATGAAGATTTGTGATGTGATTTTGCGTCCAGTGAAGCCATTGTAGAGAACCTGAAGTAAAGAATACAATCACTGAAGCATAAGCCTAAATTTGACATATTAACAAAATTTATCAAAAAACAGACCAATAATCTTTAGCTAGATTGGCATTTTGAACACTATACCTCATTTCCTCTCAGATGATAGCCATAATCTGATAATAGATTGGAAATCTTCTGCACATTGACAGCATCATTGAAAGGTGTAGCATCACCAATTTCTCCCTTGTTTGCCGATACCTATGGAGAAAAAGGGTTTCCTGAATACCATGAACTTTTATAGACACAAGCTGTGCATTCTATATGAGAGTTGTCAGACAGTATGCAGGTAACTTGAAAAAGCTAACCTACTCCCCCATTAAGATTTCAGACCCAATACCCAGGACTGTAACCTTAACTTTCTAATGCAATGGATATTTTTCTGTTGAACAAAACTTAGACGCACAAGTTACAGGTGGGATTTTCAGAAGCACTTAACACTAGCCTAACTCTGTTATTTCTTTTTTTCCATAGATTAGAAGAACGCTTAGGGATTTTTAGGGTTAATTATGCTTGTATGGTAATTCTGTCAAGAAAAGCAGCACAGAAATTCTGCTATAAACACATCGTGGTTTGACCCACTGAAGATAGCACTCTGGCTTCTCCCTAAGGAAATTAATATACCTTTTGTTTTGTTACAAGATCCTGAAATGGGAACTTGATTATCATTCTTTAGTGGGTTAACAAATACCGGGAACTAGCAGATCAGCTTCTCCACAAGGTAAAACAAGTGCAGTTTGCTTCTCAGATTTTAGCTACACAACACAAACTGTTCTCCTTACCTTCCCTTGAAGGCATTCAATCAAGTGACCAATTGTCATACGGGAAGGGATGGCATGGGGGTTGATGATTATGTCAGGTGTGATACCTTCACAGGTGAAAGGCATATCCTAAAGCAGGAAAGAGATTCTCATTATGTCCCGTGAGAAGCTAGGGAGTTCCAACAAAATAAAAATCCAGTTCAACTTAAGTGACTCAAAAGACATTTTAAATAAGAATTGAACAGAGGTTAAATTGAAATCAATATATTAAGGTAACTTATTTCACAGGCAATCCACATTAATAGGCAAGTTTCACTCTACAGTGAGAGACACAGTACGAGAGAGAAAACGTTGCTACCTCCTGTCTGTACTGGATACCACAGGTACCCTTCTGACCGTGCCTGCTGGCAAACTTATCTCCAATTTGTGGGATTCTCACAGAGCGCACCTGGAGGCAACAGAAAACATCAAATCAGTGACTTGATACTTATTTTTTCTTTTCTTTTTTTTAAAACCCAGAAGCCATAGAAACTGGTACTCACCCTAATTTTGCAAAACTTGTATCCTTCCTGGTTAAGGGTTACCATGACCTGGTCTACAATACCAGTCTCACTAGTTCGTAGGAAAGTGCTACAGTCCCTCTTTGTGTATCGTCTATTAGTGCTTTCCAGTTCATCTTCATTCTCAGGCAGAGTTACCGTTTTGCCAATGATGACATCATCTCCTGACACACGTACACCAGGTGCTATCAAACCATCATCATCTAGTTTGTCATAGATGGCATGCCTCATACCTGAGATTAAAGACAAATGAATTCAGAGCCAAAAATCCTTCAAAGTATTTCTGCAAAAACATTAAGGATCACGTTCTCAGAATAGTAGACACCATATTTGCATTCTGTGCCAGCATACTGCAGTGTTGTGAATTCATGACATATTAGTAAGTGCAGATTCTACTATAAATGTACATGCTGCTAACATATCCAGAAAGGGAATTTTTGTTTTTTTACTGACTATGCAAATTTCTTTGTACCAAGAGCACAAATTTATCAATCATTTACATGTTTACAGTGCAGTATAAATAGTCAAATATAGTAAGGTTAACATGAAGGACTCAGTCTGACGAAGTCTGGCTGCTAATTGCAGGCTTTGTTTCTTCCATCTGCCAGCATCTCTTACCCTGACAAGTTTCACGTGTAGGTTTTTCAAAAACTTCTTCTTGGTCAAATCCTTTCTTGGACTCTTGTTCTTTATATGAGCGATAGAAAACAGATCTGAAAGAAAATTTAAGAAAAGCTTGTTTACATATCAGCGTTCTTTTTTAAATTGTATGCTATAACCACATCTAAATCACAATTGAGGCCCTTTGTTTTATTGATTTTAAAAAAGTTGGGGGGGTGGTTTTTTGTTTTAAACTGATTTTCACCCAAAGTTTGGACCACTAAAGTGTATGAAAATACTGATTATGTTAAAAAAAATCTGATTACATTAGATAGATGGTGTTTGTTAATAAAATTAGTCTAGGTGTAAATGTGAGGCTGTCGAAGTGCGGCAACGTAGTGGAAGATTGTGTGTGTGCATGCGCCTGCACGCGCGTGTGCACGTTCAGAGTGAAAATGTGCAGTTCATACAGTAAGCCACAGCATTAACTCCTTTTATTTATAATACACTTATTTTTCTGTCTGTTGCTTTTTTCCCTGTCCTCTTGTTCCCAAATGTTAACCTAATATTTACCCAGAAAACAGAAGTTAGTTTTTTGCACTATTTTCACCCATTTTTTATTTAATTTTTGTAAAAGTGAAATTCCCAGGACATTTTAAACAAAATAAAAACTGAAAACAAACAGCCCTGGCTCATAGCACAGTTGAGTTAGAGTTACCAGTAATGACAAGTCTGAAAGAATGCTCAGGTCCCATGCAAGAAGTTTTTACTTGGATACTACACTATGACTTCTAGAGCAAATCAAGGAGAAACAATGAACCCCACAAGGACATTCTGACAGTCACTTCTCAGAATAAATCTGTGAAATGTCTACAAATAAACTGCTGGTAGTGGTAGACGGTGGTAACTTTGGGATCTACTATACGTCTTACAAAAAAAGGGAATTGTGTTATCCCTGTGTTACGACCCAGACCACTTTACTCATACATTTCACCCCTTTGCCTGCCTTTTAGCTTGCATGTTTTGATGTCACCCCATTACCTGAATGCTAATGTAACCAATGACACCACCACTGTATACATATACTAAATCATGTACAGTGATGAGTAAATTAAGAACATCTCCCCTCCACCCCCCCCAGTATCCATTAAGCTGCACCCACTGAAGTACACCTCCGGTGCACTAGAGTGCTTTGGTTTTATTCAGGTTTTTCCATTTTTATTTTTCTCTTTTTTTTTTTTTTTTTTTTTTTTAAAGTGCTGCCTTGTAGGCTAGCATATGGATCCCCAGTTGTACTTGAAGTTTAAAATTTCTTTTTATTTTTAAAATGTGCCAGTGAACATAACCAATGCTCACTTTGGGCAATGATTATTAATGCAATCCATAAAAATCCAGCACAGCTTCTCATTTCTTATTCTACATAAGTAAACAGATGTGAAGAAGCGAACATGCCTCTTTAAGGTCTATCCAACCAAAAGTAGAACAGAATGTGGACCTAGATAACCAAAAGACAACAATGAATGTGTCCATTACATCATTCAGGTGTAATTGCGGCAAAGTGGTGATAGGTCACATCACTTCCCTGGCTAACAATAGGATTATCTTGGGAAGCTCAAATGCCTGGCATCAAGGGGCTCACAAAACTTGACAGGTCAAGAGAGAAGACATCCAAATCCTATTACGTTTAATCCACATACAAATATGATTCAGTGCAGTCAGCAAGAGCTAACTTTAAAGCAAGAGGAGGAAAAAGGTTGGTTGGGAAAGTGTGTCATGTTTTTAATTTTGGCCCTAGTTATTCACTGGAGTGGTTACTTTTGCATCTTCTTGCTGTGGCAGTTGTAACTTTTATAAGTGACTTTTTTTAAAAAAAAAAAACAAAATAGGTTGAAAAAGAGCAACTTTAGCGGATTGGGCCAAAAGAAATCTGATGAGGTTCAACAAGGACAAGTGCGGAGTCCTGCACTTAGGACGGAAGAATCCCATGCACCGCTACAGACTAGGGACCGAGTGGCTAGGCAGCAGTTCTGCAGAAAAGGATCTAAGCGTTACAGTGGACGAGAAGCTGGATATGAGTCAACAGTGTGCCCTTGTTGCCAAGAAGGCCAATGGCATTTTGGGATGTATAAGTAGGGGCATTGCCAGCAGATCGAGGGACGTGATCATTCCCCTCTATTCGACACTGGTGAGGCCTCATCTGGAGTAGTGTCCAGTTTTGGGCCCCACAATACAAGAAGGATCTGGAAAAATTGGAAAGAGTCCAGTGGAGGGCAACAAAAATGATTAGGGGACTGGAACACATGAGTTATGAGGGGAGGCTGAGGGAACTGGGGATGTTTAGTCTACGGAAGAGAAGAATGAGGGGGGATTTGATAGCTCCTTTCAACTACCTGAAAGGGAGTTCCAGAGAGGATGGATCTAGACTGTTCTCAGTGATAGCAGATGACAGAACGAGGCGTAAGGGTCTCAAGTTGCAGTCGGGGAGGTTTAAGTTGGATATTAGGAAAACCTTTTTCACTAGGAGGGTGGTGAAGCACTGGAATGGGTTACCTAGAGGGGTGGTGCAATCTCCTTCCTTAGAGGTTTTTAAAGTCAGGCTTGATTTAGTTGGGGATTGGTCTTGCTTTGAACAGGGGGTTGGACTAGATGACCTCCTGAGGTCCCTTCCAACCCTGATATTCTATGATTCTAACTGTACATTTTAACATACTAGTAACAATACGCAGTAATCAGCTGTTGGTAGTATTTTAAAATGTATGACTAAGTTAAAATTTGTCCAGAGTCTTAGAAAAGGCATGTTATGTCCTTTAGACATCTGAATAAAAACTGGGAAAGATTTAAATCTTCAAATAAGTAAAACCAACCATATGATTTACATGAGCAATTTTCTACAGTTCAAAGTTCAGGAAAACCATACCTGAAAAAACCTCTATCGACAGCAGAACGGTTCATGATGACAGAGTCTTCCTGATTATAACCGGTGTATGACGCAATGGCCACAATTGAGTTGATACCTGTAATGCAACAGAAGCAAATGTTTAAAGGACCTACAGCTCATATAAGCAAGGTTTCTTCATTCAAAATGAACTGTATTCCATATATTTACACTGCCTGGACATTAAAGCAAATCTCCACCCCCACCCCCCCCCACACACAAAAGAGAGGCCATGTAGTATTGAATAAATACAAAATTGGAGTATACTGTAGATTAGAACTCTCAATACAACAGTGACCCCTTCTGGAGATCTAACAAATGCTGATGAAAAATATACTATTTCCAACAATGTAATCTGTTGGGGGAGGGAGGAATTATTTTTAACATACTGTATGCATGTTGTGGCCTCAGCAGCCATGCTGAGAGTATCTCCTTATAGCTGGTGATGCCCAGATTACAAGGCACAATAATGTGAATGACCAGAAGTTACTACTAAGCACAATCCTAGTTACCTTTCACCATAATGAATGGTCTTTAAATATTGGTATTTGTGTACATTTTATTCAATACGTTTTAGGTTTGCTTATTAACCCACAACATACCTGCTGGCAACTCTCTAAATCGCAAGTACTCCATAGAGCGTGTAGTCACAAGGGGTTTTTGAGGGTAATACAACACATGGGCTAGTGTATCCATACGAACGTGAAAGTTCGTAATATAAACTCCCATAGCCTGTTTACCCATAGCAGACTGGTATGTGTTCCTAGGAGACTATGAAGGCAAAAAAGAAGCAGTGTCAACAGAACATCTATTGAACTCTTCATGCATATACATGTCTACATATGTTAAAACATGCTTTTTTAATTTTCCTTTTGTAATATATTCTTATCAACTTGAAAAGCAAGAGGCCTAAATAAAGTAAAGTAAAGTAAAGTAAAGTGGGGCTACCGACCTGGTTGTGATCAGGGAAAGGAATAATAGATGCACATACTCCTAGGATCATGGACGGGTGAATCTCACAATGTGTGTAAGTTGAACAGTATGCCACTCCTTTCTCCTGCAAGTCATCTGGAGTCATTGCCAGCATCACAGTCTCCTCTTCTAGCGTATCGATGTATTCTACTACACCGCTGGCCACGAGATCCTGCCAACTAAATAATCAAAACTGTCTCAATGCCTTACTATTCAAAGTAACATTTAATACAGGTTTCATTAGCTATGTCAAAAAGCAAGACTTATTTTGTTTGTAATTAGGGAATACGCCACTGCCTTGATTTGACACAATTATGTTCTATTGCGATTATAAGCAACGCTGTGTAGAACACACAAAGTAGTCAAGTAACAAGTTTTTAAATAAAAAGGTGGCTTGCAGATTCAGCTGACTTCAGACAAACCCTGAGACGCATACATCACATTTGGAAGAAAGAGCAAAACATTTTTGATGTTCTGGGGAGATTTCTTACCTGTAGTTGTTGTACTCTCGTTCTTTTAGTTGGTCAATATGCCTCTTCTTCAACAGCAGCTTTTGTTTTTCCACAATTAAAAGTGGCCTGCAGATTCTGCCAGCATCAGTATAGATGCGGATTTCTCGCTCCCTAATATCCCTGATCATGGAGACCTGCATATGCAAACAATGAGAATTAATGGGTACACACATTTGAGTTTTTGTATGAACCATGGAATGAGAGTCATGGTGTACACAGCAGGAGCTATCACAAAGTGAAGTTCCCCAAAGTGGGAGCCTTTAAGCTACTGTCTACAGTATGCTGCGAGTATTAGTGCTCCACTGAACAGGGTTCCGATTTGAAAAGGGCAGTTTTCAGCTAAATTCTCTTTAAAAATGGTTTTAGGTAACTAAGCCTTTGAAGTATGATCAAAAAGAATTTCCGCTTGTACTCATACTTTCGAAAGGTGTGTTCTGCCTACTACATTCCATCCTTCGCAGCTAGAATTTGCATGGTCGTTCATTCAGAAAATGTACCTCTGACACAATTATGTCCATCTGACGACGTAATTTTCTTAGTGTGTTCATCAGCTGTTCTGGATCTTTGTGTATTCCTACCCAGCAGCCATTAACAAAGATCTTGGTTGCACTATGAAAAGAAAAACCAGAGTTATTTGAAAAAGCGGTTTTGAATTAAAAAAAAAAGTTTAAAATTATTCAGAGACAAACTAATTTATACATACTCTGCAATGGCTGCTGGAGATATTTCTTCCAGATTTTCCATACTCCATTCTTCTAAAAATTCCAGAATCGGAGATGGCTGAGACCCCACAGAAATGTAAGCCATCAAGGCTAAGTTCTTCACAAGTCCTACTGCATGGCCCTAACAAAGATTTAGTTTTGTTGTAAAAAACAGCAAATCAATATGCCTTTGAAAAGGCTAGACAAATAGTTTCCAAGAAAACACATACACAGAATTGATAGTGGATTCAGACACACAATTACTTTATTAGTTAAAAAACATCTTATGCCTTCACTGCAAATTTAACTTTAAATCTGAAATATTTGAAATTAAATACTGAAAATAAAATGCAATTGTACATTGACATATTGCAACAAATCTGCAGTGTTAGATTACCATAATACAAGCAAATATGCTTTTGGAATACATTAGTTTTAATGTAACTTGTGTTACCTCTGGAGTCTCAGCAGGACAGACCATTCCCCACAATGTATTGTGCAGCTGTCTGGGCTTTGCTAGTTTACCATCTCTACCAATTGGAGAATTCAAGCGTCTCAAGTGGGAAAGTGTGGATGCAAAGGTCAGGCGGTTTAACACCTAGATGTAATTGTAAGTTTTTAAAATTAGACACCCAAGCTGTATTCTTCATTTCAAACCAAAATCATTTGCAATTTGTTAGTCTTACTTATTTCAAAATGCCTACTAAAAGGAAGTCAGTTACCACCTAAACTGACAACTATCTTTATGCCTTTCAACAAAGTAACGATAAACAGAAATCAGTTCACCTCATCTCATCTTAGACTAGTGTGAGGTCTTGCCCAGGTCACCCAAAACAACTGTGAGCCACTGTATTACCACTCTGCCTCAGCAAGAGTTAGCTTTGCTGCTGCTAAGCTCTGTGTCACCACCCTGACACATCAGCTTGTCTGCCTTACCGGCAAACTCTTCACGACTCTGCCAGTCCAAACCTTCCCTTGCAGGTAACAGTGAACCCAAATTCCCAAGAGATGTATTTCTGCAGTGTCCAGTCCCTCTCACTGAACACTCACAGAAGTTAAGTTTGCTGCCTCCGAAAGAGGCAGAGCACACAACAGCCTGTTAGATTAGCTGAAGACTCACACTTCCATTTTAAATCAGAGATGGTTCTGTAATAAAACAAGAATGAGTTTATTAACAACCCACATAGACTTACCTGAAATCACTTATGGGTGAAAGAGATATGAAAGGTTACAAACAAACAAACACATTCTACTGACTAAAACTTAACTCTGGCAAGTTACAATCTGTGTGAGCAGGTTTTTCCACCTACAGTCAGTTCCCAGAGACTTCAACTTCTTTGACTGAAGGATCCAATTCTCCCAGAGTTTGAGCGCTCTGGTAACTTTTGCCCCTAAGATGATGAATCCCAATTAATTAATCCCTGTTTCTTCTTGTATTTCCCTAAACCCATTGTCTGTTTAGCCAGAAAGGCTTTCTGGGGATAGAGCCTCCATCCCTAGTCATAATCATTAAACTAGCAAGTGGGGGAGATGCCACTTAAGGGCTTCATTTACCTGATATGTAAATGTACTCTCCCGGTTTCTGGCCTCACCTTCCTCAATTTACATTGGAGACACAGTCAAGCAGGCGAAACAACATCCCTTTGTCTAGGACAGGCTGGGCTTATGCACTGCTTGCCAAAACACATTTTAAGAACATATTTCCAGCACACATCTATAATTCTTTGCACACTACCTGTACACATCACACAATATTAACGATCAGTGTGTGACCAGTTTGGATAGGATACCTTACATGACACCTTTCAGATACAGATTATGACAACAGTGTGTTGGGGCAAGGAGTGCATCAGGTGTTTTGCGTTACGGTATGGTACACCCTTTGCCAGTTGTCACTGAAGGGCTCCCAGAATCACAGTTAGGTTTCCACTTAAGATATTACTATACTGGCAGAACTTTTAACTGTGTGCATGTGGGCGTTCAGCAACTTCTATAATAGGGCTGACCCTGAAAAAACGCTGTTCACCTTTAATATATACCAGTAATGCTCTGTAGTGACCACTCAGCCAACATAAAAACTCTAATGTGACAGAATCTTAAAGAGAGTTTTTAATACAAACATTCTGGATAGGTGTACAGAAGCCTTTACAAGACAAAAGCTATGCTTTGTCTAAGACTTATTTAGCTAGGTTACCTGAGATACTCCTGCTCTGGCCTGATGAGCTTTCTTCTGATCACCCCAGTTTCCAGTAGCCAATGAGTACTTCAAACCATCTGATATAATCCTTGTTTTAATTGCCAGTTCCAAGTTAAAATCTTTCCCTCTGTCAATAAATTTTTGTGCGTATATTCTCACTTCTTTGAGCAAATTCTTAAACATTCTGTTAAAGAAAGCAGAAAATGTAACTGTTAGAAGCCAGGAAGGGTAATTGTAGTAACATTCTGTAGCAGGTCAATTTAATCAAACAGATTTATGGAGAGTTTTTGAAAACAGGACACAGAAAATAGAGTGAAATGCTTCACAGGAGTCAAAACAGAATTACATTTTTATATGGATAAGGATTCCATCCACAGTTACATTAGGCAGCATAAATATAAAGGCATATAAACTCCTCATGCTACAGGGCATAAACCAGCAACTAATCACCTGGAGTTCAGAGAAGTTTCTTCCTATGGACAGAAAGAAAATGAGTACTTGTGGCACCTTAGAGACTAACAAATTTATTTGGAGGATAAGAGTCTCTACTCTTTTTGCAGATACAGACTAACACAGCTGCTACTCTGATTCCTATGGACAGGTTATTCCATAATTGTACATCCTGTACCTTCCCCTGAAGAATCCGAGACTGGCCATGGTCTGAGAGGATATCAGAATTGAAACAATGGTCTGTTCTAGTATGACAGTTTTACATTCCCAACAACTATTACATGAAATCAGACACTTTTTAAACACTGGAATACCATTTAATACCTACAATTTTGTTTATCATGCTTACCCTCTGAACAAGAATGCAAGCAATGGCCCTGCCAGATCAAGTCTTTTGTTGCCATAATGATCTCTGTCATCGAGTTCTCTTCTGCCCAGAGCTGCCAGTAGTAATCTATGAACCATATATCTAATAAAATAAAAAGAGACACCTTACTTTGTATTTTAATTAGAACCAGACATTCATCACCAAGACCAGACAACTATTTACAGGACATATCCACTAGGGGTGCAGATGAATTGTCAGTCCTAAATCAAATGAAATTATTGCATTTCTAAACACAGACTTCTTTACCAGGTTAATAAGCACAAGTCCCAAAAACCCACTGCTTGTTTAAGTCAATGCAGACCGGAAAGGAGATTTTTTTAAACAATCTACCCCACTTTTGGACTGGACCTTCACCTGGCCAATCAGTGTGCTTTTCCTCTGTCTTGTATTGTCTAATTTAGGCCCCAGTTAAGTCAGTGGGGCTCTGCATGAGCATGGGGGCCACCAACTGGCTGAACTGGGGCCTTGGGCTCCTGATGCAGGGACTGACTGCCTGTATACCATTAGGCACTGAGCAAGGTGATACCACCCAAATAATTTTAGATAACCAAGAATACACTACACGTCCTTACAGTCAGTCAGCCTGCACCACAACTACACTGTCAACTCAAGCAATATATTAACAATACAGTAGAACCTCAGAGTTATGAATACTAGAGTTAAGAACTGACCGGTCAACCACACACACCTCATTTAGACCCAGAAGTATGCAATCAGGCAGCAACAGAGATTTTAAAAAAGCAAGTACAGTAGAGTATTGCGTTAAATGTAAACTTCTAAAAAAATAAAGGGAAAAAGTTTAAAGGAAGATTTGACACAGTAAGGAAACTTTTTGTGCTTGTTTCATTTAAATTAAGATGGTTAAAAGCAGCATTTTTCTTCTACATGGTAAAGTTTCAGGGCTGTATTAAGTCAATGTTCAGTTGTAAACTTTTGGAAGAACAGCCATAACATTTTGTTCAGAGTTACGAACAACCTCCATTCCTGAGATGTTCGTAACTATGAGGTTCTACTGTAGTGTCTTTATTTAGGTCCCTAACACCACATTCAACTTAAATCCACTCTCTCATTATTTTTGCCATTTCAATGCTGCAAGGATTGGGTTGCAAACACTACAGGGGAAAGTAACTATTAGTACTATTTTGAAAATTGTGGAAACATTTCTACCAGTCTTACATTTCATAAATATCTAAAACTAAATTTTGAATCAATTTTGAGTTAAGTTTCCCTTTCAGATCTATGACACAGCATTTAAGACAAAAAACAGTCATACCCCAGAAAATAGGCCTTTTTGGTTTCACAGAAGTCACTGACACCAACATGTGGAAGCATTTCCTTCTGTAAGACTTCTTTTGCATACTTAATTCTTTTCTCTTTGGTAACACCAGGCTTTGCACCTCTTGACCCGATGAAGTTTAATGCAACATTCTGTTCCTGGATGACAAATGCTTCATCTAAGGAAGGTTTGACCTAATGCACAAAAGGAAGCAAAAATCATTGTATCAGAGAAGGGGGCGGGGGGGATCCTGAATCATCCACAGATGATTCAGGATTTCAGTTATGTAGCTGTTTATAAAAAATATTTTCAGGAAGTTCTAGTTAACTACATTTTAAATAAAAATTCCAAAAAGTTATTTTTTTCCAGATATAATTCTCCATTATACTGCAACAGATTTTTTTTTTTTTTTTTAAAGGGGCAGCAGGGAACGTCCGATATTCTAGAATAAGACATTAATACAAAAGTGGCAGTGCATGCAGAATTATTTTCTGAAGTTACAATTAAGCATGTTTCATTTAAAAGTAAAATTTAGTAGGTGATGACAGTTTAAATAAAGCCTTCATGTACTAGGATATTAATACCAAATTAGCTAACATGATGACAGTCACCACAGACAATGCACCTCCAAGTAAGAAATACTTCTAAACCAGCAAATAATGATTGGATCTTTAAAAAGTAAAAATGCTCACAGGATTGTATCATTAAACATGATTTCAAGCTACTTCACAGCTGAGTAATGGGATTTTTTTTAATATAAACAGTACATACAGATTAGCTTTTTGTAAAAGACAACTGTGGATCAGTGTGGCACAGTAGGAAGTGCACCAAAAGATAGTTGAGACAGACAGACGTGGGATTTTTTCCACTGATTTCAATGGGAGCCGGATCAGACCCTGTAACTGAATAGTAAACAGCGCTCTTCCATTCCCACATAAGCACTTCGGGTAAATGTACATTTACCATAATTGTTTTATTCAGAGAACTTTTATTACTTTAACCAATGCAAAAAAAAAAACTCCTAACATTTAAGATTCAAGTGGTACATGAGTCTTAAAATTACAACTGGGATATGGACAGGATGCTTTGAATATAGTAGAAATAGACAGACTTAGACTTTAGCTCACTTAACACCATGACCCATACCATTATTGAATATACATTACCATTTCCATCATCTCAGGATCTTCAAAGTCATAAATTATGTGCTCTAAAATGTCTCTGTCAGATACAAAACCTAATGCACGGAAAACAATAATGATGGGCACTTCTTGTTTGATATATGGCAGAGTTGCTACAATACGCTGACCAATAGCGCTCTTCTTTGCACCCTAGAGGGGGGACAGGGTAGATCAGTCTCAAATGCATTTGATTTCAAACAAACCAACTTTTTCTGGACTTCAAATGGCTTGAATAAAGTACCTATTCAAGAGAGATAAGTATGGTTTTTGAAACTGAAAAGAATTACCATGTACAAAACCATAAATATAAATAATTAGATTAGGTCTGTCCCATTTCTAATACATCTGTTTTTAAACTATTAATGCCACAGAGCAGCTACTGAATAACATTTTTCATCTTATTCAAGAGGTTACAATTATATACATTAGATTTGAAAATCTACTCACAAATACCTATTTAATAGATTATATATTTGATTACACTCTTCAAAGCATTACATCCAACACAGTTTCTCAAGAAACTGAAACTTAAATACCATAAGATACTACATAAAGAAAAAACTCCAAAAAGTCTTAGAAAATTTCAGCCCAAACATAAACCAAATACACCTCTACCCCAATATAACGCGACCCAATATAACACGGATTCAGATAGAACGCGGTAAAGCAGCGCTCCAGAGGGGCGGGGCTGCGTGTTTCGGTGGATCAAAGCAAGTTTGATATAATGCGGTTTCACCTATAATGCAGTAAGATTTTTTGGCTCCCAAGGACAGCGTTTTATCAGGGTAGAGGTGTATAAAATATCCACCATTATCAGTCATGCATACCTGCCCTCCTCTGGCCAGCATGCTAACCCATATAGTACTAGTTGGTCGAGAGGAATTCTCCAGGCAGGATCTACATTCTCCTGTGTAAGCATATTTCGAATCTTTCTTTGCAAACACATACACTGTGTTTGTAGCCATCTTCTCTTGAGCAATCAGAACCTATATTGGAAACAAAGCATTTTAAATAACCAGGTAAGAGTATGCTTACAGTAAGTAAATATAAACATGCAATACCTGTAAGATGTTTAGTTTTCAAACTGACTTCAATCTGCCAATCTTGTTCTTACCCAGCTATTAAAATCTAGCTTGTACTGTACTATCCTTATCGGCTGTACAATAGCATAACAGTACTTGTTAGGCTCTCCACATAACTATATGCACATTGTTATTTTGCTAAAGGCTGCTCGTTGTACTAGTGTTTTTCACCTTTAGAAGAACAGAGTTCTAAGAAAATACCGTGTAATAGTATTACTTAAGATAGCACACCAGAAACAAGGGACACTCCAAGATCACACAGTTTTAGAACACATTTATTGCATTTTCTAGTAGTGATATGTTTAGATACCGCTCCATAGAGGTTTTAGAATGCCTTAAGGGTTAGCATATTGTATCTGAAAAGCAACTGTAAAAATGGCATCAGAAGATTCTGTGTCTGTTGTGTCTTAATTTCCATGTCAAATGTGCTTAGTGCACAAATAAAGAAAATTTCAGCTGCCAGCCCTGAGAGTCAAATTAGGTTCTTTTTTCTCTCATCACACCAACAGAGATGCTGAGGGCCAAATTATGCCCTCACTGACAGCTGTGCAGTCACAGTACCTTCAACGCATTTACATAGGTGCACATTAAATGAACTTGGCAAACAATTTAATGAATGAGGCACATGATGGAACACAATTTACTTTACTACTTATGCTGGTTCTGCTGAATAAAAGTAGCAAATACTTATTTTGTCACTAAAACAACTACATACAACTCTGAATAACAAGGAAAAGGTTTGTTTTTATACTGCCACTTTTCAGAGTTAGATCGGCACTCCAGTGTTGGAACTGGAAACAAAACTATCAAAAAAATGTTTTAAGTAGTATTCCATAAAACAGAGTTTTCGGATTGGTAGAAGAGGAACACATGTCATATAGAGCCATTTCAATGTGTAATTTTCAGCATTCGTTTTATTAAAAAAAAAAAAACCACCACACCACATTTCTTCATGTGAAATCTAATTCTTTACCTTTTCTGATCCATTAATAATGAAATAGCCACCAGGGTCAAGAGGACATTCATTCAGTTCACAAAGATCACGATCAGTCAAGCCATTCAACAGGCAGTATGTTGAACGGAGCATGATAGGAATTTTTCCTATAAAGGTTTTCTGATGCTGTGTCTGTAACTGGTCCTCTCCTTCTTTAATAACTGTTTTAGTTATGTCCACATACAAGGGAGCAGAATATCTATGAAAAAGAAAATACGACATGACTATATTATAACATTAGAATCATAGATTAGGGTTGGAAGAGACCTCAGAAGGTCATCAGTCCAACCCCCTGCTCACAGCAGGGCCAACCTCAACTAAATCATCCCAGCCAGGGCTTTGTCAAGCTGGGCCTCAAAAACTGATGGAGATGCTATCACCTCCCTAGGTAACCGATTCCAGTGCTTCACCACCCTCCAAGTGAAATAGTTTTTCCCCAATATCCAGCCTAGACCTCCCCCACTGCAATTTGAGACCATTGCTTCTTGTTCTGTCATCTGCCACCACCGAGAACAGCCTATCTCAGTGGTTTTCAAACTTTTGTACTGGTGACCCCTTTCACACAGCAAGCTTCTGAGTGTGACCCCCCACCCATAAATTAAAAACACCTTTTAATATATTTAACACCATTATAAATGCTGGAGGCACAGCAGGGTTTGGGGTGGAGGCTGACAGCTCGCAACCCCTCCCCCCACATGTAATAATCTTGTGACCCCCTAAGGGGTCCCAACCCCCAGTTTGAGAACCCCTGGCCTATCTCCATCCTTTTTGGAACCCCCCTTCAAGTCGCTGAAGACTGCTATCAAATCCTCCCTCACTCTTCTCTTCTGCAGACTAAATAACCCCAGTTCCCTCAGCCTCTCCGCGTAAGTCATGTGCCCCAGCCCCCTAATTGTTTTCATTGCCCTCCACTGTACTCTTTCCAATTTGTCCATATCCTTTCTGTAGCAGGGGGCCCAAAACGCGATGCAATGCTCCAGATGTGGCCTCACCAGTGCTGAATAGAGGGGAATAATCACTTCCCTCGATCTCCTGGCAATGCTTCTACTGATACAGCCCAATATGCCGTTAGCCTTCTTGGCAACAAGGCCACTCTGTTGACTCATATTCAGCTTCTTGTCCACTGTAACCCCCAGGTCCTTTTCTGCAGAACTGCCGCTTAGCCAGTCGGACTCCAGCCTGTAGCAGTTCATGGAATTCTTCCATCTTAAGTGCAGGACTCTGCACTTATCCTTGTTGAACCTCAGATTTCTTTTGACCCAATCCTTCAATATGTCTAGGTCACTCTGGACCCTATCCCTCAGCATATCTACCTCTCCCCCCATCTTAGTGTCATCTGCAAACTTGCTGAGTGTGCAATTAATCCCATCATCCAGATCATTAATAAAGATGAACAAAACCGACCCCAGGACCGACCCCTGGGGTACTCAGCTTGATACAGACTGCCAACTAGACATCGAGCTGTTGATCACTACCCGTTGAGCCCAAGGATCTAGCCAGCTTTCTATTCACCTTATAGTCCACTCATCCAATCCATACTTTTTAAACTTGCTGGCAAGAATACTGTGGGAGACCCTATCAAAAGCTTTGCTAAAGTCAAGATATATCATATCCACCACTTTCCCCATATCCACAGAGCCAGTTATCTCATCATTGAAAGCGATCAGGTTGGTCAGGCATGATTTGCCCTTGGTGAATCCATGTTGACTGTTCCTGGTCACCTTCCTCTCCTCCAAGTGCTTCAAAAGAGATTCCTTGGGACCTGCTCCATGATTTTTCCAGGGACGGAGGTGAGGTGGACAGGTCTGTAGTTCCCCAGATTCTCCTTCTTCCCTTTTTCCAAGATGGGCACTATAGTTGCCTTTTTCCAATCATCCAGGACCTCCGCAGATCACCACGAGTTTTCAAAGATAATGGCCAATGGCTCTGCAATCACATCAGCCAATTCCCTCAGCACCCTCGGATGCATTAGATCCGCCCCTATGGACTTGTGCATGTCCAGCTTTTCTAAATAGTCCTTAACCTGTTCTTTCACCACTAAGGGCTGCTCACCTCCTCCCCATACTGTGCTGTCTAGTGCAGCAGTCTCGGAGCTGACCTTGTCTGTGAAGACCGAGGCAAAAGAAAGCATTGAGTACTTCAACTTTTTCCACATCATTTGTCACTAAGTTGTCTCCCTCATTCAGTAACAGGCCCACACTTTCCCTGACCTTCTTGTTGTTGCTAACATACCTGAAGAAACCTCTCTTATTACCTTTCACATCCCTTGCTAGCTGCAACTCCAATTGTGCTTTGGCCTTCCTAATTACACCCCTGCATGCTTGAGCAGTATTTTTATACTCCTCCCGAGTCATCTGTCCAAGTTTCCACTTCTTGTAAGCTTCCTTTTTGAGTTTAAGCTCACCGAAGATTTTGCTGGTAAGCCAAGCTGGTCGCCTGCCATATTTGCTATTTTTTTGCACATTGGGATGGTTTGTTCCTGGTGCCGTCAATAAGGCTTCTTTAAAATACAGCCAGCTCTCCTGGACTCCTTTCCTCCTCTTATTAGTCTCCGAGGGGATCCTACCCATCAGTTCCCTGACGGAATCGAAGTCTGCTTTTCTGAAGTCTAGGGTCCATATTCTGCTGCTCTCCTTTCTTTCTTTTGCCAGGATCCTGAATTCGACCATCTTATGGTCACTGCCTCCCAGGCTGCCACCCACTTCTATTTCCCCAACCAATTCTTCCCTGTTTGTGAGCAGCAGGTTAAGAGGAGCATGGCCCCGAGTTGGTTCCTCCA
This sequence comes from Chelonia mydas, assembly GCF_015237465.2. Lineage (NCBI taxonomy): Eukaryota > Metazoa > Chordata > Testudines > Cheloniidae > Chelonia > Chelonia mydas. Next base: position 4,379,613 of record NC_057852.1, on the reverse strand, counting down.
GCACTTGCACCAGTAAGTTGTCCCCAATACTCTCCAAAAACTTCCTGGACTGTGTGTGCACCGCTGTATTGCTCTCCCAGCAGATATCAGGGTGATTGAAGTCCCCCATGAGAACTAGGGCCTGTGATCTAGAAACTTTTGTTAGTTCTCTGAAAAAAGCCTCATCTACCTCATCCCCCTGGTCCGGTGGTCTATAGCAGACACCCACCACGACATCACTCTTGTTGCTCTCGCCTCTAAACTTAACCCAAAGACTCTCAACAGGCTTTTCTCCAGTTTCATACTGGAGCTCTGAGCAGTCATACTGCTTTCTTACATACAGTTAACTCCTCCACCTTTTCGCCCGCACCTGTCCATCCTAAACAGTTTATACCCATCCACGACAATACCATGACAATATGAAGATAATGCATTCTGAACTAGAGAAAGCATAAAATAAAGGACTGATAAAGTTATTCCGAGAAATTGTTGGTACTGTTAAATTATATTACTTAGTAATAATGTGTCAGTGATCTTTTGTACTTAATACTCAAGTAGTTTGTTTTAAATATAGGGAAGTAATTCTTCATTTTACAGGGCATAATTAAAATTAGAGAAAATCCTATTAATTTAGATTGCAAATGTGTTCCTTCATGGTATCCAACAGCTGCTAAGGAGCTTTTTCTTACGTAAGATTTCTCAGCCTGGCTTCATTGGGCATCATGGGTGAAGGTGCACCATCTCTTTCCCAATGCGTAGGCTTGGAGAGATAGATTTGTTCAAACTTCAACAGATATCGTGGCTGAAAATAATCCAAAATAACTAATTTTAATAATCAGAATGGCAAATCACAATATGCATGAGAGAATTTAGAGCTTGTTTAATACATATACAATGCCACACACAGAGATCCCAATTCACAGATTAGAGAGGTAATCCCTTTCTATAGGTCTGTAGACAAACTGCTCTTACAAAACTTCACTGGATGCCTCATTAACACAGATGTAGGATAAACTCAAGAGAATTCAGAAAAAAACATCAAACGATTAAGATCTGGAAAGGTTGATCCTCATGGAAAAGTCCTAAATATGAACAGATTCTCTTAGCCATGACTAAAGATATTGGGCAGGAGGGGATGCAAAAAAAGAGAGAAAAAAAAAAAGAGAAACACAAGACAATCTCCAAGTAGTTTGAAGATTTCATAACACTAAAGAGGGAGAATAGTTATTTAGCATGCTACAAAGGGTTATTCACTAGCAAGAGTGTGATAAAATTAAGGAAAGTTTTAGGAAGATTACCGGGAAAAGTTTTCTGACAACAAAATCTATTAATGACAGGTGCAGTGATAGAAGCAGAATTGTTTATTTACAAACCAGACAAATCAGGAGAAAAAATATTGCAGGGGGCAATCCGGCACTGGCTTGGGTTGAGAATGGTGGTGGGAGAAGCAGATTAAAATCCCTAACAGGTCTTGCCCTTCTTACATACTTCTCTATGGATTTGCACACATTTGCTGAGCTAGATGTTTTATTGTCCAGTAAGATCAGATCACATTACAAAATTATTTTGCCTTCAAGATATAATAAGACCATTAATATTTACTGGGTCAGCAAGAAAATATGTAAATATGAATTTATAATGGTATTAAAAACCTACTAAGATACAAGAACTTCAAACTTGAAATCACAGTATTTCTTTATTTTAAAATATATCCTGTAAGAGACATTAAATATTTACACTGCTTTGTTACTCCCAAAAAAGTCTAAAATCAGAAGCACATAAAAAAAGAGTCCTGGAATTGCCCCACGGCACAAAGCCGGGACTATTTTATTTACATATATTTAACTATTGTGCATATAATTGTAGCATCTCAAAGCACTACACACTACCAAGCGGTAGATGAGAATTTGACTCCCCATGACTTCTTGCAGGTGGTGGAAAGGGAAGACTAGGAGTTATGTGAAGATGACACAAAATTGCAGACAAAAGCCTTGTGTCAATGCAGCAGCATCTTTTTCTGGATTATCTGGTGATCCCCACATTGCATAAGCTCTGGTGGGAGCAATTCTATCCATCCATCCAGCAGTAAGGCATAAAAAGACCTCCTGGCAAGAGAACAGGGGAAAAATGGAGAGAGAAAAAAACCTGGACTTCAGCAAGGTGCACATTCTCCTTTTGGCCACTTCTTATGCCCCAAGTGTCAGTTTCCTTACTCAGCTGGCCAGGGCACCATAAGATATAGATGCACACTGAACTGATCTGGTAATGGAGATGGATAGTATAAAAAGAAGAAAACCTAATTATAGCTGCTTCAAGAGCTGTATTTCAGATCATAAGCTGTTCCATCTAGTTATAAAACCTAATTATAGCTGCTTCAAGAGCTGTATTTCAGATCATAAGCTGTTCAAGTTTTCCCACTGTGATTGTCTGTTTCATGAATGACTTCTGACAGTTTCTAAATCTGTTAAATGTAATATAGTCAACAGTGGAATTCAAGTAATTCTCTTTTAATATTCTTATTGTTTGCATTGGTTTACGATAGCCTAACATTAACAATTTTATTTTGGAATGAAAGGGCACTTTCATTCCAATCCCTATTATGGATAGCTTACATTTTTTTCAGCAAGTTGCACCTTATGATGAAATATTTCATACTTGGCTCAGAAGATTTGCTTTAGTTTTAGTATTTGTACTACCACAGCACCTAGGAACCCCAGTCATGGAGCAGGACCGCATTGTACTAGGCACTGTACAAACACAGAACTAAAGGAGGGTCGCCCCACCCCAATGGGCTTACAATCTAACTAGAAATCTATTTAGTTATTTCTCTGCAGTTGTTACTCTGTGTGAGGATAAGGTATCTTTTGGTTACTAAAACTTGTATCAAGATCTTCATTTTTCTCCAGCCAGCTTTTCTTTAAACTTGATATGAATGGGGTCCAGAAGTGTAACATTCACTTGGCCTAGATTGAAAGCAATGTTTTGAAATTAAGTTCCAGAAGTTTGAGAATGGCATTCTGATTACATGTAGCACATCATGCTTCTGGAGTTAAGGAATACAATTTGATAACATGTGCCAAATGAGAACAATAGGAGCTGAGCCCTTTTGAATATCTGGCCCCAGCTGTGGGTGCTGAAAATTTTTGAAAATCTAGCATGAAATGAATAAAGGCTAAAAAAATTGATATTTCTCACCCCTGATAAAGTTTATTATGGACATACCATTTTTGCCAAAAATGTTACAAGTTTCAACTGCTTTAATGACCCAGTCGTTTCCCCATTAGTAGCATTTCTTTTTAGCTATATCATGCACTAATTGACTGGATCTGCTGCTGCAATAAGAACTCCCAGCACAATTTTCACATCTGTATGATTAAAAGAATCAAACGCTGCAAAGGTCCCTCTTACCGGTTCTTCAACTTCCCCTGTGGCATGCTGAGCTTCAGCTTGTAGATCGATAGGTGGTGCATCTTCTACAATTCTCTGCACAGACATCTGAATGAATTCATCAAAAGAATCCAGCTGTTGTCGGACCAACCCCTTCTCATCAAAATAGGAGCTTAGAAAAAATAAGGCATATTCAATTAATCAACAAAAATTCTCAGTTTACATATCCATAAACTATGTTAATTATCAGGTAATGTTTAAAAATTCAAGATAAACATATTGTAATTAATCAAAGGATATTATTGCTACATGAAACAAATCTCTGCTTGTATTTCAACATTGTGCTGTGAGAAGAAAACAATTGTTCCAAAGAAACTTTCAAAAAATAGACAGAAATATTTATGCCCAGATCCTGCAACTTTGTTCCCTATTGACCCACTTGCAAGAAGCTGTGGGATCAGGGCCTTAACTTACTTACCAATTCACTATGTTAGCATTATTCTTAGCAGTAATCTTATAAATGAAGCTCTACACCCACAAGCAATAACGGAAAATATTGTGTTAATGCTGAATTTGCTATGAAAACGCTTTCAGACTGTCTAGGAAGGCAATGACTTACAAAACCATTGACCTTTGGCCATTTATACACAGGCCCAGTGGTCTCAAATCTTATGTTCTCTCTTTGTAACCGTTCTTTCATTCGTAAAGAGAAAGCATTTATGATTCTGGACATGAAATCTTGGAATTTCCATCACAGTAAGTTAGGATATAATGTTTATTAGTATTAGATGTTTTAGCTACGCGTACACTTGCCTGATTACTTCACTATTCTTAACATTTCTTAGAAAGTTTGATAGTTACCTAATAACTATCCAGCATGCTTCTTGCCATAAATCTGGAGTGATTTCATCATCATCTTCATCATATTGCATATCTACCAAGAAAACAGACACTCAAATCAGTCTTTCTATTCATTCATGTTTTCTTTGGCTGTATATAGCTTCTAAATACCCGATGGCTGCACACAAATACATTTTTTTTCTAAAAAAAATGAGGAGTACTTGTGGCACCTTAGAAACTAACAAATTTATTTGGGCATAAGCTTTCGTGAGCTAAAACCCACTTCATCGGATGCATGCAGTGGAATCTAGTGAGCTTAATAAAACCTGTAAGAGGGATAACAGGAAAGCTACAAACACAGCCTACTGTCATACTTGGACTGTGAGCTCTTTGGGGCAGAGACCATCTTTCATTCTGTATTTGCTCAGCGCTTAACACAGTGGAGTCCTGGTCCATGTCTGGGGCTCATAAACACTACAGTAATAAAAATATTGTAATTTATTTGTATCTGGAACACAAAAGTTTTATTACTCCACTGGCCCTTGAGAAAAAGTAGGCAATCTATGAAGGCTTATTATAAACAAGAACTTTTATGGGAACAATAGGATTCAGTCTACTTTGTTTCCTAAGGTTAAGCATCTGTTCCTAAACACTTTACCACCACTCAGCAAAATACGCATGATAGCACTCAAAACTTGTGCTTTCCTAGAGTAGCAATTAATAAATCAGTCTGAATTCAATGCAAAGCTCATTAAAGTCAAAAGAAAGATTTTTATTGACATCAGTAGGCTTTGGATGAGGCCCTTTATGCCTTTGGTAAAGATCAATTAACTTTCAATTGTATCTTAACAGATGTTTCAGCTTTCTGTTTATTTAGGAACCACAGACAAGCTATTCCAATATCTAAGCATCTTTCAAAGTTTGTGTTACTCTAAAACACATTTTTCACTTGTAGCATCAAGAACATTGGACACTCATGCAGGTTTTTAAGTTTTGCCCTCACACTTTTTAATTACCATAAAATACTAAAATACCCTATAAACATATGGTCAAAGGTTGAAACTTTCAAAAAACAGGAGCCTAATACTTACCTCCATTTTTCAAAGCACCAGTTTCCCCATCAGCTACTTTTGATTCCAGTGGGAGCCACTGTGTGCTCAGCACTTTTGAAAATCAGGTCACTTGTTAAAATGCCTAAGGTCGAGTCTACCTTAGATTCACAGATTCCGAGGCCAGAAGGGATCATTCTAATCATCTAGTCTGACCTCATCTAGTCATAGAACTTCCCTCAAAATAATTCCAGGAGCATAAACAATCTTGAGTAAAAAACTACCAGGGATTAAGAATCCACCACAACTCTTGGTAAATTGTTCCAAGGGTTAATTACCTTTACTGTAAAGCCATATGCTTTATTTCCAATCTGAATTTGTCTAGCCTGAACTTTCAGCCATTACATCATGTTAGACTTCTATATGCGAGACTGAAGAACACATTTTCAAATATTTGTCCCCGTGTAGGTATTTACAGACTACAATAATCACCCCTTTGTTCAGCTAAACGGATTGAGCTCTTTGGCTCCATCACTATTAGGCTTGTTTTCCAAGCTTTTAAACATTCTCATGGCTCTTCTCTGAACCCTCTCCAGTTTAATAACATCCTTCTTAAACTGTGGGCACCAGAAGTGGACACACTCCAGCAGGAGTCATATGTAAAAGTGCCAAATATAAAGGTGAAATAACCTCTCTGCCCCAAATCCCCCCGTTTATGCGTCTCAGGACCGCATTCTCTCTCAGCCACTGCAGGGCAGGGTCAGCGTATCAGTCAGCACATCCCCCAGCCTTTCCGGGCTCGCTGCGTCCCAGCTCAGAGCCCCCGGCCTGCGCCCCTGGCTATAAGCACGGACACTTAGACGGGACCTGGAGGTACAGCTGCGGCCCCTCCAGCGGCCCTCCCCGCTCCGCTCCCCGCCCCGCCCCGCCGGGGTTTCTGTCAGCCCCGCCGGGGTGAAGCGCAGGGACTCGACCACGCTCCCGGCGGCACGGCTGCGCGGCAAGGGTTTGCAGGCCCGGCCCGGCCCGGGACCCCAGGGGCCTGCGTCCCGTGCCCGGCCCCCAGGGGCAGCCCTCCGGCCCCGAGCTCCCGGCTGAGGCGACGGGACCCGCCGCCAGGGCATGGCTGTGGCGCGCTCACCCTCGTCCGCGTCGTACATCTTGGCGGCGCGGGGCGACCTCAGCGGCAGCTACCGGGACGGACCTGTGCCCGCGATGGAGGGACGCGAAGGCTCACGCGCATGACACTAGACCGGACTGCGGTCGCGCACTATTTCGGTCCCGCCCCCTTATCGCACTGCGGCTGCGTGCGGTCCAAGATCTGACTACGGCTGCGCAAACTATGGGCCGGCCTCACCCACTCCCGTTCGCACTGCGGCTGCGCGCGCACTTCGCGCTATACTCCTCCTGAGCCGCCTCGTGACTAGTTCCTGGGGAGACTCGAGGAGCGCGCATGCGCGCGGCTCAGGCGAGAGTCACGAATGAAGTGCGGAATGCGCGTGCGCCTTGGCATCGTGTCGCGCGGTGCCCGTCTTTTTGAGGTGGGGTGGCACGTACCATTCTCCCAAAATAGGGGCGCATAAAAGCGCTGTTCGCATCCCAGTCGCGGGTAGGATAGAGAGTAGAGCGTGCCGCCCTCCTGGAGTAGACTGAAGCGGGACGGAGGTTCAGGGCTGTGCCCAGCTGTAGCAGTCGGCCACCGCCCCACCCCCTCGAATTTATGCGTCACACAGAGCCCCTGGAGGGGGCAGGCTGACCCTGCAAACACAAGCGGGGGTGCTCCTCAGACAGGGATTTCCCCAGCAACCCCACCCAGTTTTGTGAACTAGTTACATGCAGTGTTGCCAATTTAGTGATTGTTTGGAAATTTGAATGGAAAGTGAAACATTAGTACACACTTTAAAAGCATATTCAGCATATGATAAAATACTTGTACCTGAAAAAGTATAATAGATTTGAAAAGTATGACCATAGACTAGCTTCCTTATACAGCTGTTGTTTTTATGACCATGTCAGTGCCTTCATTTAAGTGATGTTGGCCAACCTAATAATTTCACATTATGATTTCTAAGTAAAGTCTAAATGTGCTCTCCCTGACAGCTAGTGATGAGCTGGGGGAAAAGGCTTCAGGACCAGATTGTATTTTCATTCACACCTCATCTACCTAGCAAACAGAGCTGTTGTTGCCCAAATGATAGATTTTGGCTGGGGTTGGGTTATAAATCACTTGAATGCGAGGTGGGAGGTGTAATGAAGTGTTATTTCCATTGTATGAGTAAAGGGCAGTAGAACTGTACTTAGCCTGTGCTGATTGAGGGCATCAAGAGAGGGTAGGGACAGGTGTTTTGCTTGATGGTCTGCCTGAGTCACAAGTACTATTAGAGCTGCCCCCTCCACTGTTTAAAGACACAGCTGATTAGGCTCCATAGATGGTCTTTTGTTTTATTAAATTGACCCCTAACCTGAAATCACTGATAATCAGGTGCTTAGATCTGCTAGGGGACAGTGTTTCTGTGGAAGAGATGGCCAGCCTGCACTAGCAGCAAGGTTCCCCCACTAAGAGCTCAGCTAAGATCACTGAGAGCTGCATGGACCCTCAAGAGACCGACTCGCAGAGGTCATAGTGGCAGGTGGCAGCAGAAGGTGACGGCACAGGGCCATTGGTAACAGAGCAGTGGAGTGAACGGTGGCACAACGAACAACAGTGGTCAGAGAGAACAGTGAGCAGCTGAAGGAACGAGCAAGGTGCCTTCTTGCCCCCCACCTGGGAGATGAACTCATGTGAAAGCACCTCTGAACTCTGAGTCTCCACTGACCAAGGACAACACCGGTGAGTGTTAATGAGGCTGTTAAGAATGCTGGAGACACAACACAGTTCATGCAAACAAACATCATACTTTTTATTTAGGCAAGAGATACCACACACTACAAACTGGAGATACCACACACTACAAACTGGAGGCCAATGTTAAGTGCATTGTCACTTGTTCATCCTGAAGTTGAACACTGTTTCCGAACAAGACCAGCAAATGCTCGCTGTCTTTCTGCAAGAAACTCAACTGACTGGCTAGAAACATGAGGTGCAAGAGTGAAAGACTCAACAGTTGAAAAACTGACGAACTCTCTCACCACATTCAAAAAATTTACATATATGGCTAATGAATGCACCAATGCAAATGGTCATCAAGTATTAAGTCATTGTGTACGTTATCTTGATGTCAGTGGTAGGCCAGTAGATGTATTTCTAGATGTTCAAGTTATAGAAGACAGATTGGCTGCATCTGTGACAACCGACATCTTAGAAGAGTTAAATGCTTGTCAATGGGACCCCAAACAGATGGCTGCTTGTGCATTTGATGGAGCTGCAAACTTCTTTGGAAAACATGGTGCAGTACAAGCTTTGCTCAGAGAAAAGTGTAACTCTAATCTCTCCAATATACACTGCAGAGGCCATCTACTCCAACTAGCACTAGTACGAGCTGCAGAATCTTCAAAAGACATTAAAAAGGCTATAAATTTAATGTCTTCATTATATTCTTTTTTCAGCAAGAGTCCAAAAAGACTGAATATCTTGGAAAATATAGAAGATACACTAGGACCGAAGTTCAAATTAGTCCAACCTGGGAAAACCCGCTGGCTTTCTCATGAGCGATCCTTGGCTGTTGTCTTAAAATTACTCCAGCCATTATTACTGGCTTTGGAAAGTATCTACCAAGATGGGATGGATCTAAGTAGTGGGGCTGGTGGATTATTTTTGCTGCTACGTTCAGAGAAGACTATTGCCATTCTCTCTCTTGTAAGTCTACTGTTGAAACCACTTGGGTCATTAAACAATGCCATCCAGGCATCTGCTACAACAGTAGTAGATCTTTGTCCAGCAATAGACACTACATTTGGATCAATCCGAGAGCTATCCATTGAAAAAGTACTGGAAGAAGCAAAGACTTCAGTCCAGAAGTTGACTAATGAAGGCATTTATATTGAATCCTTAAATGAAGAGGACAAGAAGTGTTTGTTAAGACAACTGAAAAAGTACACAGACTTGATTCTTAAAAATCTACAACAGCGACTTCTAGATTCTACTCAACCTCTGCGTAGCTTTTACAGATCCCTGTCCTATAAAACACTGACAGTTGAGCGGAGTGAGGCACTACCAGCAATGGGGCTGCCATGTGCTCAGGACAGAATAGAGAATTTGAACACAGAGTGGAATATCATACGACGAATGAATGAAGATTTGACTTCAACTTCTTTTTTATCATCACTAGTGGCTGGACCCGATCTTTGTGCTCTGTTTCCTGGGATGAAAGAAGAAGGAATTCATCTCTTGCTACTCCCAGTCACAACAGTTACAGTTGAGCGTTCTTTTTCATCATTGAGTAGAATTTTGTGTTTTGAAAGAAGTCGCCTTCTGCCTGATCATGTGAATGAACTAATGAGCGTATCAATTGAAAGAATGGAAGTACCGGACACACAAGAAGCCACCAAAGATGAACGGATTGCATTCGAGAAGTTCATTAACAGAGCTGTGCAAAATTATAACAAGAAACCAAGAAGGATGTAGATGTAGTGCTTCATAGAAGGCTTGAGTAGCCAACTTTTTAATTTGTGTGATGATGATTTTAAAATCCATCTAATAAAATGGTCATGAAACATTTTTCAGTTTTTACTATGGTGCCATACAGCCCACCTTCACCCTCACAGTCCCATCCCTCATCAGCCCTGACCTCCCCCACCCCAGTAAATTTGAACACACACCCCCTCCCCATTTCAGTTCCTGGGGAAAACACTGTCCCCAGAGACTCTAGCCCTGCAGAGGGGCCTGTATGTAGGTCCCCCTGCAGGGTCAGGGTATCATGCCATGGGCACTGCCAGCTTGCACCTTTTTATTGCAAGGCTTGCAATAGTGGGTGAGTTACAGAAAGACCCAGCCCTTGGAGTCATGGTGTCACGTGGGAGTTCCTGCTTTTACTGTACTTAAAAAAATGTTTCCAGGTCTGCGGTGATTGTGGTGAAAAGTTTGAAAGCATCACCCTGGGAGGCGCAGCCAGCAGAAGGCAGTTAAACCCAATCCAAGAGCTAGCAACATCTCATGATTTTAAAATCAATCTGACTTTTGATTTTTTAATCCTTGAGGTTGGCAGTACTAGCTCGGCGGTTTCTGGGGGCTACTCATCTTGTTTTCCCGGACAGAACCTCTTTTTTGAGCCTCCGTCTTCTGTCCTGGTGGATTTTTCAAATAACAGGCAATGTCCTGGACTCTTGCAGAGTATATGCTGTACCTCAGAAAGAGCCCTGATTGATCTGCTTCCAGTGGGTTCCTGCCCTGCATCCACAGCTAATTGATCTGTTCCCCTGCAGTCACAGTTGCTGGATCCCTGTCCCTAGTCCTGGGGAAGGAGTCCTCCAAGGGGGGGGCTGCCTGATGGACATCCTTGCATTCTGAGCTTGTGCCAGCTCCTCTGCCACCGTGACAGGGAGTGACACTGTCCCCCACCTCCAGTAACTACCCCCACTGCAGGTACCCCTTCCAGCAACCCCAACTGTACCTCACTCAGCTCCTCCTCCCCCCAGTTTCCCAATTGTACCCCCACACACATGCAGTGTCCTCTCTTTGGGAACCTGAAATATGGTAACCCACACATAGGGCCTTTTGCACGGGGCACTGCAGATTGAGGCTCCAAGACTCTTCAGTCATTCAAGAACACCCTTACTCAATCTCTTGCTGAGTTGTTTGCATTTTGTTACAATTGAGTGAATTACCAACATTGGCCCTGACTGAGCCATTTTGCAATGAGCTCCACATGGGCACAACCATGCTTATTGCAGGTTTAGAGCCACACTTCAGCCAATCCTCCTCCTCGTGTAGTGCTTATGATTGAAAGCATGATTTTAAGATGATTGGGGTGGGGGGAAGAAGGTTTGCACTATTGCTTGGGTTAAAACACTGTAATTGATCCCACACCAGCTTCCACTGGCCACCACACATTCAAATGCAGATGCAAGTGCTTCAGCATCTCTGAGTTATAAAAAGGGAATTTCAGAAGCACTGCTGTCTACAGCATTTCTCAAATGCGGCCATTGTGGCTACATGCAGCCACCAGGAGCTTTTCGGGCAGCCACAGCCTCCTGGGCAGTGATGGGGGGCAAAGCAGTGGACCCTCCCCCAGGGACTGCCAGCAGTGGTTGGGCCCTGCCCCCTTCTGGAGACACAAAAGCTGGAGGAGCAGGTGGTAGGTGTGAGTTCCCCACCTTCCCTGGGGCAGGGTCCGGCTTCAGCCTGAGGAGGCATGGGAGGGAGGACGGGCTACCTCAGTGGTTTGAGCATTGTCCTGCTAAACCCAGGCTTGTAAGTTCAGTCCTTGAGGGGGGCATTTAGGGATCTGGGGCAAAAATTGGGGATTGGTCCTGCTTCGAGCAGGGGGTTGGACTAGATGATCTCCTAAGGTCCCTTCCAACCCTGATATTCTATGAGGCAGACTCCAGGCACAGGGATTTGGGCTCCATTCCCCTGCCACACGGTGACAGGCTCTGGCCCCAAGCTCACTCCATCAACCCTGGCCCCCAGTGACCCTTGGCCCCCACTGCCTCCATACCAACCTCCGCATCCAGGACTTAGTTTGTCCCCAGGTTGAGTCAGCCTGCTGTGAAAAGTAATATTTGCATGTTTGTTAATATCACTTTTTTTTTTTAAAGCAACCAAAAAAGCAAAGGAAACAAGAAAAAAGACAAGATTATGTAAAAGAACTTTATTTGTGTTTCTAGTCTGTGAGGTCCAGTAAAGAATAGAAACAGCTGTACCTTATTTTTATTATTGAGTCTGCAAAAATAATCCTACATAAATAATGATTTGGACATGTGCATATTTATTTGTTTTTCCTAACGTTAATTAAGTATTTTAGGAAATATGTCCCAACGGTCACCAGCAAGAGTTGGTGGCCACACTCGGAGGCCACCAAAAAGTTTGTCATGAGAAGTAAACTGCATTGTTCTGGGTGCTCCTAGCGCTTTCCCACTGCTCCAGGTGGGGTCTGGCCCACTCAGCCCCCCACAGAGCGGCAGGCCCCAATTTACAGCTGGGGGAGCAGAAGAGAGGCCAAGCCACTTGCCCAGGGTCACGCAGCGAGCCAGGCGCTGGCATCACTGGCACTGCCTGGCCCCGTGTGGGGTCTGGCTGAGGCTGCCCCTGCCCTTGGACATGGGGGGAGGCGACGCTGGGCAGCTCCTGGACTCCCTGCCCCGCTGGGTCTGGCAGGCCCCGCCCGCCTGCCCAGTCCGGCCCGGCAGGAGGCGCTGTCTCAGGCCGGGCTCTCCGCGTGGCCGAGGCCGGGGGAGCGGAGCCGCGGCCTCGCTTCTCTCATGCACCGACTGAGCCGCGCGCTGCTGGGGGCCCTGGCCCGGGGCTCACCGGGCCGGCAGCCCCCGGGCCCCGGCCGGCTCCTGCCCGCTGCCCTGCGGCCGGGGAGACCGGGCGGCCTCTCCACCCGACCCCGGCGGGAGCCGCCCGCCGCCCCGCCTCGCCCTGCGGCCCAGGGGCCGGGCGGCGAGGAGGAGCAGTTCGTCTTCCCCGAGTACGTGCCCGAGCCGGGCCCGGCGCCGGCCCGGGAGCCGCCCGCCGCGCCGGGCCGCCCGCCGGGGAGGCCGCGGGAGAAGCGGCAGCACCGGGTGACGGGGCGGCCGGACCCGTCGGTGCCGCCCAGCGGGGTGAGCTGCTCGGGCTGCGGGGCGGAGCTGCACTGCCGGGACCCCGCCGTGCCCGGCTACCTGCCCAGCGAGAAGTACCTCCGCCTGATGGGCGGGCAGCCGGGGGGCCCCGGGGGGCCGGGGGGCTCGGAGAGGACGGGGGCCCTGGGGAGCTCGGAAGGATTGGGGGGGCAGGGGGCCCTGGGGGGCTTGGAAGGATTGGGGGGGCAGGGGGCCTTGGGGAGCTCAGAAGGATTTGGGGCACAGGGGGCCCTGGGGAGGACGGGGGTGCAGGGGGCCCTGGGGGGTTCGGAGGGGCAGGGGGCCTTGGGGAGCTCAGAAGGATTGGGGGCACAGGGGGCCCTGGGGGGTTCGGAGGGGCAGGGGGCCTTGGGGAGCTCAGAAGGATTGGGGGCACAGGGGGCCCTGGGGGGTTCGGAGGGGCAGGGGGCCTTGGGGAGCTCAGAAGGATTGGGGGCACAGGGGGCCCTGGGGGGTTCGGAGGGGCAGGGGGCCTTGGGGAGCTCAGAAGGATTGGGGGCACAGGGGGCCCTGGGGGGTTCGGAGGGGCAGGGGGCCTTGGGGAGCTCAGAAGGATTGGGGGCACAGGGGGCCCTGGGGAACTCAGAGGCGCACCGGGCCCTGCAAGGGGTGCTGTGTCAGCGCTGCTGGCTCCTGATCCATCATCAGCAGGCGCTGCACATGCATGTGTCCCGGGAGCAATACCGCAATCTGGTGAGCGCAGCCCTGCGCGGCCCCCCACGCCACGGTCGCCCCCCGCTGGTGCTATACATGGTGGACATGCTAGACCTGCCCGACTCGGTGCTACCGGATCTGCCTCAGCTGGTGGATGCAGGGTCCAACATCCTGGTGGTGGGCAACAAGGTGGACCTGTTGCCCAGGGACTCTCCAGACTATCTGAAGCGCTTCCGAAAACAGCTGTTGAGGAGCTGTGCCCGCGTGGGCATCCTCCCTGCAGCCCAGGGCACTGGGGGCCGGGTTGGTAGGACTGGGAGCCAGAACTTGGTGGATGTGCACCTGATCAGTGCCAAGACAGGCTATGGAGTGGAGAAGCTGATCTCCAAGCTGCAGCGCTCCTGGAAGTGCAATGGCGATGTGTATCTTGTGGGAGCTACCAACTCCGGCAAATCCACGCTGTTCAATACTCTGCTGCAGTCTGACTATTGCAAGTCCAAAGCGCCGGAGGTGATCAACAGAGCAACAATCTCGCCCTGGCCAGGTGAGGGGCATGGATAGGGACTTTTATCAGTATCTGTTTGGACTCAGCTTTTCAGGGCAAGGAGTGTCTCTTAGGCTTTTATATAGGAGCCTATTTCTGATTGTGGTCTCCTGGGTGTTATGTAGAAATAACTGTTCCCCAAAAGAGTTGGTAAAAGAACTTTTAAGGTTGAAAAATCAAGCACTCCAAAGTTAACAAATGTCAGCGTTAAGCTTTCCCTTAATATGGTCTCCTTGTGCATTTGCATTCTGATACAAGCATATTAAATGGCACAAACCTTTGTTAAGGTTGTCCAGTGGTAGCTTGGGCCTTTCCAGAACTTCAAGTTCAGCAAAACTCAAAACTTCTGAAAACCAAGAAATCCAACCTTGACTCAGCCCTGTGAAGGTGGCAATAGCCACTGGGAATCATCTGCATACACTCTAAGCATTTGGTGTAGCTGTATTTAATGGGGGATGAATAAGCTGGGACAGCTTGGAAGAGCTATGATTGTGATATGAGGAGATTTGCTGCTGAGTACCCCCAAAAGAAAGAGATGCGGGTTCCAGCCTGCATCCATTCAGTTCAGCATTGTGTAGGTTGTAGCAGGGCAGTGGAAGCTTCTTGACATGGGCATTGTCAGTAGTGAGATGGTATATGAGATCAGCTGTGTGTGGATTTAATGATGGGTAGGGGAAAGTCCAGGTTTGGGAAATATCCTGTGTGCAAGTGTCAAGGGATTGTAAAAGGGTATGAAGCAGTTGTTAAATTTCACAAGTGTGATATTCTGTCAAGGGAGTAGGCTCATCTTTGAGCATAGGGAAAGTGCAGATAGCACTTGTCCATTACAGAGGAGAGGCAAAGTGCCAGTATTTGTGTTACTGGTGTGTTTGGGCAGAGTTAAGGTTGTGTGGGGTTTTACCTTAACTCTGTATTTCTTGATTATCAGAAGTTTGAGTTTGCTGAACTCAGCGTTCTGGAGGGATACAAGCTGTCCCCAGATAATCTTAATTCTGAAGTTTTTTGCCAGTGAATTTCTTAGTTTTTTAAACAGAAATGTCTGTTGGTAAGAGGCAGTGATCATTCGCCCAGTTGTAGTTCTCACTTAGGTTTGCAGTTGGTATGCTACTGTGGCTAACTAATAATCAAAAGACTTAGCTTTTATCTCGTGGTTTCATCAATAGATCTCAAAGAACTTTCCATATTCCCATTTCACAGATGGGAAACTGAGGCACGGAGGTGAAGTGACTTTCCCAAGATCACCCAGCCAGCTAGGGACAGAGCTAGGAATAGTCCCAGTCCAGTGGTCTTTCCACTAGGCCACTCAGTTGCTATGTGATTCCTCAGTACTCCTCCCTGCTCCTGTATGTTTTGTTATAGTGGAATGGGAAAAATGGTCATGCTTTGAAACATTTGCAGTGTGTAGCCACTAATAGGGCCAGCGAGAGAAATCTCATCCGTGTTCTAGGTCCCAAAACCTTGACAGTTTTATGACATGGTTGTAATAGTAATTTTAAGCATGTGAGGGAAGACTCGTGTGTCTCTCTCCTTCTCTGCCCTCTGCCACACCATTCCCTGCTACATACAGTGCCCCCCCTCAACATTTCCAGCTCCCCCTCCCATTCCCATCCCATCCCATGAAGCCAGCATTTGGCACCAGGCATGCCAGTTCTCAGGTCTTCACCTTTGTCTCATCAGTGTCTTCTTGGTGCATGCACCCAGCATGCCTTTTTAAAGCTTTCCATCCAGAGGGGCAGGGGGGCTTCCACAGATCCTGGCTCACATGGAAGGGGCAGAAGGCAAGAGAAAGGGGCTAGACACCCCCAGAAAGGTAAGAGGTCTCTAGAACCTGGTTCATATGGGGAGGCAAGGAGAGGGGTCAGACCACCATAGATGAGCTGGGCCCCCAGATCCTGGTGCACACACACAGGAGTAGGGAGAGGGGCTCAGGCACCATTGTGGGGACAGGACATCCAGGTACCAACTCACATAGAATCATAGAAGATTAGGGTTGGAAGAGACCTCAGGAGAATGGGAATGAGTAGCAGAGGCACAGGAAGAATGGGGCAGAGGTTTGTCCCCTTCCATGTCTGAACACCAGGATGTGAGGGTCTACCCCCTATGATTTAATTGGGGTTGGTCCTGCTTTGAGCAGGGGGTTGGACTAGATGACCTCCTGAGGTCCCTTCCAACCTGATATTCTATGATTCTAGGTCATCTAGTCCAACCCCCTGCTCAAAGCAGGACCAACCCCAATTAAATCATAGGGGGTAGACCCTCACATCCTGATGTTCAGACATGGAAGGGGACAAACCTCTGCCCCATTCTTCCTGTGCCTCTGCTACTCATTCCCATTGTTCCCCTCCTGAGCTCCCCCAATCCCCCTCAACTCTTGTATCACCCATCCCCATTTATCCCCCCCCCCTTGCTGCAGCCCCAAGCCCCTCACTCTTATTCCCCCTTAAATGCCCTTCTCCTGCCTGCAACCATTCACATTTCCATTTATTTTTTTTAACAAAACTGCTTTGATTACATTCCCCTGATATAAAAAACAATCAATTGTGCCTCTCTGGTGTCACAAAGCAGCTATTAGACCTGGTTCAACTGGCCAGTTAAGTTAGCTTTGCATCTAATTTGCTTCACCAGAGTGAAGCAAAATATCTGGAGTGGGCTAGCGAATTTACCTTCCTTGATTTCCATTGGTATGTTGTGCTCAGAGCTGTTTACCTTACAGTGAGAATTATGTCAGTCTTCAAGCAGTGGCACATCTGTTAGTTGTAGTCCAGTGCAGAACTTTTACGCTTCTAGAGGCTTTCTTGACAAATTGAAAAACCAAAAATTAGCTCCTCTCTGCACCCAGCATGGGTGGCTCATGGGTTTCTCTGCTCTCAGGTCGACCATTATCAAATTTGCAGGCATCATCAAAATTAGAAAAGGGCGAAGCAGTCAGGCAGCAGGACAAATCCAAACTGCAAAGTGACCTGGAGAGAGCAGAGTATTGGCATCATGTATTTTACTGCTAGCCCTGGTGGTTTGTAAAATATCAGTCGTTAAACCTCTTCCCGATCCTTTAGTCTAATGGGGCTCTTTTTGGCACTGGCCTAGGGCTGAATATAGCAAGTCCTGTGTCAGTGTTATTTTCAGTTTCTCAATATATACATAACTCTTAAACTCCAGTTCATATAATTTGGCCAAATATGTGTCTCAAAATCTCTTTGGGAAAAATAATGTTTAGCAGTCTTGTCCAATACTGAATAATATTCATTGAAACAGAGCTGCCTAGCTTTCAGTGTCATTATTCAGTGAATCTGGCACCTCTGGAAGGTTACCTTAGCAGTGGTGGTGGGAGCCTCCTGTTGAGATGCTAGAGGCATAGAAGTAACAACTCTTGACCCTCTTATATTGACACTCCTCAAGGGGTGAAGTTAGTTCAGTCTCCATGCTCATTGATGCCTTTGCCTTGCTGCTAAGACCCTCAACAGGAGTTAGAGATAAAAGAATTTGGCTGACCTTCCATTCCCCCATAAGCTTCACCTTGGCAGACTAACACATTATAAATTATACAATTGCACGGTCTATACTAAGGTTGTAAAATGCATTCCAGTGTTTTGGCTAACACATTTTAAAAAAACATCTTCCTTCCTGGCCTCAACAAGGCCATGGTGTCTTCCATGTAAAAAAACCATGAATTATTAAGGTGTCATGGAGTGTGGGGGAATCCGGGCCCTGCACCCCTCTTCCTGGGATTCACCGTGACTCTCAGCCGGCCAGTAAAACGGAAGGTTTATTGGACAATAGGAACACAGTCTAAAACAGCTTGTGGGTACAACCAGGACCCCTCAGTCAAGTCCTTCTGGGGGGCAGGGAGCTTAGACCCCAGCCTTGGGGTTCCCTGCGTTAAACCACTCAGCCGAAAACTGAAACCAACCCCCCCCCCCCTCCCCCAGTCTCACTCCTCCTTCCCCCAGCTCCTCCTTGAGCCTTTGTCCAGTTTCCTGGGCAAAGGTGTCACCTGGGTCCAAACCCCTCCCCCCCCCCCCCCCCCCCCCCCAGCTCAGGTTACAGGCTCGGGTCTCCTCACTCCAGTGGAGTCACCCCCTGCTCTCCCATCCCCCATGCAGACAGTCCCAGCAGAACTAGATGATATTCCCCGGTCAATCCGCCCCGCTCCATGCTGCGTCACATAAAGTTTAAAAAAAAAAATCAAATTTAAATGGCCACAGCCCTATTGTTTTCTTTGTACATCACCTTTAAAGGGCAAATTGAAAGAAACACCAAGTTTTGCTCTGACAAAATTCTGTTTGCTTTCAATAGTCTTTAAAGACATTTTTCACATATAGTTTTTGTTTTTTCAGTAAATGGAGAGCCATAAATAAGAATCATAATAGCAAAATGGGATAGGTCTTAATTGTGAAGTAAATATCACTGCAGAATTTTGCTGGTTTTCATGCAATTACTCCACAAGTAAAGTTTCTTTACAAAAGAATGTGTTCATAGGCGTTACCCTTTCATATCATGCTCAGCACTCTCTCTTCCTAGAACTCCTGTTGTTCCTATCCCGTCCTTCATTCCTTTCTCCAGTCCACCTATCACGACGGTCAGTGGTCTGATATTAACAGAAAGGTAATGCTGTAAGGATGTGGCTGAGCCAACACCATGTGCACTGCACTTGTGGCAGCAAGAAAAATGTGAATCACTTTGCTGCAGTTGTTGAGAAAGACTTTTGTTTCTAACCAGCTGTTCAACCCAAATGCTGGTGACCTAATTCTGGGCCTTTAAAATCAAGAAGAGTTTTGCCCTTGGCTTTGATGAAACCAGGATTTGGTCTCCAGTGGCCTAGTCTACACTACACAAATGTACTGTGCCTGAGTACAGTTGCCAAAAATTCATGTTTTGGCAATTTTTAATCACAGTGAGCTGATGCAGTGCTGAATGTGGTTTGCTCTGCATGCTAAGTAGTGTTCAACCTCAGTTCAGCTAACATGACTGCTGACAAGATCACAGTGTGGTCATAGAATATCAGGGTTGGAAGGGACCTCAGGAGATCATCTAGTCCAACCCCCTGCTCAAAGCAGGACCAATCCCCAATTTTTGCCCCAGATCCCTAAATGACCCCCTCAAGGATTGAGCTCACAAGCCTGGGTTTAGCAGGCCAATGCTCAAACCACTGAGCTATCTCTCCCCCACCACTGTGGCGGATAGTTTCTGAGAAGAGTCATTAGCTTAGCAGTTGACTTTAGTTTTGTTGTTGTGATTGCTTTTCTGTTTCATAAAGAAGAATGAGGCCATCATACAGCCTGCGAACTTTCTTCTGTGCGTGGTTTTTTTCATTGTTTGAACCTTAACATTTAATTGATTTTATATATACTGTGTTCAGTTTGCACAGTCACAGACCTGGATAATGTTGGAATTTGTTTTACAGGCACAACTTTAAACCTCCTGAAATTTCCAATTATTAACCCTACATCTGACAGACTGTTCAGGAGACAGGAGAGACTAAAAGCAGATGCAGAAAAAACTGAAGAACAACTTAGTGATGATGAACAAAAGTATCTTAAATGCCTTAAAAAGCAAGGTTATTTAATAGGTGAGTATTATCTGAGGAAGAGTATCACCATTTGTTCTCAGATGCAAATATTGCATTATACAAAAGACTCAGTTAAGCTTTACTGTATGATAAGTCGGTGTCTAAAGTGAACTCTTCATTGGTGAACATTGCTAGCCAACATACATTTATGATACATTCTAATTTGGGTTACTAGCAACAGCATATCAGAATAAGAATTCTTCAAATATATATTAATAATCTTCTGTAAATCCTTATTCTTGATCTTATTAACAAAAAGCTATCTTAACAAAAAGCAGGTTAAGGGGCGGCTTGATTACAGTCTATAAGTACCTACATGAGGAACACACGTTTAATAATAGGCTCTTCAATCTAGCAAAGAAACATATAACATTATCCAATGGCTAGAAGTCGAAACTAGACAAATTCAGACTGGAAATAAGGCATCATTTTTTTGACAATGAAAGTAATTAACCATAGGAACAATTTACCAAGGGTCATGGTGGATTCTCCATCAATGGCAATTTTTAAATCAAGATTGGATGTTTTTCTAAAAGATCTGCTCTAGAAATTATTTAGGAGAAGTTCTTTGGCCTGTTATAAAGGAAGCCAGACTAGATGATCACAATGGTACCTTCTGTCCTTGGAATATGTGAAAATCTAATATGCAGGATCTCTAACTTTCTAAAAGTCATAACTTCAGATGTTTTTTGTGTCACCAGTTTTCATTCTACCCGATAAGAGGTATATATACATAAGTTTCTCCTGGACACCACACCAATGCATCAATTCAGTCCTTGTCCTTCTGGTGTAGGTGATTTAATGGATTTCCAGGATTGCATCGCAGCTCTTTCGCCTTTTCCAAAATAAAAAAGACTAATACACTTAATTGTATTGGCTGTTCATTGGTAGTGTGCAAACTGATAGTGTGTCTTGTAGAAATGGGCTAAAAGACTACAATTACCTTCAGAGAGAATGCCGTCCAAAGACACTTTAGTATAGCTGGAGACAGGCCCAGCTACTGAGTTAGGTTTTAGATTTCCAGCAAGTTCAGAAATGTTCAGATCTGGAGTTTTTGTTCAGGCATATCCCTCTGTGACCGGGGTCCCAGGGGGGCCATGCTGAGATCGCTCAATCAGGGCAAACTGCACAGAAGGGGGCAGACAATCCCCCAAACTGGTAGTTATTTCTAATACTTTGTTTCACCAAGCCAGCAACAAAACAGCTTCTACGATACCTAACTGGTTACCTAGAAGCCAAAACACAGCTCCCTTAAAGCAACCCAGCCTTGAGCTCCCACCCAGACAGCCAGTTCAAATATTATGAAGATTACTGAAAATCTTCTTCATCTTATAAAAAGTTATTCCAATCCCAAAGGATCAGATACATCACCCACCAGGTCAGTGAATATTTCAGATCTTACCCAAATACACGCTTACCACCAATTCTTATTAACTAAACTAAGATTTATTAAAGAAGTGAGAGTGGGTATTGGTTAAAAGATCATTCTACACACAGACGTGAATAAAAATCTTAGGTCAGTTTCATTGTAGGGATGGTGAGCTTTAAAGTTGCAAAGAGTTCTTTCAGAATTAGTCCATAGGTTACAGTCCAATGTCGAATATCAGGGTGATCCAGATGGGACTGGAGATCTCAGTCTTGGGACTCAAACTTCCCCTGGCAAGCTTAAGCAGATCTGAGATAACAGGGTCAGGGCCCAAGAGTTCTTTTTATAGTTCTTTGGCAGCCTCTTGACTGTGTGCAGTCTTTGGGTGAACAATAGTAGCTTTGAAGTAACCTCCTATTTCTTAAGCATCACCAGTAATTAGCTACATGGATTAATGTAAGGCAGCTGTCCATCTCCCCCCAGTTACAAGTAGTTTACTACATACTTCAAAGAGAAATGAAGATAGTAATATTACTACATTCACAGTTCATCTAAATGTTAATATCTTCTTTTGATCTCTGAATTAATGGAATACAGCAATGGGAACCATTCGGTTACATTGTAACGATGTATTTGTAAACATACACAAAAACACAACTATTATCTACTAATTTATCTCTGAAGGTTGAATCTGGGTCAGTTAGCCTGCTAGTTGTGTAATCCTTTCTGGCCCTGTGTCACACCGTAATTAAAACACTTCTTATTAACATTATGTATAGAGCAAAGACTTAGAAAACATAAAAGAAACAGTTATGTGTAAATGGATGTATATTATATGTAATGTGGGCTTTCTTGATTGTAAGTCTGAACTAACAGTTATAAAAAAGAAAAGGAGTATTTGTGGCACCTTAGAGACTAACACATTTATTTAAGCATAAGCTTTCGTGAGCTACAGCTCACTTCATCGGATGCATTCAGTGGAAAATACAGTGGGGAGATTTATATACACAGAGAACATGAAACAATGGGTGTTACCATACACACTGTAATGAGAGTGATCAGGTAAGGTGAGCTATTACCAGCAGGAGAGAGAGAGAAAAAAATAAAAAAAACCTTTTGTAGTGATAATCAAGGTGGGCCATTTCCAGCAGTTGACAAGAACGTGTGAGGAACAGTAGGGGGAAAAATAAACATGGGGAAATAGTTTTACTTTGTGTAAAGACTGGGAGTGGATGTGCTTATAGCTTTGTGCAGTTTGTAAGCTTTGCAGGCCATTTTCCTCTAGCAGAGACTGAAATTGCCACAAACCAAGGGCCTTATCCTGCAAAGATGCACATGCTTACATTTATACAAGCAGTTCCATCCAAGGCAATACTCTCACAAGTAGAGTTAAGCACATGTATAAGTGTTTGAAAGATCAAGGTCTTAAATATATATAAAAAAAAGTCTAATTTACAAAGTGTTTTGTGCAATGCCTAGAACAATGGGAACACGATTGGGGTCCGTAGGGTTACTGTAATACAATAATAATAATAGCACATTATAGCAGGTCCATGATCTGGGGGACTGCTAATAGCACTGGATTTCTCCATTTTTTGTTGGACAAGAAGGAAAATTAAAATACAGAAACGTAAGTCACTTTTTAACATCCTGACTTTTGAGCATTTAAATTTGTAAGCATAAATCACATTTATATTACTTTATCATGTGTTTTTTATTTATTTTTCGGTTGTAAGGAAGAAAAATTTCCAGTTGAAGAAAATGTAAAGTAACATAAATTATTAAAAATACTTTTCTTTTTTAATGTAGGAAGAGTTGGAAGAACATTTCAACCACAGAAGTCAAAAGCTGTCATTGACTTTGATCCTGATGAGCTCTCTTTTAACATGGAAGAGGAGCCTGTCTTTTCATCTGACAAGCCTAAAGAGAGAGTGGAATTTACACACAACGAACTGAAAGATGCTCGCTGGTTTTTTGACACGCCGGGGATTGTAAAAGAAAATTGTGTAGGTGCTCTGTCTGTCTGCATTTGAGAAGATCGGTATTTGGGAGAGGGAGTACTGTCTTAGTTAACTGTCAGTGCAGGAAAAGAGATTTTTGATATCCTTATGAAATAAGACTCTTGCATCCAGGTAATCATTTACTGCCACCCAGTGTATCAGAGTATTGTGTAATAAGTAGAGCTGAGCGAATAATGGATTTTATTTTACTTTATTTTTATTTTTTGTTCGGCGCTGAACCAAAATTTGTTGGGGGGGGGGAAGCCATTTTGAATCTCGTTTTATTGAATCAAAAAACTTTAAATAAATTTGTTTCTAATTGACTGAAGTGTTTTGGTCAACTTGAAACAAATTTTTTCTAGTTTTTCAATTCAGCCATTTTTAGGGGGTTTTCACTCATTTTGAAATGGTCAAAATGAACTTTTTTAACTTTTTTGATATTTTTTTTTCTTTTTTCAGCCAAAACTATTCATCAAATTCAATCTGAATTTGCAAATTGCTTTAGAGCCTCGAAAACTGCATTGTTTAGGATAAATTTCTATTTCCCCAAAATAATTTGCCCACTTTTAGTACTAAGGCCTGTTTTATATAGCAAAATTTATCACGCTGGGTGGTTTGCTGTAGCTAGTAGTGCCATAACCACCTTACAACATGGGTATTTACCAATGGAGATTGAACCAAGTGCTATTTATAAGCATGTTAGTGAACTTTTTACAGACCAGTTTTTTGTAGATGAGCCCTGAATGTGTCTCTCTGTAGTAGTACATTTCTGTAGGGGGAATGAATGGGTCGGAGTATTAAAATCAGGAGCTGGTGGCAGGATATAGGATTATATCTTTAGGTCTGGTTTTGAGTGAGAATCAGATCACAAGAGACTTGTCTGTTCTAAAAAAAATTATATTGGTTTAACTGAATTGATTTAAAATCCATCTAGTAAAACCAGTGCAACCCCCTAATGTATAACCATTGCTTAAATAAGTTTGCTTTGCATTGGTCGTTTACCAAATAGAGCTAATCCCATTTAAATCTACATTAGGGTTTTATTTAACTAGACCAATTTTTAAATAGATTTTAATGTTTAAACAGATACGATTTTTAGTGTAAGAGTGCCTAGGACTGAGACTTTCAAAGCTGCTTAAAGGGTTTGAATGATAAATTCATGGGAATAAGAAGTCCAAATCCCCTAGATGGATTTTAAAATTTTGGCCTTAAAATTAATAGAGCCACTGGAAATATGCTCTGTAGAAATCCTGCACAGTTACATGGACTTAGGATCTGTCTATGGTGTGACAGGGTCAGGCCAGGTGGCTACAGGAGAGTGATGGAAGGCAGATATATTAGCCCCAGGTTAAGCAGGTCCCCTTTCCATGGGTAAGGAAACGGGCGGTTCCAGAACAATCAGGAACTTGCTGGAACCAGTTAAGGCAGACAGGCTAATTAGGACACCTGGAGCCAATTAAGAAGCTGCTAGAATCAGTTAAGACAATCAGGCTAATCAGGGCACCTGGTTTAAAAAGGACCTCACTGCTGAGAGTGAGAGAGCGTGCTGCTGGAGGCCTGAGGAGCACAAATGCTATCTGGCATCAGGAAGAAGGTCCTGTGGTGAGGATACAGAAGGTGTTGGGAGGAGGCCATGGGGAAGTAGCCCAAGGAGTTGTAGCTGTCACACAGGTGTTACACAAAACACTGTAGACAGCTGTGATCCACAGGGCTCTGGGCTGGAACCCGGAGTAGAGGGTGGGCCCGGGTTCCCCCCATCTCCCCAACTCCCTATTGGATACAGGAGGAGTTGACCTGGACTTTGGGTCCCACCAGAGGGGAAGGTCCCTGGCCTGTCCCCCGACCCACTGGGTGGACCAGCAGAGACGGCGGGGATTGTTCTCCTTCCTTTTCCCCGTGTTGGCCAGCGATGAGGTTAGACGAATGAACGGCAAGTTTGAGCCACTAGCAAAAAGTGGCCAAACTGAGGGCTGCCGTGAATCTCTGAGGCAAGCAAATCCTCCAATAAGTGCAGGACCCACCAAGGCAGAGGAGGAACTTTGTCACAATGGATATAACTGTTTTCTACAGAATTGAAGTTAAACTTTTTTTAAAAAAATTAGTAGTAGTAGTTTGACTTTCTACCCGCAGATTTTGTACCAGTAGAATTCTTTTGGTTAGAGGGATGATAATTATTATTTTTTTACCAAAGTAGTTAAACCAGTACAAACCCTAGTGTAGACACAGCTATATCAATAGAAAGGAGTCTTATACTGTTATAGCTTACTCCCCAACATATAGGGGAATGAGTGTTACTGGACTAAGCACCTTTATACCAAGATAACTACAGCCACACTAGGCAGCTGGTACTGCTTTAACTATACCACTATAATTAAAGTGGTTCAACTTCTGTGTAGAGACACGGCCTAATTGTGACGATAGACTTTCAAATAATGTTAGACTGACTGATCCAAAAAACTGGAGAGGTGTGAACTGCCCCATTCATCTCAGTAGCCTCCTCAGTCAGACTTCAAAATGATTGCCCTGTTGAGATGTATAAAGGAGCTCACACCTTATTATTACTCTCAGCTTCAGTCAGGCTCCAGGACTGTAATAACTTGGATAGGCATCTCCTGCCTCAGCCATCTCAACAGGGTAAAGATTCTGACGCCTAGTGCAGATTTACTGTTAACATCAATTTCACTGCTGGTCAGTTTAGTATATATATCTAGCTCAATCACAAATTATGGGCTTGATGCTGGAATTTTATACAGGAGCTCAGAATAGATGGTTACAATGCTTCCTTCTGGCCTTAATATCTTTTAATTGAGTAGAAGCACCTAGCTAATGTGTGTGGTTTGGATTCACTTGAAACAATGTTTGATATGAGTAAGTTTTATAGACACAAATGATTAATTGTACTGCATCTAGCACAATGGGGACTCGATCATGATTCAGGCCTCAGGAAGTTAGTTAATAATGGCACACAAAATACTACATTGAAAGAGTGTTAAGGTTGCAAAGTCAACCATTCAAAAGTTTGGAAATGCTAGATTTAAGATTGCCCATGTAAACTTAATCCAGTCCCCTGGTGCGTATGCATTATAAACTGTTTTTTGTTTACATGATCACACTTCTGTCCACAGGACCCCGCCTTATTCAGCATGTAAATTGGATGGTGCTCAATGAATGAGCAGCTTTTCAATTTTCATTTTACCTTTGATGAATAACGTGTGGCCCCAGGCACACTATACCAATCCTGCTCTGAAGACAGGATTATTAATTATGTCATGGGCCTTTTCGTCTTGCTCCTATAGTATCTGACTACTTCAACAAACATAAATTAATCTTCACAATGCCCCTGTGACATGATGGGGGGGCATTATTCTAATTTTACAGAAGGGAGAACTGAGAGGCAGAGACATTAACATGAAAAATACACACTAAGTGGGATGCTCACTTTGAGATGTCTAGGACCTGACTTTTCAGAGAACTTAGGGCTTGGCTACACTTACATTTTATAGCGCTCTAACTTGCTGGCTCAGAGGGGTGAAAAATCACCCCCCTGAGCGAAGCAAGTCAGCGCGCTTTAAAGCACTAGTGTAAACAGGCTCGGAGTGCTGGGAGACACGCTCCCAGCGCTCGGAGCTAATCCCCTCGTGGAGGTGGATTACCAGGAGAGCTGGGAGAGCTCTCTCCCAGCGCTCAGGCGCGCGACCACACCCGCACTTCAAGGCACTGCCACGGGAGCGCTTTGAAGTTTCCAGGGTAGCCATGCCCTTAGTATTTTGTAGCACTTTATATGTTGGGAAGACAGTTGCAGATGTGACCATTCAACACGCCTGCAAATCAGACACCAGTAGTCTCACATTGGGCACCCAGAACATGAACCTACAGGTTTAGTGACCCCCTGTGAAAAGTTTGGATTAAATGACTTGCCCGGTATCTCAAAGGACCTGTGTGCCCGAGACGGGGAGAAAATCCGTTCTCCAGGGTGCTGTTCAGCTGCCGAAGCTATGACACCATCCTTACTCTTTCTGTAGTCCATTGCCTCATGCACCTTCCAACTTCTGCAATATATGAGGCAGGGGTCCTACAGACAACAGCTTCCTTCACTACACAGTTGTGATCATCCCTAACCACCGTCCATCCTGTGCACTAAATGAGTCAGGGGTCCTGTGGAAAAAGTAGTATGTGATCATGTGATTAAATATTGCATCACAGTGCATAGGTACAGGGGAGTCAAATTAAGGCTACATGAGCAATCTAAATTCTGACATTTCTTAATTTTTGAGTACTTGACTTAGCAACCTTAACATTCTTTTAATATAGTTCTTGTGTGTAATTTCCTAGGTTTTTAATATCAAACTGTGGGGGAGGGGGGCGGGAATGTCTATCATGTGGAACCCTATTGGCTCCCATGTGGTTCATCAGCAGGGTTCAGACCTTTAGTGCTACAGCACAGACCTCTGTGACTTGAGCTAATGAAGTAATTGATAGATGATGACACCCTACTACTGCTATGTGCACCATTTACAAGAGCAGGGGATGAGACATGTTTTTCCAGTAGGTCTCGCAACTATTTGCTGACAGCAGAGGAACATGGAGACTCAGAAATCCTAGATTATTATATGCCAAGTTCCAAGAGAAGTGTGCTTTAGTGGTTATAGACCCTTCTGTCTCTGACCTAGCTCCTCGCCTCTCTGCATCCAGTCATGCTGACTGGGCCTCCTCATTACTGCCAGGGTGCCAGCAGCAGGAGCATTGGGAGCACAGAAGAATCTCCCAGCTCTCAGTTCCAGCACCACAGTGGCCCCTGGCTGCCAGGAATTGAATGAGCATAGAAAGTGAATGGACTTGTGTTCAGTAACTTCCTATAGATATTTCTAATTTTGATTAAGCTTGGAGTGCCTGTGACATGGGGAGGTATGAGACGTGCCAAAGTTCGCATAGAATTTCCTCTTGTCACGCTGTTCTTTTTGGCTGGAGAGGAGGAGGGTTGTCTGGGCACCAATTTTGGGGTGGGGAGCAGGAATTTTCAGTCTTTGCTTTCTGTACATTTTTGTGAGGGTTAGCTGATGTGGATGGATTTGCCAGTAGGCTAGTTCAGTCTATGAATTATTAAAGATGTTCAGTTTTATAAGGGAGCAAGAGAAAACGGCTAAACTTCTAGAAACAGAAACAAAGGGTTTTCGATAACTGTCAAATTTAGCACTAGGTATTATCTAATACTCTGGAATATTATCTGCGGAGCTTGCAGTCTAGAAGGCTCCTACTATTTCAGAACTGGTGCAAAAGTTGCCAAGATTTTCAGACGAAAGTTGGCTCCATCTACACTACAGAAAGAGTGTGTAGAGACCCAGTCACACCATAGTAGTTGCTGACACAATTACAAAACGGTTCTGTCTTTTAATGTAGAGTCAAGACCTAACCATATTGCCACACTGTAGTACACACTTGAATGTTAGCGAGGCTGTGGCATGACTTAGGTGCATGGTTAGAAGAGTTTGATTCTGTTTGTGCTGAAAATTCCAAGTGTGTGAGAAAGGGATGCTGTCAATTTGGAATCTAGTCAGTGCTTTAAAGTTAAAAGTAATGTTGGGTACTGCACCTGGGCCTGGATCCCACTGCCACATTTTGTGCTTTTCCGGTCACTTTTTTCTCTCTTTAACATTTTTTTTTTCCTCTCTACTGTTCCTGTGTGCGAAAGACCCACACAGACCGGGGAAGCTGACTGCGGGGTTGGTGGGGAGGTGAAACTGACTGCACACATAGTCCCATTAAACGTACAAAGTATGCCGGAAAGTACCTTTCAGTTATAGTCACCATAAGCATTACTTATAACAATAGTGGGAAAAACATTTCAGGCAGAGGTTTATTTTTTAAGCTGGAGTCTCTCGCTGTGCCTGGCCCATCAGACACAGTAGTTCCTGCTTTTTAAATTGGAACTCTGTTGCACGTAAACCTATGCCGAGGAGCTAATCTCTCAGTTACATTTCCAGAGAATTTATTCTCAAAGTATTTTTCGCTGGTAGAGATGGGGACAAGAGATCTCTGAAACCTTAGTCAGTTTAAAACGATTTACAGTTTTATAGCAGAAAGCTTGCTAATGCCTGAAATAGCCTCCTTGAACCCAGAATCGCCGTAACGCTAACTGTAAGAAATATTGATCCAAAATTCTGTTTAACGTACCTTGAACTGCTGGCACATTAAGCTTAACAAAATCTGCTGTGGTAGAGCAGGAAACAATTGGCTGATTATTATTAGTGGCTTCATAATAAAAGTGATAAAGAATAATTCCTGAGTGGAGACAGTGAGAGTTCCGCACAGTGCAATGTGTTTTTACTCTGGGGATCTCAATCTCATTTTAGGTTGTTCCACAAATAAATAGTATTTGTGTGGAAGCATAGCAGGAACCATCCGCAATCTTCGATGTAACACAAAGTAGCAGTAAACTGATTCTGTGAACATTGCAGAGGACAAATTGGCTTGAGCTGTTCAGACTGTAAAGCCTTAGACTCATATTGTTAGTTTGGAGTGTCCATGTTACAAGCCACTTTAAGTCACTATGTGTGAATTGTTAAAAAAGACGAGCACTTTCTTGCCGTGGCTGAACTGAATATGCAGTCCTACGTGTCTGTAATTTCTGTATGAGATCATTTGAGACAGATGTTCTCCATTCAAGTATATTTGGTCATCTTTCTTTTTCCCCATAAAGCAAGAGCATTGGTTTCATCTTTTTTGTAAAGGCATCCAAAATGAGTTATGGTCATACAATTTGCTTTGCAGGTTTTAAATCTTCTAACAGAGAAAGAAGTAAAGCTTGTCTTGCCAACACATGCCATTGTTCCACGGACCTTTGTACTTAAGCCTGGAATGGTTTTGTTTCTAGGTGCTTTGGGACGCATAGACTATCTGCAGGTAAGGGAGAGTGGATTTTGTAATGTTCTGTGAATAAGATCTTGTTTGTGCTTTGTGGTGTTATAACAAGTTACAAAACACCTTCACCAGCAGGCTGTTTGTGTAGCTTTCTTCACCATTTCTTTGGTAGCTGCTACGCTTAAGATTTCCACTAATGAAACACAAACCTTGTTGTGTAAAGTAAAAAATGCTTTAGAAAAAGGCTGTGCCATATGATAGCCCAAAGTGAAGATTTCTGTACCGTAGAGGAGCACCTTGCAGTGTGCTCCAAAGAGGTCCTGAGCTTTGTTCTAAATGAAATCGGAGAATTGCTTTGGGACTGACGTGTCACTAAAAGAACAAGGGTACAAATCCTTGCAAGGTGGCTAACAGTGCTAGCATGTAGCCAAAATGAATCAACTTTAAAGGGACACTGCAGTGATTACACGAAAGAGCTGCATAGGTAGGGAAATTGATTAAGGGCATTTCTGCTTTTCTTTCGACATTTATAAGAATTGTTTAATCAAGGGAGAAGGGAAAGATGATGACACCAAACACTATTCAATGAACAAAGTAGAAAAAATAAACTGGAAAAATACTGTTCTTTGCTAATCCTTTTCACTCACAGCAGTTCTGGGTAAAACCTCCTTCATATAGACGTGTGATTCTTACTGGGATGATTTCCCTTAAAGTTATTTCTGTTAGATGGTGGTTCAGTCATGTTAAATACTTGTGCTAATTCCCCTTAGTGATGCTTTGCTTCATTTTGAAAAGAAAGGCTATTAGAACAGGGCAAGGAGTGAGCTTTTTCAAAAGTTATTGTAGAAATAAATTTGATTAGTGTTTCCTTCAGGTTTAAAGAAATATCTAATAGTAAAGGGCAGAGCAGATGGGTGTATGTGTCTGGGGTCCATTCTCCCCTTTCTACACTTACATTATTAATGAAAGTTTTATTTATTCCATTTCTAAAATGCAGCTGTCGATGCCCATCCAGTGCTCTGCATACCTATCACATAAATAAAAAATAAAAAAACCCACCAAGGACTGCCCATAAATAGATCCACCTCAGCCAACCTCTCCTCAACAGCCTTAGGCAAGGTCTACACTAGAGCGCTTTGCCTGTATAACTATACCAGTATACTATCCAGGCAGAGCGCTCCTTGTGTGGGTGTGGCATATACAGGCAAAACTGAATTTTTGCTGATATAGCCTATTCTAGGACCCACCATCCGCACCCCGAGTGAAATAAACTATGTTGGTAAAGGCACAGTTTTGCTGGTATAAGTGCATCTGCACTAGGGGCTTTTGCCAGCACAGCTGTGTCAATCACAAATCTTTACACCCTTGATCAACATATCTGTGCTGGCAAAAGTGTGTAGTGTAGCGCTGGGCTTGTGGGGAGAGTTGTATGCATATATCAGCAGGATACTAGATTCCTTGGTTTGGATTTGATGTAATCCTGTTTTTCCACTGCAGTTTGGATGTACAATTCATTTTGGTAATTTTCATGCTTAAATTTAATATGGAGGTGGTATTATTTAGACGTGTGTGTGTATGTGTGTGTGTGTGTGTGTATATATATATATATTTATATATATATATATATATATATTTAAATCTGGTTCTTACACCTGTAGTCAGATTCGTTTCATATACAATGGTCACAAGGAAGCAGGGAAGAAATTGCATCTTATTCAGTCTTTGTAGAATTCTAGGTACCCCAAAGCAGAGTCTGGTAAACAAGAGGGGTCTGGGAAATGGTCTGAGAGGATCAGCTGGGCAGGAGAAGTCTGTCACACCATCCAGAAATAAGCCTGCCAGTTTTGTTCACATTGGCAGTACTTTCAGTATTGTGAACTAAGCTAGTGTAAAGATACACGTTCTGTAACATTTGACTATCATTTTATTTGCATGACCTGAGTGGAGGATTGTTTTGTTCTTGTTTGTTTGTTTATTTAAGTGCCATTCCAATTATCCAAATTCCTTTTCTCTGAAAATCCTAGTTATCCATAACCACAGTGTGTCCCCCATGTAGCCATATGTTAGTTAATAGCACTTCCATTTATCTAAACACATAGTTAGAATCATAGACTTTAAGGTGAGAAGGGACCATTATGATCGTCTAGTCTGACCTCCTGCACAATGCAGGCCACGGAATCTCACCCACCGACTCCTGTAACAAACCCCTAACTTATGTCTGAGCTATTGAAGTCCTCAAATCATGGTTTAAAGACTTCAGGGTGCAGAGAATCCTCCAGCAACTGACCCATGCTCCACTCTGCAGAGAAAGGCGAAAAAGCCACAGGGCCTCTGCCAGTCTGCCCTGGAGGAAAATTCCTTCCCGACCCCAAATATGGCGATCAGCTAAACCCTGAGCATGTGGTCAAGACTCACCAGCGAGACACCCAGGAAAGAATTCTCTGTACTAACTCAGATCCCACCCCATCTAACATCCCATCACAGGCCACTGGGCTTATCTACCGCAAATAGTCGAAGATCAATTAATTGCCAAAATTAGGCTATCCCATCATACCATCTCCTCCATAAACTTATCAAGCTTAGTCTTGAAGCCAGATATGTCTTTTGCCCCCACTGCTTCCCTTGGAAGGCTGTTCCAGAACTTCACTCCTCTGATGGTTAGAAACCTTATCCAAGCCATTCAGATAAATGTGAGTGCACTGTATTTGTATTAATGTAGCACCGAAGTATTGTACTGTGATTGCAGAAGTTCTAGAATCAGGAAGGTTCAGGGCTTGCTTTAGGACTAGAAGCTTTGAGATGGCACAGCTGTTGTATTTTTGTATTGGAAGCTCACTCCATTATTTGCAGAGAAGTCATTGTTTATCATAGAAACAATACAGATGCATTTCAAAGACTAAGACCCTGCCTATCTAGATGAGAGAGAAGCGTGTAACGGAACTGCTTTTAAACAGAAGGTGTGGGAAGGGTGGACAGTAACTTGTAAATATCTTTACAGCATTGAGTTTGTTTAACAATCACCTCTCATTAATTTTAGGGAGCAAAATCCTCCTGGTTTTCTGTTGTGGCTTCTAACCTGTTGCCAGTCCATGTTACTACCCTGGAGAAAGCAGATAGCATCTATCAGAAGCATGCTGGAAAAACATTACTGAAGGTAAGAGGACACCTTGACACCTTCACACCTTCTATACCGTGTTCTGGTATGTGTAAAGAGTAAGGTCATGTGATCTCTTTTGTAGCTCAGCAGGCATCTGTTACTGGTTTCCCTATGCTTGACTCGACAGAGGCTTTGTTAAGTCCATGCTAGAACTCTGTGCATCGTCTTTTCAGTGATTCTTCCCCTTTCTGGGAAAACCAAATAAAAGAGTATATGCATTATTCCTCCCTGACTGTGGGAAACAGATACGAGAATGAAAATCTTAATGCTAGTCACAATACACATTTTTCCTGTTTAGAATTAAACTAATTCATCAAGAGAACTCCCTCTGTGCATGGACAGAGGAACATGGCATGGGCAGAGGTTAGGACTTTAGCCTGGGGCTTTGGGAGACCTGGGTCACATTCCCTGCTCTGCTTGTGTACAAGGGACCATATTCATACATTAGACAGACAGTCTTGTAGGTAGGGATATAACCTTTTTTTTTTTTCAGAAGCACACAAAGTACTGCTGAGCAGTCTACATTAAAGTTAAAAAATGGCTGGTGAGATTTAGGCTTATACTTGCCAAGGCATCATATTCTGGCTCAGGGAGAAAGCCGCTCTTTCTGCAGCGCTGATGAGGCAACATCTGGAATACTGTGTTCTGAGCTAGGTGCACTGACGCCAGAAAGACATGGACAAATTGGAGCTACTCAGGCAGGAGTTCAGAGACAAGCAACAAAAACTGAATGTCTACTATGGAAAGATATAAATTCGCAAAACACAAAGGGAGAGAAATATAAAAGGTAGAGGGGTCAGGGACTACAAATAGGAGCAACAAGGTGGAATTAAGAAATAGAAATACTGTACCTGGAAGTGATGTAAATCCCATCATTTGGGACTTCTGAACTGAGATAGGGGAGAGATCAGAAAAAAACATTGTATGGAATTGTCCTGGGGATGGACTAGATTACTGAGACATTACTTGTAGCTTTGTTCTTCAAAGATTTCAAATTGACTCCTAGTTCCATAGCCCTTCTGTAGCAAGACTTACATGTTTTTTAATATATTTACATTTTATTTTCTATATCTTGTTTGATAGTGTAATTTGAAGTGCTTTTAGACTAAAATACATTCTGATGCATGGCGTAGAAATATTTGTTTTTTTAAAAAGCAATACTCTCATGATTTAGGCTTTATCTAGAAAGGTGTGGAGTTAGCGCATTGGTTAATGTGCTGTGTAAAATATTCAGAAGTCTAGCATAGACAAGCTGTGTATACTTTAACATATATTAGCTGATTAAGTTAAAAGTCTGTGTTGCCCCCCTCTCCACTTCCCCCTGATTTGCCTCAACCGGCTAACGTGTTAATACTATAGCCTTGCCATTTCAACACTAGGATTTTAAAATGTGTTAGCTATCATGTTTTTAAAATGCATATTTTTGTCTTCCTGTAAGCAGGGCCTCTGTGTATATGTATGCGTATCTTGATGTTTTTTAACTTGTTTCCTTGGCAATACCACCAAAACTGAAACACTCTCTCTATAGTAAATATTCAGGATCCCCATACTACATGGTACATTTTCCACTATCTGAAGCAGTTTTAAGCTGTCTCTTCTGGTATTGATCTTCACTTGCAAAGCAACAGTGCAACTCACTGCTCATGCTGAATTCACTTCATGAATTATTGCGCCATTTACAAAAATAAATGTTTCAGAGATTGACCAATAGACATACGTTTTTGTTCTTTTGTAGTAATTAGTAACTTCGACTATTTCATTGAACTAGCTTGGAACTGAATCCTGACACTTTCCCAAATAGGACAGTCTCTGATACTGTAATAGCTACTTTTTCGCATCTCTGAGGCACGTTCGTTTGATATCTAAGTGAAATCTGTGCCACCTTGACATTTGTTTCAACAAACTGTCCCTTAACTGTACAAAGGCTATTTTTAATAGAAGTGTTATGTGAGAGCAGATACTCTTTAAATTTCTCCAGCGTTTGAGTCAGTTTGAATAGAAAGAGTTAAGTTGCTGCATGTCACTTTGTAACTTGTTCTGTAACTTGAGAAGTTTAAAGATGTCTTTCTTGTTAGCTTTTAAACCCTTTCTCCTGTATTTTATTGTTAGGTTCCCATAGGGGGTGAAGAGCGAATGAAAGAATTCCCACCGCTTATTCCTCAGGAAATTACGCTGGAAGGAATTGGCACCCTTGAGGCAGTGGCTGACATAAAGTTGTCCTCCGCTGGTAATTCTTCATTTCCTCCTCCACATGCAGGGAATCCACTTCTGCCGTGCACCCTTGTTCTTGGTTGTAATTTCATAATGGGTGCATCATGTGACTTGCAAAGGTCTTCTGACTAGGAAAGGTGACACAGTGTCGACCAAAATGCCTGCTGCCTTGTATGTCATTATGAACAGTTGTTTTCTACTTTGGGGGTAGATGTTCAAAAGAGCTTGGCACCCAGTATCTTCCATTCTTCATCTAAATGGGATGCTGAATCTGTGTGAAAATCAAACCCTTTGACTTATTTAAATTGGTGTCCCTTTCCATTTTTTACATTTGATACGGTTGATTCCCATTTTGTTTGAAAGAGGTTGTAACTAACTGGATTCTGTTCTGATATCTGCGCAGGTTGGGTTGCAATAACAGCTCACTTGGAAGACAAACTACAGCTGCGAGCCTATAGCCCTGAAGGGACAACACTGATGATACGTAAACCTCCTCTGTTGCCACATATCGTTGACATCAAAGGGACCCGCATCAGAGGAAGTGTGTCCTATAGAACTAAAAAGCCACCTCCCCTAGTGGAGAACTTAAAGGCAAATGGAAAAAATAAACAAATTTAAAAAAGGGTATCTAAAATTTAAGAAGCACAGGAGCTGGAAAGCCCTTGGACATATGTGTTGCTTACAGACAATTATGAAAACAATTATTCATTGAACTCTGTAGAAAACTTACATTCTGATTTTAAGACTGGCTTCTGTAAAACATGTTTGAAAGACCTTCCAAATGCAGGTTTGAAGTTTGTATCAGCCTACTGCATAGTGCAGCTCATGGGATCATGTGATTTTCACTCTACTTCCCATTAACAGATGGCCTGTCTCATTCAGACTCTTTAGTTCTGCATTCAACAGACAGATTTGGCATCACTTCACATTATTGCTGTTTCCCCTACAGTGGGTGGAGTAAGGCTGCCATCAGGATGGGAGGGTAATCTCAGTTACAGCAGGAGGGAGGGCTTTAGTGAAGCTGTCAGAACATGTACATCTTTCTGGTTGCTACCAATGTTTGGACAGGAGACACATTGCTTGTTTTTTGGCTTTTTACATGAAATTAGTAATAAAGATTTCAGAAAGAAGCCCCTAGAGTCCATCCTACTAGGTCTCTTTGCAATAATGTAAAACTTTAACGATAAGCAAACGACACCCAGGGGACCACTGTGTATAGCTGAAGGGAAGAAATCAGACTTATGCCTCAACTGAGAGCTCCGGCAAAACATCCCCATGCTGTGACTATCCCTAAATGTACAGTCATCTGTCTCTTCATCATGACAACTGTGACGGGTTGGACCCCTTGGGAAGCCACCTGATGTGCTGAGATACCACTGAGTCTGCCTGTTCTGCCAGCATGGGCCCCCTTTAACCTGTCCTGCTGAGCCGGGCTCTTAAAACCTCCTCTAACACACACACACAGGCAGGGCCACACCCAGCTGCAGGTCAGCTCTGGGAAGACTCAGCTTCAGGGATTTGCTGTAATGTCATTTATAGGTGTTTTTGGAAAGTTCTGGGTTTCTGTTCCCAGGTTGCCAGAAAATATTTTGGTGTGTAGCATTGTGTACATAATGCAGATGTCGATATTTTTTAAAGTCTAGGTGTCTTGGCATTTAGCCACCAATGCCATGAGGCGGTGTGCCTCGGTTTCCCCTTCCTCACAGCAGTCTAGATCAGTTATGTTTTCTCCACTGTGCCAAGCTCTAAGCCTGTCCACAGGTACTAGCTGAGAAGCAGTATTCTCATAGAACTTTCTTGTTACCACTCCTAGTCTGTACCAAAGATTTTTCCAAAAATCATGCATCTTACACATTTTTAAAGTATTTACCACCAGTATCAAATTCTTTGTCTTAACCCACAGTGTGTGTAGTAAGAGACATAAAGTTATCAGCACATTCATGACAGAGAGGTGCTTCCGAGTATGATTATCATACCACGCCTTCTCTCTAAACAGATCAGTTTGTTCAGCATTTATTGTATTTCTCATCCTCTCTGTAGAGGTTCTTTCTTTGGGTATGTGTTGGGGGTTTTGACAAGGAAAGGGTGTAAGGAGACCTTGTATGTTACTGGCCCACTCCCTGTGGAGCTGCATTTCCTCCTGAGGGTTAAACCCATGTGTTGTTCACCGCCATCACTCACTGTCTGATGCTTAGCTGTGGGGAGGGGTTTACCTGCCCAGGAAGTGGCTGTCTCCACCCCTTCATCAGATGGATCATTAGCATGTTCACAGACATCAAAATGCTTGGAAGAACCCTCCCTCCCCCTACCCCTACCCCTCCCCCTCCCCTGCCGCCTTAAAGAGTCAATTAGTTTTCACAAGTACAGCAAGAAAAATATTTTGAAAAAGTGGGTCCTGGATTGGGGTGCCCTCCATCACCTCTCTCGCTGTTCCCACGAGGTCAGCTGTATGGCTGCTCCCCTCAGAGAGGTCAGATACACAGTTCCCCCTTAAAACTTGAGCCACAGATGAGGTGCCTGGGATTACAGATGCAGATCCAGCAAATTTCCCCTGGGCAAACCCTTCTCTGCAATGAGTGGGGAGACACTCCTGTACTCCCCCCACATTCCTTCTGAACCTCTTTCTCTGGGCCCCCCCGCCAAGGCATACACCCTGTGCTCCCTGGAGGGCAATCTGTCCCCTGTTGAGCTGTGAGCTCACAGTTAGCAGCCATGACAGACCCTTCATTGGCAAGCCCTGTACCCTCCTCCATCTTGGAATTGGGCTGGCCTCCAGTTACAGAGCCCATGGAATCCTCACCCCTTGCAGCAGTTTCTTGGATCCTATCTTCCCCCTCTAAGGCTTCCTCCAGGACACATCTCCATATGCATCCTAGAGCAGGATTTTTCTCTTGCTTAACTGCAACTTCCTGGCAGCTAGTAACCTGGACAGTCTCCCTACCATCAGGCAAAACACTCCCATCCCCTGAGGGAACAGCCACTGGACTGGAGCTGGTTCTACCCACCCCCATCCCTTGTGGCAACTTGATTTGCAGGGCAGTAGAGGAATTAAAGAGACTCATTTCCTCAGCAGTTTCTGTAGCTTTGCTCCTTCCCACGGGGTTCCAGCACAAGATTTCTCCTCACTGCTGACAGACCCCTGGACAGCCTGAGCCACATTGAAAAAGTCGTTACCCAAAATAATCTGTGTTGGGTTATGAGAAACTGCAGCCATGGTTAACTCAGCTTGCAAATCCCCAGCTTCCATGTGCACTTTAGCCAAAGGCATAAGGATTTGGGGGGAGGGATATCTCAGTGGTTTGAGCACTGGCATGCTAAACCCAGGGTTGTGAGTTCAGTCCTTGAGGGGGCCTTTTAGGGATCTGGGGCAAAATTGGGGATTGGTCTTGCTTTGAGCAGGGGGTTGGACTAGATGACCTCCTGAGGTCCCTTCCAACCCTATGATTCTATGATTTTGTGACCCTACTAACAGAAGCTCTGCCATCTGTCCTGGCAGTATGTCTTTCTCCTGAACCAGGTCTCTCTCCTGACCACAGAGATTTCTGCACCAGTATCTCTCCACGCAGGGAGCTCCTTGCCATTTACTCTGACAGCCTTCATGTGCTTACTGCCTGGCTGTGCAGTGGCAACCTTTACAAATCCTGTGTGATAAGTGGCAATTGCCTGAGGTGTCTCTGTGTTCTGGGTCACAGCATTTCCATGACTTGCCTGCTGCCAGTTCCCACTCAGCACAGGGCATTGTGGAATTACAATGATAGCACCTTCTGGGCTCCACTGCTTTCACAAGAGATTTGGGATGACTGGAGGAGTGAACTTGGGGAGGTGAGTGTCCAGCCTCCCTCCACCTTCCTTCTTCCCAGGGTTAAAACAGGGTCTTTGCTTCTCACCAAACTTAAAACCCTCTGCCTGTGATGTATTCCTACTAAGTGCTTGAGATTGCTCAAATTTATCTGCAAAAATTGCAAGTTCATCGACCGTTTCCACCTTCTTATCCCATAAACACTGTTTTACATCATCACTAGACATATTCAGGAACTGTTCCTGAGCAATCAAATCACACGTTCCTTCAAAGCTTGTAATACCTTTTCTCCTCACCCACTTATCCAGTAAATCTCTCATTTGGTTCACATAAACCACAGTACTTAATCCAGCCCCTCTCTTAAGGCTTCTAAATTTTACTCTATAAATTTCAGGTGTAATCTGAAACTGTTTCAAAACCAAATCCTTAAATTTACCATAATGGAAGCACCACCCATGAGCATCTTATTGAGTATGTCCAGAGCTCTCCTAGTCAATTTTGCACTAAAGTGGTCATGTTTTGATCATCAGAAATCGCTTGGAGCATACACAGTCCCTCAAAGGTGATGAAATATTCAGCAATGTCACCAGATTCATTATATGGTGGATACAACCGCTCCCACTTGTGGATTTTTGGAGAGGTGGAGTCCCCTGGTGTGGGGTTCTGTCTCCTCCACTCCATTACAGCCAGTTCATGCTTCATTTCTTTGTGTCTCAGTTCCATGGCTTGCTTCTGGGCCTCAATTTCTTTGTCTTTCTATTCCAGGGCTTGCTTCTGGACTTCTGTTTCTTTGTCAGCCTCTGGCTGTCTCAGTTCCATGGCTCTCTCATGAGCTGCTTTCTGCTCATCAATTTCCATCTGCTTCAATTCTAGCTGTCTCTGGTATATTTTTTCATTTTCCTCTACCTGCAGCTCCAACTTCTTGGTAGATTCACTTTCACTCATTTTCATACTTTTCTGTCCCTACTTCTGTTGCCTGAAATAAGCAAACAGAAAATAACAAACCAATAACCACTTTG
Source organism: Chelonia mydas (assembly GCF_015237465.2). Lineage (NCBI taxonomy): Eukaryota > Metazoa > Chordata > Testudines > Cheloniidae > Chelonia > Chelonia mydas. The sequence goes on along the minus strand of NC_057852.1, from coordinate 4,339,459 downwards.
TCAGTTCTCTAGTCAACACACTTAAAACTCACTTAAAATCACCACCAGTGTTTCAGGGCAATAAGCAGTGCACACTATCCTGCCCGACTACGCCACTGACGGGTTGGACCCCTTGGGAAGCCACCTGATGTGCTGAGATACCACTGAGTCTACTGGTTCTACCAGCATGGGCCCCCTTGCTGAGCCTGACTCTTAAAACCTCCTCTAACACACACAGGCCAGGCCACACCCAGCCTGTCTTGCTGAGCCAGGCTCTTAAAACCTCCTCTAACACACACAGGCCAGGCCACACCCAGCTGCAGATCAGCTCTGGAAAGACTGAGTTTAAGGGACTTGGTCCAGCAGTCAGATGTCCACCTCCCTTGGAGTGCAGACCCAAAGACATATTATGAAATTTGCTCCCTCCCTCAATGTGGGGACAGGTGTGCACACTTCTTGCCCCTCCCCCCAGCTAGAAATTACAGAAATGGGTCAATAATTAACAAAACAAATTTTATTAACTATGAAACGCAGATTTTAAGTGGTAAAAGGGGTAATAGAACAAAGCAGATTACTAACAAATGAAATCAAACACGCAAACTAAGCTAGTTTCACTAAAGAAATTGGTTACAAATAGTATTTCTCACCCTAGATATTGTTGCAGGCAGTTTCCAAAGTTTCTGTGGTTCAGAGTTCCAGTTATATTCCTTTTCAGACTGGACCCCTGTCTCAGTCTGGACTCCCACTTTGCCTTCCCTTTTGCAGTTTTTCTTCTTGGGCAGACAGTTCCATGGAGAGGAGGAGTCCTGTTTGCCTTCCTCCCCACCCTTAAGTAGGATTTACAAAAGGCGGGAATCCTTTGTTTCCCAAACTTGACCCCCTTACAGTGGAAAGTTACAAGAAGTCCCAGGTATGTTTTTGTATCAGGTCACAAGACCACCTGACTCTGTAGGATCACAGCATCCATGAGTCAGGGGCAGTATGGAGCGTCCACAGGAAGGCCAAGCTTTTCACAGTCCATTGTTGTTGCTGATGGGCCATCCGCCCTGTCTGGCTTTTCCATGTTGTACCAGAAGTGTTAGTAGTGGGTGTCACCCAAAGTAGCATAGTTGAAATACAGAAACATAGTCAATATTCCTAACTTCAGATACAGAAATGATACAGGCATACAAATTGGATAATTGCATTCAGTAAATCATAACCTTTCCAGTGAGATTTCACATGAGCCATTTTGCATAAAATACATCTCAGTTATGTCATATTCATATGCTGCTACTAGAAAATTTAGCACCACTAATCTGCAGGAAATGGGCACTAGTTCAATCTTACCAATCATTAATTTATTCCAAACCAAAATGAATTGTGTAAAACTGGCTTTCACTTCACAAATAAGCTATTATACAAATCCACAATATTTCATGCTATTTCATGCTAATGTAAGGAGAATGTGAAGCAAAGCTTTGAGAAGGCATTTCAACCACCACTGGATTAAAAAAAAGTTCTCAGAATGAACAGCCTCTTTATTGGTCAGGCCTCAACAAGAATAGTCACAATAAAGCAGGCATGGAAACAGCCTCTGGCTCAATAAACTAGCTTAAAGTGGGAAACTGAAAAATGGGTTTGGCTGCATTCTGCTGTAAAAACTGATTTATTAAAATGTAAAACAGACATGAAAAGTCCAGGAAAAAAAACTCAAATGGGGAAAGAGCAACAAACCTCCAACTAAACTATGGCGAAACAGAAGTGAAGTGAAGCCTGCTCAATGCTCCATTTCTGGCTACAGGCGGATAAGAAGGAACTGAGGGGGGGGTTGCCCACGTAGCCTTCTATATTCTTGATATGGGGCATGAGGATGTGTAGGGTGCATGGCTGAAGAGGCACTGCTACCAAAAATCTCCTGTCAAAGGCAGGTGGGGGTGCATGTGCACCTGAAGTGAAACACCCATGGGGGGCACATCTCAAAGAACTCCAGCTACTGCACAAGGTGAGTAACCTCTCCTTTTACAACATTCCTCCAAGGCCGTAAGTCTGCTAACAATACAAACCAAATGATGAGCTTGTCCACATGCTGGAATAATAATTGTGAAATTTGTCGCTAATGTAAAGCTGGCCCATATCCAGCCTACCCCCCCAAGCCCAATGGGTATTTGCTAGTTTAGTTGTCCTATCTCAATATGATATGAAAATTTTTTTGTGCAGCTAGTCCATTTGCTTCAAAAATGTAGCCTTACTTTATAACCATCAACAGTGAAACGATGCAGTGTATACTGGGAGTTCTTCTAAGGGGAAAGACTTGCTATCCAGCAAGTGGGCGTGCTGCAGATTGTGACCAAATTTGGTCCCCGTTCACGGAGCATTTGAAAATAAATTACCCAGAGCAAAAAGGAGAATCAAGATCATATCGTTGCTTAAGGGGAGTGGTTAAATGTTCAAAAGCACCTAAGTCCCATTGACTTTCAGTAAGACAAAGGCTCCTAAGTGACTTTTTTAGGGATTTAGGGACTTTTGAAGATTTTCCCCGGTATATACTGGCTCCAAAGAATAAGACGTCAGTCTCAGCAGAGCTGTGTATTTTTGTAATAAAGGCAGGGTCTGTAGTATTTTTATTCCAGATTACAAATGGACTTTACAAGCAGGTATTTCTCCCCTCACATTTCAGTGTTTGAATGTTGGTTTTAAAAATTAAACAAGGAAAAAAGTTACGTTCCTGACTATATATGTCAAACTTGGTATCCTGGTGGACTGCAGTGTGGAAGCAATTATGCCTGGAGAAAGTATGCAATGTCTTGTATGAGCCTTCTTGTGATTGAATTAAATTGAAGTTGACGGCCTGCTCTGAAATTCTTCTTTCAGGACGGGTTTTCTGATTGTTTTACACTTGTGGTAGAGAATAAGAGGGGCAAGATAATGTTTCACATGTCTGTGTAGGCAATAGTTAACTTAATTCTACTGTAAAAGCCTGTTGGGAGCAGATGGGTTGACTCTGTCAAGAAAGAGTCATGGGGCATGGATTATGGGTGCTGAGCACTTTTGAAAATATGGCCTTAAATGCTTTCTTAATATTACCTTCCCCTATAAGCAATTATTCATAGCTGCCCCAGGGATGCCATGGAATTATGAATGGGAGAAGAGGTGGTTTTTGTAATTGTGAATGGAAGGAGAGGAGGGATGTCCATGAGACAGTCTCCCCACTAAAATGTGATTTGACCTATCTGTTTGAGGCCAGTCCCATGGGAATGATTGAAAAACCTTGTGATAACACATCTTTGGCCCTCTGTAATGCACTCCTCTTGATACAAACCAGCACCCTATTGGCCACTTTTACATATTGGCCAGTTTTATGGCTGCTGCACAGTGTACCAAGAATTTAGATCTACCACTATAACTAGGTCCTTTCCTCCACTATCACTCACTGCTGTCCAGACTTTTAACTAACTTGAGTATTATCTCCATCTAAGCACATGCATAAGAAAAAGCTTTGGAAGTTAACATTAAAAAATGAAGCTGAGATTACCCAGAGATCTTAGCAAAAACCTGTTTATTGCTCGGGATGGAGAGTAAAACCCAAGGAGATAAAGCTAAACTTCTAAAGAGGAGATTCAAACAAGATATTAGCAAGGGCTTTTTCACCTACAGGATTGCTGGCTTGGGGTACAGTCTATTTAAGAAAGGAACACAGAAATAACCTGATGGGGCTTTTCCATATCTTATCTAGCCCAACCTCCCTAGGCCAGTAGGAATTTGTTTTGTGCAGTATTTTTCTATGAGACTTCTCTTTTAGGGTGAGATTTCAGACTGTAACATACATTTCAGGTTATAGTGACTGAGAAGCATGGTTAGTCCTCCCAGGAGGAAGTGGATAGACTTGCTGGGTCTGCTATTGTCTTGAAGGAATGACTTTTATGACAAGTATAATTGCCAAGAAAATATGCTGACATTCTCTAACATATCTTTTAAGTTCTTTGTACTAAATACCTATACATCAGTCTGATGAAATCCTAAAGGCATCTCAAAGTATGTTTGTAACTGATCCACAAATAATTCATTTTCTGGAGCACTAGTTAAGGAGAAAGACGAATGGCAGGAGTGCTACTGTGTATCAACTTGGACATCTAGAGCAGTGGTTCTCAACCTGGGGTACACGTACCCCTGAGAGTACGCAGAGTCTTCCAGGGGTACAACAACTCATCCAGATATTTGCCTAGTTTTACATAAAAAGCACTAGCAAAGTCAGTACAAACTAAAATGTCGTACAATTACTTGTTTATATTGCACTATATATATATATATATATATATATATACTATACACTGAAATGTAAATACAATATTTATATTCCAATTTATTTTATAATCATAGAGCATTCATAACCATACAGCTAAGGGTAGCCTAGAATTCCTCCTTACCTGTAAGGGGTTAAGAAGCTCAAATAACCTGGTTGGCACCTGACCAAAAAGACCAATGGGGAAAGAAGATACTTTCAAATCTGGGGCAGGGTGGGGGGGATGGCTTTGTTTGTGCTCTTTGTGTGTTCTTTCGGGAAGCAGAGAAGCATCAGGTCAGAAAACTCCTCCTAAAATCCTCCTAAAATGAGTCTCAATATTGCAAAAAGAGTAAGTATATAAGGCAAGGCGCGTTAGATTATCTTTTGTTTTTAGCTTGAGAATTTTCCCTTTGCTAGAGGGAGGTTTATTCCTTGTAACTTAGTAACTTAGTACTATTCCTTAGTAACTTTGAAACTAAGCCTAGAGGGAGCGCCTCTGTGTTTGTGAATCTTTTGTTACCCTGTAAAGTTATCTTCGATCCTGATTTTACAGAGGTGATTCTTTCACCTTTTCTTTCAATAAAATTCTTCTTTTAAGAACCTGATTGATTTTTCAGTATCCTATAGACCCAAGGGGTTGAGTCTGTGCTCACTTGGTAACCAATTGGTTAGGATATTATTCTCAAGCCTCCCCAGGAAAGGGGGTGAAGGGGTTTGGGGGGATATTTTAGGGAAACAGGAACTCCAAGTGGTCCTTTTCCTGAATCTTTGTCTAACTCACTTGGTGGTGGCAGCAGTACCCATCCAAGGACAAGAAAGGATTTGTGCCTTGGGAAAGTTTTAACCTAAGCTGGTAGAAATTAGGGGGTCTTTCATGAGGTTCCCCACATCTGTACCCCAGAGTTCAGAGTGGGGAGGGAACCCTGACAGAGTAAATATAAGAAAGTAAGTGATTTGTCAGTAACAGTGTGTTGTGACACTTTTGTATTTTTATGTCTGATTTTTTAAGCAAGTAGTTTTTAGTGAGGTGAAACTTGGGGTACACAAGACAAATCAGACTCTTGAAAGGGGTACAGTAGTCTGGAAAGGTTGAGAGCCACTGGTCTAGAGAAACTAGACAGATAAATAAACCTTTTCTGCTGACCAGCAAATCAGATTATGCCTGACAGCACGATGCTAAAGGGGATTTTATTCAGTCCTTGGTAGCTTTACAGCTTTCAGCATGGCTCTGCTTCTAGTCCATGCAGTCCGTGAATAGCAGAGAAGACGAGGATGTGCCTGTGAATGGGAGGGTTCTTCAGACAGGGAAAATCCAGGGGTTCACACTGGGACTGTATTTGGAGAAATAGTTAGAACAAGGCTTACTGTGCGGCCCAAGGGAAGAACAATATTTCTTCCAAGCATGGGGGATCTAGACACAACTGAGCTGGAACTGTTAGCCATAGTGGGTGAGACAAGATGGGATTCTCTGTCTAAAAGATGTGCTGTAGCTCAACCAGATGGGCTTGATGCAGGCATTGTTGTGTGAAATCCTCTGGCCTTGTGCTATGCAGGAGGTCAGTGTAAAATCATCAGTCCTTTTGAGTCTTGAAACTGATGAGTAATGGAAAAACTCCTTTTACCTTCAGTTGGGCCAGGATTTCATCTGATGAGACACTGTCAGACTTGACCAAGAGCTTACGTGCCCTTAGCTATCTACAGCTGATTTGTTGTTGCTGCTGTTGTTAAGGCTGCCCACTTGGTCCTGTGATTACTCCTGTTTTCAGGCTCTCTCAGCTTTCACCAATCTGGCTGATGTTTCCCAGGCTTGGTCTCCGCCCACTCTGATTTTTTTTTTTTTGAGCCAATGGGTCCCAGAGCCAGATGAATGCGTAGGCACCGACTTCTAATGGTGCCGGTGGGTGCTCGACCCCCTCTGCCCCTGGCCCCGCCCCAACTGCACCCCTGCCCTGCCCCTTCCCACCCCTTCTCCAAAGTCCCTGCCCTATTCCAACCCCTTCCCCAAATCCCCAGCACCACCTCTTCCCCGCCTCCTCCCCTGAGTGTGCCACGTTCCCACTCCTCCCCCCTCCATCCCAGAGCTTTCTACAGCTGTTTGGTGGCGGCAAGCGCTGGGAGGGAGGAGCAGGGGCATGGCGCGCTCAGGGGGGGAGGCGGAGGAGGAGGTGAGGCAGGGGGGTGGGGCAAGGCGGAGAGCTTGGCTGCCAGTGGGTGCTGAGCACCCACTAATTTTTCCCTGTGGGTGCTCCAGCCCCAGAGCACCCATGGAGTCGGCGCCTATGGATAAAGGCAGTGCCCCATCCTAGGGAGCCCTGGGACAGATTTCCCCAAGTGATCAGCACCTGCAATTGCAATCCGATTTCCTAAAGAAAACCTGAAGCTGAGATTAGTGCTGGTATCAAAAGGTCCCCCCGACTGCCAGGCTGTGGGACATACAGATTGTAATGAGCAGCTGGAGAGCACGTGAACCAGTGCCCTAGCACTGATAGGCTTCGTGTCTCTGCTCACCACTCTGGAAATCAGCCAGCCCCTCTGGAAGCAGGGATTGTCACACCATCACTAGAGCGGCGCTTCCTCCCAGGACAGCGAGTGCAGGAGCAGGAACCAGAAGCACCGTTAGGACGCTGTCAGAGATGGCAGCCATGCCCCAGGCAGTGAGTGCCGCACCCACAGCTGTGTCTAGTTATGGGAGGATTGTGTTGCTTCACCCTATCTGCAAGCCGCGACGTGCCGTTTCAGCTGGCAGCCTGTGATCCTTTACTTTGGAATGCTTCCCATTCGGCTCTGACTATCCAGGAGCAAAGAGAGCCGTTTCCCATCTCTCTCCAGCACGGCCATGCTGCGTGCTGCGCTTTTGCTTTGTTCCACCAGGTACATGCTCATTTTCCAAAACCACGGCTCACAGGAGACTCCTGACTTGGAAATGAATCGGAACAAATAACGCCTAAAGCGCCATTACCTGAGCCAAGACCCAGTTCTGACATCACTGGGAGCTGCAAGCAGCAGGTCCGTTGTTTGTTGGACATGAGTGGCAAATACTTTTCAGTAGGCCTTCTAGTTAGGCCGGTCTGTGTGTGGCCCCATCAGTCCCGGCTCAGCCCCTCATACTCATTAACTAATCTAGCCTCCCTCTGCCCCATCAAGGTAGGCAAGCAGCACTACCCCCATGTTACGGACAGGGAACAGGCACAGAACGATTAATGGCTATCAGCCAGGATGGGCAGGGATGGTGTCCCTAGCCTCTGTTTGCCAGAAGCTGGGAATGGGCGACAGGGGATGGATCACTTGATAATTACCTGTTCTCTTCATTCCCCCTGGGGCACCTGGCATTGGCCACTGTCGGAAAACAGGACACTGGGCTAGATGGACCTTTGGTCTGACCCAGTATGGCCGTTCTTATATGTTCTTATGCAGATGCACTTTAGACCCAGGCTAGCTGGTCATTGGGGACTGTAGTGGCAAACCTAGGATTGCAGTTTTAAACAGTATCTGCAGTGGGGTTTAAGTGATGTTAGCTAAGACACGCATTTTCCTAGTCTAGCCAAAGCCTAAGTGGTTTGCCTAAGGTCACATGGGACACCTGGGAGCCAGGAATCAAGCCCAGACTTCCTGAATCTTAGTCCAATACCAGAGCCACAAAATAGCCTGTACCTAGGGAAAGGTGCACTGAGCCGCAAGCCAGACCATAGATTCAGATTTCCTCTTCTGCTGACAATATTGTTTCACAACTGTTACTACTAATGAAGTCTTAATATTCCCACCCTCGGGTGCCACAACTGTCATCTCCCCTCTCCCCCATTTTGCATATAAGGTTGTACAAGGTCGCTTCTAGTGGAGTTGAGAATATAACTCCAGCCTCTCATGTGGCTTCATTCTCACTGCCTGGGGAGGTGGATTTGCCTCAGCAAATAGTCATACATCTTGGCATTTCAGTGTAGCAAAATAAAACACAGGCTGCAAGAAGGTAGTGATGGCAGCCTGTGATCCTTTACAGTTGGCGAGGGACTGGAATGCGGGAGGCCTGAGGTCTGACTGGTTCTCTGACACAGGCTTCCATGGTGGTGGTGCTCAAGTCACTGAAAGCAGGATTTTGGGAAAGAAGAGCCATCCCATCCACGAGAGATTTAGGACAAAGGATGGTCATGTCATTATGGCATTGGAGTGAGACTCGAGAGCGCAGTTTAGTTCCCAGTTCTGACACAGACTCGCCTGTGTGACCTTAGCCAAATTGTTTAATCTCTCTGTGCCTCAGTTTCTAAATCTGCTTAGAGTTCAGGGAATACTTTTGATTGGTGCAGTGCAGGACCTTTTGGGGCAAGAAAGAAACCTACGGTTTAAATGTCTCTTGGAATGCACTGGAACAGAGGGAGCAAGGGGCAGGGAGAAGAAAAAAAGGAAAATATTTGTTAAAAAAAATAGGTCCCTTCATCTTCTAGAGATGACCGCTTGCACCTAAGGCGAGTGTGACACCACAAATGCTTTGGGCAATACATCGATTACAATGAAGCTTTGGTATGTATGATTACATATGCAGTGTGACAGGTTTCAGTCGGTCCTCCGAGCCCCTAGGGGCGATGGAGAGCTATGATCCCACTGCCAGGCCTCAGCCACACCTTTCGGGCGCTGGGGAATTAGCGGGGAAGGTGCGCCGGCACAAGTCCGCGGCGCGCCCCTCAGGCAGGGGAGCGCCGGCACGAGTCCGCGGCACGCCCCTCAGGCAGGGGAGCGCCGGCACGAGTCCGCGGCGCACCCCTCAGGCAGGGGAGCGCCGGCACGAGTCCGCGGCGCGCCCCTCAGCCAGGGGGAGCGCCGGCACGAGTCCGCGGCGTGCCCCTCAAGCAGGGGGAGCGCCGGCACGAGTCCGCGTCGCGCCCCTCAGGCAGGGGGAGCGCCGGCACGAGTCCGCGTCGCGCCCCTCAGGCAGGGGGAGCGCCGGCACGAGTCCGCGTCGCGCCCCTCAGGCAGGGGGAGCGCCGGCACGAGTCCGCGGCGCGCCCCTCAGGCAGGGGGAGCGCCGGCACAAGTCCGCGGCGCGCCCCTCAGGCAGGGGAGCGCCGGCACGAGTCTGCGGGGCACCCCTCAGGCCGGGGAGCGCCGGCCCGAGTCTGTAGCGCCCCTCAGGCAGGGGGAGCGCCGGCACGAGTCCGCGGCGCACCCCTCAGGCAGGGGGAGCGCCGGCACGAGTCCGCGGCGCGCCCCTCAGGCAGGGGAGCGCCGGCACGAGTCCGCGGCGCGCCCCTCAGGCAGGGGAGCGCCGGCACGAGTCTGCGGCGCGCCCCTCAGGCAGGGGAGCGCCGGCACGAGTCCGCGGCGCGCCCCCCAGGCAGGGGGAGCGCCGGCACGAGTCCGCGGCGCGCCCCACAGGCCGGGGAGCGCCGGCACGAGTCCGCGGCGCGCCCCTCAGGCAGGGGAGCGCCGGCACGAGTCCGCGGCGCGCCCCTCAGGCAGGGGGAGCGCCGGCACGAGTCCGCGGCGCGCCCCTCAGGCAGGGGAGCGCCGGCACGAGTCCGCGGCGCGCCCCTCAGGCAGGGGGAGCGCCGGCACGAGTCCGCGGCGCGCCCCTCAGGCAGGGGGAGCGCCGGCACGAGTCCGCGGCGCGCCCCTCATGCAGGGGAGCGCCGGCACGAGTCCGCGTCGCGCCCCTCAGGCAGGGGGAGCGCCGGCACGAGTCCGCGGCGCGCCCCTCAGGCAGGGGAGCGCCGGCACGAGTCTGTAATGCCCCTCAGGCAGGGGAGCGCCGGCACGAGTCCGCGGCGCGCCCCTCAGGCAGGGGAGCGCCGGCACGAGTCCGCAGCGCCCCTCAGGCAGGGGAGCGCCAGCACGAGTCCGCGGCGCGCCCCTCAGGCAGGGGAGCGCCGGCACGAGTCCGCGGCGCCCCTCAGGCAGGGGGAGCGCCGGCACGAGTCCGCGGCGCCCCTCAGGCAGGGGGAGCGCCGGCACGAGTCCGCGGCGCGCCCCTCAGGCAGGGGAGCGCCGGTATGGGTTGGTAGCACACAGTTCTGCTACCCAAGGCAGGCTGGCCGGGCTAGGGGAACTCAGGCCCACCCAACTCCACTGCGTTCCAGCCCAGGGCCCTGACAGTGGCGGGGGGCCAAGTTCCCGCCGCTTGGTCAGCGGGAGGCCATCCGCGCCCGCTGACCAAACACACCCACCCCACGGTGCAGTTCTGCCCCTGGGCTACTTCCTACCCGGTCTCTCAAGCGGGTCTCTCCGGTCCCTCCAGCTCGTCCGGGTATTCCGCTGCGGGCAGCTCCAGCTCCCTCTCTGTGTCAGACTCACGCTGGCCTGGGCTACAGCCGGGCCCCTCCAGGTCCTCCGGGTACTCAGCGGCTGGCAGTCCTGGTCGCCACAGGCCTTCCTCCCGGTCCGGTTCCTCCTGGCCCAGGGCCTCCCCTGGGTCGGCAGCAGGATCGCGAGGGAGCAGCCAGCAGCCTGTGTCTGTCTCCCTCCCTGGTGCTCTCCTCACTGGGCAAAGGGACCCGCCCTTCGTACTTCCTGTCCCACCGCTCCCCTGCCCACTCAGGCTGAGAGGGTGGCTCTTTACCGTCTGGTTCGGAGGGGAGCCACCCTGGCTCCCTACATGCAGCAATATTTTCACTGAACTACCAGAAGGATTTCCTCGGAAGGGGGATGAAAAAAAGTAACAAAACTGATCAGTATGCTCAATTTCTGCTCCCCTCCTCCCCCCCCCCCAACATCTGTTGAGTGGAGGCACTCAGCACAGAAATCTGGACCGAAATCAACTTCTGTTTCGGCTTTGCAGTTCATCTGTGGAGACTGAGCCTACAAGTAAGTACAGCAAGTACCACGGACAGATCACAGAGAAAGCAAGTATGTACTAGACTGTGTGGGGAAAAAACCAATGATCAAAATGAAATAAATAATGAACTGGACACACTTGGGGGAATTTGCAGCATGGTAGCTATTAGCTCAGCTGTGCACCTCCTGTTAATGTTCATAGGAATCACACAGCTAAAGTCCAACCCGTGACTTCCCTGTTTTGCACAGTGGGGTGCACGGCCAGAGAAAATTTTTGCATGGAAATGTTTGGAAAGAGATGCAGATGGCGCCAAAATGCAGTAAATTAATAATCTCTAGCCTTCAGTGAATCTTCACTGAGGGCAGATTGGGTCCTGGCGGCACAGAACAAGTCTTTTGCATATTGTATACACAACACTCGGCTTAATCATCTTCCCTGATTGAAAAAACCACTACTGCCACCAACAGCAGCAAAAAGTGTTGCTTTTAGCAGTGATTAGTGCATGGTTCATACTAAAAATGGAAATGTGACAGGGCAGCTAGACTATAGAGTACTAGGGACTGGTCTTCCCCAGGAACACAGGGTGGAGAAAATAAATTCAGAAAACCAAGGAAAACACAATCTCTATCCTTGCATGATAGAAAGCTAAATAAAACAGTCTCCTAGAGGCTGAGGAGCAGCATGAAGAATTTGAGGACAGAACATGGTGTGAAACAACAGAAGCTCTCAAGAACACTAACAAAAATAACAGGAGAAGAATTTCAGCACTGCCTCCATTAAGCATATACAGTTTGAGGGCAGATAAAACATCCAGGTGAAGTCATCTGAGAATGTAATATTAATTTAATGCTATGGTAGTTAGGCTCAGGCAGTCATCAGTTCTACAACAGGTCTGGCCATCTCTCCAGTGAATCAAATTAAAAGCTCCTTTAATGTATCCCCTCATTGCTCAGTTGGAATAATTCCTTGCAGAGCTGGTCAGGAAGTGGTTCCCCACCTAGGAAACGTTTAGACAAAAAGTGAAAAATAGGTAAATTTTTTAGGCTTTTGGTTGCAGCAAAAATTTTCACTCAACCATCGAAGATTTTTCATGCCCATGGAGTAAGTTAGGTGTGCACTGGGGAGCCCCACCTTGCACTGAAGTTGGGATGTTCTGAATCAGGGAGCCACAACCCACTCCCTGCAGCCATGCTCCCCTCCACTAACCCTGAATGCTCTTGGCTGGACTGGAGAGTCAGGGTCCACAACTCTAAACTCCAGCAACAGCTTGCTTTATCATTCATAAACCAACCCCCTTTTCATCTACAACCACTTCATCACTCAACCTTTGGAAATCACATTTCCTAGGAACAGTCCAGCTGGTTTCCTGAGAATTTATATTTCTAGTACGCACACATTATACTAGGGCTGTCAAGTGATTAAAAAAATTAATCGCGACTATTCGCAATGTTAAACAATAATAGAATACCATTTTTTAAAATATTTTTGGATGTTTTCTACATTTTCAAATATATTGATTTCAATTACAACACAGAATACCAAGTGTACAGTGCTCACTTTATTTATATATTTTTATTGCAAGTGTTTCCACTGTAAAAAGACAAAACAAATAGTATTTTTCAATTCACCTCATACAAGTACTGTAGTGCAATCTCTTTATCATGAAAGTTGAACTTACAAATATAGAATTATGTACAAAAAATACTGCTTTCAAAAATAAAACAATGACAAATTTTAGAGCTTACAAGTCCACTCAGTCCTACTTCTAACAACAAAATCTACATTTGAAAGTTGCACTTTCAGGACAAAGATTGCACTACAGTACTTGTATGAGATGAACTGAAAAATACTATTTCTTCTGTTTATCATTTTTACAGTGAAAATATTTGTAATCAAAATATAGACTTTGATTTCAATTACAACACAGAATACAAGATATACATGAAAATGTAGAAAAACATCCAAAATATTTAATACATTTCAATTGGTAGTCTCTTGTTTAACAGTGCAATTAAAACTGCGATTAATTGCGATTAATTTTTTTAATCACGATTAATTTTTTGAGTTAATTGCATGAGTTAACTGTGATTAATCAACAGCCCTACATTATACAGTAGCATGACCTATGTTCACTTACATGTGCAAAGCCAAGATTTTTAAAAATTGGAGCCTACAATTTCAGCTCCTTGCTCCTTATTTATGCTCCTGAATAAATAAGTAATCTGACTTTTTAGAAGTGCTGAGTAACCGAGCACCTCCTAAGAACCAGCTACGGAGCTCAGAGAAGAAGGGCTTTTGTCAAACCCCAGACTGATGGAGAGAGCATGTTACTTTAAATCATGGTGGAGAAGAACTGCTGCTCCATTAGGGAGAATCAGTGTGTTATTTAAAAAGGGCAAACCCAACAGCCTTGTGTCTCTCCAACACGAAGCAAACAAGTAATCCCTGGCCACAGATTTATTACATGGGGGTCCAGTGTCTGGCTTCTCTAAATCTGGTTTGAAACAGCGTTGAGTGTGGCCAGGCTGTTACATGAAGCCTCCACCGTCCCTCTTTGGCCCTGTGGCACAGACCTGTGCAAAAACAAGTACAGAAAGTGGCTTCTGCGTCCCAGCTGACCTTCTGATGAATAGGTCAGCTGGGAGCAAAGCCAAAATTGGCCACTCTGCAGGCTACATGCTGCCAAAAGAGGTGGGCATTTTCAAATGAAGGAATCACTTGACCGTATCCAGGAGTGATGTAAACCATTTTAACCTTTAGCCTGGTGGCATTCGACATGCACTAGCCTGCTCCTCTGACATTGCTAGCTACCTACTCACGTGTGCACACGGGTATTACTTATTTCTCAACAGTACTGTAATATTTTGTATTAAAAAGGCTTGGTCACCAAATTTTCTGAGGGGGAAATGTGGAAGAAAACCTCCCTCAGAATTAGTAGCCCAGCTGCTAGGGCACTCAGCTGGAATGTGGGACACCCCCTGGTTCAAGTCCCCCCATAACCTGCGAGGGAGAAGAGATTTGAACTGGGATTTGCCACCTGATGAAGCAGGTGAGTTGCTCTTATCCTCAGTGAGGCCCCCAGCCATGGGGCTAACACTTAGGAAGGAGGTGGTCCTCGCCCACATGTTTTCTGTAAGCTTGTCTATAGGGGTGCAGTCCAGCCTGTGAGCTCTGAGTACACTTCCTGGCTCATGCCCTGCAGGTGCCTTAGGCAGGGGAATACCTGCTTTCGCCTGGGTCGTGCAGTGCCCTGGGACTGAGAGGTCGGGAGGCCTGGCGTGAGGCTGCAGGGTGCATGCTCAGAGGCAGAAACATAGGTACCTAGAGAAACTTTACAGCAAAAATATAGGTGCCAAGGGAGCTTAGGAATCAACAGGGTTTAGTGGCAGCTGAGCGGGGGTTTTGTGAATCCCCATGAGGCCGAATTCTGGGTTTTAAGCACCCAAGTCCCTTTGTGCATCTAGCCCCAAGTCACCAACCTTTGAATCCTGGAACAGTAAGTGGCCCTGTGCTCTCATTCACCTCCACAGGCCTCTTGAAGGAAAAACACAATAGGCAGCCCTTCAGGAGAACCCATCCAGATAATGACTGAGCCTCAAAAACGCCTTCCTGGCCCCAGGATGCAGTCAGTTAATCTTAGTGGCACTGGGCTTAGCCTAGTCAGGCCCCCCTAACAATCCTATGTGTTGACTAGCAAGAGGGGTGGGTTACAGCCGGAGCCATGCTATAGTAAGAAAGCTGGCTTCTCTGCCCCCCATTTACAGTGGGTTTGCATCAAGCTGGCCAGGGAAAATCTTGGCTAAGCATGCTGCTAAGAGCCACTAATCCACTACCCCCACCCCCAACTTTTCCTGTGTTGTCCCAACAGCCCCATTCCACATGTCCCACCCTCAAGCTGTCTGATTGCTATTTGCTGGTGGCTATGCCTTCTGGACAGCATGATGACACCAGTATGCAACCAATGGCAAAATCCCCAATGCAGATGCACTCTCTGGATCGGTGACAAAGCACGTATGCTGTCTTCTAACCTCTCCCCACTAGCCTCATCTTTTTCCCTAACCTCCCTTTTACCTTCTGTATCGTAAGTGATCATTTCACGACAACTAAGTCTGTGTTCCATCCTGCCAGACCTGTTGCATCATCTCAGCCTTGCTGCCTGAGCTTGGGCAGGTCCGTGACTGGGGCACTCACCCGGCACAGAACAAATGAGATCAGAACATTAAATTTACCTTCATCCCTATGTAATATGCCATTCCCAGCACAGGGTCTCCAGCCTTCAGCTGACAGACCCCTATAGAGTCAGCACCTCGACAGCCCCAGACCGTGAAGTGCATTCACCACTAGGGGACACCAAAATAGCAAGACTTCCGGCAGAGCAAGCCATTTGTGTGAACAAGACAGGCTCTCAAGAATGGCTGTGAGTAAGAGGCACCTGTGGGTGGTAGGGTCGCAGCAGCCCACCCTGCATTCGTCACTTTTGAGAGAGCGGCTAGTATTACGAACAAAACATATATGATTTGATTGGGGATTGGTCCTGCTTTGAGCAGGGGGTTGGACTAGATGACCTCCTGAGGTCCCTTCCAACCCTGATATTCTATGATTCTATGATATACACGCACCTCAGCACAAACAGCTCAGTCCCACAGGAGGCCAATGCTGTGGCAGTAGCCCTCCTTGACATCAATGGGGGTTAACTGTGGAGGGCTACAAGACCTGGGTCCTATTGAAATGATGCACACAGCTCTTGCTGGCTGGCTGGCGTGATAGACCCATGCCAGTTGGGTTCAGCAGAGGAGCCTTATAGGGGTCCAGGAACTGGGCGGGCAAAGCCCTCCCACTGCTAAAGGATCCGCCCCCAGCCTAAGAGGGGGGTCCACAGGACCTGGAAAACCAAATAATTACGGGGGACAACTAATGAACAACAGGGACAGGAGTGCGGTCAAAGGGTCAAACAAAGGAAACTGGATGGGGACACTGAGCAGAGAACCCCGGACAGCACCCACTGCTCCTCAAAGTCGTCAAGGGAGTCAGTGGACGCCGCCCAGAGGAACTCTGCCCGGAGACGTGAACAGACGGAGGATCGGAAATAGGCCCCACAGTCACAGGAGACTCTATCGGCCAACCTCCTCACCCTGGTTTTATAGATGGCCACTTTAGCCAGGGCCAGGAGAAGGTTGACAAGGAGGTCCCGCGACTTAGTGGGGCCTTAGACAGGGAGTGCATAGATAAGGAGGTGAGGGGAAAAGTGCAACCAAAATCTTAACAAAATATTCGTGAGGAGCCGGAATAGGGGCTGTAGCCTGGCGCAGTCCAGGTAGACATGTGCCAGGGTTTCCCTCACACCGCAAAAGGGGCAGGTGTCAGGGATTGGGGTAAACCGCGCCAAGTACACGCCCGTGCTCATGGCCCCGTGAAGGAGCCGCCAACTGATATCCCCGGCGGGCCTCGGGACCAAGGTGGAATATAGGCTGGCCCACCGGGGCTCCTCACCCTCTAGAGGTGGCAGGAGGTCCTGCCACTTTGTGTCTGGACGGGACGCGAGGGTGAGGACGTGAAGGGTATGGAGCATGAGCGTGTATAGATGTTTCCTTGGTGCGGTCTGGAAACGGACCAGCTGCAGCTCGTGTAGCCGGCTCACAGTGAAGGGGCAGAGGGTCGGTTGGGTCCACGGGGCAGGGGCCTGATGAAAGGCCCGGAGGGGTGGGGTTGAGGTAGACCCGGTCAAGGTAGACCCGAGCAGTGGCAGCAAAGCGGCCCTCACCTCCTGAAGTACGCGCAGGGGAGTACGAGGTCTGGAGAGCCCCATGTGCTGAGTGAGCGTCAGGGGATCCAGCCAGTCTCCCCATTCGTAGTCCAGGAGGTCTCCGACTCTGGTGACTTCTGCCAGGACCAACCTCTGGCGCACTGAGGGGGACTCCGCCACCTGCACACGGAGCTGGGGGTTGTGTAGCAGGGGCTCCGCGAAGAGATCTTCCCCCACGGAGGCCTCCACGGCCCTGGTTGCTGTGAACAGTTTCCAGGTCCGGAGGAGGTCCTGGTAGAAGACCGGCAGCCCGGAGAGGTGGAGACAAAGGAGCTGCCGGTCGTATCGGAGCCCTCAGAAGCGGCTCAGGAAGGCGTGCGCCAGTACGCTCCACACCGGACTACCTGCACCATAAAGGAGTCTCTGCAGGGCCTGGAGGCGGAAGACATGGACCTGAGTGCGGAGACACTTCAGGGCCTGCCCTCCCTCCTCCAGGGGTAGATGGAGAACCCCTGCAGAGACCCAGTGCAGTCCTGACCAGAAGAACTCCAAAATCAACTTCCGGAGGTTGGCCAGGAAATCTGGGGCCGGGACCAGGGTTTTGAGCCGGTACCAGAGCATGGACAGGACTAGTTGATTGAGCACCAGTGCCCGCCCCCGAAGGGAGAGACACCGGAGTAGTCCTGTCCATCTCCGGAGCCGCTCTACCACCCTGCCCTCTAAACCGTGCCAGTTCTCCGGCGGAGACGGATGCGTGGCAGAAAGGTAAACGCCGAGATAGAGCAGCGGACCCGCGCTCCACCGGATGGCCTGAAGCGTGGGTGGGAGGGAGCTCGCCTGCTGTCAGTCCCCTACCGCCAAGCCAGAGCTCTTGACCCAGTTGACCAGGGTGGAGGAGGCTGCCGAGTAAATGGCCTGGCAAGCCTCCACCCGCAGCAAGTCGCCTGGGTCCTGGACCATGAGGAGCACATCGTCAGCATACACTGACAGGACCAGCCGCAGCTCCGGCTCCTGCAGCACCAACCCTGTCAACCTCCTGCGGAGGAGACAGAGGAAGGGCTCGATCACCAGAGCGTACAGCTGGCCCGAGAGGGGGCACCCCTGCCGTACTCCTCGCCCGAAGCTGACCGGTTAGGTCAGGGTCCAGTTGAGCCTGACCAGACACTCTGCGGAGGCGTACAGCACCTGGAGAAAACCCATAAACTGGGGTCTGAAGCCAAACGCTCGCAGAGTGCTCAAGAGATACCCGTGGTCCACCCTGTCGAATGCCTTCTCCTGATCCAGAAACAGGAGGGCGAACGACAGACCGTCCCGACACCCGAGTTCCAAGAGGTCCTGGACCAGATACAGGTTGTCGAAGATGGTGTGGCCCGGGACGGTGTAGGTCTGGTCTGGGTGGATCACGTCCGCCAGCACGGACCCTAGCCGCAGCGAGATGGCTTTCGCTATGACCTTGTAGTCCATGCTGAGGAGCGAGACGGGACGCCAATTTCGTAAATCGCGGAGGTCCCCCTTCTTTGGCAATAAGGCGAGCACGGCTCACCTGTACGAAAGAGGGAGGACCCCCCTCTGCAAAGACTCGGCCCAGATGGTGGCTAGGTCTGGGCCGAGGACGTCCCAGAACACTCGGTAGAACTCCACAGTCAGCCCGTCCATGCTCGGAAATTTATTGGTGGGCATGTGGCGGAGGGCTTCCGAGAACTCGGCCAGAGTGAGAGGCAGCTCTAGCCGGTCTCGGTCGCCCATGCTCACCATCGGGAGTTCGTCCCAGAGCACTCTGCAAGCGTTAGGATCGGTCAGATCCGGGGAGAAAAGGCCTGCGTAGAAGGCCCTGGCCCTCCCGCACATCTCCGCTGGATCCGTGAGGGGGTTGCTGTCCTCTGCGAGGAGGCAGGTGACGTGCTTCTTGGCCCTCCTCTTTTTCTCCAGGGCATAGAAGAAGCGGGAGCCGCGATCCATCTCCTGAAGGAGGCAGATGCAGGATCGAACAAAGGCACCCGGGGCCCGATGGTCCTCGAGGGCGCGGAGCTCCTCCAACTTCTCCCGGCACGCCCCGCAGAGGGATGGATCCTCGGGGCTGGTGGCCAGATGCCTCTCCAGCTCTAAGACCTCCCGTTCCAACTGCCCTATCGCCGCACTCCTCCGTCGGCTGGCGCCCCGGGTGTAGTCATGGCAGAAGAGCTGGGCACGCACCTTCCCCAGGTCCCACCATGCCGTGCTGAGGGAAAGGCACGCCACTGCCCTTGCCAGGCCAGCAAGAATTCCCGGAAGGATGCCAAGCAGCCCACATCCTCCAACAAGCTGTTGTTAAAATGCCAATAGGCCTGCCCCGGCCTCTCTGTGCAGAGAGAGACCGTCACGGTAGCTAAGTGATGATCAGAGAATGGGGCTGCCGGATGCTGGACGAGTGGGCCTGTGAAAGGTGAAAACGTGACAAATAGATGCGGTCCAACTGGGAGTGGTGCAACTGATGGGCCTCCACCCAGACAAAAGTGAACGTTGAGACGTCGTCCAGGTGGTGGTCACACCAGACGTCCACCAGAGAGTGATGGTCGACTATCTCCCGGAGGACGTCCACGGCAGCCGGGCACTGCTCGGTCCCCGAGCAGTCCCGCTCCTCGAGGGTAGTATTAAAGTCCCTGCCCAGGACCAGGCACTCGCGAGGATCCAAGGTGCCGAGGAAGGCGGACGCCTGCTGAAAGAAACTCAGCCGCTCCGGGCCCGATGTTGGGGCATAGACGTTGACAAGATTGACCACGAGCCCCTCCATACGGACCCAGAGGTGCAGCAGGTGGCCTGGCACAGCCTCGGCGACCCCCAGCACCTCGGGCCATAGGTCGGGGGAGAACTGGGTCGCCACTTCAGCCGTATGAACTGTGAGATGGCTAAAATAGACCCTGTCCCCCCATTCCAGCACCAGCTATCTTCGGCGGCCGGATCCATATGGGTCTCCTGCAGGAAAACCACAGAGTACCCCCCTTCCCGAAGGAAGGAGAGCACCTGGCACCTGCGGAGACCCATCCTACAGCCCCAGGTGTTTAACGTGGTGATGGTGAGAGGTGCCATGAGGAGGGCTGGGGGGGATCCTCACCAGCAGGGATGCTCGCGGTTCCCAACAGGCTGCGCAACAATCCGTGACCTACCCAGTAGGTAAGTAGGGAGTCATGGAAGAGGCGGACCCACTGGTAGGCCATGGCAGCCTGCTTCCCAGTCCTTTTATCCTCCCCCATGAGGGCCCTTGCGGCCTGGAGGATTTGATGGAAGTCCCCCCATCGCTGGAGGGCGAGCTGCACCTTGTTACAGGAGCCCCTGACATCCTCAAGAAACTCCCGCAGCTCCTCTCGCAGCGTATGGGGGCTGGGGTCACTAGCCCCCGGCTTTCCTCCGGAGGGACCACTGACACAGCCCCGTGGCCCACCGAAACGGGCAGGCAAGGGGCGGACCCCCGACGTGGCACCCGATGGGCTGGTGCCATGCTATCTTCCCTCCACTGCCCACGGCTCGATTGGGGGCAGCGGAGGGAAGATAGCAGCCCCTAGTGAGTCAGGACTGGGAAATACAGAAGCCACTCCCTGGGGGCTATCCTCTAGGAATGAGGAGATGACGGCCCCAGGGGCAGAAATGATATCACAGGAGGTGGAGGGGACAGGGATGGGGTTTACATCAGGGGCAGGGCAGGGATCCAGAGTAGGAGCAGGGCAGGGGTCGGGTGCGGAGTGAGGGAGAGGGGCCAGGCCGCTAGGAAATGGCCCCCCTTGATCAGGCTCAGGGAGCTGGGGGCGGGGAGGGGGGCCCTCCGTGACTCTGGGCTCCGGCACCATGGCCAGCGTAGTAGCTACAGCATCTTCAGTGCGTTCCCTGCCCAGGAAGGAGGTCAGTCTCCCCACGCCCACGAGGGACAGCCCGTGGGGCTCGGGTCCCAGCCGCACGGCGCCGGCAGTCACCTCAGTGGGCTCAGCGGCCAACAACAGGGTGCCACCCACGGCTGGGCAGATGGAGGAGCCCAGGGAACCCTCGGAGGGGGGAGCAGAAGCGGCAGTCAGGGGGAGGGAGCATGGAGAAGGTGGGGCCGGGGTGAGGTCACTCAGATCGAGGCCCGCTGGCAGAGGGTCATCCTCCCCCTGGGTGACCGGGGTCAGACCCAGGGCCTCAATCTCCTTGTAAATGGAGAGGAGCTCTCCTTCCACCACCCCGGAGGTCTCCCCGCCAGTTCCCGAAGTGACGCTCGCCCCGGGGCTCACAGGGGCTCCGGATGGTAATGGGGCAGGTGGGGCTCCATCAGGGGCCTTGGAGGGAAGGGACTCCAATGGAGGGACGGTACTGCCCTCCCATGCTGCCACATTTTCCCCAGCCAGTACCAGGGGATGGCACGCACCCGCGGGCAAGGCAGAGGGCTCGGCCTCGGTGCCCCCCTTTCTGGTCTTCCGGGGGGCTTCTGCATTGGTGGAAAGGAGGAGCGAAGCTCGAACCCTCCGCTTGCCCCGCTTCCCCTGGGCTAGGGCCCAGCCCTCCATGGCATCATCGGGTGGCCGGCTAACAGGGGTTGGGTCGGGGGGCAGGGACGATGGCTCAGGGACCGTGGGAGGCAGCGGTGGGGTGGAATGAGAGAGGGAAGATTCCCCCTGGGGCGGGCCCTCTCCCATGCTCGGCGGTATCCCTGCCGCACCCTCCTCTAGGGGCCCCGCCGGATTTCAGGCAGCAAAGGCAGGGCTCTCCCGCTCGTCTGGGTATGCTGGGGGGAGCGTCCCTTGGGCCCGAGCGGGAGCAGGGATGGACTGAGTAGGAGGAGGGGCAGCTTCGGGCACCGGGCAGCCAGGGGCGCCGGCGATGATGGGGCCGGCGCGCCGCCAGGGTTCGGGGGTCCCGGATGCCTCTCCTTGCCTGGCCAAGGGGCAGTCCCTCCGGACATGCCCCATTGCCCGGCAGAGGTAGCACCGGGCCTCCCCCGTGGAATAATGCACTCAGTAGTGGGCTCCCTGGTAGGGGACTAGGAAGGACCCCTCAAGCGCCTCTCTGTCCCACGCCGCCGGCAGCAGTTGCAGCTGCACTTGCCGGCGGAACGAGAGGACGTGACGGAGGGCGGGGTCCTTGCAGCCCAGTGAGAGAGGGCTCAGGACAGAGATGGGCTTCCCCAGGGTAGAGAGGGCAGGTAACAGGGCGGCATTGGGAAGGAAGGGAGGGACGGAGGTCAGGACCAGGCTGACACCCAGGTCGTCCAGTGGCTCGAGGGGGACGAATACGCCCCCCACCGCCAGGCCCTTCTCCACCGCCTCCTGGGCGGTGGCCTCCGATGCCAGGAAGAAGACCACCTTCCCATACGTTTTGGAGGCCGCCACAATGGCCGTGGGCCCCACCGCCCTCACCAACGCCTGCACGTAGGTCTCCACGTGGGGCGAGGCGGGCACCAGGAGGCAACGGGCGCCGTGCTTCCTGGTCATGGTGGGAAAGGGGCCCCGGCCGCTAGAGCTGGTAGGGGAGGCGGTGGGAGGGAGAGATGACGTAACGGTAGGCGGGGGGGCTGCCGCCACCTGGGCGTACGCCCTGGGGGGCTGGGGAGGGACACCCGCAGAGCTGGTGGAGGGAGCAGCAGGGAGAGACACTGCGGCCGATGGCGGGGCCGCAGCAGTGGAGGCAGTCCCTACCATGGAGGGCCTGGTTTTTTTGGTGGGGCCCTTCCCCTTTTTCTTGCCCTGGCCCTTCCCGCTGGCTGGGGGGGGCTCCCCCAGAATCTGAGGGGGTGAGGGACATGGCAGCAGTGAAGGTCACCCCAGTGCCCGCCGCTGCCAGCGCCCCGGCGGGGGTGGTGACAGGTGGTTTAGCAGAGGTGGTTGAGGTAGAGGCTTGGGGGGGTGACGGAGAGGCAGGCAGGGGAGGGGTATCTGGGGCTGCTGGAGGGACCCCACCCACCATGTCCCCCACCATAATGAGCAGGAAGGGAGGGGAAAACACCAGAGAGAGGAGGGGAAAGGGGAAACAGGTCAACCACTCCTCCCCGCTAGGCTGCAGGCAGGGGAGGAGGGGGCCAAAAGGGGTGGGCTGGACAGGGGGGCTATCAAGGGCTTGTGGGGGGCAGTCACCGACTCAGGATAGGAATCCGGCTCCTCTAGCTGCACTAGGGGAGGGGGGTTGTCATAAATATAAAGGGAAGGGTAATCACCTTTAAAATTCCTCCTGGCCAGAGGAAAAATTCTTTCACCTGTAAAGGGTTAAGAAGCTAAAGGTAACCTCGCTGGCACCTGACCAAAATGACCAATGAGGAGACAAGATACTTTCAAAAGGGTATGGGAGGAGGGAGAAAAACAAAGCGTCTGTGTCTGTCTGTGTGATGCTTTTGCCGGGAACAGAACAGGAATGGAGTCTTAGAACTTAGTAAGTAATCTAGCTAGATATGGGTTAGATTATGATTTCTTTAAATGGCTGAGAAAATAGCTGTGCTGAATAGAATGAATATTCCTGTCTGTGTGTCTTTTTTGTAACTTAAGGTTTTGCCTAGAGGGACTCTCTATGTTTTGAATCTAATTACCCTGTAAGGTATTTACCATCCTGATTTTACAGAGGTGATTCTTTCTTACTTCTATTAAAAGTCTTCTTGTAAGAAAACTGAAAGCTTCTTCATTGTTCTTAAGATCCAAGGGTTTGGGTCTGTGGTCACCTACGCAAATTGGTGAGGATTTTTACCAAACCTTCCCCAGGAAGTGGGGTGCAAGGGTTGGGAGGATTTTGTGGGGAAAGACGTTTCCAAACAACGCTTTCCTAATAAAAATAAACCCAGATAAATGTTTGGTGGTGGCAGTGGAAGTACAAGGGCAAAATAGTTTGTACATTGGGGAAGTTTTAACCTAAGCTGGTAAAAGTAAGCTTAGGAGGTTTTCATGCAGGTCCCCACATCTGTACCCTAGAGTTCAGAGTGGGGAAAGAACCTTGACATGGTGGCAGAGCGGTGGGATTAACTTGAAATCATTTTGAGATCAATTTGAGATTTTTTTGAACCAGAAACATAGATTTTAAAAAGGAAATTTTTTTTTCCTTTGCGGCTGCTGGAAAGCAGGTCCAACTGAAAGCAGGTAGTTTTTTCTTTGCTTTGGGGCCAGAGCAGAGACAAAAGGGAATTACCTTTTGTGAATTGCAGGGGTTTTTTTGCCTGGAGGCAGAGTAATTAACCTCCTGTAGGGAAATTCACAAATAACAAAATAACAAATAACAAAAAACTTATTCAGTGGAGTTTAGCTCTCCAAGATTTTGATTTCGACATCCAACACATCTCAGGAGCTTCTAACAGAGTGGCTGATGCACTCTCCCGTGAAAGTTTCCCAGAATCAACTGGTTAAAATCATCCTTGAGATGTGGAAAATATTGTTAGTCTTTATGTACTTGGTAGTATATTTAGAGTTGCATGTGTCTTATTAACTCTGTTTTTCCTAGAGCTCCAGGAAGAAGCACACAGGTGGATTGGGGGGGCAGGCTCCACGCCACACCCCCTGTGTCCCCCCACACACACAGTCAAAACCCCCACCACAAGAGCACAGTTCAAAAGTTACTCAGCCTTCAGGCCCCCTCCACAGTGGTCTGCAGAGTCCCTGTGCGCTCCCCCAGCAGCAGATGGCCTCGTCCTCTCCTCCTTCGGGGTCCGGCAGCCCCAGGCAGCAGCAGCCCCAGGCAGCAGCCCGGTGGCCAGGCAGGCAGAGAGGACCCCTCACAGGTGGTGGTGGTGGTGTCCACAGCAGTAGCAATGGCTGGGGTCCCTCACTCCCCCACTCTGGGGAGCGGGCGAGCAGCCCCCCCTCCCCCAGGGGCTGTAGTTGGAGCAGTAACAGCAGCACCCAAGGGTAGGTGGAGGAGTCCAGCAGCCAGCCAGCAACCAGGTAGCAGAGAAGGGGGGTGGGGGGTACCCGGCCCAGCCAGGGGAGCAGTTGGGGGGGCGGCGGCAGCAGCAAGAGCCCAGAGCCCAGCAGCAGCTGTCTCCCTCCTCCCTCCAGGCCAGAAGGGTTCAGCCCTATTGGGATCCAGGAAATGGGCGGGCGAAGCCCGCCCACTGCTAAAGGATCCCCCCCGCCTAAGGGGGGGATCCACAGGACCTGGGAAGCCAAATAATTATGGGGGACAACTAATGAACAACAGGGACGGGAGTGAGTCAAAGGGTCAAACGAAGGGAACCGGACAGGGACACCAAGCAGAGAACCCCGGACAGCGCCCACCGCTCCTCAAAGGTGTCAAGGGAGTTAGTGGACACCGCCCAGAGGAACTCTGCCCAGAGGTGTGAACGGACAGAGGATCGGAAATAGGCCCCACAGTTGCAGGAGACTCCATCGGCCAACCTCCTCACCCTGGTTTTATAGATGGCCACTTTAGCCAGGGCCAGGAGGAGGTTGACTAGGAGGTCCCGCGGCTTAGGGGGGCCATGGACAGGGAGTGCGTAGATAAGGAGGTGAGGAGAAAAGTGCAACCAAAACCTTAACAAAATATTCGTGAGGAGCCAGAATAGGGGCTGCAACCTGGCGCACTCCAGGTAGACGTGCGCCAGGGTTTCTCTTACGCCGCAAAAGGGGCAGGTGTCCGGGATTGGGGTGAACCGCACCAAGTACACGCCCATGCTCACGGACCCGTGAAGGAGCCGCCAACTGATATCCCCGGTGGGCCTCGGAACTAAGGTGGAATAGAGGCTGGCCCACCGGGGTTCCTCACCCTCTAGAGGTGGCAGGAGGTCCTGCCACTTTGTCAGGGTGGGACATGAGGGTGAGGACATGAAGGGTGTGGAGCACGAGAGTGTAGAGATGTTGTTTTGGCGCGGTCTGGAACCGGACCGGCTGCAGCTCGCGTAGCCGGCTCACGGTGAAGGGGCGGAGGGGTCGGTCGGGTCCACGGGGCAGGGGCCCGATGAAAAGGTCCGGAGGGCCTGGGGCGTGCCCTCTCGCAGGACCCGGTCGAGGCACTCACCTCCTGAAGTACATGCAGGGGAGTACGAAGTCTGGAGAGCCCCATGCGCTGAGCGAGCGTCAGGGGACCCAGCCAGTCTCCCCGGTCGTAGTCTAGGAGGTCTCCGACTCTGGTGACTTCTGCCAGGACCAATCTCTGGCGCACCGAGGGGGACTCCACCACCTGCACACGGAGCTGGGGGTTGTGTAGCAGGGGCTCCGCGAGGAGATCTTCCCCCACGGAGGCCGCCACGGACCTGGTCGCTGTGAACAGTTTCCAGGTCCGGAGGAGGTCCTGGTAGAAGACCGGCAGCCAGAAGAGGTCTCGCGGAAGACCTCTCAGATGAAGATAAAGGAGCTGCCGGTCATATCGGAGCCCTTGGAAGCGGCGCAGGAAGACGTGCACCAATATGCTCCATGCCGGACTACCTGCACCATAAAGGAGCCTCTGCAGGGCCTGGAGGCGGAAGACATGGACCTGAGTGCAGAGACACTTCAGCGCCTGCCCTCCCTCCTCCAGGGGTAGATGGAGAACCCCTGCAGAGACCCAGTGCAGTCCTGACCAGAAGAACTCCAAAATCAACTTCCGGAGGTTGGCCAGGAAATCCGGGGCCGGAACCAGGGTGTTGAGCCGGTACCAGAACATGGACAGGACTAGTTGATTGAGCACCAGTGCCCGCCCTCGAAAGGACAGACACCGGAGTAGTCCTGTCCATCTCCGGAGCCGCTCTACCACCCTGCCCTCTAAACCGTGCCAGTTCTCCGGCGGAGACGGATGCGTGGCAGAAAGGTAAACGCCGAGATAGAGCAGCGGACCCGCACTCCACCGGATGGCTTGAAGCGCGGGTGGGAGGGAGCTCGCCTGCCACCAGTCCCCACCACCAAGCCAGAGCTCTTGACCCCCCGGGCGGAGGAGGCTGCCGAGTACACAGCCTGGCAAGCCTCCACCCGCGCCAAGTCGCCCGGGTCCTGGACCACGAGGAGTACATCGTCGGCGTATGCCGACAGGACCAGCCGCAGCTCCGGCTCCCGTAGCGCCAACCCCGTCAACCTCCTATGGAGGAGACAGAGGAAGGGCTCGATTGCCAGAGCGTACAGCTGGCCCGAGAGGGGGCACCCCTGCCGTACTCCTCGCCCGAAGCTGACCAGTTCGGTCAGGGTCCAGTTGAGCCTGACCAGACACTCTGCGGAGGCGTACAGCACCTGGAGAAAACCCACAAACTGGGGTCCAAAGCCAAACGCTTGCAGAGTGCTCAGGAGATACCCGTGATCCACCCTGTCGAACGCCTTCTCCTGATTCAGGGACAGGAGTGCGAACGACAGACCATCCCTACACCTGAGTTCCAAAAGGTCCCGGACCAAATATAGGTTGTTGAAGATGGTGCGGCCCAGGACGGTGTAGGTCTGGTCTGGGTGGATCACGTCTGCCAGCACGGACCCTAGCCACAGTGAGATGGCTTTCGCTACGACCTTCTAGTCCGTGCTGAGGAGCGAGATGGGATGCCAATTTCGTAAATTGCAGCGGTCCCCCTTCTTTGGCAATAAGGCGAGCACGGCTCGCCTGCACGAAAGAGGGAGGACCCCGCTCTGCAAAGACTCGGCCCAGACGGTAACTAAGTCTGGGCCGAGGACGTCCCAGAACACTCTGTAGAACTCCACGGTCAGCCCGTCCATGCCCGGAGATTTATTGGTGGGCATGCGGAAGAGGGCTTCCAAGAACTCGGCCAGAGTGAGAGGCAGCTCTAGCTGGTCTCGGTCGCCCGTGCTGACAGTCGGGAGTTCATCCCAGAGCACTCTGCAAGTGTTAGGATCGGTCAGATCCGGGGAGAAAAGGCCTGCGTAGAAGGCTCTGGCCCTCCCGCACATCTCCACCGGATCCGTGAGGGGGGTGCCATCCTCTGCGAGGAGGCAAGTGATGTGCTTCTTGGCCCTCCTCTTTTTCTCCAGGGTGTAGAAGCGGGAGCCGCTATCCATCTCCCGAAGGAGGCAGATGCGGGATCAAACAAAAGCACCCCGGGCCCGATGGTCCTCAAGGGCCCGGAGCTCCTCCCGCTTCTCCCGGCATGCCCCACAGAGGGATGGATCCTCGGGGCTGGCAGCCAGATGCCTCTCCAGCTCTAAGACCTCCCGTTCCAACTGCCCTAACGCCGCATCCCTCCGTCGGCTGGCGCCCCGGGTGTAGTCATGGCAGAAGAGCCGGGAGCGCACCTTCCCTAGGTCCCACCGCCGCCGCGCCGAGGGAAAGACACGCCGCTGCCCTCGCCAGGCCAACCAGAACTCCCGGAAGGACGCCACGAAGCCCATGTCCTCCAACAAGCTGTTATTAAAATGCCAATAGGCCGGCCCCGGCCTCTCTGCACAGAGAGAGACCGTCACGGTGGCCAGGTGATGATCGGAGAATAGGGCCGGCAGGATGCTGGAGGAGTGGGCCTGTGAAAGATGGAAACGTGATAAATAGATGTGGTCCAACCGGGAGTAGCGCGACTGACAGGCCTCCACCCGAACAAAGGTGAACATCGAGATGTCGTCTGGGTGGTGGTCGCGCCAGACGTCCACCAGGGAGTGATGGTCGACTATCTCCCGGAGGACGCCCGCAGCGGCCGGGAACTGCTCGGTCCCCGAGCGGTCCCGCTCCTCGAGGGTCGTATTAAAGTCCCCGCCCAGGACCAGGCACTCGTGAGGATCCAAAGTGCCGAGGAAGGTAGACGCTTGCTGAAAGAAACGTAGCCGCTCTGGGCCCGATGTCAGGGCATAGACGTTGACAAGATTGACCACGAACCCCTCCAAACGGACCCGGAGGTGCAGCAGGCAGCCCGGCACAGCCTCGGCGACCCCCAGCACCTCGGGCCGTAGGTCGGGGGAGAACTGGGTCGCCACTCCAGCCGTACGAACTGTGAGATGGCTAAAGTAGACCCTGTCCCCCCATTCCAGCCACCAGCTAGCTTCAGCGGCTGGATCCTTATGGGTCTCCTGCAGGAAAATCAGAGTACCCCCCCTCCCGAAGGAAGGAGAGCACCTGGCATCTGCGGAGACCCATCCTACAGCCCCGGGTGTTTAACGTGGTGATGGTGAGAGGTGCCATGAGGAGGGCTGGGGGGGATCCTCACCAGCAGGGACGCTCGCGGTTCCCAACGGGCCGCGCAACAGTCCGTGACCTACCCCGTAGGTAAGTAGGGAGTCACGGAAGAGGCAGACCCGCTGGTAGGCCGCGGCGGCCTGCTTCCCTGTCCTTTTACCATACCCCATGAGGGCCCTCATGGCCCGGAGGATGAGATGGAAATCCCCCCATCTCTGCAGGGTGAGCTGCACCTTCTTACGGGAGCCCCGGACATCTTCAAAGAACTCCCGCAGCTCCTCTCGCAGCGTATGGGGGGCCGGGGTCACTAGCCCCCGGCTTTCCTCCGGAGGGACTACTGACACAGCCCTGTGACCCACCGAAACGGGGACGCAAGGGGCAGACCCCCACGTGGCGCCCGATGGGCTGGCGCCACGCAGCCCCCCTCAAACCCTGACTCGATTCGGGGCGGCGGAGGGAAGATAGCAGCCCCTAGTGAGTCGGGACTGGGAAATACAGAAGCCGCTCCCTGGGGGCCATCCTCTAGGAACGAGGAAATGACGGCCCCAAGCATGGGAGGTGGCGGGGGCAGGGACGGGGTTGACATCAGGGGCAGGGCAGGGATCCAGAGTAGGGGCAAGGCAGGGGTTGGGTGCAGAGCCAGGGAGAGGGGCAAAGGCAGGATCCTGGGCCCCAGGAGCCAAGTCATTGGGAAATGGCTCCTCTCGATCGGGCTCTGGGAGCTGGGGGCGGGGCAGAGGGCCCTCCGTGACGCTGGGCTCCGGCATCACGGCCGGTGGAGTAGCCACAGCATCGTCAGTGGGGTCCCCACCGGGAAGGAGGTCAGTCGCCCCACGCCCTCAAGGGGCAACCCATGGGGCTCGGGTCCCAGCCGCACCGCACCAGCGGTCGCCTCGATGGGCTCGGCAGCAGGGTGCCACCCACGGCCGGGTAAATGGAGGAGCCCGGGGAACCCTCGGAGGCGGGAGCAGAAACAGCGGTTAGGGGAAGGGGACATGGGGAAGGCGGGGCTGGGGTGAGGTCGCTCAGATCGAGGCCCGCTAGCAGAGGGTCGTCCTCCCCCTGGGTGACTGGGGTCAGACCCAGGGCCTCGATCTCCTCGTAAATGGAGGGGAGCTCTCCTTCCACCACCCCGGAGGTCTCCCCACCAGTGCCCGAAGCAACACTCGCCCCGAGGCTCACGGGGGTTCCGGATGGTAACAGGGCAAGTGGGGCTCCATCGCGGTCCTTGGAGGGAAGGGACTCTAAGGGAGGGACGGTACTGCCCTCCCGTGCTGCCACATTTTCCCCAGCCGGCACCAGGGGATGGTATACGCCCGCGGGCAAGGCCAAGGGCTTGGCATCGGCACCCCCCCTTCTGGTCTTCTGGGGGGCTTCCGCATCGGTGGAAAGGAGCGGAGCTCGAGCCCTCCACTTGCCCCGCTTCCCCTGGACTAGGGCCCAGCCCTCCATGGCATCATCGGGGGGCCGGCTAACAGGGGTCGGGTCAGGGGGCAAAGACGATGGCTCAGGGACCGTGGGAGGCAGCGGTGAGGTGGAATAAGGGAGGGAAGAGTCCCCCTGGGGCGGGCCCTCTCCCATGCTTGGCGGTATCCCTGCCGCACCCTCCTCTAGGGGCCCCACCGGATTGTAGGCAGCAGAGGCGGGGCTCTCCTGCTCATCTGGGTATGCTGGGGGGAGCGCCCCTTGGGCCCGAGCGGGAGCAGTGATTGACTGAGTAGGAGGAGGGGTGGCTTCAGGTGCCGGGCAGCCGGGGGCGCTGGCGATGACGGGGCCAGCGCCCTGCCGGGGCTCGGAGGTCCCGGATGCCTCTCCTTGCCGGGTCAGGGGGCAGTCCCTCCGGACGTGCCCCATCGTCCAGCAGAGGTAGCACCGGGCCTCCCCTGTGGAATAATGCACCCAGTAATGGGCCCCCTGGTAAGGGATCAAAAAGGACCCCTCAAACGCCTCTCCGTCGCACACCGCTGGCAGCAGTTGCAGCTGCACTTGCCAGCGGAACGAGAGGACGTGACGGAGGGCAGGGTCCTTGCAGCCCAGGGAGAGAGGGCTCAAAACAGAGATGGGCTTCCCCAGGGTAGAGAGGGCAGGTAACAGGGCGGCATTGGGAAGGAAGGGAGGGACGGAAGTCAGGACCAGGCGGACGCCCAGGTCGTCCAGCGGCTCGAGGGGGACAAACATGTCCCCCACCGCCAGGCCCTTCTCCACCGCCTCCTGGGCGGCGGCCTCCGATGTCAGGAAGAAGACCACCTTCCCGTACATTTTGGAGGCCGCCACAATGGCCGTGGGCCCCACCGCCCTCGCCAACGCCCGCAGGTACGTCTCCACGTGGGGCGAGGCGGGCACCAGGAGGCAACGGGCGCCGTGCTTCCTGGTCATGGTGGGAAAGGGGCCCCGGCCGCTAGAGCTGGTAGCGGAGGCGGTAGGCGGGAGAGATGACGTAGCAGCAGGTGGGGGGGCTGCCGCCACCTGGGCGTACGCCCTGGGGGCAGGAGGAGGGACACCCGCAGAGCTGGTGGGGGGAGCAGCGGGGCGGGACGCCGCGGCCGGTGGCGGGGCCGCGGCAGTGAGGGCAGTCCCTGCCATGGAGGGCCTGGAGTTTTTGGCAGGGCCCTTCCCCTTCTTCCTACCCTGGCCCTTCCCGCCGGCTGGGGTGGCTCCCCCAGAATCTAAGGGGGGAGGGACGTGGCAGCAACGGAGGTCACCCCAGTGCCCCGGCGGGGGCGGTGGCAGGTGGTTTGGCAGCGGCGGTTGAGGCTTGGGGGGGTGACGGAGGGGCAGGCGGGGGAGGGGTATCTAGGGCTGCTGGAGGGGCCCCACCCGTCGTGTCCCCCGCCATAATGAGCAGGGAGGGAGGGGAGGACACCAGAGAGAGGAGGGGAAAGGGGAGGCAGGTCAACCACTCCTCCCCGCTAGGCTGCAGGCAGGGGAGGAGGGTGCCAAAAGGATGGGCTGGATAGGGGGGCTATCAAGGGCCTGTGGGGAACAGTCACTGACTCAGGATAGAAATCCGGCTCCTCTAACTGCACTAGGGGAGGGGGATCATAACAACCTTTGGGGAGTGCAGTGAGATCGGGGCAAACTCAAACAGGGAAAGGGCACAAGCGCATGGGAGGGGGGGGCACGGGCGCACTGAGTAAGGGGCCAATCAGGGCAGGGGTATCACATGGGGAGGGGGGAGAACCAGTCTAGAGGCAGGACAGGGAACCAAGGGGCTGACTTCAGAGGCAGGGGCAGGGCAAACAAGGAAAGGCTGCAGAGGGAAAAGGGCGGGGCAGGCAAACAAGCTGAAGCCAGCGAGGTGCTGGGGTAAAGGGGGAGGACAAAAAGGCTGCAAGGGGCAAAGTGGGGCAGGGAGCCAGGGACAAAGCTGGGGGCTTGCTGAAGGAGGTCAGTCCAGGATGGGGCGGGCGGGGCACGTGCGCCCACGTGCGCTTGCGAAAGAGTCAGTGCCGGCTGGCTGCTGCTGCAGGTCCAAAAGGTGGGGAAAGGGCATGTCAGGCCAAGCAAGCAGCGGAGTCCCGGAGGCCGGAGCTTGAGGCAGATGGTAAGTGTCCGCTGGGGGTGGTGGAGGGGGCAGCGCCGACGGTGGTGGTGGTAGTGGTGGGGGTTGGGGGGACGACACACTGATGGACTAGGGGGCAGGCTCCATGCCACACCCCCTGTGTCCCAACAAACACAGTCAGGACCCTCACCACAAGAGCACAGTTCAAAAGTTACTCAGCCTTCAGGCCCCCTCCACAGGGGTCTGCAGAGTCCCTGTGCGCTCCCCCAGCAGCAGATGGCCTCGTCCCCTCCTCCTTCGGGGTCCGGCAGCTCCCAGGCAGCCCCAGGCAGCAGCAGCCCCAGGCAGCAGCCCGGTGGCCAGGCAGGCAGAGAGGACCCCTCACAGGTGGTGGTGGTGGTGGTGGTGGTGTCCACAGCAGTGGCAATAGCTGCGGTCCCTCACTCCCCCACTCTGGGGAGCGGGCGAGCAGCCCCCCCTCCCCCAGGGGCTGTAGTTGGAGCAGTAACAGCAGCACCCAAGGGTAGGTGGAGGAGTCCAGCAGCCAGCCAGCAACCAGGTAGCAGAGAAGGGGGGTGGGGGGTACCCGGCCCAGCCAGGGGAGCAGTTGGGGGGGCGGCGGCAGCAGCAAGAGCCCAGGGCCCAGCAGCAGCTGTCTCCCTCCTCCCTCTCCTCCCTCCAGGCCAGTCGGGTTCAGCCGAGAGCAGATCTACTGGCCACTGGATGAACAAGGTTCTGTTCCTGACTGACCAGAGCAGGGGCTGCTCCAGACTAATGAGAACACCTAACTCCAGTTAACCTGCAAAGAGTCAGGTGAGACCATTAAGCTAATGTGACCACCTGACTCTAATTAAGGCCCCTCTGATTCTAGAAAAGGGCTGACTCCAGTCAGGCAGAGGAGAGCCAGGGAGCTAGAGAAGAGGAAGTGAGGCTGGTTAATGAAGACACCCTCAAGTCATTGGTAAGGGAGCCCTAAGGTAAGGGTGAAGAAGGGAGAAGCTGGAGAGCTGTGGGGAAGTGGCCCAGGGAAATGTAGCAACTCTGGTAGTAAAAGGTTGGCTGCTAACAGCTGCTACCATTAGGGTCCCTGGGCTGGAACCCGGAGCAGAGGGCGGGTCTGCAGAGAAGGGGGGTGGGGGGTACCCTGAACCCACCACTACAGAAACACCTCCTGGGAGGGGAAAACAGGCCCCTGTCAGGACACGAGGCTAAACTGTTTTGGCATGAGGCCGTAGGAGCAACAGACACTGTGGGAAGTCTCTCACCAACCTCCTTGCTGGCTTAAGATGAAAAGGGCTCAGCAGACTGTATCCCTGGCCCTAGAGAGAGAAGGGCTACGTGGAGGGTTGCAGTGAGCCTCTGAGGCTAGCATAAACCGCCTGGAAGGGCGGAACGCACGGGGACAAGGTCGGAGCTCTGCCACAACTGGTGTCAGGGATGGGATCGTGATTGTTCACAGCGTGGCGGAACAAAGAGGCTTAAAAAAAAAAGTGCACTAGGGTTTTTGGTGTTGGGTTTTTGTTTGTACCACAATGGAGGAGGTGGTGCAAGCCACAGCGGCCCAGCAGGAGGAGCCTGGGCTCAGGCGATGGCACAACGGGAGTCCATGAGGTCATAGTAGGAAACCAACCAATCATTAATGAGCCAGGTGACCCAAGATCATGCCCTCCTGCGCGAGATAATGGACCAGCTGAAGTTCCTCACCACCCAGGCCCGGGGGTCCAATGGGACCCGAAGCCTGAGGGCCACCGGTTGTCTGCCAAAGATGACAGCAGAGGATGATGTACAGGCATATCTCCTCTCCTTCGAAAGGTCTGCTCAGCATGAGGCCTGGCCCCAGGAGCAGCGGGCCAGCATTCTCGCTCCTTTTTTGTGCGGAGATGCCCAGAAGGCCTACTTTGATCTGCCCACCGAGGACACTGCTGACTATTCCCGGCTGAGGGCAGAGATCTTAGCACGATCAGGGGTGACGGCAGCGGTACGGGCGCAGAGGTTCCAGGAGTGGAAATACAGGGAGAATAAACCTCCGAGGTCCCAACAATTCGACCTCATACACCTCACTCGGAAGTGGCTACAACCCGAGGCATGCAGCCCAGAGGAGACTTTGGAGACTTTGGTAATGGACCATTACATGTGGGGACTACCACCAGATCTCTGCAAATGGGTATGCCAGAATGATCCGTCCACCTACGATGAAATGATCACATTGGTGGAAAGACGGATAACAGCCAGGGAATTGACCCAACTCCCCAAGGAAGGCCCCTCACGAAGCAAACACTTGACCCTGACCCTGGAGGGTTGGGTGGCCAAATCCCCAAGGAGTCCTAGGTGGAAGAAGTGGGGGACTGAAAACCAGCCGAGAACCCAGAAGAAGGAAAGAAAAGGCCTGAGTGGTGGGGACCCTGGGACTAAACCCCCTAACCCTCGTGATAGGGGAGTGACTAGAAGTAATTGTGTTACGGGTGCGGGGAGTTGGGTCACATAGCGGCCCAGTGCCCCAATGTCGTAGAGCCCATGCAGTGTAACCTGGGGGACAGGGCAGACCCATGCAGCCTACTCAATCTTGTAGGAGTTGCAGTCACCCCACATAAATATACAAGGCAGGTAAAGTTGAATGGGGTAGAAACCATGGCACTCGTAGACTCGGAGTGCTATCACCCTAATTTTGGGTAAATTAGTGAAGCGCAGCCAGTTAATGCAGGCTAAGCATACGGGGGTAAACTGTGTCCACGGGACTCTTAGTTACTACCCCATCATACCAGTGAAAATTGCAATTCAGGGAAATGTCACCGGGGTGAAAGCAGAGGTAGTCCCAAACCTCCCGTACCCCGTGCTCATAGGTAATGATTTCCCTGGGTTTGGAAACTTGCTCCCACCAGAGGAATTGGAGGGAGAGGAGCTCCCCGAACTTCAGGAGGCTTCCACGGCAGAAGGTCACCTCCCATTTTTCACAGAAATGTCCCAGGAGCTATCCCCTGTCCCGGGGAAAGGCAGGAAGACCAAGAGAGAAAGAAGGGTAGCCAAGGCCTTGGGTAACCGAGTCCTGATACAAGGACAGGGGGCCGCCCATGTAGGCAGACATACATGGGGAACCGAAGGGAAGGGCCCCGAGATGGTAGAGGGGGTCAGAGACTGCTTCCAATCCCAACCTCACAGAGCCAGCCAAGAAGGCAGAGGCATATCCCTCAGAGTTCGGGCTGATAAGCACCAGGAGAGAGACTTTTGGATGGGACCAGGTGGAAGACCCAAGGTATGAGAATGCCAGGAAGGAGGTGACTGAGATAGATGGGGTACCTATAGAGGGAAAGGCCCGGGGGCCAGGGCCTTATTTTGTGATCAAGAGGAATCTCCTATACCGAGTCATGCAAATGCAGGAGCAAGAGGAACACCAGCTCCTAGTACCCCGGAAACACCAGAAGGCAATATTAAGCCTTGCTCACAGTCACCTTTTTGGAGGGCACCTGGGAGTGGAGAAAACTCAGATGTGAATCTCACGCAGGTTCTTCTGACCGGGGGTACATGAAGACGTCCGGCAGCGCTGTGCCTTTTGCCCCGAATGTCAACTGCACAGCCCTCATCCACATCTAAGATCTCCTCTGGTACCCCTGCCGACCATCAAAGTTCTGTTCGAGCAGATCGCCATGGGTCTTGTGGGGCCACTAGAGAAAACGACCTGAGGCCACCAGTATGCGCTTGTCATTCTAGACTATGCAACCAGGTACCCAGAAGCTGTCCCTGTACAAAACACAGCTTCCAAGAGCATTGCCAAAGAATCAGTGGCAATCTTTGCCCGGGTAGAGCTACCAAAAGAAATCCTCACAGACCAGGGAACACCATTCATGTCCAAGTTGATGAAGGACCTGTGTTCCCTGCTCCATGTCCAGACCCTGCAGACCTCGGTTTACCATCCACAAACCAATGGTCTGGTGGAAAGATTTAACTGGACCCTCAAGGTCATGATAAGAAAGGTGGTAAGCAAGGATGGGAAAGATTGGGACAACCTACTACTGTACCTCATGTTTGCCATCGTGAGGTCCCCCAAGCTTCCACCGGATTCTCCCCCTTTGAGCTGTTGTATGGACACAACCCCCAAGGCATCCTGGACATAGCCAAGGAAATTTGGGAGGAGGAACCCAGTGAGGGGAAGAACGTAATAGATCATGTACTATGGATGAGGGACCGGATAGCCTGGGTCACTCCCACAGTGAGGGAGCACCTAGAGAAGGCGCAAGAGGCCCAGAGAACCTACTACAACCATCAAGCCAAGGTTTATCAACCCGGTGACCGAGTAATGGTACTGGTACGCATGGCCAAAAGTAAGCTGTTGGTCCAGTGGCAAGGGCCCTATGAAACAGTCAAACCCATAGGGGAAGAAAATTACAAGGTGCGACAACCGGGAAGTCAAAAACTAGAGCAGATATACCACGTCAACCTTCTGAAACCCTGGCATGCGCAAGAGGCATGCACAGTTGTTCGAGAAGAGCTGCACCCAGGGAACAAAAATCCTGAACAGGTGAGGGTGTCTCCTGATCTAACGACAACCCAGAAGAAAGAGGTAACTGAGATAATTACCCAATATCAAAACGTATTCTCGACAAAGCCGGGTTGCACAACTGGGACATATCACCACGAACCCTGGAACCAGAGTAACTATGAGGCCCTACCAGGTGCCAGCAGCCAAAAGGGAGGAAATAAAAGCAGAAGTTAGGAAAATGCTGGAGATGTGGATCACCAAAGAATCCCACAGTCAGTGGTCCAGCCCAATAGTATTGGTGCCCAAACCTGATGACACCACAAGCTTCTGCAACGACTTCTGTCGACTAAACGAGATATCCCAGTTTGATACCTACCCTATACCCCGCATAGATTAACTACTGGACCATCTGGCAAATGCCCAGTACTTGACAACCGTAGACTTGACAAAGGGGTACTGGCAGATTCCCCTAGCCAAAGATGCAAAGGAAAAGACGGCGTTTTCTACACCAGAGGGTCTGTTCCAATATACGGTCCTCCCTTTTGGACTACATGGAGCCCCAGCTACCTTTCAGCGCCTCATGGACAAGTTATTACGCCCCCATGCCATTTATGCTGCGGCCTACTTGGATGACGTGGTGATTCATACCCCAGACTGGGAGGCCCACTTGGAAAAAGTGGGGGCAGTCCCTTTAGGTGAGCTGACCTTACGGCGAACCCTGTTAAGTGTGCCATAGGGTTCACAGAGGCCAAATATCTTTGCTACGTGGTAGGAAAAGGTCTGGTAAAACCCTAACTGAATAAGTTAGAGGCCATCCAAAATTGGCCACAGCCGAATCGTAAGAAGCAGGTCCGAGCATTACAGTAGTACTGTAATACCCCACCACCCCATTTTGCTATAAGGGCAAGTCCCCTAACGGACTTAGTGAAGGCCCGTGGTCCTGATCCAGTCAGATGGTCCGATGCAGCAGAGAGGGCATTCACAGACCTACGGACTGTCCTCTGCAGTAACCCCGTATTGATAGCCCCGGATTTCACCAAGGAATTCATCCTACAGACAGATGCATCGGAGGTGGGGTTAGGGGCTGTCCTGTTGCAGATGGTTGGGGAAGAGGAACACCCAATTCTCTACCTCAGAAGGAAACTCCTTCTGAGGGAACAAAAATACACAGTGATAGAGAGTGCCTCGCCGTAAAATGGGCCATGGAAACATTGCGTTATTACCTGCTGGGGTGCAGATTTATCCTTGTGACCGACCATGCTCCGCTTCAATGGATGCAACAGAACAAGGAAAGGAACACAAGGGTAACCAGGTGGTTCTTATCCCTCCAACCTTTCCAGTTCCACATACAGCACAGAGCAGGGAGTCATAATGGCAACTCTGATGGCTTATCACGCATACACTGTCTGGCATCCCAAGCTGCCCAACCCCTTGGTGTTGAGCAGGGGGAGGGATATGGGATAGACCCAGGCCAGTTGGGCTCAGCAGAGGAGCAGAAGGCGGGTCTACTGGCCACTGAATGAACAGGGTTCTGTTCCTGACTGACCAGAGCAGGGGCTGCTCCAGGCTAATGAGAACACCTGACTCCAATTAACCTGCAAAGAGTCAGGTGAGGCCATTAAGCTAATGTGACCACCTGACTCTAATTAAGGCCCCTCTGATTTTATAAAAGGGCTGACTCCAGTCAGGCAGAGGAGAGCTAGGGAGCCAGAAGAGAGGAAATGCGGCTGAAGGGCTGGTTAATGAAGACACCCTCAAGTCATTGGTAAGGGAGCCCTAAGGTAAGGGTGAAGAAGGGAGAAGCAGGAAAGCTGTGGGGAAGTGGCCCAGGGAAATGTAGCAACTCTGGCAGTAAAAGGTTGGCTGCCAACAGCTGCTACCATTAGGGTCCCTGGGCCGGAACCCGGAGCAGAGGGCGGGTCTGGGTTCCCCCCAACCCACCACTACAGAAACACCTCCTGGGAGGGGAAAACAGGCCCCTGTCAGGACAGGAGGCTAAACTGTTTTGGCATGAGGCCGTAGGAGCAACAGAGACTGTGGGAATTCTCTCACCAACCTCCTTGCTGGCTTAAGATGAAAAGGGCTCAGCAGTCTGTATCCCTGGCCCTAGAGAGAGAAGGGCTATGTGGAGGGTTGCAGTGAGCCTCTGAAGCTAGCAAAAACCGCCTGGAAGTGCAGGACCCACGGGGACAAGGTCGGGGCTCTGCCACACTGACTCTATAAAATTCTCATTCCCTTGATGTTCCCTGTCAAGTTATAGACAACTGCAAAGATAAGTCAAAGTCTAAGCCTAAACTACTTTGCTGTGCCCCTTTAAACTGTTAATATTTGTAAACTAGTTTCAGCAGCAAGTTCTTCATTTAGGGCAGTGGTTCTCAAGCTTGCAGCCCAGTCAGCACACAGCTGCGGCCCATGTGACATCCTCAGGGCCATACAGGCAGAATATATATTGTGTGGATGCGGCCCACGTAACAGAGAGCTGCATATGTGGCCCACAACGGCCCCATATAATGAAGCGGACTTCCATATGAATGTTGCTAACTAATGCTAGGGGTTATTTACAGACAGTTTTCATAGAGAGCGAGTGTTTACTAGCCATTAATAAAAGGTATAGATAAGCCACAAGTTTAATAAACTTTATTTAATCATGACTATGCTTAGGAAAATACACTCCTAAAGGTTAATATAATGCAATTTAGTTTAACTTTACACTACATTTTGGACAAAAGACTTGTACATAGTTTAGGTAAAACAGGACTTGTGATCTGGTTTGTTTTACATCTATTACAAATGTATAAAAGGTTGTCATGCACTACAGTAGATAAACAGCATGAAAAAAATTACCTTTGGTTTAATTCAGAAAATAATACAAGTATTGCACTGTAAAAGCTTCAAACATGGTGCAACAAAACATTATAAAAATGTTTCAGTGCCAGCTTACAAAAGTTTGTTAGCTAGTGTAATTTTAGAAAAAAGCATATGTACATGTGAAACAATTCCATTAGCTAGCTGGATTCAGTTAATATTGTATGTAAATCAGGTATCTACACCACCAAGGTTCAAGAGGTGTCTTGAATTTGGTTTAACACTTATTAGCTACATTATTACTCTGTTGAAATCAACAACGTTATTGGATGCTAACTGACCTGTCAGTTCAAAGGATGTACAGTTCCAGCCTAGTTTATCAAAATTCAAAAATAGTAACTACGTTACCATGGATTACAAGTTCCTGGTTATCCACTTTTTAGGTCATTTCTTGTGATGGTCACTTTTTGAGTGTACATTTACATATATGTGAAAGCCACAAACACCATGTTACTCAGTATGGGATTGGCAGTGTGGGATAGCATTACATGGAAGCCTGCAGTAATCCCTCCAGCCACATCTTAAGGTGGGATATTGTTACAGGCTTTGTCGCCCAGAGAAGCCCTATGAGAGGGAAGAAGTACTGGCAACAAAGTATACCAAATAATTTAACGTTCTTGGAAAAGAAACACAATGTGGTACATATGTTTAAAGAGAGAGTTGAAAAATACATATTTTAGAACACACAAGGTAGGTTAACCTAAGTTTTACACCCTATTTCAAATATTCATTAGCAATGTCTAAGCATATTGTTAGAGATGAGTGACATAGTACATCTTTTGCTGCTTTACGTTCACGTACTTCCAAATTCCTACCTTTAACTCTATTAAAAGCAAATCAGAAAAATGGAAATTCCAACATGGTTTCAGTCTCATATCTGAAGTATTTCAAGGCAAAAAGATCACATCTCTGGTATATTTTTAAGTAGGAAGAATCCACATTTTATTTTTGTTCATACTTAACACATTAATTTTCACTTTCAAATCTTGTGATAAGGAATATTGCCTAATATAGGCATTATTCTTTTCATGGAGTCCCTGTGAGCATAAAGTAAAAAGTATTCAGCCCTTTTCCCAGCAGTGTACAGTATTTACTTGGAGGAACGTAAGTCTGCTTTGAGTTAATGGCAGATCGTTTAAATTTAACTCATCTCACTGCCATATTTTAACTTCCAGCTCAAAAACCAGGCTTGTCCAAAAACTTTATCTGAATGTAATTAAAGTTCTTGAAATCTCTTGCAAGATGGTAATTGCTCTTTTAAAAAATATGAAGGTATCCATAAAACCTCTACACGTCACTGGAATTCCCAGCCTCTGTTCAAATCTCTTACACAAGATGGTAACATTTTATACATAAAAAGATAACACACTATTAACAAGAAAAGCTATCGCTAAGACTATCATAACTGGTTGTTTAGGAAGACAATTCAACTAGGTTTATTTTCTAAATGTTTTAACATAAATATAGTTGCAACTTGATCTTCAGTTGACAATGATTGTCACAGCCAAGGAAAGCACTGAACGCTATCTAATCACACACAAACTCTCTATACATTATACAATTTATTTCTGTCTTGAGGGATCTCCCCCCACACGCAAATCTTTGGCCTTCCACTACCAATCCCCCCCAGAAGCAGAAGCAGTATACTGTCTTTGTTCTCTATTCATTCAAGTTATATTTATGCACACAGATGTGCAGTTTCCAGAACTAGTTACGTCTCTAGACAAAACAAGAAGTAATCAGAATAAATACAAACTCTGCTGTCCCCTGGGGTGGGGGAGGAAAAGAACAGTAGGAGTTTATTTTTCTTTCTTGGCAGAGTTCATATTTAGAGGACTTGTCACAAAATGCCTTGGCAGATGAGCTTACCCACTGGGGGGCTCTCTTCAGCTGACATTTGCATCCACAACTACTGCTCCACAGAGGTCTAGCAAGCATTCAGGGCTGAAAAGCCAGGGAGGCTGCGCCCTATCCCAGAGGCATAAATGTGGATTCCCCTGCTGCAGAGATTTTTTTTTTTTTTTGCCTATTTGTTTTTGCAACTGGTTGGCACACAGCTAGCACACATGCAGCCTTCCTAGCACTTGCATGCCTCAGAAGATCATCTGTGTTTTGTTCTGGATGGAGCCCTGTATTCAAATAGTACTTATGTCTTTCCTCACATATCAGCATGAGTTTATAATAATGGTCACCAATTTATTTTCTCTTTAACAGATCAAGGCTATTTTTTTAATTGTTTAATTAAATCTTGAATGAATACAGAACAGAAAATTCTACATCTTTCCTAATTCCAGGTTTGTTGCTTACCAGTCTTTTCTTGGTGGATGGGATTTTGGATTTGGACGATCTACACTTACATCCGTGCTACAATTAGTTTTAATCCTGTAGATTGAGAGTTGCCCCACATTGAAGTGGAGAAGAAAAAAGAAAACAAGGTTTATAGAAATATGCAGTCTGTTTCCCTCTAGAATGAATATTCCACTTTATGGTGATCAGAAGTTATAAATTAATTAAAATGAATGCACTAAGTATCACAAATATCAGAAGTAATATTTTCTTGACAAAATACAATGAAAATGCCATGAATATGGTTATTCAAAATGTTTTGAACCTACATCAGCTTCCTTTGCCCAAAAAAAGATACAATTTTAAAGCTACTTAAAAAATATAACCAAAAACTCCATAATTTTACCAAATTCATGCACAACCAATAATACCCCACGAAAACAAGAAAAACTGTAGCAAAGAGTATCAAAGAAAACTGGCCCATGGTAAGCAACAAATCTGAAAGTTTCAAAATAAAGAAAAAAATTACATGAACAAAACCAAACATGCATATATAATGTACATATACTGCACAAATGCTATTCCTAAAGGATTAAACTGCATAGGTAAAAATCAAAAATATAATGTGCAATATTTTAAGCCCTTAAAGCACAATCAAAAGTAAAGAATAAAAAAAAAAACATAACACTTGCTCCCCTCATAACTATGCCAATTACAACTACAGTTTCAATTAATATATTTACCAAGATCTGCGATCGAAAGTTGGAAATACTACTTCCAAATTTTGGCTTTCTGCTCATGATTAGGGGATTTGAAATGTATATTCAAAATTACAATTATCTCAAATCATTATGTTTATCTCTAGACAAATTTGATTTGTTTTACAAAGTGCTCTTTTTATGAAACAGAAGCCATCTTCCTTGTAGAAAAATCAATTAGTAGTTGATACGAAGATATGTTAAGATAATCGAACTAAAACTTAATTTGAGGAAAAACTGACAGCTAAGAACAAAAAGGTTCTTATGGTTCAAAATGCATCTGAATTATGCAGGTGTAGCTATAGTCTGTTTACTAAAACTCAATTTATAAAATAATTTGTGCATAAACGAACAGACTTGAGGCTTACGCTGATTTAATAGGATACAGCCTCACATACCCTACCTACGTGCCTTCTTTAATCAAGAGATACAATTAATGAATTCAACATTACACAAGTATTTTCAACTTAAAAAAAAAAAAAACTAGACACTAATTAAAGCAAACCATGCTTTAAAAAGACTACAACAGCTGTACATAAACTGTGTAAGATGTTACAGACACAAGGATAAACTTGCCATCAAACTGCAATTTGGTTATTCCTGCCCCTTTGTTGCCTTCTCAAGATAATACACGTTCACTAAGTGGCGATTGAGGTGCTTACTGTATTCGCCTTCTTTTTTAAATGAGCGGTCACAAAAAATACACACATAGTTCTCCTTTGTAACCTTTGCCTCTGCAGCTTCCTGTGATGCTTTGCTACTTGTTTCCTCTGGCACAGATCGAGCACCATTTAACCCGGAATCATCACTTCCTTCTGACATGTTGTCACTTATATCACTGCCATCATGACTGTGGATGCCTTCGTCCTCATCAATTTCCTGAGATTCATTCACTGCCATGTTATCTGCAGATGACAAAGCCAGAGTTTCTTTAGGGTCTTGCTCACATTTTTCTGGTGGTTGGGGTGCTGGTTCTTCAGCTGGTAAATCTGTTTTGGACAGATCTACTGGATCTGGATTAGTCACAGTTTCTGTCTCACAAGTTTGCACCAGCTCCAGCTGATGCGCCAAATATGGTAACGCATCCTTTGGCACATCTAGGTTTTGTTGAGAGGATGATGTGCTAGGAGACTCCTCAGAGCAAGTGACCTGCTCTTTATCTGGCTGTTCTTCAACTTCTTTCTGATAAACAGTTTCTTTATTCTCCTCCTCTGAAGTGGGCATTTCTTGGTCTTTTACCT
The DNA here is from genome assembly GCF_015237465.2 of Chelonia mydas. Classification (NCBI taxonomy): domain Eukaryota; kingdom Metazoa; phylum Chordata; order Testudines; family Cheloniidae; genus Chelonia; species Chelonia mydas. The sequence goes on along the minus strand of NC_057852.1, from coordinate 4,295,599 downwards.
TTGGGTTTACATTTTCATCCCGAAGCTGTGGGGGAAGTTGTCCCTGGTCCTGCACACACTCTCCATCAATAGTCTGGCTTTCCCCATCAGGAATCTGGCTGTCAGTGTTCACTAACAGTGGACTAACAACAGGATCTGGCTCCTTCTGCTCGTCATTCCCATCACTGTCAGACTTCCCCTTTTTGTCCTGTTCTAGGAGAGAAGACTTTTCAGGGATTACCTCATCTTGGATCTTTTCCTGATCAAGTTTATTGCTTTTCTTACTATGCTTATTTTTCAAAGCTTTCTTTTTTCTGTTTTTCTTAAGGCAAGAGTTCAGTTTTTTAGGCACCTCCAATTTGACTTCACTCTTTTGAGCTTCCTGACAGTTTCTGGATTTATTTTCCACTTTCTTTTTCTTTTTTGCTATTGTTTGTGTGTCATTTTCAAGATCTTGCTTTGAGGAAACTAACGCAGCCTCTGCTTTTCTTTTAGTCTTCTTTCTTTTACTTGATTTCTCTTTACTTTTGTCAATTTTAATATCTACCTCCTTGTTTTCAGAAGCTGATTTACGACTCCTGGTTGTCACCTGGCCTACACAAACGCTGCTGGCTGGTTTCTTTTCTTTTGATAAGCTCTCTTTTTTCTCCACTTTTACAGCTCCCTCATTTTTCTTTTCAGATGAATCTCCTTTCATTTGCTCTTTCTCCATCTTGTCATTCATGCTTTCAGAAAAGTCAGTTTCACTCTTTTTAGTCCGTAGTTTCACTTTGGAAACATCCATTGTGATATCCGAACAATCAGGATGTCTGGATTTGATGTGATACTGCAGGTTACATTTCTTGGATGCAGCATAATCACAGACAGGACAAAGGAACTGGCGTGGGTTGACATGGAGTTCTACATGCTTTTTGAAGTTACTTCGGTCAGCTGTTTTGTAGTCACAGTGTGGGCAAGTCAGAGGTTTGGGCCCATTGTGAACCTGCCTTGCATGACGAGTTACTTCATGCTGGTTTGAGGCCACATAGCTGCACTGATCACATTTAAATGGCTTCTCACCTGAGGAAGGAGTGGGGAATTATGATTAATAAACATAAAAGAAACAATTACTCAACATTATATAGGTACATACATGAATTTTTTTTAAATTGGCCATGCTCCTTTGTTAAAAGTACGTCAACTTAAGAAATCCAAAATCATAATTTTATAGTCACAAACACGTTCACAAAGACACCAACAACAACACAAAGAAAAGAGAAGGAAAAACAAAACAACCAAACAAGCAGTAACTACATCACACTCTGTCTATGAATACATACCGGAATAGATCATTCTATAGTAATATTAGCAAATGGAATCCATACCCAACTGGTCCATTGAATGCATTGTAGAAAAATGGAAATTAAGAGGTGATGAATAATCGTCTTACACAAATATTTCCAAAAAAGTCCAACTTTACAAAGGGTTAATATACTTTCTATTTGCACTGAAAATGAAATGGATGAAAATTGATTCTTACACATGGCAAGCAAAGCAATAAAGCACACTTTAAAAATAGAATTTTCTGGAAAAAATGTACACCATTCAAATGATTACCCCTATTAATTCAATTCTCTGAATTTTTACTTTAAATATTAAAATATTACTTTGTATTAAATATAATGTGCAAATCCTATTTGGTTTAGCATTTGCATGTTAGTTTTAGAAACAGAAGACCAATTCCATTGAGCACATCTCTCTCATATCATTGATGAAGTCCTAGGGCACCTGCATTTTTGCAGCATTTCTTGACAAGGGTATTACAAAACATATTGTCTAGTGTGTGAGTTTACTGCGAACTACTTTGGTTTATTTCACATAAATGCAAATGTGCAAAAAAAAATTTTAGTGTAACAAGACAAGTTCAACAGTTTTGAAAAATACGCAAAAAAAACCCCAAAACAGTAATAATTAGGTAAGCTGTCATCCAGTCCTAGTGTCTTGTTATTTAATTTAGCAGTTTACCCTAGCACCTTCTCTTTAGACACCTTAACCCCTGGCAGTACCTCTTTTTATTAACTGACAAAATGTAGGTCTCTCTCAAAGATCTTCTATGTTGAGAATGCAAAGAAATCATTTAGCTTCTTTAATGTCCTAATTCTCCTTAATTGTTCCATTTATCTCTAGTAATCCAGCAGACCCATGGCATTCTTCAGGGTATGTCTATACTGCAATTAAAAACCAACAGCTAGCCTGTGTCACCTGACTTGGGCTTGTGGGGCTCAGGCTGAGAGGCTGTTTAACTGCAGTACAGGCATTTGAGCCTGGGCTGAAGCCCGTGCTCTAGGACCCCATGAGGTGGGAAGGGTCCCAGATCTCAAACTCCAGCCTGAGCCCGAACAGCTACACTGCAATTAAACAGCCCCTTAGCCCGAGCCCATGTCAGCCACACGGGTCAACTGTGAGTGTTTAATTGCACTGTAGATGTCAGAGGGCTCCTGCTTCTGATATACTTAAACAATTTTCTTGTTTGTTTTTGTATCTTTGGCTATTTGTTTTTCAAATGTCCATTGAGCCCTCTAATTTCCATCTTAAATTTAACTTGTCCTAATTCAAATTTCACTCTATTGGCTTCACACGGGCTACATTTCAGTTTTTTGAAGGGTATCTGTGTGGCTTTAATAACTTCTGGTCCTTTGCTATTTAATCCCGCTGGAGTTTTGTTTTGTCTTTTGCTTTCCCCTTTCTTTGTTTGTTTAGAGCTCTGCATGTTTTCTGTGTCACTGTTAGGATATAATTAAGTTGTCTCCCTTGCTAAGTCTAAGGATTTTAATTTCCTCACTTCTGACTTTAGAATCTTTTAAATATTGTTTATATCACAACAGCACCTTAGAACACCAAGCACAGAGCAGAAGTGCGCTGCTTTTTGTTGTTGTTTTTTTAAACGATCTTCCTCTTTTAGTTCCCCCTCTAATCCTCCTTTCTCAAGTTTAGCATCACAGTCCTAGTGTTTGGTACGGTACAATCCCTTCCCTGAGGAGCCTGAACTTAATTACACGATTATCACCAATAATTAGTGGATCAGCTATATTTTACTGTGTGTTACTTAGAAGTAGGTGAAGAGCACCTCTCCCTTTGCATGCTCTAGAATTATCTGTTCCAACTGCTTACGGTGCTCAGAAATTGCTTCTTTAAACCATGTCAAGACATGGTATTAACAGGAGTGTTGAATGTAACACACATTGCCCTGTTCCACTCGGTACTGGTGAGGCCTCAGCTGAAGTACTGTAACCAATTCGGGGGTCACACTTCAGGAACAATGGGGGAAAAACTACAGAGAGTCCAGAGGAGAGCAACAAAAATGATAAACAGTTTAGAAAACCTGACCTTATGAGAAAAGGTTAAAAAAATGGGCATGTTTAGTTTGAGAAAAGAAGACTAAGGGAGGAATCTGGTAACAGTCTTCCAATGTATTCAGAGCTGTTCTAAAGAAGACGGTGTTCTCTATGCCCACTGAAGGTAAGAAAAGTAGTAATGTGCTTAATCTGCAGCAAGGGAGATTCAGGTTAGATATTAGGAAAAACTTTCTAACTATAACTATATTTAAACTCTGGAATAGGCTTCAAAGATAGAATCCCAGTCATTGGAGGTTTTTAAGAACAGGTTGGACAAACACCTGTCAAGAGATGGGCTAGGGTTACTTGGTCCTGCCTCAGCGGGCGGCGGGCTGGACTAGATGACCTGTCATGGTCCCTTCCAGCCCTACATTTCTAGGATTCTATGACATACAACCACTTATATGAAAATAGTTACATATGCTATTGCTGCTTTATTAGACTTAGTTGTCTCTTTCATCTCTTTCAACATTGCACACACAATATTTTGTTCCTGGTCTGGAGGCCGGTAACATAATCTGACTACTACATTTATAGGTTTCAGAGTAGCAGCCGTGTTAGTCTGTATTCGCAAAAAGAAAAGGAGGACTTGTGGCACCTTAGAGACTAACAAATTTATTTGAGCATAAGCTTTCGTGAGAAGTGAGCTGTAGCTCATGAAAGCTTATGCTCAAATAAATTTGTTAGTCTCCAAGGTGCCACAAGTCCGCCTTTTCTTTTTACTATATTTATATTCTTCTGATTTAGGATTTAGATCCTGCCCTCATTACTCAGGCAAGAGTCACAACTAAGGCAATAGGTATAGTGTAGGCTGAAGTTCACATTGAGGTTTTCCTAGAGCTACAACTGAGTTGTGCTTGTGACTATCACCTCAATACAACAGCAGCTGTACAACAGTAAATGCTGCCCGTTCCTAAACAAGATGTGTAAAAGAGAGACCAAACACAGTTACCATAGGTTACTGAGAACACAAGCATGACTTTACCAACGTGAAATAAATGACAGTGACAATTACCACCTTGGCCTTAAATCCTAGGGAACATGACTGTGTAAACATTTTCTGCAATTTTTTTTTTTTTGGTGATACTGTGCATAAAAGCTAAATAAGACATTTTCTTACATCAAGTGGACATAACCGTGACAGATTTTTATTTAATTACCAAGCATAAATTAACTATTCTCTCGGAATTGCTGAAACAGATATACATTAGATATTACAGGCTAGATCCTCACCTGGTGTGCACTGTCACAGCTTCACTACTTCAACTGAGCTATGACAATTTACACGAGCTGAGGATCTGTTCCCACACTCTTCATCCTATTGCTCCTGAACCTATATCATGCCTTAAAAAGTACAAAGGAATGAAGGTTCTCTACCAAGCCTTGGAATGTACCTTGGATAGCAATGGGAAAATATTTATTCCTTCCTTACAACTTTCAATAGTAATACTTTGTACTTGTATAGCCCCTTTCATCTAAGGATCTCAACTACTTTTCAAATAATGAAGTAAACTTGACATCATCACTTTTAACCTTGCCATCTTCAAGTAAACCAATAATGGTGGTAAGGAGCAGTGCAGAGTCTCTTCTTTACAAACAATATTCATTTACTAATGCAAAAATTTAGCATAGTCTTCTTTTTCCTGTCCCGGAGATTTTACCTACTTTTTCAAAATCTATCCAAATTAACCAAAGCTTCACTATCTAACCCAAAACGTTTTTTTATAGGACAAGATATTAACACTTTTTGCATGTCACTTTATACATAGTAAAAAGAGTGAAGTAAGAACAGGCAGCATTTGAGTAAAACTGCTTAATTTAACAATCTGATTCTAATGGTCCACCCCAAGCAGGAAACCACTAGGATACCAGATATCCTGTTCTTTAATCAACAGTGCCTGTTTGAACTGCACAAGATTAAAAATGTCCTCTTAAAAAGCTAGATCATTTTCATTATGATCATTTAAGCTCGGACAACACTAAACAAATTTAAAAAATATTTTCTATGGAATAAACCAAAAAGTAACTAGCTTATTTCTGGGTTACTGTGATTACTGCCTTTTTACCAACCTGAATGAGTTCGCATGTGCCTGGTTAAATGAGTCTTCTGAGAACTTGAATAGGGACACATAGCACATTGATAGGGACGCTCTCCTGCAAAAACAAACAGTGAGTTCAAATAAAAACAAAACATGGTAAATTCAAAAAGCCCCACACTTCCTGAGTGATGTAGCAATGCCAACAAAAGCCGCAGTGTAGGAACAGCTATGCTGATGGAAGAGGGAGTCTGTTGACATTGCTAACTTCGTTCAGAGAGGTGGTGTTCCTGGACTGACAGAAAAACTCCTTCTGTTGGCGTAGGCTACATGTACACTCTAGGGCTACGTGGTATAGTCTCTGTAGTGCAGATGCACTCTGGGTGTCCCCTGATAGACAAGCCAGTGCCTTTTTCATTTTTAGGTTAATCTACTTTCAAGATAAACAAACATAAAATGCATTCACTATTCTGGATTAACTTCATTTCTAGATAAACCCTAGCACAAGTAAAGTCCTTAGTGAAGACAAGGCCGTTTTAGTATTAACACGTGTTAAGCAGGTCAAGGTAAATCCTAGGCTCCCAACTGGTGTTTACTTGGACCGGGAAAACACATGAAAGTTACACGCTTCCTTGTCTTCACTAGGATTTTAAGAACACACCTTTTTCCTAGTGTGGACACATCCAACGGCGGTAGGGACAGGTCTAGGGATAGGGCTGAGATTGTTTGGGAGTTTCTGTGGCTTGGTCTATGCTACAGACTTATGTCGGCAAATCTACGTCACCCGAGTGTGTGGAAAATCCACGCCCCCTGAGCAACGCAGTTAAACCAACCGAATTCCTGGTGTAGACAGAGCTATGTCGATGGAAGGGCTTCTCGCATCAGCATAGGTACCGCCTCTCAGGGAAGAGCATAACTACGCCCATCAGTGTAGGCGGCGTCTTCACTAAGCACTGCAGCTGTGCCACTGCAGCGCTGTCCCTGTAGACGAGCCCTTTAACTAAGCTTCTTCCTCCCACCCATCCAATTATACAACCATTGTTAATTAGATCAGCAACTGAAAGAAAAATTCCACCCTAAAACATTTTAATCCCCCTCCTAACACAAAGTTAATTCTCCCCTACTTAAAACAATGTGGGAGATTTATGCTAGACACATAAAATGAAATTAAGGGAGGAGTGGGTCTACTGTTGTAAAGCAGTAGCTGTGTTTTTAAATGCCTCCTCCAAGCAGATGAGACTTTCTTTACAATCTGAAACTACATGAGCAAAGGTCCTGCTCTGTTTTAGTTTGTCATTGCTTGTTACCAGTGCTTTTTCATTTCATAGTCTTGATTGAATGACAAATTTAAAATTCAGAAATATTACACTTTTAGCTAACTTTAAAGGGGGTGCAGCAATTTAAATAATTGATTTAACTTACTGATTCCCTTGAGACTGACAGACAAATGCAGGAACACTGAGAGCCCAGGTACGGAGGCTGGGTTTTGCTGTAGGTACATGCATACTTGGGCTAGGCTATCCTCAGATGCTCAGACCCTGATGCCAATCACTGTGCAACAAAGGCATACCCTTTGTTTCTGTATAAAACAGTGAAAGGTACTACAAACTTTCAACATATTAGAAAAGTAATGGTGAACTCTCTTATGGACACACACCAAAATTTAAAAAAACAGTAGCCTGAAAAGGTAGGCTCCTACGGGTGGAATTTTCAAAAGCACCTTAAGCGATGCAGAGTTTGTCTGCACAGCTCCACAGTACTGTAGGGTACACTCTGTAGGGGTGTAAACTACAGAGCCCTGTAATGCAACAATTTTCAAACTGTGGATCAGGACCGCAAAGTGGATCACATCTCCGTTGTAATGGGGCCACCAAGGCTGGCATTAGACTTGCTGAAGCCCATGCCCAAGCCCCACCACCTGGGGCTAAAGCCGATGGCGAAGGGCTTCAGGCCTGGGCACAGGGCTCAGGTTACAAGCTCCCCGCCTGGGGCTGATGCCCTTGGGCTTCAGCTTTGGCCTCCCAGCCTGGAGCAGTGGGGCTCGGGCAGGTTCAGGCTTCAGTCCACCCTCTTGGGGACGTGTAGGAATTTTTGTTATCAGAAGGGGGTTGCAGTGCAATGAAGTTTGAGAACCCCTGTGTAACATGTTGTGCTCTGTGTGCAGACCTTGCTGGTGCACTCTATACCTGGGGTATAGGCTAAAGTCCGAGTGCCGCTTTCACTCTGTAGTGCTTTCATTGCTCCAGTGCTTTCCCACAATTACCCCCGTGTGCCCAGAAGGACACTCTCCCACAGAGCTGCTCAGCTTACCACAGCTGAACCAAGGGATATGATCGCAGAAGTCCTAAGAGCACAGCACCAGAGTGGACATGGTAACTCAGGTAGGGCTTTGCCATGTGGCTGCTCACTTTTGAACTAGGCTAACCCGGGTGCCCACTCCCAAATTAACTCTGTAGTGAAGACATACACATTGACTTCAATCTGAAAACCTGAGAGACATAACGCCTGATCAAAGCATTTCAGCTCTCTTGATGCGTGGAGGTTCAATATGTGAGAAGGCAGTGGTGATTGCAAATATAGCAGTCTATTTATGTCTCAATTTTGTGTCTGAGTTTGTGTTGTTCTCACAATAAGGATGATTATCAGTCCTTGGACGTATCTTTTTCATCATACAGGAGCATTTTAAGTGTGAAACTAATTAGTAGAAAAAAATCGATATGCAAAATCTGTAATTCTAATAACAATTAGGAAACTGATTTAAGAAAGAACATCCACTTCAGCAATTTCAGACTATTAAATGGAAAATAAACAATCAGCAACATCAAAATAAAATATTTGATATAGAAAATTTAATTATTATTGTAAAAGCTACATAAGAGAGGTTCAATCAGAGCAGAGGTGGGCAAACTTTTTGGCCCAGGGCCACATCGGGTACAGAAACTATATGGAGGGACAGGTAGGGAAGACTGGGGGAGGCTATGCCGCCCCAAACAGCGAGGCGTGGCCTGGCCCCGCCCCCATTCCAGCCCCCTGGAACTCCCACCCCATCCAACCCCCCCTGCTTCCCACCCCGGCTGCCCCCCGGGGACTCCTGCATCCTATACAAACACCCCTGCTCTCTGCCCCCTGACCATCCTCTCCGGACGCCCGTCCCCTATTCAATCCCCCCTGCTCCCCACCCCCTGACCACCCCGGGACCCCCGCCCCATCCAATCTCCCCTGCTCCCCACCCCCTGACCGCCCCCCTGGGGCCTCCTCGCTCCCTATCCAACCCTCCCTACCCCATGTTACCTGTGGGGTGGGAGAAAAAGGGGCTCAGTCCTTTCCCTGTGAGTTTCCCCTGCTCGTTTGGCTGCTCTCCCTGGCAGTCGGGAAGAGCTCGTTCCCTTTCTGGGCTTGGCTGCTGGGGACAGGGGCCAAGCATGCTGGACGTGGAGGGGGGCCCTGGTTTGCTCTGCCTCTGTCCCTGGCAGCAGGGCCCAGGCTCCTTGACCGCCTCCCTGCAACCCTCCCTGCTCCTTGCCTCCCTCCACCCCCCCCATAACTCTCCCTGACCACGCCGCCCTGGAGCACCAGGTCTGGCAGAGCTATAGCCGTGCTGCCCGGCCGGAGCTGCAGCCACGCTGCCCAGGCGCTGGGGGAACTGTGACTGCGAGGGTGGCAGGGAGGGAGGGGAGAAGAAGGGAAGGGGCCAGGGGTTGGGCTCCGCCCCGCTCTCCAGTCTGCCATGGAGTTGGGCTGGCTCCTCTGCAAGCCTGTTCTGACCCCCAGGGAGCTCGGGGGCCAGAGGGAAGGATGTGGCCCGCAGGCCGTAGTTTGCCCCACTCTGAATTAGAGTGTTACCATAACAATAGTGAGTTTAACAGAGGGGCAGCAATCTAAAGACATGGAGACTGTAACAAATCAGAGTTTTAAACAAAAGGCAAAACAGCTGTGTAGCAATCAGCATAGACTGTTTAGCCTGGCTGGCAACAAACCCAAAACTAACTACTTCTTCAATTCCACTTCCTTCCATCTCACATGCATACCCCTCATTTCCAATAAAATAGATGTATCTCAAACAAATCAGAAGCAACTACCTAGGCTGGATGTTTCATAAGGCACTGTAAATACAAAGTTCAGTTTTGACCAGTAATAAGGACACTTCCAAGTAAAGAACCATACGTATAGACTGCCACAGTTACTCAAAAAAAAAAAAAAACAAAAAAAAAAACCTATCTTGTACTTGTTTTATTTGATTTTTTTTAAAATAGCTTCCCTGTTTAATTTATTGGTGAACTAGTAGCAAACATTTGTCAATACAAAACATTTAATGAAATCATAAATGCAGCACACTATTTTACAGAGATCCAAACACTGGCAAACAAGCCCTTGTACCCCAGCATGAAAAATGATCAAGGCTCATTTCTTCTTTTGCTCATTTATTCCCTTCTGAAACATTATAACTGCTGTTGCTGTGTAGTATTACCCACCCCAAATGGAGTGATCAACTAAATGCTGTCTCTTGCTTTTGAGTTAGAGCCTATGCAATGCTGAGCACCCTTATCTCAATGAGAGCTTTTGTGAGTTTATCAGACTGATAAACTGACTCAGCTGACTGCAGCATCCAAACAAAAGTGGGGAAACTTTAAAGAGCCACCATTAATTAACCAGAAATTAAGACAATTTTTAAAAAATAATTAAAAGTAGTTTCACGGAATTCCACTTGATCTTTAGCCCCACTATTTTAGTGATTTTACAATCACATTTTATAATTTCTAAAAAGTTTTCCCTCTCCTAGTGATCCTTGAAAGGTCCACACCAACAAAAGCAGAAACTGACTAACTACAGGGAAAATGGTGAAACTGACCATACACAAAGTGCTGTCAAATGCACAAAATAAACTGAAAGACAGGAACATATTGGTTTATTCCTAATCTCTTTCAGTTACAACCATCTTAGGTATGTAGTAGCGTTGTAGCCATGTTGGTCCCAGAATATTAGAGAGACAAGTCGGGGAGGTAATATCTTTTATTGGACCAACTTCTGTTGGTGAGAGAGCATGAAAGCTTGTCTCTCTCACCAACAGAAGTTGGTCCAATAAAAGATATTATAACTTCACTCACCCTGTCTCTCTAATAATCTTAGGTGTGATTTTAAAAATAGCAACTAAAGTATTTGCAGACAGAAGTGTGATTTTTTTTTTTTTAAGCTGATGGTGTCCTCTGAACAAGATACTTCTTTTTGGCAGATATGAGTACATTTTAACATAGATAAGAAACTAAGGGCACAGACTAATACAGGCTGGCACCGTACAAGCTTCTCTATGTAGCTTCACCACTGCACCTCAGTCCTGACCAGCAAATCTCATGACTCCAGTCCTGGACTTCTAAACAGAGATTTCGAACTGTGCAGGAGATTAAGTCACTAAAAACATTTTACTTGGGTTAGAAATACAAGGAGAAATTCTCTGTGCACTTTGTTCAGCCAGCACAGCCCACGCAGTAGGAAGAACCAGGTCAGAAGGAGAGGGGCCAGCCCAGGCCAACTGGAAGAGGTGATGATTGAGTCTCTCTCCCTGAGGTAATCTCCAATGGCTAAATTTAAAGCTGCCCCCAGGAGGAGTGACCACATTGCCACCTAACCCAGCCACATGTGAATCCCCTTCTGTGCCACAGAAGCAGAGAAAGAATTTTATCCCATTATCCCAGGAGTGAATCTGGTCAAGCAAACACCAATTGTGATTAAACATAAAACTGGTGGCACTGGCAGCCATTTTGCTAAAAAGTAATAGCACTTGTGACATTGACAGCATAGGAGCCCTACGTAGGAGATTTGGAAACTGGTTGCTCATGCTTAAAAATATCTTGTTAAAATAGCAAAATATTTAGACCAAGTTCTGTCCTGCCCTACTCCTGGAGCCACTTCACAGAAATTCCTGAGACTGCACTTGGTGCAAGGCAAAATGAGGCCCTAATTTTTTTCTTCAGACTGTTAGTAGCAGATTGGAAACTGATTCAAAATCTCTTAAATGGGACTCCTGTGTGCTAACAAATGATGTACCTATTTCTCTTGGATACTGCAGGGATGGGAATCTAGAAACATCTGAGCCCCAGATACATGTCATAGCTTCAGTAGGCCCAGCTTACTGTACATACGAGGGACTCCTGGCAGCCCTCCATTCCCCCCTCAAGCTTCCTGTGGGCCACCCTCCCATCTATTTTAGAGACTCTCTGCAACCCACTTGCTCCCTGCCTCATGCCATAGCTGTGTCCCCCTCATACCATACCATTCTTGCACCCCATCATGGGTTTTGTGCGATTCCCCTGTTCCCCACCCCCAAGCCAGGATTCTGTGTACACCCCCTGTTCCATCCATACCAGCATTCCCCGCCCTGCCATGGCTCTGTGCCTTCCCCCGCATTATTACTTCTCTTCTTTCTGTCTGGGAGGTAAGAAAGTCAGGGTGTCAACATGTTGAAATCTATTGGGAGAATGGGCAAAGGGATGAAATCGGGGTATTGTTATGTCAGAAGGTGTTAACTCCGGGTTTCTCAAACTGGGAGTCATGACCCCTCAGAGGGTCACGAGGTTATTACATGGGGAATCGCAAGCTGTCAGCCTCCAACCCAAACACTGCTTCACCTCCAGCATTTATAATAGTGTTAAATACTTTTTAAAAAGTGTTTTTAATTTATAATGGGGGTTACACTCAGAGGCTTGCAGAGTGAAAGGTGTCAATAGTACAAAAGTCTGAGAACCAGTGTTAACTGGTATGAACCAGTACCTTGAGCTACAGACTATTGCAGCGGTACTGGAAGCTGTGGCACTGCTAGACAGACAGCAAGGCTTCGGTGTGTCCCCAATTTTCCCCCTCTGGTTTTCCAATTTTCCCCAAAATCAACAGGATTCTGCCCACTGATTCCGAGAACACTCCCTGAAATTCTGGAATTAATTGAATATGGGATTCAAAAGTTATTGCATCACATGCCATCAAGTTGCACAAGCATGGCCAATTAAGATTCATGTAGTTATAGTGGATACTATTCTTAACCTCTCAGCAGGGTTGGTAGTTGCTCAAGGTTTGGGTAGGGTAGTTTCCTTTCTCTCTCTCTCTCTCTGTGTGTGTGAATTCCTTGTTTTCTATTATTGCAATTTAATCTGAAAAAGATCAAGTTTTGTCTCAGCCTTAGGGTAAAATTTTCAAAGGTGCCTGAGTCGCACAGGCCCTTTGAAAACTTTACCCTTAGTCTGATGTCAATTTTGTTTTGTTTTTTAAGTCAGCTGGCCTTCACTTTGCAGGTCCAGAAATTCTAAAGGTAATGAACCACTTTTAAATATATATTCATGTTCTATTCAGGATAATGTGTTTTTTAGACTGCTGAGCTGAGCACATACTCTTAATCTCCCCTTGGACCCACTTCAGAGTATCAGCCGTGTTAGTCTGTATTCGCAAAAAGAAAAGGAGTACTTGTGGCACCTTAGAGACGAAACCAATTTATTTGAGCATAAGCTTTCGTGAGCTACAGCTCACTTCATCTTCATCGGATGCATCCGATGAAGTGAGCTGTAGCTCACGAAAGCTTATGCTCAAATAAATTGGTTAGTCTCTAAGGTGCCACAAGTCCTCCTTTTCTTCTTGGACCCATGACACTGGATGTGTTTTCTCAGTCCTTCAGGACTACGAAGTGCAGTTCATAACAAGTAAAGGCTTCCATGTAGTCGGAAGCTAACCTGGTAATATTATGGGAGTACAACAGTCAAATGGAGAGCCTTATCAGGGTGGAGCAAATCTTGCAAATACAAGAAGCTCACTTAGATATACTTAGTACAGTTCCCCCCATCACCAATATTCCTACTCAAGTACAGATGAAAGACTTACCTGTATGAGTTCGAATATGTTGAATATAATTGTTCTTCCTGTCTGAAAAATAGGAGCACTGGGAGCATGTGTACACCTTTCTAGGAAAATGATTTCTTAGATGTTTCTTCCAATGATATTCACTGACTGTAGTGTAAGTGCATATGGTGCACTTGTAGACTCTCTCATTTTCTCCTGCTTTGTTGTGGTGTTTCAAGTGAGCCAGATAGTGATCATATCTGTTAGTGTTATAGCCACAACGATCACAACGAATAGGCCCCTTAGAGAAATCTGCCTCTTCTGTTGTGCAAGAATCAGATTCTTTGACCTGGACTTGCTTCTCTGCATTTTCTTCTACAATGAATTTTTTGGCACTGTGAACCCTAATGTGATGCACAAACTCTTCCTCACACTCTGCTTCATACTGGCATGGCTTGCAACGAAATGGCTTGCTCTTCAAGCTTTTACATTTGTCCTCCGCACTCTCCGAAGTATCTGGTGCTTCCAATGGGAGGTCCTTGTCCAGACTGCAAGTCTCAGGAGTAGGGCAAACTGCTGGACCCTGGGTTTCCACACTAGGAATTTCAAGAGACCCTAATTCCATGTTTTCAGGTTCATCAGGATCACTGTCCACTCTCTGTGTATCTTCCATACCCTCTCCATCACTGTCTGAAAAGTTGCTGTCACCTACAGTTGTCAATTCAGCCATTTGCCTCTCTTCTCCAACCAGGTAATCACAGCAGCTGCCATTAACTTCTCCTGTCAAGGCCACATTTGCCAACATAATAAGCTGAGGGGCTGCCAGCTCAGCTTTGGAAAGGTCATGCAAGTCATACATGTCGTTAGACAATGCCATACTGATGTTAGCATTGCCAGCAAATAGACTGTTCCCACCAGACTGCCCCATCACCTGAGTTGCCATAACAGCAATTCTGTCAAAAAACCAAAAACAAAAACAAAGAACACCAGTAAAAATCTAAATTACAAATATAAAACATCCATTTTGTAATACCCAAAACTAAGAGTGTACTTCAGAAACCTCTGAAAATCTATCCAAGACTGTCAATTATTATTAAATACAAATAGAATAAAAACAAAAAGATTTGGTGAGTTATCTCTTCCTTAGATTAGATAAATATTGTATTTTATTAATTGAGCAAATACTAATTCATTTTTCTTTAAAATTATTTTTACTTTTTGCTCACAAGTATGAACTCACCCTCTGAAAAATCTGCCTTAAATTTTATCTTTATCATTTTTTTTTTAAAAAGTCTACTTTAACTATAATCTAAAACAACTTCTTGATTGCTTTACACTATCACGAGACACATTAGCTTTACAAAATATTACTCATTGTTGAACTAAATTTAGAATATGTCTAAAGATATATTTCTGAATCCCTTCCCCTACCTCCTCTCATTCAAAGCTGGAAGTCACGTATTCCCATACTTTACAGGCTACCCTCTTTGCAAAGAGACTCATTTTGCATCTGCTTCCACAAAAAAATCTGAAAGCTCTTTCTTTCTGAACTTTAGAAGAGTTATGTGAAGTTTGTGAGAAATTGGGAGAGAGCTCTCTTTCTAGTTTCACTTCTCCCATGAATCCAAAAGCTTTGGCGACTGTAAAAGCCATGCTGTGCCTCCATTACCTATGCAGCCATGTCTTAGAATGTGGAAGACTGTGATAACTGGTCAATTTAATTGAATTTGGTGTGGACTCATCACAACTTCCAGATGACTAGAGCTCTTGACAAGTTAATCAGTTCTGTTAATTTCTTCAAGGCCTCTTCAATCAAAGAAGACCACAACAATTAAAACTGTGAGAGAATGAGTGTGATTTTTGTTGGGTTAAAGACCCAGGGAGAAGAATACAGAAGTTACGTTCACCATACTAAAAAGCAAAGTTACTATCAACAACTTTTCCGTATTCGGCCTCCTTTGACTGAGGACTCCTGCTGGAGGGCAAACATCAAAAGCTGCATTTTCAAAGCAACAAATGCCTTTATTTTCAGAGCTAAGCACAGACTTTTCAAGTTCCATCTGGTTTCTCGGAGAGCCAAGCGAGGTCGGCTCGGCCGCGGAGTCGCGATGAAACCAGACGCAATCCGCTCCCATGACACAACATTTCCCCTCGCTCGCAGCCCAGCCCCGGGAAGCCCAGTCGCGAGCTGGAGCCCCGGATCAGCACGCCGGCCCGCTGCTCGCTACAGCCCGGCGTGTCCGCCTCCGCGGGGCCAGGCCCAGCAGCCGACCTCCGCCGGCCGAGCCGCCAGGCCCCGCACGCAGGGCCGGGCCGGGCCGGGGGGCCGCCCGCTGCCAGATTCCTGCGTGTGGCGGTGCCAGCAGCACCGGCGGCGCCTGCATTCCACAAACAGGCATTCGGCCATTTTCTCCGAGACCCAACACAAAGCCGCTGCCGTCCCCCCGCGGCCCCGCTCACCCCGCAGCCTCGGCCGCCGCCGCGCCCCGAGCGGCCCCCGCCGTGCGGCCGGGAGCGGGCGACTTCCCCCCGCCGAGCGCGGCGGCTGCTTCCCCTTCCGAGCGCGGTCGCCCCGCAGGCCCCCGGCCCCCGCCCAGCCCCGCAGGGCAGAGCCGCCCCCGCCCCCCGCGCCCCGGCCCAAGGTCACGCCCCCGCCCCCCCCGCCGCGGAGACCCAGGCCCAGCTCCCGGCAGGAAATCGCTGTCCAGCCTCCCGGGCCGCGAGGCCTGGGGCTCCCGGCGGCGCCGAGCCCCTTCCGGGGCTCTCCCGCCCGCCTCGCCGGCCGCTTCAGGACCAGCGGCCCGAGCAGCTCCGCCGGGCGCAGCGCGAGGCAGGCCCCGGCCCCTTAGCCTTGGTGCTGATCGCCCGCCCCGGCCGGGCCTGGCCGCCCCCGCCGGGCTGCCTCGCTGCAGATCAGCCCTGGACAGCGCCTCTGGCTGCCGCGCCGCCGGGCCAGCCCGCTCCCCGTGGCACTCACCGGCGGGGCCGGGCCGCCGCCCGCCCGGGCTTTGCCCTGCTCCCGAGGGCTGGGGGCCGGGCTCAGGGCGCGGGGCGGCCGCGAGTCTCCTGCGGGCGGCGGGAGGCGCCGCGCATTCCAGCACACCCCGCCCGCAGCGCCGCCAGCGCCGCCCGGCACCGCCCCGCCCCGCCCGCCCGCCGGCCCCCGCCCCCGCGCGGCCCGCCCCGCCCCCGGGGGTGGCCGGGGCGTCAGGCCTGGCGGGCGTGCAGGCAGCTGGCGGGGTGATCGGCGCGAGGGCGGGAGTGGGGGTGACAGGGACCTGCAGGGTGAGGCGGGGCGATGTGGGGGTGATGGATGGGACGGCGGGAGTGGGGGTGACAAAGACCTGCAGGATGCGGGGGGGCAATGGATGGGGGTGATGGATGGGACGGTGGGAGTGGGGGTGACAGGGATCTGCAGGGTGAGGCGGGGCGATGTGGGGGTGATGGACGGAACGGCGGGAGTGGGGGTGACAGGGATCTGCAGGGTGAGGGGGGGCGATGTGGGGGTGATGGATGGGACGGCGGGAGTGGGGGTGACAGGGACCTGCAGGATGCGGGGGGGCAATGGATGGGGATGATGGATGGGACGGCAGGAGTGGGGGTCATAGGGAACTGCAGGGTGAGGCGGGGCGATGTGGGGGTGATGGATGGGACGGCGGGAGTGGGGGTGACAGGGATCTGCAGGGTGAGGGGGGGCGATGTGGGGGTGATGGATGGGACGGCGGGAGTGGGGGTGACAGGGACCTGCAGGATGCGGGGGGGCAATGGATGGGGGTGATGGATGGGACGGTGGGAGTGGGGGTGACGGGGATCTGCAGGGTGAGGCGGTGTGATGTGGGGGTGATGGATGGGACGGCGGGAGTGGGGGTGACGGGGATCTGCAGGGTGAGGCGGGGCGATGTGGGGGTGATGGATGGGACGGCGGGAGTGGGGGTGACAGGGATCTGCAGGGTGAGGCGGGGCGATGTGGGGGTGATGGATGGGATGGTGGGAGTGGGGGTGACAGGGACCTGCAGGGTAAGGCGGGGCGATGTGGGGGTGATGGATGGGACGGTGGGAGTGGGGGTGACAGGGACCTGCAGGGTGAGGCGGGGCGATGTGGGGGTGATGGATGGGATGGTGGGAGTGGGGGTGACGGACCTGCAGGGTGAGGCGGGGCGATGTGGGGGTGATGGATGGGACGGTGGGAGTGGGGGTGACAGGGATCTGCAGGGTGAGGCAGGGCGATGTGGGGGTGATGGATGGGACGGCGGGAGTGAGGGTGACAGGGACCTGCAGGGTGCGGCGGGGCGATGTTGGGGTGGTGGACGGGATGGCAGGAGTGGGGGTGACAGGGACCTGCAGGGTGCGGGGGGGCGATGTTGGGGTGATGGACGGGACAGTGGGAGTGGGGGTGACAGGGACCTGCAGGGTGAGGCGGGGTGATTGATGGGGGTGATGGATGGGACGGTGGGAGTGGGGGTGACGGGGATCTGCAGGGTGAGGCGGGGCGATGTGGGGGTGGTGGATGGGATGGTAGGAGTGGGGGTGACAGGGATCTGCAGGGTGAGGCGGGGCGATATGGGGGTGATGGATGGGACGGTGGGAGTGGGGGTGACAGGGACCTGCAGGGTGCGGCGGGGCAATGTGGGGTGATGGATGGGACGGAGTGGGGGTGACAGGGACCTGCAGGGTGCGGCGGGGCGATGTGGGGGGTGATGGATGGGACGGTGGGAGTGGGGGTGACAGGGATCTGCAGGGTGAGGCGGGGCGATGTGGGGGTGATGGATGGGACGGTGGGAGTGGGGGTGACAGGGACCTGCAGGGTGAGGCGGTGCGATGTCGGGGTGATGGATGGGACGGCTGGAGTGGGGGTGACAGGGACCTGCAGGGTGAGGCGGGGCGATGTGGGGGTGATGGATGGGACGGCGGGAGTGGGGGTGACAGGGACCTGCAGGGTGCGGGGGGACGATGTGGGGGTGATGGATGGGACGGCGGGAGTGGGGGTGACAGGGATCTGCAGGGTTTGGGGGGGTTATGTGGGGGTGATGGACGGGACGGCAGGAGTGGGGGTGACAGGGACCTGCAGGGTGCGGGGGGGCTATGTGGGGGTGATGGACGGGACGGCGGGAGTGGGGGTGACAGGGACCTGCAGGGTGCGGCGGGGCGATGGATGGGGGTGATGGACGGGACGGCGGGAGTGGGGGTGACAGGGACCTGCAGGGTGCGGGGGGGCTATGTGGAGGTGATGGATGGGACGGAGTGGGGGTGACAGGGACCTGCAGGGTGAGGTGGGGCGATGGATGGGGGTGATGGACGGGACGGCGGGAGTGGGGATGACAGGGACCTGCAGGGTGAGGCGGGGCGATTTTGGGGTGAAGGATGGGACGGTGGGAGTGGGGGTGAGAGGGACCTGTAGGGTGAGGCTGGGCGATTTTGGGGTGATAGATGGGACGGTGGGAGTGGGGGTGACAGGGACCTGCAGGGTGAGGCGGGGCGATGTGGGGGTGATGGATGGGACGGCGGGAGTGGGGGTGACAGGGACCTGCAGGGTGAGGCGGGGCGATGTGCGGGTGATGGATGGGACGGCGGGAGTGAGGGTGACAGGGACCTGCAGGGTGAGGCGGGACGATGTGGGGGTGATGGATGGGACGGTGGGAGTGGGGGTGACAGGGACCTGCAGGCTGAGGCGGTGCGATGTGGGGGTGATGGATGGGACGGTGGGAGTGAGGGTGACAGGGACCTGCAGGGTGAGGCGGGACGATGTGGGGGTGATGGATGGGACGGTGGGAGTGGGGGTGACAGGGACCTGCAGGGTGAGGCGGGGCGATGTGGGGGTGATGGATGGGACGGCAGGAGTGGGGGTGACAGGGACCTGAAGGGTGACGCGGGGCGATGTGGGGGTGATGGGTGGGACGGTGGGGTGCGAGTGGAATCAGTGAGGTCTGTCAGGGGCGCCTGGACATAAATGGGAGTGGCTCAGGTCATTCTCTTCTTTAAGTTTTGTCTAATGGAGATTCAGTCCTGTCTGGAATATTGGTAGAGTGATAGCTGAGTGGTTTGAGTATTGGCCTACTAAACCCAGGGTTGTGAGTTCAGTCTCTGAGGGGGCCATTCTGCCACAGGCTGCTCTCCCAGCCAGTAGCACCCAGGAGATGATGACAGCTAGCAGTTGTACTGCACTGTCTGCTGCCAGCCTACCCCTCGCTCCGTGAAAGCAATGGCCAGCAATTGTTTCACGCCTTTTTTTTTTGTGCAGGTGCCATACTGCTGTCAGCATTCTCATCCACCCACCACTTCCGCTGCCACTCTGCTCTCTTGCAGACGCCATACCACGGCAAGCATGGAGCCCGCTCAGATCACCGCAGCAGTTATGACGGCTCTAAACACCACGCGCATTATCCAGCAGTATATGCAGAACCAGAACCTGCAAAAGCAGGCGAGTAGGTGACGACAGCGCAGTGAGCAGAGTGATGAGGACATGGACACAGACTTCTCTCAAAGTATGGGCCCCGGCAATGTGGACATCATCATGGTAATGGGGCAGGTTCATGCCGTGGAACACCGATTCTGGGCCCAGGAAAGAAGCACAGACTGGTGGGACCGCATAGTGTTGCAGGTCTGGGATGATTCCCAATGGCTGCAAAACTTTCGCATGCGTAAGGGCACTTTCATGGAACTTTGTGACTTGCTTTCCCCTGCCCTGAAGCGCCAGAATACCAAGATGAGAGCAGCCCTCACAGTTCACAAGCGAGTGTCGATAGGCCTGTGGAAGCTTGCAACGCCAGACAGCTACTGGTCAGTCGGGAATCAATTTGGAGTAGGCAAATCTACTCTGGGGGCTTCTGTGATCCAAGTAGCCAACACAATCACTGAGCTGCTGCTACTAAGTATAGTGACTCTGGGAAATGTGCAGGTCATCGTGGATGGCTTTGCTGCAATGGGATTCCCTAACTGTGGTGGGGCCATAGACGGAACCCATACCCCTATCTTGGCACCGGAGCACCAAGTCGGCAAGTACATAAACTGCAAGGGGTACTTTTCAATAGTGCTGCAAGCACTGGTGGATCACAAGGGACGTTTCACCAACATCAACGTGGGATGGCCGGGAAAGGTACATGACACTTGCATTTTCAGGAACTCTGGTCAGTTTCAACAGCTGCAGCAAGGGACTTTCTTCCCAGACCTGAAAATAACCATTGGGGCCCAGCCTACCCGTTAATGCCATGGCTCATGAAGCCATACACAGGCAGCCTGGACAGTAGTCAGGAGCTGTTCAACAATAGGCTGAGCAAGTGCAGAATGGTAGTAGAATGTGCATTTGGACATTTAAAAGTGCGCTGGCGCAGTACACTGACTCGGTTAGACCTCAGCGAAACCAATATTCCCATTGTTATTACTGCTTGCTGTGCACTCCACAATATCTGTGAGAGTAAGGCGGAGACATTTATGGCGGGGTGGGAGATTGAAGAAGATCGCCTCGCCGCTGATTACGTGCAGCCAGACATCAGGGCGGTTAGAAGAGTACAGGAGGGTGCGGTGTGCATCAGAGAAGCTTTAAAAACCAGTTTCATGACTGGCCAGACTACAGTGTGAACGTTCTGTTTGTTTCTCCTTGATGAAAACCCACGCTGCTTGGTTCACTCTACTTCCCTGTAAGCTAACTCCCCTCCCCTCCCCCCTTCGATCGCCGCTTGCAGAGGCAATAAAGTCATAGTTGCTTCCAATTCATGCATTCTTTATTAATTCACCACAAATAGGGGGATAACTGCCAAGGTAGCCCGGGAGGGTTGGGGGAGGTGGGAAGGACAAGGCCACACTGCAATTTAAAAGGTTTCAGAGTAACAGCCATGTTAGTCTGTAATCGCAAAAAGAAAAGGAGTACTTGTGGCACCTTAGAGACTAACCAATTTATTTGAGCATGAGCTTTTGTGAGCTACAGCTCACTTCATCGGATGCATACTGTGGAAACTGCAAAAGACATTATATACACAGAGACCATGAAACAATACCTCCTCCCACCCCACTCTCCTGCTGGTAATAGCTTATCTAAAGTGATTATCAAGTTGGGCCATTTCCAGCACAAATCCAGGTTTTCTCACCCTCCGCCCCACTCAAACAAACTCACTCTCCTGCTGGTAATAGCCCATCCAAAGTGACCACTCTCTTCACAATGTGTATGATAATCAAGGTGGGCCATTTCCAACACAAATCCAGGTTCTCTCACCCCCTCACCCCCCTCCAAAAACCACACACACAAACTCACTCTCCTGCTGGTAATAGCCTATCCAAAGTGACCACTCTCCTTACAATGTGCATGAAAATCAAGGTGGGCCATTTCCAGCACAAATACAGGTTTTCTCAACCCCCCCCCCCCAAAAAAACACACACACACAAACTCACTCTCCTGCTGGTAATAGCTTATCCAAAGTGGCCACTCTCCCTACAATGTGCATGACAATAAAGGTGGGCCACCTCCAGCACAAATCCAGGTTTTCTCACCCCCCCACCCCCATACACACACAAACTCACTCTCCTGCTGGTAATAGCTCATCCAAAGTGACCACACTCCCTACAATGTGCATGATAATCAAGGTGGGCCATTTCCAGCACAAATCCAGGTTTTCTCACCCCCCCATACACACACAAACTCACTCTCCTGCTGGCAATAGCTCATCCAAACTGACCACTCTCCCCACAATGTGCATGACAATCAAGGTGGGCCATTTCCAGCATAAATCCAAGTTTAACCAGAATGTCCGGGGGGGGAGTAGGAAAAAACCAGGGGAAATAGGCTACCTGGCATAATGACTTAGCCACTCCCAGTCTCTATTTAAGCCTAAATTAATAGTATCCAATTTGCAAATGAATTCCAATTCAGCAGTTTCTCGCTGGAGTCTGGATTTGCAGTTTTTTTGTTGTAAGATAGCGACCTTCAGGTCTGTGATTGCGTGACCAGAGAGATTGAAGTGTTCTCCGACTAGTTTATGAATGTTATAATTCTTGACATCTGATTTGTGTCCATTTATTCTTTTACGTAGAGACTGTCCAGTTTGACCAATGTACATGGCAGAGGGGCATTGCTGGCACGATGGCATATATCACATTGGTGGATGTGCAGGTGAACGAGCCTCTGATAGTGTGGTTGATGTTATTAGGCCCTGTGATGGTGTCCCCTGAATAGATATGTGGGCACAGTTGGCAACGGGCTTTGTTGCAAGGATAGGTTCCTGGGTTAGTGGTTCTGTTGTGTGGTATGTGGTTGTTGGTGAGTATTTGCTTCAGGTTGGGGGGCTGTCTGTAGGCAAGGACTGGCCTGTCTCCCAAGATTTGTGAGAGTGTTGGGTCATCCTTCAGGATAGGTTGTAGATCCTTAATAATGCGTTGGAGGGGTTTTAGTTGGGGGCTGAAGGTGACGGCTAGTGGCGTTCTGTTATTTTCTTGGTTAGGCCTGTCCTGTAGTAGGTGACTTCTGGGAACTCTTCTGGCTCTATCAATCTGTTTCTTCACTTCCGCAGGTGGGTATTGTAGTTGTAAGAATGCTTGATAGAGATCTTGTAGGTGTTTGTCTCATAGGAATGCCCATCACCTCCAGAGAAAGGGAAGTGCCTAAAAAATGTAAAAGGAAACTTAATTTGATAGCATCCTGTCTGGCAAGAACTCACTTATCAATAGCTGGGATGTGAAATCCTCACTTCTGTATTTTTTTGTCATTATAGTTCCCACTTTGCTATTGTTTGTCTGTATAATCTCTGTCTTGTTCTGTGATTGTTCCTGTCTGCTGTATAATTAATTTTGCTGGGTGTAAACTAATTAAGGTGGTGGGATATAATTGGTTACATAATCATGTTACAATATGTTAGGATTGGTTAGTTAAATTTCAGGAAAATGATTGGTTAAGGTATAACTAAGCAGAACTCAAGTTTTACTATATAGTCTGCAGTCAATCAGGAAGTGAGTGGGTGTGGGTGTGTGGAGGGGAATGGGAACAGGGAATGGGGGTGGGGAAATTGGAATCATGTATGGCTAAAGGGGGAAATGGGAACAGGGAACGGGGGTAAGGAAATTGGAATCATGTTTAGCTAAGGGCAGGAATGGGAACAGGGACACAGGTGTAAGGCTCTGTGGTGTCAGAGCTGGGAAGGGGGACACTAAGGAAGGAAACTGGAATCATGCTTGCTGGAAGTTCACCCCAATAAACATCGAATTGTTTGCACCTTTGGACTTCGGGTATTGTTGCTCTTTGTTCATGCGAGAAGGACCAGGGAAGTAAGTGGGTGAAGGAATAAGCCCCCTAACACTTCCTCGTCCCCAAAATGCGCCTCCCTGTTGTGTGATAATCCATCGATGGAGTCAAAGCACAGGGGTGGGGTAGTGGTGGCTGTACCTCCTAGAATGGCATGCAGCTCATCATAGAAGGGCATTCCAAAGAGGATGGATCTAGACTGTTCTCAGTGGTAGCAGATGGCAGAACGAGGAGTAATGGTCTCAAGTTGCAGTGGGGGAGGTTTAGGTTGGATATTGGGAAAAACTTTTTCACTAGGAGGGTGGTGAAACACTGGAATGCGTTACCTAGGGAGGTGGTGGAATCTCCTTCCTCAGAAGTCTTTAAGGTCAGGCTTGACAAAGCCCTGGCTGGGATGATTTAGTTGGGGATTGGTCCTGCTCTGAGCAGGGGGTTGGACTAGATGACTTCCTGAGGTCCCTTCCAACGCTGATATTCTATGATTCATGTCTGGGGCTCTGACCCCGAGCAGCCGTTTGCCTCTCTGGTTTTTTGGTAAGCTTGCCTGAGCTCCTTAAGTTTCATGCGGCACTGCTGTGGGTCCCTGTTATAGCCTCCGTCCATCATGCCCTTGGAGATTTTTTCAAATGTTTGGGCATTTCGTCTTTTGGAATGGAGTTCTGAAAGCACAGATTCGTCTCCCCATACAGCGATCAGGTCCCGTACCTCCCGTTCGGTCTATGCTGGAGCTCTTTTGCAATTCTGGGATTCCATCATGATCACCTCTGCTGATGAGATCTGCACTCACCTGCAGCTTGCCATGTTGGCCAAACAGGAAATGAGATTCCAAAGTTTGCAGGCCTTTTCCTGTCTACCTAGCCAGTGCATCTGAGTTGAGAGCGCTGTCCAGAGTGGTCACAATGGAGCACTCTGGGATAGCTCCCGGAGGCCAATACTATCGAATTGAGACCACATTACCCCAAATTCGACCCGGCAAGGTCGATTTCAGCACTAATCCCCTCATCGGGGGAGGAGTAAAGAAATCGATTTTAAGAGCCCTTTAAGTCGAAGTAAATGGCTTCGTCATGTGGACGGATGCAGGGTTAAATTGATCTAACGCTGCTAAATTCAACCTAAACTCGTACTGTAGACCAGGGTTACGTGTCAGGGTGTGATAGGGGCTCTGAGGTGGAGAGGTCTCATGTGATAGTGGGGTAGGGTTTGCAGGGTGCTGCTGTGGTTTTGGGCCTGCACACACAGTGCGTTGAGCACCGGTAGAAAGGGATGTTTGTGAAGTGCTAGGTCACCCACATCCTTCACGGGAACCCAGTCCCATATAGAGAGGAATGGCCCCGGTGTAGGAAGGGACATATCAAGGGATCCAGTTACAGCATGCTAATCAGGCTCCCAACACAGTTACATTGCTGCTTTGTCTGGCAGTGAAGATGGGATTGAGCATTGGTAGCATTGTAGATAGGGGTACCATTTTAGATTTGGGGGCGGGGGCAGCTTTAACTGTGATTCCAGGGGCTACTTAGGTACCTGAAAACTCTAGGTTTTTTGCACATAACTTAGAAATTAGCTGACAGGAGCACTGTATCTAATTCCTATATAAAGAAAGAAAAAATATATACAAACACCAATTAAAGCCATATTTTAAATTTATATGTAAATCTAGAATAATCAAGAGAGATTACAGCAAGATATTCCCAATCCCAAAACTTCAGGTATCAGTTTTGGAGCCTTAACACAGATATCAGAAACACACGTTTGACACTGTGTACTCTATCTTTAGTAGAGATAAAAAAATAAAATCTTCTTAAAATCTGCTTACTTTTTCTAACAGACGTCACTAAAAGTAAAAATAGGGTTGGCCTTAAGATGTGCAGGGACACAAGCAATAGTAGGACCACAGGTTTCTGGTGGGGATTCTATGAGTTATCTTCACCTCCAGGTCCACTACTAGAAAGATGAGGGGGGAAATGAGTTGCTGTTAGAAGGCTGTTTCAGCTACTGCCTGCCCCCCGAAGCATGGGGACCTAACCAACTGCTTGTCTCACTTGTGTTTCAAAAAGACTCTATTTATATTAACTGGCACAGCAGAAACCCAACCTTTGTACAGAATAACTTGTATTGCTATTTTCTTTACTGTGCAGTCACAGAGCTGTTGGCTGATAATGTTTTAAAAGTCAGCTTGGACTGAACTTGTATGTTTTCAGTTGAACTGCTTTGTAAATCTTAAATGCTAAGATAGAGTTGAGTAGTTAAGGAACTCATTTAATTGCAAGGTTTAAAAAACTACTCCTTTCAGCTGCCTTTCTCTCTTTTCATCTCACCAACTTCAAAGTGTACTTTATCTCCCTCGGCACTGCACCCAACATCAGACATAAAGAAGAGGGCAGACTCAGGAGTTAGCAGAGTGAAATTCTTTAGACAAATTTGAAAGTTAAAGCTATTTTTCCTGCATACAAAAATAATTGAGAAATTCAACCCAAGTCAGGATTCATTTAGAGCATTAGGCCTGGTCATAGTTTTAAATACTTTATCTTGCCAGCTCCTTGATATAACGATGAATTCATTTTTAGTCTTTATCCCATCAGGCATTTCAGCTCAAGTGAGCCCAGTTGGTGTTGATAGTCCTGAGCTGCTTCATGCATTTCAAGTTGAGGAATATTATTAAACTTCTCCCACAGATGGCTGATGGCTTTTGTATACTGTTCTTTTCTATGGATTTTCTTTTCTTGGTGTTGAAAGCATTGCTTTGACTCTTTTAGTGATTACTGGTAGATTGGCTATATAATTAAGCAAGTTCACAGAACTGTTTAATTTGGTGCAGAATACTTCAGCACCAAAGAAATGGTATAATATTTAACCTAATGTTAGTTTAGTTAAAATACAATCCTGCAATCTGATTCACACACAGACTCCCCACTGACTTCGATGGGATTCCCTGTGGGCATAAAGGTCTATCTCTGTGAAGTCCCCATAAAGTTATTGAGGCTCTGTACTGATGCAGAGGTCAGACCACATGAAGCAGCTGCAGAAGCCAGACATATATTGTAAACTCTTCAGGAGAGGGAGTATGTTTTCTTGTAGAGCTGGTACAGAACCAACACAACACCAGTACATAACAAAAAAAAAATGATAATATAAATATATAGGTTTTCACTTGTATGACTCATTTTAAGTGCCTCAGTTAGTTATATATTTAATATCTTATTAATTCAACATATAGAGAGATCTATGCAAATTTACATTAGTCAAGGATCTGGTCCTATAATTTCTTAATGTTTAGAAACTGAATTCAGTGCTTGTTAAAAATGACAGATTGACAGCAGTGGAAAAGAAGATTCTCCTTTTTTACCTCCCCCCCCCCCCCCCCCCAATTACAAGGGTTTTTTTAACTGTACAGTTCTATGCCTAACCAAAATCCAATCAGTCCAAATAAGAGGGGAGGCAGCTCTCCAGTAATAAAGTCTATTTGTTCACAAAACAGGTACAGCATTGGCAACAGCTGAGCATGCATCCCCACACTATCTTTGGCAATGTGCATCAAATCTGGTTTAAAGAGACTCTATTTCAGTTTTAAAAATGCTGTGGTAGTATGCAATATGTCAGTCTACAATAGAAAGAGTCCAGTTAGCTCACTTCTCAGTTTTTAATGAAAGAGGCATGTTTGATTCTTTTCTTTTCTTTTCTTTTTTTCAGTGATACAGGGCTTGATGGGCTTTAGGGGGAAAGTGATTTATTTTCTTGGAATTTATTACTGTGATCTTAACTCTGAGTTTCCAGGCTTTGTAATGTGTGAGTAAAGTTTTCAGAAATGCTTAAATGACTTAGGAATTTGACTTCATTTTTAATGGATCTTAGGAACATAAGTCAGTTAAGTACTTCTTGAATTTTTTACCCTGTCTTTTGAAAAATAAAAGTTCTTTTAAGAGTTTTCTTCTTTAAATACTTGCTAAATATTTACAATTTTAATCGTAACATAAGGGTTTTTTTACTATGGAATTTTCTTAAGTTTTTTAAATAATTGCTTATTAACAGTAACAGAAGTCATTGGTGAGCTTACAAACTGCAGAGACTCTGCATCTTCCAAAATACTTTTTACATACTCATGAAAGTTCCTTCCTTCTGTTTCCTAGAGGAAATCTCCTTGTTCTTCCTCCTGTGACTGCCTGCCCCCATAGAATCATAGACTATCAGGGTTGGAAGGGACCTCAGGAGGTCATCTAGTCCAACCGCCGGCTCAAAGCAGGACCAATCCCCAACTAAATCATTGACCTTCATTCAGGGGTGTAGCTCCCAGGGAAAGGAAATATAGTGGATTTATCTGGGAAGAGGCTTTTCCCAAACCATCTTGGTTTTCTTCCCAAACCTTTGCAACTTCCATGTATCTTTCTTCCTCTGGCCACAAAGACATAAGAACATCAAAATGGTCATACTCATTAAGATCAGTGGTCTATCTAATCCAGTACCCTGTCTTCCAACAGTGGCTGGAGCCAGATGCTTCGGGGGGAATGAACAGAACAGGGAATTTATCAAGTCATCCATCCCCTGTCATCCTGTCACAGCATCTGGCTTAGGAACACTGGGAACATGGGGTTGCATCCCTGACTGTCTTGACTAATAGCCATTGATGGACCTGTCTTCCATTAACTTATCTAATTCTTTTTTGAATCCAGTTATACTTTTGGACTTCACAACATCCCCTGGCAATGAGTTCCACAGATTGACTTTATGGTGTGTGAAGAAATACTTCCTAATGTTTGTTTTAAACCTGCTGCCTATTAATTTCTTTGGGTGACCCCAGTTCTTATGTGAAAGGGTAAATAACACTTCCTTATTCACTATCTGCACACCAATCATGATTGTACAGACCTCCATGTTCCCCCCGCTCGTCTCTTTTCCAAGCTAAACAGTCCCCATCTTTTTAATTTCTCCTCATACAGAAGCTGTTCCATCCCATGATCATTTTGTTGCCCTTCTCTGCATCTTTTCAAGTTCTAATATATCTTTTCTGCAATCGGACAATCAGAACTGCATGCAGTATTCAAGGTGTAGGTGTACTATGTCTCATAGTGGCATTATGATATTTACTGTCTTATTATCTATCCCTTTCTGAATGGTTCCTAACATCCTGTTTGCTTTTTTAACTGCCACTGCATGTTGTGTGGCTATTTTCAGAAAACTATCCACAAGGACTCCAAGATCTCTTTCTTGAGTGGTAACAGCTAATTTAGACTCCATCATTTTGTATGAACAGTTGGGATTATGCTTTCCAATGTCCATTATTTTGTATTTATCAACACTGAATTTCATTTGCCATTTTGTTGTCCAGTTACTCAGTTTTGTGTAACTCTTCGCAGTCTGCTTTGGACCTAACTATCTTGAGTAGTTTTGTATTGTCTGCAACCTTTGCCACCTCCCTGTTTACATCTTTTTCAGATTTATGAATCCATTGAGCAGCACAGGTCCCAGTACAGATTCTTGGAGGACCCTGCTATTTACCTCTCTCCATTCTGAAAGCTCACCATTTATTCTTACTCTTTGTTTCCTATCTTTTAACCAGTTACTGATCCATGAGAGGACCATCTCTCTTATCCCATGACTGCTTACTTTGCTTAAGAGCCTTTGGTGAGGTACCTTTTCAAAGGCTTTCTGAAAGTCCAAGTACACTATATCGACCAGATCACCCTTGTCCATATGTTTGAGACCCTCAAAGAATTCTAGTAGATTGGTGAGGTATGTTTTCCATTCACAAAAACCATGTTGACTCTTCCCCAGCAATCATGTTCATCCGTGTGTCTGATAACACTGTTCTTTACTTTGATTTAACCAGTTTGCCTGGTATTGAAGTTAGACTTTCCAGGCTGTTAATTGCCAGGGTCACCTCTGGAGTCTTTTAAAAAAAATCGGCATTGCATTATCTATCCTCCAGTCATCTGGTACAGAGGCTGACTTAAGTGATAGGTTACATACCACAGTTAATAGCTCTTCAATATCATAGTTGAGTTCCTCTGGAACTCTTGGGTGAATACCATTTGGTCCTGGTGACTTGCTACTGTTTAATTTGTCAGTTTGTTTCAAAACCTCCTCTACTGACCCCTCAATCTAGGACAGTTCCTCAGATTTGTCACCTAAAAGAATGGCTCAGGTGTGGGAATCTCCCTGACATCCTCTGCAGTGAAGACCAATGCAAAGAATTCATTTAGCTTCTCTACAATGGCCTTGTATTCCTCAAATGCTTATTTAGCATCTCAATTGTCCAGTGGCCCCACTGAGTGTTCGGCAGGCTTCCAATTGCTAACATACTTTAAAAAAAAGTTTTGCTGTTTATGTCTTTTGCTAGATGCTCTTCAAATTCTTTTTTAGCCTGCCTAATTATAATTTTACACTTGACTTGCTAGAGTATATGCTCCTTTCAGTTTTCCTCGTTAGATTTGACTTCCAGTTTTTAAACAATGGCTTTTTGCCTCTTACCATGTCGTTTACTCTGTTGTTTAGCCAGGGTGGCATTTTTTTGGTCCTCTTACAGTTTTTTTTTTATTTGGGGTGTACATTTAATTTGAGCCTCTATTACGGTGTTTTTAAAAAGTTTCCATGCAGCTTGCATGCATGTCACTCTTGTGACTGTTCCTTTTAATTTCCATTTAACTAGCTTCCTCATTTTTGTGTTGTTCCCCTTTTTGAAGTTAAATTATACTGTGGTGGGCTTCCTTGGTATTTCCTTTCCCACAAGGATGTTAAATTTAATTAAATTATGGTCGCTCTTATTGAGCAGTTCAGCTATATTTACCTCTTGGACAAGATCCTGTGCTCCACTTAGGACTAAATCAAGAATTGCCTCTTCCCCTGTGGGTTCCAGTACTAGCTGGTCCAAAAAGAATCATAGAATCATAGAATATCAGGGTTGGAAGGGACCTCAGGAAGTCATCTAGTCCAACCCCCTGCTCAAAGCAGGACCAACCCCCAATTAAATCATCCCAGCCAGGGCTTTCTCAAGCCTGACCTTAAAAACGTCTAAGGAAGGAGATTCCACCACCTCCCTAGGTAACCCATTCCAGTGTTTCACCACCCTTTTAGTGAAAAAGTTTTTCCTAATATCCAATCTAAACCTCCCCCATTGCAACTTGAGACCATTACTCCTCGTTCTGTCATCTGCTACCATTGAGAACAGTCTAGAGCCATCCTCTTTGGAACCCCCTTTCAGGTAGTTGAAAGCAGCTATCAAATCCCCCCTCTTTCTTCTCTTCTGTAGACTAAACAATCCCAGTTCCCTCAGCCTCTCCTCATAAGTCATGTGTTCCAGTCCCCTAATCATTTTTGTTGCCCTCCGCTGGATGTTTTCCAATTTTTCCACATCCTTCTTGTAGCGTGGGGCCCAAAACTGGATACAGTACTCCAGATGAGGCCTCACCAATGTCGAATAGAGGGGAACGATCACGTCCCTCGATCTGCTGGCAATGCCCCTACATATACATCCCAAAATGCCATTGGCCTTCTTGGCAACCAGGACACACTGTTGACTCATATCCAGATTCTCGTCCACTGTAACCTCTAGGTCCTTTTCCGCAGAACTGCTGCTGAGCCATTCGGTCCCTAGTCTGTAGCAGTGCATTGGATTCTTCCATCCTAAGTGCCGGACTCTGCACTTGTCCTTGTTGAACCTCATCAGATTTCTTTTGGCCCAATCCTCCAATTTGTCTAGGGCCCTCTGTATCCTGTCCCTACCCTCCAGCATATCTACCACTCCTCCCAGTTTTGTGTCGTCTGCAAACTTGCTGAGGGTGCAATCCACACCATCCTCCAGATCATTTATGAAGATATTGAACAAAACTGGCCCCAGGACCGACCCTTGGGGCACTCCGCTTGATACTGGCTGCCAACTAGACATGGAGCCATTGATCACTACCCGTTGAGCCCGACAATCTAGCCAACTTTCTATCCACCTTATAGTCCATTCATCCAGCCCATACTTTTTTAACTTGCTGGCAAGAATACTGTGGGAGATCGTGTCAAAAGCTTTGCTAAAGTCAAGGAACAACACGTCCACTGCTTTCCCTTCATCCACAGAACCAGTTATCTCATCATAGAAGGCAATTAGATTAGTCCGGCATGACTTGCCCTTGGTGAATCCATGCTGACTGTTCCTGATCACTTTCCTCTCATCTAAGTGCTTCAGAATTGATTCCTTGAGGACCCGCTCCATGATTTTTCCGGGGACTGAGAAGTCATTAATAGTGTCTAGAAATTTTATTTCTGCATCCCATCCTGAGGTGACATGTACCAGTCAGAATGGGGATAGCTGAAATCCCCCATTATTATTGAATTTTCTATTCTTGTAGCCTCTCTGGTCTCTTTGAGCATTTCATAGTCATCTTCACCAGCCTGATCAGGTGACTGGCAATATATTCCTACTGCTATACTCTTATTATTCAAGCATGGAATTTCTATCCATAGAGATTCTGTGGTACAGTTTGATACATTTAAGATTTTTGCTATATTTGACTTTATGCTTTCTTTCACATATAGTGCCAATCCCCTACCAGCACAACCTACTCTGTCATATTTTGTACCCTGTTATCTGTGTCCCATTGATTATCATCATTCTTATCCTCACCAAGTTTCTGTGATGCCTCTTATATCAATATCCTCATTTAATATCAGGCACTCTAGTTCACCCACCTTAGTATTCAGACTTCTAGCACTTAGCACTTATAAAAGTTGTCAAATAGTTAGTTGTGTGCCTTCATGTGAAGTAACTAAATGAGATTCTTTTTCATTTGACTCTTTCTCTCTAGCATCTGCCTGTGCTTTACAAACTTCTATCCTCACCTCCTTACAAAGATACAGAGAATCACCATTAATAGATACCCCCCAAGGGACGTCTCTATCCAAACCATCACTCCTCTGCACCTGTTGGCTTTCTCCCAGCCCTAAGTTTAAAAACTCCTCTATGACCTTTTTAATTTTGCATGCCAACAATCTGGTTCTATTTTGATTGAGGTGGAGCCTATCCTTCCTATATAGGCTTCTCCTTTCCCAAAAGGTTCTCCAGTTCCTAATCAACCTAAACACCTACTCCCTGCACCATAGTCTCATCCACACATTGAGACCCTGCAGTTCTGCCTGTCTAACTAGCCCTGCACATGGAACTGGGAGCATTTCAGAGAATGCTATCGTGGACTTTGTAGTCTTACACGGCTGCCTGAATTTGGCCTCGAGGACCTCTCTCCTACCTTTCCCTATGTCATTGGTACCTACATGTACCACAACCATTGGTTTTGACCCAGCATCACACATAAGTCTGTAGATATCTCAAGAGATCTGCAACTTTTGCAACTGGCAGGCAATTCATAAGGTGGTTCTCCTGGTCATCACAAACCCAACTATCTATATTTCTAATAATCAAATTCCCCATTACTATTGCCTGTCTCTTAATAATTTGGGTCCCCTTCTCCGGAGGGGTGTCCTCAGTACAAGAGGATACCGTGACATCACCTGGAAGAGCTGCTTGCACCAAATATACACATATGCCACCTGCCCACAAGGCAGGTAATCGTACATGCTGCATTCAGTGCAATAAACTGGACAGCCCCCACTCTGCTGCTGGACTTCTGACTGCATTATTTTTACTTATGCAGCTTTTTCTTTCTTTGTTTTCTGGGGAAGTATATATGGGTCTACATTCAGAGAATGTTAGATGTATCTGCTGGTCATGCTCCCTGTGATAAATAAAGTGGAGGGATAGCTCCCTTTGATGGACACCCAGCCAGCCAGTTAGTTGTAAAATCCCTCTTGGTAGCTGTTCTTTACTTGCTTTACCTCTAAAGGGTTAAAAAGTCCCCCAGGTAAAGAAAAAAAAAGTGGGCACCTGACCAAAAGAGCTAATGGGAAGGCTAGAACTGTTTAAAATGGGGAAAGAAGCTTCCCCTTTGTCTGTTGTTCTCGGGGCTGGAGGGACAGAGCAGCAATGCTGTAAGTAGCTTTAAGCCAGGTATGATCATAAATCATCAGATTGTACCTAGAACTAGTTATCTGAACTCCAAATGTGTAAGTAGATCAGAATGTTTAGCTAGACGCGATTAGGTTTTTCTGTTTATTTTTTAAGGCTTGTGGATCTCCTCTGTGCTAACCCCAGATGCTTTTGTTTGCTTGTAACCTTTAAGCTGAACCCCCAAGAAAGTTATTTTGGGTGCTTAATTTTTGTAATTGTTTCATTTAAGATCTAGCAAAAAGTCTAAGTTCCAGATGTATTTTTTTCCTTTTTTGTTTTTAATAAAATTTACCTTTTTTAAGAACAGGATTGCATTTTTGGTGTCCTAAGAGGTTTGTGCATGTTGTTTGATTAGCTGGTAGCCACAGCTAATTTCCTTTGTTTTTTTCCTCAGCTCTTCCCCGGAGGGGGGCGTGAAAGGGCTTGAGGGTACCCCACAGGGAGGAATTCCCAAGTGCTCCTTCCTGGGTTCAAAGGGGTTTTTTTGCATCTGGGTGGTGGCAGGGTTAACCAAGCCAAGGTCAGAGAGAAGTTATCACCTTGGGAGTGTAATACAAGCCTGGATTGGCAAGTATTAATTTTTAAAATCCTTGTGAACCCCCACTTCCTGCACTCGGAGTGACAGAATGGGGATTCAGCCTTTACACTCCCTCTCTGCACTCCCTTGCAAAACTCCCCTGTGTGCTAGGTCGCTTAGGTCTGGAGATGGCTTTTTAAACCCCTGTGCTCCCTGAGTAGCCATGCCGCCTTGTTAAGGGATCCCAAAGGGATCAGGGGTCAAAGGATAGCAGGCTAGAGCCTTGCTGCTAGGCTCAGCACACAGACCCCCCCAAAGAGAGCATACTATATAGTTCAGACACGCAGTCAGCACACAACACACTGACTGACTAACTAACAGACAAGAAACTCACCCCAAGCGTCAGATAGTCGCTCCTCCTTCACCTGGAAAAATCCCTTGCCAAACTCCCCTGCTGGCTGCTCCTGTTCCCTAAGCCAGTTCCCGCTACTTCCCTATGTGTCTCTCTGCCTCTACCAGTTCCCCAGAACACATCTCATCCCTATGTGCAGGGCTGTCCCTAGGCAAATGCAGAATACGCAGCTGCGTAGGGCACCACGAAATTTGGGGCACCAAATTGCCCCAGATTTCATGGTGCCCTACGCAGCTGCGTGCTTCGTATGCGGCAGCGCTGGCAGTCAGCCCCATCCCCTAGCTGGCCTCCCTGTGGGTTCCTAGGGGGGTGAGGGGCCCAGGACAACTTCCTCCGCCACCGCCCCACCTCTTTCCGTCCCCACCCCACCCCCATTTTCCACCCCTTCTCCCAAGCCCCCACCCCCACTGACGGACGCGGCCCAGGGGATTAGCGAGGGGCATGGCGATGGCAGCAGGGGTCAGGCCTACCCCCGCACTCACTGGCACTGGCAGAGCAACCCAGCCCCAGCCCACTCCACTCCGCTGGCTTCCACTGTATCGCTCCACTTCCCGCTCCCACTTCCCTTTCCCCCAAGCCCCTTTCCCCGAGCGACATGGCTGGGTCACTCTGCTGCCGGTGCCAGGCCCCCCAAGCTAGTCCCCCGAGCCGCTCTGGGCCTGTGGGGCCCCCCAAAGCGGCCCCCCACAGCTCCTTCCTCCGTGGCCCTGGAGGCCTTGATGCAGCCCAGACCCCCGCGGGGTGGGGGGAACGGGTGCTCGGGCTGCATAGGGCACCATAATTAGTAGGGATGGCCCTGCCCACGTGGGTGTCTGCTTATTGTTCACCCCCTTGTCTTCATTGTAAAGTTTTAGTTATAACTTAAGCATTGCCCTTCACTTGAGTCCCAGCTACACACAAAATCCTTTAGTGCATGTGTAGTAATGCTCTTAATTGGAGCTGCTGGTCCATCAGGGTTATAGCCTAAAGCTCAAGTCAGCCCAACTGGTCAGCCACTTGCATGCTCACTCTATTATGGACTTAGGCTAGCTCTACTCACGTTCCACTCCAAGTTCTCCAGTGGCTTCCCACAATTCCCCTGTGTGCCTGGGAAGGCCAGACAAGTTTTCCCACAATTCACTGGGAAATAATTCATAGAGTGGCTCATCCTAATGCAGTGCAAAGAAGCATGGGATGTGACTCTGAAAATCTTGTTGCCACCCAGGAGTGAGTGCAGCACCACTGTGGACACAGCAGCTTGAGTGTTATTTCACAGGGTGGCTTCTGTCAGGTGAGAGAAAGAGCTTGAGCATAGATAACCTGAGTTAACTCTGCCATGGAGACACACCCATAAGAACTACTCCACATTAAGAGTAACAGTATATATGAAAAATGCTTTTAATAGTTAAAAAAATCTGCTAAATAAAGAAACTTCAGATGAATTTAAAAATTGATTATTCTAATTTTTGGCAATTTAGGGAGGAGGAGTTAAAATCAAGTTTATAATGGAAAGCAAGCTTTAACCTTTACATCTATCAATAATACTATAAAGGCACTGAATTTGTGTTTTAAATGTAACAGGGTTTATATTACGTCACTTTTGGGAAATTTAGGTTCTTTCCCTTATATATATTTCTACAATTGGATTAGATTAGATTTAATCGTCCTTTCATTCCACACACAGACGATTATTTATTCGTTCTGCATTTTCTTCATCTGAATGTTTTAAATGTTCAAATCCTTTAGGCTCCTTTGAAAATTCCAGGCTTAATGTTGTCTTAACAGTTTTTTAATTTGTTTATCCCTTTTACTCAGGTCTTTTTTCCCTTTTTTAGAAACCAGTCTGACCTGATTTCTCAACTTTTGTACACAGTAAGTAGGTCATTTTACCATAACTATCTATGTTAATGGTTTAAAAATGTGTTTTGTTAAAATATTCTAAATAACTTGAATATTAATGTTTCCCTTGCTTTGAAATGATATCTGCAAGCGCTTTGAAGTAAATCAGAAAAGTTGTCTAATTTTACAGTAGCTTTAAGAAACTCTATGTCCTCTGCTGAACTTGTAACAAGTTTCTAATTGAATCACACCGGTTATACATCTACAGCAAAATATTGTTTGGGGACTCTTTCTCCATTTATATACCTAAATATGTGGCTGTATTTCCAAAAGAGCTCAGTACCCAACAAGGAGAGCAATTTCTGAGAATCTGGTCCCAAGTTTCTTGTCTGAAGCCATATAGAGCAGTGGTTCTCAACCAGGGGTATGTATAGAGTCTTCCAGGGGGTACATCAACTCATCTAGATATTTGCCTCGTTTTACAACACGCTACATAAAATGCACTCGTGAAGTCAGTACAAACTAAAATGTCATGCAGATAATGACTTGTTTATACTGCTCTATATACCATACACTGAAATGTAAGTACAATACAGTATTGATATTCCAATTGATTTATTTTATAA
Source organism: Chelonia mydas (assembly GCF_015237465.2). Lineage (NCBI taxonomy): Eukaryota > Metazoa > Chordata > Testudines > Cheloniidae > Chelonia > Chelonia mydas. The sequence continues at coordinate 4,258,815 of NC_057852.1, read as the reverse complement.
TTATACGGTAAAAATCAACAATCTGTCGTAACAGTGTTCTGTGACACATTTGTATTTTTATATCTGATTTTGTTAGCAAGCAGTTATTAAGTGAGGTGAAACTTGGGGTAGGCAAGACAAATCTGACTCCTGAAAGGGGTGCAGTCGTCTGGAAAGGCTGAGAGCCCCCGGGGCTAGAGAATCAGTGGTCAGAACGGGGAATAGAATTTAAGCAACAACTGACTCCCAGTCCTGTGCTGTAAACACTTGTTAAGTAACCAGTGTAACTATTATAGTTAGGGTGTGATATATATATATTTTATCATAGTAGTTAGAGTGGTACAACATGAAGGGGAATAAGCTGTACCAGCATAAGCGCCTGCACACCAATATACTATATCCACACAAGGGTGGTGGGGGTAGGGGTAGGGAGGGTTGTAAGGCGTTAACTATACTGGTATAGTTAAGCAGTACAACTTTTGTGTTTGGACAAGGCCTTAGTGAGTTATAAAGTAGTAAACAGTGTTTAACAACAGTTCTATGGATGAGCAGTTGTTGCATTAGCAATAGCCTAGCCCCCATTGTTACTGGCTCTGTCACTGGATAATTGACTGTGACAGGAGTTATGCAAGGAGGAGAGAACACGTAATAGACATCAAAGGAAATTACTGGGCAACAGGGAATACAAGGAAAGAAAGCTATAGTTAGAAGGATTAGCTGTTCTGACTCCATGCCCTGCTGTTGCCTCAGTTTCCCCCCTTTGTTCCCAGTTAGTCAAACTTCACACTTCACATGTATTCCCACTTGCAGAAGTCTGGCTTATTAACAGGGTTTAAAACAACACATCTTCCACTCCTAGCTAGCTCACATCCTTGGTGTAGGATAGTCCTCTCCTCCCTGCTGTGGCTTTTCTCCTTGCAGGCAACTCTCCTTTCCAGGCTCTGAAAGGCTACGCAGTTTAGGCTGTCTTGCTGGCCTGTTTCTAATTGTTCATTTCACTCTCTAATGGAGTGCTCACTCCCAGGTCTGTTCTTCCTGCAGTCTCTCCCCTGACCTGTCCTGTCCTTATGTCCCCCAGCATGCCTGGTTCTTAGTCACATGTTCCCCATCCTATGACCCTGCTTTTTCCTCCTTCTCTAAATTGGTGCGGGTGTTAAACCTGCACAGGTAATGCTCAGCTGCAACCTTCTTAAAGGGCCAGCTCACCCTGTGACAACTGGAAAATATTTATTACTGATTTTTAATTCCTGCCAACTTTAGGCCCTCTTTTTTTGATAGCGCTTTGGTGATCAGAAGCTGGAAAACAGTGAGGCTTCTCTAAGGTATAACAGGCTGATTCCTCCCCAGGACTGGATTCAGGGGAAGACAGGATGACATAAAGGTAGCTTGGACACTTCCATCAAAGTGCACTGAGAGCTTCTTCAAAATGCATGAGGATTCAAGCCAAGCAGCCTAACCTGTACCATTAAATCCCTGTTTACTCCAACACAGCACATCTACACTGTGCACCGTGCAGCTACGTTGGTGCAAAAACCAAAAACCAGTCTAGACAATACTTTAATCATGTTTCCTTTTTCATTTCTTCTCAGCTGAATTTTTAATGAACAGAATTGTTTGAAAATCTGAACTAATCGCTAGGCATGGCATATGGTACACCTGTATCCAGCCTTCTATAAGGAATTAGAATCTCCCAATGCTTCCCTCCAATTGTATTGTTTTCTGAAAAATGTAGGACCTTGTCTATACTGGTGTGGCTGCACAGGTGCAAAACAGCATGTAATCTAGTGTAACAGCGCACTAGTGCAGTTTCTCCCGGTTTGTAATCAGGATGAGCTGCTCTGGTGCAAGTCACAAATGGCTCTAATGCAGCATATCTACGTGAGGGATTTGCATGATGCAGCTACACTGAAATAGGTATAATGGTGGCACTGGCTAAAACCTCAAAAACCCAACACTTCACTGGAAAAAGTTCTAGTGCTCTGGTTAGGGAAGATAGCCTTTACATTGTAAACTGGTGCCCTGTTCTCTTTCTGAATGGAAAACAATAGCCCTGACAGATGTGTGAATGTCCCCCTTCATCTTGATGGGCTGTTAACTTTGAAGCCTAGTTATGAATGTTTACCTCCTCCCTCTTTTCCCCCCTTTCAATGTCCCTTCCCTTCTTTCTGCTTAGCTAATCTCATTCAAACAAAACTCCACCCAAAACTCAGAGAAGAAACAGGAAAAAAAACCCTGATATGGCATTAGCAGCCCATCACATTGATCACTTGTCTGGTGTGTTATATCCCGCCCTGCCCAGCCCCTTGTCTGCCTTGTGGACTGACTGAGAGAGACAAGGTGGGTGAGGTAATATCTTTTATTGGACCAACTTCTGCTGGTGAGAGACAAACTTTGGAGCCAAGAGCACTGTCTCTTGTACTGAGATGCTGTCCGATTCTTTCCCAGGCAGTTGTGTCAATTGTGGGAGAACTTGCCTGCCCTGGGAGGAATTGTGGGAAGGCAGGCACTGGAGCACTATCAGATTCAGCATTAGATGTAGCTAGGATCTTCACTACAAAGTGGGGGAGGGGAGGTGTGAGAGTGCCCCCCATAAGGCTCATGGAAATATGCTTATCAATGTATAGATATGACACAGCTGGAAAATGTTTTATGTTACATATGCCATGGAACATATCTCTGTAAAGGTTGTGATCTACTGAATCTATTAATCCTATTTGTATGCATGTATCAGTTTTGTATTGGAAGTTATGGATATTGGCTGTATACTGGCTTGATTTTTAAGTAACCTTTGTAAAGCATTTGGTCAGTTTCTTGAGAAAGGAATGTGCAAATTAAGTGCCCAATCAAGAAGCATTTAAGGAACAATGGGTCTTGGAATGCTCCAATCCACATAAGAAGTCTACTTGAGGACATTCAAGGTAGCATGTGAACCATGGCTGCTACGTGTAGGTCTGAGTCATGCAGGGACATGTGACTAGCCCATGTGACTCCAAATCTACATCTTGTAGCTGGGATTCTACACAGGGGGAGGGAGGGGTGTCCACAAGATAAAAAAAAATAGCCCACAAGAGAGAGGCTATTTAAACCCCAGGGAGACCCCTCCATTTGGTCTTCAGCTGGCTAGGGGGATAGCCTCTCCACCCCCAAGGATACCTGAGAGAAACTGGAACAAAGGACAATAACTACAGGGGGTGTGAGTGATTGCTGGACCCAGACTAGAAGGAGACTAGTCTGTAAAAAGAAAAGGAGTACTTGTGGCACCTTAGAGACTAACCAATTTATTTGAGCATAAGCTTTCGTGAGCTACAGCTCACTTCATCAGAGCTGTAGCTCACGAAAGCTTATGCTCAAATAAATTGGTTAGTCTCTAAGGTGTCAGAAGTATTCCTTTTCTTTTTGCGAATACAGACTAACATGGCTGCTACTCTGAAACTAGTCTGTAAAAGGAAGCTTACTGGGTGAGGTTTTTATCTGTATTCAGTATTCCTGAAGTTATAAGATGGAGGAGATCAACACTGTTTGCCCCAGAAATATTGGGCAAGTGTAGCAACACAACAGGCTTCCTTCAGGCCAACAAGCCAGGGGAGGCTAAGAGTTAGGGCTTGTCTACACAGGGAAATTTATTGTCATAACAAAGGCTTGTCTACACAGGAATGCTTTTCTGAAGTGTGTTTTTCTACTACCACTATAGGTGATGGGTGGCTAGGAGTAGAGGGGGCTCAGCCCCTCCAGATCTATCTCTGCCTTGCCATCCCACCACCTGCCTGCATGCCCAGCTCAGCATGTGCCCAGATCTATCTCTACCTTGCTACCCCATCACGCACCCGCATACCTAGCTCAGCAGGTGAATTCCCATGTCTGGCAGCACCAGGGCCAGGAAAGCTGAAGTGGGGTGTAGTGGGAAGAGGGGCCCCACCTGTGCACAGGCTCATGTGTGTCATATGATGCTGTGGCAGGTTTCTTTGAATCAGTGAGAGCCAAGGGGCTGGAGCTGGGAACTGGGCCCTGCCCCATGGGACAGGACCCACTGCTGCTGGGTGAGTGCAGGGCAGGCTCACACTCCAACGCCCCACATCCTGGGCCTCCCCTCCACACTGGGCTAGGATAGAGACAGCGACCCGCACACACACACACACACACACTGGAGATCAGGGCCTGACACCCTCCCCCTGAGAAGATACTCCTGCATGCACCCAGGGGTGAGGATTCAGCCCCCTCCAAGAATATTTTCACTAGCTGCCTATGACTATAACTAATCTAGTGTAACTTCACCAGCAGCGTGCAGCCACATCGCTTGGTTTATGCCATCTTACACTAATTCCTGTGTCAATTGTGTCCACACAGCTCTGCAATTTTTCAGAATAAATGTACAAAATTCTGGATGGATATCCCATGGTGCAATGTTCTGAAAAAACCCTCATGTGTTGAACAAGGTTTTATACTGGCATGGCTATACCACTCTAATTATACCACCGTAGTGATACCAGTATAACTCCCTGTATGGACACTCTTATTGGATTTGTTTCTAAAAGCTCTGCTCTAGGAATCATATGTGGGGGCAGTTCTCTGGCCTGTGTTATACAGGGGATCAGACTAGATGATCACAATGGTCCCTTCTACCCTTGGAATCTATGAAAAAGTGTGTCCACATGGGGAGTTATACTGGCATAATTATTTTGGTATAATTAGGCTGGTAAATTTCCTTGTGTAGACAAGCCCTAGCATGTGCTGCTATAGTGGGCAGACCAAAGAAAGCAAGAACACCCTGAAACCTCGGTTTTCTCAGATCTTGGTAGTTGATGAGCAGACTAAGGCTGTGCCTACACCGAGCACCTTACAATGGCACAGCTGTGCCCACTGCAGCCGCGCCGTTGTAAGGTGCTCAGTGTAGCCGCTCTTTGTCTCCGGGAGAGAGCTCTCCTGGCAACAAAATAAAACCACCTCCAACGAGCTTCGTCACCAGGAGCACGTCTCCTGATGCCAAAGCACTGCCCAGACCGGGGCTTTTCATTGTTAAAACTTTTCTCATTCAGGGGATGGTTTTTTCACACCCCTGAGCGACAAAAGTTTTAACTACAAAAGTGCAGTGTAGACATGGCTTAAGACCCCTCAAAATATGCACCAAAATCATTGGCAGCCAGGAGCCTGCTGTCCTGCAGGCCATGGGGTTATTTCAAGATTTGTTCCTTGAATATTTTTCAAATATTGGCAACTCTGGGATTCTGCTTATTAGCAACCTCTCAGTTCCCAGTAAAAGTTGCTATTATCTGACAATTGCCAATAAGCAAATGGCAAGTTTGTGGGGCTGCAACCTAGCTGTGAATTGCCTTCCCGGGCTGCAGCCTTTCAAGCTCACTTGCAGCCAGGGAAGAGTGGAGCGCAGGATCTGCTCCAAGAGGTAACTATAACAGGACCACTTGGAAATAGTGACCATAATATAATAACATTTAACATTCCTGTGGTGGGAAGAACACCTCAACAGCCCAACACTGTGACATTTAATTTCAGAAAGGGGAACTATGCAAAAATGAGGAGGATAGTTAAACAGAAATTAAATGGTACAGTGACTAGAGTGAAATCCCTCAAGCTGCATGGACACTTTTCAAAGACACCATAATAGAGGCTCAACTTAAATGTATACCCCAAATTAAAAAACACAGTAAAAGAACTAAAAAAGAGCCACCGTGGCTTAACAACCATGTAAAAGAAGCGGTGAGAGATAAAAAGGCATCTTTTAAAAAGTGGAAGTCAAATCCTAGTGAGGTAAAAAAAAGCTAATGTGGTCTTGGGATGCGTCAGGAGAGGTATTTCCAGTAGGGATAAGGAGGTTTTAGTACCATTATACAAGGCACTGGTGAGACCTCACCTGCAATACCGTGTGCAGTTCTGGTCTCCCATGTTTAAGAAGGATGAATTCAAACTGGAACAGGTACAGAGAAGGGCTACTAGGATGATCCGAGGTATGGAAAACTTGTCTTATGAAAGGAGACTCAGGGAGCTTGGCTTGTTTAGCCTAACTAAAAGAAGGTTGAGGGGAGATATGATTGCTCTCTATAAATATATCAGAGGTATAAATACCGGAGAGGGAGAGGAATTATTTAAACTCAGTACCAATGTGGACACAAGAACAAATGGATATAAACTGGCCACTAGGAAATTTAGATTAGAAATTAGACGAAGGTTTCTAACCATCAGAGGAGTGAAGTTTTGGAATAGCCTTCCGAGGGAAGCAGTGGAGGCAAAAGATCTATCTTGCTTTAAGATTAAACTCGATAAGTTTATGGAGGAGATGGTATGATGGGATAACATGGTTTTGGTAATTAAATATTCATGGTAAATAGGCCCAATGGCCTGTGATGGGTTATTAGATGGGGTAAGATCTGAGTTACCTGGGAAAGAATTTTCTGTAGTATCTGGCTGATGAATCTTGCCCATATGCTCAGGGTTTAGCTGATCGCCATATTTGGGGTCGGGAAGGAATTTTCCTCCAGGGCAGATTGGAAGAGGCCCTGGAGGTTTTTCGCCTTCCTCTGTAGCATGGGGCACGGGTCACTTGCTGGAGGATTCTCTGCTCCTTGAAGTCTTTAAACTACAATTTGAGGACTTCAATAGCACAGATATAGGTGTGAGGTTTTTTTGTAGGAGTGGTGGGTGAAATTCTGTGGCCTGCGTTGTGCAGGAGGTCAGACTAGATGATCATAATGGTCCCTTCTGACCTAAATATCTATGAATCTATGAATCTATGAATCTATGAACCTATAAATAGAAAGGAGCATAAACACTGCCAAATTAAATGTAAAAGTGTAACAAGAAAAGCGAAAAAGGAGTTTGAAGAACAGCTAGCCAAAAACTCAAAAGGTTATAACAAAATGCTTTTAAGTACATCAGAAGCAGGAAGCCTGCTAAACAACTAGTGGTCGTGGCAGGGTGGCTAATGGGAACAAGGATATAGAAGTAGAAATTACCACATCCAACATGGAAGCGAAACTCAAAACAGTTTAATGGGATAAATCAGGGGGCCCGGATAATCTCTATCCAAGAACATTAAAGGACCTCACACATGAAATTGCAAGCCAACTAGCAAGGATTTTAATAAATCTGTCAAGTTGGGGGTCACCCTATGACTGGAGAACTGCAAATACAGCATTGTGACATACCAAGATACAATCCAGACTCATGAGTAGCTGTGTCACTCCTGCCCTGTAACCTGGGGCCCCCTTTACAATGCCTTGCTGCTCACAAATAGCAACCAGCATGAAAGTCACTCTCACCTGCGTGTGTGTGTTGCACCCAGCCAGCCATACCTTGGCTCTTACCAGTCTTAATTACCACCACTGGGTGAACACAACACACTCCCAGCTTCAGCTTTCCCCAAAGACGTACGTCTGTACTGCCCAGCCCTCTCTTGGATGGTACAAATCTATTGAGTACATTATTGCTTTCAGGGTATAATATGTACACAACTGGTTCACCCAAATGGAGTTACCCAGACACTTCAACTTGAACACACTGGATTACTTAAAACAAGTTTAACAACTACAAAAAGAGATTTTAGGTGAGTACAAGTAACGAGGCATAAAGTCAGAAATGGTTACAAGAAAAATAAAAAGGAAAGGCCTATTGATGCCTAAATTAACAAACTACATTAGATTCAAAGCAGAGATTTCTCACGTGCTTTCAGCCAAACTCTGTAGGTCAGGACCCCTCCACCAGAGTCCAATGGTTGCATCCTTTGTCTCTTCAGGTACAGTGAATGCAATGGGCAGGGAGAGCGAGTGAGAGAGGGGTTCCTTGGGATGTGTGTCCTTCCTTTTTATAGTTTCCAGCGGAGAACCAGGAGCCAAAGAGTCTATGCTGAAGAACAGGGGTCGGCAACCTATGGCACGCGTGCCAAAGGCCGCACACGAGCTGATTTTCAGTGGCCCTCACACTGCCCAGGGTCCTGGCCACCAGTCCGGGGGGCTCTGCATTTTAATTTAATTTTAAATGAAGCTTCTTAAACATTTTGAAAACCTTATTTACTTTACATACAACAATAGTTTAGTTATATATTATAGACTTATAGAAAGAGACCTTCTAAAAATGTTAAAATGTATGACTGGCACGCGAAACCTTAAGTTAGAGTGAATAAATGAAGACTCAGCACACCACTTCTGAAAGGTTGCCGACCCCTGCTGAAGAATGTTCCTTGCTGTTTTATTTACCTGTTTGAAATTCCTTTGTCCTCTCTTCCTGCTTGATGACTCTGTTTACTGCTTAAATGCAAATTAAACAGAGCACACATTCCTTTGTTTAGGACAGACCTGTTTGCCCCTCTGTTTGAGCAGGGCTGTAGGGTTTGTAAAATGTCTTACTAACACCATACAGGGGAATCTTATAACTTCACATACAATACTGCCACACATATTTTACCAGGACAATACTGATCAGCAAATTATGAGTTTTCAAATGATATCTTCCAAGGCATACTTTGTACAAAGATTATTACAATAGTGTATGTAGAATGTGAACACAGGTTTGTATTCAGTCACAAGTAACTATATTTAAGAAAGGGGAAAAAACATGATCTGGAAAACTACAGACCCATTAGTTTGACCTCAATTCTCTGTGAGGTCTTAGAACAAATTTTGAAAGAGAGAGTAGTTAAGGACATAAAGGATAAAATATAACATGGTTTTACAAAAGTTAGATTGTGCCAGACCAACCTGATCACTTTCTTTGAAAAGATAACCAATTTTTCTAGACAAAGGAAATGTAGTAGATCTGATTTATCAGGATATCTGTAAAGTATTTGATACAGTTTCACATGGGAAATTAATTAAATTGGAGAAGACAGGGTTTAAGATGAGAATCAAAAGGTAAGGAACTGGTTAAAGGGGACACTACAACAGGTCATGCTGAAAGCTGAGCTGTCAGACTGGAGTTACTCAAGGATTGGTCTTGGGATGAATCTTATTTAATATTTTCATTATGTGGGAGTGTGCAAATAAAATTTTGTGGCTGACACAAAGTTGGGAGGTATTGCCAATATGGAGGAGGATCAGAATATCATACAAAATGATTTGGATAACCTTGAAAACTGAAGTAATAGAAATGGGAGGAAAAATAACAGTGCAAAGTGCAAGGTCAGGCATTTAGGGACTAACAAGAATTTTTGCTATAAGTTGGAGATGTATCAGTTTGACTTAACAGAGGAGGAGAATGACATGGTGTATTAGCTGATCAAAGGATGACTATGAGTTGCCACTGTGATGCAGCCGTGAAAAAGTTTAATGCAATCCTAGACTGCATCAGGTGAGGTACCTCCAGAAGCATTGGGAAGTGTTAGTACCATTATACAAGGCCCTGGTGAGACCTTATCTGGACTACTGCATGTTTAAGAAAGATTAATTCAAACTGAAACAGGTGCAGAGAAGAGCTACTAGGATGATCAGAGGAATGGAGAACCTACCTTACAAGAGAGCCTTAAGGAGCGTGGCTTGCTTACCTAACACAATTAAGGATGCTTTCTGTCAATACATCAGAGGGATAAACACCATGGAGGGAGAGACGTTATTAAAATTAAGGACCAATATTGGCACAAGAACAAATGGATTGGCCATCAATAAGTTTAGGAATGAAACTAGACAAAGCATTCTAACCCTCAGAGGAGTGAAGTTTTGGAACAGCCTGCCAAAGGGAGTAGTGGGGGCAAAAAGCCTAACTTGTTTTAATACTGAGCTTAATAAGTTTGAGGGGATGGTATGATGAGATTGCTTAAGGTGGCATATGACCCATCATTGACTGCTATTAGCAAATATCTCCAACAGTAAGAAATGGGACACTAGATGGGGAGGGTTCTGAGTTAATGCAAATAATTCTTCCCCAGGTGTCTGGCTGGTGGGTCTTGCCCACGTGGTCAGGGTCTAACTGATCACCATATTTGGGACCGGGAGGGACTTTCCCCCCAGGACAGATTGGCAGAGACCATAGCATTTTTCATCTCCCTTTGAACTAGAGTAAATGGTGGATTCTCTGTAACTTGAAGTTTTTAAATTAAGATTTGATGACTTAAGTAACTCAGCCAGAGGTTAGGGTCTGTTACAGGAGTGGGTGGGTGAGGTTCTGTGGCCTGCAGTGTGCAGGAGGTCAAACTAGATGATCATGGTGGTCCCTTCTGGCCTTAACATCTATTAATCTGATTCTGCCACCCTGACTGACGTGAAGTAGTATCTTGGGTTTAAGAATCCCATTTTTAGTCATCTAGCTCTCCCCATGCAATGCCTGGGCCTCTAACTTGGGGATGAGAACTTCAATAGGCAGCAAAGTGTCTCAAGTTACCGCTTTTACAGATCCAGACTAACACGGCTACCCCTCTGATAAATTTCAGAGTAATAGCCGTGTTAGTCTGTATTCGCAAAAAGAAAAGGAGTATTTGTGGCACCTTAGAGACTACTTTTCTTTTTCCCTCTGATAAAGTTACCTTTGTGAATCTGGCTCTTACTTCACAAATATTTACTCCATTGAAGTCAACGGGCCACTTATGAAATTAGATACAATTCAGTGTGGCAAAACTGAGACCAATAATAAAGTTACATGTATTAAATGTTTGCAGGCTCAGTAAAAATTAAGTAAATGAGCAAAACAGTTTGAATAGATGGCTCTTTAGAATTTACCATGGTAATTCTTTGCAGAATTCCATACACTTGGAATAAAAGACTCCACAGAATTTGTGGATGTTTTCTGCAGTCTCCCGATGGTCTTGTAGTCTCAAAACAACCATTTACAAGTACAAAACTTTAAAAAAAAAAAATCTATTTAGCATTCTGAGGGTGTCAGGGCTCCTTCCCCACTCTGAACTCTAGGGTACAGATGTAGGGACCCGCATGAAAGACCCCCTAAGCTTATTCTTACCAGCTTTGGTTAAAAACTTCCCCAAGGTACAAACTTTGCCTTGTCCTTGAACAGTATGCTGCCACCACCAAGCGTTTTAAACAAAGAACAGTGAAAGAGACAACTTGGAGACGTCTTCCCCCAAAATATCCCCCCAAGCCCTACATACCCCCTTTCCTGGGGAGGCTTGAGAATAATATCCTAACCAATTGGTTCCAAAATCATCAAAGACCCAAACCCCTGGATCTTGGAACAATGTAAAAATCAGTCAGGTTCTTAAAAGAAGGATTTTATTAAAAAAAAAGAAAGGTAAAAATCATCTCTGTAAAAGTAGGATGGAAAATACTTTACAGGGTATTCAGATTCAAAACACAGAGGATCCCCCTCTGGGCAAAACCTTAAAGTTACAGAAAACAGAAATAAACCTCCCTCTTAACACAGGGAAAATTCACAAAAAACCAAAGAAACTAATCCACCTTGCCTGGCTTACCTATACTGGTTGCAATATTGGAGACTTGGATTAGAATGGGTTGGAAAAGATGGATTTCTGTCTGGCCTCTCTCAATCCCAAGAGAGAACAACCACATAAACAAAAATCACAAACAAAAGCCTTCCCCCCACCCAAAGATTTGAAAGTATCTTGTCCCCTTATTAGTCCTTTGGGTCAGGTGCCAGCCAGGTTAGCTGAGCTTCTTAACCCTTTACAGGTAACAGGATGTTGCCTCTGGCCAGGATGGATTTTATAGCACTGTATACAGAAAGATGGTTACCCGTCCCTTTATATTATGACTGAGGGCTATCACTCATTTTAGTCTCCAAATTAACTGTATGCCACATAAATCTGGGTCTCTTTCACTTTTATTGCTGGCCATTGTCTATAGCAGAAATAAGCACAGAGCTGAAGTTATAGGAAGAGATATTTACATGCAAGGAAGGAATCCTACAGCAGATCCAGTTGCTGCAAGAATAAGTTGTTTATCTTTCATTTTGGACTTTGTCCCACAGCTGGGCCCTGTCAAGTTGAGAGAAAAGTTCTGCTATAAAATGGGAATAGTACTTTCCTTCCCACCAGTACCCCCAGGAGCCTTTTGTTTCATGTAATCAAGTGCTTGCCAGCGATTACCTGACATTTCTCTTGTTGGCTTGAGGAGTTGTGTAGGAAAACAGGTCAACTCACAAGGGGCAAGAGCCAATTGTCAGACCACTGACACAATATGAGAGAGATCTTTGGGTCAGCTTCAGGAGAAGAAACCTGGCCACTAAGCAGGGGAAGTAGAACTGCAGCAGCAGTGAGCAGGAGGCCACACTGCACTTGTGCATGTTCCAGGAGTCACCTACTGCCTGTAATCTGATGCACAAGGGAGGCGACAAATACATCTGAGGCTGAGTCAAGGAGATCAAGGACACTATGCACATTAAAATGTGGGTCCATCACTACCGTTTAGGTCCTCAGTGGCCTCACCTCCATCCCCTTTCCAGGCAGGAGCAGGCCCCAGGCAGCAGCAGCGGAGGAAAGGTCTCAGCCTGCTCGTGTGCACCTTCACTTCAGCGTTAACTCAAGTGACCAAGCTCTCCAGCACAAAACCACATCGCAAAATAACACTTTGGTTGGCCAATAATACCAATATGCACAGGAACATGCAAATAGATTGGAAAGTCTCCAGCAAGGAATGGAGTGAGATTTCCCACTTACAATATTGTTTAGACTTTTTGTTTTTCATAAGGCAGTAGATAAGGAAAAGCAGAATTTCCATGCAATCGTTTATGGGGGAGAAATAGTTTGAAATCAAACCACTTCAGTCAGCATTAGAAAGTATCTGATCTTTTCCTACAGCATGAATTAATGCTTTATGTGGCTCTTGGAATGGGTCTCTTCCCAGCTGTGGCCCGATCTTGCAATGAGCAGGCCTCTGTATGGGGGTAGGGGTATGCCCACAACAAGCTCCTTGCAAGGTTGGGGAGTGAACAATAAACATTGCTACAGAATATATTAAACTCGAGAAGGGCTGTGAAACAGAACTGACCTTTGTCCAGGTGAAATGTTTTATCAACATTTGCTCAGGCCCAAAAAGAATGCTTTATTGTTGCTTTTCTGAATATCCCCAGTGCTTTCTGAAGTACTTACTTCAGCAACATTGGAAGGCCCAGAATTGCTACAGATGAATGCAATGAAGGTAAAATCAAGCCCCTTTTGTATTTCTCTCTCTGTAGCCTGGTCTGTGCTAGAAAAATGACCCATTGCTGGCAACAGGCGTCAGAAACAGGTGCAGCTAGATGAGTGCTGAACATTATTTAACTGCAAGTGTTTCTGGACTGGTTCAGAAACTGGGGATCAAATCTGGTCAAAGTGTGTAGGAACAGCATGGAGCCCAATTTGCCCTGGGCTACAGTTACAGTTAAATAGTGTCATTGTTTGTCAGCAAGGAGCCATTTTCTAGTGCAGGCAGTCCCATGTTATCATCAGAACAGCAGCCATTCCTGGGTGACTTTGCAATGTGGTTCTCTTCCCTTGCCAGCAAATGCAATCTTGGTTAATTTTACATGTTCTCCTCTATAGCGGGGCTAAGAATTTGGAATGGGGAGGTGGGGATCAGGGAATAATTCTCTATGTAACTAAGTATGCTCAGTTGTAAAACATTGCAAATATGAATGCTAAATGAGAATCCATGCTGCTTGGACTCAAACAAGCCAATTTTGACCAAGATATTAGAAATATGCTACTTTTAAAGAAAGTTTTCGCCCTTTTTAATAATTAAAAAAATCTTTTCTAACCTTCGCTTTCTTAAATTATTTTTCTAAAAAAACCCCACTCTTCTCCGGGGGGCTCAGATCAAAGTCCTCGCCGGTCTCAGCTGATGGTATCTCCAGCTCCATGTACTCAGATGAGATTAGGGCTGGTTGAAACAGGCCACCCAATCACAGGGGAGCCGCAGGAGAGGCCCGAATCCGGGGCTGGAGCAGAGCTGGGGGCAGAGGGGGCTGTGTGGCGCACAAAGGTGGACGGATGCTCCTGCAGCGAAGTCAGTGAGGCTCAATGCAGCAGTCAGCTACACACTGCCTATTGCAGGGCTGGGGCCTAGGATTGTACAAGCCACCACAGGAACCCAAGGAAGTACAGTGGATGTCGCTTAATAATAATCCTGATATCAACAACTTTAGCTTAATAGCAACATCTTGCCTAGAACTGATCCTGTCCCACTGACATAAGTGTTAATGGGATTCAGATATTGGCAACAGGCATGCTGGTTAGTAACATCTTAACATAAGAACATAAGAACGGCCAGACTGGGTCAGACCAAAGGTCCATCCAGCCCAGTATCCTGTCTACCGACAGTGGCCAATGCCAAGTGTCCCAGAGGGAGTGAACCTAACAGGTAATGATCTAGTGGGACAATTTCCTGGTGCAAGTGCTAGACGAGCCAACTGGGGGGGAGCTTTTCTTGACCTGTGGCTCACAAACAGGGAAGAATTAGTGGGGGAAGCAAAAGTGGACGGGAATCTGGGAGGCAGTGACCATGAGTTGGTTGAGTTCAGGATCCTGACGCAGGGAAGAAAGGTAAGCAGCAGGATACGGACCCTGGACTTCAGGAAAGCAGACTTCGACTCCCTCAGGGAACAGATGGCCAGGATCCCCTGGGGGACTAACATGAAGGGGAAAGGAGTCCAGGAGAGCTGGCTGTATTTCAAGGAATCCCTGTTGAGGTTACAGGGACAAACCATCCCGATGAGTCGAAAGAATAGTAAATATGGCAGGCGACCAGCTTGGCTTAACGGTGAAATCCTAGCGGATCTTAAACATAAAAAAGAAGCTTACAAGAAGTGGAAGGCTGGACATATGACCAGGGAAGAGTATAAAAATATTGCTCGGGCATGTAGGAATGAAATCAGGAGGGCCAAATCGCACCTGGAGCTGCAGCTAGCAAGAGATGTCAAGAGTAACAAGAAGGGTTTCTTCAGGTATGTTGGCAACAAGAAGAAAGCCAAGGAAAGTGTGGGCCCCTTACTGAATGAGGGAGGCAACCTAGTGACAGAGGATGTGGAAAAAGCTAATGTACTCAATGCTTTTTTTGCCTCTGTCTTCACTAACAAGGACAGCTCCCAGACTGCTGCGCTGGGCATCGCAACATGGGGAGTAGATGGCCAGCCCTCTGTGGAGAAAGAGGTGGTTAGGGACTATTTAGAAAAGCTGGACGTGCACAAGTCTATGGGGCCGGATGAGTTACATCCGAGAGTGCTAAAGGAATTGGCGGATGTGATTGCAGAGCCATTGGCCATTATCTTTGAAAACTCGTGGCGAACGGGGGAAGTCCCAGATGACTGGAAAAAGGCTAATGTAGTGCCAATCTTTAAAAAAGGGAAGAAGGAGGATCCTGGGAACTACAGGCCAGTCAGCCTCACCTCAGTCCCCGGAAAAATCATGGAGCAGGTCCTCAAGGAATCAATCCTGAAGCACTTACACGAGAGGAAAGTGATCAGGAACAGTCAGCATGGATTCATCAAGGGTAGGTCATGCCTGACTAATCTAATAGCCTTCTATGATGAGATTACTGATTCTGAGGATGAAGAGAAAGCAGTGGATGTATTGTTTCTTGACTTTAGCAAAGCTTTTGACACGGTCTCCCACAGTATTCTTGTCAGCAAGTTAAAGAAGTATGAGCTGGATGAATGCACTATAAGGTGGGTAGAAAGTTGGCTAGATTGTCGGGCTCAACGGGTAGTGATCAATGGCTCCATGTCTAGTTGGCAGCCGGTGTCAAGTGGAGTGCCCCAGGGGTCGGTCCTGGGGCCGGTTTTGTTCAATATCTTCATAAATGATCTGGAGGATGGTGTGGATTGCACTCTCAGCAAATTTGCAGATGATACTAAACTGGGAGGAGTGGTAGATATGCTGGAGGGCAGGGATAGGATACAGAGGGACCTAGACAAATTGGAGGATTGGGCCAAAAGAAACCTGATGCGGTTCAACAAGGATAAGTGCAGGGTCCTGCACTTAGGACGGAAGAACCCAATGCACAGCTACAGACTAGGGACCGAATGGCTAGGCAGCAGTTCTGCGGAAAAGGACCTAGGGGTTACAGTGGACGAGAATCTGGATATGAGTCAGCAGTGTGCCCTTGTTGCCAAGAAGGCAATTGGCATTTTGGGATGTATAAGTAGGGGCATAGCAAGCAGATCGAGGGACGTGATCGTTCCCCTCTATTCGACATTGGTGAAGCCTCATCTGGAGTACTGTGTCCAGTTTTGGGCCCCACACTACAAGAAGGACGTGGATAAATTGGAGAGAGTCCAGCGAAGGGCAACAAAAATGATTAGGGGTCTGGAACACATGACTTATGAGGAGAGGCTGAGGGAACTGGGATTGTTTAGTCTGCGGAAGAGAAGAATGAGGGGGGATTTGATAGCTGCTTTCAACTACCTGAGAGGTGGTTCCAGAGAGGATGGTTCTAGACTATTCTCAGTGGTAGAAGAGGACAGGACAAGGAGTAATGGTCTCAAGTTGCAGTGGGGGAGGTTTAGGTTGGATATTAGGAAAAACTTTTTCACTAGGAGGGTGGTGAAACACTGGAATGCGTTACCTAGGGAGGTGGTAGAATCTCCTTCCTTGGAAGTTTTTAAGGCCAGGCTTGACAAAGCCCTGGCTGGGATGATTTGATTGGAGATTGGGCCTGCTTTGAGCAGGGGGTTGGACTAGATGACCTCCTGAGGTCCCTTCCAACCCTGATATTCTATGATTCTATGATTCACAAAAGGCACCTAAGCCCTATGCCTTTCCTCTGCATTTCACACCAGGCTAGGTTAGGTGGGTCCCTCCTCTGCTTCCTGCTTCTGGGCAACCCTTTCTTAGGTCTGGTCATTACGTGGTTAGGTCAAATTTAGCCATGTTAGGCTGATTTTATAAGCAATGGGGCTACACAACCAACCCCGTTCCACTGACCTAAAGGGCTCTTCAAATCGACTGTTGCTACTCCCCTCGTCGAGGAGGAGTTCACTAAAATGGACCTTCCTGGGTCGAATTTGGGGTAGTGCAGATGCAGCCCTGTGCAAATTGATGGTATTGGCCTCCGGGAGCTATCCCAGAGTGCTCCAATGTGACCGCTCTGGACAGAACTTTCAACTCTGATGCACTAGCCAGGTACATAGGAAAAGCCCCAGGAACTTTTGAATTTCATTTCCTGTTTGGTCAAGTGTGGCGAGCTCAGCAGCAGAGGTGACCATGCAGTCCCAGATGAGTGAGCAATCTACAGTGAATTTCCCAGCTCGTTGTGTGAATAAGGAAGGTTCTATTCTATATGCTCAGGTTTAAAAATAACTATTGAAATTAAATATTTGAAAGCAGCTGTTCCATTTACCGACCGGCTCTGGAGTCCGAGGTTCTGTGTTCCCCGTACAAGCCTTGGGGACATTGGACCCCCATAGCCCAGTGGCATAGCCAGGTGGAGAAAACAGGGGGAGTGGAGACCAAAAAAGGCGCCACTCGCTCCGGTCTTCAGGGGCACTGAAGGACCAAGCCCCTCCCCCCGCCCCCGCCACACCGCCCAAGGCCGGAGCGAGCGAAGGACCCGCCGCCCAAGTGCTGCTGAAGACCCGGAGCGCCGCCTGGCCCGCCGCCCAGGGCCCGGAGCCAAAGAATTAAAAAGCCGCCACTCCTGGTCGGTGGGGGAGCTCGGCGCGGCCCTTCCCCCCCCCCCCCCCCCGCTACGCTGCTGAGATAGCTCTGCAACAGCGTGCCGGGAGCTGACCTGCACCCGGGTTAAGGCGCTGCGGGTGGGAAGGAGAAACCTGAATGCAAAACTTAGAGGAAAGCGCGACTACTTTTATTTCAAAAGACTGATGGTTACTAATTTGGGGTGTTAAAAATAGTTTTGCTTTATATTTTAAATAAGGTAACTTTGATTCAAATGTAACAGAGAATATTCCAAGCTGCCTTATTTCATCCTCCAGGGTAAGACACTTTACCACGCCAAGCCAGTAGCACGTAGTCTGGAATCCGTTGCAGCTCAAAGCACGGCAGCGAATGGTCCTGGGGTTTGGTCGCATTCATGCAACATTCGGTCTTTATTTTTCTGTGTCAGCCTCAGGAGAGTGATATCATTCATGGTCACCTGGTTGAAATAGGGGAAGTTTTGCAAGGGAACAGTGATCCCCTCTGTTTGGTGATCCCCGGCACATTAGACCCCGGGCATGCTGGGCTGTTTGCACTTTGCTAAAACGGATCATCCTGGAGAATAGCCACGCATGGCGGGAGGGGTATGCCGCACATCCACCCGGAAACCGCAGCCCTCCTTTTAAACAGCAACTGCAGCGCCTCCATTTAAATGGCAAAACCAACCAGCATTGGTTGCTATGGGAAAGGAGGGTGCTGTAGTTTGAAACCATTCCCGTGTTATGAATGCGGAAGAAGCCAACCCCACGTACCCTTTGGCTTACCCTTCCTGCCTGCAAACCGAATTCTGTTGCCCAGCCACGTGTGATGTGTCACGATACTGGCAGGCACTCAATATAAAAGGCAAAATGCGACCTTGTACCTAAAGCACATGCTGTCTGCTGTGAATTCCTTGATTCACTGTGAAAGAGTCTCCCTTTTGTTCTCAGAAATGTATCTTCTTAAACTGTACTCTCCCTTTTTTCCCCCCTGCAGCTGCAAATGTTTCTGTGCTCCCCGTATCAACTCCGTCCCTGAGGTTATCGCAGATTAGAAGGTGGAAAAAATGCACTCTCGATGACGTGTTTTCAGAGCTCACTGGGAATCATCCCATTACCCGCAACACTATGCGGTCCCACCAGTCTGTGCTTGTTTGCTGGGCCCACAATCGGCATTCCACGGCACGAACCTGCCCCAGTGCTGCCATGACATCCCAATTGCCACATCCCATGCTTTCAGGAACATCTGTGTCCACGTCCTCCACACAATCATCCTCATGCTGGCAGTTCCTAGCCAGGCTCTGCACGCACTGCAGGCAGAGCTGCCGACTTCTTCTGGTGCCGGTGGGTGCTCGACCCCCTCTGCCCCGGCCCCACCCCAACTCCACCCATGCCCTGCCCTCTCCCGCCCCCATTCCAACCCCTTCCCCAAAGTCCCAGCCCCAACTCCACCCCCTCCCTGGCCCTATTTGACTCCTTCCCCAAATTCCCACCCCGGCCCTGCCTCTTCCCCACCTCCTCCCCGGAGCGTGCCATATTCCCGCTCCTCCCCGCTCCCTGCCAGAGCTTGCTACAGCTGTTTGGCCGCAAGCGCTGGGAGGGAGGGAGGGAGGACCGGAGACGCGGCGTGCTGGGAGGAGGCGGAGGCGGAGGCGGAGGTGAGGCGGGGAGGGGAGGTTGGCTACCGGTGGGTGCAGAGCACCCACTAATTTTTCCCTGTGGGTGATCCAGCCCTGGAGCACCCACAGAGTCGGCGATCCAGCCCTGGAGCACCCACAGAGTCGGCACCTATGACTTCAGGATAATGCGTGCAGTGTTTACAATGCTCACAAAAGCAGCGTGCAGCTGAGTGGGCTCCATGCTTGCTGCGCTATGGCATCTGCACGGCTAACCCAGGAAAAAAGGCACAAAATGATTGGCTGCCGTTGCTTTCGGGGAGGGAGACTGACAACATGTACCCAAAACTACCCACAACAATGTTTTTGCCCCATCAGGCATTGGGAGCTTAACCCAGAATTCCAATGGGCAGCGGGGACCGTGGAATAGCTACCCACAGTGCACCACTCCATGAGTCGATGCTAGCCACGGTATTGAGGATTCACCCCAACGACTTAATGCGCTTAGTGGGGACATACATGATTGACTGTATAAAATCGGTTACTAAAGATTGACGTTTATAAAACCGACCTAATTTTGTAGTGTAGACATGCCCGTAGGTGCTTAACCGCCCCCCTACTGAGCCTAACTTGGAGCTGAGAATTCCATGAGGCAAAATGATCCCTAGGAGTTAAGCATTGCAACACCTAAGTACATTTGTGAATCTGACCCTCCAACTCCTAGTTTACACACAGTTTTTGTACCCATTTAATTATATTGGTTTAGAAATGTATAAACTATGCAATCACAAGGGTGGATACAGTTACATCAGTATAAAGGAATTTATGATGTAAACCGTAGCAATATAACTGCACTATAGTTAAATTGATACAGAAACCGTGTAGATGTGACGCAGAGTTTACTCTATCCCTTAGGAAGCTGTGTAATCCCTCGCCCTGTTAAACAGCTGCATTGATTTCTATTCAGATTTTTCCTTTCTTCAACTTCTAACCAGTGGATCTTGCGGGCTAGATAGAAGGCCTCCTAACAGCAGGTATTTTCTCTCTGTGTAGGTCCTTATTAGGCCATGACCAAGTTGTCTATTCACCTTTCTTTCCTTATATTGCCACGCTTGATAAGTTTGGCATTTAAATAGGCCCAACCAGCAGTTAAAATTAACACGTCAGGCCAGACGGTGGAGTTTTCACAACTAAGCACCAGCTACATTGTGAAACCTCTCTCGGTGCAAGAGAAGACTAAACTCCTAACCGATAGAGCTAAGCCAGCACACGTCCTGCTGTAGATGCATTTATATCCGCAAAAGAACTCTCCTACCAGTCTAAGCTGCTGCCTGAGCTAGGAGGATTCAGTGGAATCGTGACCCTGGCAAATTCTGTCTAGTGTACGCCAGGCTTTATATTTTGCAGAAAGTAGCTACACTTATGGAAATATCTTAAAATCACAGAATCTGTTATTCTTTTGCAGCCTTGCTGTCACACATACACAGTGCAGAATAATGCCCTAATGGAAAGTGAAGTTGTCAATTTTGATACTAGGTGGCGCCACAGTCAGTCATAGCTCTGGGTACTCAGGTACTCTTCCAGCTTTCTTTCTAATTCTGTGCTGCTGGGGCCTTCTCTTGCCCATTAGGCCCTTGTGCACTACAACCCAGACATGTTTAACCACAGTTGTGAATGGGCTTTTTTCTGTCTGTTCAGAAAAAGCAATGGGGAAAAAAATGTTTAAACATAGCTGTGGCCAAAGCATGTTACAATGCAGTTAATTTTGTAGCTTAAATAGTGTTCAGCCCCAGCTGAGCTACATCAATTGCCAACATCTGTTGTCAGCAATAGGTAGTTTGGTTTCTTTTAGTACGAATGGACTGTAGAATACTGGGCAGACAAACAACTGCTTCTCCTAAAGTGGGATTTGCATGTATCAGTCACCACTTTTTACAGCTGGTTATAAATTTCCTAAAGATTCATTAGTCAATATCCTTTTTATCTGAAATTCACTAATACTAGAGCACTTTTAAACATATCCAAAAATAGATTTAGCAGAATGCATGGAGGGAAAAAAATTATTGCAACTCAACAGGAATCCTCTCCATACATATGACTACTTCTCAAAGCACTCTAGATCAAGTATTCTTTTATCAGATTTGATGTAGGGATATATTACCGACCACCTGACCAGGATGGTGATAGTGACTGTGAAATGCTCAGGGAGATTAGAGAGGCTATTAAAATAAAAAACTCAATAATAATGGGGGATTTCAACTAACCCCCTATTGACTGGGTACATGTCACCTCAGCGTGGGATGCAGAGATAAAGTTTCTTGACACCTTAAATCACTGCTTCTTGGAAAAGCTAGTCCTGGAACCCACAAGAGGAGAGGCAATTCTTGATTTAGCCCTAAGTGGAGCACAGGATCAGGCCCAAGAGGTGAATATAGCTGGACTGCGTGGTAATAGTGACTGTAATATAATGAAATTTAACATCCCTGTGGCGGGGAAAACACCACAGTGGCCCAGCACAGTAGCATTTAATTTCTGAAAGGGGAACTACACAAAAATGAGGCAGTTAGTTAAACAGAAATTAAAAGGTACAATGCCAAAAGTGAAACCCCTGCAAGCTATGTGGAAACTTTTTAAAGAGACCACAATAGAGGCTCAACTTAAATGTATACCCCAAATTAAAAAAAACCTAGTAAGAGAACCAAAAAAGAGCCACTGTGGCTAAACAACAAAGTAAAAAGTTTTTTTTTGTTTTTTTTTTAAGTACATCAGAAGCAGGAAGCTGATAAACAACCCGTGGGGCCAGTGGACGATCGAGATGTTAAAGGAGCACTCGAGGATGATAAGGCCATTGCGGAATTGATGAATAAATGAATGAGGAATAAATGAATTCTTTGCATTAGTCTTCACGGCTGAGGATGTGAGGGATATTCCCAAACCTGAGCCATTCTTTTTAGGTGACAAATCTGAGGAATTGTCCCAGATTGAGGTGTCATTAGAGGAGGTTTTAGAACAAATAGATAAACTGAACAATAATAAATCACCAGGACCAGATGGGATTCACCCAAGAGTTCTGAAGGAACTCAAATGTGAAATTGCAGAACTACTAACTGACAATTTTTAAAAAGGGCTCCAGAGCTGATTCCGGCAATTACAGGCCAGTAAGCCTGACTGCAGTACCCGGCAAATCGGTTGAAACTATAGTAAAGAACAGGATTTCAGGCACATAGATGAACATAATTTGTTGGAGAAGAGGCAACATGGTTTTTGTAAAGGGAAATCATGCCTCACCAATCTACTGGAATTGTTTGAGGAGGTCAACAAACATGTGGACAAGGGGGATCCAGTGGATATAGTGTACTTAGATTTTCAGAAAGCCTGTGACAAGGTCCCTCACCAAAGGCTCTTAAACAAAGTAAGCTGTCGTGGGATAAGAGGGAAGGTCCTCTCATAGATCAGTAACTGGTTAAAAGATCGGAAACAAAGGGTAGGAATAAATGATCAGTTTTCAGAATGGAGAGAGGTAAATAGTGGGATCCCCAGGGGTCTGTACTGGGCCCAGTCCTATTGAACATATTCATAAATGATCTGGAAAAAGGGGTAAACAGTGAGGTGGCAAAATTTGCAGATGACACAAAACTACAAGATAATTAGGTCCAAAGCAGACTGCGAAGAGCTACAAAAGGATCTCACAGAACTGGATGACTGGGCAACAAAATGGCAGATGAAATTCAGTGTTGATAAATACAAAGTAATGTACATTGAAAAGCATAATCCCAACTATACATATAAAATGATGGGGTCTAAATGAGCAGTTACCACTCAAGAAAGAGATCTTGGAGTCATTGTGGATAGTTCTCTGAGAACATCCACTCAGTGTGCAGTGACAGCCAAAAAAGCAACAAAATGTTGGGAATCATTAAGAAAGAGATAGATATGAAGACAGAAAATATATTGCCTCTATATAAATCAATGGTATGCCCACATCTTCAATACTGTGTGCAGATATGGTCGCCCCATTTCAAAAAAGATACTGGAATTGGAAAAGGTTCAGAAAAGTGCAACCAAAATTATTAGGGGTATGGAACAGCTTCCATTTTAGGAGAGATTAATAAGATTGTCATCTTTTCCAAGCTGAAAAGTCCCAAACGTGGGATATGATAGAGGTCTATAAAATCATGACGGGTGTAGAGAAAGTAAATAAGGAAGTGTTATTTATTCCTCATAACACAAGAACTAGGGGTCACCCAATGAAATTAATAGGCAGCAGATTTAAAACAAACAAAAAGGAAGTATTTCTTCACACAAAGCACAATTAACGTGTGGAATTCTTTGCCAGAGGATGTTGTGAAGGTCAAGACTATAACAGGGTTCAACAAAGAACTAGATAAATTCATGGAGGATAGGTCCATCAGTGGCTATTAGCAGTATGGGCAGGGATGGTGTCCCTAGCCTGTGTTTGCCAGAAGCTGGTAACTGGCGACAGGGGATGGATCACTTGATTACCTGTTGTGTTCATTTCCTCTGGGGTACCTGGCAGTGGCCACTGTTGGAAGACAAGATACTGGTCTAGATGCACTTATGGGCTGACCCAGTATGGCCATTCTTATGTTGGAATTAGCTTGTTTTGCTAGATTTTGTCTGCAAGACTGACAAAAATAAATCCTCTCATATGCACTAGTAATCTCCCCCTTTAAAACAAAATATGGCATACACCAGCATTGCAGCTGGATATGCAGGCTAATAATCCAGAGGTGCAGTGGTATCACAGGTGCTCTGTAAAATAGCATCATGGTATACTGTAAACAACATGGCAATGAGAAGAGTCATCTAGGCCAGAGGTTCTCAAACTGTGGTTTGCAGACCACCAGTGGTCCACGAGCTCCATTCAGGTGGTCCGCGGATAGTTCCCTTTAAGTGCACGCTTGGGCAGCCGCACACAAGAGAATGAAGGGCCACGCACCTAATTAGTGGAGCTACGCAGGTGTGGCTCCACTAATTAGGTGCCTGGACCTTGGAGAAGACTCACATGTAAGATAAGGTGGTGGCCTTGGTGGTCACAAGGGGGTAGGTGGGAGGGGCCAGTGGGGTGAGAAGAGGGGGTGGGGAGAATTTGGCACATGCAGGCTCTGGCGGCCAGAGAAAGAGGCAACTTTCCCCAACTCCAGGGCTGTGGCTGCCAGGGAGAGATGGCCCTCCAGCTTCTTCCAAGCCCCAGCTCGGGGACTGCTGCAGTGTGGGAGAGACCCCCCGCCTTCCCAGCCCCAGCTTGGGGGCTGCTGTTGCAGGGGAGAGAGGGCACATCCATCGCATTAGAAAGGTAAGACTACTGATATTAAAATATGAGTTGTGTGCTTTTATTTGCAGAACAAAAAAAGTTAATTATTAAGTTTTTTTTATATAGCGCTTTTATCCAAAGCGCTTTACAATAGTTAGCTAATGGTACAAACAACATTTGGAAAGATCATTAAGTAGTCTGCCAAGACCCTCAGCGATTTTCAAGTGGTCCACGAAAAAAAATCGTTTGAGAACCACTGATCTAGGGTTTAGATATAGTGTACTTACTTGGTTTTGAAACAGTACATCCCCCGAGTAATTGTTTGCTTTTGCCCTGCCCCTTTGTTGATTTAATAAAAATAAGTCAATGGTAGGTTGGTACGGCTGTAGAAACATCAGGGTCATCAAGGTTACACATCAGAACAAATACACAAGAAATATTCAAAATACAAATCAAAGCATTATCTGAAGCATGTTATATACCACATTATGTATTTCTAAGCCAAGCACAGAATTCAAACTCCTCCCAGACAGTTCTATGATAATGGATACTTATCTTGCATAGCAAGGAAACAAAGTGCTAAAAGAGCTAAACTATACATTACATTTTAATGAGAAAATAATTACAAATTAAATGGCATGATACACAGATAAAAAAAATATCAAGAAGGTGAAGTAAAAATAAGCTACTTCACTCTACTTGGCCATCAAAACCAAAAGCCCCACCAAAAAAAGCTATCAACCCTTGCTACCATTTACTACTCCTCACACTACCTAAGAGCTAAAATAATTATACAGGCATTCTAGCAAGACAACAGTAAGACTAATTCTGTCTAGAGAACAGAATAAACTTTAAAATAGGGAGAGAGAGAGAAAATGAACCTGCTCAATTCCTCTCCCCCAGCAACCATGTGGTCCTCGGGTAGCTCTAAACAGCAAAACTCCCATATCTGTACCTGCCCACCCGGCCAGATCAGTTATGTCTTTCTGGCTGTATACAGGTGAGTGTCTCACACCCAGACAGGTAAGAGTTTTTTTTTTTTTAAACAGTGTTCCTTCTTTGGCTGTCAGGATCAGTAATGAGCAAGCCAAAGCCTGAATGTGATGTTCCTGCAGTAGTCTTGGTCCCCACTAGTCCAGCAGAAAGCAGATCCAGATCTCTCAGATGGTGAAGAAGTCCCAAATTTGTAGTAATGTTCTATCTTTTAGTGTCAGTTCCACATTCTGAATAGTTTCTTGGTTAATAGGATTCTTATAAATTTAGTTTTCTTGCATGAAACAAGCCCCAAACTCAGGCAAAATAATCTTAAACAATTGCATTTGTGCTTAATAATAGTTGTGGTTATATTTTTCTTTTTGCGCTTACTAGCCCTGAGGCCACGTCTACACTAGGGCTTTTGCTGGTACAGAAATGTCACTAAAAAAAATTACCATTCGAACTGCCATTACTATACCATCAAGAATTTCTAGTGTATATCTGGCCTCCGTGTCATATTATTCTCTTCATTCCTCCAGGGGTCCTTAGAGGATCCTATTTCTTTGCTTTTTAAAGCAGCTTCTCTTCCCTTCCCAGATCCAACCCATGATGTGAGGAGGCTAGGGGAAGCTCCCACAGGGCCCATCATTGGTGGTTCCAAAATAGCATCAGAAAGCAATGCCGAAGGGCCACAGAGTCCATGCTACAGAAAAAGGCTACAACATTTTTAAAAACAAAATCTGCAAAACCAGCTCAGACACAGCCCTGTAGGGGTATGTCTAAACTGCAGCTTGAAGGTGTGATTTTAGCGCTCAAGCTGGTGCACTAAAAAATATCAATGTGGCTATTAGAGCATTGGCTGGTTGCTCTAGTCCAAGCCCACCTGACCCCTGTGTCTGAGCCTGAGCTACCACCTGCGCTGTAACATCCACACTGCTATTTTTAGTGTGCTAGACCTCTCACTAACTGGGCTCAAGCAAGTAGGTACTTGCGCTATGAATCACACCACCAAGCCTCGATGTAGACATATCCTAGGAGACCTGATTCACATTCTGGGCTCAGTCTCAAGGTCTGCTGTGCTTTGGAGGACGACATTTTAGTTTTTGAATAGGGACAGCAATGCTCTTTGTCAAATTATAGTGATCACTCCCAACCAATTGAGTCCTGGCCAGTTCTCCCTAAAGGAAGGATGGTGGCCGAGGCATAAGCTTTGTCTGCACCAAGGATTTTTCTGCTAAGAACTTTCCACCATAGCTAACAGCCATGGTTGAAACATCTGAAGCCCTACTATAGACAAGACAGCTGTGGCCATAAGCATTTAACACCACATCAATCTGCTCTGACAAGATTTGGAATTAAAGGCAATGGCCAGTAGCTCCTTATCTAGGCTAAGACACCCAGTGTTAGATGAATCTGTGGATATATACTTAAAAAACAAAATACCTAATAATGCACATAAGTCATGTCATTTCAAGGATGAATCATAAAAACAAGTAAGCGTTCAAATATGCAACCTTCAGGCCTCAACGTTGATGCCAAGATCCCCATTACATGTGGGACAAAGGCAGAAAGAGTCCTGAACATAAGAACACTATTTTTTTTTGCACTCCTACAATTATGGACAATGCCTGCATATACGATTAACTGAATTCACTGTTACTGTAACACACATAAATTCTATAAGTGAAAGAGAGCCCAAATGGATCTTCAGAAAACAGCACTGAGGTGAACAATTCCTTACATGCCAGGCTTCATTATGCACTGAGGTCCAGATCCTCAAAGATATTTAGGCTCTTTTCCTCTTCCACTGATTTCAATAATATCTTCTGAGAAGATGAGCTGGAACGTTTATTACCAAGTTTGCTAGCGTCCCATGGAATTGTCTACACTGGCTTGCAGATGCTGAAGCACAAAGACTGAGAAACCCTGGTTGAAAAGAACTGGCTCCTAGGGCATGGTTAAGCTAGTTATTTTGGAAGACTGGAACAGGTACCATTGCCAGATCACTAAAATACTAAAGATTGGAAAGATATCCCTTTGTGTTTTTATTATGGGAAAATAGAATATGTTTTGATACCTGCTAAATCTCTAAACAAGATGATAGTATCCAACCTCTCTGTTAGGGCTATGAAAAAGTCATTGC
Source organism: Chelonia mydas (assembly GCF_015237465.2). Classification (NCBI taxonomy): domain Eukaryota; kingdom Metazoa; phylum Chordata; order Testudines; family Cheloniidae; genus Chelonia; species Chelonia mydas. The sequence goes on along the minus strand of NC_057852.1, from coordinate 4,231,313 downwards.
ATATATTTATTCATTCATTCCTCTCCCATGCAGTCATATAGACTTTAGTCTGAACACATCAAAAAACAAAACAAACAAAACCAAAAAACAAACAAAAAAAACACTGTTCTCACCACCAAGAGCAGTATCTGCTCACTGATCTTATCTCCATTTTTTTTTCAAAATGGATCTCCAAAGCACAACATCTACAACATCCAAATCCAAGGAGCATCTTATTAAAATAAACTCTAAGCTGTGGAGATATTTCTAACTCAACACCCAGCCCGTATGTTCTATGAAGAAGGATTTCAATAGTTTTTAAAACTGAAGCTCCATATTTAACTGTATTTAACATATTTAACTGTATTTAACTGCAACTGTGCCAGGGAACTACGATCATCATCTCCTTTTTGTGCCTCCAAAGCCTGCAAAGGAAAAAGACAATCATGAGATCTAAGGGCTTGTCTCTGTGGCCCCACCTGGCGTGCTGTGGGGGTGTGAATTGCAGACTGCACTGGCGTGCTGCACTGTAAGTCCCCTGTGTGGATGCTGCGGGCGTGAGCTGGAAGGTACCTAGCTCACATTAACTTATTTGGTCAAAGGGGACTTCATTGGTGGGAACTGAGTACCTTTTGGTTCACGCCCCACAGCAGCCATGCGGCAGAGTTACAGAGCAGCTTGCCAGCGTGCGCTTGTGGCTCTAACAGCAGGGCAGCGTAGGCGTAGCCTGTGGCCGCAATACATACAGACCCCACGCGACACAAACTGTACAACTATTTGAACAAGTTAAAAATTACTAAACCGACGATCAGTTTTCCTCGGCTTAGCAGGTAGACTAAGGAATAGAGACTGGCTCCCATCCAAACACCCGCTGGACACTGGGCAGGCTCAGATCCAGGTCTGAGCTGTGTGACTCAGGCCTGTCTTCAGTAGAAACTTACCAAAAAGGTGTTCTGCCATGTTCCTGCTCCTTTCCATGGGGGGTGGGGGAGGGGGTGTGTGTGGGTGTGTGAGAGATATGTATAATAAATACACACACACACACCCCCCTTCTCTTCACAGCAACCCTTGTGTCAGACTCTGGACATGTTTCTAGTCTCATTTGGAAAGGGGAAAGGTACTGAGTCTAATGTAACCTTTGGCAGGTAAGCAGAGAAACTAGGGATGAGCTGGCTACAAGTTGTCCAAATGCTGTCAGGCATCCACCTAAAATATATGCTAGACCGTATATATGATATTACCCATACTTCATGGATGCCTTCAGACTTCACAGTGGCCACTGAAATGAAAGGCCAGTTATAGATCTCCAGAGACAGACAGTTATTCTTGTAGGAGGGCCAGGGTGTGCTACTTTAAGTCCTGGAGCAGTTACAAAATAGCATTGTGACATCTGGGGCCAGGGACGGTTTTCAGACTATATCTATTTCAGGGCTATATCTGACTCTGGCATTGGCAAGCTGAGAACTCCACTTTTTCACATGGTTTTGAGCATCTGGCGTTAGCCATGGGGATTTGTGAGATATAGGGTAGTTGGTGGTTCGTTTAATCAACAGACGATGAATCCGTGGAACTCATTGGTGCATGTTACTGAGGCAAATAGCTTAGTACACGAAAAGAAAGGGATTAGATGTTTATATGAATACAGAGAGCCTTCTGAATTGGACTTACAAGGACAAAAATACAAGAGCTATTCATTTTTCTCTTTCAGGGCATAAGTGGAACAGGAAACTTTACTTCATAGTAAAAAGAAACGGAGTACTTGTGGCACCTTTTTGTCTCAGATGAGGCCTCACCGATTGTCGAATAGAGGGGCACGTGATCGTTCCCCTCTATTCGACACTGGTGAGGCCTCATCTGGAGTATTGTGTCCAGTTTTGGGCCCCACACTACAAGAAGGATGTGGAAAAATTGGAAAGAGTCCAGCGGAGGACAACAAAAATGATTAGGGGACTGGAACACATGAGTTATGAGGAGAGGCTGAGGGAACTGGGGATGTTTAGTCCACGGAAGAGAAGAATGAGGGGGGATTTGATAGCTGCTTTCAAACTACCTGAAAGGGGGTTCCAAAGAGGATGGCTCTAGACTGTTCTCAGTGGTAGCAGATGACAGAACAAGGAGTAATGGTCTCAGGTTGCAGTGGGGGAGATTTAGGTTGGATATTAGGAAAAACTTTTTCACTAGGAAGGTGGGGAAACACTGGAATGCGTTACCTAGGGAGGTGGTGGAATCTCTTTCCTTAGAAGTTTTTAAGGTCAGGCTTGACAAAGCCCTGGCTGGGATGATTTAATTGGGGGTTGGTCCTGCTTTGAGCAGGGGGTTGGACTAGATGACCTCCTGAGGTCCCTTCCAACCCTGATATTCTATGATTCTATGATTTAATCAAGTCAACTACTGTAGTCTAGAGAAGGCTGAGGGGGGACACAATAACAGCCTTCATATATGTAATAGATTGTTATAAGGATGATGGGGATTAATTGTTCTCCATGTCCACCAAGAAGTACTTAGTTTGGTTTGCAGCAAGGTAGATTCAAGTTAGATATTAGGAAAAACTTTCTGACTACAAGGATAGTTAAGCACTGAAATAGGCTTCCAAGGGAGGTTGTAGGATCCCAGTCATTGGAGGTTTATAAGAACAGGTTGGACAAATACCTGTCAGATGGTCTAGGAATACTAATCTTGCCTCAGTGCGGGCAGGATGGACTAGGTGACCTCTTGAGATCCCTTCCAGCCCAGCATTTCTATGAGTCTATGTACAAAGTTTGAATTCCTGAACATGGTCATTAAAGAGCTGGAGGTGGCAGTCTTGGAAAGTCATTTGGCACTTCATGCATGCAGTTCAGCTGTAGATGTGTCAGTCCCAGGAAAAGATATTACCTCTCCCACCTTGTCTCTCTAATTTGGCATTTCAGTTATTTAATGAATAATACTTTGGGAAAGAAGCTATGTACAGTAGGAAGTTTACACACATTCAAGGAACTTTATGGAGAACATCTCAGCAATATGTTAGGTTTTATTTTGCCCAGGAGGAGTGGATCCAAAGCCCACTAAAATCCATGGTAGTCTGTTTATTCATTTCAATGTGCTTTGGATCAGCCCCAAAATCTCTTGAGGAGCCACAGGAAGATAAAACAGTTTTTGCCTTACCAGAAGCAGTTCTTGTCCCTGAGGTATGAGGCCCCGTAGAGCCACCTGAATTTCCGCCTGGAGGAGGAGAAGCAGTGGGACCAGCGTATGGATTGGCATACGGAAAATATGAGGAACGTGGTTGTGCCCTGAGAAAAGAAACATGGGTTTAAGGATTTTTTTTTTTTTAATTAAAGAAAGGTCACTATTTAAGAAGGTATTAGCATCCAAAGCAAAGCATCTTTTTTAAAAAGGCAGATATGAGTAGAAAAATACAATTGCACACATTTTACTTATTTTTAGACCTAAAACTTAGCAAGATGCAAAGAGGAATTGGATATATATACATGAACAACAAGGTTTTTCAGAGCTATCATACTTAATGCTAACAAGTTTTGGAAGAGATATTAAACCGCATGCTTCAGGATTTAACCAGTATCTAATTCCTAGGGATTAGGAGGTTTCTTGCACCTTCCTAAGAATCTGATGCTGAGTATTGTCAGAAACTGGACTAGATTTTTGATCCAGTCTGGCAATTCCTTTGTTCTTCTATTACATTCATGTAATGTTAAAAAAAAAAAAAAAAAAAGTATTTTCAAGTATCTCTAGGACATTTTACTAGAGAAGATATGAGCAACTGCAATACAGGTGTGAAGAGAGAGACGGAGTAAAATTCATGATCTTTGACTCATCTCACTTCAGTTTATTCTCAACCTCTAGAGACAGGAGATTCCGACTTTTTGAAAATCCAAAGTCTACTCCTTCACTCTAAGTTTGGATCACAATTTCTTCTTATTCTTGTCAGAACATGGGGAAAGAAGAGTTTTTTAATGGAACAAAGCTACTACGGTACTTGGGGACAGTGGTATGTGCTTTCACAAGTTTGAAAATGTTGGCTTAAAATCTGTTGTAAGACAGGAAGCTAAAGTTAGGCTCTTAAATACTTATTTAGGCCACTAAATAAGTGACTCAAATTTCCAGCATTCTGAGCACCCAAGAGCTCCGACTGAAGTCAAAAAGCACATCTTTTCTGTATACAAATTTCCTGGTGTTTAGACCAGTTTAAAGCTTAAAAAAAAAAAAAAAAGGCAAGCAGATATTTAAAACATCCTAGGAGCCCTAAAGGGGTGACTTCAGTTACTTCAACAAGCCACTCTCCTCTGAAGAGTGACACTGTAAACATTTCTGTTTTTTCCTGCTGAAGAAATCTTCATCCTGTGTGTATTCAGTCATATCTGCTAGCTTTGCTGCTTTAACTTCTATTAGCCCTTCAGAGCTAAGAGTGTCAGCTGGATTCTATTGCTCCTTGAATATCAGAATTGGTCTCTGCTCCCAAACTGTTTTTTCTGCAGAGCTGCCAGTTTGTCTCCCACAGCTCCCTCCCAATCACTTTTCAAAGTAGATTGAAACTTCAGTGCATTCCAGCATGTTTCGTATTAGAGTCATGAAGTTTTTATCAGTTTGTATCCCAACTTTTGTTCCTTAAAGAGTAGGTAAATACACACAGCCCCATATATTACTATATTCCAATAAATGGTGAGTTGGCATATCTGTAGGTAGTCCAGTCACTTGATAAACAAAACACTCCTGTGCAAGATCAGTTTGAGCTCTGCAGAGTCCTTGAAGACCTATAAAATCCCACTAAAATGGCAACTGTTGCTAATCCTACTAGGCTGTTTGGAAGAGTTTACAAAATGTTTTGATTTTTAAATAAACATTTCAAATGTGAATGGCAGATAAGGGCTCAGCTCTTTAAATTACTTTATTATTGTAAAACAGATTTTTGCCTGTTACTTTGTACAAAGTAATATTTAAGTAAAAGTCATTTGTAGAATCATGTCACTTGGATTTCTATTCATGGGATATGAGGTGGAGAGACTAGGCCATATACTGGAACCCCTTGGAATTTGGCTTCCCAGAATGTCTCAGAATGGTGCATCCTGGATGTCACAGCAGAGCAGGAACCAGCCCAAAGTGACTTTAGGGGAGATAAAATTAAGAATAAAGGCTAATTTATAGGGCTGTCACGTGATTAAAAAAATTGCGATCATGCAATTAATTGCGCTGTTAAACAATAGAATACTATTTAAATATTTTGGATGTTTTTTACATTTTCAAATAAATTAATTTCAATTACAACACAGAATACTTTATTTTTGATTACAAATATTTGTACTGTAAAAACCAAAAGAAATAGTATTTTTCAATTCACCTAATACAAGTACTGTAGTGAAATCTCTTTATCGTGAAAGTTGAACATACAAATGTAGAATTAGGTACAAAAAACCCCGCATTCAAAAATAAAACAATGTAAAACTTCAGAGTCTATACGTCCACTCAGTCCTACTTCTTGTTTAGCCAATCACTCAGACAAACAAGTATATTTATATTTTCAGGAGATAATGCTCCTGCTCCCTGTTTACAATGTCTCCTGAAAGTGAGAACAGGCGTTCGCAAGGCACTGTTGTAGCTGGCGTCATAAGATATTTATGTGCCAGATGCACTAAAGATTCGTGTCCCTTCATGCTTTTACCACCATTCCAGGGGACATGCGTCCATGCTGATGATGGATTTTGCTTGATAACTATCCAAAGCAGTGCGGACTGATGCATGTTTTGAGCAGGGGGTTGGACTAGATGACCTCCTGAGGTCCCTTCCAACCCTGATATTATATGATTCTATGATTAAAACGAGCCGGAGAGAGACAATTCTGCCCCAAGAAGTTCAGTCAAATTTAATTAATGCATTATGTTTTTAACAAGTGTCATCAGCATGTCCTCTGGAATGGTGGCTGAAGCATGAAGGGGCATACGCATGTTTAGCATCTCTGGCACGTAAATACCTTGCAATGCCAGCTACAAAAGTGCCATGCAAATGCCTGTTCCCACTTTCAGGTGACACTGTAAATAATCGGGCAGCATTATCTCCCGTAAATGTAAACAAACTTGTTTGTCTGAGTGATTGGGTGAACAAGAAGTAGGACTGAGTGGACTTACAGCCTCTCAAGTTTTAATATTGTTTTGAGTGCAGTTATGTAACAAAACAAAACAAAAAAAAAAAATCTACATTTGTAAGTTGCACTCTCACAATTAAGAGATCACATTACAGTGCTTCTGAAGTGAATTGAAAAATACTATCATTTTACAGTGCGAATATTTAATAAAAAATAATATAAAGTGAGCACTCTACGGTTTGTATTCTGCGCTGTAATTGAAATAAATACATTTGAAAATGTAGAAAAACATCAAAAAATATTTAATAAATTTCAATTGATATTCTATTGTTTAACAGTGCAATTAAAACTACGATTAATTTGAGTTAATCGCATGAGTTAACAGCAATTAATCAACAGCCCTACTAATTTACAATTACTTCTATTCTTAATGCTCTTAGCTATGACATTGGAGATATTCCACACAACTTGTTTATATAATTTTTTTAATTTGCAGTTCATCGAAACAAGCTACAGTGGTAGGTGGTTACCTGAAACAAAACCAGTATTAAAGAACCCTTTTAAAATGCCCCATCTGCTGAAGCTTCAGCTTCCAGCTGGGAACTGCTATTGTGGCAGAATTTTGCTGCTTGGATGATGCAGGATCCTGCAAGCTCAAATCCAGAAGCAATGTGAATATTTTATAGCTAGGTAAAGCGTACACCACGAGGAGGACAGACTACTGGGAACAGGGAAGGAGAGAGCGAGCATAGTGCTTACCTTTGACTACCAGCCAAGTATCCTAGTAGGCCTCCTGTTCCAAGTCCAGTCCAAAACCCTGGTCCTGAATTGGCCTCAGAACTGGAACCGCCACCAAAACCACCAGCTCCTTAATTCAAATTGCAAATGAAAAACAAAAAAAACAATCATCAACTTTGAGTCAATGGCAAATTTACCATCATGCCATCCTTAGAGTCATACAAAAGAATTATTTTAACAAAGAACTAACTGTGAGACTGACTTCAATGGACTTTAATCCTTCAATGGCTCAATCCCCATTTGAAGAGCTTCAGGGAGCGGTTCTGCTCTGGAAAGTGATTACATTAAAATGGCACCTTCTGTTTAATAATTGTATTACGGTAATGCTTAGTGCCTCCACCCAAGATCAGGGTCTCTGTTACTAGACATTGCACAAGAACACATTCAGAGACAGTCCCCCCCCAAAGAACTTATACTCTAAACAGGCAAGACAGATAAAGTATGGACGGTGAAACGAGGGTGAAGCAACATGTTCAAGATCACATAGCAGGTCAGTGGCAAAGCTGGGAACAAAACCTTGTTGACCGCACTGCCTCCCAGTCTTCTCACTCAACAGATTTGCTGCCATTTTGAGTAACTGCGTATGTTGAGTAGTATGTGCTCAATCTAATGACTAAAACAACAATACCACATTTTTCTCCTGGTAGTTCTGTCTCAAGTGCATGTTAACAGAACTGTTAACCAAGATCAGATTGCAAAATCTTCATTATTGGTGATGCATGAGTCAGGGGAAACCCAGCTCGACTTAAATCTCTGGTTGAACACGCAGAATCATCAGTTAGAAAGAGGCATATTTTTAATTGTTAGCAGAAGCCTTTTAACCTGGAATCAGAGGCAACGTGGAATTTCACAATGTCATTTACAGTCACATTTTAGAGTAGAACTGCACTCTAAACTAACTCCAGAGATAAACATATTCATAATCACTAAAAACAAACAATAAAAAGGGAAGTGATCAGAGAAAGCAGTCTAAACTCCCCCTGAACTCCAATCTAAACCAATCTGCCAGAAACTTCATAGGCATGTTATGACATAGTAGTCGGGGGGGGGGGGGGGGGGGGGAAATCAATAAAGTATTTGAGATAAGAGTTAAAGAAAATTTTTTACAACAGGGAAAATTTCCTAACATGTCTGAAATCTGTTGGCCCTGGCAAGGACAGGGACCTTGGCTAAACCTGGATGATAAGGAATAGGATGGAAGAAGAAAATGACTTTTTGCTCTGTGCTTGACAACACCTAGCACAGTAGGGTCCTGGTCACGGCTGGATTTTGTAAGTGCTTCACAATACAAATACATAATAATGATAACAATAGCCATTGGTGTGCAGTAGGAACTCACCAGGGTACTAATGGGCTCACGGCACAGACACATGGTTTAGAAATTCCAGAATCAGCAAATGGGAACAGATTTTGCAAAAGCTCTTATGGAATTTAAGAGCACAAGTTCCATTAACATACATATAAAAGCGCTCACCACCACACTATTTCACAGCATTAAATTTTCAAGGTTCCACTTGATTTATCCTTACCCTATTTCTCATTCAGTATTGAAGGGTTGACTCCCACTTCCGATTAGCCAATGATGCCGGCCTCCGTTGCCCACTACTTAGATTTTCAAAGCAGCACTGTCATGCTTTCTCCACACACTTGGGAGGCACTCCCTGTAAACATCTGCACAACTACAGTGCAACCTCTGAATTATGAACACCTCAGAAATGGAGGTTGTTTGTAACTCTGAACAAAAACGTTATGGCTGTTCTTTCAAAAGTTTACAACTGAACATTGACTTAATACAGCTTTGTAATTTTACTATGCAGAAAAACAATGCTTCTTTCCCTTTTTTTTTTTTTAAAAGTAGTTTACATTTAACACTCTACTGTATTTGCCCCCCCCCCCTTTTTTTTTTAGGTCTCTGCTGCTGCCCGACTCTGTACTTCCGGTTCCAAATGAGGTGTGTGGTTGACTGGTCAGTTCATAATTCTGGTGTTTGTAACTCTGAGGTTCTACCATACGTCATTATCCACCTTCAGCTCCCTCCTCAAAACCCCCCTTTGCCATGAAGCCTTCAAAAAACTTGACAATGGCTGGGCTGCTGATGTGCTGAGACCACTGCCTATCATGTTGTCCAATGTTATCGCATTGTTTCCTTGTGTTCCTCTGTGGGTCTGTCTGTATCCATCTGGTGTCTCTTTCCTTATATTTAAGTTTATAAACTTTGGAGCACTGGACTATCTTTTTTCTGTATTTAAACACCTAGCACAATGGCATCCCACATAAAAAATAATTTTACTCAAAATGTTTGATTCCTTTCAAGTTGTGACCAACCCCCCTCTCCTACTCTGACCAAATAAATATGAAGTTTCATACTAAAAGGACTGCTTTGAAAAAAGTTAAGTTTGTTAAAAATAATGCGAGAGTTTCAAAGACAAAGGGCAGCCAGGCATCCAATTCTCTTTGAGGGTCAGTGGGAGTTGCGCACCTAACATCCATTTGTGCCTTTGAAAGTCTCCTCCAAAGAGTATAGTAGAAAGCTAGTTGCAACTTTAATAATGAAATCATGACTTTGGGCCCCATAACTGGTGTCAAGTATCAGGGGGTAGCCATGTTAGTCTGTATCCACAAAAACAACAAGGAGTCCAGTGGCACCTTAAAGACCAAATAAATGTTAGTCTTTAAGGTGCTACTGGGCTCCTTGTTGTTTTTGTGGCCCCATAACTGACATTCACACTCAGCAATGCATGAACACTTTTTTTTGTTTTTTAAACTATTTCCGCCCACATTTGCTGAAGCCAGAGCAATACCACATTGCTTTTTATTTCTAACACTACAACAAGCTTAGAACCATACCTGTGAAGCTGGATTTAAAACCAGGAGGAGGTGGTGTCTGACTATTCTGCCAAGATGTCCTAGAGTATCCATCACCATTAGAGAAATCCTGTTGAGGCAGCTGATTACTGAGGAATAGCTTGTAACATCCATAAGCAAGGAGCAGAAGTACTATTATGACAATCACTCCAGCAGCAGAATCAGAGGAATCCTGAGAATTCACTTTACTTGACTGGTAATAGCTGGAGCTAAAGCTTCCACCAAAGTTGTGAGCTTTTCTTTGGCCTTCCTCGGTTAACTCTAACCCGTACTGCAAACCACAAGACCCCCTTAAGATGTAAGGGTCATCTGGATAATCATAGCCTTCACAGCTCACTTCGATTCTTCCAAAGCGATAGGAGTTGTCCAAGTCTGCCTTACACTCCCACTGAAATTAGTAAACAAAATTCAAAGTAGTAACCATTTCCTGGTTGGTGAGAGTAGTCTTTTGTTTACTTTCCTATATATGTAGTGAAATATAGTAATAATTAATCAAATCATTTAAAAACAGTAATTAGGAGAGCTTCTGGACATTTGTATTTTAAGTTAGCTATCAAGATTCATGAACCTTTAACTTAGAGAAACGGAACATTCAAAAAGTAAAGCAATTGTAACTTTAAAAGACAAAGTTTCAGTAGTTCACATATCAGGTTTTTCTACGCATTCATCTTTACAGAATACTGCAGAGTATCATGTAATAAAAAGAGCAATAGCCTTTAAAATGTTTTAAATAAGTGTCCCCCACAAGAAAGCTGGGTGGTAGTTACAATGAAATACTAATCAAGGCTCCAATCCTGCAATCTGATCCATGTCAACAGACTGTTGTATCCAGGTGGCGCTCCATTGACATAAGTGAGACAGAAGGGTTGCCCACATAGATTAAATTGCAGGATCAGAAACAATGATGTAATGAAAGCATTCTGTAAAGAAAGTCATAAATGCAACTCCTAAAGAAGTGCCCATCTCATCAAACAAAAAAATGGCCTTAGCCATAGGGTACATATAGTTTTAGCAAGATTTAAATAGTTAATTCCTGAAGAAACAATTCAGAATGACACGTGCAATTATAAATCCACGTTCGACCGAATTTCAGTGTTTCTATTGCCAAGACTCCCATTTCAGCTTTTCTTCCGCAGAAACCTATTTTGCTATTACCCAAACTTTCGACAATTGGATAAAATATTAAAATTTAAACCACATTTTTGCTTGAAAGATCTTAGAAAGATCTGAAAGTCAGAGCCTGTCTACAAGGGAAAGTTGCAGCAGTTTAACTTAAATTGGTTTTAAAAATCAGTTTTGCTAAGATGGTACAAACCTCTGTGTTTGGTTACAGAATGCCTTGTTTCAGGTTTAGCATAAATTGATTGACAAACTGTTTTAGCAAAGCCAAAATAAGGGTGTCCATAAATGGTCTTGCACTATTTTAACTAACTCAGTTTAAAAATAATTAAGTTAAACTGCTGCAACTTTCTCATGTAGACAAGATCTTATTTTTACACTAAAGAAAGAGATGGGTAATATGGAGACTTTTGTATTGGTCTTTGATTTTAGGAAGTGTATTTTAAGAAACCCAACATTTGGCTCAAATTTGACTGGACAGTGTTCTTTTAAACAAAATTTAAGTTTGGGGTGTAAACTAACAGACAACGTCCCTTTAAAACTATGCTTTTAAACCAGGGGCCTCAAAGTCCCGGCCCACAGGCGTCTGCAGCCCGAGAACCTCCCCACTGCGGCTGTGGAGGAGAGACCCATGCAGCTGGCTCTGTCTACTGCAGGCGCTGCCCCCCGCAGCTCCCACTGGCTGGGGGAGAGGGACAGAGATACCATCACTAGTCACTGGGCAGAGTCAGGCACTGTCACTTCCCCCCCACAATGAATATAAACAAGTCAAAATACCCAACACAACTATCTGATGTACACCTTATTGTAATCCTGAAGGTTTCAGTCACTGAGGCCAAATATCAACAAACTGACAGAACTGAAGTGTTGCCAGGTGTCTGGCAAACAAACAGTAAACACTCTCTGGCAAACAGTAAAAACTCTCTGGCAGGCGAAGAATTGTATAAAGTTGTATGATAGTTTTATTATTTCTACAAAATTCAAAATAAAAAATACAATATAAATGTTTTCTTTTCTGTGACCTTATTAGCCGCTGGAATGATTTGAGGACTGCCACTGGCCCTAAGGTAAAATGTTTAAAACAGGGGTCTCAGTCATTAAAGGAATAATCTGCACTATAATTTAGAAATGTTCTTGTGATTCTTTTTAGTTTATGGTTGCTGAAAATTTCATTCAGTCGGTGCAAAGAGATTCTTATTTAATATTTAGCATTTCATTTACAAGCACTTTGAAGTGAAGCTACCTGTATGTCAAAGCCATCCCATCCTTTGTTATGACACTGAACAACCGTGGGGACATATGCACATCCAGCTGTGCCTCCAGTACATTGTAACTGGGGAATTGGAGATGTCCGCCGAGAAGTAGTATATCCATCTCTGTAGAGAGTGAGAGTTTGGATCTCCCGCAACAAAACCCTCCCTGAAACAGGAAGTACACAAATTAACAGAACTAGCATGCATGAAGAATGTGTTTCAGAACAAGAGTAAATGTGATAGTTAAGACAAGCAGCCTGCCACGGTGCTTTCAGAACAGGGAGCCCTTTAAAAACCACTTGAGACTCCCAGCACCAATGTGATTGTGGCTGAAAGTCTATGACACTGACAGGCCCTGCTGATAGGACCCAGCTCTGTTCTACTCCTTTCAAAGAGATGTTACTGTGTATGTCACAGCCCAGCTGGCACCTCACCAAAAACATACAGGCTTATGCAAGGACCTTTGGTTACAATGCAATAGTTTCTCTGTGAAAAGCAAATCCCTGATTGTGTATTTACCATATAGATGCTCATGAACAAATTTGTTTAAAAAAAAAAGAAAAGAAAAAAATAGTCTGCTTCATAGACTCCATAAAAACTGAACTGAATGACTGAACCTGAAATTAGTACAAAATGGAAGTGGAGGAAAAACTTATGACTTTAGTCAACCCATGTCCCAGTCCATCAAATTCAAGACAGCAATATACAAACTGAAGACGTCAAGAAAGAAAGGTGAGTAAAACAGTTTAATTTCAGCCTAGCTCTCTTCAATTTATACATACCAACTCTACAGGAACAATCCCCAAGTCAAGAATCCCCAAATGACACAAAAATTAAATGCTTGCTGTATCATGATGACTAAGCATACTATCACCTACTAATGAGGATCACCAAGTATCTTACACCTTCTAGAAATTTACCACAATACATGAACCATGCAGGTCAAACAAGCAAACAAACACTCACAATCATAGTTTTTCAACGGGACAAAAAATGAAATCAAACAAAACAGTAAAATCCTCTTAGAGACTTGAAGACAGACCCTAAATAATGCATACACAAGAACAGCCATACTGGGTCAGTCCAAAAAGAAAAGGAGTACTTGTGGCACCTTAGAAACTAACCAATTTATTTGAGCATAAGCTTTCGTGAGCTACAGCTCACTTCATTGGAAGCTTATGCTCAAATAAATTGGTTAGTCTCTAAGGTGCCACAAGTATTCCTTTTCTTTTTGTGAATACAGACTAACGCAGCTGCTACTCTGAAACCTCTCCTTACAGTGTGTATGATAACACCCCTTTGTTCATGTTCTGTGTGTATATAAATCTCCTCACTGTATATTTCCACTGAATGCATCCGATGAAGTGAGCTGTAGCTCATGAAAGCTTATGCTCAAATAAATTGGTTAGTCTCTAAGGTGCCACACAAGTACTCCTTTTCTTACTGTAAGGAGAGTGATCACTTAAGATGAGCTATTACCAGCAGGAGAATGGGGGGTGGGGGGGAGTGAGAAGAAAACCTTTTGTAGTGATAATCAAGGTGGGCCATTTCCAGCAGTTAATAAGAACGTCTGAGGAATGGGGGGGGGGGGGGAAGAAGAATAAACATGGGGAAATAGTTTTACTTTGTGTAATGACTCATCCACTCCCAGTCTCTATTCAAGCCTGAGTTAATTGTATCCAGTTTGCAAATCAATTCCAATTCAGCAGTCTCTCCTTGGAGTCTGTTTTTGAAGTCTTTTTGTTGTAATATTGCGACTTTTAGGTCAGAGATCGAGTGACCAGAGAGATTGAAGTGTTCTCCGACTGGTTTATGAATGGTATAATTCTTGACATCTGATTTCTGTCCATTTATTCTTTTACGTAGAGACTGTCCAGTTTGACCAATGTACATGGCAGAGGAGCATTGCTGGCACATGATGGCATATATCACATTGGTAGATGTGCAGGTGAACGAGCCTCTGATAGTGTGGCTGATGTGATTAGGCCCTATGATGGTGTCCCCTGAATAGATATGTGGACACAGTTGGCAACAGGCTTTGTTGCAAGGATAGGTTCCTGGGTTAGTGGTTCTGTGGTGTGGTGTGTGGTTGCTGGTGAGTATTTGCTTCAGGTTGGGGGGCTGTCTGTAGGCAAGGACTGGCCTGTCTCCCAAGATTTGTGAGAGCGATGGGTCATCCTTCAGGATAGGTTGTAGATCCTTGATGATGCGTTGGAGAGGTTTTAGTTGGGGGCTGAAGGTGATGGCTAGTGGCATTCTGTTATTTTCTTTGTTGGGCCTGTCCTGTAGTAGGTGACTTCTGGGTACTCTTCTGGCTCTGTCAATTTGTTTCTTCACTTCAGCAGGTGGGTACTGTAGTTGTAAGAATGCTTGATAGAGATCTTGTGGGTGTTTGTCTCTGTTTGAGGGGTTGGAGCAAATGCGGTTGTATCTTAGAGCTTGGCTGTAGACAATGGATTGTGTGGTGTGGTCTGGGTGAAAGCTGGAGGCATGTAGGTAGGAATAGCGGTCAGTAGGTTTCTGGTATAGGGTGGTGTTTATGTGGCCATCGCTTATTAGCACTGTAGTGTCCAGGAAGTGGATCTCTTGTGTGGACTGGTCCAGGCTGAGGTTGATGGTGGGATGGAAATTGTTGAAATCATGGTGGAATTCCTCAAGGGCTTCTTTTCCATGGGTCCAGATGATGATGATGAAGATGTCATCAATATAGCGCAAGTAGACTAGGGGCATTAGGGGACGAGAGCTGAAGAAGCGTTGTTCTAAGTCAGCCATAAAAATGTTGGCATACTGTGGGACCATGCGGGTACCCATAGCAGTGCCGCTGATTTGAAGGTATACATTCTCCCCAAATGTGAAATAGTTATGGGTGAGGACAAAGTCACAAAGTTCAGCCACCAGGTTTGCCGTGACATTATCGGGGATACCGTTCCTGACGGCTTGTAGTCCATCTTTGTGTGGAATGTTCATGTAGAGGGCTTCTACATCCATAGTGGTCAAGATGGTGTTTTCAGGAAGATCACCGATGGCTTGTAGTTTCCACAGGAAGTCAGTGGTGTCTCGAAGAAAGCTGGGAGTGCTGGTAGCGTAGGGCCTGAGGAGGGAGTCTACATAGCCAGACAATCCTGCTATCAGGGTGCCAATGCCTGAGATGATGGGGCGTCCAGGATTTCGAGGTTTATGGATCTTGGGTAGCAGACAGAATACCCCAGGTCGGGGTTCCAGGGGTGTGTCTGTGCCGATTTGTTCTTGTGCTTTTGAATGGGTCAGTCCAGTGGTCCATCTAGCCCAGTATTCTGTCTAATGAGATTAGGGCAGTGATTCTCAACCTATTTACCATTGTGGGCCACAATGTGTTATGGGGGCCACATCCAATACTACCTGTATGGCCTTGAGGCTGTCACATGGGCCGCAGCTCTGTGCTGATCGGGCTGCAAGCGGCCTGTGGGCCATAGCTTGAGAACCACTGGGTGAGGGGAAGTTTATAAAAAGAAGGCCTGTGACCAATAGAGGTGACTGGAGATGGTTTTAAACCCCATCAGCCACACCATCAGGGCTCATTCACCTGCACATCTGCCAGTGTGATATAGGCCATCATGTGCCAGCAATGCCCCTCAGCCATGTACATTGGCCGGACAGTCTCTACGCAAAAGAATAAATGGACACAGATCTGACATCAGGAATTATAACATTCAAAAACCAGTAGGAGAACACTTCAATCTCCCTGGATACTCAATAACAGACTTAAAAGTGGCCATTCTTCAACAAAAAATCTTCAAAAACAGACTCCAACAAGAAACTGTTGCGGGGGAGGGATAGTTCAGTGGTTTGAGCATTGGCCTGCTAAATCCAGGGTTGTCAGTTCAGTCCTTGAGGGGGCCATTTAGGGATCTGGGGCAAAAAAAAATTGGGGATTGGTCCTGCTTTGAGCAGGGGGTTGGACTAGATGACCTCCTGAGGTCCCTTCCAACCCTGATATTCTGTGATTCTATGAACTGCAGAACTGGAATTAATTTGCAAACTGGACACCATCAAATTAGGCCTGAACAAAGACTGGGAGTGGATGGGTCACTACAAAAACTAATTTCCCCCTGCTGATACTCACCTTCTTGTCAACTGTTTAAAATGGGCCACCTTGTTTACATTTACATTGGCCTCATTAGCACTACAAAAGTGATTTCCACCCTTTCTTGTCAACTGCTGAGAATAGCCCACTTCCACCTTAATTGAATTGGCTCATTAGCACTGAACCCCCCACTTGGTAAGGCAACTCCCATCTTTTCATATGCTATGTATTTATACCTCCCTACTGTATGTTCCACTCCAAGCACCTGATGAAGTGGGTTTTAGCCCACAAAAGCTTATGCCCAAATAAATTTGTTGTTTAATTTCTCTGAGGTGCCACAAGGATTCCCTATTGTTTTTGCTGATACAGACTAACATGGCAACCACTCTGAAACCTGTCTTAAAAGGAGCAAACATAAACCTTCCCACCCCACCAGCGTTATCTTAAAAGTGAACCCCATGTGAACCCAGGTGGAATGGAAAACCTGTTGATCAACAGGAAGGAGGGGAGGAAAGGCCTTGGGGAGAAAGGAGGCTGTAAAATTCATCTGGATTGAGATTAGGACTAAGGGTGACAGTGTCCCAGTGTTTTTAGCTGGGGCCCTGGCAATGACATCACTGGTTTGCTGAGGGGTTTAAAGAGCTGGGAATTTGAGGGGGCTTGGTAAACCCACCTGACCACGCGGGAGCATGCCAGGAGGAGATGGTCTTCCCCAGATCTGGCCTGTTTGTCCCTGCACCGAGCACCTGCTTCTGCCGGCTCTGGTACCCTGCGGGGCCTGCGCCTGCTCAGCGGCGGGCTGCGAGGCAGCGTCAGCGCAACGCTCCCAGCCCCGCGTGCCCTCTGCTCTCCCACGTTAACAAGGGCTCGTGCGGTGGCTCGGCCCGCAGGTGGGCTGGGCGCGGGCACGGAGGGCTCACACCCTCTCGGGGCGCTGAGACCCGGGCAGGCGGACCGGCCACCCGCCAGGGCCCAGGAGAGACCCGCGCAGCCCGGCTCCCGCGGCCCCCCGGGTTCCTTACCCGGCTGGTCCCAGCCCCGCGCAAGTCCCGGCCCGCTCAGGAGCAGCAGGAGGGATACGAGCAGGACCCGCCCGCCGGCCGCCATGACGATGCCAGAGCGCATCCGGCGGCTACAGCTCGCTGTCACCCGGCCCCGGCAGCTCGCGTTACTGCGCACGCGCCCGCAAGCCGCGCCCTCTAATTGGCTAGTGATTGTTGAGCGGTTGACTTGCTCGCGCACCCTGCTGCGCTCTGCCCACAGCGCGGAATATGGGCGGAGTCCGGCCAATCCTCGCGCCGCCCCCGTCCTGATGCCGCCCCTCTGCCGGCAGCGCCCAGGGGCGGAGAGGAGGTTCTGAACCTGCCGGAGGGGCCGCTGGGCAAAGTTTAAGGCGGCCATTTAGTCAGGGGTATTTTTAGTAAAAGTCTCCAACGGGTCATAGCAATAAACAAAAAGTCACTGCCCCGACCTGTCCATGACTTGTCCGATATACCCCAACTAAAACTTAGGTGCTCATGGGGGTGCGGGGGGCTCCAGCGGATGCTGCTGCTCCAGGGCAGCACAGCAGGGGCTGGTGCAGCTGGCCACAACGCCTGGGGTCAGCTGCACCGGCTGCTGCAGAAGTCCTGGCAGTCCAGGGAAGCCACGGAATCCGTGACCTCCATGAAAGACTCTCAGCCTTAGCAATGTCTAATAGGTGCACATGTGATTTCTGTACTGCAGCTGTTTCCCATGTTCCCTCGCTGTTCAGCACCACCCCAGTGCCCCCCAGGCTGGGCCTCTGCCCTGCTGCAGTGCTGGAGCTGTGGGATGGCACAGGCAGAGTTAAGGGTGCCTGGAGGCGATTTTGTGTCCTCAGGTTGTTTTGTTAGCAAAGAGCGATGTTGGGTGCAGGTGGGGCTGAAGGAGTGGAAGGTTGTTACACTCCATGGAGGGCACCTTTCCTGGGGTTGAGCCAATCCCCACAGCTCCTGGGGCCCCCTCAGACCAGGGGGCCCCTCCACAGCACACAGGCCTCTAATTCCAGCCCTGCTGGTCAAAACACATGCTTCCTCCTGGGCATACGTTTTAATGTAAGGGCTGCAGTGCCCAGAGCCCAGCCTGTGTCTCTTCGGCCAGGCCTCCTAAGTGGAGTCTTGGCTTAGTCACAGTCTCAGCTGGTTACACGGTATGGGTTAAAACCTGGGTTACTTACAACAGCAGGAAGACAAGGGCTAGCAGCCCAAGGTAAAACCTGCCACACAGCCTGGGTTGAACATGAGCTGCTAACCCAAGTTAAATTCCAAATAGTTGAGTCTTCTCTGCTGTTTTAACCCAATTTAGCGATCCTGAGTTAAGAACACGCTTTGTTTGGAGCCTAGACATACCTAAAGAGTGATGCTCTTGTTCAATCAAAAGTTATTGGGCTTGCAAAAGGATGCATTAGTTGAAATTTTGTGGCTTGTGTTATTCACTAGATAAGAAGTCAGTTTAATCCCTTCTGGTCTTAACAACTGAATCTATAGACCCAATTTATGCACTATAGCTCTCATTTGTGTTAATAAACTTTTTCAATATTGTAAACTTTCTGTGGGTCATATAGTGCCTAATGCAGTAAGCCAGAGGTTCTCCACCTTTTTCTTTCTGAGCCCCCTTCTCCCCCCAGCATGCTATAAAAACTCCCTGGCCCACCTGTGCCACAAAAACAGTTTTTCTGCATAGAAAAGTCCAGGCTGGCATTAGGGGGCAGCAAGCAGCCAAGCAGGGCAATTGACCATGGCCCCACACCACAGGGTACCCTGTAAAGCTAAGTTGCTTGGGCTTTGGCTTCATCCCCCCATGGCGGGGCTCAGGTTTGGGCTTTCTGCGCTGGGCCCCATAGAGTCCAATGCCAGCCCTGCTTGCCAGACCCACTGAAACCTGCTTGCAGCCCTCCATGGGGCTCTGGACCCCCAGTTGAGAACTGCTGCATTAAACTTAAATGTAGACCACACCCAATCCTCCTCTTGAAGGACTGAGCCTTAAAGGTTTTTGGCAAAACGTAGTAAATTGGTTTTGCTTATTGAGGACTTGAGCTAGACACAGATTTGGAATATACACATGTTCAAAAAGCATGTTGGTCATGGAGGGCCTTTTTTGCTTTGTACCAGCTGCTCCTTCCAAGTTCCTTTGTTCTGCATTCAGTGTGCAATTACATATTTTGTGTGGCTCCTTTGAAAGGGATGGGCAATTACCTTACACATCCAGCAACATCTAAAATTGTTCACGCTGGAGGGAGGAGCAGGCACTCTGTCAGCTGCAGAATTGCCAACCTCAAGCATTCAAAAATCATGACTCAGACCCAAATGAAATTTGTCTGAAAAATAACAAAATAACAACAGTGGGGATGTTTTGATTTGTTTTCAGCATCCTGGTCTAACTGGCTCACAGTGTCAGCCAACCACAAGGGCTAGAAACGAACTTGTTTTACAGAGGAGAGTCTCCCATAATCACAGGGCTCCAGGAGCTGGGGCTTTAAGGAAAGCACCAAACGTTGTGCGACTAATGATAATATCAGGGGGGTTGCAACATTTCTGAGGTAAGAACTGAGGCACAGCTGGCATCTGTGCCCAGCAGGGAGCGGTCCTGGGCCAGGCGGGAAGGGGTGTGATTTGGGCGCTTCATTTTGCTGGTCTAGGGAGGCTGAGTAACATGTTGTCCCTGGCCCTCTGAGGATTCCCCGCTGCGATACTGGCCCTTTAAGGAGCCACCTCCCTTCCCCGACAGGACCCTCGCGCAGGGCTTCACAGCCGCCCGAGACACAAGACGGGGAGGGGGGTCGAGCTCCTGCCTTGGCGGCTGCGCAGTTCTTACCGGAAGTGTTGTCTCGCCGCATACGCACTTCCGGGGGTGGGGTGGGGTCGGGCCTGCTCTGCGCCGGCGGCCGGCTGTGCGCTGAGGGGAGCGGCGGCGCTATGGCCGGGATCAAAGGTGCCGGGGGCCGGAGCGGTTGTTGGCGCTCGGCGTCGGGAGGGGTCAGGGAGCGGAGGCGGATGGGTGCCCCGAGACCCAATGTCCCAGCTACACCCCGTGCCCCGAGGTAGAGGGGGAGCCGCCGGG
Source organism: Chelonia mydas (assembly GCF_015237465.2). NCBI lineage: Eukaryota > Metazoa > Chordata > Testudines > Cheloniidae > Chelonia > Chelonia mydas. The sequence continues at coordinate 4,211,080 of NC_057852.1, read as the reverse complement.
GCAGCGCCTTCGCTCCCCGGTGCGGGGCCGGTCTCCCGCAGCCTCGGGTCGGGCCCTCCACCCTGGCGGGGAGCAGTGGCTGGGCCGCGGGCGCGCGGAAACGGCTGTCAGAGCTGCCTAGCGCCCACAGCGCCGCGGGAGACCGGGCGCCGCGCTGAGCGGCTCTCGGGGTGAGCGCTCCCTGTGGGGGAGACTCGGTCTGGAGGCCCGAGTGGTCTCTTCCTCCGTGTGGCTGATCCAGGCCAACCCAGTACCCACCGCCGGGGGCTGGCAAACACACCCGTACCTTGTCCCCACTTGGGTTTGACTGCAAGGTAGCTGTTTCCACGTGAAAACAAAGCCGTAGGCCTGCAGCACTTGATTGGCTTACCCTTGGCTCTCGTTCGTGGGGGCGCCTTTGCAGACAGGAGGGTGGAAGGTCAAATTTTAAACACCCACAACCAGTAAATTCTGCATGAAATATTATTTGTGCTTTCCCTCGCTCTTCCAATGAAAGTCATCTTCTGGCTACTGGCAAGCTGACTCCTCAAATCCTAGATTTACTCTAATCTTCATTTGTATTGTATCTATACAACTAGAATCTCCAGTAACATTTTTCGTAAAACAAATCCTAACTTTAAATGGACTGAAATCTCTTGGGGAATACCTTTATGAATCTGTGAAGTTAAATAATTCTGATCTTAGGACGTTATTTAAAGACAGATTTACAATGAAGCCAGCCTGCTGGTTAAGAATTGGTAAGACTTCAGCTTCTTGAAAATCTGTCATTTGCCTCAAAATGTTTTCAGATAAAAATGAACACATGGAACCAAAAGCACAATAACTTAATGGGAAACAGGTTTAACATGAAATTTAACATATTTCTATATTAATAATTCCTTTGATTGTTTAGAATTTGAAATGAGCTAGAAGTAGCCTCAGGTACTAGCTCTGCTTCTGAGATCTCACTGATTTTTGCTGTATAATTGTATTTTCTCTTAAAATGACCCACATAAATAGAAGAAACCGACTGAGTGTACGGGGTAAACAGTACAATGTACTATGGGCAAAATGCTGTCAAATTAATGAAAGGGCTGATTCAGAGTCCTTTGAGGTCAGAGTTTTTGTTAGCTCCAGTGGGCTTTGGAATCCATAAACAAACCGAATAATCCATTTTGAAAAATATGAAAGGAAAATACTTTTTACAATTCCAAAAACTCTGTTCACTTCAATTTTATTGTCTGAATCTATACTGGGAAATGGGTATGTATATACCACGTAGCTTCATGAGAAACCTCTATTCATTCTCATTGCTAGCTTAATCATACTGCCCAAGTTAAATCACATTTTCCTCAGAATAGGATTAATAAATGAAGTAACCCCATGAGGTTACCTGAAGGGACTCAACCTCTCTTGTGCTTGAGAAAGTCCCAAGGTGGATATGACAGTCCCACTTGCATCATCTTTGTTCTTTAAGTATTAACAGGTGAAAATATGTAGCAAACAAAGAGGTGAAAGCCTCATTTTAAATTACATTCAAAACTTCATCTAAAATAGACTTTCTTTTAAAGCTTAATATAAATGTTCCTGTAACCAAAGTTACATTTTTGTGTAGTGTTAAATACAAATGTACAGAACCTTTTACTGTAATACCAATAAACATCTCCTTAAATTAAATATGAAATAAATGAGAAATAAAATGTTTGCTTATAATGCTCTAATGGCTTGGAATCAGTGAAAAGAATCTGGGAACTTGAGTTTCAGTAGGTTTGACTGAATCCTACTTAATACACAAATGGTAGCACTTTAAAAGATTTAATTCTGAAAAGCATAGTAGCTGTAAAATTTAATTTGGCTGTATATCAAGTTAACATTTTCATTGGTAAATAACTGAGCAGTTTTAAGAGGACATTGTTTGATAGGATGTAAAATGAGGATTTAAAACAATTACACTTTCACATCAGTCAATGGGAATAGCTTCTATTTTCTGATTTCAAAAAAAAAAGATTTCTAGTGGATGCAATTACCATACTTTATTTTTATCTAAACGTGGACATCTCAGAGTGTGAAATAAAATTATGAGGTATATGTTGCATGTGACTTGACACTAATTTAGTCAAATATAACTTCAGAATAACTTTTAAAAAAAAATCACATAAGAGAAGGTTTCAGAACATAGCCTTGTGAACAATTGTCAATCTCTGACCTATGATACTAAACAATGAATAAGTATAAGGCAGTAAGTTTATACAAAGGAGGCTGGGCTTCTTTGCTAAAATCTTATTGTGCTAAGTGAATACAAGTAATTTAGAAATATGTCCAGTTGTATTTTTTGCAAGCTTGATTATGGGATATTCCGTTCAATAAGCGTGATTTGTGGCTCATTTCAAAGTTCAGCCCATTTGCATTATTAGTGTGACACATTTGTTTTTCACAATTCAAGTAGTTGAATAGATTTCCTTCAAACATGCAAAAAAATTAATCTTCTGTCTAGCCCCAAGGAGTTTTTGAGCAAGTGAAAAACAGGATTATTATTGAATCTGTTTTGCAACCTTAATTACAGCGTATTCTGTCAAGCAAATGCTGGGGAGGAATGAGATCAGCTCGCCCCAATCTACTGGAACAGCATCCATTGATCTGTTTTAAATGTTTATAAAAGTAAAATTGACTTGGATATTATAGGATACTCTGTAAGCTCGAAAGCTTGTTTTTCTCCCCAACAAAAGTTGGTCCAATAAAAGATATCCCCTCCTCCACCTTGACTTTGAAAGTCTGTTAATGCAGCAGGAGGAGGCTGTTATCGCAATGACACCCTTGACTTGTGTAGATATTGTTCAGCTTTGCCAACAGCCAAAAAAATTGTTAATGCTTTCAGATTGTGTAGTAGTGTTCCATGTGGTCCAACAAACTGACCATCCTGTTCTTGATTTGTTTTCCTTACAGCTTTGATTAGTTTGTCCTTTGGAGGAGCAATTGGACTAATGTTCTTAATGCTTGGATGTGCTCTTCCGCAGTACAATAGGTAATGTATACAGTTTGACCTCTTGCCCTTTCACTACTGAATAGTCTGTCCTCCAGATCTAGTGTACTGAAAACCCTTTTGGTGCACACTCGCCTGTTCCTATAGGCAGTTTTTTGATTATGGATTGAAAATGTTGGAAAAAACAAAGATCACCTGTGAACTAGTTTGCAGCTATCTGGTCAGAAGAGGGAAATCAACTAATATTAATAGGATAGTCTTAAATACAAACCGTTAAGGAAAGCATCAGAAAAATATTTCTCAAATACTCCTTTTATCCTATAACCTCTGTGTACTTGCGATTGACAAGGGTTTTAGCATGTAGTGAAATGGGAAATAGAAATGTATTGCCAGTGTGGTGGCCACTTTGTCCAACAAGCTCTGTTGGATAGTTGGCAGATTCACTGATACATTCAGTGTTGTAGCTGAGTTGGTCCCAGAATATTCGAGAGATAAGGAGGGAAAGGTAATATCTTTTATTGGACCAACTTCTTGGTCTCTCTCGCCAACAACAGTTGGTCCAATAAAAGATATTACCTCACCTAGCTTGTCTCTCTCGATTCACTGATAGACAAGCTTGTAGACCATCTAGCCCAAGGGAAGGCCCTTCTCGTTTCTTCCATATACCAGGTCTGTTTGATAAATTGTCCTGGTCTTTCAACTTATGGTAGAATGAAAAAAATATACTAAACACCTCTTGCTAGGTAGGATGACATCTTGCACTGTTGTTGTGGGATAAGTTGTCCTCATGGGTCTGTGTTTTGGTCTGTAGCGTCCTTTTCCCTGCTTTCTGTGTGTTGAATGTCAGGTGTAGTGCTAAATATACTTTGTATGACCCCTTCTTACTGAGTGAACTCTAAACTTAAAATATCTGCCAAAATATTAATTTTCCAAGTTCTTAAAAATATTATGGAGGCATTCATTCCATTGCTATGCTATTGCTATGCTTTTTTTTTTTTATAAATGTCTGTGGAAAACAATTGTCTCCTTCCACAGATAATTTTTTTATGGGCAGCTTTTAAGTCCTATAAAGCTTGGCTTGGTTGCTAAAATATTCAGAGTGGAGTTGATCATATCTGGTTCTCTTAAATGATGCAATGAGGCTCCCAGAAAAACATGGATGGCTATGTCTTTCCCTTCATTGTGTGCTTAAGAAACCATATCAGTTTAAGTGTTAATAAAATAAACGATTATTGCCAAATGGTATGGATGTATGGATTACATAATGGCATTGTTACACTTGGACATTTAAAATGTTAAAAGATCTTGGCATTTGATTATTTTTAGTAATGATAGCTGGATTTGTTTTTTTTGTTTTAAATGTTTCAATACAAGTTCATGAAGCGAAGGGAGGAGCAGATTGAGATCTTTCTCTATAACCTTCTGAGAACTCCCTCCCTCTCAACCGGTTTTCCTCCACTGTCATTGAGGTCAGCTGAATCAGCCCCAGGCTTGAACATCTGGGGCTATTGCCAGAACATTTTCATCGGTGGGCCTATCTTGGTTATGGAATTCACTTCCCACATAAATGAACGGGAGCCAATATGTCTGTCAGTTCATGTTGGAATGCCCCATTCTTAAAGTTTTGCCTGAATAGGAAATCGATTAAAAGAGGGTTATAACTTTGCAGTGGGGCAAGCGACTAGTTCTTAATATGCTTTGTACAGCAATCACTGTGGTAGGGGCTTCTTAAACTTTCCTGTTTCCTGGGTGGTGGGATAAAAGTATAATCTTATATCAGGAAAAGCAATAATAAAGTATTTACTGTGGAGAAATGGAAATATTAACTCTTGTCTCTTTTTTTTTTCTTTTCCCCAGCCAATACTGGCCACTGTTTGTTCTGTTTTTTTACATCCTTTCTCCTATTCCATACTGCATAGCAAGAAGATTAGTAGATGAAACAGATGCTACAAGTAATGCTTGCAAGGAACTAGCAATATTTCTTACAACAGGCATTGTTGTCTCAGCATTTGGACTACCTATAGTATTTGCCAGAGCACAACTGGTTGGTAATATTTCCATATGGGAACATGTTCTTTGCTAAATGATTCTATGTTGTGTAATACTCTCTCTGAGCTTAAAGTTTTGCTGATTCATTTTGATATAACTTAAACTTAAACTAAGATGTTTAGAGTGTACCTGAGTAGATGAAAATATATATAACACAACAGCAATATAAAAACTTACCCCCAGAAACAAAACTAGAAATGTTCCAAATAATTTGGAGACCATTTGTATAATAGTTAGAAAGGATAGTTCCTTGGTAGTCAGCTTTTTCTCTTTCTTCTTTTTGTTAGGTTCAGTAAACAAAAATATAGGATGTCAGAGAATGATGAAAAAATGAGTGGCCCTCATTCTAATCCATGTATAATTCTCTTCAGTCCCTCAAAACACTCTGTACTGCTTTGTATTCTTTCACTTACACCTTTTGAAAGAATATCTAGTCTGCTTTAATTCCATTGAGAAAATCAGAAAATAAAGTTGTTTAAGTTCTTTCCTAGAGGGAAACCTCCCAACTGAAGTGTGGCTTTCAGAAGTGCCTGAGGGAGTCAGGTGCCCAACTTCTATTGACTTTTAATGGATTCTGAACACCTAATTCCTTTAGATGGCTTTTGAAAATCCCACTTAGTTACCAAGATAACTTTTTTTTTTTAAAGGGCTGCATATATAATTCTCTGTTTAGGCAAGTCTAGTACTCGGGCTAGCAACCAAAGAAGCACAAGGGTAGGTTGAGAGCAGACGTGTTTTACTGTGTTATCTAACCCTGCTTGGAGCAGGTCTAGATGATATGGTGGTAAAAAGCAGCTGTACTTGTACTCTAGCACTTCTTCTATTGCTAGCAGTGTGGGGAGCTGCTCTGGTGCCGGACCAACTGTGAGAGAATTGTTAAAACATGTACCTGGGCTTTATGGTTTAATTTCAAATCATAATATACAAACTTGTCCTTGCATCAGTGACTTGTTACATTTCAGACCACGTTCAGTAACTTTGCATACTCATTTTTGTCTCATTTGGTTGCTTCTGCTGTTTGTTTCTCTGTATATGTAACTAAATTTCCCTTATCCACAGATTTTGTGGGGAGCATGTGCACTCGTCCTCACAGGGAATACTGTCATCTTTGCTACTATCCTAGGATTTTTCTTGGTCTTTGGCAGCAATGACGACTTCAGCTGGCAGCAGTGGTGAAAGGAGTTTAGTACAGAACTGTCACAGACATCGTGTCATTCAGTGGCCATCCATACAAATGAGAGAAAGGGCAATAAGGAGAAATAGCATAGCAAACCTTGGGTGTATTTTAGATACTCTTTTTCACCTTGTTTATTGTAAGTGTACTATCTTGACTGACTTGCTGATGGATTTCAAGGTTTCTATTGTTTGGAAGAAGACACTGTTTTCACTTCCTTTTATCTAAATATGTTTAGTATCTCACTTTAAAAATTGTAATTGTTGTTTCCATTCTGTTTTTGTATTTATGCTACATATAAATGCTGGAACAAGAATTTTTAAATGGTTTCATTGAAAGGTTTTTTTTTTTTTTTTTTTAAAGAGCAACAGTAATATTGAGTTAAAGATAAAATGTATCTTTTTTTTTTTTTCTTTCTCTTGACCCTGGTGATTAAAATATGATGTACAAAGGAGACAAAGTAAGCAATTGTACTGCCCAAACGACAACATTGTCAATAAGCAAATGTGTATGGGGGTGTGGGTATGCATAATGGGTGGGAGTACCAGCTGTAGACTTTTCTGTTCATACCTCACTATGACTGAAGTATTGATGCCACTGGTTTGGGGATGGGGCTTCTGCCAATAAGCAGGTAATTATTTTCTGGGATCTGATTCCTATGTTTTTAACACCCTTAAAGGAGTACTTCCCCCTTTTTGTTCTCAACTCTTGCGTGGGTGTGACATGCAAATCTCTTATCTGTAAGTTTATTGATGCTATAAAATGCAAAATTTAAATTGCATTGTTGAGAAAAGAAAACTGACATTTAATTCCATTTTTCAAAAAATCTGTGTTGAAATGTTTCTATTTATAAGTATTGTATGTTTTTGGTCTTATGTCAACTTTTCACATTTTACCAAAGGGAGGTAAAATGTTCATTTATGGAACTACTGATGTGTGTTTTTGTGGTTTTTTTGTTTGTTTGTTTGTTTTTTTGCAGCGTATACAAAATATTTTCCCCGCTTCCCTTTTTAAATTTATTTTATACATAGTATATATTGAGTAAAATGGCTTTTCAAATGTAGACTAACACTTAAATCATAGGTATTTAACTTATGTAAGAAAATTGATTGCTATATGAATATACAGTACCGTCAAAGCACAACTTTTTTGCAAGTCTTTGACTGAAATGATTTCCTAGTGACTGTCAGTCTTTCAGTTCATGCATTATCTGTTAACAGTAATGTTATCTGTAATAATTGTAGTTCTTGTTCCATAAGGCTATATCACCTGTAATTTACAATATTTAAGACAAGTTTTCAGCATACCTCTCAGTTGTCTGTTTTTAATTGAAGCAAATCCTATTTATTAGACATTCATTGTGGTAGACAGTGGATTAATGCAGATTAGCCAGGCTTGATTGTATTAGATGCATCAATAAAGCTGACCAAAAATACTTCTAAATCTATTTTTATTCAACTTTTTTTAAAATGAAGATTAGAAAGCTAACTGTGCAGGCATGATAAAAATTGATTACTTAGGTCTTAATGACCAGTGCTTCAGTATAAAAAAGCACAGAGTAAGTGGATCTTGGCTTATCTTGTTTGAAAGGGGATTATTTTATTTATACGGATGTAAACTAACTATAAAACTGACTATTTCAAGTCTGATAGTTATATATGTGATATTGTATGTTCAAGATATGTAGTCTAGTGTGTACAGCTACCTGTCTGTCTACTAAAGCCACACAATGTTGTGGCTTTGAGCAATATTCTCCATAGCTATAAAGGAACTGAAGAATAAAGTCATAGGTGTGCAGAAAGTGAGTCTTTAGCAGATAGCATTTCAGCCACCTGTAAAGACATGTAACAGAAGAATCTGCTGAGTAAGGTGGAAATTTTCAAAAGTGCCTAAGTGAGTTAGAAGCATGTTTCATTGACTTTCAGTGGCACTTGTCCATGCTTTTGAAAATCTTCTAAACCAGTGGCTAAGGATAGTACTTGCCTTCACACAAAAGGTAGCACTTGTGACTTTGACAACTCCTCCCAGATTCTTGAATTTTTTTGACCTGTCCCAGTCAATTGCCCAAGAAATGAGTTCTGTTTTTCCCATACCCACATTGCTTTCCTAGTTGTCATTGTAATACCCTGTTACTCTTCCACTTGACCACAGAATTTTTTATATTTAATAGCTGTGTATTTTTCTGTATATTTGCATTGACAGCATTGTGTTCTTGACCTTGCACACTAATTAGACATAGTGCTGTCTCTGGTTTCTAGGCTAGACACTTGAGAGGTATGATTTTTCCATATAATATGCACTGAAATAGCATTACCATCCTTCTATAGAGAACTTTTAATGATGAAACAATAAACATTTTAAATATCAGCTTGAGTTCTGGGTATTTAATTAAAATATACTGTTATGTTAATCAAAGAGTAGAATCTGATGTGTTTAAAACATGGATTGCTTTCCCCAACTTGTTTTCATAGGGTTGTCCTTGCTGTTGGAAAAATGTGCTTGTTTTCAAAAATTACTTGAGGCAGTTCTGTGAGCCAGTACTTCATTAATCTGAGGCTGCTATTGAGGTTTATTGTGGAGGTTTAAGATCATATATTCATCAGTACACAGTGATGTCCCAACAAACTCCAAAAAAGCCATAAAAGAGAATTTAAAATGTTTAGACACTTTTCCAAGTCTCTCTCTCCCATTTTCTTGAATTTCATTTGTAAGATGTGTAATATCAGATACTACCTCTCTAACTTAATTGTATATGCTTACATTGCCAATAGATGTCACAATATGGGGACTTCTGAAATTCTTAAATTATATATAACAGTATGCTAAACCATACAGTATTTTATTAGTTGTAACCAGTGGATTTGCCCAAGCTAGCACAATTTAAACATAAATATTCCACAGTAATATGTTGTCAGTCAAAACTCTGGTATGTTGAGCTTCTGCTATATTGCCTCAGTACACACAAGGTATAAGAATACTGATTTATAAAGAGTGGTGTGAAATACGTTCATCAGCAAACTTCTGAAAATTGGGAAGTGCCTGTTTCTAACAAAAGAAATCAATGGAAACTGTAGATGAGTCCTTTCCTTTTTTCTAGGGGGGAAAAACTGATAACTTGATGGCGTCAAACCAGTTTCTGAAAAGCAAAAAAACATGTATTTCTAATGTGTGAAATCTGAGGAAAATTATAATAGATGGCTTCTAATGGTTGAAACTTTAATTTTCTAACCATCACTCATAAGTGAGGAAACGAGTGGGTGAGGGAAGAACTTATGACCGTAACAACGAAGAGCTGCTTTTCTGGGGTAAATGAGATCTCTTGGGACCAGTAGTGGGGGAAGTGTTAATATAGTTTGTTGGACGCAACTGAGTTGAGACTATTAAATTAGCAAATAAGGATTAGGGATACTTTAGGTCTAAACATATCAATGGACATTAATTAGCACAATGGCAAATGGAATTTGACTAGGATAAGTTACTCTTGACTAAAATCTAAAATACTTGTTGCGACGTTCCCCCCTGGTGTTATCTGGACTGGTGATCTGCTAGGTCACTCCAATCCTTGACTCTGGGAGCCAGCCTTACCTTGCTCTGCTGTGAGAATCTCCACTCTTGGGCTGTTCATGCACAGCCTCTGGCATGGAAGCTGCTCCCAGCTACTCGCAAGCAAATGACACTAGCCAATATCTCCGGTCTCAGACACAACCCTAGGAACCTCCATCTTGCAATGTCCAGTTATGCCTGCTGGACACTGCAAGTTTATGAGTTCGTCAATTGAACAAAGAAATTGATATGTACCAGGCTTGTTATCCCAAGGGAAGCCTCTGACATGTTTCAAACCAAATGCACTGCTTCAGGTAGAATAAACAAACTTATTAACTATGATAGATTTTAAGTGATTATAAGTCAAAGCATAACAAGTCAGATTTGATCAAATGAAATAAAAGCAAAACACATTCTAAGCTGCTCTAACACTTTCCATGTCTTTACAATCTTAGATGCTTCTCACCACAGGCTGGCTGGCTGCTCTTCAGCTAGGCTCTCCCCTTTGATCAGCGCTTCAGTCGCTTGGTGTGGTGTCTGTAGATGTAGGTGGAAGAGAGGAAGAGCATGGCAAATGTCTCTTCCTTTTATCATGTCTTTTCTTCCCTATTGGCTTTGTCCCCCCAACCCCTGTCCAGAGTTGCGTGAGCATTGTCTCTCCAAGCAAGGTTGAGCAATTCCCCTGGTGTGGCCCCATGCAGGTGAGTCATTGCAGCTCCCTTGTTGGACAATGGCTGTTGATGGTTGTTTGATACCCCGCCTGGGTGTTGGTTACCTTCCTTGCTGTTGCCTCTGTGGAGCTAATATCTGGCTGATTCCCCAAACTTACAGCATGTTTTAGTGACCACCATACAACACAATTCTCATATCATATGAGTTAACGATACACATCTATGGATAGAGAAATGACTTCCAGCAGATCATGACCTTTCCCCTGATACCTTACAAAGCATGCTTTATTTGTAAGATCACAATTATATGAAAATGAGGAATATGGGGGCTACAGTATGCTCCCCCAAGGTATAAAATGTCACACGCATGAACTCTGAACTTGCACTATCTTATGAGTGGAAAAGGCCAAAAAGTCCTTGTGGATGGATAGTTTAAAGAATAAGGCTGCCTATTGTATTTAAAAAAAAAAAATTAGGTTGCATTTGCAAAAGGATGGATACTATAGACTTGAACTTTATGCAATCACCTGGCCTCAAGAAACCACTGAGATTTAAATGTTTATACAAAAATAGTGGTACAATGGGTTTATATACCAGAGACTGGAAAGAAAGTGAAGTGTTAACAATGTCAACATAAAATGAAGCTTCTGAGTCTGCCTATTACAAATTATTCCTTCAATGAGTAGAGTGTTACCATAACTGGAAAAAGTATAGAAAAAATGTTTAGCATGTAGAGTTCCCTCAAATTTGTCTACCGTGTGCAACAAATGATCAAGTCTAAAACCTCTAAATGTAATCTCTCCCACATTGTCCGTTTATTTATAAAATTAAGTCAGTGGCAACGTTAATCTACCAATTTACTATGGAAGTGTTACATGTACTTTTTCTATTATTTTAATTTTCATGGATCTTGTTCCTGGGCACTGTTGCTAAGCTGTAAGTTAAACACGGAAAGGCTGTTTGTGCCAAAGATACTGTTAAAATCAAATCCTGTAACAACAGCAAGCTGTACTTCATGGTCATTGTGTAGTTTGGCTATTCTCAGCAGAGGAGTGAAGTTCTGGAACAGCCTTCCAAGAGGAGCAGTGGGAGCAAAAACTTAACTTGTTTCAAGATTGAGCTTGTTAAGTTTTTATGCAGGGGATGTGTCATAAAGGGAAGGCTAACCACCTTTAAATCCCTCCTGGCCAGAGGAAAAAACCCTTTCACCTGTAAAGGATTAAGAAGCTAAAGATAACCTCATTGGCACCTGACCAAAATGACCAAGGAGGAGATAAGATACTTTCAAAGCTGGGGGGGGGGGGACAAAGGGGTCTGTCTGTCTGTTTCTTTTGCTGGGACAAGAGCAGGAATGCAGGTCAGAAGTTCTGTAAAGGGTTAATAAGCAATCTAGTTAGATATGTGTTAGATTCTGTTTTGTTTAAATGGCTGAGAAAATAAGTTGTGCTGAATGGAATGGATATTCCTGTTTTTGTGTCTTTTTGTAAATTAAGGTTTTGCCCAGAGGGATTCTCTATGTTTTGAATCTGATTACCCTGTAAGGTATTCACCATCCTGATTTTACAGAGGTGATTCTTTTACTTTTTCTTCAATTCAAATTCTTCTTTTAAGAACCTGATTGCTTTTTCCTTGTTCTTAAGATCCAAGGGTTTGGGTCTGTGTTCACCTCTGCAAATTGATGAGGATTTTTATCAAGCCTTCCCCAGGAAAGGGGGTGTAGGGCTTGGAGGGATTTTGGGGGGAAAGACATTTCCAAGCGGGCTCTTTCCCAGTTATATTTTGTTAGACGCTTGGTGGTGGCAGCAATAAAGTCCAGGGACAAAAGCACAAATAGTTTGTACCTTGGGGAAGTTTTAACCTAAGCTGGTAAAAATAAGCTCAGGGGCTTTTTCATGCAGGTCCCCACATCTGTACCCTAGAGTTCAGAGGGGGGAAGGAACCTTGACAGGATGGTTTGATGTTGCCTATGATAGCAACGTGGCCCATGTGTGACTGTTGTTAGCAAATCTCTCCAAAGGCCAGAGGTGGGACATGAGAGGGGGAGAGCTCTGAGCTACTACAGATAATTTTTTCCCAGGTGTCTGGCTGGTGGGTCTAACAGACTGCCATATTTGGGGTTGGGAAGGAATTTTCTTCTAGGTCAGGTCGGCAGAAACCCTGTTTTGTTTTGCCTTCCTCTGTAGTGTGCGGCATGGGTCGCCTGTTTGAACTATAGTAAATGGTGGATTCTCTGTAACTTGAAGTTTTAAATCAAGATTTGAGGACTTTAATAATTCATACAGAGATTATTGGCCTATTACAGGAATGGGTGGGTGAGGTTCTGTGGCCTGTGATATACAGGTAAGACTAAAAAATCAAAATAGTCCTTTCAGGCCTTAAAGCTTGAGTCTAAGATGTACGAACCCAAACTGAAGCTGGAATAAGAGCTGCCTCAAGATAATCCCAAATGTGTAAAATACTGCAGAAGCTTGCTGAGGAAATGTATGGCACAAACGTTTTGCCAAATTTTGAGAGAACTATGGGCACAAAAGTAGCTAGTCTTAACTAAAAAGTGATGCAGTGCAAACATTGAAATCAAATGCATTTTAAGATTGTTAAAATATTCTCTCCCACGTTACAGATTTTACAGTCAGAAGGGGCCACGGCAAGCATAGATGGGAAAGGCTTTTGTTCTGCCCTAAGTTGCATCCGATGAAGTGAGCTGTAGCTCACGAAAGCTTATGCTCAAATAAATTGGTTAGTCTCTAAGGTGCCACAAGTCCTCCTTTTCTTTTTTCGTTCTGCCCTAAGTACCTTGACTGAAACAGCGTGGTTAAGGGCCCGCTATCCCAGGTAACAAACTGGGAAAGTACGGGGTTGCTAAGCCCCGATCCGCGTGGAATAAGTTAGTGACAAACGGGGTGGTTCAGATTGTGTTTTCTATTTTCACTTCTGCAAGCTTCTAAGTTTTTTCTCCTCGGGGCCCCGGAGTCCGGCACCGGTCAAATGCCTGTAGCGCTCCCTTGAAGTAAGTCTTATTCCAGGGGGTCAGAGGGGGCCTGAAGGAGTCCTGCACCGCGCGCGCTAAACGCCGGCCTGGCCTGGCCGGAGAAGGCGGAGAGCCCGCGCTTTGCCCGGCGGAGAGCCCCCTCCCCGTTACACGAGCTCTCTGCGGCAGGGGCCCGAGGGCCAGCGGGCGCTGCGGGCTGGGTGGGGACCGGGACTGCTGAGCGCGGCGCCCCGGTGTCTGCAGGCGGCTGGGCGCGCTTTCCCCAGCCGCGCTCCCGGGCCTGGCTCTCGGCGCTGGCCCCGCCCCCGGACCGAGCCCGTACAGCGCCGGGCCGACGGCGACGCGCGCCCCGGCCCCCGGCGGGCACGCGTCCGCTTCCGGCGGAAAGGTGACGAGCCGCGCCCCCTCTCTCCCCGTTCCCAAGATGGCGGCCGCGGGCGGCGCGGGGACGGCGGCCGCGCTGTGGAGCGAGGTGAATCGCAGCGGCCAGAACGGAGACTTCGGCCGCGCGCTCAAGTCCGTCAACAAGCGTGAGTCCCGCGCGCGCGCACAGCGCCCCCTCCCCCCCCCCCCCGCGCGGTGCGGAGGGGCCGGTCCGCGCGTCCCCGCATGCCTGGGTGGGCCGGTCCGAGCCGCGCCCGGGCCGGCGCGTGGGGCTCCGGGCCGCGGCGAGACTCCCCGCGTCCAGCGCCGGGCTGGTACCGGTTCCGGGCTGCCGGCCCAGCTGCCACGCCTGGCCGTTCCGGGCCCGGGACCTGCGCTTTCTCCCCGGGCCCTGGGAGATCCCTGGCGCTCGGTGGCGGGCAGCGCTGCCGGGCCCCGGGACTGTCCCCCCGCCGGGCCCGGGGCAGCGCTCTCTGCAGCCCGCTGTGCAGGCCGGTGCCATCTGCCGACGTGTCACAAACACGCCGGGCTCGGGCTGCCCCGGGGTAGCTGCGCCTTGATGGGCTGGAGCAGCGGATTCCAGCTTTCCCAGGCTGTGCCCCTTTCAGCAGGCCCACGGGTCTTATGAACCCCCAAGTTTCACCTCACTTTTAAACTATTGGCCGATAGAGTTAGACACCAGGATGCAGAAGTGTCCCAGCACGCTGAATGAAATATTACTGACTTTCTCGTTTTGTCTGTATGAAATTGTAGTTTGTACTGACTTCGGTAGTGCTTTTCATGTAGACTGTTCTAAAACTAGACAACTATCTAGAGGAATTAATGTCCCCGTCCCACCCCAAAGACCTCTGCGTACCCCCAGGGGTACAGGTACCCTGATTGAGAACAACTGGCCTGGAGCACCTAGTTGCATTTCAAGGCCTCTAGCTGTTAAAAGGCAGCACAACCATAACAAAGACAGAGAGAACCTGTTAACTTCCATACTTGGTGCTTGAGACACTGTAGCCTCAGATGTTTGACATGACTGAGCAAAGACTGAGATCACCAGTTCGCCCAATAACTTTTAGAAAATCCCAGCTATATAAGCATGTCTCTCCATTAACAGGGAGGGCTCCTAAGACGTGTCTCTGTGCTAGGTAGTATCGTTTAGCTCAGTGCTTTATGATAGTTTCAACCAATTTGCCCGGTACTGAAGTGAGGTTTACTGGCCTGTAGTTGCCAGGGTCACCTCTGGAGCCCTTTTTAAAAATTGGCATCACATTAGCTATTCTCCAGTCATTTAGTACAGAAGCTGATTTAAATGATAGGTTACAGATGAGTTAGTAATCCTGCAATTTCATATTTGAGTTCCTTCAGAAGTCTTGGGTGAATACCATCAGGTCCTGGAGACTTATTACTGTTTAGTTTGTCAGTTTGTTCCAAAATCACCTCTAATGACACCTCAATTTGGGACAGTTGCTCAGATCTGTCACCCAGAAAGAATGGCTCAGGTTTGGGAATCTCCCTCATATCCTCAACAATGAAGACCGATGCAAAAAATTAATTTAGTTTCTCCGCAATGGCTTTATTGTCTTTGAGTGCTCCTTTAGCATCTCAATTGTCCAGTGGCCCCACTGGTGGTTTAGCAGGCTTTCTGCTTCTGGTGTATTTAAAAAAAATTTTGATATTACTTTTGGAGTCTTTGGTTAGCTGTTCTTCTTTTTTGGTCTTTCTAATTATATTTTTACACTTCATTTGCCAGAGTTTATGTTCTTTTCTATTTTCCTCATTAGGATTTATCTTCCACTTTTTAAAGGATGCCATTTTGCCTCTCACTGCTTCTTTTACTTTGTTGTTTAACCACGGTGGCTCTTTTTTGGTTCTCTTACTATGTTTTTTAAATTGGGGTATACATTTAAGTTGAGCCTCTATTATGATGTCTTTAAAAAGTTTCCACGCAGCTTGCGGGGATTTTACTTTTGGTACTGTGCCTTTTAATTCCTGTTTCACTAACCACCTCATTTTAGTCTAGTTCCCCTTTCTGAAATTAAATGCTACAGTGTTGGGCCGTTGTGGAGGTTTCCCCGCCACAGGGATTGGTTGCAACTATCATAAAGAACAAAATTGTCGGACACATACATGAACATAATTTGTTGGGAAATAGTCAATGTGGTTTTTGTAAAGGGAAATCATGCCTCACCAATCTACTAGAATTCCTTGAGGGGATCAACAAGCATGGATCCAGTGGATATAGTGTAGTCAGATTTTCAGAAAGCCTTTGACAAGGCCCCTCACCAAAGGCTCTTAAGCAAAATAATCAGTCTTTGGGAAAAGGGGGAAGGTTTTCTCATGGATTGGTAACTGGTTAAAAGATGGGAAACTAAGGGTAGGAATAAATGGTCAGTTTTCAGAATGGAGAGAGGTAAATAGTTGTGTCGCCCAGGGATCTGTACTGGGTCCAGTCCTATTTAACATATTCATAAATGATCTGGAAAAAGGGGTAAACAGTGAGGTGGCAAAATTTGCAGATGATACAAAACTATTCTTCCCAGGCAGACTGCGAAGAGCTACAAAAGGATCTCACAAAACTGGGTGACTGGACAACAAAATGGCAGATGAAATTTAATGTTGATAAATGCAAAGTAATGCATGTTGGAAAACATAATCCTAACTATACATATACAATGATGGGGTCCAAATTAGCTGTTACCACTCAAGAAAGAGATCTTGGAGTCATTGTGGATAGTTCTCTGAAATCATCCACTCAATGTACAGTGGCAGTCAAAAAAGTGAACAGAATGTTGGGAATTGTCAAGAAAGGGATAGATAATAAGACACAGGCAATATGACATTGTCTGTATAAATCCATGGTACGCCCACACCTTGAATACTGCATGCAGATGTGGTCGCCCCATCTCAAAAAATATATATTGGAGTTGGAAAAGATTCAGAAAAGGGCAACCAAAATGATTAGGGGTATGGAACGACTTCCGTATGAGGAGAGATTGATAAAACTCGGACTTTTCAGCTTGGAAAAGAGGCGACTAAGGGGGGATATCATAGAGGTCTATAAAATCATGAGTGGTATAGAGAAAGTAAATAAGGAAGTGTTATTTACTCTTTCTCATAATACAAGAACAAGGAACCACCAAATGAAATTAATAGGTAGCAGGTTTAAAACAAACACAAGGAAGTATCTTTTCACGCAACGCACTGTCAACCTCTGGAACGTCTTGCCAGAGCGTGTTGTGAAGGCCAATACTATAATGGGGCTCAAAAGGGAGTTAGATAGATTCATGGAAGATAGGTCCATCAGTGGCTATTAGCCAGGATGGGCAGGAATGGTATCCCTAGCCTCTGTTTGCCAGAAGCTGGGATTGGGTGACAGGGCATGGATCACTTGATGATAACCTGTTCTGTTCATTCCCTTTGGGGCACCTGCCATTGGCCACTGTCAGAGGACATGATACTGGGCTTGATGGACCTTTGGTCTGACCCAGTATGGCCGTTCTTATGTTCAGTGGTTTTCAAACTTTTTGAGCTGGACCCCCCCCACCCCCCTTTGAGTTACAATTTTCAATTGTGTGCCCCCGCCACCCCACCCCCACCCCCCAGCCTAGACAAAAAGAGGTGAGTCGGGGGTGGAGGTGGTGCTCCCTCTCTGAGCTCCACCGGGCTGAAGCCCAAGCTGCCTGGCGTCACCGCACGTTCACCCAAATGTTCCTCCAGGCCCCCCACAATTTGAAAACCATCTCAAGGGACTTTAATTACATCACATCTTAATGTATTGCTAACGTCTCCATCTATGGATATTTGTGTTCTCAGCTCCCAGGATCCTGATTCTGCAGTTGGGTCTGTGTGGCCAGCGGCTTGTCAACCTCAGTTAGGCATTTCATGTTCTCAGAAGCCTGCCTGCATGGATCTGATTTCAGGATCAGGGCCCCAGTATGTCCTGTGAGGGTAATGCTGGTGGTCAGGCAGCTGGTTTTCTGTGATCACTGCTTTTCATGCTGACTGGTTTTGTTTTATTCTTTCCTAGTGCTCCCCTCATCTTTTCATTTAGCCACTTGTTTTTGTAACATTACGCTTAGCCCTGGTCTACACTGAGGGGTGGGGTGATCGATCTAAGTTACGCAGCTTCAGCTACGTGAATAACGTGGCTGAAGTCGACGTACTGTGGTTTCTCCACCGCGGTGAGTCAACTGCTGCCGCTCCCCCGTCGACTCTGCCGGCGCCTCTCGCAGCGCTGGAGTACAGGAGTCGACGGGAGAGCGCTCAGGGGTCTATTTATCACGTCTAGACTAGACGCGATAAATTGATCCCCGCTGGATCGATTGCTGCCCGCTGATCCGGTGGGTAGTGAAGACATACCCTTAGATTGTAAGGTCTTCCAGGGAGGGATTGTCTCTATTGCGTTTCTACAGTGCACAGTGGGGCCCTGGGTTATAGGCTCTACAGTAATACAAATAATAAAGAAAAGCATCTACAGTACAGTAGCAAGATGCAGACTATATTTTATTGAGTAGTAATATTATGTGAACAGATCCATTGCTAAAGTATGATGTGGCTTCATAAATCCATTGGTTTGCAATCAGGCTAACCTTGGTAAGAGAGAGGAAAAGGGAGAATACTGATGGAAGGAGAAGCAAGAGAGGAAGGGTGCATATTTAGGCCCTAGTCCTGCATCAGGGGCTGTCGTTAGATTGTGTTCGGGATGCAGTTTGGTTATGTTTAACTCGGCAGCCTAGATACGGTTTCTGAAGAGCCTGATGTTTTCTAGGGGTTAAGTTCACCTTGCTCTGTCTCCATACATGTATTAGAATTCTGAGTTTTGTCAGTTTTGTAGAGGCACCCGTAAGCTTTGTGAAATCAGAGTTTGGGAGCGTTGGGTGGCACCCAGGGAGCTTCAGCCCTGCGAGATTTCGGTGTGGAGGAAGGAGCCTTGGTTTGTGTATGCAGCTTTGGAAGCAGCTGACCTATGGCTAACTGGAGTTTGGACAATCAGGGCTGAAAGGTGTTGTCATATGACTGTTAGTCTGGTATCTAAAGCGGTGTAGCCTGAGGGTGGTATAGGGAAAGAGCAGGTACTTTTCTCTTTGACATATTTTCAGGGGAAGGAGCGGATCTGTTTTTTTTCCATAGTCGAACTGTCAACAATTAATGTCGTGTGGCAAAAATACAAACCGTGTTCCAAATTTTTCCCTATCATCTTTCCCTGGTAGCAAACCTCTGGGTCCTGAAATTAATCCTCTTGTCGACCTGGACTTGCTTTGCTTTTTCTCAGTGTGCTTGCCCTTTTGTTCCTGAGTAGGGATTGCAGAATTGATGATGCCCAGTTCTTGAGAACCTGCTAGTCAGGCTTTGACCTCTGATCTGCAGAGTGACGTGCGAGTGCAGTAACCCTGGTGCTAACTAGCCCTCCCGTCACTTTCACACTTAGCTGACATCAAGGCTTGGTCTACCCTAAAAAAAAATTCTACCAGCATAACTGGCGATTAATTGTGTAATTTATTTATTTATACCTGTAATACTGGTATAAACCCTACTGTGGAGGCAGTTTTACCAGTATAAGGTATTTTATACTGGTATAGCTTTTGCTGCCTAAACCAGAATGAGCTATACCAGTATAATCGCTTTTATACCACTATACCTGATCCACTCCAGGGGTTTTTGGCCACTTCTACGTCACTGGGATTGTTAAAAGCAGTTCAACTTTCTAGTCTAGACAAGGTCTGAGACATTGTCTGGATTTTAATTTGATGAACTCTGATTTGTCTGGATTTTAATTTGATGAACTCTGATTTTAATGGGAAGTAGGAAAGGAGTTAGAGATTGTGATAACTCTCTTTGCTTCCCCAAGTGTTGCAGATCAACAAGGATGATGTGACTGCTCTTCACTGCAAAGTGGTGTGTCTCATTCAGAATGGAAGCTTCAAGGAAGCCCTCAGTGTAATCCACACCCACACCAAAGTGTTAACCAGGTGAGTGGTAGCCCCAGAGGCTCCTGCAAATGAAAGAAGCACAAGCCCCAGGAAGCTATTAATCTAGATAGAAGGGTGGTGCTGGTTGGCAATGGCTGTTGCTGATGTTTTCAGTGTTTCACATGCTTAACTTTAGGCTTGGTCTATACTACACAGTTAGGTCAATGTAAGGCAGCTTATGTCAACCTAACTATGTCAGTATACGCACCACAGCCTTGCTCCCTCCAATGTAAGTGCCCTACTACACTAACAGAACTCCATCTCCACAAGAGGTGTAGGCCTTATGTCGGTGTAGTTACGGTGACATAGTATCTGTGTAGACACTTATATCTGCTGTTGGCTGTCATCCAGTGCAGCTGTGAAATTGACAAGAAAGCTGGCTCCTGGCTCACCCATTGGGCTGCTACCAGGTCTCTGCTCCAAGCCGGGCTGTCACCTGAGCTCCCCGTTCCTCTCTGGGAGCCCTGCTGCCCCCCGGGGTCCCAGTTCCCCGCCGGGAACACGGCAGCTGACCAGACTCCAGGTGCGGATTTACCTGCCAGAGGTGAGAAGCCCCGGGCAACTTGCCCCCCACTCCTGACTGGGAGCATGCAGGCGAGAAGCCTTGCGGGGGCAGCTGAGCTTCCAGTGCGGAGCGGTGTGGAACTGAGAGCCCAGGCCAGTGGAAGTGCTCATGGTGAGGATGCACAGCACTGACAGAAGGGGGGTAGTGTGGACATCAGCCACCGTGGTAATTATTGTGGTGGCTGTAAGTCGATCTAACATAGGTCGACTTAAGATTGTAGTGTAGACATGCCCTTACTCTCATAAGCACTCCTGTGGAAGACAATGGAACTGCTCAGGTGAATAAAGTTCAGAAGATGCAAAAGCGTTCCCAAGACTGGGGCCCATACCCCTCCTTATCTCCGTTTTCCCATCTGTGAAACTGCAGTGATAAATGTTACGTACCTACCTTCCTGCCTCACAGGGCTGTTTGTGGCCTAGTGTCTGTGCAGTGGCTTAGGATGAAAACTGCTATGTAAGAACTTACTATTAGCAAAACTAATGTATGTACTGTCAGAATCACCCTATGGGAAAGCAAGAAGTATGCATGGAGGGAAAGGACGTAGGACTGATTATTGTTGTAGTACAAGATTAGACTCTAAAAGTATTTTGTCATATTCCTTATTTATAACCACTAATGTGAATGTAAAAAAAATCAATCTAGACTTTAGCCTTAATTCCTTGCCTCTTTGAACACTCGTAACTTAAATAGCAAAGCAACTTTCATTCAGCCTGTGTAAAAGTGTGTGTGTGTGGGTGTGTATGTATATGTACTTGTGAGGACTGGTAGAACCTCATGGGAAATTACCTGTCAGGTGTGATGGTAGTGGATCGCATGAGACATAGATAGCCTTACAGGTAGTGCTGGGAAGGAATTGGTGGTTGTGGTACATGTAGGTACCAAAGACATAGGAAAAGGTAGAAGAGAGGTCCCGGCGGCCAAATTTAGGCTGCAAGATAAGAGATTAAAGTCCAGGATCTCCATGGTAGCGTCCTCTGAAATGCCTCCTCAGTAGAGAAATAATTCAATACCCTTGTGCTGACACATGCTGTTCTGTCTCTAGCAACACGGTAGGCTTATAAGAGTAGTTATGGATGCTCAAATAAGGGTTCATGGCTCTCGTAGGAGACAGATGTTGTAGAATGAGTGCTGTGGTGATGCGCCCGCCATCCGTCTCTGCCTTGTTTTCCCAGTGACTCTATCACCTTTGAGAAGGCGTACTGTGAGTACAGGTTGAACAGAATTGAAAATGCCCTGAAGACCATTCAGAGTGCCAGCCAGCAGACAGACAAACTGAAGGAGCTGCATGGACAAGTGGTAATTACTGCTTTGGAAACTCTATGTCTATCATTCATGAGCCCTCTGCTTTGTGAAGGTGGAAAAAGTCAGAGAGAAACTTTTCTCCCCCTCAGCTGTGATTTAATAAATGGTTATGTTCTGGGCGAAAACCCCAGTGAAATTAGTGACAAAACTCCCACTGACTTCAGTGGGGCCTAGGATTTTACCCTCTCTTCTAGTTAGCCGGGGTCTCCCAAACTGTCAGATAGCACCACCCTTTCACTTGTTGGCTCACTAATCTTCCCCCACTTCCTTCCATTTCAGCTCCTAATAAATCACATTCCTCTGTTCCGGAAAGCAGGGTAGTTTGCTGGACGCCACTGAACCAAAATGTGCCTGTGCAGCCATACAGTTGGCCACCTTCCTTCTCCCCAGGGCTAGAATGAAGTGATTTGCTTGATTTCCATCAGCCAGGGAAGTGGGCGGTCCTGAGGCGAGTGCTTTACTTCTCACTCTGTGAGCGCTTGGTTTAGGATCTAGTCCTGCACATGCTTCATGCATATAGCTCTGACATCAGGAGCAGCTGTGTGTGAAGCAACACAAGGATGGACTACCTTGGAGCATCAGGATTGAAAAGAAGAAGAGAAAAGGCTTTTCCTCCTCCTTTTGTTTCCATAGTTGATTAGAATAATCCCAACATGTGGAAGAAACAGTTGTTTGCTGTAAACAGTGCTTGAAAGATGGTCATTTAATTTGCTCCCTAGAGAGCTAAAGCCTGCTGTGAGGAGGCTGGCAGAGACCATAATGGACTCTATTTTCTCGAGTAAATTCTGAATTAGACTTTACAGCACTTGTTCGGGTGTCTCTAGTTGTGGATGCCGATGTGCAGGGCAGTGTCTCTCTTTTCAGTTGTACAGGTTGGAGCGCTATGATGACTGCTTAGCTGTGTATCGGGATCTCATCCGGAACTCCCAAGACGACTACGAAGAAGAAAGGAAAACCAACCTTTCTGCAGTGGTTGCAGCACAGAGCACATGGGAGAAAGTGGAGCCAGTGAGTTTGTGTGCATGCACGCACACGTGGGAGAGCTTGTTCCCCCTTCCACCCTCTCTCTGCTGAACCTTGCCCATGTTAGAACACTTCTGAAGATGAATTGCATGGCTCATAGATGGCAGAGGCAGGAAGAGGACATTCGAGAACCTAAATCATTAACAGAAAATAGGAGAACTCAGCTAATACACACAGAAAATGGCAGGTTTCAGAGTAGCAGCCGTGTTAGTCTGTATTCGCAAAAAGAAAAGGAGTACTTGTGGCACCTTAGAGACTAACAAATTTATTAGAGCATAAGCTTTTGTGAGCTACAGCTCACTTCATCGGATGCATTCAGTGGAAAATACAGTGAGGAGATTTATATACACACAGAACATGAAAAAATGGGTGTTTATCATGCACACTGTAAGGAGAGTGATCACTTAAGAAGAGCTATTGCCAGCAGGAGGGTGGGGCGGGGAGAAAACCTTTTGTAGTGATAATCAAGGTGGGCCATTTCCAGCAATTGACAAGAACGTGTGAGGAACGGGGGGGGGGGGGGGGGGGGGGGGGGGGGGGGGGGGGGGGGGGGGGGGGGGGGGAATAAACAAGGGGAAATAGTTTTACTTTGTGTAATGACCCATCCACTCCCAGTCTCTATTCAAGCCTAAGTTAATTGTATCCAATTTGCAAATTAATTCCAATTCAGCAGTCTCTCGCTGGAGTCTGTTTTTGAAGTTTTTTTGTTGAAGAATAGCCACTTTTAGGTCAGAAATCGAGTAACCAGAGAGATTGAAGTGTTCTCAGACTGGTTTATGAATGTTATAATTCTTGACGTCTGATTTGTGTCCATTCTTTTACGTAGAGACTGTCCAGTTTGACCAATGCACGTGGCAGAGGGGCATTGCTGGCACATGATGGCATATATCACATTGGTAGATGTGCAGGTGAACAAGCCTCTGATAGTGTGGCTGATGTGATTAGGCCCTATGATGGTGTCCCCTGAATAGATATGTGGACACAGTTGGCAACGGGCTTTGTTGCAAGGATAGGTTCCTGGGTTAGTGGTTCTGTTGTGTGGTATGTGGTTGCTGGTGAGTATTTGCTTCAGGTTGGGGGGCTGTCTGTAGGCAAGGACTGGCCTGTCTCCCAAGATTTGTGAGAGCAATGGGCCGTCCTTCAGGATAGGTTGTAGATCCTTGATGATGTGTTGGAGAGGCTTTAGTTGGGCCACCTGCTGAAGTGAAGAAACAGATTGACAGAGCCAGAAGAGTACCCAGAAGTCACCTACTACAGGACAGGCCCAACAAAGAAAATAACAGAACGCCACTAGCCATCACCTTCAGCCCCCAACTAAAACCTCTCCAACGCATCATCAAGTGAGGGTGATGGTGGTTTCTCCAAACTGGAGGCCTCCTATCCAACAGGAGCACATCCAGAGTGACCTCTGGAAGTGTCAGAGGTCACTCTTGTGGTTTATCCATGCAGTCAGTGTCCCTTAATGCACGAGTGCATGACGTACTTCAAGTTTCTAGTTTGGGAATGTGGACATTTATTGCTAATGAGTCATCCGTCATGTTGCTTACCAGTGTCTCTTTTCTATTGGATACCCCAGCACGTCGTGAAGTATAATTTAATGTAAACTACAGTTAACAAAAGTGCTTTTTGCAATTGGCACTATCTATATATGTCATTAGTGTTCATGCACATATTACCACACTTGTGCAATTTGGTAATTTACAGTGGGTCTCCAAGACCGTGCAAACCAGCAAGATTCCACTGAATGTGAATGGATGTAAGCCCCAGGTCCTGCAAAGCCTACTTAAATCCAGTAGAACATTGCTAATCTGCACTAGTGACTGGGAAGAGCCATTGCAAGTGTAAAGCTCAATGGTTAGGCACATTAAATAAGTTTTTAAATATTTAAGACTGCAGCTTGTCTTCGAAATTCTCCAGGGCTACAGTTTCTGCCAATTCTCTCTGTGCTTAAACAGCCTGGACAGCTCCCCTGAGGTCTAATCTGATTTTCTCTAATTCCTAAGAACAGGACTGCTCTACAGCTAGGAGTTGGATAGCTCCATTGCAGATTCCCCCTTGGCTTTGTCCTGCAGCATAAAGGGAAGACCATTCATGCCGTGGCTTTTTAGACAGCACATATCCTCTCAAGATCACCTTCGCATGTGGATTTCATAATGAATCTTCTGTTGTATATTAATCTAAGAAGTTGGCATGTTTGCTAAAAGCTATGATTTGTGTCTGTAGTAATCCTATAAAAGTGGCTTTAAACAAATCTGTTTAGATTCTAATCCAAAATTAGGCTATATTTAATTTCTTTCAAGCATTTAACCCAATCCTTTCACTCCATGTCAGGAAGATCTGGGCCTCCAAGAAGCTACCTATGAGCTGTGTTATAATGCTGCATGTGCATTGATTGGTCAAGGCAGGCTGAATGAGGCAATGAAAAACCTACAGAAAGCAGAAGGTAAAAACACAGGGGGGTTATAGATCTCTCTGTCACTCATTCTTTGTAAACACATTTAAAGAGAGAACAAGGATTTGATTCCGGATTGAAAATGGGATTGGACAACCGTAGGGTTCTTCTATTACAGTTTCCATAGCTTGTTTGCCAAGACTGGTTGGGACATAGTAGCACTTAACTATTATATCAGTAATTTTTAAGTATTGTAGATCAAACTGTTTTCTTATCTACAATTCCCATGTAGTCCATAGTTTTTCAATCTGTAGATCTCAGCTTGCTTTCCAGCTATGCATAGTTTATTGTTTTGCTGTCATTTTACAATAGTAAACTGTATATAACATCTCAGTCTTCTCTCCCAATTGGTGTTTAATTCTCAAGTGCAATTTGGTATCTGCTTATAATTTTGACAGTGCAATCTCTTCATGTTTGCAGAAGTTTTAAAAGCCCTATTTAGTTGTTGTTTTATGAGTGTACTGAAGACTGTAGAGTGCCGTAATGTTCTGAGTTGGGGGTTGCCCTATCAAGTGTACTAACTTTGATTTTTCACATTCAGAAAGACCATTTTTATTATTGTTATATTTCAGTCTGTTCAATAAGATGTGTAGGAAGGAGAATAAATGATTAAAGTAGAAGTTGATAGTAGCGAAGAGGAACCAAGTTACAGGCCTTTCAGATTAGGTTTAACATCGACAGCTGCAAAACTGAAAAGCTTGATCTCCCTTATGTCCTCTTATTAAGCTGACTAAATATGTTATAGGTGGAGCTGGCAATGCCATCAATACTTAAAGCTACCCAACACTTGCCATTGTAAGGCCCTGTTTTCAGATGCTTATAACTTTGCCAGACTATAGTCATTCAGAAGTTTTCCAGGCCAGGTGCTTGCCTCAGGCCTGACATTTTTGGAAAACCTCAGCATAAATAGTTCAGCCATTTCCAAGAAGGGGTGTAAGAAACAATACCTTAGTTTGCCCATGTTAAAAACCAAACAAACAATGCTTACAGCAGTTTCATTGAGAAGTTCTAGCCCAAGTGACAGAGCAAGTACTCAGTATTTGGCAAAGGGGTTGCCCTGGTGTCATGGATGTGCCTTTTGTCATCACAGGCTATACGTCTCTGAAAATCTCAATTCTCAAATACTAGAGGTTTGTTAGTTTTACAGCTAAATTTGTTGAAGATTCTGTCTGTGTGCAGCCAGATGAGGAAGGGGGCTGAGTTAAGCTTGCACAGGCAACCTTAATTCTGGCCTTTCCTGACTTTGGAGTGCTTGACTTTGCAAACTTAATGTACTTCTAACACAATTTTTTGGTTCAATATCTAATCTATAATGTTACTGTGGAATCAGGAGTGCTAGTTGTGTACATTCCTATTTAGTAATTTTGCTTTTTTGTGATCTAATTGTGGAACATAATGCGAACCCTTCAGGTGTGTGTGCTGTCGGATACCATGGTAATAAATAACATAGTTCAGTCTTGACCTTAGTTACAGTTGTGTGGAGCTAGACGAGCTGCCGGCCATTCTTAGTGCATGTTTGTTCTACTGTTAGTTAATCCAGGCGCTGAGACAATAATCTTTAGGAAAACACAGAGCTTCACTGCTTTTATCACACTGCAAAACTGCTTACTGAGCAGTAGGTGAGAGAGAAGAGAGAAGACTCAAGGAATAAAAGTGGGGATGAAAACCAGAAGGACCTAGTGAGGCAGTATTGCACAAAGGAGAGTGACAAAATCTACATCAGTCTTTTAAGTCTGGGTAAGGTCATATGAGTAACAAGTAGTTATGGTGGAGAGAGCTCTTTCATGAAAGATCATAAAGTATTTTTAAAGAAAATGAACAGGGGAAGGAGAGAAACAAGTAAAAAAACAGGTTTCAGAGTAGCAGCCGTGTTAGTCTGTATTCGCAAAAAGAAAAGGAGTACTTGTGACACTTTAGAGACTAACAAATTTATTTGAGCATAAGCTTTTGTGAGCTCCAGCTCACTTCATCCACTGAATGCATCCGATGAAGTGAGCTGTAGCTCACGAAAGCTTATGCTCAAATAAATTTGTTAGTCTCTAAGTAAAAAAAGTGAGTACTCAAAAAGAATTCTGGAGGAGCAATGTCTCCGGCATTCTTGACTTTTTAAAAAATTTCACTGTAGACTGTATTTCTCTCCCACACACACCCAGTCATTTTCTTACTTTCTTGCATTAAAAAGTACTTGTGAAACTTTGTAGAAGCCTCACTTATTATCCACAATGGGCACATGATATAAACAAACATTCCTGCCATCGTCTTGTTCTGTGCTTTCCTCTAGGTAAGAATTAACCCTTTCTAAATTTGTCTTTCAAATTATTTTCTCTAGATCTGTGTCGCCAGTCGCTTTCGGAAGACTCTGTAAGTTGTTGCTGTTACTCTGAATAATGTACCTTTTACACCAAAGCATTTCAAAGCAGTGCCCCAGGGATTAGCCATGTGATCACTTATTAAATTGCTATGCAATATCATACCCAGAAAGAGTCACCAGTCTGCCTAATTTCATGTTCCCAATACCACTCTTGAGGTGTGAGCTATCCTTCTGCCTGTTGCTAAAATTTAAATTCTTGGGGCCTGACTGTCTCCTGCCTTGCCCCTTCTGCAGTCCCTTAATCAGTGCAATGTGTGTGTACTCCTACCACATTAGAGGGGTGGGTACGCCCACTGCAGAGGTGTTGAGGCTGTGTGAATCAGGCCCACAATTTGTGATTCATATCCAGCACACTTTGACATGACTGTAGGGTGGAAGCAGACCGCACACACGTGGGTTGGGAGGGTAATTTCTGTTGTTAAAAGTAGCTCTGCCTTTTGCGCCTATTTTCTGGTTTATGGCGTGAATGTGTGTAATGGTGTCTTTTGAAGATATGCTCTTCTAGTAGTGGGGATTGTGACTGATGGTTTTGCCCAAGATCGACTGAAAAAGGAACAGGTCCTCGGCGAAACGCTGAAGCCAGGGAGCACACGAAGGAAGAGGCTTCATTTTGTTTTGTCTGGATTACAGGATGTGACTGAGGAAGACATTGAGGCTGAGTTGGCCATTATTCATGGTCAGATGGCCTATATCATGCAACTACAGGGACGTACAGAGGATGCTCTCCAGCTTTACAATCAGATCATCAAATTAAAGTAAGTGCTTCATTCAAACAAGCTCTCATCCTTCCACGTGACAAGGCTGCTGTCTAATAGCTGTGCCTTTCATTCTCATTTGTTGTCTGCAGGCCGACAGATGTGGGATTGATTGCTGTCATTGCAAATAACATCATCACTATTAATAAGGTATAGAATTTGCCCATCCTCTTTCTAAAGCATTTTGCAAAGAAATGAGAATGAACTCAGAACTCACCACATGCAGAGCTCCCATTGGCTTTGAGGGGGGTTCTGCGTGCAGAGAGATTGGAGAGTTGCATCTCTCTTCGAACTAAGTCCTTACTTTCAAGTGGAAGCACTCTAGCATGAAAGGTCTATTTACAGTGTTGCTGTTTGTGCTGTTACACTGGTATTTCCATTATATTTTTATCGTTATAGGCCCCAGTCCTGCAAAAATAGATTGCAAAAATGATCTTGCACATAGATAAATTCACCAAAATGAGTCCCACTGGAGCCAGTCACACTGCTTGCATGACTAGAGTTACATGTGTGGCTAGGAATTTGCAGGATCTGGGTCTTAGAAGACTGGAGCTTCCAGACTAAGGGTGTGTGTGTGAGAGAGAATTTTTTTCAGGTACAGGATTCAGGGAGTTGGGGAGATGGGAAGATTCTGGATTTAGGTGTGCTGTGCTTGTGCTTCTGTAACTTCTAAAGTGCATCACGCAAGCTGTTAGTGCATATTGTGGACATGAGGCTTTTGTGCTGTCTTCAAAACCTGATGGATGACTTCAGTGAAATTTACATCAAGTGCACAGCCACAACAGTATTTTTATGTGTGAAAACTACAAATAGCATAACGGAGGAGTCATTTCTTATCTAGTCTCACTCTACTTCTGCACTATTGTCATGAGCATTGCAAGCACTGGGCTCAAGATCCTGAAATATTTGCAGAGCCTCAGGAAGAACCGAATGAATAGGGAGCATGACGGTTTCATGGAGGACAGATTGCTGTGGGACACACAGAGAACCAATTCGAGGTTGGTAGTGGTGGTGGTCTCAGAGTGGCTTCAGATAGTGGGGCACTGATTCTCGGACCAAGAAACAAGCACGAGCTGGTGGTATCGCATTGTAATACAGGGTTGGGATGAAGAGCTGTGGCTGCAGAACTTCCAGATGCACAATGCCAGATTCCTGGATCTGTGCACTGAGCTCATTCCAGCCCTCCGTTGCAGGGACACCAAAAGGAAAGCTGCACTGACAGTGGAGAAGCAAGTAGTGATTGCACTGCGGAAACTTGTAACACCAGATCGCTACTGGTCACTCGGGAATAATTTGGAGTCAGGAAATGCACGCTGAGGGTTGTTGTGATGCAAGCATGCAGGGCCATTATTCACCTCCTGCTGTGCAGGACTGTGACTCTAGGCAATGCGCAGGACACGGTTGATGGATTTGCAGCAGTGAGGTTCCTGAATTGCAGTGGGGCGATAGACAACACCCATGTATCCATTTTGGCACAAGCCCATGTTCATAGAATCATAGAATATCAGGGTTGGAAGGGACCTCAGGAGGTCATCTAGTCCATCCCCCTGCTCAAAGCAGGACCGATCCCCGACTAAATCATCCCAGCCAGGGCTTCTCAAGCCTGACCTTAAAAACTTCTAGGGAAGGAGATTCCACCACCTCCCTAGGTAACCCATTCCAGTGCTTCACCACCCTGCTAGTGAAAAAGTTTTTCCTAATATCCAACCTAAATCTCCTCCACTGCAACTTGAGACCATTACTTCTTGTTCTGTCATCTGCTACCACTGAGAACAGTCTAGAGCCATCCTCTTTGGAACCCCCTTTCAGGTAGTTGAAAGCAGCTATCAAATCCCCCCTCATTCTTCTCTTCTGAAGACTAAACATCCCCAGTTCCCTCAGCCTCTCCTCATAAGTCATGTGTTCCAGTCCCCTAATAATTTTTGTTGCCCTCCGCTGGACTCTTTCCAATTTTTCCACATCCTTCTTGTAGTGTGGGGCCCAACACTGGACACAGTACTTCAGATGAGGCCTCACCAATGTCGAATAGAGGGGAACGATCACGTCCCTTGATCTGTGGGCAATGCCCCTACTTATACATCCCAAAATGCCATTGGCCTTCTTGGCAACAAGGGCACACTGTTGACTCATATCCAACTTCTCGTCCACTGTAACCCCTAGGTCCTTCTCTGCAGAACTGCTGCCGAGCCATTCGGTCCCTAGTCTGTAGCGGTGCATTGGATTCTTCCATCCTAAGTGCAGGACTCTGCACTTGTCCTTGTTGAACCTCATCAGATTTCTTTTGGCCCAATCCTCCAATTTGTCTAGGTCCCTCTGTATCCTGTCCCTACCCTCCAGCATACCTACCACTCCTCCCAGTTTAGTGTCATCTGCAAACTTGCTGAGGGTGCAATCCACACCATCCTCCAGATCATTTATGAAGATATTGAACAAAACCGGCCCCAGGACCGACCCCTAGGGCACTCCACTTGATACCGGCTGCCAACTAGACATGGAGCCATTGATCACTACCCGTTGAGCCCGACAATCTAGCCATCTTTCTATCCACCTTATAGTCCATTCATCCAGCCCATACTTCTTTAACTTGCTGGCAAGAATACTGTGGGAGACAGTGTCAAAAGCTTTGCTAAAGTCAAGGAACAACACGTCCACTGCTTTCCCTTCATCCACAGAACCAGTTATCTCATCATAGAAGGCAATTAGATTAGTCAGGCATGACTTGCCCTTGGTGAATCCATGCTGACTGTTCCTGATCACTTTCCTCTCCTTGAAGTGCTTCAGAATTGATTCCTTGAGGACCTGCTCCATGATTTTTCCAGGGACTGAGGTGAGGCTGACTGGCCTGTAGTTCCCAGGATCCTCCTCCTTCCCTTTTTTAAAGATGGGCACCACATTAGCCTTTTTCCAGTCATCTGGGACCTCCCCCGATCGCCATGCGTTTTCAAAGATAATGGCCAATGGCTCTGCAATCACATCCGCCAACTTCTTTAGCACTCTTGGATGCAACGCATCTGGCCCCATGGACTTGTGTTTGTCCAGCTTTTCTAAATAGTCCCGAACCACTTCTTTCTCCACAGAGGGCTGGTCACCTTCTCCCCATGCTGTGCTGCCCAGTGCAGTAGTCTGGGAGCTGACCTTGTTCGTGAAGACAGAGGCAAAAAAAGCATTGAGTACGTTAGCTTTTTCCACATCCTCTGTCACTAGGTTGTCTCCCTCATTCAGTAAGGGGCCCACACTTTTCTTGACTTTCTTCTTGTTGCTAACATACCTGAAGAAACCCTTCTTGTAACTCTTAACATCTCTTGCTAGCTGCAACTCCAAGTGTGATTTGGCTTTCCTGATTTCACTCCTGCAAGCCCGAGCAATATTTTTATACTCATCCCTGGTCATTTGCCCAATCTTCCACTTCTTGTAAGCTTCTTTTTTGTATTTAAGAGCAGCAAGGATTTCACTGTTAAGCCAAGCTGGTCGCCTGCCATATTTACTATTCTTTCTACACATCGGGATGGTTTGTCCCTGTAACCTCAATAAGGATTCTTTAAAATACAGCCAACTCTCCTGGACTCCTTTCCCCCTCATGTTATTCTCCCAGGGGATCCTGCCCATTAGTTCCCTGAGGGAGTCAAAATCTGCTTTTCTGAAGTCCAGGGTCTGTATTCTGCTGCTCTCCTTTCTTCCTTGTGTTAGGATCCTGAACTCGACCATTTCATGGTCACTGCCTCCCAGGTTCCCATCCACTTTTGCTTCCCCTACTAATTCTTCCCGGTTTGTGAGCAGCAGGTCAAGAAGAGCTCTGCCCCTAGTTGGTTCCTCCAGCACTTGCACCAGGAAATTGTCCCCTACATTTTCCAAAAACTTCCTGGATTGCCTGTGCACCGCTGTATTGCTCTCCCAGTAGATATCAGGGTGATTGAAGTCTCCCATGAGAACCAGGGCCTGCGATCTAGTAACTTCTGCGAGTTGCCAGAAGAAAGCCTTGTCCACCTCATCCCCCTGGTCCGGTGGTCTATACTAGACTCCCACCACGACATCACCCTTGTTGCTCACACTTCTAAACTTAATCCAGAGACTCTCAGGTTTTTCTGCAGTTTCATACTTGAGCTCTGAGCAGTCATACTGCTCTCTTACATACAGTGCAACTCCCCCATCTTTTCTGCCCTTCCTGTCCTTCCTGAACAGCTTATATCCATCCTTGACAGTACTCCAGTCATGTGAGTTATCCCACCAAGTCTCTGTTATTCCAATCACATCATAATTCCTTGACTGTGCCAGGACTTCCAGTTCTCCCTGCTTGCTTCCCAGGCTTCGTGCATTTGTATATAGGCACTTGAGGTAACCTGCTGATCGCCCCTCTTTCTCAGTATGAGGCAGGAGCCCTCCCCTCTCACACGCTCCTGCTCGTGCCTCCTCCTGGTATCCTACTTCCCCACTTACCTCAGGGCTTTGGTCTCCTTCCCCTGGTGAACCTAGTTTAAAGCCCTCCTCACTAGGTTAGCCAGCCTGCTTGCGAAGATGCTCTTCCCTATCTTGGTTAGGTGGAGCCCGTCTCTGCCTAGCACTCCTCCTTCTTGGAACACCATCCCATGGTCAAAGAATCCAAAGCCTTCTCTCCGACACCACCTGCATAGCCATTCGTTGACTTCCACGATTCGATGGTCTCTACGCAGGTGGATTTTTTCCTTCCACGGAGAGGATGGACGAGAACACCACTGGCACCTCAAACTTCTTTCCAGAGCCACGTAGTCCGCAGTGATCCGCTCAAGGTCATTCTTGGCAGTATCATTGGTGCCCACATGAAGAAGCAGGAAGGGGTAGCGATCTGAGGGCTTGATGAGTCTCAGCAGTCTCTCTGTTACATCGCGAATCTTAGCTCCTGGCAAGCAGCAGACTTCTCGGTTCTCGGGGCGGCAGATAGATGACTCAGTCCCCCTGAGGAGAGAGTCCCCGACCACCACCACCTGCCTCCTTCTCTTGGGAACGGTGGTCGTGGAACCCCCAACCCTAGGACAGTGCATCCCATGCCTTCCAATCGGCGGAGTCTCCTTCTGCTCCCTTCCCTCAGACGTATCATCTGGTCCACTCTCCGCATTAGTACCTGTGGAGAGAACATGAAAACGGTTACTTACCTGTATCTGCCCTGCTGGTACATGGACGTTCCCCTTTTTTCTTCTGGAGGTCACATGATGCCAAATTTCTTTACCATCCTTCTGTCCCCGATGTGCAGCCTGCTCTGAATCTTCAGAACCTTGTGCCCGTAGAAGCCTATCCTGACATCCGTCCAGGAAATCTTCAGTTTCTCTTATGCAACGCAGGGTCGATACCTGTTGCTCCAGACCTTGAACCTTCTCTTCCAGTATGGAGACCAGCTTGCACTTTGTACAGACAAATTCACATCTGTCCTGTGGAAGAAAGACAAACATAGCACATCCAGTGCAGGTCACAAGAGCTGAACACCCCCCATCCATATTACCTTCCTTCTACGAGCTTCCTCAGGAGTTGTAGTACTTAGAGAATCCGGCAAGATATAAGCCTCAGTGGGCTCTCCCCAGGCGAACTCCCAGGCAATCTCCTTTTGTTAGCTGCTCTGCTGTTCGCTGCTCAGCTGGTTCGCAGCCACTGAGTACATCATAAGAAAGGGCTACTTTTCTATGGTTATGGAAGCATTGGTGGATCACTGGGGATGCTTCACTGACATCACTGTTGGCTGGTCGGGGAAGATGCGTGACACTTGTATCTTTAAGAACACAGGACTGTTCAGAAAACTACAAGCAGGGACTTTTTCCTGGTAGATGGATTACCACAGGGAATGTTGAAATACCACTCATGATCCTGGGCGACCAGCCTCCCCCATACTCCCCTGGCCGATGAAGCTGTACACTGGCCACCTTGACAGCACCAAGGAATGGTTCGACTCCCTGCTCGGCAGGTGCAGAATGACGGAATGATTGATTGAAGGGCAGCTGGTTGTATTTACTCACAAGATTGGATCTCAGTGAGAAAAATACCCCAATGGTTATAGCTGCCTGCTGTGTCCTGTATGATATATATGAAGCAAAGAGGGAAACATTTTTGCTGGGGTGGATGGTGGAGGTGGAGTGGCTGTCTGCTGAGTTTGAACAGCCGGCTACAAGGGCTATTAAAAGAGCTCAACATGGAGCTATGCAGTTCAACGTGATTTTGAAAGACCATTTTAATAGTGAGCCAGAGTAGTGAGTGGTGGTGTGCTCCTGTGGCCTAGTAGGAATCCTGTGGTGATTGCTGTAACGTTGTCAGTCTACCTATGAATTTTAATTGTGACTGAATCCGAGTTGTGTGACATTATGCAGTAACAGGAAATAGATGGGTTTCAGAATTGCTGAGCATTCTGCTGCATGTATTGTGAAATAATTATGTTCAAAATAATTTTATTCTGTAACAGAATTCAGTGCAACCCCATCCCCATGCAATTTTAAAACAAATACTTTAAAAACCTAATAAAAACGTGATAAATTAAGAGCACAGAACTTATGAAGGGGAAAGAACATGCACATCCATTTCAGCTACACGTACACCAACGGTGGCTTTCAAAGGCCTGGGTCTGTGACGTTGCAGTTGTCTTCAGTGTCCCCCAGGGTGGTGTGGTAGGGGTAGTGCAGTGACCCCGATGCCATGTGGAATGTTGGGGGGAGGTTAATGGGAAGGTCCCGCTATTGAGTTCGCAATGGTCTGCAGAGGGAGGCAAGCCCGGGCTTGTTGAACCTGCAGGTCCAGCGGAGTCTGCAGCATCTGTGTTTGCTGTCTGAGAATCTCTCCATTATGTCTTGGTGCCTCTCCCTCTCCTTTTCCTGCTGGGACTCCTGGGCCTGTCTCCTCTCCACTCGTTCCTTCTCCAGGCTGTCCGCAATGTTCATCCTCCAGGCCCTGTGCTCGTGGTCCAGTGCAGCGCTGGTTTGCAGGGTCTCATTGAACGTGTCATCCCGAGTCCTCTTCTTTCTCCTCCTTATCTGGCGTAGGTGTTCTGTGGGTGTGGGGGGGAGACCCTGAAGGCCACAGTGGCAGCAGCTGAAGATACAACACACAGCGGTACATTGTCAGCACATTCACTACAGAGAGCGAAACTACCGCTGCTGAACTCACTCCCCCTGCTCCCCTAACGTTGTAA
This sequence comes from Chelonia mydas, assembly GCF_015237465.2. Taxonomy (NCBI): domain Eukaryota; kingdom Metazoa; phylum Chordata; order Testudines; family Cheloniidae; genus Chelonia; species Chelonia mydas. The sequence continues at coordinate 4,175,742 of NC_057852.1, read as the reverse complement.
GTGCTACATTCTCGCTTGGGATTGGGATTGCTCGTGCATAGCCCCACTCGCAGCACCAGCCCTGGTGAGTATGGCCCACTGGGTTTGGGGAAATGCGGAGGGACTTGCTTACTGGCATGATTCTCTTGGCACAGGGCAATGGCACTGAGCACTGGCACCATTTCCTACAGGCAGGGGTGATTTTAGCTGATCTCTCACTCGTGAGTGTAACAAAGGCAGAGAGAGCAAAGCTGCTGCTAGGATCCCGAAGCCACCAGGGTTCGTATGCTGCTAACCTGTGCACTCCAGTGTCGCCTGCTGAAGTTATCACTGACTGGCATGGGAAAGTGTCCCACCGCGGCGGAAGAAACAAGGCTGCCTTCTCTAGAAACCTTCAGCAGGGGATTGCAGACACCTCCATGAAAGTTTCATCGAGATCTCGATGGAGGATTCACGAGACATGCCGGTGCACATAAACAGACTGCTCCGCTTGGCCCCCTTGGCCCAACGAGGGGAATGAAAAGCAGGTAGCAACTCTGCCTCTCTTGGTTGTGCCACACCCTCTTCTAGCCCGAGTAAAGTAATGAAAAGTCAACAGTTGTGTCCTGCCATTTTGGGGATGCCATCCCTGTAATGGAAAAGTTATCTACGCACCTACCTGAGGTGCCTTCCCCTGCATCAGGCTCACTTGTGCTCCACTGGTGGAACTGGCTGGACGGCAGCGAAGTCAAAAACAGGTCCTGGCTCTCTGCGCAGGTGGATCCCACCAGTCACCTGACTCCATACTCCTCTTCCTCACTTTTCACAGCAGGGACCTGTGGCTCGGGGTCCTCAGAGGTAGCCATAGTGCTGTAGGGGGTGGTGGTGGGGTCTGAGGATGGCATGTAGCTCTTTGTAAAAGTGATAGGTCTGCAGCTCAGCCCCACATTGACTGTTGGCCTCACTGGCCTGCTTTCACATGGCACTGCTGTTGTCCCTGTCATGCCCCTCCTCCTGCTTCCCCCAAGCAATCTGCTCGTAGATGTCCACGTTTCTGTGGCTGGATTGGAGCTGTGTCTGCGCAGCCTGTTCTCCCCATCAGCCCACGAGATCCAATATCTCCTGTCTGCTCCAGGCTGGAGTGTGCTCTTGGCATGGTTAGTTGGGGAGCTCCATTCAACAGTGGAGAGCTGCTAAGTGTGCTCACCAAGCTGGGCAATGAGAAAAAGGAATTTCAAAAATTCGCCAGGCTTTATAGGGAAGGGGCTTCCGGTCTCCATGACCCCTGTGCAGTGGATCTCACAATGGTAACCAGCGTGGTCAGTGTGGAGCATTGCGGGACACCTGCTGGAGGACAGTTAGGGTCAATGTAACTAATGCAGAGTCTACCTTTTGCATTGCGTCGACTTAAGCACATCGACTGTGGGTCTCCCCTGCTTGGGCAGAGGTGTTACTATGTCAGCGTAATGGGGTGCTTTCATTGGTGGGAGACCAATTTGAGTGTAGAAACGTGCACAACTAGGTCAGTGTAAACTGCCTTTTGTTGAGCTAAGCACGTCGTGTAGACCAGGCCTTAGTTACGTATCACAGCTCCAGTTTACACTTGGTTCACGTTTGGGAAATGTTCTTCACAGCCATAAGCACTAGAGGCCTGATTTCTTTTTAAGTGAAAACTCTGGAACGTGAGACACAGCCTCCAGGGGAAAGTATTGACTCGCTGAGCTCTTACACACTGGCCCAGTTCAGCCCCTTCTAACGCTCTTCTCTGTATGTATCTCACAGGAAGTCACATAAATACCTAAATAATGCAACATTCCCAATGGGTTGCCACTCTGGTTAATTTGTGTTTTTTATTGTCAAGTGAGTGAACTCTTCTTGTAATAAGAAACCAATGAGAACTTCAAAGCCAGTCTTGCAAGAGAACAAACAAGCATAAACATTGATTGATGTGTGTCAGCAGTTATCAAGGTCTTGTTTCTTTCACAGGAGGTGAGCCAGGCTTTGCTCTAGGAGGCAAATACTATTTCTATAAGTCCGGATTTGGCTATTTACATACTTTCAATATGTTTTTATGGTGGAAAATAGCGAGGGGAGAATCAGAATATGTGGCCCAGCGGGAAGCGTGCTGACTTAGGAGACCCAGGTTCTGTCCCTGCTCTACCACAAACTCCTTTTGCGACCTAAGGCAAATCTGTGTGCCTCAGTTCCCCATCTATACGATTGGGATAACAATATGGCCTTACCTCACAGGGGTGTTGAGGATAAAGACGACAAAGGTTGTCAGGTGCTCAGGTAGCACCATAATGGAGGCTATATAGATACTTAACCACGCTATGCTCTCTTATTTCCCTCCCAGTCACCGTGCCTCATCGGCTCCTCTCTTGTGTTTTTTATGCTGCCCAGTGCTGGCAAACAAGGCAGAAACACATGCCTGTGGGTGTTCATGGCACATTCTGTATGTGGTGTGGGGAGGGCCAGATAGAGATCACCATTTAATTAAGATAGTGGAACTTGGCTTGATCTCGGTTTTGTTTCCTACAGGACCAAAATGTCTTTGACTCAAAGAAAAAGGTGAAATTGACCAATGCAGAAGGCGTGGAGCACAAACTCTCCAAGAAACAGCTCCAGGCCATCGAATTCAACAAAGCTTTACTGGCTATGTACACCAATCAGGTAGAGAACTGTCCTGTGTCTGCTGGGTACAGATTTACAACCAGTCACAGGAGTTTAATTAAGCAGAAATGTAATCCAGTTGAGCTAGTTAAGTATCAGAGGGGTAGCCATGTTAGTCTGGATCTGCACAAGCGGCAAAGAGTCCTGTGGCACCTTATAGACTAACAGACATATTGGAGCAACAGCTTTCGTGGATGAATACCCACTTCATCGGATGCATGTAGTGGAAATTTCCAGAGGTAGGTATAAATATGCAAGCAAGAATCAGGCTAGGGATAACGAGGTTAGTTCAATCAGGGAGGATGAGGCCCTCTTCTAGCAGTTGAGGTGTGAACACCAAGGGAGGAGAAACGGCTTTTGTAGTTGGCTAGCCAGTCACAGTCCTTGTTTCATCCTGTGCTGATGGTGTCAAATTTGCAAATGAATTGAAGCTCAGCAGTTTCTCTTTGAAGTCTGGTCCTAAAGTTTTTTTGCTGCAGGATGGCGACCTTTACATCTGCTATTGTGTGTCCAGCGAGGTTGAAGCGTTCTCCTACAGGTTTTTGTATATTGTCATTCCTAATATGTGAGGAATTGAGCTAGTTAGATTTCCATAGACTGTTCTTTCCCCCTCAAAATAGTCAGGATGTTATCCAGAGATGCTAGATTTTTCAGAAGTACTCAGCACCCAGCAGCTCCTATTGAGAATAATCTTTTTGCTGAGGCCTTTTGATGATCTGGCCAATTCATTTAGGTGCCTAAATCGGAGATGAGCATTTAAAAAAAAAAAAAAAGTCTGGCCCATAATGTTTAATACCTATCAGGGAAACGTCATGTGACTGTCCTGGTAAACGTATTGTTTGTTAAAATAGTATTGACTGGGTATCTACAGGTTGAGAAGAAATTGTGCATTGCTATACATGAGGACATGTGCATACCGCTGTTCTTGTTAACAAGGACCAATAATATCCATTGCCAAAATGAAAACACAGGAATAATGGATTTGGTACTAATATCGGGTCCATGAAGCTCAGTGCTTTGGATGCGTGAGCTTTGTAGAAGTCTAAATAACTAACAAAAAATACTGTCTGTTTTCTAGACCACAGAGACCTATCTGTACAGGCACTTCATGGGCTTACACACTGGCTGCTGATGGCAGCTTTCGGTGTGGTCCTGTAGTGAAGGAGATTCTGAGTCACTCTAGCAAGAAATAAATACCTGGAGCTGCATGTACGCAGAAACTGAGATTTATCCTTTGTCTATTACAGTATCTGGTAGAAGAGGTGTGCTGGGCATTTTCACATGGTTCCCCTTCCATTTCTTGTAAAATCAGACTCCACCCCCGTGTGTGTGTCTAGCTCCTCCGTCTTCCACACAGACATTCTGGTGGAAAAACAAGGGAGAACTTTTGGGAAGAATTCATATGATGGTGGCTTGCACAGCACCTCACTTGGAGAGTCTCTTCCCAGATAATGTATTTATTACTGCAGCAGCACCTACAGGCTCTGATGCTGATTGAACTAGGCACTGGATGCACATAAGGCTGTCTCTGCCCCCACACTGCTTGCAGCCTGAGCGTCTAGGCAGATGTAACAAACTGGCAGGAGGAGCACAAGGGGGTAATGAGGTGGCTCTGGCCAGTGTAGTAACCAGCTGCCTGCCCACTGAGGTGTTGCGTAGGAGAGATGTAGAGGAGTGCAGAGTGATGGCTGTAGTTATCACCCAAAGGCCCTGCCATGTGGGAGTCGTGGGTCAGAATCTCCTTGGGCCAGTGACTTTACCTGTTTCCACAGCCTCTACTGCCACCACGTCCCATTCCCCACTGGTGGCAGGCAGCGTCTGGCCCCACTAGCCCCTTCGCCCTGTTCTCTCTGTGGGGTTTGCACACTTGCACTAACTATCCACTAATACTGAGGAAAACGTTCCATTGTGTCCCATAGGCAGATCAGTGCCGCAAGCTGTCAGCAAGTTTACAGTCCCAGAACCCCGAGCACCTGCTGCCCGTGCTAATCCAGGCTGCCCAGCTCTGTCGAGAGAAGCAGCATGCGGGGGCAATAGAGCTCCTACAGGTGGGTGACTGATCTCTTCCTGCTGGCCAGGAGAGCGGAGCGCTGTTCCCTGCACTGGAACCTGACAGATGGAGTTGGTACAAGGGGCAATTAATAGTCCTGCAACACTGGGCACTGCAGAAGTGGATGTTAGCTCAACCACCCGCAGTGGTCATTGCATTGTGTAATGGATGTGGCTTACGCAGGGCTCGGTAGTGAGGATGCAGTGACTGGTCTGTGGGGAGAGACATGGACACGCCCGTGCTCTGATCATGAAGCGTGTGTTCTTTCTGTAAAGGGAGAGCCCCACTTGGACATGACCCCCTTCACTATGGCGGTGGTGCCAGGGCTGCTTTTCCTTCCCACAGGGACACGGTGGGCGCTGGTGCCTGGGGCTATGCTCCTCTGGAAGGCAGGACTTCACTTCTGGCCTCTCATCCCAAAGGGTGGTGGTGCCCACATTCCTTCTCCAGCCCTTCTCTGGCCTCATCTACATGCACAGGTTGCACTGGTTTACTTAAAATTGGGGTTTAAACCGGTGCTAAAGACTCTGCGGACACTTCGGTTTCAGAGTGCCCTGTTCCTAATCAACCTCTGCTAAATTGAAATAAGCTGGTTTTAAACTGAAGTCATGTTCGCATGGCACTTTAAACTGGTTTACTTAAACAGGTACAGCTTCCTTATGTAAACAAGGCCTTGGTCCTGGTGTCAGGTGTCACCTGGGATGCTGCACTTGCCAGCTGCTTGCCTAGAGGGAGCAGCTACTGTGTGTGGTGAGGGCATGGACCCTGGGACTTGCTTGTGGTGGAATGGGATGGCACTGTGGGAGGAGTGACAGACCATGGAAGCAATTCAGGACTCTGGGTGGCGTGGTTCCACTCGAACTGGCTCCCTCCCTGTCTATTCAAATGACACTGTTGAGCTTTTCTTTCTGAAATTGGTTTTAAAATGGGCCCAGGCCATGGCTGATGCGCTGTGTTCATGAACATGCTCTTTGCGTCTCTCGCTCTCAGGACTTTGCGGAGCAGAGCCCTGCCAACTCGGCGCAGATAAAGCTGACGATGGCACAGCTGAAAATCGCTCAAGGTACCAGTGCCCTTTTGTGCTGAGAAATGCTTGTTTAATGCTAAGTTTAAAAAAACCCACAATTCTTTGTTGCTGGCCTTAGTGTCCGGAGAGCCAGGACTGAGAGTGGCCTCTTGCTGCTGTGAGCCCCAGCAAGACAGCTCCATCCAGGGTGGGGTTAGAAATATCTTCTCAAACACTGCGCTTCACAGCCCTGCACGAGGGCTGGGACGACATCTCCACTCCTCTTAGCGAGCAGCATTAAAGCAAGATGTACTCTGCATTTGGCCAGAACCATTTTTCTCTTGATTAGTTCTTGGACAGGGCTGCACCTGCCCCTCTGGTGTCTCTGAGAGGAGTTACCGGGGAAGGGATTGTAATTAGGGGATAAAAAGAAAAGGAGTACTTGTGGCACCTTAGAGACTAACAATTTTATTAGAGCATAAGCTTTCGTGAGGTACAGCTCACTTCATCGGATGCATACAAGCTGTAGCTCACAAAAGCTTATGCTCCAATAAATTGGTTAGTCTCTAAGGTGCCACAAGTACTCCTTTTCTTTTTACGGATACAGACTAACATGGCTGCTACTCTGAAACCTGTAATTAGGGGATGGCACCTTTTTCGGGGGGGCAGGAGGGGAATTAAGCCTGGCAGGGGCGGGCCTCTTCTCTTTTCACCATGGATGGGGGGGTGAGAAATGAGGAGACTTTCTCCCGTTCCTTGTCTCTTTCTTCTCAGAAGGATGCCTGCAATCCCATAGTACGGCACCTCTTGCCGAGAGGGGTGCCCTATGGAGATCAGTGCTCCTGCCTGAACCTGGCGTTGTCCATGCAATGTGGGGGGTTGTGTGCCGCATGGGGCATGGCCTGTGGAACAAGTGGAGGGCGGCCCTGGGCACTGTGCTGATGGCTGGCGTTCACCACATTGACAATGGGCTGATGTGTGCGCCTCAGCCTGACCCGAGAGAGGGAGCGGGACAGCTGGGTACTGAGAGGGGGCGGGGGAAGGGGAATTCATATTAATGTGCTTGGTGCGGGATTGACCCTTTCCTGAGTGGCTGCAGAAGTGCATACCGGAAAGCCTGGGGACTGTGTGTTGAAATGGCTGGCTGTTGCTGACTGCATGTCACTCAAGTTTTAAAGTTCCCCTGGAGCTACCTCAAGTATGCACTACCCAGCATCCAGTACTTGGCATGGGCCGTGCTCCATTGTGCCTGCAATGGGTGGGACTGTTCAGGAGAAATAAGGGGACAGGATCTGGCCCCGCACTGCGTGGGGTGGGGAGAATGGGGAAGGGGTCAAAGCACTTGGTGTTGGCCCAGCTTTGCTCTCACTGAAGTTTGTGATAAAACTTGCACTGGCATCAGTCGGAGCAGGCAGGCCAGAGCTGTTTTAGGTTTGTTCTGAAATCGTAAAGAATACACCCAGCTGCTGATGCTCCATTCCCTCTCATAGGGAAGTAAAGCATTGCTCTGGACGCACTGCTTCTAGCATTGGAGGTGGGGATGAGCCCTTTGCATGTGGTAGCAGCCTTGGGCATGCTGGACACTTAGGTGGGAAGCCCAGTAGGTGCTGGGGTTGCTGCAAAGGCTGTTTAGTCTGAGGATGAGAAGAGTACTGTTTGGGACTGACGTTTCTTCCCCATGAATGGCCAGCGATTGTGTTGTCTTAAGAATAATAGTGGAGAAAACCTCTTCGCAGCTGGCCCTGCAGGCAGAGGAGTGTAGTGGCTGGTTGGTGTATGCTGACTTCCCCAGGGAGACTCTGAGGGCAGGGGGATCCAGGATGGAGAACAGGGGCAGGGAAAGCATTGCTGTTTAAATTGCATTATTCTCCCTTCTTTCTCTAAGGCAGCATCACCAAAGCATGCATCATCTTGAGGAGTATAGAAGAGCTGAAGCATAAGCCAGGCATGGTGAGTGGCAGTTAACAGGCACCATCCCAGAATACCGTCATCCTTTTCATGCTCCTTCCCTGTTCCTGTTTTCCTGTCTCCTGAGCTACTCCTGGGCTGAGATTCAGATCTGGGTGCCCAGCATTGGTCTCAGTCTGCTGGTCTGCTTGCACAGTGGGGCTTGGTTGCTGAGATTTTTGATACACAGCATTATGCCTCAGAGTAGATGTTAGACCTTTAGATAGCTCACTTATTGTGGTGAAAGCCAGCCAGACAAAGGGTAATAACTTGCATCAGGGTCCCCAAACTTGTTTTTAGAGTGGATAACTTCCCTCTCGTTCATAGTTGCACGGACCTGCCTCCCCTTCCTCCAGCACTCCCTTAACAGCCCTAGGGCAGCTACAGGAATTGCTTGCCCAGTAAGCAATGTTGGGGAAGTATCAAACACATTTTTAAGCTGCTCTATGTGGCAGTGAGCAGTGGGAAGCAAGGAGGAGCCAGTATTGTAAGACCTTCCAGCTCCCCCCAGGGCCCCAGCAGCAGCAAGTGCCCTGCCGACCATTGTGGTGGTGAGAGAATAGTGTGGGAGCCTTGGCTTTTCCAATTAAGTAATTCTCTCATCCCTTATCCTCTATTGATCGGAAACCTTTTAAAAACAGTTCTCCTGGGCTGTTTCGACCATTGCAGTAATGTCCTAGCTGTACTGGGGAGGATAATCCCAGGGGGCGGCTGCTGCCTCCAATTCCATTGTAGTAGTTCGTTCCATTTCCTTTTTTTTCAGCAATTCTTTTAATAACGGGTTTACATGAAAAGTACCTTACAATGATCACTTACAAGTAACGCCCGTCCCGTGGCTGCACGCTGACTGTTATTGGGGTTTGCAGGTGTCTGCATTGGTGACGATGTACAGTCATGAAGAAGACATTGACAGTGCTATTGAGGTCTTCACGCAAGCTATCCAGTGGCACCAGGGATACCAGGCAAGTAGATCAGGGCAGACAATACATTTGAGAGGTGAAGCTACTTTTTGTCCCTTGCTAACTTGCTGGAGACCAGCTGTTCCTGTCCAGCTCCCACCTGTCTGTCCCCTGGAGAGGAGCGGTCTCCTTGCCAACGGCTCACTACCTCTGATGAGATGTTGGGGGGCCAGGGAACATTCTACTCCATGTCTCCCTCTGTCTCTGACATGCTGCTTGCACCAGGTTTGTCATTCAGACCAATGGCAAGTCAGCAGTGTGGGAAAAATGGCAGACTCTTTTCCAGCTCTTCCAGTGCCTGTCAGGTTATAGATTCTGGAGGCTAGCAGAGGGCACATCGCAGTGTTGTCCCTCTTCCCATGTTGACACTGGAGCAGCAGCAGTCAGTTGGCTTTTTGCATGCACTTGAGGAGAAGGAAAAGCTTGAGCAGAAGAGCTTCAGAGGGGGAGACTGATTCCAGCCCAGCAGCCTGCTGGCTGTACTCAGTTAATCGGAACGTCAGGCTGCTGAAAGCCAGTTGGAGTCTGTCTGAGCGGAGTGATGGTTCCATTGGGGGCTTAGTGATTCGTTCCTGGAACCTGGTTATTTTGGGGCTGGAGGTAGCAATTATTTCAGCAAACAGTGAATTGCCGGAAAAAGTGTGACCCCCATGGGAAGTGTTCTCACAAAGCTGCCTTGGCATTGGCTGTTTCCTTTGTTTCTCTCTTCCCTGGTTTTCTATCAGCAAGGACACTTGGCTTTTCAAAATGTCTGCCTGCACTTGTTCCTTACCTGATGATCTGATGCCTTGGCTGGTCACTGGGGAAATGGCTGATGTCCTAAGTGAGGCTGACTGCAGGTTGCAAATCATCATCATCAGCAGACTGTTAGTTTTCCGTGATTGTCAGACGCTGGCTAAAATGCCTGTCCCCTTCCCATTTTCACCCCCTCCTCCCAATTCTGTTGCTCTGGGGCTGCTGGCAGGGTTAGTAGCTGTGTTTGTTAAGAACCAGGCAGAGGAACTGGAGATTATTCTTACATATGAGGGGTCTCCGAACAAGGGGCTAGGTTGTGCTAGCACCATCTGGGTGTGAAGGGGCAGGGAAAGTGCGTGAGGGCTGTGCACAGGGGCCAGGAGCAATCCTGCCCCTTACATTCCTGGTGAATACGCAACCCAAAGACTGAGCTGTGGACCCACCCCCTTCTACACCAGCCAGCAGCGCTAGGCTCAGAGTATTGGTTGCAGGAGGTAACACAGGCATGAATATTAAGTAACAGCCATCTGTGTACTGTATTAATGAGCTGACAGCCTGTTTCCGCCTCAGGCTCATAAAGGTAGCTGCTGGTGAGCAAACCACTTCTCCTTTCCCAGGCCCGTCTAACATGCATAGTGGTTTAATGCCACAGACTGCCAAGGCTTTTCCTCAAGGAACGGGGAAGAAATTCCTGCAGCTCAGTTCTCCTTCCAGATCACTTGGGTGGGGAGTGCACGTTGGTGTGAGCCCGTCTCTAGTAACATCAGGAAGCAAAGCAGCCACATCACTAAATTGCTAAGTGCTGTCAAACATGTCTTCATTTGAAGAACCTTGTGACTTGCAGCCAAAGTCTCCAGTTCATTTGTCGCTGATAAGGGAAGCAGCCAACTTCAAGCTGAAGTATGGGAGGAAGAAGGAAGCAATCAGCGACCTGGAAGAGCTGTGGAAGTGAGTTCAGGGAGGGGAGAGGGGTATCTTGTTTTCCTTCTGGACCTGAGCCTTGGCCCTGCTGTCTTGTGCACTGAAACATGAGCAGTCCCTGGTCCCCGTGAGGACTGCTCAGGGGTTCTAGAGCCAGATAACGTCTGCTAGCATTTTGGTGACGTCTGAGGTAATAGTTCGTCCTTTTAGACATTGTAAAGGGGCTTCTGGTCAAAGCTGTGCTCCCTGTCCAACCCCTTGGATGAAGTAACTGTTCCGGCAGGCCTAGCCCTGCGATCTGTTCTGGGTTCTTTTGTGTTACATCCTGATAGAAGCTGTGTCTTCCATGTTGGATGCCATGTCTTCTGTCCTCAGCCAGCACCCATTCACTGCGGGAGGAGTTCCCCAGTCTGTATCCAGATGCAGACTGCTGGCACTTCACATTAAAAAGGTTGCAGAGCAGTTTTTAAACTAAGCGATGGGAGAAAGCCGATCGCTGCAGAGGCGCACGTGGATCGGACAGAGACTTATCTTAGAGGAGAATCTATTGATAGAGATTCTCTAGGTTTTAGTCAGGAGGAGAGGATGGAAGAGGATAAAGTTTGGGCCAGATCAGACGAGAAACATTCACATAAAGAATCTGACACATCAGAAAAGGGCAGACAAATAAATATTTACAAGTTTTTAAAGTGCTTGTACACAAATGCTGTAAGTCTAATTAATAAGATGGGTGAACTAGAGTGCCTTGTGTTAAAGGAGGATGTTGATATAATAGGCATCACAGAAACCTGGTGGAGTGAGGACAATCAATGGGACACAATCATTCCGGGGTACAAAATATATCGGAAGGACAGAACAGGTCGTGCCGGCGGGGGGAGGGTGGCATTATATGTGAAAGAAAATGCAGAATTAAATGAAATAAAAATCTTAAATGAATCCACATGTTCCATAGAATCTCTGTGAATAGTAATTTCATGCTCTAATAAGAATATAACAGAATATAGGGATCTATTATTGACCATCTGACCACAACAGTGATAGTGACGATGAAATGCTAAGGGAGATTAGAGAGGCTATCAGAATAACTCAATAATAGTGGGGGATTTCAATTATCCCCATATTGACTGGGTACATGTCACCTCAGGATGAAATGCAGAGACATTATTTCTCGATACTTGAAATGACTGCTTCTTGGAGCAGCTGGTAGAGGAACCCACAAGGGGAGAGGCAACTCTTGATCTAGTCCTGAGTGGAGCGTAGGATCTGGTCCAAGAGGTAACTATAACAGGACCACTTGGAAATAGTGACCATAATATAATAACATTTAACATTCCTGTGGTGGGAAGATCACTTCAACAGCCCAACAGTGTGGCATTTAATTTCAGAAAGGGGAACTATGCAAAAATGAGGAGGTTAGTTAAACAGAAATTAAATGGTACAGTGACTAGAGTGAACTCCCTGCAAGCTGCGTGGATGCTTTTCAAAGACACCATAATAGAGGCTCCACTTAAATTTACACCCCAAATTATAAAACACAGTAAAAGAACTAAGAAAGAGCTACCGTGGCTTAACAACCATGTAAAAGAAGCGGTGAGAGATAAAAAGGCATCTTTTAAAAAGTGGAAGTCAAATCCTAGTGAGGTAAATAGAAAGGAGCATAAACACTGCCAAATTAAATGTAAAAATGTAATAAGAAAAGCGAAAAAGGAGTTTGAAGAACAGCTAGCCAAAAACTCAAAAGGTAATAACAAAATGTTTTTAAGTACATCAGAAGCAGGAAGCCTGCTAAACAACCCGTGGGGCCCCTGGACGCTCAAGATACAAAAGGAGCACTTAAAGATGATAAAGTCATTGCAGAGAAACTAAATGAATTCTTTGCTTCAGTCTTCACGGCTGAGGATGTTGGGGAGATTCCCAAAACTGAGCCGTCTTTTTGTAGGTGACAAATCTGAGGAATTGTCACAGGTTGAAGCGTCACTAGAGGAGGTTTTGGAATTAACTAACAGTAGCAAGTCACCGGGCCCAGATGGCATTCACCCAAGAGTTCTGAAAGAACTCAAATTTGAAATTGCGGAACTATTAACTATGGTTTGTAACCTGTCCTTTAAATCAGCTACTGTACCCAGTGACTGGAAGATAGCTAATGTAACGCCGATATTTAAGAAGAGCTCTAGAGATGATCCCGGCAGTTACAGACCGGTATGTCTAACGTCAGTACCGGGCAAATTAGTTGAAACAATGGTAAAGAATACAATTGTCAGACACATAGAAGAATATAAATTGTTGCGCAAAAGTCAACATGGTTTCTCTAAAGGGAGATCATGTCTTACTAATCTATTAGAGTTCTTTGAGGGGGTCAACAAACATGTGGACAAGGGGGATCCAGTGGACATAGTGTACTTAGATTTCCAGAAAGCCTTTGACAAGGTCCCTCACCAAAGGCTCTTACGTAAATTAAGTTGTCATGGGATAAGAGGGAAGATCCTTTCATGGACTGAGAACTGGTTAAAAGACAGGGAACAAAGGGTAGGAATAAATGGTAAATTTTCAGAATGGAGAGGGGTGTTCCCCAAGGGTCAGTCCTAGGACCAATCCTATTCAACTTATTCATAAATGATCTGGAGAAAGGGATAAACAGTGAGGTGGCAAAGTTTGCAGATGATACTAAACTGCTCAAGATAGTTAAGACCAAAGCAGACTGTGTAGAACTTCAGAAAGCTCTCACAAAACTAAGTGATTGGGCAACAAAATGGCAAATGAAATTTAATGTGGATAAATGTAAAGTAATGCACATTGGAAAAAATAACCCCAATGATACATGCAATATGATGGGAGCTAATTTAGCTACAACTAATCAGGAGAAAGATCTTGGAGTCATCGTGGGTAGTTCTCTAAAGACGTCCACGCAGTTTGCAGCGGCAGTCAAAAAAGCAAATGGGATGTTAGGAATCATTAAAAAAGGGATAGAGAATAAGACGGAGAATATCTTATTGCCCTTATATAAATCCATGGTACACCCACATCTTGAATACTGCGCACAGATGTGGTCCCCTCATCTCAAAAAAGATATACTGGCATTAGAAAAGGTTCAGAATAGGGCAACTAAAATTATTAGGGGTTTGGAAGGGGTCCCATATGAGGAGAGATTAGAGGCTAGGACTTTTCAGCTTGGAAAAGAGGAGACTAAGGGGGGATATGATTGAGGTCTATAAAATCATGAGTGGTGTGGAGAAAGTGAATAAGGAAAAGTTTTTTACTTGTTCCCATAATATAAGAACTAGGGGCCACCAAATGAAATTAATGGGTAGCAGGTTTAAAACAAATAAAAGGAAGTTCTTCTTCACTCAGTGCACAGTCAACCTGTGGAACTCCTTGCCTGAGGAGGTTGTGAAGGCTAGAACTATAACAGGGTTTAAAAGAGAACTGGATAAATTCATGGAGGTTAAGTCCATTTATGGCTATTAGCCAGGATGGGTAAGGAATGGTGTCCCTAGCCTCTGTTTGTCAGAGGGTGGAGATGGATGGCAGGAGAGAGATCACTAGATCATTACCTGTTAGGTTCACTCCCTCTAGGGCACCTGATATTGGCCACTGTCGGTAGACAGGATACTGGGCTGGATGGACCTTTGGTCTGACCCAGTATGGTCATTCTTATGTATCTGAAATTCATATGAACCCCAAACCCTTCTTGATGCTGGCATATTCTGAGGTCTGATCTGCAGCTCTCTCTCCTATTGTGCCAAAAGACAAATCAGCCTGTTTGTGCAGTCTGAGCTAATTGTGGAGAAAAGCAGAGGCAGTGTGGTTTTTTTATAGGGGTAGAAGATTTTCATCGGAGCGACCTTAAAGGAAAAACAAACAAACATCCCAGTTAAAAAAATGTAGAATAAGAAAATGGGTAAGAAAAATGAAAACAGGCCCTAGATTTCTAGGGTTGTTGGTGGCTGCATGGTCCCTGGGGAGAGGCTAGTCAAAGTGCTTGGCAGTGTTAGGTAGTGAACACCCTGCGTATTGTACTGTGAATCTCAAGGCCTCTATTGGCACCTGCTATTGCACACACTGAAAGCACCTGCCCGGGGCTAGCCAGCGCTGGGCCGAGTGGTTAGCTGTAGTGTATACTTGGGGCATGGCTGGTGTTTGTAGAGTGTTCAGTGAACTTCAGAATGTTTCTTTCTTCTCTTCAAGGCAAAATCCAAGAGATATTCATACTCTGGCCCAGCTCATCTCCGCATACTCCCTCGTAGACCCTGAGAAGGCGAAGGTGTATCCTTTGTGGTGGTGACTGGGCTTGCGGTGGGAAAGGGGTTTTGCTGTCCCTTCGGTTCCCAGAATGTTTTCCTAATGATGTCATGAGTGTTTGGAATTTTTGAGCTGCTTCAGGACCCTTCCAACAGGGACATCAGAGAACCTCTGACCCTGGGAAGGAGCGGGAAGGTCATAGTGCAACTCCACATTAAGGGTGGGCTTTTCAAAGGCACCTAAGTGAGTTGAGTGCCTACCTGCTATTTACTTCTGGTAGGATTTGGGTGTCTAATTCCGTTAGGGCTTTTGAATCGCCCTGTGGCCCCCCAAAAGCAATGAGAACTTCAGTCAGTTAATGATGAGCGAACAAATCAGTATGATCCAACTTTTTGCTGTGGCGTTTTTGTCCTATAGTGGTAACGTTGTACTTTCCCACCGAATCGTTTGGTGTAACTCTTATTATAATAACCAATTCTTACCGCACTCCCCATCAGCAGCTTTCAAAGCATGTTACAAAGGACCTCAGGGTCATCCCTCCCATTGTACAGATGGGGACACAGGTACCTAAAAGGGAAGTGACTTGTCCAAGGTCACCCAGCAGGCCAGTGGCAAAGCCAGGAACAAAACCCAGGTCTCCTGGGTCCCTGACTGTTGCCCTCTGCACTAATTCACTCTGTGTCTATGGATTGGAGCTGCTGGTTAATCCCCCTGGGACTGAGATGGGGTTTGAATTGCTGCTGGTGCCTCCCCCCTGGCTCTCTTTGCTGAATGCATTCCTGTTTCCATTCCTGAGCTCCGCCCCTCGACAGCCTTAGCAAACACTTGCCCTCGTCGGACACGATGTCTTTGAAAGTAGACGTGGATGTGCTTGAAAATTCCCCCGGGGCTACGTACGTTCGGAAGAAAGGCGGAAAGCTCACGGGAGAGAACCAGCAGAAAGAACAAGGGTAAAAAGCATCTCTCGCCCGTCATTCTCTTCCGTGGGCTTGGGGTTAGAAAGCACCTGCTGTGTGGATCACCTCAGAGCTTCAGGCCTGTTTCTGCAGCCACCCTGCAAATGGTCTGACTAGTCGAAAAGCAGGCTGTCCCTTAGAGTGTCTGTAGGTAACTCCGGGAGGTCCAGAGAGGGACAGCAGTCGTCCCGATCAGCGATGCAAGGACATGTCACTATGAGCGATGCAGAGGTGGGCAGCAAGGCCCTTGTGAAGCCAGAGCTGCGCACACCACTAGAGTGAGGCCAAGCATGGTCTGGGGAACATTCCCTCACACAGGGGTTCTTGTGCATTAGCTTGTGGTGCGTTTGCTGGAGGACTGCAGCATGAAACATTGAGCCGGGGAAATGGGGGTATTCTGGGAGCAGGAGTCAGGGTCTCTTACAGACTGATCTGTGGGGGAAGTAACTGGAGATCCACTGCCCCAGGGGATTAGAACTGTTTCTCTGAGACTGGTGTCCTTTCCTCCTTGCCCCCTCACTTCTTTGAAAAAAGACAGTCTTCTTTTCCCATCCCTGGCTCCGTGCTTGTTGGTGCGTTCCAGGGAACCCACGGCAGCACTGTGATCTTGTTTCTTCTCCTCGCCCTTTTAGGCAAGGGGATGTAAAGAAAAAGAAGAGGAAAAAGAAGGGTGAGTTGTGTGTGTTTGCAATACGCCTTTGCTGTCCTGCTAGCCATCAGTTTGGAGCCTCGACCACACCGTATCATCTGTGCATTACCCCTGTCCCTGGTAACGTTCTTTAAACTCCTGTCCAGAAAAGCAGAAGATTGTGAAAATCCCAGGCTGTTCTTTGAGGGTGGGGGGAACGCCTACAGGAGTTAGGTGCCCAAGTCCCATAGACGCTGAGTGCCTCATTTCCTTGGCGGGGTGGGGAGGGTTTGGAAATCCCACATATAGAGTTTAAACCATCTCTTTTAAAGAATAACAGGTGGCTGCTACATGCCCTCCCTCACACCAGGTCACTGTGCTTCCTGCGTGTTACCTGCCTAGTCCTGTGTCTTCAACCTCTTCGCTCCTCAGCTGCTGGGTTCAACATAAAATGTGAAGTGGCCAGGCCTGAGCACTCCTCTATTCCCATTGGCTTCAGTGGGAGTTGAAGGCAGTTTGCATCATACAGGATTGGGTCCTAAACAAACCAGAACCCCTCTGATTTCCATGCCTTTGATTCCTGAGAGTATTTCCCACGTCCCCTTTAGAGGGGAAAGCAGCCTGTCAGACTTAGCAGGCGCAGCTGTACCAGCAAGAGGAGCTTCATTTGACCCTGCACACCTTGCGGGCTTAAGCTTTGTAGAGTCACAGATTCTAAGGCCAGAAGGGACTAGCCTGACCCCCTGTATAACACAAGCCAGAGAACTGCCCTGGAATAATTGCCTGAGCAGTTCTTTTAGGACAACATCCCAGATGGAAGGAAGATAGAAAAATTACTCGAGCTTCATATCGATGTGTGTGGGGTTTTCTTCACCATGTCACGTGATCTCCATGTTTTTTCTCTGCTGACTGCTGTGCAGGAAAACTGCCCAAAAACTATGATCCCAAGGTGACCCCGGACCCTGAGCGGTGGCTGCCGATGCGAGAGCGCTCCTATTATCGCGGAAGGAAGAAGGGCAAAAAGAAGGATCAGATTGGAAAGGGAACCCAGGGAGCAACGACAACTGGCACATCTGAGCTGTGAGTAGGGGTTGCACAGAAGAGTGCTTTGTAATTACACAGTGCCTCAAGCAGCAAATGCTCCTTACCTGCTTCACAAACATGGCCCCCAGATCCCACCGAGGCCAGTGAGGCTTATCCTCTGCTTCTCCCAATGCATTGAGCCTGATTTGTTTGCTCTGTAGGTTGCTAACTCCCCAGAGCTGGGACTGTATCTGTAGTTGTCTTAAACTGAGCATGTCATCCGTGTGTGGCATGAGTCTGGCGTGCGCCGGGCATATGGGGCTGGACCATAATGTACAGAGTATATGCTGACAGAGCTTCATCGGTCATTAAAAACAGTAGTTCTTCAACAGCTTACGGGTGAATTAGGCAGCACTTCAGGACAGGAAGTGAAACATCCTTATCCAATTGCAATTGTGGGAAAACGTAGGTAGAAAGAATTACATAAGAATATTAGAACGGCCATACTGGGTCATCCAGCCCAGCATCCTGTTTTCTGACAGTGGCCAATGCCAGGTGCCACAGAGGGAATGAAGAGAACAGCTAATCATCAAGTGATCCATCCCCTGTCGCCCATTCCCAGCTTCTGGCAAACACAGGCTAGGGACACCATCCCTGCCCATCCTGAACAATAGCCGTTGATGGACCTATTCTCCATGAACTTACCTAGTTCTTTTTTGAACCCTGCCTTGGACTTAGCTTAATGGTAGAGCTGCTTCAGCTTTTCCAGTAGCCTTTCCTTTGTGGTGCCCCTGGGGTGGAATGAATTCTGTCTCTCTCATCACACTTGTGTGTGTATAATACGAGCCTAGTGTTAAATGGGCAATTCATGGCTAAATCACTTCTTAGTGCAGCTGATTACTTTAGAAAGGATTGAAACTATTAAGCTACTAATAGCGGTAGAAGCAAATGGGAGTTGTAGTTCCTCTTAGCCCGAGTGGTACCTGGGGTCACTCGTGAAACAGGTGGCCATGGCTCTGATTGCAGACTTGTGAGTTGGGACTCACCGCTAAGCGCAGCAGTTACACAGCTGTCGCCACCTGCAAATCACAGGCTCAGAATCTGTCGACAGGGCGGCGGCTTTAGCAGAATTCAATGGTTATGTTTTTGTTGTTGTGATCTACATCAGTTCTTACTGTTAAACATTTTGAATTGTATCAGTTTTAATTTTCTGAGTGTGAACTGAAGGGTTTCACCTTTAAAAAAAATTTTTTTTTCTATTTGAATGTTCACAGTTGCAGAATATTAAGGTGGGGGGTGTCAGACAATAACTTTGTAGTGACCCCCGATCCCGGCAGGGACAAGATGCGAGGAAGGCTGGGTTCCTAGCAGGGCAGAGCAGAGACTGAGAGCAGAATTCCTGGCAGGGCAGGGCAGAGACTGGCCAAGACTGAGAGCAGGAGGATGAGCTGGTGGCCGTGGGGCAGGCCACCTCGCTGTGTCCAGCCCCAGGCAGTGCAGGGAGCCTCCTGCAGCCCCACTGTTCATAGATTCATAGAATAGATTAATAGAATATCAGAGTTGGAAGGGACCTCAGGAGGTCGTCTAGTCCAACCCCCTGCTCAAAGCAGGACCAATCCCCAATTTTGCCCAGAACCCTAAATGGCCCCCTCAAGGATTGATCTCACAACCCAGGGTTTAGCAGGCCAATGCTCAAACTACTGAGCTATCCCTCCCCCCACTGTTATAGCCCTGCTCACTCACTCACTGTCCAGGAGTGTGGGAGCCATCCCTAGGCAAGAGCCATTCAGCAGCAGGGTGGCCTCCCTCCTGGCTGGGGGCTCGTCAGTGTCCTTGCAGACCTGGCTGGGTGTTGCTGCTTTGCCTCACCAGAACCCAGCCTTCCCTGCACCTGGGGCCTGCAGGGATGGAATACCCAACAGTATGTATCATCCGGTTGATGCTCCAGAGGAGAGAGACGTTGGGGTTTTCAAAAGTGCCTAATGGAGGTGAATGCCCCTGGACTTTCACCTGATTCCCTTGCACCCTTTCACGACCCCAGCCCAGACAGAACGAGGGACCTGGTGCTTTGTCGTTAGTGAACAAACAGGTGATTTGTGCTACCTGAGGTTTGGGTGAAAAGGTTCCTTCAGCCCAGAATTTGTCTTCTGCAAGCTTGTGCCATTCTTCTGACATAAAATGTTCTGATTTGGAACCAAAGCGTGTGCTGGTTGCGGTTTTTGTGAGCTAGAGCTAGGAGGCAAATCATACTTCCTAAAACTTTCTTGGCTCCTGTCTTCTTCCCTTCCCACTTTTCAGGTGTACCATGTTACATTCATGTTGAACTAGAAAGGAGACTGTGTTCTGTTTAGTTTTACGATAAGTGAGCTCAGCTCCTACAGACCCTTCAGAGTTCCTAAGCATGATTCTGGGCTAAAGTGAGGTTCTGTTTGCATTGAACTCAGTAAGAATTGTGCACTGGATAGGAGCTCATTGCTGCCACTTGCAGGGTCAAGCAGGGAGGAGCTGAGTTGTGGCAGGGGGAGCCCTGGTGCAAACAAACCTCCCCGTAACAGTGCAGGCAAGAGAAAAGCAAGAGCCTGGCTTCTGTCGGGTTTGCGTGTCTGCATTCCCTGAGCGTGAGCTTTATACTTTGTGTCTGAATAATTTAACCATAACCTAGACAGTGTGGTCACTTCAGTTCTTCTTCGAGTGCTTGCTCATATCAATTCCAGTTGGTGTGTGCGCGCACCGCGTGCATGGCTCTCGGAAACTTTTCCCTAGCAGCTACCTGTCGGGCCGGCTGTGGAGCCCCCTGGGGTGGCACCGGTATGGCGCTCTATATACGACCCTGCCGGCCCAACCCCCCCTTCAGTTCTTTCTTACCGCCAGTGACGGTTGTTGGAACAGTGGTCTCTTGCTTGCAAGTGTCCCACTAATCCCTAGCTCTTCTGCTAATCTCTGTATATAGTTACCCATTGTTAGTTAAGAGTCTTAGTTAGTTGTTAATTGTTAATTGTAGTCTCACTACTTAGCAGTTGGGGGGTCTCCCCCTCCAACTCGTGCCCCGCAGGACCTCAGGGCATGCCATCTTAAGGTTTCAAACCCTGTAGTTCCTGTGCTAAACCTATGCCCACGGGTGACCCCCATGACTCCTGCCTCTGGTGTCTGGGAGAAGGCCATCAGTCGGACGAGTGCAAGATCTGCAAGGCTTTCAAGCCTTGCACCAGGAAAGAGAGGGACATTCGCCTAAAACAACTTCAGATGGAGTCAGCCCTCTGTCCGCAGCAGGACCCGGCCCCGAGCGCCTCGGTGCGGAGCGATCCTCCTGCGGTGCCTTCTGCAGTGCCATGGAAGGACTCTGCATGCCAACCCGGGAGCTGCCAGTCCCCCAGGCCCCAGAAGCACTCTCCCCGGCACCGTTCTCCTTCACCGGATGCTCGTAAGAAACAGGCCAAGGGGAAGTCCCCCCAGCAGCTTGCTATGGCTACTGCACACCCGGAAGGGGACTGTGCAGGGGACGGTCCTATGACTGACAGACCCTTGGGCTGCACACAATCCTCACGGGCCCCTGTCTCCCCAGGGAGCCCTGCTCTCCTGGACTCACCGCGGCTGCATGTGGGGGAAGTTATGATGCCTTCCACCCTGGACACCTTCGAAGCTGCTAGGGGTCTCGTTGAGATGACGGCACCTAAGTCTCCCACTATGAGGGATAAGCCTCCACTCCCTCGAGGTACGGCACCATCTAGAGGCAAGCCTGCCATGTTTGGCCAGTCTGCCCCTGACCTGGATCTCTGCACCGCTCCAAGTCCTGGCGCCGCTCTGAGTCCCAGCACTGGTCTGGCAGCCGTGACCCTCGGAGCCGCTCCCACTCAAGGTGGTTATTGGCGGACAAGTCGTGGTCCCGCTCGAGGTCCAGGTCCCATTCTGTGACCTCGTGGCACCGTTCTGAGCGCTGGCCTCAGCCTGCACGCTGTTCACCTTCCAGGTGTTGCTCAGTGGACAGCACCGCTCCCTGCTCGAGGCACCGCTCCACGCCGCGGCATCTCTCCCCGCTTCGTCACTGTCCTCGATCGTGGCACTGCTCCCTGCCTCAACGAAGCTCTGTGTCGCGGCACTGCTTTACTTCATGCCACCGCTCCGCACCCCGGCACTGCTCCTCACAGCGGTACTGCTCTGCACCATGGCACCGATTGACATCAAGGCCCCACTACACTTCATGGCATGCATGCCGCCTGTCGGAGGAGGATGTTTCTTCAGTGCTATCTTGCACCATTCCCCCTTGGCCATCCCACTGAAGGTCACCCTTCCTCCGCTCAGGCAGGGCATCGGGGGCATCAGAGGTGCCCAGGTCAGGGCCGGGGAGCCTAAGGCAGGACGCTTCAGCGCCCCAGTGGCAGCCTCAGTGGCAGTTTTGGACTCTTCGGGCATGCCATTAGGCCCAGGGTGCCCCTCCTGATATCCCACCACTTCCCCATTCGGGATCTCGCCTCCCAGAGGCAACCCTCAGCCGCCCACCCCTGGACCCTCCACAAAACCCAGACCCAGCTCCACATTCGCCCGTTGAAGCTACGCCTGGTGCTCGTGAGGACCCCGTCCCTAAGGACCAAGAGGCCACCACGGAACTGATCCTACTGGTGGCTTCCTCCTCATCGTCCCCTGATGAGGTGGTGGCAGGCACCTCAATGTCTGGGCCGCCACCCAGGGATTACAGGGCCCTGCAGGAACTTCTCCGACGAGTAGCCCTGAATATGAACCTCCAGGTGGAGGAAGTGGTCGAACAGGAGGACCCTATGGTGGACATCCTGGCACCAGAGGGCCCTCTAGGGTGGCCTTACCCATTATAAAAACTATTCAATCCAATATCAAAGCCATTTGGCAAACGCCTGCCTCCGTTCCCCCTGTGGCCATTGGGGCTGAACGTAAATACTTTGTTCCCACTAAGGGATATGAGTGTCTCTTCACACACCCTCCCCCATGCTCTCTCGTGGTGGAGGCGGTGAATGAAAGAGAGAGACAAGGTCAGCAGGCCCCCGCACCCAAATCAAGGGAGGCTAAACGGCTTGATTTGTTTGGAAGGAAAATGTATTCCACAGGGGGTCTCTCTCTCAGGATCACAAATCAACTCGCGGTCCTGAGTAGATACAACTATAACTCATGGTCCTCAATCTTAAAGTTTAAAGAGCACCTTCCCTCTGAATTGAGAGTGGAGTTGGGGGTCATCACCGAGGAGGGTAAAGCTGTTGCCCGGACTTCCCTCCAAGGCTCCTTTGATGCCTCGGACTCTGGCGTCCGGGATTGCGATGAGGCGCAATGCCTGGCTCCAGTCCGCTGGCCTTCCCCCGGAGGTCCAGCAGACCATACAGGACCTTCCCTTTGATGGCCAGGGCCTATTTGCTGAGCAAACAAATTCCAGATTGAGTCGCCCAAAGGACTCCTGGAACACAATAAAGTCCCTCAGCATGCACACTCTGGTGACCCAAAGGAAGCCCTTTAAATCGCAGACCACCCAGCAGTGGTCTTTTCCCCCTAGGCCCAGACAGGACTTCTCTCATAGGAGAAGTAGATACAATCGACGCAAGCTGTCGCGTCGTCCTCTTGGGCAGGGCCAGGGGCAATCCAAACCCCCTTCGGGCCCTAAGCGCCCCTTTTAAAGGTGCAAACAAGGACGGATTACCAGTCCACAACCCCTCCTTTCCTGAACCGTCTTATCCTGCTTTTACCATGCATGGTCCCTTATTACGTCGGACCGATGGGTGCTCCACACGGTAGAGGCGGGATATTCTATCCAATTCCGTTCCTCTCCACCCTCCCATCCCCCTTGCCTGTCCCTCTTCAGGGACCCGTATCATGAGCAGCTTCTCGTCCAGGAGATCCAGGCTCTCCTTGCTCTAGGAGTGGTGGAGAAGGTCCCTCAGGAGCTTAAAGGCAAGGGTTTCTTCTCCCGATATTTCCTCAATCCCCAAAGCGAAGCGGGGCCTCAGGCCCATTCTGGACCTGTGGGAGCTCAACAAGTTCATAGTCAGCTTGACGTTCCTAAGCACAATCATTCCTTCCCCAGACCTGGGAGACTGGTACGCCACCCTCTATATGAGGGACGCTTATTTCCACGTATCCATCACACCGGCTCACAGACGGTTCGTAGTGAACAAGGTGCATTACCAGTTCATGGCCTTCCCATTTGAGCTTTGCACAGTGCCTCACGTCTTCACCAAGTGCATGGCAGTTGTAGCAGCTTTGCTCCGCCGCCACCATGTGCATGTCTACCCTTACGTGGACGACTGGTCCTCTGGGGCCGCTCCCGCCAGCAGGTGGAATCGCAGGTGCAGATAGTCAGGGACACGTTCAAACATTTAGGTATCATTTTCAGCGTCAACAAATCAGTGCTCACTCCAACTCAGAGGATAGAATTCATCGGGGCCGTTCTGGATGTGTCTCAAGCGAGAGCATTCCTGCCAGAGACTCGTCACCTGGCCCTCTCGCAGATAATCGGCAACCTTTGCAGCTTCCCTACCACCATGGCGAGGCAGTGTCTCCGGCTGTTAGGCCATATGGCATCCTGCACTTATGTGGTTCAACACACCAGGTTACGACTCAGACCCTTGTAAGCGTGGCTCACCTCTGTGTACCGCCCAGGCCGCGACAGTCCTGACATGGTGCTGACCATCCCTCAGCACACCCTCGATTCCCTCCGGTGGTGGCTGAATCCCCGCTTGGTAGTCGCCGGGGTTCCTTTTCACCCACCCCAACCCACCTTGACTTTAGTCACAAACGCGTCGTGTTGGGCTGGGGAGCACATCTGGGAAGCCTGACAGCTCAGGGCTTATGGAAGTAGAGGAACTGGCTCTACATAACAACATCAAAGAACTCAGGGTGATCCGTCTCACCTGCCAAGCTTTTCTGACTGACTTGCAGGTCCTCTGCATAGGGTACTGACGGACAACACCACGGCCATGTTCTATATAAACAGGCAAAGTGGAGCCCGCTCATTTCCTCTGTGTCAGGAAGCCCTCCTACTGTGGGGATTTTGTTTAGCCCACTGCATCCTTCTCCAGGCCTCATACCGGCCGGGTGTTCAGAACATGCTGGCGGACAGCCTGAGCAGACGTTTCCTCTCACACGAGTGGTCGATTCACCCAGACATCATCCACTCCATCTTCCGCAGTTGGGGGTTTTCCCAAATCGACCAGGTTGGCACACGGGCCAACAGGAAGCGCCCAACCTTTTGCTCCTTCAGGAGCCACAGCCCAGGCTCAGTCGCAGATGCGTTCATGACTCCGTGGTCAGGTGAGCTGCTATACGCATTTCTGTCATTCCCGCTCATCCACGAAGTGCTTCTCAAGGTTCACAGGGACAAGATGGATGTCATTTTGGTGGCCCCAGCTTGGCCTCGCCATTGCTGGTGTCTCACCCTCGTGGATTTGTCGGTCCAGTCACTGATATGGCTACCTCTCACTCCCGACCTCATTACACAGGACCACGGTTGCCTCCTACCCCAGACCTTCAGTCTCTCCACCTCATGGCCTGGAGAATCCGTGGCTGAATCAGGCAGAGCTCGCTTGTTCAGAGCCGGTGAGGCAGGTATTTCTGGAAAGCCACAAGCCATCTACTAGGACCACGTACAAGATGAAATGGAAGAGGTTCTCCAGCTGGTGCTCCCAAAGGCAGGTACTCCCGCTCCAGGCTCCCATCCCTTGTATCCTGGAATATCTTCTTTAGCTAAAACACCAGCGTCTGGTGTTTTGGTTCTGTCAAGGTCCACCTCGCGGCCATCTCAGCTTTTCACCCAGGTGATTCTGGGCGTTCGATGTTCGCTTATGCCATCATGGGCCATTTCCTTAAAGGACTGGAGAAGATACATCCCCCAATGAAGCCCCCCATCCCAGCCTGGGACTTTAACAAAGTCCTCTCCCACCTCATGGGCCCTCCCTTTGAGCCTTTAGTTTCTTGTTCACTCCTACCTCTCTTGGAAGGTAGCTTTTCTGATGGCTATCACCTCAGCATGACGCATGTCTGAACTACAGGCCCTCACCTCTGAGCCCCTGTACACTGTCTTTCATAAGGACAAGGTACAACTTAGACCCCATCCAGCTTTCTTTCCCAAGGTGGTGTCCCGTTTCCATATCAGCCAGGACATTTTCCTGCCAGTCTTCTATCCAAAACCTCACAACAGCCCTTAAGAGCAACAGCTACACTCGCTGGATGTTAGGAGCGTGCTCCCTTTCTATATCAATCGCACAAAGCCGTTCCAAAAGACAACCCAATTGTTTGTTGCTATAGCAGAGTGGATGAAGGGTTTGCCAGTCTCTTCCCAGCGGATCTCTTCCTGGATCACAGCTTGTATCCGCACTTGTTATGACTTGGCAAAGATTCCATCACTGCTCACTCCACGAGGGCGCAGGCCTTGTCAGCTGCCTTTCTAGCCCAAGTACCTCTCCAGAAAATGTGCAGGGCTGGGATGTAGTCTTCAGTGCTTACTTTCACGCACTATGCCATCATCCACCGATCTAGGGATGATGCGGCCTTCGGCAGAGCAGTACTTCGGTCGGCAATACCTTGACTCCGACCCCACCTCCTAGGTAAGGGTTGGGAGTCACCTAACTGGAATTAATATGAGCAAGCACTCGAAGAAAAAACAGTTACTCATCTTTGTAATTGTTGTCCTTTGAGATGTGTTGCTCATATCTATTCCATTCCCCCTCACCTTCCCCTCTGTCAGAGTAGCTGGCAAGAAGGAACTGAAGCAGGGGTCGGGCCGGCAGGGTTGTATATAGAGTACCATACCGGCGCCACTCCAGGGGGCTCCACAGCTGGCCCGACAGGTAGCTGCTAGGGAAAAGTTTCCGACAGCCGTGCACGCGTCGTGTGCGCACACCTAACTGGGATAGATATGAGCAACACATTTCGAAGAACAACAGTTACAAAAAGGGTAAGATAACCGTTTTTTGTTGGGCTGTAATTCCACAGCTTTAAAGGCAAGTCCCATGGCATAAGGCCAATTGCTTGTTTATCTGTTTTGGAGCCTAAATCAGTTTCCCTTTGATTTCTGTTTTGGGCCAGGAAAGGGAAAATGTTCCTCTCTCTAGCAGCGATGCTCTAAGTCCCCTGCCTCTGGGAGGCGCTCCTAACCCGGCGGTGTTCCCTGTCTCCCTGCAGGGATGCCAGTAAGACAGCAAGCAGCCCGCCTACCTCCCCACGGCCTGGCAGTACCACAGCCATGTCTTCCGCAGCCACGAGTAACATGATACCCCCCCGGCACCAGAAACCTGCTGGCGCTGCAGCAACCAAGAAGAAGCAGCAGCAGAAGAAGAAGAAAGGAGGCAAGGGAGGCTGGTAACGAGAGCGGCTGCCGAGCTGGCTGTGTGAGGGACTGGAGCTCTCTGCTGTAAAGTGCTGAGAACAGAATAAAGATCAGAGTAAGAAGCAGCACAAAGTCACGGCTTCCTTCACGCTGTCTTGAAAAGGTTCCTCCTGGGCTTCGTTTCCTCTGCAGTGGGAAGGGAAGGGAAGCTTTTCCTTCTCCCATTCCCGCTCCCTTTCCTAACCCGCTGCCCGATGTTTCCCTCCATTGTTTTTTTTGGGGGGGGGGGAGGTGGGGGGGTGGGGGAGGTGGAAGAATCATGGTTCATTTGCTTACCGAGTCAGACCATTGTCCCTCCCTGATGTGCCCTGGCCCCCTGCAGCAGTTACACAAACACAAGGCATTTCCCCAGTCCTGCTTGCAGCAGAGAATCAGCTGGAGTGATGAGTCTTGACAAACATGCCACATTACTGGCCTCCCCACGGGCTCTTGCTGTCTCTGGGCTGCCTGGCAAAGGCCCTCACCTAGGTGACAGGAGGGCAGACATTGGACACAGAGCCTGTGGGATCCTGTCTGGAGGTGGCTGTGCATCTCAGAAGGGACAGTTCACTATCGCTTCATTTTGTGGCTTGAACTCTGGAGAGTCACATTCTTAAATGTGTCAATTAAGAACAATCTGAGGTTGCATGGAGCCTCCCAGGGCAAAATACAGGCAACCTGTGGCACCTTGGCACTGTCTGGAGGCTTTGATTTCGTCTAGCCAAACACAGTGTGTGAGAATGCTGCTTTGTTAGTGGATAACTCTGGCCTTTGGGAGCGTGCTGTGGGGGAGCAGCCCACGTTCTGGGTTCCGTGAGGAACAAATCCTTCTGGAATGAGGCAGGGTATTGGAAATGGCACACTTCTCCTCTGCGGCCGAAGTGCTGGGTGCTGAGCTCTCTGAGCATCTGCCCCGTGGTGTCTGGCATTCAATACTTTGTCTTCAGGGTCTGGCCATGCCCAAGGGACACAGTCCAGATTTCAGCCTTCACATGTATTATGACCTGTTTGGGTGCGATCTTCAGGGGTTTAGGAATATTTTCCAAAAATCTTTGCTGCAGCAAGATGATGTAGACAATGCCTCATGCCCTGCTTCTCCTCACAAAGGATGCTCATGCTGTCTTACTGATGCACGCTCCTGTGCCAGCCTAAAGCCCCTGAATCATAAGATGGTGTCTGGGGTTTTATACCAATATTTGTAGGGATAGTGTACTAACGGGGGCACCAGTCACACTCAGCTCCTTGTGAAGAAATGAGCATAGGAGCTGGCTCTTGGAGGCCCCTGGGCTGGTTAGGCTTTCTCCGAACTGCTCTGATGGTACCTCTTCAAGGATGGGAGTCTTGCTTCCTCCACCCTTTGGTAGCCGCTAACTCTACATGATTGAAATAACCAAGCCTTCCAACGCCAGACTGCCTTACCAGACAGCACACTGTACATAGACTGGTGCACAAGTGTCACTGGGTCTGCGGGCTGCAGTTCAGATGGCCAGGCTCGCTAAGCTGGGATGGATTTATTGCATGGCACAGGAACAGTATTTCTTACGGAGCAGAAATTCCTGGAGCCCTTCAGACAAAAACCATAAGCAGAGGAACATCCGTACTTGCATTTCCAGCTACCAGCATGTCAGACACACTGCTTTTCAGTCTCAGTCTCAACTCTTGCACCATCTTATCATCTTAGCACTGTAGGGACGCATGTCTCCTGTGTTAAAGTGCGGGGGGCACTTGCTTGGCAATTGCTAGCAGGTAGCAACAATCACGGTAGAAAAGGAAGTGTGTGTGGACTGGAAGGAATTCTCTAGCAGCAGCTGGCTCCAAGACCAAGTTACAGTGAGTATTGTGCTTTGGATGGCAGGCAGATCAGGCACAAAAACACATTTTTGTGCTACTGTTTTGTATAGCACAATGGAATGGGCTGAGAACAGGGGTAACTGAACAAAACACAATTATTTTTTACAGAAAGAACCTGAATGCAGTGTTAAAAATCACTTTGTCTATCACATGTATGGTCTCTAACTAGAACTATGAAGAGTAAATCATAACACACAAAGCAGCTTTCACTCTGGCCACAACAACTGTGAATTCAGCTTTCGAGTGTATATATTTAAATGTTTGCAGTCTAGTTTGGAGAACTCTACATTCTTAATCATCATGGCCAAAACTGTCAAATGTGAAGACTGGAAGTTCAGACACCACAATAAAAAATGGATTGATTTTTTGCTGAGCAATCCCAGCTCCTGTTGACTTCAACTATAGAGGCATGACCAGTGTTTCCATCTTTCTAATACACTCTTGGACAGTATGTACTGATTGGGTTGGTGCCAGGATCTGTAGTGGCTGTATACAGAATATGATGGCTGCCGGGGGGAGGGAGAAGGCGAGGGGGGGAAAGCTGTTTTCACTCCTCTTCCAATCACAGTTGCTTCTCCTTTAACTGTAAAGCCCTTCAGAAAATGCTGGTGTTCATACGGTGTCGTTTATTTCTCTCTCTCCTCCAACCCCCCCCCCCCACACACACACACCTCTACCCCCTGTGCCAGCCAAATGTAGTCGTACTAAGCTCTATATTAAAGCTAGAGGGAGGTTTAATACATTCTTTTGAGTCGAAGTTTGCAGTTGGACTATGTAAATAGATCAGTTTCTGTGTAATCCCCCTGGCAATTTCCTCCATGCTCCTCTTGCTTTTGTTTTGGTAAATGTTGCAAAATAATTTTTCAAGGAAATTGGGTAGGGAAGAGGTAGGTAGAGGGGAAGAGAGTGCTGGCTCGGACTGAGACATTTCGAACTTGGGTGGAAATTGCACTAGTAAAGGGGTAGGTGGACAAGTTTGGCACAAACTACAGGCTTTGTAAAAACAGTCTTTTAGAGACTTGTAAGACTAAACGCAATACTGCCAATGGAAACAAACATTGCCCTGCAGAATCTGCTTCCCAGCCTTTACAGCAGTGGTTCTCAACCTGCGGGCCACTTGCGGCCCACTCAGCACACAGCTTTGGCCCATTTGACATCCTCGGGGCCTAGAAATAGTATAATGTTTGGTTGCGGCTCACATAACACAGAAAGCTGCAGTTTCGGCCCACAATGGTAAATAGGTTGAAGACCACTGCTTTATGCACTACCCAGCATGAGAATTGAAACTGACTAAACACTGACTAGTCTGTTTCATCATCCCAGTGACCATAAATGTGAAAAGTGAACAGTATAACCCAGGAAAATTAAATTTGATTTTTAAAAATCTTTGTTTTAATCCTCTTCCACTAAGTATGGTTAATAAGCAAGATCATGAGTTGAAAAACTGTTTGTGTTCCTTTTAAATTCCAATGCATAGTGCAAATAAAATACCCCCAGGCTGTGAACTTCAAGTCAGCCTAACTTTTTAGAAAATCTATTTAACATTCAGGGCCAGATTTTCAAAAGTACTCAGCATCCAGCAGCTCCCATTGTCCTCAATGGCTGCAGGGTTCTCCATTCTTCTCAGTGGGTGCTGAGTGCTTACAGGGACTTTCAGAAGATGGACTCCAAAACTGCCATCTCGTCAGGCATGGTGAATTTAAACCACCCCCTGAGAAAATTAAATCTCTTGTGCTTGAACTAATCCTGTTGGACTCAATGAGTTTTTACCATGTTATGACAATGATGACATCTGTGCCAATTTACTAGAGCTAGTCAAAAACAGCTTTTCCATCCTGTGGGAAATTGCGATATTTCGATACTGAGATGAGATGTTGAAACCTCCAAATATTTATTGAAATGAAATATTCTGGCTCAGATTATCAAAACAGGAGGTTTTCACCTGAACCAGGAAATCCAAGAGTGGCCATTTTGAATTCAGCCTTTTTCAGTGGAGCAGGGTGGCTGGGCAGAGGTCGGAGGACCAACACGTGCAAATAAAATAATTCCCAAGAGGGCCTAGGTTGCAGGAAAGGGCAGACGACACCTCATTTGGCCAGGAGCTGGTACTGCAGGATTTGGGAACATTTTTCAAAGGTGTAGGGCAGCCAACAAGGGGCTGCCTGCCAGGACTGTGGAGAAGGGAGCTCCCCTGTTGGCAGGGGGAGGAAATCTGAGATAGTGACTTATGGTACCCCCTCTACAGGAGGGCACCAAGGGACCCATCCTGGAGCTGGCAGCAACCTACTATCCACTGTAGCATTGGGCTGACTCTCCAGCCCTGTACCTCCTGCAGTGGGCCTGGCATGCACACCACTGGTGCCATGTGGCTCCCTATAGTCTCCTGCCTGGGTCTCCTTGCTGCTCCCTAAAGCTGTGTATTGGTGATGCTGTCTCCACACTGCACATAGCATACACTTGCATGTATTATGTTGCTCGCATCCACAGTGCAGCCACTCTGCTTCACTTAGCATCTCCTGCTTTCAGGGTGCATGGGGCTCACTGTGGTAATCATTAAGCCCTGGTCTACACTGCGAGTTTAGGTCGAATTTAGCAGCGTTAGATCGATTTAACCCTGCACCCGTCCACACAACAAAGCCATTTTTGTTGACTCAGTGGGCTCTTAAAATCGATCCCCTCCCCGATGAGGGGATTAGCGCCGAAATCGACATTGCCAGATCCAATTTGGGTTAGTGTGGACGCAATTCGACGGTATTGGCCATCGGGAGCAATTCCACAGTGCTCCATTGTGACTGCTCTGGACAGCGCACTCAACTCGGATGCACTGACCAGATAGACAGGAAAAGAACGGCGAACTTTTGAATTTCATTTCCTGTTTGGCCACCATGGTGTGACCACGCAGAGCTCATCAGCAGAGATAACCATGGAGTACCAGAATCGCAAAAGAGCTCCAGCATGGACCGAATGGGAGGTACTGGATCTGATCACTTTATGGGGAGACGAATCAGTGCTATTAGATCTCCGTTCCAAAAGACAAAATGCCAAAATATTTGAAAAAATCTCCAAGGGCATGAAGGACAGAGGCTGTCACAGGGACCCGCAGCAGTGCCGCGTGAAACTTAAGGAGCTCAGACAAGCCTACCAAAAAACCCAAGAGGCAAACACCTGCTCGGGGTCAGAGCCCCAGACATGCCGCTTCTATGATGAGCTGCATGCAATTCTAGGGGGTACCCCTACAACTACTCCACACCTGTACGTGGACTCCTGCAAAGGAGTCTCATGCAACAGGGATGAGGATTTGGGGGATGAGGAAGATAGCGCACACCAGGCAAGCAGAGAAACTGTTCTTCCCGACAACCAGGAACTGTTTATCACTCTGGAGACAATACCCTCCCAACCTGGGCCCCCGGACCTTGAAGGCGGAGACGGCACCTCTGGTGAGTGTACCTTTGTAAATATAATACAGGGTTTAAAGGCGTGTTTAATGATTAATTTGCCCTGAAGACTTGGGATGCATTCGCGGCCAGTACAGCTACTAGAAAAGTCTATTAATGTGTCTGGGGATGGAGCAGAAATCCTCCAGGGACATCTTAATGAAGCTGTCCTGAAGGTACTCCCAAAGCCTTTGCAAAAGGTTTCTGGAGCGGGCAGCCTTATTGCGTCCTCCATGGTAGGACACTTTACCACGGCAGGCCAGTAGCACGTAGTCTGGAATCATTGCATAAGAAAGCATGGCAGCGTGTGGTCCTGGTGTTTGCTGGCTCTCAAGCAACATCCGTTCTTTATCTCTCTCTGTTATCCTCAGGAGAGTGATATCATTCATGGTCACCTGGTTGAAATAGGGGAATTTTATTAAGGGGACATCAGAGGTGGCCATTCCTGCTGGGCTGTTTGTCTTGGCTGAAAATAAATCCTCCCCACTGTTAGCCACGTGGTGGGGGGAGGGGTGACGCGATCATCCCAGAGAATTGGGTGTGGGGGGAGTTTAGTTGGGTTTGTGCTGCACGTTAACCCAAAAACTTCAGCCCCTCCTTTTAAATGGCCAATGTGTGTTTTTTTCAATTTTAATCTCCCTTTTTTTCCTCCCGCAGCTGCAAATGTTTCAACGCTGTGACTAGCATCTCCGTCCCAGAGGCTAGCACAGATTAGAAGGTGAAAAAAACGCACTCGTGATGAAATGCTCTCTGAGCTCATGGAGTCCTCCCGCACTGAAAGAGCCCAGCACAATGCATGGAGGGAGACAATGGCAGAGTCCAGGAAAGCACAAAATGAACGTGAGGAGAGGAGGGACGAGCGAGAGGAGAGGTGGCGTCAGCGTGATGAAAGGAGGCAGGATGCAATGCTGAGGCTACTGGAGGATCAAACCAATATGCCAGTGTATGGTTGAGGTGCAGGAAAGGCACAGACCGCCACTGCAGCCCGTGTGTAACCAACTACCCTCCTCCCCAAGTTCCATAGCCTCCTCACCCAGATGCCCAAGAATGCGGGGGGAGGGGGAACCTCCGGGCACCCAACCACTCCACCCCAGAGGACTGCCCAATCAACAGAAAGCTGGCATTCAATAAGTTTTGAAGTGCAGTGTGGCCTTGTCCTTCCCTCCTCTCCACCCCACCTGGTGCTTCCCTCCTCCCCCACCCCTCCCAGGCTACCTTGGCAGTTATCCCCCTATTTGTGTGATGAATTAATAAAGAATGCATGCATTTGAAACAACAATGACTTTATTGCCTCTGCAAGTGGTGATCGAAGGGGGGAGGGGTGGGGAGGGCGGTTGGCATACAGGGAAGTAGAATGAACCAAGGGGTGGGGGGTTTCATCAAGGAGAAACAAACAGAACTGTCACACCGTAGCCTGATCAGCCATGAAACTGGTTTTCAAAGCTTCTCTGATGTGCAGCATACCTTGCTGTGCTCTTCTAACCACCCTGGTGTCTGGCTGCGCGTAATCAGTGGCCAGGCGATTTGCCTCAACTTCCCACCCCAGCATAAACGTCTCCCCCTTACTCTCACAGAGATTGTGGAGCACACAGCAAGCAGTAATAACAATGGGAATATTGGTTTTGCTGAGGTCTAACCGAGTCAGTAAACTGCGCCAGCGTGCTTTTAAACGTCCAAATGCACATTCTACCACCATTCTGCACTTGCTCAGCCTGTAGTTGAACAGCTCCTGACTCATGAAGCCATACACAGGCAGCCTGGACAGTAGTCAGGAGCTGTTCAACTACAGGCTGAGCAAGTGCAGAATGGTGGTAGAATGTGCATTTGGACGTTTAAAGGTGCGCTGGTGCAGTTTACTGACTCGCTTAGACCTCAGCGAAACCAATATTCCCACTGTTATTACTGCTTGCTGTGTGCTCCACAATATCTGTGAGAGTAAGGGGGAGACATTTATGGCGGGGTGGGAGGTTGAGGCAAATCGCCTGGCTGCTGGTTACGCGCAGCCAGACAGCAGGGCAGTTAGAAGAGCACAGGAGGGCGCGGTACGCATCAGAGAAGCTTTGAAAACCAGTTTCATGACTGGCCAGGCTACGGTGTGAAAGTTCTTTGTTTCTCCTTGATGAAATCCCCCGCCCCTTGTTTCACTGTACTTCCCTGTAAGCTAACCACCCTCCCCTCCTCCCTTCGATCACCGCTTTCAGAGGCAATAAAGTCATTGTTGCTTCACATTCATGCATTCTTTATTCATTCATCACACAAATAGGGGGATGACTACCAAGGTAGCCCAGGAGGGGTGGTGGAGGAGGGATGGAAAATGCCACACAGCACTTTAAGCATAGCACTTTAAAAGTTTACGACTTTAAAATTTATTGAATGCCAGCCTTCTTTTTTTGGGGCAATCCTCTGTGGTGGAGTGGCTGGTTGGCCGGTGGCCCCCCCCCACCGCATTCTTCGGCGTCTGGGTGTGGAGGCTATGGAATTTGGGGAGAAGGGCGGTTGGTTACACAGGGGCTGTAGTGGCAGTCTGTGCTCCAGCTGCCTTTGCTGCAGCTCAACCATACACTGGAGCATACTGGTTTGGTCTTCCAGCAGCCTCAGCATTGAATCCTGCCTCCTCTCATCACGCTGCCGCCACATTTGAGCTTCAGCCCTTTCTTCAGCCCGCCACCTCTCCTCCCAGTCATTTTGTGCTTTCCTGCACTCTGACATTATTTGCCTCCACGCATTCGTCTGTGCTCTGTCAGTGTGGGAGGACAGCATGAGCTCAGAGAACATTTCATCTCGAGTGGGTTTTTTTTTCTTTCTAATCTTCACTAGCCTCTGGGAAGAAGAAGATCCTGTGATCATTGAAACACATGCAGCTGGTGGAGGAAAAAAAAAGGGACAGCGGTATTTAAAAAGACACATTTTATAAAGCAATGGCTACACTCTTTCAGGGTAAACCTTGTTGTTAACATTACATACATAGCACATGTGCTTTCGTTACAAGGTCGCATTTTGCCTCCCCCCACCGCGTGGCTACCCCCTCAACCCTCCCCCCCCCTCCCCGTGGCTAACTGCGGGGAACATTTCTGTTCAGCTGCAGGCAAACAGCCCAGCAGGAATGGACTCCTCTGAGTGTCCCCTGAAGAAAAGCACCCTATTTCAACCAAGTGACCATGAATGATATCTCACTCTCCTGAGGATAACACAGAGAGAGAAAGAACGGATGTTGTTTGAACACCAGCAAACATACACTGCAATGTTTTGTTGTACAATGATTCCCGAGTACGTGTTACTGGCCTGGAGTGGTAAAGTGTCCTACCATGGTGGATGGAATAAGGCTGCCCTCCCCAGAAACCTTTTGCAAAGGCTTTGGGAGTACATCCAGGAAAGCCGCGAATGCCAGGGCAAATGAATCCTTTCACATGCTTGCTTTTAAACCATGTATAGTATTTTAAAAGGTACACTCACCGGAGATCCCTTCTCCCCCTGCCGGGTCCAGGAGGCAGCCTTGGGTGGGTTCGGGGGGTACTGGCTCCAGGTCCAGGGTGAGAAACAGTTCCTGGCTGTCGGGAAAACCGGTTTCTCCGCTTGCTTGCTGTGAGCTATCTACAACCTCATCATCTTCGTCCCCAAAACCTGCTTCCGTGTTGCCTCCATCTCCATTGATGGAGTCAAACAACACGGCTGGGGTAGTGGTGGTTGAACCCCCTAAAATAGCATGCAGCTCATCATAGAAGTGGCATGTTTGGGGCTCTGACCCGGAGCGGCCGTTCGCCCCTCTGGTTTTCTGGTAGACTTGCCTCAGCTCCTTAAGTTTCACGCGGCACTGCTTCAGATCCCTGTTATGGCCTCTGTCCTTCATGCCTGGGAGATTTTGACAAAGGTTTTGGCATTTCGAAAACTGGAACGGAGTTCTGATAGCACGGATTCCTCTCCCCATACAGCGATCAGATCCCGTACCTCCCGTTCAGTCCATGCTGAAGATCTTTTGCGATTCTGGGACTCCATCATGGTCACTTCTGCTGATGAGCTCTGCATGGTCACCTGCAGCTTGCCACACTGGCCAAACAGGAAATGAGATTCAAAAGTTCGCCGTTCTTTTCCTGTCTATCTGGCCAGTGCATCTGAGTTGAGAGTGCTGTCCAGAGCGGTCACAATGGAGCACTCTGGGATAGCTCCCCGAGGCCAATACCGTCGAATTGTGTCCACAGTACCCCAAATTCAACCCGGCAAGGCCGATTTAAGCGCTAATCCACTTGTCGGGTGGAGTACGGAAATCGATTTTAAGAGCCCTTTTAGTCGAAATAAAGGGCTTCATCGTGTGGACGGGTGCAGGTTTACATCGATTTAACGCTGCTAAATTCGACCTAAAGTCCTAGTGTAGACCAGGGCTAAGGGCGTACACTGTGCCCTACC
Source organism: Chelonia mydas (assembly GCF_015237465.2). Lineage (NCBI taxonomy): Eukaryota > Metazoa > Chordata > Testudines > Cheloniidae > Chelonia > Chelonia mydas. The sequence goes on along the minus strand of NC_057852.1, from coordinate 4,139,642 downwards.
CTCCGAGCTCTGTCCCTGTCCCATACCTACAGGGTAACTCTGGGCATCCCCAGGTTCCAACAGAGCATACAATCCGGATTTCAAAAGGTTCCTGCCTTATCCAAGGGACCGGTTCCCCACCGTCGCCTGCAGCTGCTTCTCCACTATATGAGTGCGTTGCACCATTGTGCCGTCCGGGGTCGATCATATCGCATCTCCTCCGAGGCCCCCGATGAACTCACCGGTGCGCGCTGGGCGTCGGTTCTCGCTGCAATCCTCGACCTCCAGGAGGGGTCCGGGCAAGGCTAAATAACAGCCTTGTAGCCCACCCAGGGACGCCAAAAGCTGTTGCCGGCACCCAGTGCCAGAGGCAAGCAACAGCAGGGGTTCGTTGTCCCGTGTGTGTCATCCAATAATCACAACGGGGTGGAGAAGCGGAAAAGTTTATTTGAAGCTTCAAAGACGGTACAGGGAGAATAGAATCTCCAATCCTGCACACCGAGCAGGAAGTTACACAGGCTTTTATACATCTTTTCTTCAGCATACTTATCCAATAGCAAGCTGCCCTAAGTATCCATATAGCCGGCTAATCCAGTTACCAGCTAGTTCCCTTGTTCTCCGTACCATCTATTAAACTATAGGTATAAAGCTGCTTTGTTCAGCATTGTTCTGCCATATCTGCCCTGTTTGGCCTTGTTTAGTTTCAGGCAGTCTAACTTTGCAACATATTGTTGCAGATCCTCAGCATAACTGCTGCGAGTGCTTCCAGGCGGGGGGGACCAAGGTCACTTGGGCCTAGTGTGAGGGGGCTTCATCGACACTCATGGTCTTCCATCCCCTCGAGTTACCTAGTGGCCATGCCCAGGTCCCCAACAGTATGTAGAGCAGTATAAACAAGTCATTGTCTGTTTGAAATTTTAGTTTGTACTGACTTCGCTAGTGCTGCCTTATACGTAGCCTATTCTAAAACTAGGCAAATATCTAGATGAGTTGATGTACCCCTGGAAGACCTCTGCGTACCCCCTGGGGTACATGTACCCCTGGTTGAGAACCACTGCTCTAGACCTTTAATCATTTTTGGTCTTCTCTTGACATCCTCCAATTTGTCCATATCTTTCCTGACATGTGGTGCCCAGTGGACAAAATACTCCAGTTGAGGCCTCATCAGCATGGAGTAGAGTGGAAGAATTACATCTCATGTCTTGCTGACAACACTCCTGCTAACACATCCCAGAATGATGTTTGCTTTATTTGCAACCGTGTTATACTGTTGACTCGTATTTAGCTTGTGATCCACTATGATCCCCAGATCCCTTGCCACAGTACTCCTTCCTAGGCAGTCATTTCCCCTTTTTTATGAATGCAGAGGTGGTCAGATTTTTGTTGGTGATAATAGTTTGACTGAAAAATGCCATTTTTGTCAGTTGAAATGATTTGGAAAAACGGTGTCTATTTTGATGAAATTTCATTTAAGGGGAAAAGATAAAGTGTTTTAATGTTAAAACATCCCATTTGACATTTTAAAAATGGAACATTTTTGTTTTGAAATGACTTTTTGAAAGAAAATTGTTTATGCATAAAAATATTTTTAAAAAGTTTAAAAGGGTGAAATTGTAACAAAATGTTTCAATTGACCCAAAATACATTTTTTGGGGGGTGGGGGGGAAGAAATTTTGAATTTTGGTTTCATTCCTTCTCAAACGATTTTTTTTTTAATTGTGGAATTTGAAAATCCAGGCCCTGCCCCTCCCTCCACTACTCCCTTGTAGGCACCAGACAATTTGGCCAGTTCACTGAAGTGCCTACAGGAGAGCAGCTGCGTACTGACTGTTGCAGATCAGGCCCACAGTGTTCTTATTACAGCATCAGCCATGTTTGATTCTGTCTGCCAAGCTACATTGCTGTCCATGGTCATAAGCAGGGCCGGATTAACTCTCCTGTGGGCCCAGCGCGCTTAGATTTTGTGAGGCCCCTGCCTTTTTCCTGGGAGGGAGTTTGGTGCAGGAGGGGGCTGGGGCAGGGGATTGGGGTGCAAGAGGGGGTGCAGGGTCTGGGAGGGAGTTTGGGTGCAGAGGGGGATTCTGATATGGGGCGGGGGGTTGGGGTGCAGGAGGGGGTGCGAGTTGCAGGCTCTAGCTGGGAGGCGCTTACCACATCGACTCCCAGGAAGGCTGTCTGCCTTAGCCCCATGCGGCTCCCAGAAGCAGCTGGCTGCTAGCACATCTCCACGGCCCCTGGGGATGGTGTATCTCCATGCACTGCCCGTGCCTGCAAGTGCTGACCCCGTAGCTCCCACTGACTGATTCCCAGCTGCGGGGATGGTGTTGGGGGCGAGGGGGAGCTCATGGAGCTGCCTCCCCCTGTCACAGCATGCCACAGAGACATGCTAGCAGCCGGCTGCTTCTGGGGGCCGCGTGGGGCTATGGCAGGCAGGCAGCCTGAGCGCCCCACTGCGCTTTTAGTGGCCTGGAGTTGGAGGTCGCTGCCTGTGATTTATTTTTGCGGGGCCCCTCTTGAGCTGGGGCCCTGGGCTGCAGCCCTTAAAGCCCTTGCCTTAATCTGGCCCTGGTCATAGGCGCTGGAACTAGGGGTGCGGGAAGTCGTTTCCATCACACACAGGGTTTATAATTTGGTTCAACGGCTCTCAGCACCCCCAGGATCCACATTGTTCCGGCGCCCCCGTCCATGGAGTCACTAGAGCACAGTTCACGCCCGGGGAAACAGAGTCAAGTTTTAAGCAGCGGCTGGTGCTGGGGACGGGGTTTGCTCGGGGAACGTGGATCTGACTGAAAGCTGCTTTGGGCGTTGCTCTTGGGTGTGAGAGGGAGTGAGAATGAAGAAAACACCCCCGGGGCCCCCTTGTAAAATACACAACAACCCTTCGCAGCGGGATTGCCGCAGCACTCCGCAGCCGTCCCGGCTCGCAGCTGGCCGCTCGGGGTCGGCGGCCGGGTGGCGAGAGGAAGAAGGCTAAGGGCGCGCTGCAGGCGGGGGAGGACGCGGGGACGCTGGCGGGGACCCGGGGCCGGACGGAGCGAGCAGCCGGCGGGGGAGGTGGAGCGAAGGCGGGTGCGGGAGCGGGGCGGGCCCGGCGGAGGCACAGCCCCTTCCCGCCCGGCTCCGGCCGGCAACGCGCAGCCCGGCCCTACGCCCAGGCGTCTAGCCGGGAGTCCCGCCCTGCCCGGGGCAGAGCCGCGATGGGCAGCAGCCTGCGGCGGGCCGGGCTGGCGGGCGCGCTCCTGGCGCTCGGCGCGGGCGGGGCCTACGCCGCCTGGCGCTACCTGGCCCGGGACCCCGGGGGCCGAGCGCTGCCGCGGGAGCCGCCGCTGGAGCCGCGGGCGGGCGGAGCCTGCGCGGCGGCCGGGGAGCAGGTACCGGGCGGGGAGCCGGGCGCGGGGTTCCGCCGGGCTGCGAGCTCTGCGGGGCCGGGGCCCCCTCGGGCGGCTGCTCCGTGGCCGGGCAGGGCCGTACGGACGTGGGGGTCCCGCTGGGAGGTCACCGGCCGGAGCCGCGGGATCTACCCTTCTTCCCGGCCCCCGGGGTACCGGCAGGGGCGTGTGGGGCAAGAGCTCGTTCCTGGGCCGCGCGGAGCGGGGGAGCGTGGCCGGCCTCCCTGCAATCCCGGGCACAGGCCAGCGGAGCCAGCCAGGGCGGGAGATCTGCCTGCCCCCGGGCTATCGAGGCCAAGGCAGGATAAGCCCGAACGGCCTTGGGGGAAATCTTGTTAGTGCCGAGTGGAAGGACGGCTCAGAATAGGAGCTGCCTGGAGCGCCGCTCCCGCAGGGGCTGGCTCTCCCTGCCCCGGCCCGGGGGCGGCCTGGGCTGGCTCTCCCTGCCCCGGCCCGGGGGCGGCCTGGGGCCAGGCGCAGCAAAGGGCGTGCTGCCGCTGGTGACTGCAGCGGGCTCGCTCCGAGTCGGGGCAGTCTTCGCTTGGCTCTCGCTGGGACAGCTCGTGTGTCCCCTTTGTCCTGGATTGAGGAGCTGCCCTGCTGTAATGAACGGGCAACAGATTAAACGTTTATTTTAGTGACTAAGCCACAGGGGCTTTATCTATGTAAGACCCACCGTTCACAGCTTCAGAACTAATCAAATGCAAATCCTTCCATGCCAAGGTGGCTGCAAGTTCACTCTTATGCTCCTGTTAAACCATAAAAAGAAAAGGAGGACTTGTGGCACCGTAGAGACTAACAAATTTACTAGAGCATAAGCTTTTGTGAGCTACAGCTCACGACAGCTTATGCTCTAATAAATTTGTTAGTCTCTAAGGTGCCACAAGTCGTCCTTTTCTTTTTGCAGATACAGACAACACAGCTGGTACTCTGAAACCTGTACTCCTGCTGCTCTCTTGATCTCTGGTACAAGAGCAAACTTCACACAGAAATGCAGACTGGGAGTGTCAGAGAGGCCTATGCGATTTAGGCATATAGTTTGTATTGACCACTGAGGACCGGTGTGTGCCTGACTCCCCTGGCTGCTTTTGAAAATCTCACCCATAAGCAATATGCTGTCTCCATCCTGTATCTACTTATTTCTTCCAGGGTAACACAGCTTTGCCTGTCTAGGAAGAGGCAGGGCTGACTTTCACAGAGAGCAGGAGAGCATTCTTCAGAGGTTAAGGATTAGCATGGTTTGAATCTGACAGGTTAATCTCAGGCTCTTGTTCCCACGTGTCCACAATGATGTTTGAAAAGCCTTTAAAAAAATAAAGAAGGTTATTGGGCCCAATTTATTGCTGGCATAAAATCGCACAACCCCGCTGAAGTCAGTGGAGTTGAACTTTGCTTTCACCAGCAGTGGATGGGGGCTAGGAAATAGAAAAGCCCATCATTGTAAAGTTCACATTTGTGGGATCTTTTCTTTCTTTCGTTCGTTCTTTCTTTCTTTTCTGAATGTCCTCCCCACCCCACCCCCGATCAAATCCTGCACTTAGTAAACACTAGAATAATTTCGGAAAGCAGGACAGCATCTGTAAGTGCAGACCCATGTGGTCGTGTAAAGCCAGGGAAGGCCTGATCCAAGCCCACTGGGAAGACTCCATGTGCTTCTGTGGGTTCATGTTAGTGGAGCACCTGGTGGTCTCGGGGCAGAGACAGCTCTTGAGTTAACTGGCCACTGTGATTTTTCAGTTAGACTTGTAAATGTGACTTACATGTAGAAAAAGCACTGGGCTTTGCTCTTCATTGGTGCATTAGGATTTCATAATCCTACTGCTTCACTAGATCGCCAAAGAGACTTCCAGGGCAGACAGTTCTTGAACTTCTCATTTAAAGAAAAAAATCCTGCCTTCCTTATATATCATAATGCAGCCATAGAGAGCACAACCCACTGCACTCAATTTTCATACCCAGCTCTACTCTACAGTGTTTGGTGGGCTAAAATCTATGTCACAGAAGCTTCATCCACAAATTAGTGGAACTGAGAGTTTCTGCTCAGCTGAGACCCAGGCTCACAGGAGAGGCTTTATAGATGTGTTCCAGCACTCATGCCTGGAGAGGAAAGTGGCTCTAGCTCAGGTGTGAAGTCAGGGGAAGGGAAGAGTGGAGGCACATGCCCAGCATCTGGATAGAAAGGGGACTTAGATTCTCATGGCTAGTCTCCTTACATTAGACACTAAAACAATCTAAATAAATACATACACGCATGAGAACGGCCACACTAAGTCAGACCAATGGTCCGTCTAGCCCAGTATCCTGTCTTCCAACAGTGGCCAATGCCAGGTGCCCCAGAGAGAATGAACAGAACAGGACAATGGTCAAGTGATCCATCCCCTGTCGTTCAGTCCCAGCTTCTGGCAGTCAGAGGTTTAGGGACACCCACAGCATGGGGTTGCGTCCCTGACCATCTTGGCTAATAGATGGGCCTGTCTTCCATGAATGTATCTAATTCTTTTTAGAACCAATCCAGTTACGCTTTTGGCCTCCACAACACCCCCTGGTCCGCTTTGTTATGTGAAATACTTCCTTTTGTTTATTTTAAACCTGCTGCCTATTAACTTCATTGGTGGACCCCTGGTTCTTGTGTTATGTGAAAGAGTAAATAACATGTCCTTATTCACTTTCTACATACTATACATCCTTTTCTAGAGCTCTGTCATATCCCCGCTAATTCTCTCTCTTTTAAACTGAAAAGTCCCAGTCTTTTCAATCTCTCCTTGTATGGAAGCTGTTCCATCCCTCTAAATGTTTTTGTAGCCCTTCTCTGTACCTTTTCAGATGATGATATATCTTTTTTTGTGATGGGGTGACCAGAACTGCACACAGTATCCAAAGTGTGGGCGTCCCGTGGATTTATATCATGGCATTATGATATTTACAGTCTTATTTTCTATCTCTTTCCTAATGGTTCTCAACATTGTTAGCTTTTTGACTGCTGCTGCACACTGAGTGGATGTTTTCAGAAAACTATGCACAGTGACTCCAAGATCTCTTTCTTGAGTGGTAACAGCTAATTTACACCCCATCATTGTGTATTGTTGGAATTATGCTTTCCAATGTGCATTTACATTGCATTTATCAACACTGAATTTCATTTGCCATTTTGTTGCCCAGTCACCCAGTTTTGTGAGATTCCTTTGTAACTCTTCGCAGTCTGCTTTGGACTTAACTGTCTTGAGTAATTTTCTATCATCTGCAAACTTTGCCACCTCACTGTTCACTCACTTTGCCAGATGATCAATGCATATGTTGAACAGCACGCGTCCCATTACAGGTCCCTGGGGGACCCCTCTATTTACCTCTCTCCACTGTGAAAACTGACCATTTATTCCTGCCTTCAGTTTCCTATCTTTTAACAAGTTACTGATCCATGAGAATCTTCTCTTATCCCATGGTGCCCACTTTACTTAAGAGCCTTTGGTGAGGGACCTTGTCAAAGGCTTTCTGAAAGTCAAAGTACACTATATCCACTGGATCCCCTTTGTCATACCTCACCAAACAAGTACATGGATTTCCCTTTACAAAAGCTGTGTTGATTTGTCCCAACATACCTTGTTCATCTATGCATCTGATGATTCTGTTCTTACTGTAGTTCAACCAGTTTGCCTGGTACTGAACTCAGGCTTAATGGCCTGTAATTGCCAAGATCACCTCTGGAACCCTTTTAAAAATCAGTGTTGCATTAGCTACCCTCCAGTCGTCTGGTACAGAGGGTGATTTAAGTGATAGGTTGCATACCCCTGTTGGTAGTGCTGAAATTTCACATTTGAGTTCCTTCAGAACGCTTGTGTGATACCATCTGGTCCTGGTGACTTATTACCGTTTAGTTTATCAGTTTGTTCCAAAACCTCCTCTATCGACCCCTCAGTCTGGGGCAGTTCCTCAGGTTTGCCACCTACAAAGAACGTCTCAGGTGTGGGGATCTCCCTCACATCCTCTGCAGTGAAGATTGATGCAAGGGATTCATTTACATTTCTGCGCAACGGCCTTTTCTTTCTTGAGTGCTCCTTTAGCATCTCGTTGGCTCACTGATTGTTTGGCAGGCCTCCCAAAACACACCCCAAATAAAACTCCTTCTACGTTTATGAACTGCCTGTGCCTCTGCCTGTTGATTGCACTGACTACCGAAACTGACCATGGTCCAAGAGAGAACTTGTTATACTTTCAGGGGATTACCTGTAACCCTAGAGCCACGGCTTTGGCTCACCCTGACATCCAAGGTGCAATTCTAACGTCTCTTAAACCAGAGGAATTCCAGAGGAGTCAATAGGTTGTTGGTTTTGTGTTTTGTTTTTTAAGTCGTTGATGTTAGTCAAGTCTTACACTTGTGTAATAAGAAAAGGAGTACTTGTGGCACCTTAGAGACTAACCAATTTATTTGAGCATAAGCTTTCGTGAGCTACAGCTCACTTCATTGGATGCATACTATATAGAATCATAGAATATCAGCGTTGGAAGGGACCTCAGGAGGTCATCTAGTCCAACCCCCTGCTTAAAGCAGGACCAATCCCCAATTAAATCATCCCAGCCAGGGCTTTGTCAAGCCTGACCTTAAAAACTTCTAAGGAAGGAGATTCTACCATCTCCCTAGGTAACGCATTCCAGTGTTTCACCACCCTCCTAGTGAAAAAGTTTTTCCTAATATCCAACCTAAACCTCCCCCACTGCAACTTGAGACCATTACTCCTTGTCCTGTCCTCTTCTACCACTGAGAATAGTTTAGAACCATCCTCTCTGGAACCACCTCTCAGGTACTTGAAAGTAGCTATCAAATCCCCCCTCATTCTTCTCTTCTGCAGACTAAACAATCCCAGTTCCCTCAGCCTCTCCTCATAAGTCATGTGTTCCAGACCCCTAATCATTTTTGTTGCCCTTCGCTGGACTCTCTCCAATTTATCCACATCCTTCTTGTAGTGTGGGGCCCAAAACTGGACACAGTACTCCAGATGAGGCCTCACCAGTGTCGAATAGAGGGGAACGATCACGTCCCTCGATCTGCTCGCTATGCCCCTACTTATACATCCCAAAATGCCATTGGCCTTCTTGGCAACAAGGGCACACTGCTGACTCATATCCAGCTTCTCGTCCACTGTCACCCCTAGGTCCTTTTCCGCAGAACTGCTGCCTAGCCATTCGGTCCCTAGTCTGTAGCGGTGCATTGGGTTCTTCCGTCCTAAGTGCAGGACCCTGCACTTATCCTTATTGAACCTCATCAGATTTCTTTTGGCCCAATCCTCCAATTTGTCTAGGTCCCTCTGTATCCTATCCCTGCCCTCCAGCGTATCTATCACTCCTCCTAGTTTAGTATCATCCTCAAATTTGCTGAGAGTGCAATCCACACCATCCTCCAGATCATTTGTGAAGATATTGAACAAAACCGGCCCCAGGACCGACCCCTGGGGCACTCCACTTGACACCGGCTGCCAACTAGACATGGAGCCATTGATCACTACCCGTTGAGCCCGACAATCTAGCCAACTTTCTACCCACCTTATAGTGCATTCATCCAGCCCATACTTCTTTAACTTGCTGACAAGTTATGCATATGCGTATGCATCCAATGAAGTGAGCTGTAGCTCACGAAAGCTTATGCTCAAATAAATTGGTTAGTCTCTAAGGTGCCACAAGTCCTCCTTTTCTTTTTGTGAATACAGACTAACATGGCTGTTACTCTGAAACTTGTGTAATAGAGATCAAAACTGGCCCACTAACAGTCATGGAGACACTGCTGTTTTCATCTTGTGCGTGAACTGAATATGTTCATATGGATTCCATCGCGGTGGATCTGTGTGTTGTGCAGAAGGTAAACGCAATAATTCAGATAGCCACTCTGGCAATTGCAGGGGAAAGAAAGGAAGAGCTGGTGATTAAAGGGAGCTCCACGGGGGTGAAGATGGGCTGGCTTGAATAGAGGGGCCTGACACTCAGCCTTGAAGGCTGACAGAGAGACTCCAGTGGAAATACTCCAAAAGGTGACCCCGAGCCCAGCACAATTCAGGGGGAGGCTGAGGATAACCAGAGCTTCCCTTTGCAAGATAGAAATTGTTTCTCCCCCAAATACAAGGGTCTGGTGGCATCGCCACTAGCCCAGGACATCATGTGAACCTGCTCAAAGCGTCTCTGCCTGCTTAGGAAAGTGAATGAAAGGATGGCCTGATGATACAGTGACATCTGCTGCAGCCCATGTGGCGTCACTGCTGGGAAGCTGGTTTGCTGTCGTATGTAGTTAGCTGGCCGGGGGCTAGTGAACCGATCAGCCATTTGATGAAAACCATTCTGGGAACATAGATCATGAAGAAATTTCTCCACCCACAAGACTAACACATGCAGAGCTGAGATGCAATGAAATGAGCAAGGAGCTCCTGTCTTTGGATGATGATAGAGAGCAACCAGAAATACAAAGTGAGGAGTGGAGATGAGACTGTAGAAGCGGGGGAAGGATTCATTGCTGTGTCTTGTGGCCTGAGGCACTCTTCCATCTACACTCTGCCATGTTATGAAACTGTATGCGCCAAAGCTGCAGAGCCTGTAAGTGACTGGCTGACTGGCCCCCGTCTTCTCTCTTGCATGCACTAGCACTTGTTCTGCACTGCTTTTCTGCAAGCTGTCATCCAGCTATCATGAGCCAGCAGTAAGAGAGGAGTGTGGGTCATTTTTCTATAAATAATTCTATTTCTGTAATTAATCATCCCAACAGCTTCTAGAGCAGGGATCTCAAACTCAGATCACCACGAGGGCCACATGAGGACTAGTACGTTGGCCCGAGGGCCGCATCACTGACACCTTTTCATATAAAGATACAAAAGTCCCGCACCCTGCCCCCGGCTCCACCCCTTCCATGAGCCCCTGCCCTGCATCTTCCCACCCATTCCCGGCCCCTATTCCAACCCCTTCCCCAAATCCCCACCCCTTCTCCGCCTCCTCCCGTGAGCACACGGCTCCCTGCTCCTCCCTCCTGGAAAGCGCTAAGTGCGGCCAAACAGCTGTTTGGCGGCAGGAAGTGCCTGGAGGTAGGCAGAGGAGCGGAGACGCGGTGCACTGGGAAGGAGGGAGGGCGGCGGGTGAGAGGAGCTTGTTGGCCGCAGGAAATAACTCCGGGGGGGCGGGGAGCTTCCCGGGCTGCAGCAAATAACCCTGCCGGCTGCGTGTTTGAGACCCCTGTTCTAGTAGCTGGCAGAGCTTTGAGGGCTGTAGATTTCAGCACCTGTGTCCATTCCAGATCTCACACGTGCTTTGGGGTGTCCCCTGAATGCACTATAAGATTGAAACTACCATTCACACGAGGTTTGATTGGACAAAGAACCCCACAGCTCTGCGGCTTAACCTGTATGTGCACAAGTGGCTTTTCTCAGCTCGGTGTCTAATCGATGCTGCCGTGCCTTCTTTCTGCTCCTGCAAGGCCGTGTTTGCATCGCCCTTGCCTGCCTGCCTGGCCATCACAGTCCCTTCTAAGGGGCTGTGCTACCTCGGTGCCATTGCCAGGGTGCATCCTTCCCTCCTCATTCTAGCAGCCCCAGGCTCCATCCATATTAAGATCTCTGGACAGATGCATAGTGACTAATCAAGTGGCAATTGCTATTTCTTGTTTTCTGGATACAGCTGTGTAATAAAGCAGAACCCTCCTGTCCAGAGTTTCTTCAGTCCTTGCCTACTTGGATACATGGTGGAACACTGGTTCACACACCTTTGAAAGCTGCAGACAGTCTGGCCACAGAAACCCCACAAGGCCCATCCTTGTTTAGATCTTGGGCAAAACTCGCACTGAAGCCAATGGGAGACTTGCCTGCATAGGGGCCTCGGCTGGGTGCACACAGAAACACCTTGGCTAATGCCTCAAGAACAAGGCCAGCAGCCGTTCCGGGAAGGGAAGGGTTAGTGAATGAAGGCAGAGGAGAGGCTGCAGCTCTGATGATTGTGTAGAGGCTGGCGTATAGGTGGCACTGTGGGTTAATGCATGCAGCTCGTACAGTAGTAATTGTTCTACTGTGAAGTTCTGGGCCATAATCCGGCCATGATTCCCAGCCAGATGGCTCCTGTGAGCTCAACCAGTGGACTCTTGTGAATGTATGTGTGTCACCACACAGCTTGGCTTGGTTGGCAGCACATTTAGGAGGGGCTCAGGATTGTGATGGTGCCTCTGAGATGCATGGCTACCCCCAGGGATCAACCTGGACCTGCTGGATGGAGGTGGAAGGTGTTAGTTAACTTGCATCTCTGTGAGGGGAAAGACAAGGGTGAGTTAACATACGCTGCCTAAAACCCACCACCTAGTTCAGGCAGACCGGCTGTGGGAGAGCTGGGATAGGGCCGAGCTCTTGCGATTGCTGACTCATCACTTCCAAGAGCAGTAACGGTCACTGAAGTAAAGGCATGAAATGTTTTGTACTGCTGTCTTCAGCAATATCACTCATTTACAAGCAGGCAGAGTTCTGTGATCTCCTCTTACTACCCCAAAGAGCAGAGCTTAACTAGTTAGGTAGAACTGGGTCAGAGGCTGCTTTACAGAAATAACCCACACCAAGCTAGTGCTTTAGTTCAGGTTTCTTCTGCCTCCTCTACATCACATCCTATCCCAGTCAGCCACCTGCAAATGCAATAGCTGAACATAAAAACGGCCAGACTGGGTCAGACCAATGGTCCATCTAGCCCAGTACTCTGTCTTCTTACAACGGCCAATGCCAGGTGCCCCATAGGAAATGAACAGAACAAGGCAATGATTGAGTGATCCATCCTCTGTTGCCTATTCCCAGCTTCCAGCAAAAACAGGCTAGGGACACTCAGAGCATGGGATTGCGTCCCTCACTATCCTGCTTAATAGCCATTGATGGACCTACCCTCCATGAACTTATCTAGCTGCTGTATCAACTTTTGTTCTCACAGTATAACGGGAGTGTACAAGTCCAGATGCTCATGTCTGACCTGAGCCGAACAAGCTGTGATTCCGCTTGTTCCCCTCACTGTCAGGCCTCCCCTGAATTGAGTCGGTAACCCGTTACGAATGCTAACGCTCTGGTGAAATGCTGGCTGCAGGCTGCTCCTTCCTTAGAAACGACAGCGATTATGAATGAGGTACCCGTTAAAAGAGAGGAGAGCGAGAGATTGAGCTGATATTTAGTCTCACTAAGCCTACAACTTGGCATCGGCTTACTGTAGTTTCGTTCTGAGCTCTGTTCATCAGCAGTGAACTCTGCCACTTCTGTTACCTGGTGGCGATTGTGGAGCCTGCGATGGAGCTGGGAACCCCCAAATGGCACCTGCTCATGTAACAGACAGTGGAGACAAGGAATGAAAAAAGCCAGAGCTGGATTTTAAGAGCTCAGCCCCCAACAGCTCCCACTTAGGCACTTAAATAAATAGTCACCTTTTCCAAAGAGCTCAGCAGCCCCTCTTGTTCTCAAAGGGGCTGGAGGGGCAGGGTCCACCATTGCTCTCTGAGAGCTGCTGGGGTCCAGGCCCTTTTGAAAATCCGACCATTGTGTGTAGGTGCCTAAAGGGGAGCTGAGCCCTGTGGATAACCTGGCTTGAATGACTGTGCTTGAGGTTCTCTGGTTTTAACTAGAGAACGCCACATCAGCTCTGAAAAGTCATCTCCTAGTTACTGCAAACTCTGAGCGGCATTTCTGGTCTATTTAATCTGTCGTACATGCTGTTGTGAGCTGGTGCCTCCTGCTATGTATCTAGATTATCAATCCCTTGTCCCACCTGACACTCAAACCCCTGAGCCTCTCTGCGCTATGACTTCAGCCACAACAGGGCACTTAGTTACACCACCAGGTCCAGTCTGTAGCGCAGATGGGACCTGACCTACCTTTTAACCACGGCCCAGAAACTTGCTGAAGACTTTCACACCCAACCCCTTCATGCTGAGACCTCAAGTGAGTTCTCCTACAAAACCAGGCAAGACCAGGCTTGACAATCCTGCTCTCTCTCAGGCAAGGGAAAAACAATTTTTGTTTGACAACACCCTCAAAGCTTCCTTCCACCATCATTAAGAAGCAAGAAAGAGGATGCAGCCCCAATTCCCACCCCCCATGTCCCATTCCTGGCAGGTCACCTTAAGTTTCTTCAGGGCTGAATTTTAGCATGCCTTAGGGTCAGATTTTTAAAGGTATTTAGGTGCCCATTTGCATCTTCAGGCATCTAAATACCTTTAAAAATGTGGCCCTTAGGGACGGGGCCATGTAACTGAGTCACCATCAATTTTAGTACGAGTCTGGAGAGCAATTAAGTGGCTAATATACAGTATATCTCTATATCACAAGCAATTAACTTTTCTAAATTAGTGAACCACAGCCTGTACCTGGGTAGGCCCTAATCCTGCAAATATTGAGTGCGGGGTAGTAAACGCGCTGCTGTGTAGTAAGCAGCTGTGCGATCAAACTCTTACCACTTTCTTCTATGTTGTGGGTCATGGCAGCAAAATATACACACAAATCTGCAGGATAGCTGATGACTTCAGCTGCTGGCTGGGGGATGGTTCATATGCAAATAGTGTGCGGTTCTTTATTTCGGTGGCCTGAGTATGCTTTTTCTGCATGATATGGATGGCTAATGCCACTGGCTTGCAGAGGTTATCATCTGCTACACGCATTTGTAAAGCCCCTGTCACACTGGGAATCTAGATGGCAGTTTACATGGCTTGAATTGTTCTCCGTGTTCGCCGAGGGTAAGACAAGATGTACTCAGCTTAGTTTGTCGCGAGGTTAGGTTAGACACTAGGAAAAACGTTCTCACTCTAAGGATGGTTGAGCGCTGGAACAGGAGGGAGGCTGTGGGATCCCTGCACTGGATGCTGTTGGACAAACGCCTACAGTATGTATGGTAACACCCATTGTTTCATGTTCTCTGTGTATATAAATCTCCCCACTGTATTTTCCACTGCATGCATCCGATGAAGTGAGCTGTAGCTCACGAAAGCTTATGCTCAAATAAATTGTTAGTCTCTAAGGTGCCACAAGTCCTCCTGTTCTTTTTGCGGATACAGACTACCACGGCTGCTACTCTGAAACCTGTCCAGGAATACTCACTCCTGCCTCAGAGTTGGGAGAGGAACTAGACACCCTTTTGAGGTCCCTTCCAATCCTTTGTTTCTATGACAGGAGCAAAATACCAGGCTGATCTTTCCAGCTCCCAACTCCCTTGCATTTTTATCAGGTCAAGATCCTTTTAAGCGCAGATTTCCCAAAATGGCTTTCTGTGCCATGTAGCAGTTAAATAGATAAATCAGGTGTTGAGGACTTACTGCAGTAACCAGTCATCCAGGCAATCGGTGCCTCTCCTGGCAGCAATGAACTCAAGGCTGATGTGCTGTTGGGAGCAAAGACCAGGGTAGTGTCAGGGTCAGTTATTTACTCCCATGCATATAACACTCGGAAGGCTATGAGCCTCATTGGGCTGGATAATTGGGCTCAACTCCCATTGAAATAAATAGGAGCTGTGGCTGTCTCCATTAGAGCTGATACAGTCCTATATTTTCAATGTTTTCATCAATGTTATTAAGTATTCTACTATTTAAAAGGTAGGGAAGCAGCATGGTCTAGTGGGCATAGACTGACCAGGTAGCAAGTGTGAAAAATCGGGGTGGGGGTGGTAATAGGGTCCTATATAAAACAAAGCCCCAAATATCCAGAGGTCCCGATAGTATTGGGACATCTGGTCACCCTTAGTGGGCAGGGCAGTGAACTGGGAGTCAGGAGACCTGGCTTCTAGACTCAACTGCGTTACCAAAGACTCAACCTAGCTTTGCCAGACCAACTGCGTTACCAAAGACTCAACCTGGCTTTGCCAGACCAACTGCGTTACCAAAAATGAATCATTCATTTCTCTTGTCTGTACAGAACAGGGATAAGGATATGTCCCTTCCTTTGTAAAACGCGTTGAGATCTGTGAATGAAAAGAGCTAAGGTCCAGATAAGTGTGAAAGCAATGGGAGTTAGGTGTCCAATACCTTTGAGAATCTGGGTCTAAGTGTCGTTGTTATGCTCTTGTGCTTTGGGATAGCTGGTACGAATTTTCCATTCTTTCTGTGTTATTTGCTATGGGATATACACAGAGTTCTGTGGGTATCCAAAAGCCAACTGTGGGTGCAAAACACCTACATTAGCAACAAAACTGTGCTAGCGATCATTGGTTTAAATAGTGATGGAGAATCTAGTGACAGACGTTCAGGTGGTAAAGAGAAGTCTTGCAATACAAGGGTGATTTTAGAGCTAAAAGCTGTGTGAGTGGCACAGAGAGCTCAGAAAGCTGGCACCAAAACAGATTTCATAGGCTCAATGCTAGATTGTAGCCCAATCTGCAAAAAACAAATTACACCAGACAGAGTTCAAGGCCCTTAAGAAACTATATAAATAGGACCCTCTTGTGCAGGGGAGGTCTGCAACACACTGTTGTGCAGGCAGCATGCTGCACAGCAGTGCAGGGAGGTGCTGTTGTGGCTAAGGACAGTGCCTCAAACCCCTGCTTTGAACAAAATCACCATGGGATCTTTAATGCCCGCATGCCATAGAGACCCCTCATTTCAGAACGAAGCTAGCCAGCTGCTGCAGCACCGGAGGATGAGTATGGCGGGGCGCACGGCACGCTGGGCTTTGCAGTGCTAGCCGTAATACACAACAGTGTGCCTACACCTCGGGGATGGTGTGATTCCCACATCCAGCGCCACCCGGTGTTGCTCATCCCAGGTGACGCTCACGCACCCAGTGGCCCCTCGCCCCTGCTCGACCGGCCCCGGGTGGTGGGGTGGCACGGAGCCTCCTGCAGCTGCTCCTCCGGGCCAGCAAAGGGCTGCGCTGCCGAGGAATGGCGGGTGACCAAACTGCCTCTCTGGTTTGGCCCTCTATCCCCTGGCCCCAGCTGGGAACAGGCCGCATGGCGCAGCTGGAGGGAGGTGGCTGGGTGCCTGGTGCCCTGCCAGAGCGGGAGGTGAGAGGGGTCATGGGGAGCAGCTGGGGGCTGGAACCAGGAGGCTGATGGAGATCAAACCATCCTGGGTAGCCTCTGTCATCCTGTCCTAACCTCCCAACCAGAGCCCCAGGCCTTCCCCCGTCCGCCTGGCTGCCCCCACATGCCTGGATGGGGGGGACGGGCTCTGCCTGCTCTCACCATGTGCTGGGCGGGTCCGATGTGTTTTCTCATCAGTGAGAAATGAGCCATGTGGGGCTACATGACATGCGGCGCAACTGGCCCCCAGAATCCTGGGCACTGGTCTTGGCTCTTGCCGAGCCTCACGGGAGCTGCTGGGAGGAGAGGCATTGGTTTATTTGGGGGTCCTAGTCTGAGGACCAGCTGAGGAAACGTGCCAGCGGGAGAGCAGAAGGGGGAATGGGTATGGCCTCCCCTTCTAAAAATAACCCTGTAGCAATAGCCCTAAGCAGTGCATAGCGCTCTTGTCCACGCATGCCATCCTTGCCATCTAGAGTAAGAATCAGGATCATATGTCCCCCCCGCCCCATCCCATCACTGGTGGTGACCTCCTTGGGAGTTATTCATAACACACACCAGGATTTCACATCACGTAAACAGTTTGTGAGGCTGTCACTTGCATTACAGTGGAAGAGAAATGCTGATGTCCCTGTTTTTTTTTAAAAAAAGGGGGGGGGAGTAGCTAGCGAAAGCCCTGTCCAATTTTGAATAGCTAGTAAAAACAAACTAACTGCCAAGTCAAATAAATCAGATTCTACAAGAACATAATGTACCTTTTGTTCTTTCTGCTTCTTGCTGCAGTGATGAAATGACAAACGATATTCCAATAGCTGTGGTGGGCTAACTGATAATGCTAGGCCACAGACAACAAAGTCTTGGCTTGATGATATGAGGTGTGCATTGAAGGTCGTTAATCAGGTGCAAATATATTAATCCAGATACATTCAAAGCTCAGAAGAAACAGGCGTTTGCCAAGGAGAACGTGTTGGTATTTGTAGAGAAACACTTATTTTCAGGCTTCTAAAAGGGTGTCTATAAATAAAGGAGACTAAGATGTTTTTTTCCTGAAAGACATGGCAGTGTTCTGTTAATGGGGGCTGGGAAAACTGCAGGAGCTCCAGTGTG
Organism: Chelonia mydas; assembly: GCF_015237465.2. Classification (NCBI taxonomy): domain Eukaryota; kingdom Metazoa; phylum Chordata; order Testudines; family Cheloniidae; genus Chelonia; species Chelonia mydas. The sequence goes on along the minus strand of NC_057852.1, from coordinate 4,122,180 downwards.
TCCCACTCACGTTGCAGGTGGGGAGGCTTCTCTTTTACAGAATGACTGTGATATTGGACAACGGAAGTCGTTCCAAACAAACTGATGATGGTCCCTGCAACGAGCTAACTTCACACACTTTGAGTAGTCCCACTGAAGGCAGTGGGGTTATTCAGTGTATAAAGAAAGCGTATTCATAGCTATTTGCAGGACCAGGCTCTAATTTGATACATTTCTAAGCCTTTCTATTCCCAGTGCAGGCATAGGCCCCTACTGCATTCATCTTGCTAGAATTTGACTAATATTTGAGTTTTTTTTCTCTTATAGCCACACACAGACAGATCAGTTCTCTTGCTTCCTTGTAATGCTAGTCCTACAAAACTTCATAGTGTCATTCTCTGCAGACCTGTATGCTGACCAGCCTACTCACCCTCTTCCTGCTGCACTAGTGAACATGTTCATTCTTATTTCACAGGGTAAGCTCCAAAGCAAACAGATATTAGTATTGGGCCTGGACGGAGCGGGGAAGACCAGCGTTCTCCACTCACTGGCCACAAACCATGTGAAGCGAAGTACAGCTCCCACAGAGGGCATCAATGCGGTCTGCATCAACACCGAAGAGGCCAAGATGGAATTCTTAGAAAGTAAGTGCGTGCATTTTAATAAGTACCATAAGGAAAATTCTCATTATACTTAATGGGAGCTTTGCTTTAGGTAGAATGCTTAGACCCTTCATTTTTTTAACTATTTATTTATTTATTTAGGAAGTTTAAACAAGTTTACAGATCCTTGCCATGTAAGTATCAGAAACAAAATAATCATTACAACAGAGAGTTTTTGTCTAAAGAGACATTACACAGGAATATAGTCATCAGATCTTTCTGTTTAACAGGGTGGTACCATATAAAGTGTGGGCATCATTATACCACCACCAACATGTCATTTCTGGTGATTTTATTAAATTGAGTGAAATCTCTCTATACAGGTATTTAACAGACCAGGCATGTCTATCAAATGGTACTTTTCCAAAAAAAAAATGGACAGAGGTGCTGGTTTTTTTACAATAGTTTTTCTGAGTATAACGTAAAAGGTAACCAAATATCTATCTGTCTCCTGTCTATTTTGCTGGGTACATAGTTGGTGTATTAATTTTTTCATAATCAGAAGCTCCCTTTTTTTAACCATCCCTCTATAGACCCACCATTTTTAATCCTTCCAATTTCAGGAATGTGCTGTCACACTGTCCTCTGGGACACTGTGAAGACTGTATGGCCATGGTGCTTATTAACGGATTACACCTTTCTGCATTGTTCCTTGCTTAGGAAAATACATTGGCGTCAAAGTGCATGCATGTGTGCCCATATGCTAAATGGAAACGTGGAGCCAAAGTCATTTCTGGCATAGCTCCAGTGAAGTTACACTAGGGATGACTTTGGCTGAATGTGAGAGAATGCTAACATAACCCAAAACAGTGACACTGTTGAAGAAAGTTGTGTTTTATAGCTATGAATTAGTGTTTTTCACTAGAGACCGTGTCTAGCTAAGTATAGCGTTGGCACGAGGGCTGGGTAATCGCTCTAAGGCTAGGAAAGAATAAGGATCCTCTGATGTTTGTAAAGTTGAAAAACCACAGGAATGCTAACTGTTTTAATTCTTAATTACTGTTAAGCCGGTGTCCCTTTGAACTCTGGCTAATCCCTTCCTTCCTCCAGACCGTTCCTAGGGTGGACTCTGGATGCTGACTGAGTCTACAAACAAGAAGCTGCTGTGACCACTTTGAAGGTCTTAAAAACTTAATTTTCACTGGGAAAAATATACACTAGTTCAATGCATGAAAACAGTCTAAAAGCAGTTTTGTTTCTGGCTATAGTACGTTTGGGTTATTTATAATATCCGACTGAAACAGTTCCGTAACAGGGCCCTGATCCTCAAAGCATCCACTGAGAGGTATTTAGCACCTGCACCTTCCATTGACTTGGAAGGAAGTGGAGGATGCTCTGGCTGAGCCCAAAGTATGCATTATATTAATATCCAAAGCCATTTTGTAGAGTAGAACTGCTTGGTTCAGGTGACTGGCAATACTTGACAGAACCTTTCATTTCAGAGTTGTCCTTTCCTATCCAGGCCTGGTAGTAACTGAAGTTTGTTGTTAACTGGTGGCTCTTTAGTGACCTCTGTGAAATGAGATGTCTTAGTTCAGTTTCTGTCAGTCAGATCTGTACCTCCCTATCTAATCTATTTACTTATCTGGCCTGTGGTATTTTCTGTGTTATGCATGCATGTTGGCAAACCGTTAAAACGGCATTACCAAATCCAGTACACGTGTTCCAAGCACATTTTAAAAATACTTTAACAGATCATACCACCAAAAGGCAGGCCCAGCTGTAACCACAGGATTCTCTCTACCCCAAATGTCTAGTTCTTACTATGTACCGTGGATGTGCTCGAGCTGTTAGAGAAAAGTTACACTTTCTTTTCTTGATAATTGAAAAGGTGTATTTTTTCCCCATGTTCTTTGTTCTGGAAACTACTGATCTGCTTTGACTAAAATTTGAGGGGAACAACATCATTCCCAGATGAAGAACAACCCTCCCTATATTCAGCCAGAGCAGAAAAGCTTGACAAATTGTAAGCAACAGAATGGAAACCCTTATGTAACTTTGCTCATGCTCCACCTATAATAATAACTGAATGTACATAGAGACAGGGTTCTGCTCTCTAGAGTAGGAGTGGGGCGTGTTGGCAGGGCAATGTATAGGAACTTATAGTGTTGCCTGTTTACTTCATTGGTGGATAAATAGAAGTTTGCTGTTCTGTCAGGCCACCATCTTTTATGAGAACTAAAAGGAACCAAGCAAACAGAAATCCAGTATTTAGAAAATATAGGGCCAGATTTTTAAAAGTATTCGGGTGCCTAGTGGGATTTTCAAAAGTGTCTGTGAAGGGTAGGTTGATTTTTTAAATCAGCGATTTAAATCGGCAAGCAGGAAGCTTTGATTTAAATAATCAATTTTAATTTTGTTTTGTATTTGTACTTTTTAGTTGTATTCCTAAAGAGAGGCTGAGGTATATTTTGGTACTTTTTTGCTAACCAGGGGAATATACCATAGCTATACATAGTTATTTAAGCAATTATATAGCTTTGCTTACATTTACTCAGATTCTTAATTTTTACTTCTTTTTATCATGTTAGAAAATATGGACGCGTTTCTTCTTTACTAGATGATAATTATTCGTTTACTTGTGATCTATGTCAGGCTGCATTTGGATGGAAAGTGGAATTCAGTTAAATGCACAAAATCCGCATTTCAAAATTGTTTTCTATTAGCTAAATAAAACTATCTTAAATGTACTAGATTCATGAGGGAAAAAAATTAAGCTGATCAAAACATATTTTGTTTTAAAAACTGATTTAATAAACAAAGGAAGTATGATCTGAAGCTAGTGCGTTGAACTGATTGTTTCTGGTCACCATGTCCTTCAAGATTTTAGAACTAGCAGATCTCAGTCTCTCATGCTTCTATGTTTTATTCATAGATTGGTCAACAAACTTTCCTGCTTTTTCCGCTTCTAACTGGTTTTTTCACTTTGAATGAGCTAGTCATTTAACTGAACTAATTGAATAAACTGAAAGAAAATATTGTCTCTGCACCGGCAGAAGAGGCTGCTGCTGTCTAGCACGTCAGCAAACTCTGCTTGGCCAGAGACTTGCACCAGTTCCATAGTCTGGCTTTCTTTAAAACTTGGCAGCAAACAGGTATTACTTGACTATTATTTTTTTTATGTAATGAAAATGATTTAAATAGATTATAGTAAAGTTTAGGCCTTAACAGAAATTTTCATGATTTCAGATTTGTTTGAACAGATCATTTTTTTAAAAGAAAAAGTATAACTTCAATAAAAAAATCGAGATATATTGATATATATATATATTTAAATCTCATTATCTACCTGGCTTTTTAAGCATTTAGGTGCTTTCAAAAATACCACTAGGAGCTTAAATACCTTTAAAATCTGTGTGCCACTGTGACACTATCTCCATAGCAATGAATGATGTGTCTGTGGGTGAGGCCACTGTAATATTTCCAGACTGGGAGCATCTGACTCCTGGTGGTAGAGTAGGATTAAGGATGCAGCAGTCCTTAGCATTCATGAGGAAGAAGGGATTTATAGGGAGAAAGGATGGCCCAGTGGCTAGGGCAAGCCTAGGACTTGAGCTATCTGGGTAAGTTCCTTGCTCTGACACAGACTCTCTGTGTGACTTTGGGCAGACCACTTAGGCTCTGTGTGTGTAACACTTAGGCTCCCCATCTGTAAAATGGGAATTATTTAGGGAAAGTTCTCTGGCCTGTGTTATACAGGAGGTCAGACTAGATGATCACAGTGGTCCCTTCTGGCCTTGCGGCCTATAAAAAGTTGGACCAATAGCACTTCCTTACCTGATGGAGGGGAGAGGTGCTCAGGTACTGTGATAATTGGGACCAGGTAAGTACCATACACTGGAAAAAAACCGGAACTTTCTATGTAATAACTTTGCTTTCCTATGCGTCTGCATCCTCTCAGTCCTGAAATACATTATCGGACTCTCAGATAACAGCTTCATAACTGATTACGTATCCTGTATAAGACACATAATTTTTAGTGACGCAATTAGAATAAATCTTTTAAGCTTTCCCTTTGGAGCTTTGAAAACGGCTAGGGTGACTCTCCTTCTGAGGTCTCTGTTCTCAGAAGAGGCTGATGGGAACTAAAAATAAGCTTCTAGCTGCAAAAACCTTGCAGCATGTGCACTGCTTCTCCCAGTGGAAATAAAACATATTAAGATCAAGGGCCTGGTTTGCCACTCTAGTCTGGTGAAACTCCAGTGCGGAATTCGGGGGCAGTGTGGTTCCGGGTGAAAAGCTTCTGGGCTGGGGAACAAGGGACCTCTGTCCCCTCCTTAAAACAGGGAAGTCTCCTCCCTGGGGCAAAAAGTCTCCACTGCTTCCTGGGTGCCCTAATCCCAGCTGTTTTTCTGCAGTTCCCAAACCTTCCAGTCTCCCTCCACAACTTCTGTGGCCAGGTCTGTGTTTTCAGAACAAAATTCCAGGGCTTGCTGGAAATCTAGAAGCTGCATCAAACAGACTGACTTTCACATCAATATAAATCAGGGTATTCTCGTGGCTGGTGTTATCTGTGTTTGTGTTTAATTCAAGGAATCCTCCTTTTTCGAATATACCTGAAGCTGCTCCAGTATTTCTGGCCTGCACTGGACCCTGGCCCTTCCCGCAGCTTTTAGATCCAGCTTGGTGCCTAATACACAGACAGGGCCCTGCATTTAAGCAGACATGATCCCCCTCTGTCCCCGCAACAAGCAGCCAGCTGGTGAAGAATTCCATAATCATAACTCTGACTTTTCTGTTTCCTGGCACTGATATATATCACTGCCATGAAGTGCACCACTTTGACCAATACGAAGCGTTAGACAAAGGATTTGAAGTCAATTGTATGCTGATATCACAGGCCTGGTCTGCACTGGTGGTTTTTCTACCTTGAGTTAATTAATTGCCAGTTAACTCAAGATTGTGAACATCTTGGCCTGGTCTTCAGTAGGAGAAATGGTGTGTTCTTAACTTGAATAAGCTAACTTTTGGTCTGTCTTCACTGCACAGTTAACCTGGGCTCTTACCTGGGTGTTAGCCCAAATCCCTACCAGCCACACACAAAAGCCTCTGAGCTGGGTTTGGACCCTGGGCTAGGTGACCCCCTAAGGGTACAGGCTAGAACCTGGGCTCCAGTTTAACTCAGGCTAGAATTCTTCCACTTTGCCATGAGCATGCAGGTTAAATCCCCCAAGTGCTTATAGTCCTTCGCTGCCTTCCCACAGTGTCCTCCGAAGGATAGACAAGTGCTCCCACAATTGACAGGGCAGGACAGAGAGCCATGGGCTGTGCCCCCCGTCACATGGGAATTCTAGTGTGTCACCGCACCGAGAGCCAGGGGCTGTGCCCCCAGTCACACACACCGGTGAATGCAGAAACAGCGAGGACTCAAGAACGTGGGAAAGGCTTTGCTGTGGGGATGCTCACACCCAGACTAGGCTAATCCAGCTGCTCAGGCTTGGGGGCCAGTCTCCCAGGTTAACTATGCAGTGAAGAGAGAGCCCAAGATTTTACTTCATGTTAGGCCTAGTGTAGATTTAAAAGCTTTACCCGCACTGCTGTGTCAATGAGGGGTGTGGCTTTGTTGACATAGCGAGACCAGTAAACACCCGAGTGTAGAGGCAGTTATACTGGGATCAGAGTGTTTATGCTGAAGTAGCTTGTGTTCGTTCTCTGAACCAGAGGCATAGTCGTGGCGTCGGGGAAGAAGCTAAGCTAGCACCATCTGCCGTTGCCCGTCCACCCAAAAGTCGGGGCCCACCCAAACGTCCACTCCTAGCCACGCCACTGCTCTGAACTGGCATAAGCTATACCGCTAGAAGCACTTTTATACCAATATAGCTGTGCCCACAGCAAGAGGGCTTTGCCAGTTTAACTAAGTTGGTGAGTTAAACTGGCAGAACCTGTAAGTGTAGCCCACACCTGAGTTAAGAACACACCTTTTGTCCTAGTGAAGGCACCCCGTTTGAAAGGCTCATTTGTTCTAGGCTACAAACGATTGTCCTTTGTCCCAGGAAAATGGCTCTGCCAAACTACAAATGCTCAGTGTGTTAAAGTACCTCGAGTTAATTGTACCTCAAGTTAACTGACTATCTAAGGTCTGGCGAAGACAAGTGAAAACAAGCTGCCTTTTCCAGGCCTCAGTTACTACACAGTAGCACCCAAGATGGCTGGTCTCGTGTGTAAGGGGAACTGACCCTTGTTCCACAATTGTGTGAATACCCTGTGAGTTCAGATATACAAATACAATGCAGCAAAACCACTGCCAAGGTGCCAGGCGCATCCCAGGGGTTGTGGTGATACCGTGAACCACACACATGCCGTTAGAAGCCAGTAAGGTGACTGTGTTTAGCCTTATAGTCCAGGCTTACCTGTGTAGTAATATGTATAATAGCCTAACCCTGTATCCCAGTTGTACACCCAGTTGAAGTCTGTGGAAATCTGGATGCACAGTGGGTGCAGGATTGTGCTTACTCAGGGCATATACTGCTGTGTCCTGCCATGCGGGAGAACCCAGATCTTATTCCTAGCTCTGTCGTCACACTACCCTGCGGAGCAGATATGGGAGGGGCTTTGGAAGCCATATGCCCAGACCTAGGACTTGTCTACACTACCACTTAAGTGAAAAAGCCACCCCCTGAGCGATGCAAGTTACATCGACGTAAAGCGGTGTCCACACCATTGAGGTGGAGTAATTATGCCAACATGAGAGCGCTCTCCTGTCGGCATGGCACGTCTTCATCAGGCGTGCTACAGCGGCGCAGCTGTGTGGATATAGTGTGGTGTAGACTGGCCCTGCAGCAGTGCCTCTTGCCATTCGGCATCAGTTTGTCCAGCTGGGCTCCCCCGGGAGAGCACCTTCTCTGAGCGAGGAGGGGTTGGTGCTGCGACAGGCACCTGGGGCTGGAAAGTGTCAAGCAGAGTAGAAAGGTGGGATATGAACATGGGACAGAACTATTGCTGGCTCTGACATTGACGCACACCAACTTCTCATCTAGAATTGTCCTCCCAATTAATGTGGCGATTCTAGATCCTACCAAAGTCATCTGGCAGACACCAGCCTCCATCACACCATCCGGCAACAGAGTGTTTTAAAAAAACAAAAACCCTACATCTCTACCCAAGGAGGCAGACTGTGTTTTCAACATCTGCAACCCAACTCCATCATAGTGGATGTGGTTAATGCACGAAGCAAGCAATGTGATGCCAAGTCAACTCCATACGATCAGGCTTTCAAGATGGCCTATTCGTTGACAGTATTACTGTTTAGAGTCATAAATTACCAAACTGACATGGCCAAATACAATTTTATTAATTATGGGAAACCCAATGTGTTTCTGGAACATTACTGGAAACACAAAAAGAACAGATTCAGACCATTCTTGGAGATGGTCAGTTAATAGCCAGACTGGTCCTAGAGACAGCACTGGATGTAGCTGTTACAGCTGCCCGCCCAGTCTCCATGACAGTGGTACTGAGGCAGGTTGTGTTGTTTTTGTTTTTTGGGCTACACCTCTCTAGATTGCCCAAAGAGCTACAGACTTCCAGTTTGAAGGGCCAAACTCTTTATGGAGAAGACCGATTTTTCTCTCCGCATCCTGAAGGATTCTCAGACCACGTTACACCCCTTAGGAATCTACATTGTGAGACAGAAGAGAAGATATACCTCTCAACCATGCCACAGGTCACAATCTTCTCAATACCCACCATCTCAGTGCTATGAGCCACAGTGTAAGAGGCCCAGGGCTCAAAAGTGGGAACAGGCAGCACCCCAGTCTGTGACCTCTCAAACTGCCTCTTATAAGCACTTTTGATGAGCTGGTCAAGGGCCTGAACAATGATACCTTACAGCATCAGCTGCCATCTGTATACCTGTCACGCCAGTCGGAAGTCACCTTGCCCTACTTCACAGCAGTTAGGACCAGCTCTAAAGCAAGGAGATTGATTTCTAGCCCTGAACCCACAGGGTGCCTACTTCCATATCTCAATACAACCATTGTACAGCAGATTTCCTACTGCTTACCTTTGGGGCAGGATCATTTTCAGCACAGACTGCTCCACGCAGGGTATTCTCCAAGGTTCTCTTCATTGTAGTGGCATGCTAACCCCGGTACAGTGACTAGACTTTATCAGCACCAACTTTGATACAGTACAAGCGAGAGCGTTCCTCTCGCTACCCACATTCACCACCCTGGGACACATGTCTCCCTAATACACTGGGGAAATCACCTACACAACCACAAGGTTCAAGACAAATGGCCGTCCACAGAAATGAGCTTCCATATCACTCTTTTGGGGCTAAGGGCTGTCGGGAGTGCCTGGGCACACTTTCTGCCTTTCATCAAAAACAACACACAAAGGTCATGATGGGCTTAATGTGACCTGTATGTTTTGTATAAACCGCCAAGGAGCTGCCAGATCTCCCTCCCTCTACAAGACAGCACTCAAACTTTGGAATTGATGCACCCATCACAATATGCTCATCTCAGCTGTCTATCTACTAGGGATACAGAGTGTCACAGCCAACAGTCTCAGTTGCAATTTTCTCACGACAAGGGGTGTGTACTGAATTCAGAGGTGCTCCAAGATATAGCCGCCCTTGTTACTGCTCCAGGGCCGGCCTGGGGAAACATTCACTGGCAGTTGCCCTCATCTTCCCACGGGACAGGGCCCACTTGTATGTCTCTTCTCAGTTTCCTACTCTATCCAAGATTCTGTTGAAAATTCAATGAGACAAAGCAAGAGTTATTCTGATTGCCCCTCTTGACCATGACAAGTCTGGCTCCCTTACCTGACACAGATGGCAATATGCCTCCTGTTTCTCTTCAGCCATCCCTCACCCGCTCTCTCAAAACAATGGGCTAACCCTTCACCCAACCTGCGGGTCCTTCACCTCCAGGCTTGGCTCCTTCTTAGTTCCAAGGCTTAGAGGCAGAATGCTCTGACAAGCTGAACGTGTTGCAACACAACCAAAAGTTGACCGCTTGACATACTTATCTACAAAATGGAAACGACTCCAAGTTTGTGTCATTTCAAACACACAGACTCAACCTCATCTTTCCTCCCTCTGATTTTGCACTACATTTTAAACTCTCACTCAGCTTCCTTAAGGTTCATCTTGCAGTGAAATCAGCTTCCCACTTGGTATTTGCTCACCCACTAATGTATAAATTCTTTAAGGACATTGGGAATCTCTTCCCGCAGGTGACACCACCCGCTCCAGCCTGGGACTTTAATCTAGTTCTCAGGGCTTTGACTAGACCTCCCTCCGAGTCCAGGGCAACTTGTTCTCTCTTACACCTGTCCATGAAGACAGCATTACTAATTGCCATCGCCTCAGCTAGGCACATAGGAGAAATCCATCATTCATAGCCTTTGTCTTAAAAAAAAAAAAAAAAAAGTAACTCTAAGGCCATATCCCAAGTTTCTCCCTACTTTCTCTGCACTTTCCATATGAATCAACAGATCGGTCTCCCTCTTTTTTCCCAAAGCTACATTGTGACAACTTGGAGACAATTTTGCATATGTTAGATATTAGAAGGACATTAGCATTCTACTTGGACAGGACTAAGGACTTCAGGAAATCCCCTAAACTCTTCCTTTTGTCCACAGAAAGATCCAAAGTTTCTGTGATATCAGCTCAAAGACTATCCAAATGGGACTCTAGTTGCATTAATCACTTATCAAGGGTGCTACTTGCTTCCATCCAGAGTCCATATGCACTCCACGAGGTCATTTTTTACCTCAATCACATTCCATAGGGATACCCCGACCTCTGTCCATACTTTCGTAGAACGTTATGCGATCACTGACGATTTGGCTGCTCACACCATCTTCGACTCCATAGTACTCTCTGTAGTAAAAGACTCCACTTTGAAGTCCCAACCTCCAGTGGTGGGTGCTGCTCGGGAGTCACCTACCGTGGAGCACCCATAGGAACACGACGCGAAGAAGAAGAGGAGGAATTTACTCATCTTGTGCAGTAACGATGGTTCTTCGAGATGTGTGTCCCTATGGGTGCTCCACAACCCACCCTCCTCCCCTCTACTTCGGAGCCCTCTATAGGGCTCTGCAGTAGAGAAGGAAGTGAGGGGCGGGGGGGTTCACCCGTGCAGGGCTAAATAGCCTTGAGGCAGACCACGAGGGAGAGAGGGCACATGCACAGGCTCAATGGGACACTGCTATCAAAAATATCTGACTAGAGGCGCAGGGGCACTCAGACACCTATAGTGGAGTACCCATAGGGACACACATCTTGAAGAACCATCGTTACTGCACAAGGTGAGTAACTTCCTCATCTGTGTATTACCCTCTCCCTTGCGCTCCCGGGCTAAGTCAGAACCGATCGGGAGCGTGGCCTCACCCTCTCAGGCGAAGAGGCAGGAAGCCCCAATGTCTCCGCACAGAGACCTTCAAAAGGGTAAAAGGTCTCCTCTGAGATCTTTACCCTCGGTGCTGACAGCACCAAGAGCAGGCGCTTCTGACAGCCCCAGCACCTCAGCCGTGGCTCACACCGGGCACAAAAGCAGGGACCCGACTTTCCACAGCGGGAAGTTCTCCTCAGCACCGGTCCCGCCGGCACCGACGATGGACCCAGTGCTGGCAGCGCGTTCCACCCCAGTGCCCACAAGAACGTTGGCACCGAGCCTGCCCGTCACCCCCGCAGCAGACGCGGAACCTCTGCAGAGCTCCTACAAATGGCCTGTGGCTCCACTAAAGCTAAACAAAAGTCGCTGCGGGCTGCCGCTCGTGCTCCGCAGCACCGGGAGCATCAGCAGGATCTCTCCGTGGCCCCTGAGCCTGACTCTCCACTCCTCGACATGGAGCACTCACTGTTTGAACACCCACTCTCACCACTCCGACCTGGCTGCCTTCACTGACAGCGAGAACAGCATGCAGCAGCAGGCAGAGTTCTCCCCGCCTGATTCTCCTCCTCCACCGGAGCCATATCTGTCTCAAGGCACAGCACCTCACAAGAACCAGCCTCAGTTTCCCTATTCTGTCCCCCTGTGGGCGGGGCCCCACTTTTCCTACCCTATGCCCTGGCCTCAGTGGCATGGTACGCCCTTGTTCAGCTCCTGCCACCACTCCTCCTCATGCCCCTTCCACCAGACCGCAAGCCCGTTCTGCGCCTCTGTCTCCAGCAACATCTACATCTAGAGCTCCTGAACCCCTTCTTGAAGATGTTGGCTATGAACCCCTCCTGGATTTACTGGCTCCTGCCTCTCCATCAGCCACAGATGAAGCCCTCATGCCTCCACCTCCACAAAATGTGGATGATTTTAAGCAATTCCAGGAACTCTTCAATAGGATGGCACTCAGCCAGGACATTCCTTTGGAGGAAGTCCAGGAGACACAAAACAGATGCCTCAAAATTGTCCAACTCTCTGCGCCCTCAAAGATCGTGCTACCCATAAACAAATTCCTCCTAGAATCAGCTCGTAGACCCCTGCCTCCATCCCATCAACATGCAAGAAGGCTGAATGTAAATATTATGTTCCCACTAAGGAGGTAGATTTCTTATTTTCCCACCCACAGCCCAACTCTCTTGTGGTGGATGCAGCGATACACAGAACAAAACAGCCACAACACCAGCCCACTCCGCAAGACAAGGACCTCAAACGCCTTGACCTCCTGGGCTGCAAGCTTTATACCTCCTCTGCTCTACAATTTAAATTACAAATTATTCCGCCCTCCTTGCAAGCTATGACTAGGACAACTACAACAAGCTCTTTGATTTTGCCTCCCATATCCCGAAGGACAGGAGAGCGGACTTTTAAGTCAGTCCCTGTCGAAGGTCAGTTGGTGTCCCTGGACATGGCGGACCCAGCAGCCCGCACTACTGCGACTGCGGTGGTGATGCGCAGGTCTTCCTGGCTGTCTGCATCAGGTATCCCCAAAGATCTGCAGACCACCAAAAAACTAAAGCGACCAAGTCCTTCACACTATGAAAGACACCCTGCGCACACTAGGGATATACTTGTCCCTCCCCAGGAGACAACGGTATCAACTTTATCAGAGGCCCTGCACACAACAATATCACCGGCCCCAGCCCAGACTGTATGATATTGGGAGAAACCGCAACAGACCAACTAGGCGCAGACAAAACCACACGCAACCAGCTACCTCCCACCCATCGGAAAACAAACAGCAATTTTGAAGTGCTGGTCAGGGGTCTGCGTGACCACCCCTTGACTCCGCCACCTATTTGCCCATTTCGCCACCCCCTCTAGGTTTTCCACCATGCCTGGCAACAGGTCACCCAGGACCACTGGATCCTGGAAATAGTTCAGTCAGGTTACTCCATCCCTTTCATATCCTGCCCACCCGCCCACCGTTCCCCCCCCCTCTTCAGGGACCCCTCTCACGAGCACCTACTTCGCATAGAAGTGGCTCATCTTCTACAGCTAGGTGCAGTGGAGTCTGTACCAACGCAGCGTCGGGGAAAAAGCTTCTACTCCCACTACTTTCTGGCCCAAAAGAAAGGCGGGGGATGGAGACCTACGCCGACTCAACACATTTATACGTGTACAGAAATTCAAGATGGTCACATTGGGCACAATAATACTTATGCTGGAACAAAGGGACTGGTTCACAGCCCTTGACCTACAAGATGCCTACTTCCACATATCCATTCATCCAGCACACAGACGCTTCCTGCGATTCTCACACGGACACGACCACTTTCAATACAGAGTACTTCCATTCGGTTTTTCCACAGCACCAAGAGTATTCTCCAAGACCCTAGCTGTAGTCGTGGCCCACCTCTGCAAACACGGGATTATACTTTTCCCCTACTTAGACGACTGCCTTATCAAAGGTGACACGTACAACGAGACATTAAAAGCGACACGTTTTACCATCTTCCTCTTGTTATACCAATAAAATAAAAACCAGCCGGATCTTATTAAAGGGGAAAAGGCAAAATGCCACATTTATTGTGAATACAGAAAGAATCATAGTAAGCTGTTAGTTATAGCTATAACATTCCATTCAATTTCATATTTATTCACACATTCATTCATACACACACAGGTTCTGCAAGGTTGTTATCATAGTTACCAGCCTTAGAGTTGCTCATGCCAAGCCACTGGCCAGGTGGCCTGGACATGAGGAGGGAGCAGGACCTTGTCAGATGCTCATCTGATGCTCCTGGAAGTTGGTTTGCAGAATCAGACCCCAAAGTTCTCACTTTCTAGAGTCCATTTTTATAGGAATTTCTTCCTATGCGAGTCTATGGGAATTGCTTCATCATGCTGTTGTTGAATCAGTCAGCAGATGGCACATTCCTGACGGCTCCGTGCTGCCAGCTGTTATCTTGTTCTTTGGTTCTCCCATTCTTGAGGCTGTTGGGTGGATTCCAGTCTGCCCTCCGGGGGTCCTCTGGTTATTTCCACTTGACGCCTTCTTCAGCCGATGGACACTGGATTCTTAGGCTGGCACCTCCCTGATCATTCAGTTATTATCCACACCAAGCATCCATTCACGTACATCCTCTATCTCTCTTTTAATCACAATTGTTAACAAAGCGAGATGAATACAACAAAAGGGCGGGGAGTCTCTAGGTGCTGTTTCTGTTGTTACAGAGTATTGCTTTGAGTCTCTCTCTTTGTGAGTAGTTGTTGTTACAAAGAATTGCTTTGAGAACAGACTCTGTCTTAGAATGTACTAACACAATTAGCAGCTGGCAAGTTTCACACACAGAGGGAGAGAAACAGTACCAAAAACCAAGAGACCTCTTAATTAGTAATACCCTGGAATTTAAACTATGGGGAATCAAACTCATTTGTGATTTTAATACAGAACTTCTTTAATATGGTCCAACACTCTTCCACACCATCCACACTCCCCAGTACTCGTGCTCACCACGGACGCTTCCCTGATAGGCTGGGGAGTGCACCTAGGGGAACACACGGTGTTCTAGAGCTCAGAGCAGTCAGGTATACCTGCCTTCACTTTCTCCCCATCATAAAGAACAAATCAATTAGGATCCTGATGGACAATATAGCATGTATGTTCTACAGCAACAGGGGCGGGGGAGCACAGTCGCACTCCCTCGGCACAGAAGCCATCCGGTTATGGAATTGGTGCATACAACATCACATCGAAATCACCGCTTCCCACCTGCCTGGGTGTCACAACACTACCACTGACACACTCAGCGGACACTTCTCCAAGGAACACAAATAGGACTTACATACCACGATACTCCGACAGCTCTTCTCCCACTGCGGCACGCCGTCGATAGACCTCTTTGCCACAGCTCAAAACCGCAAATGCCATCTCTTCTGCTCCTGAGCTGGACTCGGGACCACATCCCTAAGGGATGCGTTCCTCATTCTGTGGAACAAATCCCTCATGTATGCTTTTCCACCGATCCCACTGATACACAGGATTCTACGCAAGATCGGAGAGGACGAGGACAGGGTCATACTTTATTGCCCCAGCTTGGTCCAGACAGACATGGTATCCTTACCTGCTGCGCAAGTCCATCCGTCCTCCAAGGACTCTCCCCAACAGACCAGATCTGCTCTCCCAGGATAACGGTCAGCTTTTCTCCATCCGCAGCTCCAGAAACTCCATCTGACGGCGTGGTTCCTTCATGGTTTCAAACCCACGAATTAGCCTGTTCGGAGCAGGTCCAGTATGTCCTCCTGCACAGTAGAAGAGACTCCACTCATAAGACTTACCTGCAAAAGTGGAAACGCTTCTCTGTATGGTGCTTCCACAGACGCTTGACACCTCAGACCGCAACCCTCCCTGACATCTTAGACTACCTTTTGAATCTAAAACAGGACAGGCTCTCACTCGGTTCTATCAGAGTACACCTCGCGTCCCTCACCACCTTCCATGACCCGCTGGATGGATATTCACTTTTTGCGCCCCCCCCACATAAAACAGTTCTGCACAGGCCTGCAAAATCTCTACCCTGAGATTCATCCACCAGCAGCCTTCTGGAATCTCAGCCTAGTTCTCCAAGGTCTCATGAAATCTCCCTTCGAGCCCCTGGCTACCTCATCCCTGCTCCACATGTCTATGAAAGTAGCTTTCTTGGTTGCGATAATGTAAGTGAGAAGGGTCGGTGAAATAAGCACTCTGTTGGCCTACCCTCCCTACACGATTTTCTCTAAAGACAAGGTTATGTTGCGACCCCACCCCAAATTCCTCCCCAAGGTGGTGTCTACCTTCCACCTTAACCAGCCAATACACTTACCTGCATTCTATCCCAACCCTCATAAGACTCCACAGGAAGCAGGCAATTGCATTCTATCTTGACAGAACTAAGCCATTTCGTAAATCCCCTAGGCTATTGGTCTCCACTACCGAGAGATCAAAGAGTGATGCTATCTCTAAGCAACGACTCTCCAAGTGGATCTCTGACTGCATCAGGTCATGCTACCGCACTCAGAATGCTCAACCACCCGAAGACATCAGAACTCATTCTACTTGGGTGATGTCAACATCTGTTGCCTTCCTCCACAACTTACCTATTACTGACGTATGCAAGGTGGCCACATGGACATCTGACCACACATTTGCCAAACATTATGCTATCACACAGGATACCACGGCAGACACCATAGTAGGCCACGCAGTACTGTCTACCATTATTACAGCCGCAACTCCAAAATCCCACCAACCATAGTGGGTACTGCTTCACATTCACCTGGAGTGGAGCATCCACAGGGACAGCACTCGAAAAAGAAGAGAAGGTTACTCACCTCGCAGTAATTGAGGTTCTTTGAGATGTGTCCCCCTGTGGGTGCTCCACTACCCACCCTCCTCCCCTCTACTTTGGAGTACTAATCAGACAACTCTACGGGTAGAGAAGGAACTGAGTGTGGGTGTGGGACGCGCACCCTCAGGCAGATCCTAACAACGATGCGAGACAGCAGCTGAGTGCGTTCGTCCCGACCAGGCACTACCACCAAAGATCTCCGATCAATGGCGCTGGGACACACCGTCACCTGGAGTGGAGCACTCACAGGGACACACATCTCGAAGAACCTCAGTTACTGCAAGGTGAGTAACCTTCTCAAATGTTTGAAAATGTTAGGCCTTAATAAAAGAACAAGCACTTGGATGAAGTCTTTTGTAGGAATGTTTTCAGGGAGAGAATCTGCTATCCTGTAGCACGAAGCTAGCTTCCCCCACTCCCCTTCCCCCGCAAAACATAGAGAGACTAAGGACAGCTTAACATTTGAAAAATAAGGAGATGGTATTTTGATTAGGTGCCTTTATATTTAGGAATTGTTAACTGATAACAAAAGTACATAAAATCAAATATTCTCTCATCTGAATATCTTGTGTTCACATTGCATATCTTGTAGCTGCATTGCGAGGGTTACTAACAGAGTGCTCTGCCATACTGTTCTCTTCCAGTTGGGGGCAGTGAATCTTTGCGTTCCTATTGGAAGATGTACCTGCCCAGGGTTCTGGTGCTGATATTCGTTGTGGATTCAGCAGATCATGAGCGCTTCCCTTTGGCTAAACAGCTTCTTCATCAGCTGATCCAAAATGACTCCACTCTGCCCGTGGTGATCCTAGCCAATAAACAGGTAAAAGGGAAACTTCACCATTCAAAGTGGAGGGGAAAAATAAACCTCTCCAAACACATCTGAATCTTTAAAGGCCAGGTATTTCAGAAATTGGTCTTCAATTTTGTGCTTCCCAATTGCAAATGAAAACAATCCAAGGATTGGTTTTGCACTTAGATCAGGTGCTTATATATCCATATGACCTAAGTCGGGGTGTAAATAATTGCACATGTGAAATTGTGTGTGCAATTTGCAGGTGCAAAAATGGAGAACTGGCTAACCCTGGTTGACAGTTTGGATCTGAAGGCTCAGCAATGTGTCTGTACAGTGTCATGGGAAAATATTATTTAATTTAGGGGCTGGATGGCATTTATCTATATGTTTCACGTTACCTACTAGCATCCACTTAGTGAATCCCAAATGATTCTTTATATTAGGTACTTTGTGTCATAGAATGGGTGCATAGCTGAAGGAATGTGGAAACTGCAATATGCTTTCTCTCAACTAGGCACATTTTCTTCTACCTAATGCACTAAAATACAGAAGATAACTTTGTATTCCTTGGCTACTCTGCACCCTGAATTGAATCACACCCATATTATATCAATATGACAAAGAAAATGCCTTTTCTTTTCTAAAACAAGATGCTTTTATCTTACTAAAACCCTGTTTGTTTCTTCTGCTTTGCCTCAGATTTTCTAATGACTTGACTTTTACTTGGGTCATGTATCTGTCTGATGGGTGTGCACTTCCAGAAATCCATTGGGTCACGTTACCAGTGGGGACTCTCAAGTTCAGGGATGAGCCTTGGTGTCAGAGACATTGGAACAGCATAAAACAGGATCATGCCCTTGGATTATATGCTAGAGAAAAATTAAAACGGAGATAGCCAGATTTTCAAAAGGCTGAAGGGTTTGGGAGCACAGATCTCACTGAGTCAATAGGAATTTATGCTCCGAAATCCATTAGGTGCTTTTGAAAATCTTCCCCTCAATTCACAGTACTTGCTCTCAATTATCCAAATGTACTGGTCTTTGCCTCAGAGACTGAATGGTGTAATTGGTGCTTATAAGAGATGCAAGTAACAGAGTTGTTTTGTCTTTGTTGGTCAGGATCTCAAAGGTGCATATTGCATCACAGACATTCATGATGCTCTGGCATTGTCTCAAATGGGAGATGAGAGAAAGATGTTTCTGATTGGAACCCACGTGGCAGAGGATGGCTCCGAGATCTCTTCCAGCATGAAGGATGCCAAGGAACTGATTGCGCAGCTGGTTTCAGAAACTCAGTGACAACTGTTCTCCTGGGAGCAGTAATGGAATACTGTATTATTGTATTGCCAGCTTGCAGCCACTTTCAGATGAAAATATGTGGCTTTATTTTTCCTAATGCATGGAGTTTATATGAAAATGATGTCAATTTGTTAAGAACATCTATTTTATTTAGGGTTTGCAGTTTAAAATATCTTTGAAAAGCAGGGTATTTTTTTTTTTTTTAGTATTTGTGGGGTAGGGGAAGTTTCAATAAGACAGAGTTAATAGGAGATGCAGTTTAGACACACTGAGCCAAATCCTCAGCTGGTATAAATCAACCTTACTCCATTAACTTCAGTTACATGACACTGATTTATACCAGCTGAAGAGCTAAGCCTGAAATTTAGATTTTGTTTTTATGTTTTACAAAATCCTAATAGCAATGATTTCTGCACTTAAAAATATGAAAACATTCCCCCACAGTGTTGGGAAGAATAAGATTGTTCAGGAGTGACTAGCAATTTTGGATGCCCCAATTTCTGAGTGTCAGCTTGACACCTTTGAGAAGGGCTGTTTTTCAGAGGGTGGCCATTCGTCACTTTCTGGAAATCGGGCCCTTTTAAGGAGTCTTGAGTTGGGCATCCAAAATCACTAATTCCCTTTGAAAATCTTGGCTTGCAGCCTTTTGTTAGTGTGTGAAAACCAGGAAGTGAACCTGAGACGGTAGAAACCACTGTCTAAAGGTTTCTTTGCCTATAGAAGATAGTTTCAACAGTATAATTTACGGTGTGAATTTAAATCTGTTTAGTTAAAGTGATGCAGACGGCTGTAGGGACACTTACTTTAGTTTAAGAGTGGCTTATTTTGGTTTATTTTAATTCAGTTAGGAACTCATTTAAGCTAAACTGAAATTAGCCATTCTTATACCAGATAAGACTGTCCAGACACCCCCTTTACATTAGTTTAACTATATTGGTTTTAAAGACAATTAAAGTTATTTCAGGGCAAATTGACCGGCCCTGAACTAAGTCAAATGCCAAAAAGTAAACACAGTATCAAAGATGAAAAATAAATCACATTTTAAAAATTACTTTGGTTATTTACAGATGAGGAAAACAATTTGTTCATTATGTTCATCTTGCCATTGTCTCTTTAATTTAAAGAATGTACCTCCTTAATAAGAATATTTAGAAAATACTGTAAATACCAAGCAAAGGTTTTGTAACAGCAGATACTGTACAAAGGTTTTGTAGCAGCAGCCTTTCCATTTGTCCACGGAAACAGTTATATAAAGCAGAACATTTTATCGTAGTCACATGTCTGAGTTTCATTTGTCTGACCAGACTGCTCAGCTGATATTCCAGAACCTCACGATGGTCTGGTAGAGTTAGTTTGAGGTTTCATTACACTCTGGTATTGCTAATGCCAGAATCAGACCCTGTCACAGCCATCTAGATTCTAGGCTTCTTCCTTTGTAATTCCTCATTGCAGCCCCAGGTACCATTCTCTCTCCCCCTCCCTTTCTGCACCCCATCCTGGTCCCAGGCTTCCCACTCTTTCTCCAAAGACCTCCTTTCCTCTGCTTCGAACACATCTCCTGTTCCAGGCTGCTGCTTCACCTCCCACTTCCTGGACTCTGCTCAGGCAGCTAGCACTCTCCCCCTGGTTAACAGTGACTGCCTGCAACCGTTGCTTGGGCCACTCCTGTTAGTTGATTGGCTGGGGAAAGGAAGGGGGTGTTCATTCAAACACCCTCCCAAACAAGCAGCATGAGAGAGAAAGTGTGTTCATTTCAAACCTCCGACTGTGTCCAGTTTCCAGCCTCACCATTCCGCCTGTATAGTGCTGAACCCTACTCCAGGAGCAGATCTGACCCAAAATGTTGGACTTTACTGACTTAAAGAACAGACCAAAACTGATTTTTCTGCCAGATAGACTACTGGAGCAGAACTTTAACCAAATTCGGTGACACCACTACTGCTTTGTTTCCTTGCCCTTTGCCCTAAGCTGAGAAAGAGGTGATGATAGCTCAGAACAGAGGTTATGGACTTAATACAGAAATTACTGGGTAAAATTCTCTGGCAGGTGAGCTATGCAGGTCAGATTGGTTGATCATAATGGTATCTTCTGGCCTTAGAACATAAGAACGGCGATACTTGGTCAGACAAAAGGTCCATCTAGCCCAGTATCCTGCCTTCCAACAATGGCCAATGTGCCCCAGAGGGAATGAACAGAACAGGTAATCATCAAGTGATCCATCTCCTGTTGCCCATTTCCAGCTTCTGGCAAACAGAGGTTAGGGACACCATCCCTGTCCATCCTGGCTAATAGCCATTGATGGACCTATCATCCGTGAACTTATCTAGTTCTTTTTTGAACCCTGTTATAGTCTTGGCCTTCACAACATCCTCTGGCAAGGAGTTCCACAGGTTGACTGCGTTGTGTGAAAAAATACTTCCTTTTGTTTGTTTTAAATCTTCTGCCTATTAATTTCATTTGGTGACCCCTAGTTCTTGTGTTATGAGAAGGAGTTAATAACACTTCCTTATTTACTTTCTCCACACCAGGCGTCATTTTATAAACCTCTATGATATCCCCCCTTAGTCGTCTCCTTTCCAAGCTGAAAAGTCCCAGTCTTATTAATCTCTCCTCATATGGCAGCCATTCCATACCCCTCATCATTTTTGTCGCCCTTTTCTGAACCTTTTCCAATTCCAATGTATCTTTTTTGGGATGGGGCATCTGCCTATAGTATTCAAGATGTGGACGTACTATGGATTTATATAGAGGCAATATGATATTTTCTATCTTATTATCTATCCCTGTCTTAATGATTCCCAACATTCGGTTTGCTTTTTTGACTGCTGCTGCACATTGAGTGGATGTTTTCAGAGAACTATCCACAATGACTCTAAGATCTTTCTTCAGTGGTAACAGCTAATTTAGACCCCATCATTTTATATGTATAGTTGGGATTATGTTTTCCAACGTGCATTGCTTTGCATTTATCAACATTACATTTCATCTGCCATTTTGTTGCCCAGTCACCCAGTTTTGAGAGATCCTTTCGTAGCTCTTCGCAGTCTGCCTGGGACTTAACTGTCTTGAGTAGTTTTGTATCATCAGCAAATTTTGCCACCTCACTGTTTACCCCCTTTTCCAGATCATTTATGAATATGTTGATAGGACTGGGCCCAGTACAGACCCCGGGGGACACCACTACTTACCTCTCTCCAGTCTGAAAACTGACAATTTATTCCTACCCTTTGTTTCCTACCTTTTAACCAGTTACCAATCCATAAGAGGACCTTCCCTGTTATCCTATGAGAGCTTACTTTGCTTAAGAGCCTTTGGTGAGGAACCTTGTCACAGGCTTTCTGAAAATCTAAGTACATTATATCCACTGGATCCCCTTTGTCCAAATGCCTGTTGACCCCCTTAAAGAATTCTAGTAGATTTCCTTTACAAATCCATGTTGACTCTTCCCCAACAAATTATGTTCATCTATGTGTCTGACAATTCTGTTCTTTACCATAGTTTCAACCAGTTAGCCCGGTACTGAAATCAGGCTTACTGGCCTGTATTTGCCGGGATCACCTCTGGAGCCCTTTTTAAAAATGGGTGTCATATTAGCTATCATCCAGTCATTTGGTACAGAAGCTGATTTAAATGATAGGTTATAGACTATAGTTAGTAATTCTGCTATAATCGGGGACAGTTCTTCAGATTTGTCACCTAAAAGAATGGCTCAGGTTTGGGAATCTCCCTCGCATCCTCAGCCATGAAGTCCTATACAAAGAATTCATTTAGTTTCTCCGCAATGGCCTTATCATCCTTGAGTGCTCCTTTAGCATCTCGATTGTCCAGTGGCCCCCCTGGTTGTTTAGCAGGCTTCCTGCTTCTGATGTACTTAAAAATTTTTTTTTGCTATTACTTTTTGAGTCTTTGGCAAGCTGTTCAAATCCTTTTTTGGCCTTCCTAATTATAATTTTACACTTAATTTGCCAGACTTTACGCTCCTTTCTATTTTCCTCACTACGATTTAACTTTCACTTTAACTTTCACTTTTTGTCTCTCACTGCTTCTTTTACTTGGTTATTTAGCCACAGTGGCACTTTTTTGGTTCTCTTACTATGTCTTTTAATTTGGGGCATACGTTTAAATTGAGCCTCTATTATGGTGTCTTTAAAAAGTTTCCATGCAGCTTGCAGGGATTTCATTTTTTTGTGCTGTACCTTTTAATTTCTATTTAACTTCCTCATTTTTGTGTAGCCCCCCTTTCTGAAATTAAATGCTACCATATTTGGGCTGCTGTGGTATTTTCCCCGTCCCAGGGATGTTAAATTTAATTATATTATGGTCACTATTACCAAGCGGTCCATCTATATTCACCTCTTGGACCTGATCCTGTGCTCCACTTAGGACTAAATCAAGAATTGCCTCTCCTCTTGTGGGTTCCAGGGCTAGCTTCTTCAAGAAGCAGTCATTTAAGGTGTCAAGAAACTTTATCTCTGCATCCTGTCCTGAGGTGACATGTACCCAGTCAATATGGGGATAGCTGAAATCCCCCACTATTATTGAGTTTTTTATTTTAATAGCCTCCCTAATTTCCCTGAGCATTTCACAGTCATTATCACCATCCTGGTCAGGTAGTCAGTAATATATCTCTACTGCTATATTATTATTAGAGCATGGAATTACTATCCATAGAGATTCTATGGTACAGTTTTGTTCATTTAAGATTTTTACTTCATTTGATTCTACGTTTTCACATATAGTGCCACTCCCCCACCAGCATGATCTCTTCTGTCCTTCCAATATATTTTGTACCCTGGTATTACTGTGTTCCATTGATTATCCGCATTCCGCCAAATTTCTGTGATGCCTGTTATATCAATATCCTCCTTTAACACGAGCCATTCTCGTTCACCCATCTTATTATTTAGACTTCTAGCATTGGTATATAAGCACTTTAAAAACTTGTCACTTTTTAGCTGTCTGTGATTACATGATGTAATTGAATGGGACTTTTTTTCATTTAACTGTTTCTTATCAGATCCTACCTGTATTTTATCATCTTCCATCCCCTCCTCCTTACTAGGACATAGAGAATTTCCATTAATAGAGCCTCGCCTAAGGGATGTCTCTGTCTGAACCACGTGCTCCTCCGCACCTGTCGATGTTTCCCAGCCCTTAGTTTAAAAACTGCTCTACAACCTTTTTAATGTGAAGTGCCAGCCCTCTGGTTCCATTCTTGTTTAGGTGGAGCCCCTCCTTCCAGCATAGGCTTCCCCTTTCCCGAAAGTTTCCTCAGTTTCTAAGAAATCTCAACTGCTCCTCCCTGCACCATCATCTCATCCATGCATTGAGATCCTGCAGTTCTGGCTGTCTAACTGGCCCTGTGCATGGAACTGGGAGCATTTCAGAGAACGTTACCATAGAGGCCCTGGACTCCAATCTCTTACCTAGCAGCTTAATTTAGCCTCCAGGACCTCTCTCCTATCCTTCCCTATGTCATTGGTACCTACATGTACCACGACCACAGGCTCCTCCCCAGCACTACATATAAGTCTATCTAGGTGTCTCGAGAGATCTGCACTTGCTGTCGCACCAGGCCGTTCTCGCAGTCATTGCAAATCCAGCTATCTGTTTCTAATCATTGAATCACCCATTATTAATACCTGTCTCTTCCTAATAACTGGAGTTCCCTCTGGAGAGGTATCCTCAGTGCAAGAGGATAACACAAAATCGTCTGGGACTTCCACAACTATGGGATTGTTTCCCTTGGCTCCAGTTGGATGTTCTCCTTCCCTGAGACTTTCATCCTCCTCAACAGTACAGAGGCTGTCAGACCGGGGGTGGGACCATTCTACTGTGTCCCAGAAAGTCTCATCTATGTACCTCTCTGTCTCCCTTAGCTCCTCCAGCTCAGCCACCCTGGTCTCCAAAGCCTGTACGCAGTCTCTGAGGGCCAGGAGCTCCTTGCACCGAATGCACACATACACCACCTGCCCATAGGGCAGGTAATCATTCATAGAATCCTAGACTTTAAGGTCAGAAGGGACCATTATGATCATCTAGTCTGACCTCCTGCACAAAGCTGGCCACAGAATCTCACCTACCCACTCCTGTAACAAACCCCTAACCTATGTCTGAGCTACTGAAGTCCTCAAATGGTGGTTTAAAGACTTCAAGGTGCAGCTAATCCTCCAGCAAGTGACCCGTGTCCCACGCTGCAGAAGAAGACAAAAATGCTCCAGGGCCTCTGCCAATCTGCCCTGGAGGAAAATTCCTTCCTGACCCCAAATATGGTGATCAGCTAAACCCTGAGCATATGGGCAAGACGCAACAGCCAGACACCCAGGAAAGAATTCTCTGTAGTAACTCAGATCCCATCCCATCACAGGCCATTGGGCTTATCTACTGCTAATAATTGAAGATCAATTAATTGCCAAAATTAGGTTATCCCATCATATCATCCCTTCCATAAATTTATCGAGCTTAGTCTTGAAGCCAGATATGTCTTTTGCCCCCACTGCTTCCCTTGGATGGTTAGAAACCTTCATCTAATTTCAAGTCTAAACTTCTTGATCGCCAGTTTATATCCATTTGTTCTTTTGTCCACATTGGTACTGAGCTTAAATAATTCTTCTTCCTCTGTGGTATTTATTCCTCTGATATATTTATAGAGAGCTGCATTGGATGCAATAAATTGGATAGCCCCCACTCTGTTGCTTGATTTCTGCCTGCATTCTCTTTTTACTCCTGCAGCTTGTTCCTTTGTTGTTGTTTTGATTTTTGTCAGGGGGTGTTTTGGGCTTTAAATTTAAAGAATGTTAAGTGTATCTAGCCCCCCCCTCACACTCCTCTAAAGTCCCTCACAAGACTCCCCTGTTCGCTAGCTCCTCTGGTTTTAGGAGTGGGCTTTTTAAAGCCCTGGTCTTCCTGAGAAGCCCCACCCCCTGGTTAAGGGTTGATGGGTGCTAAAGGGCTTAGCGATCAAAGCCTCGTTAAGACGCTCTCAGCTTTGCCTAGCAGGCTGCTAGGCTCAGCACACGGTCCCCCAAACAAACAGAACACATGGTATATTTCAGTCCAGCAGCAAGCACACCACAACGCACACACACAACAGACGCCAAACTTACCCCAAGGGTCATGTAATTGCTCCTCCTTCACCTGGAGAACTCCCTTGCAACACTCCTGTTAGCCGCTCCTGTTCGCTAGCCTGAGGCCTGGGCTACGCTGGGGGGCGGGGTTCGAACTAAGATACGCAACTTCCGCTATTCTATTCGCATAGCTGAGGTCGAAGTATCTTAGTTCAAGTTACCTGGCCGTCCTCACAGCGGCAAGTCGACCGCGGCGGCTCCCCCGTCGACGCTGCTTACTCCTCCTGCCGAGGTGGTGTACGGGCGGCGATTCGGGGATCTAGATGAGACGCAATAAATCAATCCCCAATAGATCAATCACTACCTGCTGAGCCAGGGGGTAGTGAGGATGTACCCTTAGAATCTATGAATCGGAGACTCCGTCTTCTTCCAGCTAGGGCAGGCACAAGGGACAAACACTACAGCAGCCATAGCCACACCAAATTCATAGACAACTACAAGAGAATTTTTTTAAATCTTTAAAAAAAAAATGCTCAAATTGGAAGCAGTTGAAAGAGAAGACCATGGGGATGCAGTATTATCAATCCCAAGCACTCAGAATTACAAGATTTTAAAAATAACTTTTGGGTTCCTTTTCTTTGTCTTCTGGTGTCATAGGCTTTAGGGGTCACATTTTAAAGCCTTTCTTCACATGCATGAGGGCTATAAACTTATTTTTAAAGTGAATGCTGAGATTCTCAAAGTAATCATGACTCCAGAAGCTGGGTTTTTAAAGAAAGCATTGAATATCATGTTGAATACTCCTGTTGAAGCTGTGAGAGTTGGCAACACTGGGACTGCAATACTGTCAGAAGAAAAAAAATATGCCATTCCTAACAGACAGGGCAGAGCCCTGATGCCATCTGCTAATTTAAAATAATATTTGACATTATTTTAATATAAGATCAGAGTTGAGAGAGTAGGGAAAAAATGCCAGTGCAAAGAATTCCTTCTCTGTAAATACAGTTTATGATCTATAGACAGGGTGCATAACTGATAGCAAGCTGATGCTATGCTTGATCTTAACTCATTGTAAGTAACGTGGTTTGAAAATTCTCTCCCTGTTTGTAGGTTAATAGACTAGACTTTAAGGCCAGAAGGGACCATGATAATCATCTAGTCTGACCTCCTGCACACTGCAGTCCACAAAATCTCACCTCCTCACTCCTGTAATAGACCCATGACCTCTGGCTGAGTTACTTTAAAGTTATCAAATCAAGATGTAAATACTTTCAGCATAACAGGTGCTTTACCTTTCCTTAACAAATGATGTTGTAAGGGTGGAGAATCGGCCCAAAATGTTTAACAGCACAGATCTGCACTTCCTGGATTCATTCACCCATAAGCCCAGTCTACATAGTCAGGGAAACTGGGGGTCTGATTCTGTGTGGTGCTGAGCACCTTTGTTTCCCATAAGCTGAGCAGCACTCTGCAGGAGATGCTCAGTCCTTGGTAAGATCAGGCCCCATGTTAAGGCTTCTCTAGCTATTCAGGTTTAAGTACAGGTTCCCTGGCCAGTGCAGACAGGACCTACCTGTGCTGCGGACTGGTTTAAACTGTTGGGGCAGTGCACACAGCAGGATCCAGCAGCCTGCACTGGGCCTGGCTGCAGGGAGCTGGAGAAGAAGAAATAAGTGTTGGGCAAATAAGGTGTTGGAACCGCCGCCCCCTCTGGTCATGGCCTTGGGCGATGGGCTTACATTGTATGCGGGTGGGCACCTCTGAACTCTACTGGATGTGCCAGCCACACCTAGGACAGCGTCACAGCTAGAGTGTAAGAACTTGGTGAGCCTGCCTAGGAGCCCCTGTCCAGAGCCAGTGCCTCCATCCCAGCCCCGGCCACGGGGGCTCTGGACCCAGCTGGTTCCCATCCCCAGCCCTGGCCAGGGGGGCTCTGGACCAGCCGCTGCCCCCGTCCCTGTCCCAGCCCAGGCTGCAGGGCTCTGAACCGGATCAGTGACCCCGTCCCTACCCATGGGCCCTCTGGACCAGCCGGTGCCCCATCCCCAGCACTGGCTACAGGGCTCTGAACCTGGCCGGTGACACACTGGCACCCCCTTATTCACCACTGTCATACAATTAAGATATGTTTTGCCCAAAGTATGCCTTGTGAGGTATCATTCGAAAAGTCTTGATCCACTAGACAGTAATAGCTCATTGGATGGTACGTGCTATCATCATATGAGAAGTTATGAAGTTTGGCTCTGTATGTGTTACTGAAACCTGTTGTGAGGTTGAAATCACCCACAAGCAGCCTGCCAGGTACAACAGTAAAAAGGCCAAACAATGTGAATGGCTTATTGAGGAAATGCACACAAGCACCAGGATTACCCCAGGAACTGTGTACAACACAAACCTCTCAGAGATAGCACTGCACAATGGGAACTGTTTGACCCAGGTCACAGCAAAAGAGCTTTCCAGCAAGTGGGGAGAAGATATAAAAGGGGGAAAATGACATCGTGATGGGACCTCACTCTCCCTACAACAACACACCTGGAAACATCTAAGGAACAAAGACTGAACTGGGGGAAGTGATGGTCCCAGACTCAGGGATTTCTAGTAGGGCTGTCGATTAATCGCAGCTAACTCACACGATTAACTCAAAAAAATTAATTATGATTAGTTGCAGTCTTAAACAATAGAATACCAATTTCTTAAATATTTTTGGATGGTTTTCTACATTTTCAAATATATTGATTTCAATTAAAACAGAATACAAAGTGTAAAATTTTCACTTTATATTATTATTTTTATTAGAAATATTTGCATTGTAAAAATGATAAAAGAAATAGTATTTTTCAATTCACCTCATACAAGTACTGTAGTGTATTGTACTCTTTGTCCTGAAAGTGCAACCTCCAAATATAGAATTTTTTTGTTACATAACTGCACTCAAAAGCAAAACAATGTAAAACTTCAGAGGCTACAAGTCCACTCAGTCCTACTTCTTGTTCAGTCAATTGCTAAGACAAACAAGGTTATTTACATTTACAGGAGATACTGCTGCCCTCTTCTTATTTACAATGTCACCAGAAAGTGAGAACAGACATTTGCATGGCACTTTTGTAGCTAGCATTGCAAGGTACTTATGTGCCAGGTACACGAAACATTCATATGCCCCTTCATGTTTCGGCCACCATTCCAGAGGACATGCTTTGATGATACTCGTTAAAAAAAGAATGCGTTAATTAAATTTGTGACTGAACTCCTTGGGGGAGAATTGTATGTCTTTGGCTCTGTTTTACCTGCATTCTGCCATATATTTCATGTTACAGCAATCTTGGATGATGACCTAGCACATGTTGTGGTTCGTTTTAAGAACAGTTTCACTGCAGATTTGACAAAATGCAAAGAAGGTACCAATGTGAGATTTCTAAAAATAGTTACAGCACTTGACCCAAGATTTAAGAATCTGAAGTGTCATCCAAAATCTGAGAGGGACAAGGTGTGGAGCATGCTTTCAGAAGTCTTAAAAGAGCAACACTCAGATGCAGAAACTGCAGAACCCAAACCACCAAAAAAGAAAATCAACCTTCTGCTGGTGGCATCTGACTCAGATAATGAAAATGAACATGCGTCGGTCCGCACTGCTTTGGATGGTTTTTGAGCAGAACCTGTCATCAACATGGACGCATGTCCCCTGGAATGGTGGTTGAAGCACGAAGGGACATATGAATCTTTAGCGTATCTGGCACGTAAATATCTTGCGACGCCGGCTACAACAGTGCCATGTGAACGCCTGTTCTCACTTTCAGGTGACACTGTAAACAAGAATCAGGCAGCCTTATCTCCTGCAAATTGTAACCAAGCTTGTTTGTCTGAGAAATTGGCTGAAGTAGGACTGAGTGGTCTTGTAGGCTCTAAAGTTTTACATTGTTTTATTTTTGAATGAAGTTTTTTTGTACAGAATTCTATATTTGTGAGTTCAACTTTCATGATAAAGAGATTGCATTAGAGTACTTGTATTAGGTGAATTGAAAAATACTATTTCTTTTGTCTTTTTAAAGTGCAAACACTTGTAATAAAAATAAATATAAAGTGAGCACTGTGCACTTTGTATTCTGTATTGTAATTGAAATAGATATACTGGAAAATGTAGAAAACATCCACAAATATTTAAATAAATGATATTCTATTATTGTTTAATAGCGCAATTAATCATGATTATTTTTTTTAATTGTGCGATTAACCACAATTATTTTTTTTTAATCTCTTGAAAGCCCTAATTTTTAGCCTGAGTATGAAAACCTGGGAAACCCAAGCCGCAAAGCAAAGGTAGCTTGTGCCTTAAGAATCTGCCAGCCTGTTTATCACTCAGGGTGAGAATTTGCTAATTCATATCCAATCTATTTAGTATATAAAGCTTAGTTTGTGTTTTTTGTTTATTTGCTAGGTAATCTGCTTTGATCTGTTTGCTATAATCACTTAAAATCTGTCTTTTGTAGTTAATAAATTTATTTTTGTTTTAATCTAAACCAGTGAGCTTTGACTGGAGTGCTTGGGGAAAAGCTCTGCTTGGTTACCACAAATGTGCATTGTTTTCTTCACATTGAGGGAGAGGCAAATGGGGTATTTAAACCCATATACTGGCCAGATTTGACCAGGGCAGGATCGTACTGCTCTGGGGTCCTAGGCTGGGAAGCTGGTGGTTAGAGAGCCTGCATGTAACTGCAGCTGGGTGTGTCCCTACCTGTATGTATGCTGGTGAAAGTGCAGGCTGGAGAGCTTTGCAGCTTCTCACAGCAGTACAGTGTGAAAGGAGCACAGGCTGGTGGGTCAGAGGGCTCAATGGTACCCCAGTTCCGGGTGGCATCCCAGGGGGAACCCGTCACAACTTAGTCCCTCGCCCTGGCCGCAGGGCTCTGAACCCAGTCGGTGCCCCTGGCCCCAGCCCTGGTCAGGTGTCTCTGGCCCCAGCCGGTCCCCCTGGCCCCAAATGTGGGACTCTGAACCCATCCCAGCCGGTGCCCCTGGCCCCAGCCCTGACCGCGGGGCTCTGAGCCCAGCCGGTGCCCCTGGCCCCAGCCCTGACCGCGGGGCTCTGAGCCCAGCCGGTGCCCCTGGCCCCAGCCCTGACCGCGGGGCTCTGAGCCCAGCCGGTGCCCCTGGACCCAGCTCCGGCCGCGGGGCTCTGAACCCAGCCGGTGCCCCTGGCTCCAGCCCTGACCGCAGGGCTCTGAACCCAGTCGGTGCCCCTGGCCCCAGCTCCGGCCACGGGGCTCTGAACCCAGTCGGTGCCCCCGGCCCCAGCTCCGGCCGCAGGGGCTCTGAGCCCAGCCGGTGCCCCTGGCCCCAGCTCCGGCCGCGGGGGCGCTGCAAGCCGGCTGCTAGCAGCACGAGGCGCTGCAGTGCGCGAGCTGCCCTCGCGCCACACACCTCCAGCGGCGCGCGCCGCCCCATCTCTGTGGCTGAGAACGCGGTTGCCCTGGCGACCGGGACAAACAGCGGCGCCAAGCGGAGCGCGCGGCGGCGGCCGGCAGGGCGCGCGCCAGGGCCGGCGGGCGCGGAGCGGGTCCGGCGCTCAGCATGGCGGGCCGGCAGCCAGGTGGGTGCACGGCCCTGCGCGGGGCGGGACCGGGACCGGGACCGGGACCTGCAGCCGCCCTGCCGGGGAGCGGCACCTTCCCTCGGCCGCGCTCGTGCTCCGGGTGCAGCTGTACGGAGAGCGGCAGCGACTGGCCGTGCCCAGCCTGCCCCCCCCCCCCCGGCGCCTGGGGCTGGGCTCGGCTCGGCTGGCCCCCGAAGCGTGCAGAGCTCTGGGGCAGGGCTTTGCAGAGCGCCATTCACACGCCACCAGAACCCGGCATTAGTAAGTAGGGCTGTCAAGCGATTAAAAAAATGAATCGTGATTAATTGCACTATTAATCGCAATGTTAATAATAGAATACCATTTATTTAAATGTTTTAGGATGTTTTCAACTTTTTCCAATATATCTGTTTCAATACAATACAGAATACAAGGTGTACAGTGCTCACTTTTTCTTTATTTTTGATTACAAGTATTTGCACTGTAAAAAGACAAAAGAAATAGTATTTTTCAATTCACCTCATACAAGTACTGTAGTGTAATCTCTTTATCTTAAAAGGTGAAATTACAAATATAGAATTATGTACAAAAATACTGCATTCAAAAATAAAACAATGTCATATTTTAGAGCTTGCAAGTCCACTCAGTCCTACTTCTTGTTCAGCCAGTCGCTCAAACAAGTTTGTTTACATTTGCAGGAGATAATGCTGCCCACTTCTTGTTTACAGTGTCACCTGAAAGTGAGAACAGGTGTTCTCATGGCACTGTTGTAGCCGGCGTCGCAAGATATTTACGTGCCAGATGCGCATGCTTCAGCCACCATTCCAGGGGACATGCGTCCATGTTGATGACGGGTTCTGCTCGAAAACCTTCCAAAGCAGTGCGGACCAATGCATGTTCATTTTCATTATCTGAGTCAGATGCCACCAGCAGAAGGTTGATTTCCTTTTTTGGTGGTTTGGGTTCTGCAGTTTCTGCGTCTGAGTGTTGCTCTTTTAAGACTTCTGAAAGCATGCTCCACACCTCGTCCCTCTCAGATTTTGGATGGCACTTCAGATTCTTAAATCTTGGGTCAAGTGCTGTAACTATTTTTAGAAATCTCATATTGGTACCTTCTTTGCATTTTGTCAAATCTGCAGTGAAACTGTTCTTAAAACGAACCACAACATGTGCTAGGTCATCATCCAATACTGCTGTAAATGAAATATATGGCAGAATGCAGGTAAAACAGAGCCGAAGACATACAATTCTCCCCAAGGAGTTCAATCACAAATTTATTTAACAGATTATTTTTTTAACGAGCATCATCAGCATGGAAGCATGTCCTCTGGAATGGTGGCTGAAACATGAAGGGGCATACGAATGTTTAGCATATCTGGCACGTAAATACCTTGCTATGCTAGCTACAAAAGTGCCATGCAAATGCCTGTTCTCACTTTCTGGTGACATTGTAAATAAGAAGAGGGCAGCATTATCTCCTGTAAATGTAAATAACCTTGTTTGTCTTAGCGATTGGCTGAACAAGAAGTAGGACTGAGTGGAGTTATACCCTCTGAAGTTTTATATTGTTTTGTTGTTGAGTGCAGTTATGTAACAAACAAAAAAAATCTACATTTGGAGGTTGCACTTTCAGGACAAAGAGATTGCACTACAGTACTTGTATGAGGTGAATTGAAAAATACTATTTCTTCTATCATTTTTACAGTGCAAATATTTGTAATTAAAATATACACTTTGATTTCAATTAGAACACAGAATACAAGATATATATGACAATGTAGAAAAGCATCCAAAATATTTAATACGTTTCAATTGGTAGTTTCTTGTTTAACAGTGCAATTAAAACTGCGATTAATCACAGTAAATTATTTTAATTGCAATTAATTTTTTTGAGTTAATCACGTGAGTTAACTGTGATTAATCGACAGCCCTATTAATAAGATCATCCAGCTACTTGCAGGAAAGCATCCCACATGGCGGAGAGTTGTTCTTGGCTATTGCTGTTAAGGTGTGTATGATTCTTTCCATGGGGGACCAGTTTACCATGTCTGTGCTCCAGTCTTTGGTCCCCTTTTGGATTTCCATGTTTGTAGTGCTAGTCTTTCAGCAATTATTAACACTCTGCTTAGCCAAAGTTTTTAACTTTATTCAGCTTCCAATTAACATCCATTAGGTTTTAAATTACCTGTTTAGCTTGTAACAAATTTTATTTGATCAGAAAAAATTAACTCTGCCATTCACTTCTGCCTGGTGTAGGAGCCTTCCCAGAGTACATGTGTTAAGTTAGCACCTGCTGAATCATGGCACCAACCTTTGTCTGATTTAGCAGCAGCTGTTTCAATCAGTTGTAGAGGGGTCCAATGCATACGCCATATGATTTTTGGATGGATTAAGCTTAAATGGAGATCTAAGGAGCACTGGCTAAATTTTGTTTCAATTGGTTTCAATCCTAGTTTCTCCTCCCATTTCTTTTTGGGGTATTCATGTTTATTTCAAATTTGCTGGCCCTGTGTGCATATAATATGGCCATAAATCTTGGCAATCTGGATAATATTTGGAGGAATGAAAGCAGTTCAGGTGAGTCAGGTTAGCTCAGGCATGGGGCCAAACAGATGGGAGAGGGCATGTCTAATTTGGGAATATTGCCACTCCTTCTTAGGCTCTAGATTGGACCTCAATTTTAATATTGTAAAAGGGAGGAAAGTGCCATGTTAAATTGGCTGATGGTCAAAATTCCTTTCCTAAGCCAATCTGGCGAAACGATGGGGTTGCCTACTTGTTACGGGGTGCACTCGCCACTGGTGGAGCGTCTTCCCCAACCTGGCATAGACTCCCTTGATACGTTCAAGCGAGAATCTACCAGTAAAATTTGTTCCCACATGAAGGACAATCAGGTGATTCTTTCCCGCTCCCCGTAGGATCCTCTTCAACCTCAGGTCCACATCCCGTATCTTAGCACCTGGAAGGCAGCACACCCTTCTATTCTCTGGATCAGCTCTGGTTACAGGCCTGTCCATTCTTCTCAGTAAGGAGTCCCCGATCACGTAGACCTACCTTTTCCTGGTGATGGTGCGATTCTCTGGTCTATCCCCTGTTCCCTCTGGCTGCAAGTTCTTTCCATTCCTATTCTCCCTTGTAATCCTCTTCAACCCATCCTGTATCCTCCTGGGGCTCATATTTGGTATAGTCTCCATTGACTCTTTCCCTTTTCCAATAGGACTAGCCGCTCTTCTCTTCTTCCTTGCCCTTCCACCTTCAGTGACCACCTGCTGAGCCCCTTCTTCATTTTCCAACTCTGAAAATCTGTTCTTGAGCTCTATTTCTCCTTCACTAGCCCGTCTTTTCTTCTGCCTGGTTCTCTTAGTCACATGCTTCCACTGTCAATTTTCTTCACCTCAGAGTTCTTTGGTCCTGCTTCCATCTGCAAGTCTGAGCTTTTCCCTTCAGCCGCCTCATGTCTTTGCTCCATAATTCGCTCGAACCCCCTTCTAAACTCAACCAGACTTTCCACCTGCATCTCCAATCCTCGGATCTTTTCTTCCATCAGCTCAATCAGACGGCACTTCATGCAGACAAAACTCTTTGGGTCTCTTGATGTCAAAGAAACCATTGTAATTAAGTCACCTGATAGAGATGTTTTGGTCATTGCTGTTCACTGCTTTCAAAAAATGGAACACAGAGATAATGTGTGGATTGAAACAGGCACCATTACCAGCAGAACTGACAAGCATCGCTTCATGCCTGTACATGCAATCTGTGACGCACTCACTCCTGATTTCTGCAGCATATGTCATGCTATACACGCATTAACAGCTTGTGATTTTGTGTTATCCTTGTTTGGTATTGGGGAAAAAAATCTGTTTAATGTTGTCAAAAGAAAGGGAGCTTACTGCTTCAGAGATCTTGTCAAATTGTGAGAGTGACGGACAAGCTGCAATTTCTGCAGCAAGGAAGTTGGTAGCAGTGCTGTAAGACCAGAGCGAGCGAAAAAGGAGACTCTGAGACCTACATTGCTTGCGCCTCAATCTAGCCATCAAAAAGGACAGGTCACTGGCCAGACTCCCACCATGTGAGGATAGTTCAGAAGAACAAGTCAAAAGAGCATGTTGGCAAACAAAGATTTGGACACCTTTGCACATAGGTAAGCCAGATACTGGCTCACCAGTGCAACATGGATGGGGAAAATGGAGATAGTGAACTACTTTCTGTATTCAAGGGCCCGATGGCATCTGAGCTTCTACAGCACCTTGTTTGTGCCTCGGCCAGTAGAGGTTGCTCCACAGTCATCTGTTCTGACTACAGGCGCAATCTTCCCTGCACAGAACTGCGTGCTGCCCCAGCAAGGAAGACTCTCGAATCCCATGCACTCTCCACGGAGACCATAATGGTGAACTAGATAATGACTAGAAATGTCACAAGCGTGATTACATTTTAATGATACCTGTGCACATTTATTATTAGATTTTGTTTTACCCTTTTTGTTATGATGCTTTGAGGTCACAAAGAAATCTAATTTTATGTCTTGAAAATAATTCATAGAGTCATTAAACTAACAAAAACAAATGCTAATATTTCAACACATTGTTTATCCCTATTTCTGTGGTGATGGCACCACTTGACAGCTCATGTTAGAGTGGACATAATAAGCTTTCAAATGATGCATTGTGTGTAGAAAGGTACATTAAGTCTCCCAAATTGGTGGTGCCTGCAGCAATGAATGTGTCTTGGTCTGGTTAGCAGGATGTTTGCTGTGCGAATATTCTGGTTTAGTTTACTAGGGGGTTGTCAGGAAGGAAAAAAAATGGCTCACGGTAAGGCACTTTTCAGCAAGCATTTGAGGGTTGCCAAGAGACCATGCCAGAATGGGGAAAAGCCTAGGGACCCAGGAGAGCAAAAGGATCCTGACGTTTAAAAAGGAACACTCTCTCAAGAATCATAGAATATCAGGGTTGGAAGGGACCTCAGGAGGTCATCTAGTCCAACCCCCTGCTCAAAGCAGGACCAATCCCCAATTTTTGCCCCAGATCCCTAAATGGCCCCCTCAAGGATTGAACTCACAACCCTGGGTTTAGCAGGCCAATGCTCAAACCATGGAGCTATCCCTCTGCCCCGAAAGAGAGGTGGGAGTTGTTTGGGGGAGCCAGGCTAACGCCCAGGCACTTGCTGAGGTATCTGAAGAAACTAGGCCTGCCTAGGTTATCATCAGGGGATCGTAAACCTTTAGGTGAGATACACAGGAAGTGCTTGATGAGAGAACAGCATACATAGAGGAAGGAATAACGCTTGAATGTTGCACTGTCTTGACTCTCCCTCCTTTTCTGCTTGAACAGTAAGTAGTGTTCATTTCTGTCCTATATCACATGTCTGGTACAATGTTACCTTGACCATGACTTTTGATAAAGCGTTCCAGCAGAGGGCAAGCTTTTCCATCAGATACTAGACACTGAGGTGTGGAGCTACATTACTCCACAGCTAAGGTTGTAAGCCCAGTTCTCCATGTGCACACAAACAACTGTGTAACTTCTTCAGAAGATGTTTCTTTCCTCCTCACGTTTTTCATGTTCGGTTTCTAACCCAAGGAGCTGGAGGCTCATCATTTTTGCAATAAGAGACTTTTTAAAAAAGCATTCTTTCCTTTTTTGTAAAAGCTTCCAGCATGCATTTTTTTACTTAATGATACAAAATAGAATAACTGAGAGAAGAAGAACATTTAGGAATGTATTTAGTAGTACTTTTGAGACTTCGGGCATAGGACTATTTTTACTAAGGCTGCGTTGAAAATTTTAGAGGTAGGTCCGATTCTCTCCATTGTTTCACCTTGTGGAGTTATTTATTCCTGTGCAGAACTGGTGTGAAGTGCTCCCAGCTCAGACTGGTGGTGCTTTGCACACACTTTGCACAAGGCTAAAGGACTCCTCAAGATGCAAGGCAATCCCACATTTTTTATTTCTGGAAGTTATACTAAGGTCTCTGAGGAGATTATGGGCCTAATTTTTCTCCTGCTCCATGAGTCTAAGTCAAGAGTAACCCCATTCCAGTCAATGGAGTTACAACAGCATAACACCAGTGTAAGCATGAGGAGAATCCAGCCTTGTGGCCATTAGGAGTAATATGTATAGTGGCTATAGTGTTTGCAGGTTCCATGAGAGCCTTAGCCATGGTTTGTGTAACTTACAAACTCAGCTGATGGATGATGGGAGCTCTGTGAAGTTGTTGGCTGGAGCTACAGTCTCAGCTGAGTACCTGAAGGAAGTGGGGGGTGCTCACCACATGGAAACAGGAACCAGAGAGGCTGTCTCCTGCTTAAGGGCAGGGGCCTTGGCTCGGTGCTTGTCAGAGCCAGAAAGCTGCTCCTAACCCTCTCCTCCAGGGAAGAGGAAGCCTGTCTTTACACCAGCACCTGCCTTAGCCTGGTCACAATTATGTGACCCTGTTCTCAGATATCACTCTGTGAAAGCCAGGTGCCCCTTCTTTCAGCCTCCATATTCACAGACTCTCAACCCACTCCAGTCATCGACCCTCATCTCTTCAGTCACAGGACACTCCTCAATCCAGCATGACCCTGCCACTCATTCCTCACCCATGTGGGACCATCCAGCCTCGCCCCCACCCTGGGGATGGCCCTGCTCACAGAATTGAGCACCTGGCTGATTTTACTTGCACACTGGTCATGCTCCCTGCAGCAGAGGCTGACTGAGGGTGATGCAGCCATCAGAAAGAGCCCACTTTGGCTTTAGGATCTGAGTGGAATGTGCAGAGCTGGCAGTTAGAAAAACAATTGGCAGGATTCTCTCCCCCTCCCCGGCCCCTAAGCTTTGCTTGAGTGCAGGGGGGAATGAGGCCCAAGTGGTGTCTTAGCCCAGTGCCAGCCAGCCCCAGCAGAAGCTATAGCTGCTTGGGGCTTGCTCAAGCATTACAGCCTTTACGTAAAGTTCTTAACAAGGTCAGCTGGTGCAGGAATGGTTCTGCCTCCCTCAGTCCTCCCGTCAGAGAATCCTCTTACACCTGGGGAATTCTCTGCCAGTCCTTCCCAGCCAGAATCCGTCTTCTCTGCTGAGCAGCTGGGAGTAGCCAGAGCCATATGTTTTACCTAGAAACTGAGGACAATTGATATGGAAATCAGAGAGAGATTCTCTCATTTCTGCATGGTCGTGTTCCAGAGCAAAACCTCACTTCAACAACCAAGAGGCAGGGAAGCTTGGCCGCTTATATAAATTAATTAAAAAGGGACATTAAAGGATGTTACTGAATGCCACAAAAGCAAGTCTAGGGACCTCATCTCCCTAAGATAATGCATACGTCACGGCCTCTGTAGTGTACTTATGCACAACAAGGTGCAATAAGGACGAGTCTCCTCTCTCAACTTTAGATTTCCTTGATGGTGTGAAATGCCACCACCCACAACAATGGGTGGGGGAACTTGATGGGCCAAGGGACAATAGGTAGCCCCTCCCCCTGGAGTCTCTGCCATCTATTGGCCAGCTGGAGGAGAGGGGTGCTGATTGGCCAGCATTCCCCACTTCCCAGGGTGCAGGAGCCACGTGGAGCTTCTTTGAGCTCCGTTCCAGCAGCCCACCCTACCCCCTGAACTAGGAGTGGGAGCCTGGCCTGATCGATGCTGTGGGTGTAGCCAATTGCTTGTTTAGGGGGTCTGGAATGAATTTTTCTCCCATAGGCCAATTGGCAGAGGATCAGAGAGGTTTTTTTGGCCTTCTTTGCAGCACCTGCAAGCCATAGTGGGTTGAATAGGAACGCGCTTAACACCTAACTGCAGTACTGAGGTGCTGGTGTTTACTCATTGCAACTTGCGACTGGTTTCCAGTGCGATTAATAGAACAAAGTGAACGGTTTCTAG
This sequence comes from Chelonia mydas, assembly GCF_015237465.2. Lineage (NCBI taxonomy): Eukaryota > Metazoa > Chordata > Testudines > Cheloniidae > Chelonia > Chelonia mydas. Next base: position 4,083,242 of record NC_057852.1, on the reverse strand, counting down.
AGGTAAAATATCTGGGATTTGGGTGATGGGCCTCAGGCTTATGTGATAAGATGAGACCTTTTGGCCTTTGTGGGCTGAGATAAGGACTTGTGGCCGACATGGGCCGAGATCCTTATCCTTCTGCACCATCTGTCCCCCTCATGCGGGGAAGGGTGCTAGGACTCAGAGAACTGAGTCCTGGGGAGTGGGCTGAGGAGAGCCTCGTTATGGGCTATATGGTAAGGAGCCCTGTAACCCCCAATTTAATGCCTGGTATAGGAGAGTGTGGGTGATGGGCGGGTAGCGCCCCTTTCTTGTTCAATAAAAGTTGCAGCCTGCCGTTTAATTCCATGCATGTGTCTGTCCTCACTTTGCCTCTACGTCCATATCAGTTGTCTTTGGGTCACATGGAACATATATGCAGTCATTCACCTGTACAGCGCCTAGGACAACGGGGCCCTGATCCTTGACTGGGGTCCTTTGGTGCCACCTCAATGGAAATAATCATCATTGTTCATGTAAGTGGGAGGAAATCCTGACACAGTTCTGCTCTCCAAGCCTGTGAGACTGGATATGACAACACTCTGTCTGCAACTAGTCTGCTAATACTGTGGTCATAACCTAGGCATCACTTTTCCAAGTCTCTGGGCTACAGGGAATAATACGACTTCACAAGTGTAGATGGAAGAAGCAGGGAGAGTGATATGGCACTCATGCCTCCCAAGCAGTGATTCATGGTTGTTGGTCTCCAAAGGGAAAGGTAAGTGTTTTTTTAAAAACACCTGATTCCAGCACTGTATCGATCTCAGGAAAATAATTAAGTAAACCTCTCATTTGAGTGAAGTGGGGGAGCAGTTTACATGTTTTGTTGTTGCAATTGTCTAGCTGGGCACAGATTCTGCAAGGCTGGCTTAATTGTGCAAAAGTGCATTTGGAAAGTTGTCTTTGTAGAAGAAAGGGTTAGCAACTTCCTTTTAACGTACAGCTTAAATGATGTAGAAATCAACTAGGAATTGCAAAGAAATCCCACCATTGCAATACCAGTGTTCTTTTCTCTGCTTTGCTCTTCTTACATGCCAGGCTACTGCCTGGAATGAATATTTAAAGCTGATTTCTATCAGTTTGTAAAAAATAGTGTTTGGTAACAGATTAAAAGGATGTGGAACAAATAAGAGCCTCAGCTATAAAGACTCCAGTAGTGGTGTTGAAATAATAGTGTCTGAAGAAATTAATTATAACAACTCACACCATCTGCAGATTTGCTTTTCTTGAGGTCCTCATAATGCATTGTTTCCCAATAATTACACAAGTATGGTATCATTTGCTTCACTTCTGCCTTTACAACATACATCATTGGCCCTGGATTTTTCCTGTTTCTCAAGCATCCCAGTTCTGAAAATGGCACTATTCCTTTCGTACTTTGTCTTGTACAGTTTATATAATACTGCTTACCTAAGGCTCTGAAAAATTCCCTTGAAGTTTTAGTTAAAGCACATACTAGATTATTAGACTTAGCCAAAGAAGGACTTGTACGTTACCGTTACATCCAATGATAATTTCCCCTTGTTGCTCATGTAACCAGGGTTGAAAGTGAGCCGGTACGGGCTGGTACGGCTTATCATTAAGAACCCACACCGCCCGTACCCAGCCCCCATTAAAGCGCTGCCATGGCAGCACTTTTATGTCCCTACCCCTTTTGCCTCTCCCTGCTGGTAGGGTCCGTACTGGCAGGGCTGCTGCCAGGGGAGGTAAAAGGGGCAGGGACATTAAAGCGCTGCAGTGGCAAAGGACCCTGCTGCGCTTTGAGGTCGCCACCCTTTTGCCTCCCCCCCCCCCCGCCCTGGCCCCGTTCCGGTAAGTGTCCTGAGTTACTTTCACCCCTGCATGTAACTCTTTTGCCAGGTGGAGCCAGCAGCAACCGGGGCTGGGTTCAGTATCTCAGGGCTCCTTTCCATTGATGCAACACAGAACCGGCTCGCGCCCCCACCCTTAACCTGGGAAATTTACACACCATCCTTGGGTGCCTCGGAGAGGCAATACTTTCCCTCTCGCAAGCACAGAGTCTGAGTGTAGAAAAGAAACTTAATAAAAGGAGGGAAGTAACTCAGGAGTTAATTTGGGAAAACACTGCAAACAGGGTTCATAAACATAAACCATGAATAAAAGACCCACCCCCAAGTAAGATGGGCAGTGTCCTTTTCTCCTCAGGTTCTTAAGTCCAGCAACCCAAAAGTCCCTTTCAAATTCCCGACCCTTCTCTGCACCCCTCTCACAGTTGCTGTTCTTGGTCAGTGCAGACCAGAGTTCAGAGGTGCATCTGCAGAGTTCACCTCCCCCCCTGGGTGGGCGGTAAAGAGGCATCTTACTCACTCCACTCACTGGCAACCTGCTCTCGCCTCACCCCTCCACCAGCCACCCTGCCAACCGCTCTTCAAGCCCCTCCACCGCCTCCTGTGGGCTGCTTGTCATGCCTCTCTGCCGCCACCCTGCTGGTCACTCATTCGCCAGCTGACTGTAAGTCACCTTCTGCCTCTCTGCTGTGACCTCTGCACATCAGTCTCAGTGATTTTTGGTTCTTTTGCAGGCTGGGCAGAAACACAGCCCCATCTCAAGTGATTTCAGCTCTCAGTGATTTTAGCTGTTAGCAGGCAGGGCAGAAACATAGTCCTACCACAACTGGTTTCAGCTCTGATTGAGCATTTAAAATAAAAAAAGAGGCTCCTAATGAAGCCTATTTAGCTCTATTCTTTGAACAGTGAGGAAGAACAGGTTAAGCCAGTTTAGAGAGGACCCCTGGGATGTGGTGGGGAGTTGTGCAGCCTCCTGACCAGGACACCAGGAGTCCTGTCCCCACCCCTCTTACTTTCATAGGGCTCTGACATTTGAGCCCCTGCTTAATGAGGTTCTTTCAACTGAGGGTGCCCCCCTCATTTGGGACAGGTTAAGCCAGGGGTTCTCAAACTGGGGATAGTGACCCCTCAGGGGGTCACGAGGTTATTACCTGGGGGGTTGCGAGCTGTAAGCCTTCATCCCAAACCCCACTTCACCTCCAGCATTTATAATAGTGTTAAATATTTTTTTAAAATTTTAGTGTATAAGGTGGGGTCGCATTCAGAGGCTTGCTGTGTGAAAGGGGTCACCAGTACAAAAGTCTTAGAACCACTGGGTTAAGCACAGTCCTGCTTTCCTGTATTCCTATAATAATTACCACATTGGTAACCATACTTCACTATCCCTGCATTCAGTGCTAAGGTCATTTGTACCCAACACAAGCCAAAGTTGATCCTTTGACACAGCTGTAAATGATGAATATGTAAACAGAACAGGAGCAAACTATATTTACATAAACATATCCATAGTCTCTTCCCCTCCCAGCTAGCTGTCAGGGAAGCATTCATTCAGACCCTGCTTACAGTCGCATGGTTCAAAGAGATACGTGAATGTTTTTTGTTACAACAATTAACCACAGGGAAGTGTGAGAGATGATGTGTACATTGCACTGTAGTTACATTCAGGATACCTACTAGGAAAACATACCCAAAGCTGTCTGATAACTAAGGCTTAAGTAGTTGGACATGCTTCTTTTCCCTTGCCAGTTATTTTATAGAGAATAAAGTATAGTCATCTACTTACAATGAATGCAAATAAATGATAGCACAGAATGCAGGCATTATCCAGCCTTTTAATACCCACTTTGTTTTTTTTGCAGTTTCTTACTTCTGTTCATATTCAAGTGACAGGTAAGAAAAAATAACGCGGCAGGCATCTGGAAACGCAAGTACATAACTCAGAGTCCTCTTCCTCACTCAGACAGAGCTCCCAGCATACCTAATGGGAGCTTTGCCTGAGTGTGGACTGCAGGCCTGGCTCCAAGGGGATTCATGGGGCTGGGGCTAAAGTCATAAATATCAGGAGGAAATGTCTCCTGCAGATGAGGGAACTTGAATGAGTAAATCAGTTACGATGGCACAACAACATTTCTTACAACGCTGATGTGCTTTTGGAGGTCTGTGTCAACTGGTTATTACAAGAAATAATGTAGGGGAAATTATTCACATTATTTCAGTGTATCACCTGCAAAAAATAAATCCATTCCATGATATCGATGCTTGTAATAGTGTGCAGGTATGTGGCGCTGACCCTGAGCGCCTTGTGAAAGAGCAACCTGTGAATCCAGGCGGTTTAATGTAAAAGACCATTCTGTCTCAACTAGAATAATTTCTTACCAGAAATTCCCATGCATACAAAACTGGAGATGTGCTAGTTTTGATTATAATGCCCACATAAAGAACAGAAATGCATTCATTGTATGCAGAGGATTTGGGCTTATTTATTTTAATTTGTAAAAAACCCCAAATACTAGACCGGTATAGTCAATTTCATTATTTCTCCTGTCAATATGACTGCTCATGTGCTTAAAGTTACAGACTTATTTAAATCATTTGCTGGGCTGGGACTTCAGAGAGTCATTTTCTCCTGTTTGTGGGAGTCTTTCACGTGACAGCAGAGGAGAGAATGACATTTTTTTAAAAACAGGAAAATGTGATTCATAAAAAAAACACAAAAATTGTGAGTGGAATTCAGGGGCAGGAGTGGGACATGAAAATACTTTTAACTTATTTCTTTAAAGTGACTACATTTCAAACTGAAGGTGAGATGTAAATTACAGCCATTCTGTCAGTTTTAACAAACAGCATACAAGCAGAAGGTCGTCTTGGTGTTTTTCATGCTTCTTGAGAGGAATCTTTGCACAGAACATATTTTGTGAGGTGATTTGATTCTAAGGAAAACATAAAGTATTACAGTCAGACTTTCCTTATAATCCACTGGATATAGTTAGAAAATGGATCTAGGCCAACGTACTATATTGTGGATGAGTAAAGATTAGAGAGATACTAATGAGCCTCTTCTGCTGAGAGGATGCCCAGTAATAATCTCATTTTCAGTAAACGAGTTTATCTACTGTTAAATTTATGCTGTGGCAAGGCTGGAACTAAAAATAGTTCTATATGAAATTTTAATTGGCCCCTTGCTGCTTCTCAGGGAAAGACCATTGTAGAACAACTGGACTGGGAGTTAAAAAATGAAACTGATTCTTGGATCCTTAAAAGACAAGACCATATCTGGACATGTTCTGCCATGAGCTGAAGGCACAGGACCAGAGTTTCATGAGCAAATCCCTCTGAAGCTCATGGGAGTTGTGCTGATCTTTCTGAAAGCAGTTTGTACATGATGTGAGGATGGTAGAGCTTAAGTATAATTAGCACGGTCCATTATCTTGCCTCTTGCATCAAGTAAACAACAATAGACTGCCTAAAAGATAATCTGCTATTGCAGGCATCTTTCCAGCTTCCTGCAAGAGGCTGAGCTCCCCCATTCCCACTGACTTCAGGGAGAATTTACTGTGCTCAGCATCTTGCAAGAAGTTCTCAGCAGTTTCAAATCAGGCTGTGTCATAACCATAGGGGTAGTCTAAAATTCCTCCTTACCTGTAAGGGGTTAAGAAGCTCAAATAACCTAGTTGGCACCTGACCAAAGGAACCAATGGGGACAAAAGATACTTTTAAATCTGGGGTGGGGGGGGGGTGGGTGAGGCTTTTCTTTGGGTTCTTTGTTTCTTTGTTCGTTCGCTCTTGGGACTAAGAGGGACTGGACATCAATCCATGTCCTCCAAACCCTTCTGAACCAGTCTCTCGTATTACAGAAATTGTAAGTACAGCCAGGCAAGGCGTATTAGTTTATCTTTGTTTTCTCAACTTGTGAATTTTCCCTTTGCTGGAGGGAGGTTTATCCCTGTTTTGTTGTAACTTTGAAACTAAGGCTAGAGGGGGTTCCTCTGTGTTTTGTGCGTCTTTTGTTACCCTGCAAAGTTATCTTCCAACCTGATTTTACAGAGGGGATTTTTACCTTTTCTTTTTTTTTTAAATAAAATTCTTCTTTTAAGAACTGATTGATTTTTTTTCAGTATCCAAAGATCCGAGGATTTGGGTCTGTGTTCACTTTGTAACCAATTGGTTAGGATATCATTCTCAAGCCTCCCCAGGAAAGGGGGCATAAGGGCTTGGGGGGATATTTTGGGGGAACAGGAACTCCAAGTGGTCCTTTCCCTGATTCTTTGTCTAAATCACTTGGTGGTGGCAGCATACTGTTCAAGGACAAGGTGGAATTTGTGCGTTGGGGAAGTTTTTAACCTAAGCTGGTAAAAATAAGCTTAGGAGGTCTTGCATGCGGGTCCCCACATCTGTACCCCAAAGTTCAGAGTGGGGAAGGAACCCTGACAGGCCACGTGCCCTTAAGAGAACCCAGTAGCATAATCACATAGTACATGCATTCTTAACCAACATCTCTCAGACACTGCTCCAGCCCCACCCCCTCACCAGGCTGTGTTCCCATTGTCAGGCTAATAGAGGGCCTCATCCAACGCCCAGTGACACCATTGACTTTAGTGGGTGTTGGATCAGGCCCATAGTGCATAATTTATACACCTATTTCTGTTCAATTGCTAAGGGAAGTGTCACAAAGTAAAGGGAAGCCACCAGCCCCCTTCCTGCCTGGAGAAAGTGTTGAATAGACACCAAGGATGTCAACATATGAAATATGGGACCCATGGAGAAGGAGGAAGAATTTGATGGCACTTCATCTATTTAATTAGACTCTTTTGCCACTGACTTCCAACAAGCAAAGAGGTTGTTGACAGAGGACTTAGTCTGATTCTAATTCAAAGACCTTGCAAATACTATTGAACTGCTAAATCAATTGCTTGTATCCCTTCCCCTGATTGGATATGCAGTCTGAATATTTAATCTTGCAACCGCAAACACCAGTCAAGTGTGCCTGCCCATGCTTCAGACACTGTATAAACAGAGACAGACAACACTTTGTTGGGAATTCTTGATAATTCAGTGTAACCATCTTACCTTCTTTACAGTGAAGCTTTCTGGGATAAGGACCATGCATTTTGTGTGTTTCTGCAGTGCCTTGCACATTGTGAGTACTAGCGGAAACAGGCAAACAACATTAATATTAACAGTAATATAATAAATTGATCTTAAAGTGTAAGCAGTTTAGTGCAGGGAATGTGACTTAATCTATACTTGTAAAGCACTGTGTGAATGGTGTTATTTAATAATCATGATGATAATAATGCATGCACATTTGTGTGGTGCTTGTTCTGTTTATTTTTGTGTTGGCTGGGAGAATCTCTGAGCTCCTAGTCCTTGTGTATTAATATCACGGTATTAAAACAATAGAAAGTGCTTCCACATCGGCCCATCTCACACTGATTCTGCATTGAAGTCTTAATCCTGAATTTTTCTGCGCAATTCTGGCCCAGACAGCAGACTATTGTAACAGAAAAAAACTGGATTATGAGTTCACCAGAGAACTGAGCAAAGGAGAAACTGGACTGAGAGGGAAAGAATTTTTACGTCAATATATGTACTGAAAAGATAGGTAATGTTATAGAGACAATGACTAGCCAGGCCCATTACTTAAAAAAATGAATGAATGTTCTTTTGTCACGTTGGCTTCATGATGAAAATCTTTGAGTGACTCAAGAATTATTTAAGGTTCAGAATACTGTAACACCTGCTCTATGCTTGTTTTAACAGCCTCTGAGTTTAATTGCTTATGTAACCTTGATTTGCATTTACTAGGATCAGAGAACTAGCAAGACCAAAGAAGCCTAAAGCAGCTTGGGAGAACTATAGTAGGTTAGTGGAAAAAGTACAAAGCTTACGCTGTATGGGCTTTGGGTTTCTTCTGCACTGGTCAGCTGTCTCCATCTAACATCTGGGAAAGACAAAAGAATATGACTTTTTGTTTACAGTTCTAGAGAGTCTAAGGGTATGTCTACAGTACAAAATTATTTCGAAATTATTCTATTTGAATTTTCTGAAGTGATTTTATACATCCGGTCTTGTGTGTCCCCACTAAAGCGCATGAATTCGGCGGAGTATGTCCACAGTACTGAGGCTAGCATTGAATGTTGGAGCGGTGCACCGTGGGTAGCTATCCCACAGTTCCCGCAGTCCCTGCTGCCCATTGGAATTCTGGGTTAAACTCCCAGTGCATGATGGGGCAAAAACATTCTCGCAGGTGTTTCTGGGTGTGTGTCATCAGTTGCTCCTCCCTCCATGAAAGCTACGGCAGACAATCGTTTCGTGCCTTTTTGGCGTGCAGATGCCATACTGCTTTCGGCAGATGGTGCAGTACGGTGCACCGCTTCTCTCCTGGTACTATGATCCACCTCGCATTTCCTCTCGTCTTTCTATGTAATCTCTATAAGTATCTACATTCTTTCTCTTCCTCATCGACCGCTTCTGCTGCCAAGTCTGCTCAGCCATCGTGAACCGAGCAGCACAGCTTCCGCCGCCAACTCTGCTCTCCCGCTCTTGCCGCGCTACCAAGCTTCTCCATGTTGTCTGTCCTGGGCTCCCGTCTCCATGAAAGCTACAGAAGACAACCATTTCCCGCATTTTTTAGGCTATCGTGAACTGAACAGCACCTCTTCCACTGTCACTCTGCTCTCCTACGTTTCGCGCCCTTTTCCCAGGATTACCCATGCGGGCACCATAGTACGGCAAGCATGGAGCCCACTCAGATCGCCGCTGCAGTTCTGACCATTGTAAATACCTTGCGCATTATCCAGCAGTACGTGCAGTACCTGCAAAACCGGGCGAGGAAGCGACGACAGCGCGATTACGATAGTGATGAGGACCGGGACACAGACGTTCCTAGAAGCACGGCATGTGGCGATTGGGAGATCATGGTGGTGTTGGGTCAGGTTCATGCCGTGGAACACCGATTCTGGGCCCGGGAAACAAGCACAGACTAGTGGGACCGCATAGTGTTGCAAGTATGGGATGATTCCCAGTGGCTGTGAAAGTTTCATATGCGTAGGGCCACTTTCATGGAACTTTGTGACTTGCTGTCCCCTGCCCTGAAGCGCAAAGACACCAAAATTAGAGCAGCCCTCACAGTTGAGAAGCAAGTGGCCATCTCCCTGTGGAAGCTTGCAACACCCGACAGCTACCCGTCAGTTGGGAATCAGTTTGGAGTGGGCAAATGGAGCGGGGGACAGATAGCTCAGTGGTTTGAGCATTGGCCTGCTAAACCCAGGGTTGCGAGCTCAGTCCTTGAGGGGGTCATTTAGGGATCTGGGGCAAAAATTGGGGATTGGTCCTGCTTTGAGCAGAGGGTTGGACTAGATGACCTCCTAAGGTCCCTTCCAACCTTGGTATTCTATGATTCTATGAAATCTACTGTGGGAGCTGCTGTGATGCGAGTAGCTAACACAATCATTGACCAGCTGCTATCAAGGGTAGTGACTTTGGGAAATGTGCATGTCATAGTGGATGGCTTTAATGCACTGGGGGTGGGGCAATAGACGGAACGCATATCCCTGTCTTGACCCCGCAACACCGGGGTGGCCAGTATGTAAACCGCAAGGGGTACTTTTCAATGGTGCTGCAAGCACTGGTGGATCACAAGGGACGTTTCACCAACATCAACGTTGGATGGCCGGGAAAGGTGCATGATGCTCTCATCTTCAGGAACTCTGGTCTTTTTGAACAGCTGCAGGAACGGACTTACTTCCCAGACCAGAAAATTACTGTTGGGGAAGTTGCAATGCCTATAGTTATCCTCGGGGACCCAGCCTATCCCTTAATGCCATGGCTCATGAAGCTGTACATAGGCATCCTGGACAGTAGTAAGGAGCAGTTCAACTATAGGCTGAGCAAGTGCAGAATGGTGGTAGAATGTGCTTTTGGACATTTGAAAGTGCGCTGGCTCAGTTTACTGACTCGGTTAGACCTCAGCACAACCAATATTCCCATTGTTATTACTGCTTGTTGTATGCTCCACAATCTCTGTGAGAGTAAGGGGGAGACGTTTATGGTGGGTTCGGAGGTTGAGGCAACTCGCCTGGTGGCCAATTTCGCACAGCCAGACAACAGGGCGATTAGAAGAGCGCAGCAGGGCACGCTGCGCACCAGAGAAGCTTTGAAAGCCAGTTTCATGACTGGCCAGGGTACGGCGTGACAGTTGTGTTTGTTTCTCTTCAAGTTACCTGCCCCCTGTATATATGAAAGGAAATAAAGTCACAATTGTTTAAAAACCGTTCTTTATTATTTGTTGCACAACACATTGAGAGAAATCAGAAGATAGACTGGGGGATGGGGATACTGAGGGAAGGGGGTGGAGGAGGAGGGAAGGACAAGTCCAGAAAGCAAATCAAAATTTTGGATATGCCAGCTTTCGCTGCTTGTGCAATCCTCTGGGGTTGAGTGTGTGGGTCCCCGCAGCCTCCCCGCCCCCCCGGCCCCGTGTTCTTGGGCATCTGGGTGAGGAGGCTATGGAACTTGGGGAGGAGGGAGGGCGGTTATACAGGGGCTGCAGTGGCAGTCTGTGGTCTACTGTCTTTCCCACATTAGATCCACCATACAGCGGAGCATGTCAGTTTGCTCCCCCATGAGCTTGACCATAGCATCCTGCCTGCTCTCATCACGCGCGTCCCTCCTCTCTTCGTGTTCATTTAACGCTTTATGGGACTCTGCAATTGTTTGCCTCCACACATTCATCTGGGCCCTGTCAGTGCGGGAGGACTGCATGAGTTCGGCGAACATGTCGTCCCGAGTTCGTTTTTTCTACTTGTAATCTAGACCAGCCTCTGGGACGGAGTAGATAGGGGCTGCGTGGAAACATTTTCACCTGCGGGAGGAGACAAAGGGAGGGTAGTATTTTAAAAGATACATTTTAGAGAACAAAGGGGACACTCTTTCTCAGTGAAACAAGCAATTCATAGTACACAGCACATGTTCTTTCTGTACAAGGTCACATTTTGCCTCTTAAACTGAAGTGCCTGACACTTTGGTGTGAGTAAGCCATCACATGTGGCTGGGCAACAGAATTCAGCTTGAAGGCAGACATGGTAAGCCCTAGGGGCACACGGGGTTCTGCTTCTTCCACATTCATTTCAATGCTTTCAAACTGCCAGGCCCCTTTTCCCATAGCAAGCAATGCCTGGTGGGTTTGCCATATCAAAGGAGGGCCTGCAGGCTCTCTGGGATGATTGCTTCACACAACACCCCCCAGCCGCCCACACACCCCCACCGCATGGCTCTGATGAGGCTCTGAGCAGCGATGAGCCCTTTAAACTAAATGCGAACAGCCCAGCGCGGCTGGGTTTCCACCCACCGCGTGGCTCCAATCAGGCTCTCACTCACCAGAAGTGCCTTCTCCAGGGTCATATTCCAGGAGCCCGCCTTGGGAGTGGGGGGAGGCTACTGGGTCCAGCGTTAAGACTGGTTCCTGGCTGGGGGGGAAAACAGATTCCCCACTTGCCCCCTGTGCACTGTCCTCCTCCTCTTCATCCTCCAATAACTCATCCTCGTCGCTCCATGCAACTCCCCCCTTGCAGACGTCCACGGACAGTGGTGGGGTAGTGCTGGCGTCACCCCCCATAATTGCATGCAGCTCACGGTAGAAGCAGCATGTATGGGACTGTGACCCAGAGTGCCCGTTCACCTCCCTGGCTTTTTGGTACGTTTGCCTGAGCTCCTTGATTTTTGTACGACACTGCTCTGTGTCCCTGGAGTAGCCTCTTTCTGTCATGGCCCTGGAGACTTCAGCGTAAGTATTTGCATTTTTTTTTTTGGAATACAGTTCTGCCATAACAGATTTGTCTCCCCAACATGTGATGAGATCCAGTACCTCCCATTCGGACCATGCTGGAGCTCGTCTGCGAATCTGGGACTGCGTGGTCTCTTCTGATGGTGGACTCTGCGTGGTCGCCTGTGATGGTGGACTGTGCTGATGGTGACCAAACAGGAAATGAAATTCAAAAGTTCCTGGGGCTTTTACTGCCTACCTGGCTAGTGCATTGGAGTTGAGAGTGTTGTCCAGAGTGGTCACAAGGGAGCATTCTGGGATAGCTCCCGGAGGCCAATAATGTTGAATTGTGTCCACGGTACCTGTAACCCGGAACTGTGATCTCAATTTTAGCACTACTCCACTTGAGGTGGATTAAAGAGCCCTTTAAATCGAAAAAACTGGTTTGGTCGTGTGGACGGAATCCGTTTTATTTCGAATTAACTCGGCTAATTCCGAAATAACCACGTACTGTAGACCAGGCCAAAGTTCACCCACAGCAGCTGTGGTCAGGCTAAGACAATCCAGGGCCCTGAATATGTAGTGCCTACACCTTAATTTAGCTCCGGTTGTGGTCAGGATTACTGTAGTCCTCAAGTTTCACCTGCCACTTGGGTGGCTGTGCATTTTGCCAGTTCTTGTCATGCCTGGCCAGTTCTTGTTCCCCTGCACATTTTGGACAGTTGGGAGGAGAGCAAGGGGAGACTTATCAACCACCCTTACCAGTGTGTTTAAGGTCTGGGAGATGGAAGATGGCCTCTCCTGAAAGTGGACATGGCTGGGGATGGTGGGATGGAGCAGGTCATGCTGTTCCTCAGGAATGTCATTGAGAGGGCTGCTCACATTGTGCAGCGACAATGGTTGAAACCAATAAACATGCACGTTGCTCCTCAGTTGTTTTGCAAATTTGGAAGAGCATCAGAGGCTCAGTGCAAAGCTTAGTTTAGTGATCATCTAACCGTGAATTTTGTTTCCCTTTTGTTCCCTGTTTTAACAGTAGGTTAGAATGGGGAAACCAGCAGACAATTTGGCCCCTCTCCCTGAGTGCTTTGATGGCTCAGCCAACGCCAAGAATTATGTCTCTGGCCAAACCCAAGAAAATTTTCGATGGTAACCTTCAGCGCAGGTTAGTTGTATTCAGGAGCGCTCTTCCTTCTGTTGGAAAACATTCACTAATGAATGCAACAGCTCAGGGTTTACTGATAATAATCAATACAAATAAAGACATGACAACTGTACAGAGGTGAATCCAGAACAGGAGAAGAAAGCAGAAGTTTCTGCACTTTCACATTGTGACTGTAGCCCAATCCACCATGAACAGCTTCCCTCTGAGATCAGCTCAGCAGAGCTGCTACTGAGTAAAGCAGTTGTTCAGTTTTGCCATCTTAAGGTCTCTCTACGTTTGGCTGAGTTCTGCAATTTTCTGGATGAAAAGGGGCTGCAGAAGTGTAAAGCATTTATTATAAATGTCTCTACATAGAATGTTTTTTCAATGGCTCCCATCTATTTCATCTTTGTGGTTATTCTGGTCACTAAATGTTGCTGAGATTTTCAACATAGGACTAATGATTCTGGGTGCCTCCATTTTCAGGTGGCCAATTTGAGACACTTTAAGGAGTCTCATTTTTTCAGAGGGCTGGTGCTCAGCACTTTCTGAAAATCAAGCCCCCCTTTTAAGGGTGTCTCAGGTTGAGCACCCAAACACAAGTCAGCAAATCACTGGTCACTTTGAAAAATCCCGATTTTTCATAATAGAAAATCTTGGTTCTTCATAATATAGTCTCCTCCTAAATATATGTTTGTTCCAAAAACTGGGAGCAGGTTGATTTCCAAAGGGAAATTGGGAAGGTTAAGTTGTATTTCAGTTTTAATTCAGGCTCCCTCCAAAACCTGGCAGGCAATACAGGGATTAGGTAGAAGGGTGGAGCCGCTGATGGGCTGTGAGAAGGGTATGACTCACGTAATGGGAAGCTGTTGTTGCTGGGGCAACAATTTGTCGTCTTAGAATTCCAGTGACACCAGGTTCAGTCTAGTGCCAATTTGATCTTGGTTTCCACATGGCATGTGGCTTTGGAACGGAACGCTGGGTGTTGTCTGACATTTGACTGATGGTGGTTGTGTCAGTGTAATGTGTGTGGGTGTGGATTGTTACACCCTGGCCCCAATGCAAGGCCCTGTATCCTATGCAGCATGAGACCTGGATTTATGTGGCACTGTCCCCCGCCCAACCTATCACCCCTTCACTGTTCATCCATTTACTCCACTACCTGTCCCACATGCACTGCCACTTCAAAGGCATAACGATCCAGCGGCTTGAGGGTAGAAGGAGCAGAGTCCTGCTGCATCATTCGTTAGCTGGTGTGCAGGGCCAGGTGGGAGGACTGCCTGGGCAGAAGCTCTGGACCTGCTGTCCACTCCCCCTTCCTTCTCCCCACCACTGCAAGTGCCCAGGGTTCTCTATAGTGACTTGCTAAGTTGCACAGGGTTGGCGCTGTCTTTGACCTCTCCATTTCCCCTGGTCTGCAGGCCCCTGTACCCAATAGCCTTCAGCAAGCCACAACTGTCCTGTCTTGCACATGCTGTCTGATGCCCCATGGCTGAGACCCTTGGAAGCAATGCCCTGTGTGCTTTCCTAGACCATAGCCCTCTCTCCTTCATGGCCCTGTTGTTCCATGAGAAGAAGGAGAGAAGCTAGATAATGGCATATGCATCCTTCAGCAAATCGTCTACATTGTGTAAATTCCCCCTGTGTTCAACAAACATCCCTGTGTCACATGCTGATGAAGAGAATGGAAAGATATATGAATTAATAGGGTTGAATTTGTAGCATGGAGTTTTGTTAACATACCAGACCGCATGTGATGATATCAAAGAGGAGCCAGTACACCAAATGAGGGCATATAGACGAGAGCACACTATTGTCCAAGGAATGTGGCTGTACGGCAACAAATTAACCAACCCACTGCCAACAGCTTGCAAGAAGAAAACAGGCCCTAACAAGTGTTATTACTGAGCAGTGTTATTTAGTTCCTCTTTCAAAAGAGGGTTGATCGCAAAGCCATGTACATACTTAAAATGCCCATCTTGAGGTGTGGGTGAATGATTATTACCACTATTGGTTATATTGAGGTAATGAATCTTCAGTTTCATTAACATCTGCCAATTGTATTTGTCATAAAAAACCAATGGAGACTCCCTTCTCCAGATGATCATTGTTTTTCATAACTTATGGATTTGATGGAATAAGGCAAAGCCAGGGGACAAACTGGCCGTACGGATATGTAGTTCAAAGTTGTTCCGGGGGACAATGCCCAAATTTGCAGTTCTCTGGTAGCAGTTTCAATAAAGTCACAGAAGAATAAACAATATTTTTTGCTTATCAGGTGCTAATCATTGAATTCATTCACCAGTCCCTTCCTAAAGATTCACTGTCCCCGACGCTTTGTAGATCCCAGGGGGATAACTGGAGATTTTTTAGCGGAAGGTTTCTGTAAGTGCTTATAAGTCTCAATTCATTTTTGAAATAATTACTGGAGGGGGTGGTTTTGGTGAGGAGACTAGGCCAAAGCTCTGTCAGGGTGTAGAGTAGATTTCTAGCCCCTGAGGAGCCATTACACCCATGAGAAAGTGTCTCTGCATTTCTTGTGCTGTTGAATATAATGCTCAGTAGCCAGAATAAGGATTGGGAATGTCATGACAATACAACTGTATTTGTTTCTCTCTTGCCATTGCCACTAGTTTCTTGTCTCTTTCCTACTCAGAGTTAATATAAAACACTGATTTACAAATACAAAACAAAACGCCAGTGTTAAGTAAAGTGGGTATAGTAGGTGGGGTGAGAATTACAGAGAAACAATTGGGAATCTGGACTACCGCATGGTAGTCCCATCTCCACCACTGGCCTTGAACAAACCTCGCTGTGTTTCATTTTCCCCATCCATGCAGTGAGGATAATCATCCTGACTCTACCTGCCAAGGGGATTGTTATGAGGCTAAATTAATTCCGTGCTTCTGAGACCCTGACATGAAAGGAGCTATAACAGTTCAATATGTTATTAAATGTTATTTATACTTAGACTGATTCTAATTTACATGCTTCAGAGATATTGTGGGATTTGTATTATGAAGTAGTTTCTTAAAACTGCCCATAGAAAGGACTACATTTTCACCCCCCCACACACACACTCCTTTGTGCATGCAAGCAAGCAGGTATTTGCTTGGCCAAATCAGGTAATCCCATGTGCAAATACCCATTTGTTTATGCATTGTACCTAGTTTGAGTACAGAAATGTGGATTTTTGCATGTGGAATGTCTGCGTATGGATTTAAGTTATCCTGGTTTGGCCATGCATGCTTGTTGTCACTGTTTTAATGAGGTTATGGTCCTGGCTGACTCTCTTCATTACTTCTTCCATGACATTCCCAAAGGCACCTCTTCCTGTACAGCTGTGGCCGGATGTCAGAGATCTGGCAGCGCCCACCGTTGATGGATTTTGGTTTACCGTCGCCTCGAATATTGAAGTTGGCAGAACCTAAAAAATACCAAACAGTGTACTTAAAACAAAGGTAAAAGATGACACAGCTCTTATTGTGCTACACATGTTTCAAGTGGGTTTTCAGCATCATTAGCATTCAAAAGCAGTTTGTCTGGTTGGAGTAGGAGCAAAACGAACAGGACCAAAAAAGGGGGAGAGCAGAGGTGCTGTGCTCTGTGTGGCACTTGCTGACGATCTGCAGCTAGCTGGCTGCTGTCATCGTGTGGACATGCCTCCTTCCAGCTGCCAAATTGGGTTGAAAGAAGCTAAGCGTATAAGCTTACATGCAGTGCATTCCTCACATTGCCTGCATAGATGTGAATGGGAGGGCTGAAAGTTTCTGTATTTGTGTGGCCAACAAACTCCACACTTTGAAAATGATTGCGAACCATCCTAGAGAGCACATCATTATGTTAGGGACTCCAAGGGCAAAATAGGTGGTGTACTTGGAATAGGCAAGGGTTATAAATGTGAGACAAGGATACATTTACCATAAACACGTATTCATCTGATGAAAAGAATAGAAAACTGGGTCATATTCAAAGCACAGTCCTGATGGAACAGACCCTCCATAGTACTGACCATAGGGTCTAAGAGAGTGCCTTTCTCTCTGGGCTTGGCTAGATTAGGAAAAGAGGTGAGGATAGGTCAGGCTTAGCTAACAAATATTAGCTGCCCCTGACTAGGGCAGGCTGAAAATAGTCAATCCAAACTGTTGGGTTTTTTTACATAAAAATGGGTTTTTGACAAAATGAAGTTTTTTGCAAAAAGCTTTCCACGGAAAAAATGTATTGTTCTGCCAAAAACCAGAATGGCGGAAATGGAAGTGTTTCAGTTTGGAAATGTTGCAGTGGTGCCTCATGGGCATTATAGTTCTGTTCCCTCATGTCTCCATTCTTCTTTATCTACCAGGCTCCCTGGTAGGACTGCATCTCCCAAGGTGTACCATGACCAAGGACTCCATGGTACACTGCCTCCCGTCTCCAGAAAGGGAGGTTTGGTGCAACCAAGGAGCCCAACTTGTGGAGGAGAAAGGGAGCAGGAGGCATCTGAACTACAACTCCCATGGGGTGCCATGGCCACATTTCCATATAGAATTTTTTCAGTTTTGGACAAAAAAAATCTAATTTATTCTGTGGAAAATTAGATGAAAATGAATGTTCTTTCCATGGGGAGACAACCTCCTTTTTTCCAAACAGCTCTTCCCCTGGCCTAATGTCCACTTCTTTCCAGGTCTAGACAAACCCTGTGTGACCATAACCTCCCTTAGCAGCTGCATTCCTCAGCATCTGTGCAGCTGTCAGGCTTGAGGGTGATGTTGGTGAGAGTGGGAGACAGGGTGTGAGCAGGGCTGAGGAGATGAGTGACCACTAATCTGGCTGCCTTCAGAAGGACATGTGAAACTCACCTGTTTGGTATAACTTCCTCAAAGAGGAAGAGGTATAACTCACCTGTTTGGTATAACTTCAAGCAAAGAGGAAGAGGAGGAAAATGAGGTGAAGAGAGGAAGGGGAGAAGAGCTAGTGGAGGGGGGGAAGGGGTGGGTAGGGGGAGGAAAAAAGACAAAAAGGAAAGAAGAAAGGAAACTGCCTGACTTCCTCTGGGGAAGTAGGGAAACAAATTAAGCCCTGGGCTTGGTTATAACTCTTGGGGAGAGACAGATTCGGCTGTGATGGCACCACTATCAAGCTCTGGGTAGACAGAAACCATCAGAAATGGTGAACCTGATCATAAGAATTCTCTGCTCTGGGTCCAGTTAGGGTAGCAGCTGGGGGACAGATATAGAATTCTTAAGAGCTTTCTCCTGCAAAGTGCAGTCCTGAATGGCTTATCTGTTTTTAGCACAGAGAGATGTGCTAACCAGGCTGCAAGTTGTTTGCAGCGTAGAAAAAGGAAGGCCCTATTTATGGGGTCTCCCAAGAGAAGCAGAGGCAGAGTGTGCTAGGGAAACAGACAGTCAAAAGTAGAAGGCAGTTTACGCACAACTGTCCATCACTTTGCAGCACCAGGTCGTACACTGCATGCACCTTTAAGCTGGGAGCTGGAGTCGTTAGGTGAAAGTCAATGGGATTTGGGCACCAGTTCAGGTCTACTTCGAATGCCCATATTCCTTATTTTCAGCTACCGCCTTTTGCTTCTTCACCGAGTGAAAATGCACCCCTTCCCCCATTTCATTAAAAAATGTTCCCAGCCTTTGACCTGAAACATGGAGTGTGTCCCCTTTGCTTTGTGACGGGGAGAGGAATGAGATGGCAGGGTTTCCCCTCGTCCACACAGCAGCTCATTGTAATTCCCTAGCTCTTTCTTTTGATCTCATTCACACAGTCACCCTAGTTCCTTTTGTTTATTTGACCACTGGTGTTCTGCACCAGAGCAGCTAAATATTCATGTACAAGGTGGCTTAGACCACATTTTGGTGTAGAGCTGATGGTTTTGCATCATGGCGAGGCATGCAGTGGTGGAGGGTTTGTTACCTACGTTGCTAAAGAGAGCAACAAATCACTTTGCTTCCCAGTTCTGTAATGTGAGGCAATTCAGTCTCAGGTGGAGCACCCCCGGTTCATCATGTGGACTCCAGATCCCAAACCTCATGCCTGAGAGAACCCTGCTAATCTCCCAACCCCTGGGTCCCTCAACAGCCCTCGGGGAGGCAGCCGGAAATAAAGGCTGCACTCAGCTATCACATCAGTGGCTTTATGTGGGCAGGACAAACCCTGAAATAGCACAAGAGACCATTTGTGGTCCCGTGGTGAGTCTCTCATCCTCCTTCCAGCCAGAGCACGGTGTACTGAGTCCCCAGAGCCCAGACATACAGATCAGCATTCACTAGCCCAAATAAGAGTCCATCCGACCTCCAGCTCCAGTCCCAGGACAGGCACCTCCTGCCCCTGGCAGCACAGGCCAGGGTCTTGGTTGGGTGTGAGCTGGGAGGGTGAATCCTGGTCTCTGCTGCATTGCCTGGTGTCCATCTCCATGTCACTGGGCTCCTCGCTGGATCCAGGTTGTGCCTTCAGCCTTGCTGTGCCCATGCCCCCAACCTGCTCCCTGGGCTGACCCCCAGCCTGCAGGGCCAGGCTGTACATGGTCCTGCTCCCTCCCGCAGCAACATGTGCTTCCCACCTAACCCCACAGTCTTCTCCAGCCCCACCCCTGTGCCCACCGATCGGCCCAGAGCCTGCCAGGGCTGCAGGCAGAGCTCCTGCTCTGGAGTAGCATTCCCCTCCTCCAGTGGGGAGTAGGTTGGCTTCAGGGAGTCAAGCCAGCCATCCCTTAGCCAGCAGAGCTCTGGGGCCAGCTCCCCTCTCTGCCCCCCCAATTCAATCAGGGCTGATGGAGTAGGACTAGACCTTTCACACTGGACCCATGTCCATGTGGAGTGGGGGCTCCACACCCAGCTCACTGCTTAGCAGGGTGACGGGTCCCTCAAGCACACACCTACTCCAGATATTTTCATGCACTCCTTAAGTTACATTGTCTCTATGGCTTTGGTTTTATTTACACAAGGCATTAAATGAAAACCAGTTTTAGGGCTGGTTGTTACAGCATTACCACCACAATCCTTGTAGACAAACAGCTACAATAATTCTGCAACAATGTGTCTAGTTTAATTCAAATAAACAAACCTATTCTGGGAACGCCCTGAGGCTGTGTCCATATTGCATGTTTGTGTTTTTCTCTAGGCCTCGTAGTTCTCCGGTGTGGCCCGTGCCAACAGCTGCGCTCACCTGTGAGGCTTCCCAGCGGGTTCAAGAACTTGCCTGTCCGAAATCAGTGCATCCAGGCTTCGAGCTAGACAGAAAGGTGATGGTGATGTTCAGCCAAACTGGGAAAGGGGAACCATTGCTCCTCCCTGTATCGGCTTTCAGCAACAGATTAACTTTGGTTGCTGCAGCCCGAGGTTAGCCCCGGAATAGACACGATGGCATGTTTGCACTACAGAAACAGCTGGATGGTTCCACCAGTTCAGGAGATGGGGCAGAAGTTGCTTGATATGCTTTTTAATTACTAGGTTAAGAAAGTTTGCCAGACCTGCCGTGGCTGATGCCATTTTTAAAGCGTCTTTTTTCTTGTAGTTTAGTGGTGACTTAAATGGTAGCCCATTTGTATGATGTCTTTTTTTTATTGCTTTGGTTGGTTGATAAAGATAATAGGGGTGACAGAATACATGTAAACTTCTGTAAGGGTTTTGACTTGGTACTGCATGACATTTTGGTTAAAAAATATGATACAAAATTAACATGGCACACATTAAATTGATTAAAACTGGCTAACTGATAGGTCTCACACTGTAACTGTAAAAGGGGAATCATCACTCTCTCCTGTATACAGCTTGGGCCTTTGATCTTGGCCTCATGTAACAGGTGAAACAAAAGCCTGCTCCTCAGCGTGGAGCTTCAAAGAGCTTGGTTTTTGCGTAACTGGAGACAGGGAATTTACATTCACTTCCCCCGAGGCATTTCCCAGGAAATCCCCTTCACAATTGCCCATTCTCGTCTGGCACATTGTTCAGTATAGTCCTTTTGATCATTCACGCCTCACATCACAGCTGCCCTGCCCCCAGAGAGGTTACATACTATCCTGCCCCATGATAATAACCTTTGCATTTAATATAATGGACCGCAAAGATACTTAAACTTAATTCAGTAAGGTCTTCCAAGGATATTGCAGGCCATTGCCACATCTCACGCTATTCCAACACAGGGAGAAACCTGCTTCTGCATTTGGCTCACATAGCTTCTGTGAATTCTATTTGGGTGTAGTTCAGTGATTTCATTTCATTTCCTTTCAATGAGCTGGCTAAAATAAAAAAACAATAACAACCATGAATCCCATTAGCCACAAAAATCTGGATGCTTTGTGCAATAGGTGGATTGTTGATGGTCAATATATTTCTTTGTCACAGTATTTCCTGTCGTAGCTGAAAAATAGATGTATTCTAGGAAAGCAATGCCTCCCTCTCTTTAGTGACTTCTGTTGTGTAGCAGTAGGGCTGTCTGGGAGGGAACATGATGTATATCTAGTTTATATTTTTGGATGCAGGTGTTTGCCTACTTCATGCCAGCTGTGAATGCCAAGAACAACATTTGGCTGAAATGACAGATCCCATTCTCTCTATTTCCCAGATACAATGTGGCCAGCAAAAGAAGACAAGTACAATACTCATGTCCCCGAAAGTCCCCTAGCTGATCTTGCAAAACTCCACTTGCTAAATTGTCAAACAAGCTTCTTTGTGCTTCCTCCCATGCTGTGCCTCCCTCTTGGGAGGAGCTCCCCTAAATACCCACCAAGCCACCTCACTGGCATCCTGCACCACCCTCCTTTTCCATGAAGCATACAGAAAAACCTGACAAAGGTCAGGTCGCTGGTGTGCTAAGCCCACTGTCCATGATGCTGACTTGTACTGTCTCTTTGTTTCCCTGCACTCCCCCGTCTGTCTGTGTCCATCTGTTGTCTCTTGTCTTACACTTAGATTAAGTCTTTTTGTTCTATGTTTGTACAGTACCTAGCACAATGGGGTCCTGGTCCATGACTGGGCCTCCTCAGTGCTACCACAACGTATAGTTATAAATGTAGTTAGATGTTTGCCTGTGTTTGTTTCCTCTGTGTGCTGTCGCAGCTCTGCACAGGTAGCTGGCATAGCAGACCTTGAGCAAACCGCCCAATGACCACAAGATCTATCAAGGTGCAAAGGCACTTGGTCGGGTTTATTGTCAACCAAGCATGGTCCTAGCTCCCCGGATCAGTGTCTAGTTACACTAGCACATGTATGCCCCATGGTTATGGACCAGGTCAATGAATGGCGGGACTTTCCACTATCCCCTTGGCTGACCAAAGACACTTCCTCCAAGACTCCATTTTATACCTCAATGCAAACAAGTTACGTATTGCCCCGCTGACGTAGTTAGGTGCCACCCATCACCTTGTACACGTTGGTTCGATCAAAACATCTCTATCCATCATGCTGTCATCCTGACCTTATCTTTAAGATGGGTCAGCGTGTTCCTGTTCTCGTTAGGGAATGTGCTGGTGCTGAGGTGCTGTTCCGGTACCACCCTTCTGGAATGTGTTTGTGTGAGTGTCCTGTGCCTAGCACCTCTTCGGAATGTGTGTTTCTGCAATATCAGTCCTGTTCTTGCCAGATTCAGTGAAGCCTAGCTCACAGCCTGACTTTGATCACTACTTTAGCCCAGGCCTCAGGCCTTATTCCAGGCTTCTGATACAAGGGCTTATGTCTCAGACTCTCTTTCTACTACATGCCCCCACTTTTTCTCTTTTTATGGGGAGGATGTTCACCCATTGATTGTCCTGGAAAAGCATAATTCATGGGCTGAAGATGACCCATTGGACTAAACAGTGTTATGTAGTCACCTTACTTTACCATCCACACATTCATGCCTCATCTGTCCCATAATCTGCACATTCCCTCGTACGACTGATAGACAGATTTTATTTTTTAATTGTTTTTAGTTCCTTATGGTGGACCTGGGAGTGTTAGGCGTGGGACCATGACTGATGTGTGGGGTTTAGAGTTGTTTTTTGATAACTTTTGGGTGACATGAGAAGGCCTTTCTACTTAGTTGGTGATTGATGAGAAGGGCTTTGGTCATGGTTATAAGTGTATTGTGCTTATACTTTATAGAGTAGTACAGGTTTATAGATGGATATATATGAGGGATTACATGATTATTTTCTTGAATAGATGAATACCAGATATATTCCCTATAAGCCCTGCTAGAAGGAAAAGGCGGGGAGAACTAATGCACCAGGCTTTAAAGAGTCCCTTGCAGGCTGTAGCGCTTGCAGGTGGATTTTGTGGGGCCATTGCTCACCACGCTGAGAAAGAACAGATTTTTATTTGTAGAGGCATTTCCCACCAGGAAGGAAGATAGCCCTGCAGCTGCTAAAATGCTGATGACGGAAGTATTCCCCAAATGGGGACTACCACACAGTATTGATTCTGATAATGGACCTGCATTCATTGGGGAAGTATTCCAGAGCATGGGTACGTGGGCTGGTATTCCCCTACCTTTGCACATTCCCTACCATCCTCTGAGGGCAGGTGGAAAGAATGAACAAGTCTCTTAAAATTGAATTATCCAAAGTGTGCAGTGAGTTGGGAACAAATTGGGATATGGTGCTACCATGGGTTCATGTGAGAATCCGGAGCCGTCCAAATTGCATGACCGGATTTAGCCCTTCTGAGGTGCTCTTTGGCAGACCGATGCATGGCTGGAGAAACTTGCTATACCCCCCAGATTGGGAAACTGTAAAAGCAATGGCAACAACAATCAGGATAAACAATCTTAAACACTGGTTGGGTATGGTCCAAGGGGCTGCTGCAACATAACAAGCTGCAGAACAGCAAAAAATGAATCAAGCGTTTGATGAAAAGAGTGACATTAAGCAATGGCAAATTGGAAGCCAAGTAATGGTTAAAAGTGACCCAGCACCTATTGTCATGTTTCCCCATTTTCTTTTTTAAAATTCATATGGGGCCCCCCTTGCTGGCAATTCATCGGGTCCAAATTTCATCAAACTTTGTGGAAATTTGCAGGGTAGGTATTAGAGGGTTCCCTAACTCATAGCTTTCTGCCATGTTAGATTGTGATTCCTACAGAGGGCAGCTCATTTACTTAACAGATCAGTGGTTGGGGTCCCCAGTGTAGTTAGATGTTTGGTTGCGTGTGTTTCCTCCATATGCCGTCCCAGCTCTGCACAGGTAGCTGGCACAGCAGACCTCAAGCAAAGTGCTCAATGACCACAAGATCCGTCAAGGTGGGAAGGCACTCGGTCAGGTTTATTGTCAATGAAGCACAGTCCTAGCCCCCCAGATCAATGTCTATAGTTATAGTAGCACATGTATGCCCATGACAATGAATGCAGCTCAGTGAATGCCAGGTGGCTTTACCTTCCCGGGAGTCCTGTCAGTCCCCTCTCTTCAAGTCCAATAGGCCTCGGTTCAAACCAGGTGTACGAAGTAGGTGCCTGACATCAGACCTTCCATCCTCTCCTCCACCACACTGCCAGGCCCTCTACTGTGAGGGCCAGAGCTGGCTGGGATGTGATCAAGCCGCACACACAGCGAGAGGGGTGAGAGCAGTGCTCACAGCTGGAGAGGAGCAGGAAGCCTGCTGCAGCCTGCCTGGAGACATGGCCAGAAAGGTTAGATGCTGAGGGTAAAGTGCAGGACAAGAGAGTAGGACCCAGGGGAAGAGTAGCAGGATCGAAGTCTGTGAGGCTCTGGGAAAGTAATACAGTACAGCGGTTGGTGGACCAGAAAGAGCTTGGCATTGTGGTGGAGAGGCGAGTGGAAGGGCTGATGTCAGGACAAGTACCTTGTACATCTGGTGAGAAATGGCTTTACCGTACTTGGATCCCCTGGGGCCCATTGGGCCTGCTGCTGCACTTTTCCCAGGCCCAGTAACCCCTGGCTGCAGGCCTGCAGACTAAGCAGTTCCATGCCATTTATACTGTGTGAAGTGTTTTATTCCCCCCTTGCTTCTCTTGCCTTACAGATTAGTGTGTGCCCAAAATAGCTTATGCCCAAATAAATCTGTTAGTCTTTAATGTGCCACCGGACTCCTCGTTGCTTTTGTGGATACAGACTAACACGGCTCTAATAGATTAGCCTTTGTGTGCCTGGGGCACCCCTGGCGAGTTTCCATTGAGCAGGTTGGCTGGCTACCAGGTACACTCGCACACACAAACTTTGGAAGGACTTCCCCTTTTCTCTCTTCACTTATAATCCCTGTATTCTCCTCCTGTGGCTGCTGTTTGTCCACCCTTGAGCACAGAATTGTGAGCGCACCCCTGTAACCATTATCTAAGGTCCTTCCTTTCCACTGCCGGTGGCCCCACCAGAGGCGTAGCAGCAGTTCCCTGAGGTCCTCGGCCCATCTGTTGTTCCCTCTCGTAAAGAAGGCCAACACCCTGACTTCCAAACAACATTCAGTGGGGCTCAGTTTGTGGAGTCAGAGTGGCATTTCCAGGGCCCATTGATTTCAGTGGGATTTGTGCTCCTCAACCACTTAGGCACTTTTGAAACTCCCGCCCTAAAAGGTTTCAGAGTAGCAGCCGTGTGAGTCTGTATTCGCGAAAAGAAAAGGAGTACTTGTGGCACCTTAGAGACTAACCAATTTATTTGAGCATAAGCATAAGTTTTTCCACTGAATGCATCCGATGAAGTGAGCTGTAGCCCACGAAAGCTTATGCTCAGATAAATTGGTTAGTCTCTAAGGTGCCACAAGTCCTCCTTTTCTTTATGCGAATACAGACTAACACGGCTGTTACTCTGAAACCTAACAGACCTGTGTACTGGTTTATTTGTCCTCTGTAGGTTGAAACACAAATTGCAGACACTGCAAGGATGACTCTCACCCCTCCAAGAACACAACATCTTGCCCAGCCGAAGATTCAGAAGAATACTTTGTGCTACGACCGGGGAAGTCCCGAGTCCGCGATCCGCCCAGTAAGGCAATTTGACTGCAGCTCCTTGGCGTGGAGGGCCTTCCTCTCTATTGGCGGGCTGTCACTGGTCTCCCTTAGATGACAAAGCAGACAATGCTTATGCATTCAGTGTTTAAAAAACAGCTTAGGGCTTCACAACCCAGTACCCTCCTCCCTGCCCGCAGAGAACCTCTGGGCAATGGTTCTGGTGCAATCCGCTGGATCCCGGGTGCCTGGCTTATGGTGCTCAGATACCCTGAAGATGTGCAAGGCATGAACACAAGGCAGACGGATAGATGGTGGGTGGGTGAGTAGGTAAGAGATGGACAGACTGGAAGACAGTGGGGACTGGAAGGGGAGGAGGGATAGCTCAGTGGTTTGAGCATTGGCCTGCTAAACCCAGGGTTGTGAGTTCAATCCTTGAGGGGGCCATTTAGGGATCTGGGGCAAAAATTGGGGATTGGTCCTGCTTTGAGCAGGGGGTTGGACTAGATGACCTCCTAAGGTCCCTTCCAACCCTGATATTCTATGATTCTATCACTGCACAGATCCTCTCATTCTCCTCCATGCATAAGGGCCCAGAGAAGCTGCTCTACCCATTAGGCTGAAGTAACTGCTGCAGAACAGGCCTGCAGCCAGTCTGTAGCCTGGGACAAGGATTCTTTCTCCCACCCATGCATTTGCCTGGCACCTGACATGGTTCACAGGCTGGCACTGCGCTTTGGACTTGCCCCAGTAGAAAAAGGAGCAATTGTTGCAGCAGTACAGATCCATTTGAAGCTTGTCCAGCTTATGGGAAGAGGGAGACTCAGTGGTTAAGATGGAGAGTGCACCATGCAGGGCAGCAAAGGTGAGGCATGGAATGAAAGTGCTTTGGCATAGGATAGCCTGACAGGCCGGGGTGATTTAGTCTCATCGGAGAGGGGGCCTGACTGCAGGATCTCAGCTAGCCAAGGGTTGCTCGAGACTGAAGTCTGAGTCTGTGGAATGAACCAGAACAAAGGGGCAGGGTCTGGAGTTGAGGGAATTCCTCTCCTTCATTTCCCTCTCCTCAGCTGGTTCTTTCCCATCAATAGCTCTGAAATCCGCTCTTTCCTCTCCATCCCAACCACTAACACCCTGGCCCTGGACTTGATTCTCTTTTGCCCAAGCTCCTAGCCCCTTGGGCCTTATCTTTGATATTACAGTGGTTCCCTCAGCCATCAGGCCTTGCTGTGCTGGGCACTGCACACACGCAGTGAGATAACTTTTACAGTCTAAGTGGATAGGGGAGGGAGGAGTAACTGAGGCACAGAGAAGGGAGGTGACTTGCCCAGGGTCACATTGTACATCAAAAGAACAGGAGTACTTGTGGCACCTTCGAGACTAACAAATTTATTTGAGCATAAGCTTTCATGGGCTACAGCCCACTTCATTGGATGCATAGAATGGAACATATAGTAAGAAGATATTGTGACGGGGCAAGGCCAGATGGCTATAGAAAAGTAGTGGGAGATAGATATATTAGCTCCAGGCTAAACAAATCCCTGGTACCAGGATAAGTGAAATGGCGGAAGCTCCAGGTCAATTAAGACACCTGGAGCCAATTAAGAACTTTCCAGAAGACAGGGAGAATGCTAGGTTGATTGGGACACCTGAAGCCAATCAGGGGCTGGCTGAAACTAGTTAAAAGCCTCCCAGTTAGTCAGCTGGGGGTGCATGTCAGGAGCTGTGGGAGGAAGTTGTGCTGTTGGAGAGACTGAGCAGTACACACCATATCAGGCACAAAGAAGGAGGCCCTGAGGTAAGGGTGAAGTGGAGCTTGAGGAAGTGAGGGCTGCTGTGGGGGAAGTAGCCCAGGGAATTGTACATGTCATGTTTCTGAAAGGTCAGCTCCCATAGCTGATACTATTAGGATCCCTGGGCTGGAGCCCGGAGTAGAGGGTGGGCCCGGGCTCTCCTCCTCCTCCTCCCCCACCTTTGCCCCCTGATTAATCACTGAGACTGGGAGACAACAGAGACTGTGCAAGGGAGGATAACTTCTCCTCACAACCCTCGCTGGCTTATGATGAAAATGGCTCAGTAGACTGTGACCCTTGTCTCTAGAGAGAGAAGGGTTATGTGGAGGGTCACAGTGAGCCTCTGAGGCTAGCGAAATCCGCCAGGAAACGCGGGACCCATGGAGGCAAGGACAGAGCTTTGTCACAACTGGTGTCAGGAGTGGGACTTCGTTCACAGCGTGGCGGAAGAAAGAGGTTTAAAAAAAAAAGTGCACTGGGGTTTTGGATTTTTTTTTGTTTTTTGGTTTTTGTTTGTTTGCTTTGTACCACAGTGGAGGAGGTGGTCAGAGCTCTGGTACAAGCCACGGCAGCCCAGCAGGAGGCCACCCGGGTTCAGGCCATGGCACAACAGGAGTCTATGTGGCTACAGCAGGAAACCAATCAATTATTGATGAGCCAGGAGACCCAAGATCGTGCCTTCTTGAGAGAGGCGGTGGACCAGCTGAAGATCCTCACCACCCAGGCCCAGGGGTCTGACAGGACGCTAACCCTGAGGGCCACTGGTTGTCTGCCAAAGATGACGTCAGGAGATGACGTAGAGGCATATTTCCTCTCATTCGAAAGGACTGCTCAGCTTGAGGCGTGGCCCCAGGAGCAGTGGGCCAGCATTCTCACCCCTTTTTTTGTGTGGAGAGGCCCAGAAGGCCTACTTTGACTTGCCTGCCATGGATGCCACTGACTATACCCGTCTGAAGGCAGAGATCCTAGCACGATTAGGGGTAACGGCAGCGGTAAGGGCCCAGAGGTTCCATGAGTGGAAATACCAGGAGAACAAACCCCCAAGGTCCCAGCTATTCGACCTCATACACCTCGCATTGAAGTGGTTACAGCCCGAGGTGTGCAGGCCAGAGGAGATTTTGGAGACCCTGGTCATAGACCATTACATGCGGGGACTGCCGCCAGATCTCCGCAAATGGGTAGGCCAGAACGATCCTTCCACGTACGAGATGATCACGCTGGTAGAAAGACAGATGACAGCCAGGGAACTGGCATGACTCCCCAAGGAAGGCCCCTTTCGAAGCAAGCACCTGACCCCAAACCTGGAAGGTTGGGCAGCCAAACCCCCGGGGAGTCCTAGGTGGAAGGGGGGGGGCTGAAGACCAGCGGGGACCCCAGAAGGAAGGGATTGGCCTGAGTCGGGGTAACCCCGGGACTAAACCCCCTAGCCCCCGGGATAGGGGAGTGATTAAAAGCAATTATAGATGTTATGCATGTGGGGAGTGGGGACACATAGCAGCACAGTGTCCCAGCACCGAGGAGCCTATGCAATGTAACTTGGGGGATTGGGAGGTCCATGCTCCCTTATCCACCTCGCGGGGGTCGCATTAGCCCCGCATAATTACACCAGGCCAGTGAGGATAAATGGAGCAGAGACTACAGCGCTTGTGGACTCTGGGAGTGCTATCACCCTCATATCGGGGAAGCTGGTAAAAAGTAGTCAGCTGCTACAAGCCAAACGCGTAGCAGTGACGTGTGTGCATGGGGCCATGAGCCATTACCCCACCATCCCAGGGGAGATAGAGGTTCAGGGAAACCCCATTGAGGTGACCGTGGGTGTAGTTCCTAAACTCCCATATCCTGTAGTCATTGGGAGGGACTATCCAGGGTTTGACAATTTACTCCCCCCGGAGAGGCTGGAGGGAGGTGGGGATCCTGAGACAGCAACTCGTCACCGGGGGAATGTCAACACCTGATGTTCGCTGAGATTTCTCAGGATCTGTTCTCAGCCACCCGAAAGACGCGGAAGACAAAAAAAGAGAGGAAGGCTGCGAAGGCCTTGGGAACCCGGATCCTGACCCAGGGCCAGAAGACCTCCCTAGTAGGCAGATGGACGCGAGCAGCCAACAGAGAAACTTCCACCACAGAAGGTGAGCCAGAGGCTGCCCCCAGCCATGACGGCGGCGAGCCGTTGGAAGAAGCAGAAGCCGGCCCCTGGGAGCTTAGGCAGGTTAGTCCTGGGAGAGAGACTTTTGGGCGGGACCAGGCGGAGGACCCCAGATATGATAATGCCAGGAAAGAGGTGGCTGAGGTCGATGGGATACCCATGGATGGGAAGGTCTGGGGTCCCGGACCTTACTTTATAGTGAAGAAAGATCTCCTATACCGCATGGTGCAAATGCAGGAGCAAGAGATACAACTTCTGCGCTTGTACTGGACTATGCAACCTGGTACCCGGAAGCTGTTCCCCTACACAACACAGCTTCCAAGACAATAGCTAAGGAGCTAGTACAGATCTTTGCCCGGGTTGGGCTACCCAAGGAGATATTGACTGATCAAGGGACACCTTTCGTGTCCAAGTTGATGAAAGATCTCTGTTCATTGCTCCATGTACAAGCCCTACGGACCTCTGTATACCACCCGCAAACAGATGGCCTTGTGGAAAGGTTCAATAGGACCCTCAAGGCCATGATCAGGAAAGTGGTGAGCCGGGATGGGAAAGATTGGGATACCCTATTGCCTTACCTCATGTTCGCCATCCGGGAGGTTCTGCAAGCCTCCACGGGTTTCTCTCTATTCGAACTACTATATGGGCGCCACCCTCAGGGTATATTGGATATAGCAAGAGAAGCCTGGGAAGAGGAGCCAAATCCCGGAAGGAACATAGTTGAGTATATACTGCAGATGAGAGATCGGATAGCCTGAGTTACGCCCATATACGGAACACTTGGAGAGAGCACAGGAGACCCAACGAACCCATTATAACCATGAAGCGAAGCTTCGACAGTTCCAACCAGGGGATCGGGTGATGGTACTGGTGCCCACAGCAGAAAGTAAACTGTTGGCCCAGTGGCAGGGACACCAGGTGGTTCTTATCCC
This sequence comes from Chelonia mydas, assembly GCF_015237465.2. NCBI lineage: Eukaryota > Metazoa > Chordata > Testudines > Cheloniidae > Chelonia > Chelonia mydas. The sequence continues at coordinate 4,052,773 of NC_057852.1, read as the reverse complement.
TCCAACCATTCCAGTTCCGCATACGGCATGGGGTGGATGCCACCATGGCAACGCTGATGGTCTGTCACGAGCATACTGCCTGGCATCACAATTGCCCAACTCTATGGTGTTGAGCAGAGGGGGGGATATGCGACGGGGCAAGGCCAGATGGCTATAGAAAAGTAGTAGGAGATAAATATATTAGCTCCAGGCTAAACAAATCCCTGGTACCAGGATAAGTGAAATGGCAGCTGCTCCAGGTCAGTTAAGACACCTGGGGCCAATTAAGAACTTTCCAGAAGGCAGGGAGAAGGCTAGGTTGATTGGGACACCTGAAGCCAATCAGGGGCTGGCTGAAACTAGTTAAAAGCCTCCCAGCCAGTCAGCTGGGGGTGCATGTCAGGAGCTGTGGGAGGAAGTTGCGCTGTTGGAGAGGCTGAGTAGTACACACCATATCAGGCACAAGGAAGGAGGCCCTGAGGTAAGGGTGAAGTGGAGCTTGAGGAAGTGAGGGCTGCTGTGGGGGAAGTAGCCCAGGGAATTGTACACGTCATGTTTCTAAAAGGTCAGCTACCATAGCTGATACTATTAGGATCCCTGGGCTGGAGCCTGCAGTAGAGGTGGGCCCGGGCTCCCCCCCCCCCGACCTTTGCCCCCTGATTAATCACTGAGACTGGGAGAGAACAGAGACTCTGCAAGGAAGGATAACTTCTCCTCACCTCCCTCGCTGGCTTATGATGAAAATGGCTCAGTAGACTGTGACCCTTGTCTCTAGAAAGAGAAGGGTTACGTGGAGGGTCACAGTAAGCCTCTGAGGCTAGCGAAATCTGCCAGGAAACATGGGACCCATGGAGGCAAGGACAGAGATTTGTCACAATATATATATACATACAGAGAACATGAAAAGGTGGAGTAAGATGCTAATTAATTAAGATGAGCTATTATCAGCAGGAGAAAAAAACTTTTGTAGTGATAATCGAGATGGCCCATTTAGACAGTTGACAGGAAGCTGTGAGGATACTTAACATGGGGAAATAGATTCAATATGTGTAATGACCCAGCCACTCCCAGTCTCGATTCAAACCCAAGTTAATGGTATCTAGTTTGCACATTAATTCAAGCTCAGCAGTTTCTCATTGGAGTCTATTTTTGAAGCTTTTCTGGCCACCTTTAAATCTGTTCTGAGTGACCAGAGAGGTTGAAGTGTTCTCCTACCGGTTTTTGAATGTTATGATTCCTGATGTCAGATTTGTGTCCATTTATTCTTTTGCACAGAGACTGTCCGGTTTGGCCAATGTACATGGGGGGAGGGATAGCTCAGTGGTTTGAGCATTCGCCTGCTAAACCCAGGGTTGTGAGTTCAATCCTTGAGGGGGTCATTTAGGGATCTGGGGCAAAAATTGGGGATTGGTCCTGCTTTGAGCAGCGGGTTGGACTAGATGACCTCCTGAGGTCCCTTCCAATCCTGGTATTCTATGATTCTATGATTGCTGGCACATGATGGCATATATCACATTGGTAGATGTGCAGGTAAACAAGCTCCTGATGGTGTGGCTAATGTGATTAGGTCCTATGATGATGTCACTTGAATAAATATGCGGACAGAGTTGGCATCGGGCTTTGTTGCAAGGATAGGTTCCTGGGTTAGTGTTTTTGCTGTGTGGTTGCTGGAGAGTATTAACTTCAGGTAAACTAACACGGCTGCTACTCTGAAACCTGTCATAGTATGTCAGTAGCAGCTCCGGGAATAGATCCTGTGTCTCCTGGTTCCTAGTCCTATTCACTGGACAGTGCTGCTTTCCTTATTTTCTCTTGTCTCCTTCCCACCCTCTACTCCTCTTGTGGGAGTTATCTAACGTAGCTCTTTGGACCAAGGGCCTCTCTTCTCACTTCACCGTGCACACCTATGGCTCTCTCTCCAGATATGACCACTCTAGTGAGCTCTCGTGCTAGGGTTGCCAACCCTCCCCATTTCGCCAGGAGTCTCCCAGAATCAGTCTCTAACACCCGGAGGCTGCTGAAGCCAAACCAGGAGATTTTAGGCCGCTAAAAGTCTGGTGGTACAGTGGGGTAAAGGCAGGCTCCCTGCCTGCCCTGGCTCTGTGCCGCTCCCGGAAGCAGTCGGCACGTCCTTGCAGCCCCTGGGGGGGAAAGGCCAGGGGATCTCTGCGTGCTGCCCCCGCCCTGAACACCAACTCCGCAGCTCCCATTGGCTGGGAACTGTGGGCGGAGGCAGAGTGCAGAGCCGTCCTCCCCCTCCCCACCAGGGGCCACAGGGACGTGCTGCTTCTGAGCCTGCCTTAGCCCCACTGCACCGCCTCCCAGAAGCCACCTGAGGTAAACGCTGCCTGGCCGGAGATGGCACCCCTCGCCCCCTCCCAAACCCCAAGCCCGTGCCCCAGCCATGAGCCCCTTCCTGCACTCAAACTCCCTCCCAGAGTCCAGACCCCCTCCTGCATGCCAACCCCCTACCCCAACCCAGAGCCCCCTTTTTTGCACCCAAGCTCCCTCCCAGAACTTGCACCCCTCACCCCCTCCTGCACCTCAACCCCCTGCCCCAGGCTCAGCCCGGAGCCCCCTCCCACACTCTGAACCCCTCAGTCCCAGCCCAGAGCTCGCACCCCCTCCCACACCCCAACTCCCTGCTCCAGCCCGGTGAAAGTGAGTGAGGGTGGGGGAGAGCGAGTGACACAGGGAGGGGGGATGGAGTGAGCAGGGCGTGGCATCAGAAAAGGGGCGGGGGGTGGGGCCTTGAGGCAGGGATGGGGTAGGGGCGGAGCAAGGGTGTTTGGGTTTGTGTAATTAGACAGTTGGCAACCCTATCTCGTGCTGTGAGAACGGAATTGGTAGCGGGAGAGGCAGCCGGGAGAGATGGATCCCCAGCTGGGCTGGGGAAGCGGGCTAGCTTTGATATGGCTACTGTAGCACTGTTTGGGGGGGCTCTCTGGCGGGTGTCAGGCATCTCCACTCTGCCCACCCTTGTTCAGTGCGTGCGTGTGAGGAGCCAGTGGGAGGGTCAGTGCGGAGCCGTATCTGCAGCGCCTTCAGTATGCCGAAGGGTCAAGTGACCCTCCCCAGCGTCTAGTGCCCCCAGCAGCCGGCCCGGGCGGGGAGAGGAAGGGACAGGGCCAGAGCCTCTCCTCTTCCAGCCTCGCTGCCTGCCTGGGACGCTGCCCGGCGCAGCAGCTGCCTGGGAGAGCGCGTGGCTGTGGCCGCAGCTGGCTGCCCCCTGCGCAGCCTCAGCTCCGGGGGGCGCTCTGGCTCTCTCAGCCGCTGTCCCAGGAGCTGAGGCTGCACCGGGAGCAGCCAGCTGCTGCCACAGCCACGCGCTTTCCCAGGCAGCTGCTGCGCCGGGCAGCGTCTGGAGTGGCTCCGGGGCCTGGCTGCCAGGAGGAGCAGTCAAACATGCCGGGGAAGCTGGCGCAGTGGGAGGACGGAGCCGCCCCCCACAGGTAACGGTGGACGGGGAGAGCGCAGGGGCCCTAGGCTGGGGGTGGGTTGGGGCAGAGTCATGTGGGGGGGGTCACATAGGGAGGTCATGTGCCCCCCCCTTTAGCTGGTGCCCCCTTTTGTGTCCCTACCCCGAGTCGCCTTGATGCATCCAGCATTATAATGGGGCCACCTAGCCCAGGCCACAGGGTACGGTGGTGTGTTTCTCTCCAGGTCTGGGCAGGACTGGACATGAGGTTCATTCTCGCTGAGACTGAGCCTATGACGGCAGGTTGGGGGAAGCAGCTGCAGGGTTTAGCAAAGTCACTGTCAGCCCCTCTGATTGAGGGGATGGGTGCAGCATTTGTCACTTGGGTGTATAACTTAGTAGGCTTGGTAGACTCCCAGGTGCTTCCCTCGGATCAAATAACAGCAGTGGCCAGGCAGTGTCTGGTCACTAGGCTCCAGCCTTTTCTCTTGGCTGTGGACTTTGCTACTGTGATCCATGCCTTTGTCACCTCTAGGCTGCTATGCTGGGCTGCGTTGGGTAGACCTTAAATTCCTTTGGGAACAGAAGGGTTTGTGAAGTGGTGTCTCCTGACAGGAGAGTATGGCACTGGGCTGCAGGATTGGCACTGGCTGCCCAGGGGCTACCTAACATTCAGCCCAGCGCTTCACGGCCAAATGCTTGTCGGCTCCAATCTAACAGCTGTGCTTTCAGGACAGAACTCTAGGGGAGCTCCTCCCATGGTTCCTCTCACAGGTATCCAGGGCTGCCCAGCAAGCAGTAGCAAGTGTTCGGACACTAGAGTTGGCTAAAGCAAAAGAGGTGCCACACGAGTATCTGCCTGCCCGTGATACCGAATGGCCAGTGACAAAGGCAGCAAAGCATGCAGTGCCTACGCCTAGGATTGAGGAACTGTCCCAGCCGTGCAAAAGGTACGTGCTCACCAGATGGGGCTTGCTAAAGGGAGAGGGGAAAGGTTGCTCAGCTGTGCAGAGAGCACGTTTCTTTGTCATCGTTCCTGTGTCTCACCAGCTGGTTCTATGGCCGTTTCGCTCAGAATGCGGAAATGGATTAAGCAGAACTAGTTCTTGTAGGAACCCAAAAGCTAGTTGTGCTGTTAAACAGCTGCCATTCCACCCCAGAGATGTTTGCATGTTACTATTGGAAGAAGCGACTCGTGAATGTATATTAGACTGTATATACAGTTTGAAAAGTGCTTTGAAATTTTTTGAGATGGCAGCGCTGGGAAAACCACTCTGAGTTACTGATTTTAGCACATTACTTAGTAAATACGGTAAGAAAAGTAAGGCTAATGTATCATACAATGCTCTTTGTTCATTTATGTTGTCAATCTTAGTGTAGCCTTTGTCAGGCTGTCTGGAGTGGCTCACAACTGTGAGTGCCTATCTCAGAGCAGACTGTCAGAAAAGAAGGGCAGATGCCCCAAACTCGTGGTGTGTTCGATTATTAGATTTTTACCAAGCCAGTAACAAATGTGAATGCCTGGATCACGATACTTGGAGTCACAGACAGTCCCCTTAGACTCTCCAGCCCATCTTGCCACCCAGACAAACTGCACTTTGTGATAAAAAGTTATAGAAACCAAAAGTCACATCACATTAGGTTACTCCCAATCCCGAAGTCACTTACCCCAAATGAATTGGTAGTCTGGATCTTATGCCAAGAACAACACTTATAGCCAGTTCTCTAGTAAACTAACTAAAGGTTTATTAGCTAAGAAAAAGAAATGAGAGTTATTGAGAGGTTAAAGCAGGTAAAACATATTAACAGGTGAGTCAAAGTTTGTAAGTCCAAATGTTAGCAGAGATGGAGTAATCTGCCAGTCTCCAAAAGACTTTCAGGGTTACCCAGGAGAACTCTGGGGATCTCTGTCCATTCACTCAGTATTTCCACCCTGTGGGAATCCAGACAGTCCAGAGATGCAGGATCATTCCATGAACCCATATTTATAGCTTTCCCCCACAGGAGGCAATCTGATAAGTGTCTTTATTCCTCCATGATCTCTGGCTTTGAAATTAGCATTTTCTGTTACAGCCATTAAGTCTTTCATTAGCATTTCCAAGATTCCATTTTTGTTTGATGAGTTTAGTCACAGGGATATACATAATTTAAAAGGTAAGGTAATAGCAAACAACAATCCTTCATTAGTTTTCATGAAGTTTTAACACCTGATTACAATCTTACATGAACACACCTTTGATTACAGGGTATACATAATGTAGAAGTAATGTAATAGCAAACTATGGGATATAGACAGATGAAAACAATATAATCAACATCTTTGATATTCACATACAAGTGAATTGCCTTGAGAATCTGGCATGCACTGGCACCTGGCCTGTCAGCATCACAGCCTTAATTATCGGTGGCAATATATCAGCATGTACTACGAAATGTTCTGTGATATATTTTGCAAAAATAATGAAATTTTAGTACTATGGGACGTCTCAATGACGTCTGCTATTAAATCTTGGCTGAGAGATATGGAGAGGTCATCAGTGATTTGTGCAGAGTGTAAGAGGTGCAGTTGGAAGTTCTGAAAACATAAGCTCTTATTGTTAGTAGCTATAGATTCAGAACTTAAGCTCCAGTTGTTAAAACTGAGGGAGTCTTCAGAAATCACGTTGCCACTCCTAACCCATTCTTCTTCTGTGTTTTCACGGTTTCAGGCCCACTGCAAACCTTGCTCAGTTTGATCCAGATGCCTTTTTTGTAAAGGAGTCTGCTAAGAAGGCAGTTTGCTCCAGCAGGCTTCAAAAACTAGCACACCCTATTGAGCGCTGAACCCCTTGGCTCTTAGGTTCATTAAATCCTTCGAAGATTCATGGCTGTCTTGTCTGCTGTTCCCCTCCCCAGTGCATGTGATTACATGTTGTAGGTAGACTGTATGCTTGGGAGAGTTTGAATAAAGAAGAGATGGATGATCTGGGGAAAAGCCCACCAGTGATTCAACTGCTGCTGCTTTTAAATACATTGTGTCTCTACCCAAGTTCTCAAATAAAAATTTGTCCAAAAATTAAAAAAACTCAGAGTATTTCTTTGCACGATTAGGGGTGGATCATACTCCCCATGCCCTGAGTTCCTTTGCTTCTCAGAGGCGCCCTATGAGAGGATTTCTTCCATGAGTTAGCCCATCCAACTCCACATTCTTTATACTCGCCTTGTGCTTAATTTGGCCTCTTCCCCACACATATTGCCCATATATAACATGTTTTAGTTTCATCTTCATGGGAAGGCCCAGAACCACCGTGGTCTGCAAAGACATGCCTTTCACCTTGCTGAGAGGTACCTACAACCCAATGCAGAAATCCTGTCTCATGTTTTTCGTAAGCGATTTCCATTCGCTGTTAGAACCGGGGTGAATATTTTTGGCAAATAGTTTATTCACCAAAAATGTAGTTTCAGGTTGACTGAAACTATTTGCAAATTTGGGTCGAATTCAGTGAATAGTTTTGGCTGGAAAAAAAAGGAAAAAATATTCTGAAAATGCTGAAGTGAAACATTTTGATTTTTTGTTTCAAAATGATGATTTGTTTAAAAATTTAGCTAGATTTAGCTAATTTCCCCCAAAAGTGTAAAAAACTCCCAAAATGAAATGAAACATTCTATTTTGAGTTGAACTAAATGTTTTGTTTGACCTGAAACAAAAAAAAAAAAAATTTTTATTTTAGGATGAGAAATTGTCATTTTGGGTTGACCCGAAACAAAACATTTTTCTGTTTTTTTTCAGTTTGGCCACTGAACTGAAAAATCAGTTATTCAACCAGCTCTATACTTACACTTGGATTACTTTGTAAATGAAGACTATTATTCATATATTGCTACTGTAACAGGTGAAAGGGATGCGTATATGCTCAAGTGTAATCTGTTCTTTGCTTCATGGACTCAAAATCCCATATGGAATGCTGATAGATGTGGAGGAGCACACGTGTAGGGAACATAATAACGGCCATACTGGGTCAGACCAAAGGTCCATAGATTCATAGATACTAAGGTCAGAAGGGACCATTATGATCATCTAGTCTGACCTCCTGCACAACGCAGGCCACAGAATCTCATCCACCCACTCCTGCGAAAAACCTCTCACCTATGTCTGAGCTATTGAAGTCCTCAGATTGTGGTTTAAAGACTTCAAGGACCAGAGAATCCTCCAGCAAGTGACCCGTGCCCCATGCTACAGAGGAATGTGAAAAACCTCCAGGGCCTCTTCCAATCTGTCCTGGAGGAAAATTCCTTCCCAACCCCAAATATGGCGATCAGCTAAACCCTGAGTATATGGGCAAGATTCATCAGCCAGACACCCAGGAAAGAATTTTCTGTAGTAACTCAGATCCCACCCCATCTAACATCCCATCACAGGCCATTGGGCCTATTTACCATGAATATTTAAAGATCAATTAATTACCAAAATCATGTTATCACCTAGCCCAGTATCCTGCCTTCCGACAGTGGCCAATGCCAGGTGCCCCAGAGGGAATGAACAGAACAGGTAATCATCAAGTGATCCAACCCCTGTCACCCATTCCCAGCTTCTGGCAAACAGAGGCTAGGAACACCATCCCTGCCCATCCTGGCCATTGATAATAGCACCCCTTAGTGATGCAGTTATTAAAGGGGGTACTAGTAAAGAGGATAGGAAAGAAGCTAATAAAGTACAGGTAGAAGCTAGTGAGGAACAGTCAAATGTAAAAGAGTCCCATTTAAATATAAGATGTGAAGGAAAGCAACTGAATATTGACAAAATGTACAAGTGCTTATATACAAATGTTAGAAGTCTAAATACAAGAGTGAATTAGCGTCCTGGCAATAAATGAGGATGTTGATATAACAGAAACTTGGTGGAATGATGGTAATCAATAGGACATGGTAACACCAGGGTACAAAATATATCAGAATGACAGAGTAGTTTGTGCTCGTGCGGGAGGGGCACACTGGCACACTTAGTAACAGAAAGCATAGAGTCAAATAGTCAAAGTAAAAATGTTAAATAAATCAAACTGTCCCATAGAAGCTCTATGAATAGAAAGAACAGAATTATCAGACTCATAGATGGACATGATATATTGAGGAAGAGTCTTTGACAAGGTCGCACACAAAAGGCTCTTAAAAAAAGTAAGCAGTCATGGGATAAGAGAGAAGGTCCTCTCTTGGATCAGTAACTGATTAAAAGATAGGAAACAAAAGGTAGGAATAAATTATCAGTTTTCACAATGGAGAGAGAAAGAAATAATGGGGTTCTCCAAGGATCTATCTTGGGACCTATACTATTCAACATATTCATAAATAATCCAAAAAAGGGGATGAAAAGTGAAGTGGCAAAGTTTGCAAATGATAGAGAATTACTCATGATAGTTAAGTCCAAAACAGACTGTGAAGAGTTACAAAGGAGTCTCACAAAAATGAGGGACTGGGTGACAGAATGGTAGATGAAATTCAATGTTGATAAGTTCAAAGTAATGCACATTGGAAAACATAATCCCAACTGTACATACAAAATGATGGGGTCTAAGTTAGCTGTCACCACTCAAGAAAGAGATCTTGGAGTCAGTGGATAGTTCTCTGCAAACCATTGCTCAATTTGTAGCAGCAGTCAAAAAAGCTAACAGACTGTTAGGAACCATTAGGAAAGGGATAAATAATAAAATAGAAAATATCATAAAGCCACAGAATAAACCCATGGTACACCCACACCTTGAATATTATGTGCAGTTCTGGTTCTGTTTCTGTGGGGAGGGATAGCTCAGTGGTTTGAGCATTGGCCTGCTAAACCCAGAGTTGTGAGTTCAATCCTTGAGGGGGTCATTTAGGGATGTGGGGCAAAAATTGGGGATGGGTCCTGCTTTGAGCAGGGGGTTGGACTAGATGACCTCCTGAGGTCCCTTCCAACCCTGATATTCTATGATTCCCCCATCTCAAAAATCTGAAAAGGTGTAGAGAAATGCAACAAAAATTATTAGGAGTATGGAACGGCTTCCACATGTGGAGAGATTAAAAGACTGGGACTGTTCATCTTAGAAAAGAAACAGCCAAGAGGGGATATGATAGGGGGTCTATGAAATCAGGAATGGCTTGGAGAAAGTGAATAAGGACTTATTGTTTATTACTTCACCTAACACAAGAACTAGGGGACACCCATTTTTTCACACAGCGCACAGTCAACCTGTGGAACTCATTGCCAGGGGATGCTGTGAAGGCCAAAATTATAACTGGGTTCAAAAAAGAATTAGATAAGTTCATGGAAGATAGGCCCATCAATGGCTATTAGCCAAGATGGTCAGGGATAAAACCCGATGCTCCAGATATCCCTAAACCTCCAACTACCAGAAGCTGGACTAGACAACAGGGAATGGGTCACTTCCAATTTCCACGTTCTGTTCATTCTCTTGGAAGCACCTGGCAGTGTCAGAAGACAGGATACTAGGCTAGATGGACCATTGGTCTGATCCAGTCTGGCTATTGTTATGTTCTTAAGCACCCTCAGCAAATTTGCGGATGACACTACGCTGAGGGAAGAGGTAGATACGCTGGAGGGCAGGAACAGGGTCCAGAGTGACATAGACTAATTGGAGGACTGGGCCAAAAGCAATCTGATGAGGTTCAACAAGGGCAAGTGCAGAGTCCTGCACTTAGGATGGAAGAATCCCGTGCACCACTACAGACTGGGGACTGACTGGCTAACCGGCAATTCTGCAGAAAAGGACCTGGGGATTACAGTGGACAAGAAGCTGGATATGAGTCAACAATGTGCCCTTGTTGCCAAGAAGGCTAACGGCATATTGGGCTGCATTAGTAGTAGCATTGTCAGCAGATCGAGGGAAGTGATTATTCCCCTCTATTAAGCACTTGTGTGGCCTCATCTGTAGTATTGTGTCCAGTTTTGGGGCCCCCACTACAGAAAGGATGTGTACAAATTGGTGAGAGTACAGCGGAGGGCAACAAAAATGATTAGGGGCCTGGGTCACATGACTTATGAGGAGAGGCTGAGGGAACTGGGGTTATTTAGTCTGCAGAAGAAAAGAGTGAGGGGGTATTTGATAGCAGCCTTCAACTACCTGAAGGGAGATTCCAAAGTGGATGGCTCTAGACTGTTCTCAGTGGTAGCAGATGACAGAACAAGGAGTAATGGTCTCAAGTTTCAATGGGGGAGGTTTAGGATGCTAGGAAAAACTTTTTCACTAGGAGGGTGGTGAAGCACTGGAATGTGTTACCTAGGGAGGTGATGGAATCTTCTTCCTTAGAGGTTTTTAAGGTCAGGCTTGACAAAGCCCTGGCTGGGATGATTTAGTTGGTGTTGGTCCTGCTGTGAGCAGGGGGTTGGACTAGATGACCTCCTGAGGTCTCTTCCAACCCTGATTGTCTATGATTCTATAGCCCCTTGTGCAAGCAATCCAAGCTACATGAGGCCTGAGCCTTCAACTCTCAGAGCCAAGACTTTGCTCAGACCTGTCAGTGTGGTGCTGTCTGCTGATGCTGTATGTTTTCATATTGCATTCATATGCACCTGTCAACAAAAATATGCACCTGTCAACCGAATAACATTCATATGCACCTGTCAACAAAAGTTATTTAGCAGACTATGAAGAGAAACTAATGTTTGTATTTATATGAAGGAGGGTGCCTTCAGCCCTGGGAACCCATGACCCTAATATCCTGCCAGGCCTGGCCTAGGGAAAGACTCAGTGTTCTGAAAGGTGTTTTCTATCCCTCACCACTATGATCTAGTTCATTTTGCCAGGTCTCATTCCAGGGAGCAGAGAAGTGCGTATGTTTCACATTTCTCTGCTGGCCTCAGGCTAGTTACCAGGAAGCTTTGGGGAATACGGCCTGCAAGTCCAAGGTGAATGGGAAGATTTTTGGATACTAACTAGAGACCAAGCAAAGAAGCCATAAGAACTACTGGCTGGTGGTGACATATGCAAGTCATTTGTCCCTGATACACCCATTGGAGGTGCCAGAATGGTTATAGATGGGGGCGTATAACTTAGAATTCTGACTCTTTAATTACAACTCAGTTGGGTGCTCTTGCAGTACAGCTATGAAACATGTGCATAAGTATCCTAAACACTGCCTCTAGGACTTAGCCTGTTCAGGGCAAGTCTGCTAGTCATGGGCCAAACACACAGTTGTTCTGTGATGGGAATCAGAGCTGCTGTAGTCGATTGTAGATACCGGCATTTACCCACTTTGCATTTTTGGAGGCAGAAGTTGGCCAGCCCTTTGCCAACAGTGAATTCTGATGGGACACCCTGTGGTTTCTACAGATAGTTGCTAGGTTAGGGGAATTTCCGGTGTGAGTGCTGGGCCCACAAAGAAACCTCATACAGAACACACACTTCATAAATTACCACTACAGCCATGCTTGGGGAACTCATGCTTTGATAAATGTGTTTGTGAATGCATGTGAGATTTCATGTCAGAGGTTATATGGCACTTCTGGCATTGTAAGCTGGGCCATTGTTTGTGAGACTCACAAGAAACTTGACTCTTACTCATACCAGAAAAGCTTGATTCAAGCTGTGTATTCTGCAAAGGTTTGAAGAACGTGGAGATATCTGTATTTTTTAATGAATATTATGTGTATCTCTAGTTGAGCATCATAGTGTGGCCAGCTCTATGGAACACCAAGGGGTAGTTCCAGCTGGAGCTCTCCACACATACCCAGAATGAGGCAATGACTCTAACTTAGTTGCTGCTGCTTAACAACAATACAATGAATCTACTGCTGGAGGTCTGCCCCCAACTTTCCTGAGGAAAAGCATAAAGCTGACAGTGATGGACTGTGCACCCCACACCAGCCTTGATAGGGTTAAGAAGGCCCTGAGAGGCCAATTAGGTCACCTGGCATCACCTGAGAGAAGGAGGTTAATTGAGAATAAAGCCCAGCTGGGGAAGGACTGGGACAGCACTATGAAACCAGGAAGCTGAGAGTAGAAAGGGGCTTCAGGAGAGGGAATCTTCAGTCACTCCCTGGGATTGGACTGGATTGGATTGAATCTTCAGTCACTCCCTAGGTGGAGGTCTCATCAGGGACAAGGAAGAGGTGCAGGGGGAGAGTAAGCTCTCAGACCCTGTCCTGGAATAAGGAGTCTGGAAAGAGGCTAGGAGGGGTAAAGTAGCCAGAGGGAGTAGAGTAAACTCCAGTGGTAAACCCAGACCCAGGAAGAGATGTGTTAGGCTATAGATATTGAGGCCTGTCTGAAAAGGCCTATACTTTAAGAATTTAGGTGTATTCATAGAATCATAGAGTATCACGGTTGGAAGGGACCTCAGGAGGTCATCTAGTCCAACCCCCTGCTCAAAGCAGGACCAATCCCCAACTAAATCATCCCAGCCAGGGCTTTGTCAAGCCTGATCTTGAAAACCTCTAAGGAGGGAGATTCCACCACCTCCCCAGGTAACGCATTCCAGTGTTTCACCACCCTCCTAGTGAAAAAGTTTTTCCTAACATGCAACCTAAACCTCTCCCACTGCAACTTGAGACCATTGCTCCTTGTTCTGTCATCTGCTACCACTGAGAACAGTCTAGAGCCATCCTCTTTGGAACCCCACTTCAGGTAGTTGAAAGGAGCTATCAAATCCCCCCTCATTCTTCCCTTCCGCAGACTAAACAATCCCAGTTCCCTCAGCCTCTCCTCATAAGTCATATGTTCCAGTCCCCTAATCATTTTTGTTGCCCTCCGCTGGACTCTTTCCAATTTTTCCACATCCTTCCTGTAGTGTGGGGCCAAAACTGGACACAGAACTCCAGATGAGGCCTCACCAATGTCGAATAGAGGGAAATGATCACGTCCCTCGATCTGCTGGCAATGCCCCTACTTTTAGAGCCACAAATGCCGTTAGCCTTCTTGGCAACAAGGGCACACTGTTGACTCAAATCCAGCTTCTTGTCCACTGTAATCCCTAGGTCCTTTTCTGCAGAACTGCTGCCTAGCCATTCAGTCCCTAGTCTGTAGCGGTGCATGGGATTCTTCTGTCCTAAGTGCAGGACTCTGCACTTGTCCTTGTTGAACCTCATCAGATTTCTTTTGGCCCAATCCTCCAATTTGTCTAGGGCCCTCTGTATCCTATCCCTACCCTCTAGCGTATCTACCACTCCTCCCAGTTTAGTGTCATCTGCAAACTTGCTGAGGGTGCAGTCCACGCCATCCTCCAGATCATTAATGAAGATATTGAACAAAACCGGCCCCAGGACCAACCCTTGGGGCACTCCACTTGATACCGGCTGCCAACTAGACATGGAGCCATTGATCACTACCTGTTGAGCCCGATGATATAGCCAGCTTTCTATCTACCTTATAGTCCATTCATCCAGCCCATACTTCTTTAACTTGCTGGTAAGAATACTGTGGGAGACCATGTCAAAAGCTTTGCTAAAGTCAAGGAACAACACATCCACTGCTTTCCCCTCATCCACAGAGCCAGTTATCTCATCATAGAAGGCAATTAGGTTAGTCAGGCATGATTTGCCCTTGGTGAATCCATGCTGACTGTTCCTGATCACTTTCCTCTCCTCTAAGTGCTTCAGAATTGATTCCTTGAGGACCTGCTCCATGACTTTTCCAGGGACTGAGGTGAGGCTGACTGGCTTCTAGTTCCCCAGATCCTCCTTCTTCCCTTTTTTAAAGATGGGCACTACATTAGCCTTTTTCCAGTCTTCTGGGACCTCCCCGATTACCATGAGTTTTCAAAGATAATGGCCAATGGTTCTGCAATCACATCCACCAACTCCTTTAGCACCCTCGGATACAGCGCATCTGGCCCCATGGACTTGTGCTTGTCCAGCTTTTCTAAATAGTCCGGAACCACTTTTCTCCACAGAGGGCTGGTCACCTCCTCCCAGTGCTGTGCTGCCCAGTGCAGTAGTCTGGGAGCTGACCTTGTTCATGAAGACAGAGGCAAACAAAGCATTGAGTACATTAGCCTTTTCCACATCCTTTGTCACTAGGGTTGCCTCCCTCGTTCAGTAAGGGGCCCACACTTTCCTTGGCTTTCTTCTTGCTGCTAACATACCTGAAGAAACCCTTCTCTTAACATCTCTTGCTAGCTGCAACTCCAAGTGTGATTTGGCCTTCCTGATTTCACTCCTGCATACCTGAGCAATATTTTTATACTCCTCCCTGGTCATTTGTCCAATTTTCCACTTCTTGTCAGCTTCTTTTTTGTGTTTAAGATCAGCAAGGATTTCACTGTTAAGCCAAGCTGGTCGCCTGCCATATTTACTATTCTTTCTACACATCGGGATGGTTTGTTCTTATCACTTAGCTAGTTATAGAGGTATAAAAGAAAGAATCAAAATCACTGTCTGCCGGTGTAAGGGCCTCCTCTCACTGTGACACGTGTGAGGCCCTCTTCTCAGGCTAAGGCCTTTGGATAAGCAGTGGGAGCAGCCATAAGCTGGGAAGCGAACGGTCACATCCTAAACTAGTCATATTGAAATAAGGCAATCTGGGGCTGTTAGAAAGGTGATCCTATCTATTTCCTCCAGAGAAAGGGAAGAGCCTAGAGGATGTAAAAGCAAATTTAGTTTGATAGTGTTCTGTTTGATAAGAACTCACTTATCAATAGACACAGCTGGGAAACCCTTATGTCTTTATAGATGTCGTTGTAAAATCCTCACTTCTGTATTGTTTTGTCATTATAGTTCCCACTTTGTTATTGTTTATTTGCATGGTCTCTGTCTGGTTCTGTGATAGTTTCTGTCTGCTGTACAATTAATTTTGCCGGGTGTAAACTAATTAAGGTGGTGGGATATAATTGGTTACCTAATCATGTTACAATATGTTCGGATTGGTTAGTTAAATTTCAGTAAAATGATTGGTTAAGGTGTAGCTGAGAATATTACTATATAAATTAGGGGCAAACAGGAAGTAAGTTGGGATTCAAAAATAAGGAAAAGAATCTGGATTTAAGCTTGCTGGAAGTTCACCCCAATAAACATCGAATTGTTTGCACCTTTGGACTTCGGGTATTGTTGCTCTCTGTTCATGCGAGAAGGACCAGGGAAGTGGGAGAGTGAAGGAATAAACTCTCTAACATCTTGGTGCCGTGACTCGGATGCATTGCATCAGATAGGTGAGTGGCAGCCTGTAAGTCCCCCACCCCAACAGTCCGCGCAGCTGCTTGGAGGGGTATAGTGAACTCTTGAAATGGTAGTTGCGGGTTCTGGCAAGCCGGGGTAATGGATTTTTTTGATAAATGGTTAAGGAAGAACCAGGCCCCATACCAGGTGCAGGGGTCAACCTGGGATGAGATTAAAAAGGAAATGGAGGTTGTGTTAGGGAATCCAGTGGGATGGGGAGTGGCTGAGAAGCCCACCCTCCTTGGTATATGGGTAGTGAAGAAGGTCCCTGCCCATGGGGACTAGATGCTGTCCAGGGAAAGGAGGCACTTCAGTCTGCTTGTGAGAGGTTTGAAGTACGGGCAGCATTACATGAGCTGGGACTTGGTCCTGGGGGAGTGGGGTGGAGGGAGGAAAGTAGGTTTCAAAGTGAAAAATGGCAGGGTTTGCAGGAGCAGGTACTAACCCCCACTCTTGTCCCAGAGCCAGGATGAAAACCTGGGAGTAAGGGTTCCCAAGTGTTTCAACCCAGGGAGCCTAATCTTGGCTCAGAGTTAACTGTATCCTTTTCTTCTTTTCCTTCTTCTTTTTTTCAGTTTACTTAATTTGCTGCTGGTAGCCTGTACTTTAAACTGACAGGCTTAATTGGTTTCTTTCCACCTCTTCCCCCACCTTTCCACACTGAAGTTTTAATGGAGGGTACTTTGGATACGTATGTAAAAGGTTTTGGGTTTTCTGGACAAAGCATGATGGAGGTCTGCTGTATTCCACTGGAATTTTTTGGAGTATAAGATCCATGGGCATCCATGGAGACGAATGTTTTACTGCATTTTTTAATAGTCTCAAGGTAAAGACAGCACAGGTTAAGGCAGCTGTGTGGCGATAATTGTACTTGGTGGCTAAGTTGTTACATACAAATTGCACTATTTTAAAGAACTAAATGTAGGAGTAAGTGATTTAAAAAAGTAAGTGAAAAGTTACAAATAGCTTTTGCAAAAATTAATAATACAAAGTTTGGAGGAAAGTAAACATTTGGGAGTTGTGGAAATGGTAAAAGGTAACAGTTGTGAAGATGTTAAAGAGTAACAGTTGTGGTGTTACAAGAAGGAAGTTTTTGTTTAATGATAAAACCCAGTTATATAAATGTAACTGTATGTGCGACTCTGTGCAATCACATAGGTTGAAAGCTTGGTAATTAAATTATCCAAGGGGGTCAGGTAGAGTGGCTACTACCAGCGCTATGCTTCTGTTCCCAGAAGTCTTTACAGGTATTCTGAAGGGAAAATGGGCCCTTTTCCCGCAGAAATGGTCTATAAGGGACTGCTGCAGGCAGAGAGATAATCTGATCAAATTATTTAACTATTGGGTAATGTAATCAAAATCACTAAAGGAATGTAAGGGGTTTCTATTGGAATTTAACTTGGCTACCCATGGCTGTCTCTAGTTGTCCAAGATGGGAGTGTAATTGGGGTACAGTTGTGTAAAAAAGAGTAATCGCAGTGCAAGGGATCTTAGGCAAAAGAGAACTTTGTGTGTGCGCACAGGAAAAAGAAAAGGAAAAGGGTAGCAATGATGGGAATACTAAGCCTTGGGGTGGCTCTGGGGGATCGGAATGTCGCTTTGGTGGGGGTGCATGAAAACTCTGTGGGCACAGGGGAGGCAGTTACACCTTGTGTAGAATTAATATGGCTAATATAATGTTATGGAGGTTAAACTATGGAAGGAATGTGCATTTTCCTAGGACGTGTGCAGTGTATATTTGAGAAGGGGTAAAAGAAATGCAAACAAAACATGGCACTTAATATAATCCTATTAGGGCTCCAAAAGGAGCCACAATAGTTTGTGCTTTCTTTTTCAGATCTGTGTGTGTTTTGGAGCAGGAGATGAAAGTGGAAAGTAATCGGAACTCTGGTGGAAGTGGAATGTGTCCCTTTTAAGACAGTCTCTGGGCTGCTAATCCAAAAGCAAGCCAAAAAGCCTCTGTGTGGATGCAAATTACTAGGTGATGGGGAAAGGGAAGTGGCAGCACAAAGAAACAAAGGAGCTGCAAATAATAAATACATCTGATCAGCAAACAAGCTACTAGAAGACTCAAATTATGGCCCTCCAGGAAAGGGAGGTGGAAAAAACAAGTCAAGCCTGAAAATAAGGGGGACAGGTTAACCTTAAGAGGGGGTGTGTGTGCGCGCGCGCGCAGTGCTAAAATCTGAAGCTGTCTCTCCGCTATTATCTGAGAATAAACTTAAAGCTTGGTACAGCAGACCTGGTCTGTTGTACAAGAGGGGAAACTGAGGTACACCACCTCATGAATTTCATAAATGACCAGTGAGTGGGGTAATTCACTAGCCAAACTATGGAACAAAATAAGGAGAGCCTGGAGGTAATTCTTCTGTTTTCCTGCAATTAGCAAGGAGATTTGTAAAAGGAAGTGGTATTATTATTAAGCAATAATCTGTCTCTGCCAGGGGAGTGGAAATTGTTTCTTTTTGTTTGTCAGACACTCTACAAGCAAGCTGGCGCCAGTAGAAGAATAACCCAGAATACCAATGATCTATGTTTTGTGTTGTTTATCTGTGGTGTTTTGTCTTGTTGCTAGCATTGTTGTTTCAATGAACACAAAACCTCATGACGTGGGTGGGGAATGGCTTCAAAAGGCTGACCTGGGGGGAACATATGTATGGGAATGCAAAATGCTCAACGAGGAGGCCAGCACCTGTGTAATAGCTACTGTGGTACCTGGAAATGGAACGGCAACTACGGTGGTCCCCACAAGCCCTATGGGAATAATGAGAAGGGGAGGAGCTCACTTGGAATCAATGGAGGGGGGTGTAAAATGGTGTAAATCCAGAGAAGATGTTTGGATGTGCCCCTCGCTGATGGCCATGGAGGAGCACAGTCAATGGCCTCTGGCAAGGGGGGGACAATTGGGTGTACTGTGTATGAAGTGTTTTGCTGGGAATGTACATATTACTGGGGGCACAATTACACCAGCCCATAACCAAACCACACACATCTACACATTGCTATCCGGACTTTGGCGCACAAATGGATATGTAAATCCTATTGCTGTAACTAATCGAACCAGGGCATATGGCCTGATTCCATACCAAGTGGTTAAGTTGGTTTGGACAATAACCCATTTCTCTGTGGACATTCAATGGACTTATAATATGGACAAAAGCACGCAAAACCTGCAGGAGCAGTTTGTTGCAACTGCCAGCAACTGGACACATTAGGATCTTAACCCTATCACAGGAGGAGAAGCCGTGTTTTTGGTGGTGGCCAGGATGTTGAACCATACTGCAGTGGTCAGGACACTCAGTGTTGCTGTGGATTATTATAGCAGCTGGTGTATTGTTAACTGTATTTGTGTTACGTTGCATATGAAAACGAACAAGGTGGGCACAACCCCCTAGTGAACAGCCAGTAATTATAACCGATAAGTAATGTAGTAAGCCCTCCCCACCCCGCAGTGTGCTAGACAACCCGGACCCAAGCTTTTCGGGCCTGCTATACTGGGAAGTCTGGAACACTAATTGGAATAGGTGTGGTATGCCCGTATGAGAGAAGCTGCAGGGCATTGTACTACACAAGGGGCAGTGGGACAGATGGAGCATCGACACCTTCCACCTTGATGCCTGGCCCTATCAGGAAGTGTGTCGCCCTATGTCCTATGCTTTTCCAGGGATACCTGGGCAGGAGGATCCCAAAAGAAACGAAAGGGGTGGCGTGTTAGGATATAGATATTCAGGCCTGTCTGTAAAGGCCTAGACTTTAAGAATTTAGGTGTGTTCTTATCACTTAGCTGGGGCCGAACGCCATCTGGAGATGGCATTTGGACAGGGGTCCTGTTGAACTTTGTAACCAGGGAAGGGGTGGGCTAAATGGTGACCTTGGCAGAGGGCCAAGCTACCAGAAGAAAAGCTATTGCAGAGCGAGGCAGCAGGAGCAAAGTTCCATCACTTGAATGCAAGGAGCCATGCTAGTGGTGAATGGTGACCTTGTTACATGGGGTGCCCAGGTTCAGGGTCCCCAAACAAACAGGGATTTTGAAACGGATAAAAGAGTGCCTGTGAACTTGGGGGCAAGATACTGACTGGGGTCAGACTGACAGTAAAGGCTGCAGGGGGGCCCTCACCCAACCCAGTGCTGGGGTGTGTGTCTGAGACAAGGGAGCCTATGGAAAAATGCAAGGAGAGGTTAAGGTTTAGGCAGGATAACATGTGGAAAATCATTTTGTTGTTTTGATCCTTTTCCTGTCTGTTTTCCTATGGAAATATAAATCATTCTTTGTTTTGAACAAGCCCTTCTCTGTACGGTGTTCTCACGCTGATCATAGGCTCCCGAAATGTGCTCTTTTGCAAGGGTCAAACCCAGCAGGATCTGTTGAGGTAACATGGTTGGTGACCAGGGGTGGGAAATGGGGGTTCAAATTCCTATTCCAAAGCAGGCTGAGGGAAGAGATGAACCTTGGTCCCTGTGATGGAGTGCTGAGGGCTAGCACTTGAGCGAGCACTCTAGTCACTATTAGTACTAATTAGATTCCCCTGGAGAAAGTCTAATTGGACTGAGGTGTACCTGATTAACAGGCCAGGTTGGGGCTGGTGAGCCAATGAGACAATTAGCGTGTTAACGGGGAAGCTGTATAAAAGGGGACAGGAAGGAGTGGTTGGGAGGGAAAAGAGAGAAACAGAAAACTAGGAGAGCCTGATAAAGGGGGTCCTCTGAGGAGACACCTCCCTCCCCCCTTTTTTTGGCAAAGGGGTGCGAAAGTTGAGATGCGGTGTGTAAAAGTGTAGGGATACTGCTGTGTATTGTGGAGGGGTTAAATACTGTAAATGAACTGTGCAGTGAGGTTTACAAGCAAGGTCTGTGTTGTGGAAGAGGTGGGGGTGCAGCACGCTGCCCCATCACAGTCTCTCCCATGCTGGGTTGAGTTCTCTAACCAGTGGGCTATTGGGCATAAGAGGTGAGATGGGGGCTGGCACCGCTACCACCACCTTGGTTTTTTGCAAGAATGGACCGATCTGGATTGGGCGCCTGGCTCCAGCAGAGGGTTCGCAGCCGTGAATCCCAAGCGGAGGAAGGTGCATCCCTCTAGCCCAGAGTTACCCGCCTACTTCCCTAAGAGGGTGGGGCTCAGGCCACTTCCCCTCTCCTCACTCTATTCTATTAGCTAGCTTGGGCAGCTCCCCCGCTCAGCAGGCCGGCTTTCGTGGATCCCGTTCTTGGGCACTGTGACGCTCCCTGCGTCCTGGGCAGGGAGGCTAAGTCAAGGCTGAACGTCCACGGAGCAGTAGGCTGGCTGACACTAGGTGCTGCAATGCTGATGCTACGTCACCTTCTGGCTCCGGTGCTGAGTGTGCCATGCGGTGCCCTTTAAATCTAGGGCAAAATATTGCCTTCTTTATGGGCTACACTCATGCTCACAGTTTGGAAGCTGAACACAGGATGTTCAGTGTTTCTCCTTTGCCTCAGTTCTTAAACGCCCCCCCCCCCCGCCCCAAAACCAAAAACAACAAAAACCCAACCTGCTGCTTTTATCTCTCCTCTAGTGACTCAGACACCACTGCATCATTTAGACCTCCTCCAGCAAGGGCAAGTGTGATATTGCTTTAAATACAAGGGCCTAGGATGCTAGGATTCTAGCTGTTTGCGCTGTAACTCTGCTCCTGCATGAATGTCTAGCCTTTTGCTACTCTCCATGGTGATGTGAAGCATCCCAGGCTGGGACAAGCAATTCCACATCCCTTTGAAGGGATGGTATTCAGAGCACTGGGGGGGAATAAATATTTAGCACTCATGACAGCAGCCAGATTGGGTCCTCTTTGAGATAGGAAAGGAATGAATGTCAGCCAATTAGGGAACAGCAAAGATCCCACTACCGCCTGTCAGGGAGAAAAGCTTACATTGCACTCAGGCCTGTTGGTCTGACACTGCAAGCAATAGTTCTTCCCTCTCACTTTTGTTGCCATATTCCCAAACCTACCCCACCCAGTTGCTGTGAGCCAGCACAGCTAATGTTTAGAAATCTCTATGAAAACTGTGAGCAACATGATCTCGCCTCATCCAGCACTATTCCCCCTAGCTGCCTCAATTTCCCTGCTCTCAGGTTTTCAAATCACATCCCAGGTGCTTGGACAAGTCAAATATCCCTTCCAGGAGATGTTATTAAAACAACCCAGGTCAGCTAAACAAAATAGACACCCGCAACTTCATGCTACGCCTTACCAGGGCCTTGCACTGGGCAACGCAAGGCGATAGAAGGGAGACTTCCCCTCCCCCTCACTAAATCCCCTCTACGCTGTTGGCTTTTCAATACCCCCTTCCCCAGAGCCAGCTCGTTCTCCCTGAATGCTTCCCTCAAATGCGCCCTTTCAGTAGCTTCTGCCCCTCACGGCCGGGCACTTCTACCTGCCCTCTCTCTGCGTGGCATGGAGAGCCCCTTCCCCAGTCTGCTCGCCTTTTATCTTTGTATCAGGACATGACACCCCAGCTCTTTCTTTCAGCCCCACAGCTCTCTGAGCAGGGGAGCGCTGCCAGGCCCACTCCAAAGGCCTCCTAGGGCCTTCCTGGGCTCTCGAGCCCTCTCTCACAGGAAGCCTTGCCTGGGGCTACCATCGCGTGATGCCTGGTCACCTGCCCAAGTCCAAACCCATCATGTGCCTGGCAGATGGGCTGAGCCCAGCCCCCCTGGAAGGACCAGGCCACTCGATGACACAGGTTTCTGGGCTGGATTCACATGGGCACCTAACTGCCTCTTTCGATAGCCAGGTGCCACTGATGTGCCCAAAAGCCCTGCTCAGCCGCCACCTTCATGCCCACAGGCACCTACGTTCCCCTGGTGGGCAGCCTTGTGCATGCCTAAGTCCTGATGCTGCCCCAGCAGGATGCTCCAACCAGGCAATTCCCTGCCTCTCTCCCGTGAGGGACCCACTCTGGTAGGTGTGCTCCGATCTCACCCAGCCAGGGTGAGTGGGGATGTGTCCCAGGAGCCAGGTGAACAGGGTGCTCGCTGGGGAGAGGGAAGATCCAAATTCAAATCCCTGCTCTGTCTGCTTTGCAGAAGGGACTTGAACCTGGCTCTGGCATCTTCTAGTTGAGGGCCCCAGTTGCTGGGTTAGAGTCAATCCCTCACTTGCTTTCTCTGGGCCAGGTGACTATTTATACCTGGTGAAATGACTTTAACAGAAGAGACTGAGACATCCCCTCCCCTGAATATCCCACAGGCCGGTGCCCAGGGCCTCTCCTGAGAGTTGGGAGCCCTGGCTGCACGTCCTGCTCCAATCAGTCAGAGCAGGGCTTGAATCTGGGTGTCTCACAGCTCAGGGGAGGGCACTGGCTGCTGGCTATAATGGGAGGGGCCCCTTTCTGCTCCTTTTATGAGAAAGGCTGAGCATGGAAATTGGAGGACAAACAATACACACCCAAAAGCTTTTTAAAAATACAACAGATGGGACAAAATCCTTCCGGACATGAAACTGCCCCAAGGTCTGCCATGTGCAGAAGGCCTGCAAAATGGCCAGCAACCCTTAAAAGATAGTTAGTGTGGAAGGGAAGAAAAGACCTGTGTTGTCATAGTGAATACTTTGGATGGGCTGTCAGGGAGCTGATGGTTAAGAGCACCACATGCTGACAAAAACATGCTGAAGAATGTGAACATCTACTTCAGGTTGTTTGGCTTGGCATGCGGGTGGCTGGATGGTGGTCATTGGCCGGCGATATACAGGTCAGACTAGGTGAGCTGAGGGTGGGGGCTCATCTGGCCTTGAACTGACTTTAGTGTGACCAGAACACAAATATTTTCAGTCTGAACAAAAAGTTCTGATTTTATTAATACATCAGAAAAATATTCCTTTTCATTCAGTGACATTTATTAGACACACTTCAGATAAAGTCAAGGGTTCTTGGCATGATCTAGTAATTATGGATGTCCTCAGTTCTCCTCTGTGGTGATTTTCAGTGCTGTGTGTGTTGAGCTGAGTAAGCTCAGGTTAATGACACATCTGGTTTTCTGTTCCAGGAACCTAGAGACTGTTAATGCTGGCACTGAGTGTGCATATGGGGATCAGAAGAAAAGGAAAATTTTCACACTATCATTCTGCCCTTTCATAGTAGCTTTGCTTAGAGCCAAGGGTTAGGTCCTTAACTGGTTCTGCTCTGTGCAGCTGACATTACATTTATACGCCATATGGAACTCTAATCCAAACAGGGTACAGCTGCTCTCCTCTTAGCCACCCTATAATATGTGACAAGAGCTGTTTAAAGTATTATATCATTATTTTTTCTCGTTATGTTCATTTTAAATAAAACACCATGTTAAACAGCAGGATGTTACTTTGGATCATAACATCTATTGCGAGAAGGAAAAGCAAAATCAGTTGTTTACAGTGAGTAGGGAAAAAGCTAGTCATCCTCCTTAGTCTCTAACGGATCCACACTCTGAAGGGAGCCCTTCGGATTTTCTCCACTCTGCAAGGCGCTGCTTGAACCATTTCTAGAGAACAGAGAAATGTACAAAAATGAATGTTTTCAAGGAAATTAGACTTATGCACTTAACAACTTCTTTGCATTGCAATAACTTTCTATTTCATTGCAATCACACATAAGGTAAAACATTTTGGAAGTGCCTATGTGATTTAGGAGGCTAAAGTCCCACCAAAAATCAACAGGAATAAAGCTCCTAAGTCAGTTAGGGGCTTTTGACAATGTTACCCATTGTCTTACATTCCTACTTTCTAAAGACTCTGTCAGTAGGATCTAGTTTTCCAATAGTCTTACATCACAATGGTAAGGTGATTTGCTGCCCAGAAAACAGATGGATCCAGGATGGGAGAAAGCGGCAGAGAGAGAGATTGGCTGTCTCGCAGCAAGGGGCTGCTTTGATACCAGGTGTGCAGCAGTCCTGTGCTCCCACTTAGTGTAGATATCAGAGAGTGAGGAAAGAAATGTGGGTCACTGGACTAAACCTTTTACATGTAAAATAGACATGCAAGCTCCCTAGGGCAGGGACTATAGCCAGTGTTTTCCCCAGGAATTGAACTTAGTGGGGGTGTTCAAATTTATGAGGGGGGGAGGGGGTCAGGGCCGATGAGGGGTGAGACCATGAAGGTGAAGGTGGGCTGTATGGCACCATAGTAAAAACTGAAAAATGTTTCATGACCATTTTATTAGATTTTAAAATCATCACACAAATTAAAGTTGGCTACTCAAGCCTTCTGTGAAGCACTACATCTACATCCTTCTTGGTTTCTTGTTATAATTTTGCACAACTCTGTTAATGAACTTCTTGAATGCAATGCGTTCATCTTTGGTGGCTTCTCATGTGTCCGGTACTTCCATTCCTTCAACTGATATGCTCATTAGTTCATTCACATGATCAGGCAGAAGGTGACTTCTTTCAAAACACAAAATTCTATTCAATGATGAAAAAGAACGCTCAACTATAGCTGTTGTGACTGGGAGTAGCAAGAGATGAATTCCTACTTCTTTCATCCCAGGAAACAGAGCACAAAGATCGGGTCCAGCCACTAGTGATGATAAAAAAGAAGTTGAAGTCAAATCTTCATTCATTCATGGTATGATATTCCACGCTGTGTTCAAATTCTCTATTCTGTCCTGAGCACATGGCAGCCCCATTGCTGGAGTGCCTCACTCCACTCAACTGTTGGTGTTTTATAGGACAGGGATCTGTAAAAGCTACGTAGAGGTTGAGTAGAATCTAGAAGTTGCTGTTGTAGATTTTTAAGACTCAAGTCTGTGTACTTTTTCAGTTGTCTTAACAAACACTTCTTGTCCTCTTCACTTAAGGATTCAATATAAATGCCTTCATTAGTCAACTTCTGGACTTGAAGTCTTTGCTTCTTCCAGTACTTTTTCAATGGATAGCTCTCGGATTGATCCAAATGTAGTGTCTATTGCTGGACAAAGATCTACTACTATTGTAGCAGATGCCTGGATGGCATTGTTTAATGACCCAAGTGGTTTCAACAGTAGACTTACAAGAGAGAGAATGGCAATAGTCTTCTCTGAACGTAGCAGCAAAAGTAATCCACCAGCCTCACTACTTAGATCCATCCCATCTTGGTAGATACTTTCCAAAGCCAGTAATAATGGCTGGAGTAATTTTAAGACAACAGGCAAGGATTGCTGATGAAAAAGCCAGTGGGTTTTCCCAGGTTGGACTAATTTGAACTTCAGTCCCAGTGTATCTTCTATATTTTCCAAGATATTCAGTCTTTTTGGACTCTTGCTGAAAAAAGAATATAATGAAGACATTAAATTTATAGCCTTTTTAAATGTCTTTTGAAGAGTCTGCAGCTCGTACTAGCGCTAGTTGGAGTAGATGGCCTCTGCAGTGTGTATAGGAGAGACTAGGGTTACACTTTTCTCTCAGCAAAGTTTGTCCTCCACCATGTCTTCCAGAGAAGTTTGCAGCTCCATCAAATGCACAAGCAGCCATCTGTTTGGGGTCCAACTGACAAGCATTTAACTCTTCTAAGATGTCGGTTGTCACAGATGCAGCTGATGTGTTTTCCGTAACTTGAACATCTAGAAATGCATCTACTGGCCTACCACTGACATCAAGATAACGTACACAATGACTTAATAGTTGGTGCTCATTTGCATCAGTGCATTCATCAGCCATGTATGCAAATTTTTTGAATGTGGTGAGAGAGTTCTTCATTTTTTTCAACTGTTGTGTCTTTCACTGTTGCATCACATGTGTCTAGCCAGTCAGTTGAGTTTCTTGCAGAAAGATAGTGAGCATTTGCTGGTCTTGTTCGGAACCAGTGTTCAACTTCAGGATGAACAAGTGACAATGCACTTAACATTGGCCTCCAGTTTGTAGTGTGTGGTTTTTCTTGCCTAAATAGAAAGTATGATGCCACAGCCATGTTTGTTCGCTTGAACTGTGTTGTGTCTCCAGCATTCTTAACAGCCTCATGAACACTCACCGGTGTTGTCCTTGGTCAGTGGAGACTCAGAGTTCAGAGGTGCTTTCACATGAGTTCACCTTCCAGGTGGGGGGCAAGAAGGCACTTTGCTCGTTCCTCCAGCTGCTCACTGTTCACTCTGGCCACTGTTGTTCATTGTGCCACCGTTTGCTCCACCGCTCTGTTGCCAATGGCCCTGCGCCATCACCTTCTGCTGCCACCTCCACTGTGACCTCTGCGAGTTGGTCTCTTGAGGTTCCACCCAGCTCTGTGATTTCAGCTGAGCTCTCAGTGGGGGAATCTCGCAGCTAGTGCAGACTGGGCCATCTCTTCCACAGAAACACTGTCCCCCAGCAGGTCTAAGCACTTAGACCTGATTATCAGTGATTTCAGCTGTAGGGGTTCCTTAACAAAACAAAAGACCATCTATGGAGCCTAATCAGCTCTGTCTTTAAACACTGGAGGGGGCAGGTCTAATAGTACTTGTGACTCAGGCAGACCATCAAGCAAAACACCTGTCCCCACCCTCTCTCTTGATGCCCTCAGTCAGCACAGGCTAAATACAGTTCTACTGCCCTTTACTCATAGAATAAGAACAACAACATTTCTTTACACCCCGCATTCAAGTAATTTGTAACCCAACCCCAGCCAAAATCTATCACTTGGGCAACACAGCTCTGTTTGCTGGATATCTAGGTAGATGAGGTGTGAATGTAAATACAGTCTGGTCCTGAAGCCTTTCCCCCCCAGCCCCAGCTCATCACTAGCTGTCAGGGAGAGTTCATTTAGAGTTTACTTACAAATCATAATTTGAAATTATTAGGTTGGCCAACATCACCAAAATGAATGCACTGACATGGTCATAAAAACAACAGCTGTAAAAGGAAGCTAGTCTGTGTTCATACTTTTCAAATCTAGTCTACTTTTTCAGATACACATATTTTATCGTACACTTTATATGCTTTTAAAGTGTGTATTAATGTTTCAATTTCAATTCAAATTTCCAAACAATCACTAAATTGGCAACACTGCATGTAACTAGTTCACAAAACTGGGCAGGGGGGTGTTGGGGAAATTCAGGGGGGGTAAACACCCCCATGGGGGGGTGTAGGGAAATCCCTCACTATAGCCCTAATCCTGCATGGGCAAAGTACCTGCATGGAGCTTGGTGCACGATGGGAGTTGATGTTTGCAGATCTCCAAGCACACTAATAGGGCTTGGCTGGTGGTAGTGAGTACAAGTGTATGGGCATATTGAAGGCTGTGATCACAACGCACTTTAATATAAGTGTGGAAATTATCTTCACTATAGGACTAAATTCTGTCTTTTTGCTGCAGGATTTTGCAGGACAGATAATCTAAGTCACATTTTTAACACTGACATTTTTGATTTTCTAATTCACAGAAGTAAGTACTGCCTAAGTGACCAGAATATGATTGGCACTGCATGAACAGCAATGCTGGGAAACCTGGAGTAGTGAAACTACCCTCATCCTCCAATCCAATGGTGGGACCAACATATGCTTTAGATGACAAGGGTGGTAATCAAAGAGGAAACTATTTCAAAGTGCACGAGGAAGAAGCAGAATGGCTCTCTGCAGATATAGGTACAGTTTTGTTAAAAATTTAGATCCCTGTGGTACAGGTAGGCTATTTTCTAGGTTCTGCACCTTTAAGAGTAAAGTGAACTCCCTAGCCTGTCTGCAGAGGCATGCTCTGTGAGTTAGCCCAAGATGGCAGGTAGTATAGAGTGAGTCACACACACTGTGCTCTAAGCAGGAGATTGCATATTGTTTTTAATTTGCTTTTTGTTTCTGTTAATCTAAAATAAGTCATCCTCAGTGGATGCCTACTGTACAATATTATAATGCCTCAGCTCTGCTGTATTCCCTTAGTGTTTGCCTTTGCGACCTTTTAACACTTACATAAGAAAATGTGTACTGTCAACAATGCCATGTGCCTTCAATAAAAAGCCAGCAGCTGAAATAAGTCATCCACACGGAAAGTACAATGAACGAGGAGTACTTGTGGCACCTTAGAGACTAACAAATTTATTTAGGCATAAGCTTTCGTGGTCTAAAGCCCACTTCATCAGATGCATGCAGTGGAAAATACAATAGGAAGATATATATAGACAGAGAACATGAAAAAATGGGTGTTGCCATACCAACTCTAACAAGATTAATCTATAGAATCATAGAATATCAGGGTTGGAAGGGACCTCAAGAGGTCACCTAATCCAACCCCCTGCTCAAAACAGGACCAATCCCCAACTAAATCATCCCAGCCAGGGCTTTGCAAGCCGGGCCTTAAAAACCTCTAAGGAAGGAGATTCAACTACTTCCCTAGATAACGCATTTCAGTGCTTCAGCACCCTCCTAGTGAAAAAGTTTTTCCTCAAATCCAAACTAAACCTCCCCCACTGCAACTTGAGACCATTACTCCTTGTTCTGTCATCTGCTACCACTGAGAACAGTCTAGATCCATCCTCTTTGGAACCCCCTTTCAAGTAGTTGAAAGCAGCTATCAAATCCCCCCCTTATTCTTCTCTTTTGCAGACGAAACAATCCCAGTTCCCTCAGCCTCTCCTCATAAATCATGTGTTCCAGTCCCCTAATCATTTTTGTTACCCTCCGCTGGACGTTTTCCAATTTTTCCACATCCTTCTTGTAGTGTGGGGCCCAAAACTGGACACAATTAAGGTGGGCTATTATCAGCAGGAGAAAAAAACTTTTGTAGTGATAATCAGGATGGCCCATTTCAAACGGTTGACAATCAGGTGTGAGTAACAATAGGGGGAAAATTAGCATGGGGAAATAGATTTTACTTTGTGTAATGACCCATCCACTGCCAGTCTTTATTCAAGCCTAATTTAATGGTGTCCAGTCTGCAAATTAATTCCAGTTCTGCAGTTTCTCATTGGAGTCTGTTTTTGAAGTTTTTTTGTTGAAGAATTGTGACTTTTAGGTCTGTAATTGAGTGACCAGGGAGGTTGAAGTGTTCTCTGACTTGTTTTTGAATGTTATAATTCTTGACGTCTGATTTGTATCCATTTATTCTTTTGTGTAGAGACTGTCCGGTTTGGCCAATGTACATGGCAGAAGGGCATTGCTAGTACATGATTGCATATAAGTACAATGTTGCTCTCTGTCTGCGAATACGCACAGCACTCCTATGCCTGTGATCTACTATTTTGCTGTTAGCAGTTATTTTTGGAGCTATTGTGGTCACTAGAGACACCAGTGCCACAACACCTTTCCTAAGAGCATTGTAGCATCATTAACAGGGATATCTTGGCCCAACTCCAGCCTGGTAAATATCTACTTAAATTTCTCCCTGTCAGTTCAATTAGATGCATTGTTTGTCACGTCCTGTCCCAAACAGTTGACCAGTCACCACTTTGTACTTCAGCAGTAGTCTCTCTGGTGTCTGACTACTGACTGCAGGACACTGCAGATGGAAAACACTGATATTAATAATATTAGACACAGTACATGTGCTATATAACTAAAACCTCAGTCTTGATTTATTACATAAACAACCCTTTTTTCAAACATCCTCAGCTTGGTAGGAGTATTTCAGGTTCAGGAGCAGACAAGCTTGTCTATGAAGGTCAAATTTTAATGTGCAGTAATTTTCACGAGAGAGACACGGATTCTGTGCACCCTGTGCGATACTGGATCGTCACTTTGTAAAGAAAGAAGAAGTGAAACTTCAGAGCCGTAGCACATCTCTAACAAACTAACACACAGCAGCGCCTCTGCCCATCGTCTGATGTCACCTTTTAACCAGGGAAATAAGTCCTTTAAGGGGAGACTCCAATGAGGAGCATGGATTCTCTTTTGTGATAGCTTGTTTTAATCAGGAGATCAGCACTAAGAGGGTCGTGTGTGACTGATTCTTGAGCCCCCCCCGGAGCAGCTTGGAACCAGAAGCACAGCGTGGTGTTAGACACAGAGAC
Source organism: Chelonia mydas (assembly GCF_015237465.2). Taxonomy (NCBI): domain Eukaryota; kingdom Metazoa; phylum Chordata; order Testudines; family Cheloniidae; genus Chelonia; species Chelonia mydas. The sequence goes on along the minus strand of NC_057852.1, from coordinate 4,022,381 downwards.
CTGCACTGCTCCCTACTGAAGTATTACTTTCACTCACTGGTGCCAGTTGCACTCTGGTAACCTGAAGGGGGAGAAGGGTGCTATGAACAAAGGAATGACTATTACACCAGTGCCACTTACGCAGGCCAGGCCAGAGACTGGTCTCACTATGTTTAGACCATTTGTGACTCCATTGACTGCAATGTTACTTCTGAGTTACACAGTATGAGATCTGAACTGGGCCCTTTCCATTTCACTTCCCCTGAGCTCAGAGACAGCCTGTAGCACGTGGCGAAACGGTTTTCCTGGGGCTGCTTTATTTTTAGATGCAACTTTGGCAATTTTCAAAAAGAAAACTATCAAATGGAAATGGCCCAGTGGGTGCTTCGCTGTTCCACCCTCATAGAATCATAGAATATCAGGGCTGGAAGGGACCTCAGGAGGTCATCTAGTCCGACCCCCTGCTCAAAGCAGGACCGATCCCCAATTAAATCATCCCAGCCCGGGCTTTGTCAAGCCTGACCTTAAAAACTTCTAAGGAAGGAGATTCCACCACCTCCCTAGGGAACACATTCCAGTGTTTCACCACCCTCCTAGTGAAAAAGTTTTTCCTAATATCCAACCTAAATCTCCCCCACTGCAACTTGAGACCATTACTCCTTGTTCTGTCATCTGCTACCACTGAGAACAGTCTAGAGCCATCCTCTTTGGAACCCCCTTTCAGGTAGTTGAAAGCAGCTATCAAATCCCCCCTCATTCTTCTCTTCCGTAGACTAAACATCCCCAGTTCCCTCAGCCTCTCCTCATAAGTCATGTTTTCCAGCCCCCTAATCATTTTTGTTGCCCTCTGCTGGACGCTTTCCAATTTTTCCACATCCTTCTTGTAGTGTGGGGCCCAAAACTGGACACAGTACTCCAGATGAGGCCTCACCAGTGTCGAATAGAGGGGAATGATCATGTCCCTCGATCTGCTGGCAATGCCCCTACTTATACATCCCAAAATGCCATTGGCCTTCTTGGTAACAAGGACACACTGTTGACTCATATCCAGCTTCTCGTCCACTGTCACCCCCAGGTCCTTTTCCGCAGAACTGCTGCCCAGCCATTTGGTCCCTAGTCTGTAGCGGTGCATTGGATTCTTCCGTCCTAAGTGCAGGACTCTGCACTGGTCCTTGTTGAACCTCATCAGATTTCTTTTGGCCCAATCCTCTAATTTGTCTAGGGCCCTCTGTATCCTATCCCTACCCTCCAGCGTATCTACCTCTCCTCCCAGTTTAGTGTCATCTGCAAACTTGCTGAGGGTGCAATCCACACCATCCTCCAGATCGCTAATGAAGATATTGAACAAAACCGGCTCTAGGGCTGACTCTTGGGGCACTCCACTTGATACCGGCTGCCAACTAGACATGGAGCCATTGATCACTACCCGTTGAGCCCGACAATCTAGCCAGCTTTCTATCCACCTTATACTCCATTCATCCAGCCCATACTTCTTTAACTTGCTGGCAAAAATACTGTGGGAGACAGGGTCAAAAGCTTTGCTAAAGTCAAGGAACAACACGTCCACTGCTTTCCCTTCATCCACAGAACCAGTTATCTTGTCATAGAAGGCAATTAGGTTAGTCAGGCATGACTTGCCCTTGGTGAATCCATGCTGACTGTTCCTGATCACTTTCCTCTCCTCGAAGTGTTCCAGAATTGATTCCTTGAGGACCTGCTCCATGATTTTTCCAGGGACTGAGGTGAGGCTGACTGGCCTGTAGTTCCCAGGATCCTCCTTCTTCCCTTTTTTAAAGATGGGCACTATATTAGCCTTTTTCCAGTCGTCCGGGACCTCCCCCGATCGCCATGAGTTTTCAAAGATAATGGCCAATGGCTCTGCAATCACATCCGCCAACTCCTTTAGCACTCTTGGATGCAACGCATCCGGCCCCATGGACTTGTGCACGTCCAGCTTTTCTAAATAGTCCCGAACCACTTCTTTCTCCTGGGTCTGCTCATTGTGCTTGGTCTCTGTGCTATCTAGGGCTCACCTGGCCCCCTTCACTATACTGGCCTCCCAAATCCTGACCCTGAACCCCGCGTCTTGCAGCCAGTCTGGCAGCTCCTGCCTCCTATTGAAGGAGCTTCCAGAATTTCTTTGACCCCTTTTAGTCCACAGAGAATTCAGCTGATGCTACTGATCTGATTTAAAGGGACAGAAACGAGGACCAAGGAGAAAAAGGAGAGACCAGCCAGCGGGAAAGGGGCCACTGTGAAGGTGCTGTAAATGGCCTGGCCTGCATTGTAAGAGTAGAGACAGCCAGGGCTGCTGCTGGGAACCCAGCAGTAGAGGAGTCACAGTGGAGTCTGCCAGCCCAGCCTGGCGGGGAAGTGACAGCAATTCAGCCTCCCCAGGAGAGCCAGCGGGGACAGGGAGAGAAAGAAACAGGCTTGAAAGGAAGAGGAGAGAAATGCCAGACAGCGTGAGAGAGAGAGAAGGGGCAGGCCAAGCAGGCTGGTGGGAAGGGATGGAGCTCTGGGGTAGCAAGGGCAGGTGCTGGTGAAGTAGCTGGGAGCAGGGCTGGGGAGGCAAACTGAGGCCATGGGATGGAGGAGGGGAGCACTTATGGGGCTATGTGGTGCGGGATGGGAGCAGGGTCATGGGTGTGTGTTGAGCATAGGGTGTATGGGGCTGTGGCATGGGGCGGGGTGGGAGTCTGGTGTAAGAAGGACAGCAGAGTTGTGGAGGTAAGCGGTGAGATTATGGGGCTGTGCGCCGGACAGCAGAGTTATGGCAGCGTGGGGTGGGATGCAGGTGTGTTGTGAGATGAGGAGCAGGATTATGAGGCTGTGGGGTGGAGGGTAGGACTCTGGGGGCAGTTGGGGTAGGAGGATGTGGAGTTAGTGGCATGGAGAGCAGTGATATGGGGTGCATGGGGTGCTGTGGTATGAAGAGTGGGGTTATGGGGTGGACTGAGGTTGAGGGTGTGGGGTGAATCACAGAGCAGAGTTATGGTGTTGTGGGGTGGGGAATGGAGTTATGAGGTGCAGTGTGGTTGTGGCATGAGGCAAGGAGCAGGGCTGAGGGGTTAGCTGGTGCAATGGGCTTGTGGGGTGAGATGGAGCAGTGGGGTGAAGTGAGGCGTTTGCATGTGGAGGTTTGGTGTGAGATGGGGATATGGGGCTCAGTGGGGCTGTTGAAGTGTGAGGTGAGGCTGGAAGGCTGGAGAGCAGGGTGCACTGGGGTATAGGGCTGGGGGCTCTGGGGGCAGCATACAGGAGTGTGTTTGGGTTCTGGTGATGCGGGGTGAGGCAGGTTTGTTGGGGTAGGGAGCAGAGGCAGTGAGATTTGTACAGTTATGAGGGAATGGGCGTGTGGAGATGAAAAGAGTGGGATTGTGGGGGCAACAGAGTTAGCATTGTGGAGTTCGGAGCAGGGTTATGGGGTGAATTGGGAGTATGAGGGTATGGGGTTATGTGGTGGCTTGGGGCTATAGGATTATAGGGTGGGGAGGGGGTGATTGGGTGGTTAGGAGCTATAGAGTTGTGGAATGGGTCGGGGCTGTAGGGCTATGGGGCGAGGAGTGGAGTTATGGGGTGGGTTGAGGAGTGGGTCGGGGCTGTAGGGCTATGGGGCGAGGAGTAGAGTTACGGGGTGGGTTGAGGAGTGGGTCGGGGCTGTCAGGGGGGAGCGGGTTTCTTGGCCGAGGAGCAGGGCTTTGGGCCCGGGGGCCCGTGTTGCTCACTCACCAGGGTCTCCTCCTCGGACAGCCCCGCCTCGGCTGCGATGAGGCACAGGGTGGTGGGGTCCGGGTGCTTGTTGACCTTGCTGAAGTTATACTCCAGGATCTCCAGCTGCTCCTCCGTGGGGCCCATCGGCTGCTCAGTGGCCATTTCCTCTGCACACGGGGCGCTGGGCAAGGGGCTGAGGAGAGAGACCCGGGGGAAGGGGGTTCTTGCCTGAGCCCAGAGCAGGCGGTGGAGCTGCGTCCCCTCCTGCCCTGTGCGGCCGGTGCTCTGCTCAGCCCTTGACACACAGCTCCAGGCCGTACTGCCGCAGCCAGCTCTGATCAGCAGGCAGAGCGGCCGCAGCATGTGGTCTCTGGGCCTGGTGGGGCCTGCATGCGTTGTGAGTGCGACACTGTCCAAAGCCAGGGCAGTCTCATGCTGGGGGCTGTCCCAAACCAGGCTAATCTGAAAGAGTGAGATTTAGTGCGCTGGCTCGCTGGGATTCCCCCCAGCAAACCCCTTTATCGTAGGGAGGGGAGAACCAGCCACCAAAGACCCCTGAATGGAGTAACCACCCTCCTGATGCACAGGACCAGCGGGCTAGGTAATGCGTGGCAGTCTGCACCCAGAGCAATACTCCGTCTGCTACTTGCAAACCATTCAGAGGCTCCATATCACTGTATCTTCTGTTCCCACTTGGGTTTGAGCAGAGCCCCTTCACCGGTAACACCAGGAGCTGCTTCCCCGTGAGCAAAAGCAGTCCTTCCTTCTGCTGGGAGCTGGCACAGACCCTTCACCAGATGGTAGAGGGGACAGAATATTGGGCTTGTGTGATTACAACTGCTCAGCCCAAAGATTAGCAGAAAGGCATAATTGGAATTTGGGACAGTGGAAATCTGGGGAGAGCGTTAGCTAGTTCACATCAATGCGTATCTATCTGCTTGAGCTGTAACAGCCCGGTAGAGCAGAAAATAACACCTCTTTCCATGCTGATTCTGTGCTCTGCTGGGCAAAGCTATTTTGCCATGTTTACAGTTCCAGCAGCCTCCTGCAGGGCTGATTCCTGTTCACAACTTGAGGCGTTGGCATCGCTCGTTGGGGATGTTACAGGAATGTGCATGGCTCTGGAAGGAGAGGCTGCTAGTTATCGCACTGGGAGAGCTAGCCCTCTGGATCCTGTAGTGCCCTGCAAGCCCTGGTAACAAATTAGTGCATTAAGGGTAACTGCTAAGGAAAAAAAAAAGCATTGTGCTTTTTTTATTGCTTCTCCCTGATGTTGAAAGAATGTCTGAAAGGTTTTTTTGTGGAATGCTTTTTTCCTTGGGCGTATCAGCAACAGAAGGGCTTCCCTGCACGGCCAGACACCTTATAGAACCACTGCATTGAAGCGTGACCTATCGGCCATGATTAGAGCAGTGTAGGAAATGGTATCCCTTCCCAGGAGAACCGTGCAGAGTTCAAAAGAAATTTCTGTCCCAAAATTGGCAGAAAAGTCAAAATGTCAAAAATTTTCACGAACTGAAAAATCTGCATTTTGTTTCCGATTGGGTCAATTGAAATGTACGCCCATTCATTTTGATTTTGACCTTTCTCTGACAACCTGTTTTTTGTTGTTGTTGTTGTTTTTTTTTTTACTATAAATTAACTTAAAAGTTTAACCAAAGTCACTTTGAACTGAAAATGGGATTTTTCATTTTGAAAATGTCAAAATGGGACATTTTTGACAATTGTGATTTCCCCCCCCCCAACTTTTTTTGAAAGTGGAAATGTGTCAAACCTGCCCCTTTCCCAGGAGACATTTGGGTTTTAACAAAATGGCATTTTTCCAACCAAAAAAAGTTACGTGAAAAATTCCCACCCATGATAATGGCAGGACAAGTTTTGCTCCCTCGGGGTCAGGGGAGCCTTTCCAATCTCTGGGAGTGCACGAGGAAGGAACAGAAGAGAGCAAACAGGGAAGGGGGCTCTGTCGCTGTTTGGAGGGGTTAGCGGGACAGGACGGGGCGAGGGGAGCGGCTGCAGATGTGAGGCAGTTTGTGTGAAGCCTGTGTATGAGTTCTCCTGCGGGAGCTGGCGTATGTGTGTGTGACTAGAGCTGAGGGTGACCATAGAGCAAATGTGAAAAATCAGGACGGGGATGTGGGTAACAGGTGCCTATAAAAGGCAAAGCCCCAAACATCAGGACTATCCTTATAACCACAGGCCAGCTGGTCACCCTACTGGAGCTGGGGGAAGGGGAGGTACCTGCATGGGTGGGTGGGTTCATGCTGGCTGGATTTTCAAGGGGCGGCAGTGTGAGATTTTGGGGTGGGGGCTGGAGAGATGGTGAAGGCAGGGGCAGCACAGAGAGGTTGTAAAGGGGCACACGAGAGCAGGAAGGAGCACATCGAGGATGGAGGCTTAGCCCGTTTTCTTGAATAGAAAGTGTAGGCACAAAAGGATTCACTAACCAGCCATGCTTGAAGCAGGGCTGGGATGTTGAGAACTGTCCCCTTGTGCCCCCACTCCATTACTTCTCCTGAAGGTCCACCTCAGCATGTCCCAGTCCTGATTTTGGTCACTGCGCATGCCGGGCCCAGCACCTCCTGGTCTTTCCCTGGTGAGGTCCTGCTCCTTCCCAGTCCCTTCCCCCACCCCTTGTTTATTAGCACAGGTAACGGTGTATGGCCAACATACAGTCCTGTCCTGCAAAGATTTAAGAATATGAGGAACTTTACTCGCACAAGTAAAGCTCCATTCGACTCAATTATTCACATGCTTCAGTCTTTGCAGATGCAGATCCTCAACTTGCAAGCCCCTTAGCACAGGGACGCTCCAGTATTTAGTTTTTGGTCTGTTAAGTGTCATGTTCTCCTACGCCACTTCAACGCATGAGAAGGCTGGGGCAGATTCTACCGTCAGTCAAAGCAGTGCATCTCCCCACGCAGCCCAGGGCCCCATGGTTTGTTCTTAGTCATCCCCACAAATACCAATCTCCAAGTGCTTTATGGTTCTACTGGCAGCTCCCACTGGGCTCTCAGGGGGATGCACATCCATTCCCAAAGAGCCCAACGTAGACAAGGAATGCAGTCCTCCAGGAAAGCATCAAATGAAGTGCAAGATTTTCCACACCTGAGATCACCTTGGGGAAACGTTACCCAGCGAACTTCCAAGGCACTAACGACCCTGTCACAAGTTTTGAACTACTGATTGTGGGAATATTTCTTGTGTGTGCTAAGCCGGAGTTTCCCATGCCCATCTTCAGTTTCGTTGCTAGGGGATTTCTGTAGTATCCTGACACACTTCTCACCCTCAGGCTGAGCAGTTCACACTATTTCACATGGTTGTGACACGGGTTCATACTCTGCTGGAGGACTGCAAAACAAATGTTTGTTTGCAGCTCTTAGACACCAAGAAGACATAGCTGCATAAACTCTAACCTTAGCAGCTCCAAAAGCATTCCTGTGTTCTTCCAGGTTACCATTCTGTTTGTAGGCCCTAGTACATTTCTAGTATGCAGAGTTGGGGGAAATATTTCATGCAAAACCTTTGTTTGCACACACACACACACACACACACACAAATGCAGATTCGGGTCACCCAAAACAATTTGTGAATTCAGCAAATTGTTTCTGTTGAATGTTTTTTCCCTTGGAAAGGTTGAAACAGTTTGTTTCAGCAGTTCTGAAATGAAATGTTTTGACTTTTCCTTTCAGAAAGTCAGTTTGCATTGGGATGTCCCTGGGTCACTGGGCAGGTGACCTGCAAAGCGCTGACCTCTATTACCACTCAGCAGAGGGGCAAAAACCTAATTTGTGCATCACTCTACAAGCTGTTGCACAGGCTGAGGATGCGAAGACCACCTGAGGCACAGGGCTGTGGAAATGTGTCCCGGCAATGTGCTGTCACCCACGCAGTGCCAGCAGAGTTGTGTGACGCATTAGTATTGCTCTCCAAGTCACCACAGAGAACTGCAGTAAAGGAGTCAGAGCTCTTTACAAATGGAATAGCTTTTAGAGTCTTATGCTGCCCCTGTGCCTGGGACATCCCCCCTAAGCCCCGGGCCTATACAACCACACCTGCCTTCACATTCCCTCCTCAAAAGCCATGTCTTCCCTTGGGCCTTACCCTGGCCCAGCTGTCATCCAGGGCATTGGAGGAAGGGGTAAACAGGTGGCAAAGTTTGCAGATGATACTAAACTGCTCAAGATAGTTAAGACCAAAGCAGACTGTGAAGAACTTCAAAAAGCTCTCACAAAACTAAGTGATTGGGCAACAAAATGGCAAATGAAATTTAATGTGGATAAATGTAAAGTAATGCACATTGGAAAAAATAACCCCAACGATACATAGACTATGATGGGGGCTAATTTAGTTATAACTAATCAGGAAAGAGATCTTGGAGTCATCGTGGATAGTTGTCTGAAGACTTCCACGCAGTCTGCGGCGGCAGTTGAAATAGCAAACAGGATGTTAGGAATCATTAAAAAAGGGATAGAGAATAAGACGGAGAATATCTTATTGCCCTTATATAAATCCATGGTACGCCCACATCTTGAATGCTGCGTACAGATGTGGTCTCCTCATCTCAAAAAAGATATACTGGCATTAGAAAAGGTTCAGAAAAGGGCAACTAAAATGATTAGGGATTTGGAATGGGTCCCATATGAGGAGAGATTAAAGAGGCCAGGACTTTTCAGCTTGGAAAAGAGGAGACTAAGGGGGGATATGACTGAGGTCTATAAAACCATGAGTGGTGTGGAGAAAGTGAATAAGGAAAAGTTTTTTACTTGTTCCCATAATATAAGAACTAGAGGCCACGAAATGAAATTAATGGGAAGCAGGTTTAAAATAAATAAAAGGAAGTTCTTCTTCACACAGCACACAATCAACCTGTGGAACTCCTTGCCTGAGGAGGTTGTGAAGGCTAGGACTATAACAGGGATTAAAAGAGAACTAGGTAAATTCATGGAGGTTAAGTCCATTAATGGCTATTAGCAGGATGAGTAAAGAATGGTGTCCCTAGCCTCTGTTTGTCAGAGGGTGGAGATGGATGGCAGGAGAGAGATCACTTGATCATTACCTGTTAGGTTCACTCCCTCTGGGGCACCTGGCATTGGTCACTGTCAGAGGACAGGATACTGGGCTGGGTGGACCTTTGGTCTGACCCAGTGTGGCCATTCATATGTTCTTATGTCCCCAAATGTCCAATCAACCATAATGTCCAGCTACCCTGGTTTCTACTCTGGTTCAGTCCGGCTCTGTGGCTATAGCTGGATCCTATCTAGAAGCCGCATTGTAGCCTGATGTTGGAGTGATGGTTCGGGGTCTCAGTGTAACAGCCAGGCTAGACAGAAAGAAAGAAGGAAGGGAACAGTCAAGTCAGAAAAACATGCAGTTGCCAGTGGGAGCCCCAGAGCTAGAGTGCTGAAATGGGAAAGAAGCTCCCACTATTCTGCTCCTCCTGTAGGAGAACAGGGAAGGAACAAGCTGTGGCAGGCTTCCCTTACATGGGTTGCAGTTTGGCTTACGCATGGTGGGTTGTGTTGCGTTGTCTGGAATCTGATTGTGTTCTGTTTCTAGGAATGACAGCAGTGTGTGAACGTGGCTGGTTATGAAAAGGCGTTTGAATTGTGCAAGATACGCCCAGTAGCAAGTGGGTCACCCTGAGCTGACAGATTGCGTGCGGTTTGACGGGTTGGGAATGCCCGCTTCCGAAGGGAAGGGAGGGGCTGTGCTGGAAAGGGAAGTGGTTTGACCAGGAGTCCTGCCTCGCTCTGGGTTTTGTAGCTGGGGACTCAGAACCCTCCATAGCACTGTCTTTACTGCAGAGGGCTTCCGGGTGGCAGGGATGAATGTTGTGGGGCCTGCGCAATGGCGACGGAGCTAGAGCTGAACATCATGCCTGCCCTGAGTGCCAGGGGCAGAGCCGCAGGAGCTGAACTGCCTGAGACAGCCACAGACCAGCAGGGGGCCTGGTGGGGTGGATGTTGCTGGGCCAGAGCAGCGCAGCTGAGGAGCCGCTTCCTAGCGTCCGCCTGATCAGCACTGGGCCTAATGGGATCTGCAAGTGAGCTTTTAGATGGATGTAAATAGAGCTGTGGGCCCTCAAAAAGCTAGACACTTAATAACTGGGACTGTGGGGTACGCCATACTCCTGATCATAGAACCACAGGGTTAGAAGGGACCGCCCGGGTTAGTCTAACCGCCGCCATGATGCAGGATTTGTTGTGTTTAAACCATCCAAGACAGGTGGCTCTGTCCAGCCTCCTGTAGAAAACCTCCAGTGAAGAAGCTTCCACAACCTCCCTAGGCGTCTGTTCCATTGTCCTACTGGTCTGACCGTTAGGAAGTTTTTCCTGAGATTTAATCTAAATCTGGTAGGTTGAACCCATTGCCATTTGCCCTGTCCTCTGTGGCAAGAGAGAACAACTTTTCTCCATCTTTTTTAAGGCAGCCTTTCAAGTATCTGAAGACAGCTTTCATATCTCCCCCTTAATCTCCTCGTGTCCAAACTAAACATACCCAGTTCCTTCAGCCTTTGCGCATATGGCTTTCACTGCATTTCTTTGATCATCTTTGTTGCTCACCTCTGGATCCTTTCCAGTTTCTCCACATTTCCACATCCACGGATGACCAGAATTGGACAGCTTGGGTTTTGCCCGTTTTATTGCAGGTAAATATATAGTGATTGTGTTTTTCCCAAATAAAAGGTGTGCATGGTTCCTTATTCCCAAGGACTCTGAGTGCTGGGAAATGGGAAAGAACCACCTGCAATAGTGACCAGGGAATTTAAAGGTTAAGTTCCTGAAAGATGGGCATGGCTAAGGTTTTAATTGGGAGTGGAGAGGGCTAGAGCCACATGTTTCTAGAAAGGTCCCCCTGGCATCTCATTGGAGCTAGCCTGGGTTAGTGCCATGGACAGCTGAGGGCAAATGGTCTCCAGGCACAGGTGAACTTGTGGAGGTGGAAATTCCACCCTCCCCATTGCTACTCCCCTGCTCCAAAACACAACTAAGATCTGGCTTGAACTTGCTGTGAAAAGGCAGCAGATTCTGACGTCAGAATCAAACCTTATATCCTGCTTTGTCACCAGCGATTGCTAGGAATCTCTCAGGAGCCCCCTGTAGCAGCTGTGTTTTCATGTCCCAGCAGGACTTGGTACAACCCCCCAGGCCCACAAACCAGGGTGGCACTTTTGAGGCCGACAGTCATAGACTCTAAAGTGCTGAGGTCTTATTGAAAGCCGATGGGACTTTGACTCCTAACTGCCAAAGTCATTTCTGAAAATGGGGCAAATGCTCATAAGTCACAGAGGGGCTTTTGAAATGTTACTCTCTGTCTCAAAGCCCTTTGAGCTTTCTGCTGCCAACACCCTGTCTGGAAACTCCTGTTCAAGCCACTTCTGCAGAAGGCGGCATTTGCTAGTGAAATCACTGTTTGGCAATATGGAAAGTGGTCATAAATAGGACTGTGCCCAACATCACATGACTCATTGGTTGCTCAAACACAGAGCTTTTTTCTTGTGTCCGAGAATGCTGCAGGACAGTAACCACACCCATGGCTCTGGGATGTACCGGGGTGTGAAGTGGGTGGGACCAGCTGATTTCTCGTTACGAAACGAACGAATGACCAACTCGCTCACCTCTTGAAAGTAATAGAACATCATTGCTTGTGCAAACTTAATTACTGCCACACCCTCATTTGGTCACTAGTGACCCACACAAACAAAATGAGTAGAACGCTATCCTAAGGGACAAACCTTCACCTGCGTCCTCCAGCACTCAGCCACAGGAAGGCCAGTGTCCTCCTGCCTGGTCAGCAATGTGGAGTACTCTGCATAGAAAGCTGAGTGACTCCAACAGAGCACGCAGTCAAGAGACAAAGGGGGTTTGCCTACCCAGCAGTGGGGAGGCAGCACGTGTAGACGTACCCGAGCCAGCTTGGATCTAGCTCGCTCAGAGTGACCATAGCAGTGAAGCTGTGGCACGGCTGGCCCCATTCGGGACTTGGGTGTGTACTTGAGCCCCTCGCCCTAGCTCAACGGTAGCTCAGGTACTGTATGTGTCGACGTGCTGCAGTCACACCTTCTGACTGTGGTGTAGACACAGACTCACTGCGGCTTTGAGAGGCGGAAAGATAGTGGCCCCAAACTGGAAACCTAAATCTGGTTGTAGGCACCTTAATTAAAATACCCTGATTTTCAGAGGTGCTGAGCAGATGCTGATGGGTAGGGTTAAACAAACAGAGCCCAAGGAGGCCTCTGCCCAGCATAGGCTGAAATTTAGGCTGGCGAGCAAAGGACAACCCAGCTGATCGTAACTGCCTTGGGGGAGCTAGAAGGAAATAAATGGTCCTGCAAGTACCTAGGGACTAGATTTGCCAGGCTGGCTGAGTCCATCCCAATGCCTGGAATTGTCTCACTGGTCGCTGGTGTAGTTTGCCGAAGGCCAGTTCCCTGCCTGCCATCCGGCGAGGGAGCACGCTGCAAACCCCGATGCTTCTGGCTGAACTGGAAGGAGTAGGGAAGAGCAAATTCCGGCCCCGACCTGGAGGTGATGTCCCGTGCGCCCACAGGGGGCTTCGCTCGGGAAAGGGGCAGGTTCTCCAAAGAAGCTGATGCTAGCCATGCTAGGCCAGCGTGGGCTCCCCTGGTGAGGGAGCAGCCCCCAGTGACTCCTGCACCTACCGTCATTGCCCCAGGCACTCTGGGCTGGAGCCTCAGCCCAGAAGCAACCACTTGGCCTCACACTCCCAGTATCAATGGCTACAAAGCTGACGTAAGTCTTCATGGGCATTCCCCTGATCTAGAGGAATCGCCGCGTCCCCACCATCTCCATTGTGTGGGCTGGGAAGCAGGGAGCAACATGTCCCCTCCTAGATGCCAAGCACCAAGCACCTATATATCTATATAGGCCCCAGTCCCATACAGTCTGAGCACTCGTGCTGCTCATCGCATTTGCCTTCCCAACACCCCATGGGGCAGGGCCACAGTGTTAGCCTCACCGCACAGGTGGGAGCTGGAACACAGGGGAGAGTAAGTGACATGCATAGGGTCCCAGGGAGTCTGGGGCAGAGCAGGCGCTGACCCAGGTCTTTGCATCCCTCTTTCCTCTGCCACCAGCTGTTTGGAAATGTCCGTCTGTCTCTGTGCCCCATCTTCAGACCTGCTCCAAAACCGGATATTTCTGGCTGTGTCTGCCTGTAATTCACCCCTCGCTCTGCTGTTCTGCAACTCTGTGGGGTATGGGCCCGGAGGGAACCACCCAAGGGAAAGCTGTTGTGCCTTGCCATACAGCGGAGTCGTGTTGGTTCCTCCCCCAGGCCAGGTCTCTAGCTGCCCACTGCAGAGATAGGGCTGGTTTCCGTGTAGCAAGGCTGCCTAGTATCTGCTTGGACAAGTCCCCGCCGGGCGCGCAGGGCGGGCTAGATGGGAGTGCCCTATGTGTGTGTCATCTCCAAGCAATGCCTGGCCTGTTTCATTGTATGTACTGTTTCGAGGGAGATACGAGTATATGGGATGTGTTTTCCTCCAGCTCCCACCCTCTCCTGTCTTTACTCTCATGTCCTCCCTCTGTCCTTGGCTTCCTCTCTTGCCAGACCCCGGGCCTGGAACGCCACCTTCCCCTCCTGCTTGGTGTTCAGATCTGGAGCCGGAACTGAACTGCAGCGCTAGTGTCTGGTTTGGGGGGCAAGCTCCATCAGCGGGGCTGGGGCCAGCTGTGATAGACTGAGAACCCTGGGCGTGCTGACAGTACTCAGTAAACTGTCATTCTTTAAAATGTGTTAATTTTATGCGTGCAAATTTGCATATGAAATTTAACACGTGCATATTTGTTTCCCCAGTTCCACTTTACAGCTGTTTCCTTTCTTCTAGCACTCTCCAGTGAGTGACTGGAGCCGGAGGTAGCTCAGTGGCAAAGCAGTTTCCACAGGGAGGGATATTCCTGCAATGACTTCAGGCTCAGGAGCAGCTGGGGGGCTGCTGTTCAGTGTTTGCCACCCATCATCTCTGGCCTCAGGGTCTGTGGCCCTCAGGCTGCTGATTCCCTTTCCTTCACTAGCCCCAGTCTGAGGCTTTCATAGCTCTCCCCCAGACTTTGGAAACACGAGGTAACCTCAAGCTCAGTGGGTGTGTCTACACTTCACACTAAGCCCAGGCCTGGATGCAGGTTTGAGGCCATGCCCCCTTCTGTCCGCACAGAATCAGACACTCAGGATGTGGGTTTTAGGATTCTGCTGGAGGGTGGGTCAGAGCCTAGCTCCTGCTGTGACTCAGGGCCAAGCCCTGTCACTTTGCAGCATAGATGCTGGTCTAGCCGCAGACCTGAATCTGGAGGGCTGTGCAGTGCAGTGTGGATGCGTTAACAGGGCTGTGAGATCAGGGTCCAGCAATGGTAAACCCAGGTTTATAATGCAGTGTGGATGCTCAAGCTTGGGCTTGGAAACTCTGTATCCCCAAGGCTGGGTCCCCCAGACCTGTGCTTAGTGTGCAGTGTACACATAGGCTATAGAGCCCCAAAAGGCACAAGCTTTCAGATGGCTCATGTCCTGGTCTCTGCTGTTGGGTAAGCTATTTCCCTGGTGTACGTGTGTTCTGTGCCGCCCACAGTGGCTGGGGCTACCTGAGGCTTCCCCGAAATTCTCCCCATTGCTCCAGTGCTGATTTAGCGCCATCAGTGCTAGCAAAGGTGGCTGCACTTATGCAGACTGCCCAGAGGTCTGTGCCCTAGCCACAATGTCACACTACACCATGGCACTGACTTGTGCCTCGCAAGGCTGTGTAGAGTAAGAGAACTAAAACTGCACCAGTAAAATGCTGTCCAGCTCTCTGAGTATTTGACTAGAGACGCCCCGTAACACAGGCCAGAAACAGGACGGGTGCACTGAAGAGTACAGATTTCATTGACACTTCATTAGCGTGAGCTGAATAATTCTCTCAAGTCTTTGCCACTCAGCTGCACTGTAGTCAGCCTAAACTCCCCCTAATAAATACCTTGTATACAGAGCCTAGAAGAATTGTTACTCCAGTCACCATGCACAAAGCGACTCTTCTGTAACTCTGTAATGACTGAAGCATTACAGGCCAGGTGTCACTGAGTAAGTCCTGGGGTGAGTGCCATTGTAAGTGCTAAGGTTGCATTTCCATTTCCAATGGGACAGATCATCATGATTTAAAATCTTGCAGAAATTTGGGCAAATGCAAACATTATTCCACTGTTTGCATAACAGTCCATTGTTTGGTTTGCTGAATTTTCAGCACATTTGCTTGAAACAGTATTTTTTGCTTTTAAAACTGAAAAGTGTTCAAAACATTTTTTTAAATGTCAATACAATTTTTTGATTTGGGGATAAAACATTCCTATATGACTAGACTGATAGATCAAAATTGGCATTAAAAATCCCCACAAAACAAAACTGAAAAAAGAAAATTAAGAAACAGTCAATAGAACAACAGGCTAAATATTTTCATTTAAAGTTTCTAACCTAAAGTTTCTTTCCCTGCCCCCCCCCGCCTCCCCCCCCAAAAATGGAAAATTTTTGAGGAAAACGTTTTTGTGAAAAATTCCCTGAGCAGGGCAGGGGATGGGGAAGGGGGAGATAAAGGGCCAAATTTTAACAAATTTTTTTTGTTTTGAGAAATTTTGACCAGGTGGAATTTTCAAATGCCTCCTAAACACTCAGAAACGTTAGCTTGTGAGTCAGGAAGGCCGGCGGTGTTGTCAGCATGGGGGGACAAGCGCTGAGGTCCTTGTAAAGGACTGGGACCTCCGTGGGTGTCAAGCAAAATAGCTCCATTGACGTCAGAATTCAAGGGAGGGGGGCCGCTGACACCATGAAACTCCACCTGCTGAGGAGCTGGCCGAAGGACTCCAATGGAGTGACACCGGTTTACTCCAGCTGGGGATCAGACCCATTGAATCCAATGGAACTACACTGATTTACACCAGCTGAGGATTGGGCCCTCCAGTTGTTTGCATCCAAGAGGGCTGCGTGACAAATGAGTAAGAATTGTCCTCTAAGATCTTCTCCCATGGCTACAGTAACATTGGGGCACAATGGGGCACAGACTGGCACACGTAAAACTATTTCTCACAGAGGTGAAACGTTCCTGTTTGTCCTTCTGCTATGGCCACGTGGTGAGAGACGCTCAGCATTGGCTGACCCCACAACTCCCAGTAAAGTCCAGGGGAGCTGAAGGTGCTGAGAGACAGGTGTTAGCAGAGTGGGGTTGGCCCCTATGTTCCCAGCTGAGCGCTCTGTGTCTGGGCCAGTCTACCCTGGCAACGCTAAAGCGCTGCTGCGGCTGGCATTTTAAGGTGCCTTGAGTGGTCGTGGCGCAGCTCTAAAAAACCCACCTCCACCAGGGGCGCAGCTCCCAGCGCCGGGGCACTGTCTACACTGGCGCTTTACAGCGCTGAAACTTGCTGCACTCAGGGGGATGTTTTGTCACCCCCCCGAGCCAGAAAGTTGCTGCGCTGTAAATTGGCAGTGTAGACAAGCCCTTAGACTTTGCTCAGTAATGCAGGAGTAATAAGAATTCTGAGGCACTTTCCCAGCGCACCACGTACCTGTCTTGTCATGTACACTCCGGCTGCAAAGCCAGCAAGTTTACACCCAGACCTGAATGAACTTACCATCCTCGCCATCTTGGCTAGATCCTCAGCTGCTGTAAGTCAGCAGGGCACCCTGATTTAAAGTAATTCTGAAGTAAATAGGATGAAATTCAATAAGGACAAATGCAACGTACTCCACTTAGGAAGGAACAATCAGTTGCACACATACAAAATGGGAAATGACTGCCTAGGAAGGAGTACTGCAGAAAGGGATCTCAGGGTTATAGTGGATCACAAGCTAAATATGAGTCCACAGTGTAACATTATTGCAAAAAAAGCAAACGTCATTCTGGGATGAATTAGCAGGAGTGTTGTAAGCAAGACACAAGAAGTAATTCTTCTGCTCTACTCCATGCTGATTAGGCCTCCACTGGAGTATTGTGTCCAGTTCTGGGCACCACATTCCAGGAAAGATGTGGACAAATTGGAGAAATTCCAGAGAAGAGCAACAAAAATGATTAAAGGTCTAGAAAACATGACCTAGGAAGGAAGACTGAAAAAACTGGGTTTGTTTAGTCTGGAGAAGAGAAGCCTGAGTGGGGACATGATAACAATTTTCAAGTACATAAAAGGTTTTTCCAAGAAAGAGGGAGAAAAAATGTTCTCCTTAACCTCTGAGGATAGGACAAGAAGAAACAAGGGCGGTTTATGTTGGACATTAGGAAAAACTTCCTAACTGTCAGGGTGGTTAAGCACTGGAACAAAGTGCCATGGGAGGTTGTGGAATCTCCATCATTGGGGATTTTTAAGAGCACGTTGGACAAACACCTGTCAGGGATGGTCTAGATAATACTTAGTCCTGCCTTGAGTGCAGAGGACTGGACTAGATGACCTCTCGAGATCCCTTCCAGTCCTGTGATTTCACTGGACTGATGTTGATTTACACCAGCTGAGGATCTAGCCCTAGATTTCCAAGCGGGGGTATTAAAGTGAAGGACCAGTCAGGTAGAACACACCCCAACGCAAGCAGGTGTCACGCTGGGGCTCTGCCAGTGCATCTCAATACTGACCCAGAGCAGCATTTGTGTGCTCATCTAGGGCCTCTGGGGGCAAATGGCCGGCTTCTGCATTTGGAAATGTGCTCGTGGGGCGAGTGATTTGTCACCTGGCTAAACAGCTACTACCGGATAGGGGTTTTAAAAATTACTGTGAAGAAAATCATTTGGGCTTGCATAAGCTCAGCCCTACAGAGCAGCGCTGCTGGGTTCATGTAAACCCAGACAGCTTTGTAGTTGGATGGACTTTGAAAATATTTCTGTGGAGCCACTTAGGTGACTACTTATATGATTCTTATCCTGTATTAGCTGTGCACCTCCCAGTATTTAATTTGTTAATCCTCACACCACCCCTGTGAGGTGGGGCAGGGCCATTATCCCCATTGTCCAGATGAAGAAACTGAGGTACAGAGAAGCTACATGACTGTGGCCAAGCTGGGCACCTAGATGGTCTTCTGTGCCCCAGGGTAATGCCTTAAACACTGGAACAACCTTCCACTCCAGACTGGTCTTCTCACAGTCACTATCAGCCAAACAGTGAAACACTAGGAGAAATCCAGGTCCCATGCGATTTCAGGGTTTAAAAAAAGCACCTCCAAGCCATAAATACAAATAAACACAAAAGCCAGATACATTGACCCTCTGCAAAGCCCCAATGAATCTGCTGCAGCGACGCCTTTGCTCCAAACGAGCAAGGAAGGCCACTTCATAGAGAACAGAGGTGTCCCCTAGCAGCGCCCCCCACTCCCGCGGTAGCGCGGCTTGTCACAGCTGATTCAGAGTCACGTTAGAGCAAAGCAAGTAAGCGTGGTAGGGACCAGTGGTGGGGAGCGGGTGTGTAAACAAAGCGCTTCCCACCTGTTCACACTTTTTAACCAAAAGCTCATCATCAGAGTCTTGGAACAGAAGTCAGAGCGTTTCCCTTTCTATGGAATGAAAGTGAAAATAAAGGAGCAATGCAATGAACACGGGCCAAGCCTACCCCCACGCCCCCGGTGCAATGCTCTCTCTGTCACAGGGGCCCATCCCCCGGGCATTAAAGCCAATGAGCATCACCTACCTGCTAACAACAGCTCTTCACAGCGCGCTGCAAAGCCTTGCTCTCTTGGCGGGCTGCGCACAGTGTCGGCTTCCCCGGGAGCCTTTTCTGGCTCGCTGCCCCACTTCCAAACAGACCCCTAACCCCGGGGGAGCCTGGCTGTCCCGGCACGCGGCCTCGCGGCAGCCCCCTGCGCTCTAGGCAGGTGTCGCTCAGCTAAGGCGGCGCTGTGACTGGCGGCAAACTCGGCAGCCTGCCTGCGTCCCTGAGGAGAAGCAGGTTGGCAGGCGCTGGGCTCCCCAGGCAAAGCAGGAGAGAGCCACGCTGCGAGGGGCTGCTCACGCAGAGAGCCCGGCCTGCAGGAGAGGGCTTCCTCACCCACTGCGGGGCTGCAGGCCGGGCTCTCTGCGTGAGCAGCCTGAAAACATTTCTTTGGAACCATAGGCGGCGAGTTCTATCTCCACATGGTGCCTTAGCACCAGCAATATTCAGAGCCCAGGGGCCCGGCCCCACCTGCCCCCCCCCCCCGCGCCTCCCCTGAGTGTCCCCCGGCCCCCTCTAGCTGCCCCAGCCCTCTCCGCGCCTCCCCGGCCCCGGAGCAGAGCCTCCCTGCTTCTGCCTCTTCCCTGCAGCTCCATGCTGCCTCCCTGCAGCAACTGCTGCCCCAGGATCCTAGTGCCCCCTAACTCCACTGCCAGGGCAGACTGACTCTGAGCCGGCCCTTCCCCCTCAGACCCTTCCCTTTTCCGGCGGGACCCTCCACCAGCACAGGGCCCCCCTCGCCCGCAGTCACCGCTCCTGCCCCATGCTGGGCAAGGGGCAGCCCCATCCCTCACCCCCAGTGAGGCTACAGTCAGGGCAACAGCAGGGGAGGAGGCGCACGCGGCACCCCCCAGCACCCACCCTGGGGGAGGCGAGGGAGATTCCTGGACCTGAGAGGGCCCCTAGGAGCACATGCAGTGACAGTTGTGGGGGTGAGTGTGCTGCTGGGGGGGTGGGAAAGGGGGGCTCCTCCCCCAGAGCTCGCTACTGCCGGCAGGGAAAGGGCTGGGGGGAATCCTCCTCTCTGGTCCCTGTCCCAGAGCAGCCTGCCTGCACCCCAAACTCATCCCCAGACCTGTCCGACCCCAGAGCCCACACCCCCAGCCAGAGCTTTCACCCCCCCCACACCCTCTACCCTAGCCCTGAGCCTCTCTAACACCCCAAACACCTTATCCCCAGTCCCAGCCAGAGCCCAATCCCCCTGCACTCCAACCCTCTGCCCTAGCCCTGAGCCGCTCTAACACCCCAAACCCCCCAACCCCAGCCCTCATTCCCCCACACCCTAACTCTCTGCCCTAGCCCTGAGCCCCCTCCAGCACCACAAACCCCTCATCTCCAGCCCCAGCCAGAGCCCTCACCCACCCGCACCCCAACTCTCTGCCCTAGCCCTGAGCCCCCTCCAACACCACAAACCCCTCATCTCCAGCCCCAACCAGAGCCCTCACCCCCCCGCACCCTAACCCTCTGCCTCAGCCCTTGAGCCTCTCTAACCCCCCCAACCCACCAGCCCCAGACAGAGTCCTCACCCGCCACACTCCTACTCTCACCCTGAGCCCCTCCCACACCCAAACTCCTCATTCCCAGCCCCAGAGCCCTCACCCCCCTACACCCCTACTCTTGCCCTGAGCCCCTCCCATACCCCACAGCCCTCACCCCTGCACCCCCTCCCTCCACACCCCCTCCCAGAGCCTGCACCCCAATCCCCTGCCCCAGCCTAGGGCCTGCATCCCAGACCTCCTCCCCCACCCAAACTCCCTCCCAGAGCCTTGGGCAGGTGGGGGGCGGAGTTTGGGCGGGGGCGGGTTCTGGGCACCACCAACATTTCTACAAACCTGCCCCCCCTGTTTGGAACAACAGTTTAGAGCAACGTGGGCACAGCGGTCCAGTGCTGGCCTCGCCCCATGGGTGTCGGTGCTGAAACTCCCCCGGCTTCACCACGAGCAGAGTCAGGGCCAAACCCACTGCTTCCCCCCCCCCCCCCCCCATAGCGCATCTTTCCTCCCGAAAGGGGCCGCAAGCTGTAGGCTGCGTCCCGCAAACACGCGCTGGTCACATACAGTCGGAGTCGTCCCACGCCCAGCCCTCGGAGCCCCGCTGAGCTGATCGGCCCTGGCCCCACGGGCAGCTGAATCCCCGCTGGTGGAGAGGGGGCAGGCCAGGGTCTGGTGCTGAGCGCGCAAGCAGCAAAAAGGGCTGGGGCGCCGCAGCCCGGCCAAGGGCTTCCGAGGCACCTCGCAGCAGGGGCGCGGGGATTTCGGCGGGAGCCAGGTGCCCCCGTTTCTTTGGGGTGCGGGGCCTTAGCGCCTGAGGCGCCCGCGAGCGGCAAGTTCTCGCCCCGTGCGCGCGGTCTCCGCTCCGCGCAGCCCAGCCGCGGGCTCCTGCCTTGCGGAAACCCGGCCAGCCGCGGGGAGCGGGCTCTGGGCTCGGACGCCGCACCCCGCGGCCGCGCGAAGGGCTCGTTCTGCGCCGGCTCCCGCCAAGCGGGGCCTGTCCCCCCGCCGGCTCCTTCGAGCGCTCCGCGCGGTGCCAGGGGGCTCTCCCGTGACTGGGTGTTTACGCGGCTATTCTTAGATACCCCCTTTTTCCTGCCACCGGGAGCGGGGAGACCGCAAGCCACCGGGAACCAAAAGGCGACTGTGAAAAGCTGAACCCCCCCCCCATGTGCATCCCTCTCTCGGCGGCAGCAGCGTGTCCTGCCCCGCGGCTCGGTTCTGCCACCTTTCCTCTTGTTGGTGCGCACCGTGCTTTTGCCGGTGTTCCTGTTGACACCCGTTACCATTGGTTCTGAGATCAATGGGGGGGGGTGTGTGAGACACACAATACGGCACCACGCACTGTACACAAGGTGACAGAATCCGCTCCTGAATACACAAACTCTCTTAGTCAGTGATCATGTGAAATAGGAACGTGCAGCATCTAATTCATCTCCAGCAGCTCCGTGTTTCTGGTGAAAGCAGAAGAAATAATCATCTGAATGCACCAACAGCCGGCAGAGCCCACTCCCTACCTTTCCACATTGCAAAGGGCGGCAACGCCTGGTGCTGTTCCGCGCCTCTTCCTGCGCGGGGCACTTACTTCCCCCGGCCCCTGGCAGGGTAGTGCCAGGGCAGTTCTGGTCCCTCATGCCCACACCCCTCTGCTTCCCTCTCGCTGCAGCAGCGTCCGTGGCACCCCCGCGTTCCCCCCCCCCCCCCCTCCAGCTCCCCAGGGCAAAGTTTGCACTCACCCGGAGCTGGAAGGGACCGGAGCGCTCTCAGCCCGCCAGCGTCCGACGCGCCGGTGGAGGAGCTGCGCAGGCGGCTGCCCGGACCACACGCCTGTGTGACAAGCAGGCAGCGGGAACCCTGCAGCGCCCTGTCGCCTGGCTGGCTGGTCACAGCCCCGGGCGCAGCTGCGCGTTTCGGGCGCTCTCGCCCGCTCTCCTTCAGCCCCCCGGGTCTGTAGCTCCCCCGAAGCCTGGCGAGAGCAGAGGCGGCGGATACTTGGCTTCCCTCTCTGCGCCTGGCTCCTCGCTAGCTGCTGCAGCGGTGGACGTCCCCAGCTCCCCTGGCCCCGGTTCTGACGGCTGATTACCGCACGCTCGGTTCCCTGCGGGGACAGAACGTTCCTAGCAGGCAGGAGGGCGGGGCTGGCAGGTATGACTCACCCGCAGCTCCCCCGCAGACGCTGGTAACTCTTGTTTTGTTTCTCAGCGTGTCCTTCCTAGCTTTCCCGCCCTCACATCTCAGCAAAGAGCTGGAAGGCTTTTCAGGGCACTTCTGCACCCAAGTTTGTGCATGTGCATGCCTGTAATTGTTGGCACGCTGCACTCAGTCACGCCTTGGCGTCCCCTGCACAGGGCGCGAGTACCACTTCCCAAACTCTCCTGGGTGGGCGAACTGCAGCAAGGGATCCTTGGCACTGTCCCCGCAATGGACAGGCCCGTGTGGCTGAGTCAGCGTCGAGGGGTCACTGTGCAAGTGGAATAGCCATCAGAAGATCCCCACCACCAGTTCTGGGAGGGAGGCCGGTGAGGTCTCCGGCCTGTGTTGCACAGGGGTCAGACTAGATGATCACAATGGTCCTTCTGCCCTTGGAATCTGTGACTCCTTCTGAGCTCGGATGAAGCGGGAGAAAATTGTGGGTCAGTCACAAGGGCTCCCAGGGCTCCTCCCCGTTGCACCCATGGCTATGCCGACAGGCACCATCTAGCCCTGTAGAGGAAGGAGCCAGTTGGGCCTCCTGGAAATGATGACAAGCTTAAGGAAAATAACAAACTCGAGCAATGGGGTAAAATGCAAATGCAAACCCTTCTGTGGCAGCCCTCCCCATTCAAAGCCCCCAGCCATTAACCCTCGTGGTAGCTGGGGGTGCTGACCTCTTATTACCATCGGTGCACTAAATACACAGGCCAACACTTAGTGAGCCTGGCTGCTAGAGTTCTGGGACACCCAGACTGAAACACCGAACGTGCCTGGAGCTCCAGTGGGCACCCGCTGGGGCTATATGTGCAGGCCAAGACAGCTCAGCTGGGCACCAAAAACTGGAGGCCCCTAAAATCGGTAGCTACTTTTGACCATATGGTCCTTAGCATCTGGTCTCTGCTGCTGTGAAAGGTGTCTGCCCCACACATTGCCAATGGGCGTCTCTAGTGCTCTTGCTGAGGACTTACCTTTGGTTTTGGTTTCCTGCATTCAGTGGTAATGCCCCTTTGGCTGGGTTCCTGCCATAGTAAATTAGCAGTTTATAACTGGCTTTAAGATGCCCTCTAACCACAAGGATACTCTGCTCGTTAAGGCACAGGGCTGAGTGCTGTAATGATCTGCGGTCAGTTCCTGGCATGGCCACGAACCTCCTGTGACCTTGAAGTCCCATTGGCCTGGCTCAGCCTCTCCTGCAGAGAAACCTTTTCTGTGGGGGGTCTGAAGAGAGCTCCATAAGGAATCCCTCACTTGGATGATTAAGCATAGATGGCCGTAATGTTACTACGGAAACAATTTGGGGGAAGGAGGAAATATATTAGCAAAAATAATCCGATTTAGGGGTGAGTTTTAGCAATGCACCCTCTTGCCCTCAGACTTTTATAGAAAATTGGTAACAGCTGAATACCTGGAGAGAGGCACAGTACATGCCACTTCTGCAAACTCCTACGTGCAGCTTGTTACTCCCTCTGGCATGGTGATGGGAGGACAGAGATCTCCTCTGGGGTTGTTCCTGCCTTGCCAATGGATGTGGCTCAGCTGGATCCTGTCTGCAGAGTGCCCAAGTGTTCTGTCTGTTGTGGGAATTTTCTGGTCTGTTTTTGGAATTTCCGTAGGTTTAGGGGTTTGTGTTCAGCTGTGCTGGGACTGAATAGAACTAAACATTGAATGTGTGAAAGGGCAGAAATGGTGAGTGTTGAAGTGCTATGAAGGCTGGGGAAAAAAGCCTTCCGTTAAGAAGCTTGTAGTTGCAAACAGGAATGCAAACTTTTCCTTTAAGGAATAGCAGGAGTTCCTACTGCAGTTGGTTGTCAGCCAGCTGGGTTGCAAATTAGCCAATCAGAGGCAGCCAAAGCATCCATAGTAATCTGACAGCACAGAAAATATGCTGTAAATGCTAAAGTCTCCTTTCCCAGCCTCAGAGGCCAGTTTGAGATTGATATCTAAACCCTGGATTTAAAAGCATTCGAGCACAGTGCTTTAATACCCAGTACCTGCAGATGCTCTCCCATGTATTTTATCACTACGCTGTTTACTTATAGATACATTGTTCTTGCCAGTATTGCTTCACCACTAGGAGATGTTTCCTCAGTAATTTCCATGGTCATGTGCTAATGCTTCACTAGGTAAATTTCTTGGGCTTGACCCTGTAGTCCTTACTTAGGCAAATTGAGTTCAAGCAGAGTTTTGCTAGCACAATAACTGCAAATTCAGTTGCTACTAAAACTCAAATGGAAACATAGTGAGAGCTAGATTAAATGTACCATTTCATAGACTGTTCCCAGGTTTAACGATGGAGTTCCAGAGACATGTGGCAGGCCACGGGATACATTGGATTTTGCGGAGCAAATTCAGTGGTGCTCTCGGGCTGCTTTGGGCTATCCCATGGCATAAGGAACCATGAACCATGGTTTGTGCTACTGGAATGGGGCAAGATGTTAGAGAGCTTATTCCTTCACTCTCCCATTTCCCTGGTCCTTCTCGCATGAACAGAGAGCAACAATACCCGAAGTCCAAAGGTGCAAACAATTCGATGTTTATTGGGGTGAACTTCCAGCAAGCTTAAATCCAAGTTCCTTTTTCCTTATTTTCGAATCCCAACTTATTTCCTGTTTGCCCCTAATTTATATAGTAATATTCTTAGCTATATCTTAACCAATCATTCTACTGAAATTTAACTAACCTATCCGAACATACTGTAACATGATTAGGTAACCAATTATATCCCACCACCTTAATTAGTTTACACCCAACAAAATTAATTATACAGTAGACAGAAACAATCACAGAACCAGACAGAGATTATACAGACAAACAATAGCAAAGTGGGAACTATAATGACAAAACGATATAGAAGTGCGGATTTTACAACGACATCTATAAAGACATAAGGGTTTCCCAGCTGTGTCTATTGATAAGTGAGTTCTTACCAGTCAGAAAACTATCAACCTAAATTTCCTTTTACATCTTCTAGGTTCTTCCCTTTCTCTGGAGGTGATAGATCGGATCACCTTCCTAACAGCCCCATATTGACTAGCTTCCCAGTTTATGGCTGTTCGCTTCCCAGTTTATGGCTGCCTCTGCTGCTTAGCCAAAGGCCTTGGCCTAAGAACAGGGCCTCAGACTGTCACAGTGAGAGAAGGCCCTTCCACAGATTCTTTCTTGTATACCTCTATTACTAGCTAAATGATAAACATGTAAGCCGAGTCAGGATGAGCTCCACCCTGACATCTGGTGGTGAGGCGTGGCAAGTTGTGGAAAAGAACTTCAGGGGCCGATCTTATTTGCATAGGCACACCCACCCCGCTGTCAAAGTTTGACTCAGACTCACAATTTATCAGACCACTCTGTTTTATTAGCAAAGCTACTCTGCTAATACATTTAGAAGTGAGCCCCCCGAGTGGGGCTTGTGTCTCTTAATTTATACAGTTTTTTGGAGAACAAGTTACAGAGAAGTTACAGACAAAAGAAGAAAAAGATTTTAGTCACCACCCTTTGAGATCCCTGAGACCAGTCACGTATCTTCAATTACCTGCCACCCTTAACAATCTCCTTTAACAGCTTCCAGTTAACTTAACTAATTGCCCTTCACACCTTCCATTCTGATGCCTGCTTCTTAGACGTGCTGGCTCTATCTTAATTGCTTCTCCATTCAAAAGCTAACTGTCCCTACCTGTGCTCCCTCAGACACTTTGTAACATGTTTTGGCATGGCCTCTCATATACAATGTATCCAGCATGTCCCCTTATACAACGTTATACAGTGTTATACTTCCACACCGCCTAGAATGAGGCCATAGCTGCCCAAATGGTCACTTTGGCTGCTGTGGGATCCCCAGTGTCTCTGTTATTGGGGCAGGAAGAATAAATTGTTATTACCCTGATTATGGGAATCAAGGACAGTGGAACTGCACCTGGCCTTTTGTTATGATGGAGGGACTCGCCATCAACTAAGTAGCACTCGCTAAGCAAGGGACATGGGTTCCAAAACTCTGTGAATTGAGAGAGGCTAGGGACAGGTATTAATACTTGGTGGTATGGGCCCCCTGGGGAGGGCCTTACATGCTAATTGCACTTTCTCCTCTCTCTACTGTGGACTATCAGAGCTAATTCTGATTCTATTAGGAGTCTAGTTACAGGCTGCTGAGCTGAATTCACTTTGGGCTAATGGTGCACCAGCACTCAGGCTCCCCTACTACAAGCTGAAATCACAAAAGAGCTAAAAACTGACTAAGAGCTGAAATCACTGAGTGTTGTGTTAAGTAGTGGGGGAGCCTGAAGATATATGGTGGAGCAGTTTGCAGGACGGTGAGCAGAGCGGTTTGTCGGATGCCTAGAGCAGCTCATGGGGCGGCTGGCAGAGCGGAGCCCCATGGAGAGGTGGGGCCATCAGCTTTGGACCACGTAAGGTGCCCCTTAACTGCCCCCCCGCCCCAATCTCCACCCAGGTTGGGAGGTAAAA
Organism: Chelonia mydas; assembly: GCF_015237465.2. NCBI lineage: Eukaryota > Metazoa > Chordata > Testudines > Cheloniidae > Chelonia > Chelonia mydas. The sequence continues at coordinate 3,995,878 of NC_057852.1, read as the reverse complement.
CTCTGCAGATAAACTTTCAAACTCTGGGGCTGCCCTGACCAGGGACAGAGACTTTTGAGTCGTTGGACTTTGAGTGATTTTGGGTTGCTGGACTCAAGAACCAAAGGGAAAGGACATGCCCCAGTTTGCTTGGGGTGGGTTTTTTGCTCATGGGTTGTCTTATGAATCCTGTTGGTGGTGTTTCCCCAATATAATGCCACATTGTTTGTCTCTGTTATTAAAAGGCTTTTTGCTACACTCAGACTCTGTGCTTGCGAGAGGGGAAGTATTGCCTCTTGGAGGCACCCAGTGGGGGTGGTATATATTTGTCCCAGGTCACTGGGTGGGGGCTCGAGCCGGCTTTCCATTGTGTTATTGGAATGGAACCCCTAGATACTGAACCCGGACCTTGTTGCTGCCAACTCTGACGGGCAGAAGGGTTACAAACATATACCTACGTTCTTAGAGTACAGGCCTTTACAGACAGGCCTGAATATCTATATCCTAACACAAGACAGATCGTGTCCTGATGAGTCTTCCCCTGTCAGTACAGTAACAGGCACAACTCCAAAGAACAAAGAGAGAAATAAGTATGCAAATGACTAGGGTGCCCCTTGGAAAGCCGTGTCTCCGAAAAGGAGCTAGGTGTCGTCTGAACATGCGCTGCCGGTGCAATGCTGGGACACAAAGGGCTCATGCGATCCTGGGCTGGAGAATGGGGAGTAGTGTGAGCAGGAGCAGGGAGGTAGATGGCATTGGTGAGCCCGATGCAGGACTATTGAGTACAGTTCTGGTGTCCCCATTGAAAACTAGAGAGGGTACAGAAAAGAGCCACAAAAATGATTGCAGGTCTGGAGAAAATGCCTGACAGTGAGCCATTTGAAGAGCTCAATCTCTTTAGTTATCAGAATGAAGAAAGAGGTTATAGACTAGAAGAGCTTTCACAGGGAGAAAATACCAAGTACTAAGGGGCTCTGTGATCTAGCAAAGAAAGGCAGAACAAGAACCGATGGCTGGATGCTGCTGCCAACACATTCAAATTAGAAATAAGGCAATTTGTTACCAGTGAGGGTGATGAGCCGTTGGCACAAATTCCCAAGGGCAGTGGTGGATTTTCCATCTCAGTGTCTCAGATCAAGACTGGCTGCCTTTCTGGAAGAACTGCTGTAGCCAACCACAAGTTATTGGGCTCAGTACAGGGGCCACTGGGTGAAATGTAAGTCTGACTGGATGAGCTGATGGTCCTTCTAGTCTTGAACTCTGTGAACATGCCAGGTGGAGCAGGCACTGTTTGCAGTATAGTGGTAATCTAGACACCTCATAAAACAAGCTTTGCATTTAAATCTTTGTAAACAGACTTTCAGGGGCAGAGCACCTGGTCCTACATGCTTTACTTAGGCAAAAGACCAGCGCCCCATGTCCTGTTTAGCAGCACTGCCAGGCAAGTAGTGCGTGGGCAGCCTTCCAAATATACCAGAATTCACATTTGGAGCAGTCCATCTTGGGATGGGGTTGGGATTTCTGCAGCAGTGCCTTCATTGACTGTGTCTTGGGGGGGGGGGGAGGGGTTGCTAGAGCAGACCTGGCATGGATGAAGTGGGGGTGCATGGAGCAAGGATACCCCCTTGCAAACTCCATTGACAGGGCTGGGAGGGAGTACCTGGTGGAACCAATGGAAATCCCACCTTTCCCTCCCCCAGGGGCGTGTCTTCTCCCTGGCACAGGGAGATGTAACCTGTACTGCTCTACTCCAGAGCCTAACCAATCAGAATAAATTGTCAGTGTCTTTGATTCTCTCTCAAAGTGTATTTGATAGAGGGAGCTTTCTGAATGCAGCACAGATTCAAACCGGCTACGTATTTCACAACCCTTCCCCAGTATCATCGGCCCTCTCCCAACAATCTCCATAGAGTCAGGGGTAGCTGAGAGCTAAGTACAGACCTCAGCAGCTGAACAGATCTCTTGGGCTTTGGTGCTAGCCAAGTACTAGTCATAGGGCCTAGAGAATGTGGAACTGGTCTATTTTCTAGACTTGTCAGTTTGGCACTGCAGCAGAAAGAAGACCATCTACTCAATCTGGTGTGGATTTGTGTGTGTCTATTCCTAGCACATCAAAACTTTTCAAAACTTAACTCCCCTTACCCCTGGCAACTGTGAGAGGGAGCTCTTCTTCTCTCTTCTTCTTTATTGCTTCCTAGGAAAGGAAGGAACCCCTAATGCAGCAGGAACTCTTTTCCTTCACCTCCTGATCTGCAGCGAGCAGGCCTCTGATTTGCAGGGACAGGGCATTAGGCAGAGATGTATTTCAGTTTAACAAAGTGTTATTGTTGTAAACTTAGAGTTATTATTTCAGCAATATTCCTCTGAACACTAGAGCTGGTCACACATTTTCATCTGAAAGATTTGTTTTGACAAACAATGGCTTTTCAATTATAGAGCAGGCTTTTCAAAAAAAATTTCCAGTTTTGTCAAAAATTCAGGTTTTTTGTCAAAAATATAATCCCTCCAAGGCCAACTTTTATTTTGTTTTTCAGTTGTTGAATCCCTCCCCTGAATTTTTCATCAGGGGGGTGTTGGGTATTAACGAGAACCTACAAGATTTTGATGTAAACTAAAAGTATTTTATTTTCAGATTTGTTGAATAATTTCCTGTCCAGCTCTACTGAATAGTCCTGTCTGAAATCAGTCAGATGTGATTTTGCAGGATGTAAATCTGTTGCCATTAACTTTGTAGGTTACACATAATTGCTGTGTGTGGGATACTCAAAGGGGAAGGTTTGAATAATTCATCTGATGAGTCATCTCTTTTTCCATTGAAAAGCTCACAAAGGAGCATTAGGAGATTTGGAGGACCAGTGACTGCTACCCTCAGAAAGTTACTCTCACCAACAGAAGTTGGTCCAATAAAAGATTTTATTAAGATAAAGTTGAAGTAAAAAGAAAACGGTACAGAGTTTAAGCATAGAAGATTCTGGTTAGCAGGGAATAAGGTACAGATTATCAAGGGGTGCGAAATTCGGTTTAGGAACGGGTGGCGTAAGGAATACATAATCTGCAATCTCCCCGATTGGGGGTAAAAGTTTAACTGGTCAAAGTACAGACATTGAGATATGGGGGTATGTTGTCCATATAATGGCTATGTTCAGGTGTGGAGTATAACGAGTGGATACGATGATGAGGATGGATCTACCCTCAATTGGTGGGATTTAATGTTCAGTGAGTTTATGGTTCCAGTTCATATGGTCCAATGGAAAAAGCCTCTCAGTCCCTTTCCCATAGTGGATGCACGATGTTGTACCGGCTCACACCTCCTGGCACTGTCGGTGGCCGGTGATGTGTTCGATGTAGATGTCCCTGGACCATCGGATGGTGTCCGAGACCATGAGGCGCCACATGAGCCATGCGTAGCGTCGACCAATCCCACAGGTCAGCAGCACACGCTCGTTGCAGGGGTCCCAAGTGCCCAGGGCTCCGACGATCAAGGCGTCCAACTGCACCTCGTAGCCCTTCGCTCTCAGGGTGTCGGCCAAAGGGGCGTCTTTTTCCAGCTTACGAGCTCGGGCTTCGTGGAAGGCCGGGGTCCTGTTCTTGAAGGAGACCGTGATGTCGATGAGGATGATCTTTTTCTGGGCCTCGTCGGTGACTATCACGTCGGGTCGCAACTGGCTGTCAGTACCGGGTATTACTTACCCACCTTGTCTCTCTAGTATCCGGGGACTAACACGGCTACAACACCACTGCACGCCCTCAGAACAAACTTTCTGAAATAGGTTTCAGAGTAGCAGTCGTGTTAGTCTGTATTCGTAAAAAGAAAAGGAGTACTTGTGGCACCTTAGAGACTAACTCTCTAAGGTGCCACTAGTACTCCTATTCTGAAATAGGCCTTCCCCAGAAAAAGCCTGCATCTTATGCACTGTAGCCAGGACAAATTCTGCTCTCAGTTATGGGCTTGCAAGTCCCTTTGAAATGACCCTTTGAGCAGTCCCATTTGGGTATTCCAGGGGCAGTTGCTTGCGCCCATGTAACAGTATTTAGCCCTCTCTACAAATTGTCTGCTGGGGTAAGATGGGAGAATTGCAGGGTTAAGGGCAGAGGGAAAGTTGGCCAAGTGATCTTTAACTGAGTTTCTCCATACTTTCAGATGTTTGCTTTATTTTTAACATGGAGCCTGCACCTTGATTTCCAGACTCCCTAATGTTAAGTTTCTGTTTTTTTCAGAAAACTACCATAGTATTTTATGATGATCCCCCCTGAAGTAAGTGATATTGGGGAAAATAACTTAACTTCAGCTGAGCAAAGTCTCTGCCTTTGGATATAACTGAGAACTGCAGGACTCCCTGCACTGGCAAAGATACAGCTGCAGGAGCTATCAGTCCATCTGTGTCTGGCCAAAATGCAATGAGCCCCCACTGGGGCCACAGGGCTGTTCTCAAGGTGAGCTATGCCTTCCTGTGACACCTTTGTCCTTGGCCACTTTCAGAGAAGTGCGTAGGGTGGATTAGGTCTGTTGCTGTCTGGCAAGTTCTAGCTCATGGCTGGAGTGGTTGTATATTACTAGGACCCTGCCAAAGTCACGTCCATTTTCATCAACTTCACAGTCACAGGCTTCTTTAAATGGTCAATTTCACGGTTTCAGGTATTTACCTCTGAAATTTCATGGTGTTATAACCCTGGTGGTCCTGACCCAAAAAAGGGTTGTGGGGCTATTATAGGAGGGGGGTCATGGCATTGCCCCCCTGACTTGGGGGGTGCTGCAGCTGCTGCCAAAGGCGCTCCCTTCAGAACTGGGCAGCCGGAGAGCCATGGGCAGCGCAGATGGGAGGGTGACGTGGTATTGGTGGGGGTCATCACTCTTTTGGGGGGCAGGGCATGGTAGGAGCCCCAGTTTGGGTGCCCCCAGCTCTCCCCCTCCCCAGCAGATTTCACTGGGGAGACCAGATTTCAGTCTGTGACGTGTCTTTCATGGCTGTGAATGTGGTAGGGTCCTATATACTACCCACCAAATTTTGAGCAGAAGCACAATAACCCACCTCTCAATTCTCTTTTCTGGATTTCTGTTTCTTTAGTAAGATTTTATTATTTGACAGATAGCAGCCTGGGTTTCACTGCATGGCCTATCCCAGAGGTTACACAAGCAGATGCAAATTTCTCCGAAATGTCCCTTGCCCTGCAGTTAGGAGCGCACCTTTCCCTCTGCCCCTGCCATGTGCCATACAGAGCCATCATCTAGTCTGACCTCCTGTATATCACAGGCCACCAGCCCTCGCTGGCACCTGCACCTTAAACCCAACTGCTTGCATGGGCTTTTTTACTGCTCGGCTACATACAAACGAGTCCTTTGCTTGGCATTTCTAGTTGTAGGCTGTGTCTGATATAGATCCTTTCCCCCAACACCTTTAAGGAATGCTCCTGAGTGACTAAAATGCATACAGAGTCTACAGCTCCCTGCCAGGAGACGTCTGACAATGCTGTTGTCATCCTTAGGCACAGCATGCCCCAGCAGGTCGAGAAAGCATGCTAAATACCACACATGCACACGTGTGAGTTGGCTGCCTGACCCAGCTCACAGAAACACTGGCTTCTCACTGGAAATCCTAAGACCCGGAGAAAGATTGTAAGAGGTAACAGACCATTCATTTGGTCTTGGAAAGTTGGGCTGCTTGCAGAGATGAGAAATACCATTGTGGTTCTAAAAGGCTCCGCCAATGGGTAATCATCATCATGATGATCCCATTATGCCTCTGGCATTTAGGGCAGCAATGAAGATCCTCAGCTCCACCTCCCTTGTAAGATAACTCCCATCTCTTCATGTGCAAATATATTTATGCCTGTATCTGTAATTTTCACTTCATGCATCTGAAGAAGTGGGTTTTTTACCCATGAAAGCTTATGCCCAAATAAATCTGTTAGTCTTTAAGGTGCCACCAGACTCCTTGTTGTTTCTGTGTATACAGACTAACATGGCTACCCCTCTGATACTCCACTCCTGTCTGTTTCTGGCGAGTCTTTCAATGGTCCCCCAGCCGTGCCCCAGGTTTTTCAGCTCGGCTTCCACAGCTCTTCGCCATGTTGTTTTCGGGCAGCCTCGTTTTTGCTTGCCTTCAGGTGTCCATCTTATTGCTACTCTGGTGATGGAATCAGTTTGCATCCAAAGCACATGACTGATCCATCTCCAATGCCTCCTGGCAATGATGGTGCTCAGATCCGCTTGGCTGCACTGTGTCAATTGATCTTGGTTTGAGATCGTTCTGGGCCAAAAGATACGGAGGATTTTTCTGAGGCAGGTTGTACGGGATGAAGACGGTTCGGACATGTCAGACTTTCTCATTCCCCAGCATTCTGCACTCTAAAGTAGTGTTGAAAGTATGCAGCTCTGGTAAATCTTGAGTTCGGTTTTGGTGTTGTATTTTGATGATTTCCTGACTGTATTTAAGCTCCTGAAGGTGTTCCTGGCTTTACTGATTTTGTTCCAGATGTCTTGGCTTGTTCCACCGTCCTGGCTGATGATGCTGCCCAAGTATGTGAATATTTCTACATTGGTGAGAACATAATCCTCTATCCATACTGATGACGCAGAGGCAATATTAAAGGTCATGAGATCGATCTTATTGCAATTGACTTTCAGTCCAATTTGCTGGCTGAATGCATTGAGTCGAGTTGTTTTTTCTTGTATGTGGTTTTTGTTTTTTCTTGCCAATAGGTAAGGTAGGTACATTTTTAGACACCCTGAGCGTGAGACTCATTACAGTGTGCTGGATAGCTCTGTTAAAATAAATCCTATACCAGAGTCTCCATGGTAGAGTCTGCATTTTTATGGTGTTATAATGCAGACACAATGAATCTGCTACTGGCTGCCATTGGGTATACTTGGCAAAATAGATTATGTTTATCCTTCTGGAATAAGAATTAACTTGGCAGGTTTGTGTTACAGGACAGCTTTACTGAAAGAATAACACACTAGTAGACATGACCCATAACAGACAATACAGGACCAGATTCTGCCATCCTTGGATTTGCAGAGTACCCTGTGAGCAGCCCCATTTAAACCAGTGTAGATATCATGGAGTACAGTACTACTCTGGATGAGCAAGGGTGGTAAAAATCTGGCCCAAAATGGTGATGATAATACATAATCGTTTATATTTATTTAGTGCTTTTTACTTCCTGGGGTCCCAAAGTACAAACTTCCAGGCCAGTCAGTAAGCCACATTTTTAAGAAAACAAAACAACCAGAAAATCTGGACATGCTCAACCCCAAGTCAACCTTAACTCTCCTGCGTAGCCCTGATCACCATTCATCCCCTTGCTTACCGCTGGAGGCCACAGATCTCCACTGGTCCAAAGAAAACTCCACACGCTGGCTTGTAAGTTGCCAGACCAGTCACTAATTAAGGCCCAGAGACCAGATGCTTTCCAACGTTCACCACCTGGGCCAGAGACAACAACACCTCACAGTTTATTCTTAACACATGGCCCTGTGTTTGCAGAATCTGTAAACGCCTTCGGTCCAGCCCATTTGGATTGCAGATTCCATCAGCTACACTCTCAGAGTTAGTAAAGTTCATGAGGCGTAGGGAGAAATGTCTAAATATCCCCAAGATGGAGCAGAGAACTTACAGGCGCCAATGTTTGTAACAATTTATTCCAGAACAAACGACCCAGTCCGATCCAGCAGGAGCAGCAGTGGAAGTAGGTTTCAGAGTAGCAGCCGTGTTAGTCTGTATTCGCAAAAAGAAAAGCATCCGATGAAGTGAGCTGTAGCTCACGAAAGCTTATGCTCAAATAAATTGGTTAGTCTCTAAGGTGCCACAAGTCCTCCTTTTCTTTTTAGTGGAAGTAGACAAGGTTTAACTATCTTAAGTGAAATCCTGGCCCTATTTAAGCTGATGAGAGTTTTGCCATTGACTCTAGCGTTTCACTGGATATTGTTTAGCCCTGCTCGTGTTGGCTGACTACCCGTCTTGTGCTTCGTCCACTAGCACACAGAGCTTCCCAGGCAAGTCACTCCATTTCCCCAGTTGTGCAGTTCATAAACTCAGTCTGTAGGGAACCTTCACGACAACATTCACTATCACCAAGTGCCAGGAGCATCTCACTGGGGCGGTAACACAATGGCCTTCTGCCGGAGTGAGAGGCAGCCTACGCTGAGCTTCTTATCGCCTCTTCATGTTTTCTTCCCTCTTCAAGGTCTGGCTCAGTTATTCTTGGTCTCCATGTTGCATAGCTGCACCTTCTGAAGTGGGAGAGCCCTTCACACTGGAATGTCGAAGGGGAACTTTCCTTTTATGACCAAGAAAACGCCTTGCAATTGAATTCCAGATGATGAGGAGGCAGGGTGCTTTTGCATATGCAGTTGTTGGCAGCTGTGATGGCCATGTTGCTGTGGCAGGCTCACTGGAGGGGCCCTCTTTTTGATGTGGGATTTGGTTTTAATTTCCTCCAATAGCCATTTCTGTCAGAGCTGCTTGTGAAGGAGGCACTTGGGTTAATGTGGCCTAACAATGAAAGATGTGCTGATCAGAAAGTATGAACGGGAAGAGATGAAAAGGGACCTTGTTTGGCCACGTTCTTTTTATTAAATTATATTTTTCATAGATGTTAAGACCAGACGGGACCAGTAGGATCATCTAGACATGACCCAGGCCAGAGGACCTCACTCGGTGATCCCTGCATAATTTTAATGTGACATAATATTCGTGCCCACTGCAAGAACTTTCACAGGATTAGAACCATTCTAAGCCAGGCTCTTACCCCTAGCCCAATAAATCACTTGAGATTACAAAATGCAACAAAATCAAATACAGTAGGGTGTAGCAAATTGCCTTTTGACAGCATGTCATGTAGCACTCCGACATGACACCCTTTTATTACATATCCCACACACAAACTCTGTTAAAAGAACATTATGAAGGTTCTAAAGTCAAGCATGTAAAGGTTTGGAAATACCAGATTTACAGTTGTCCATGCAACCTTAATTTGGCCCCCTTGTGTATATACATTATGTAAGTGTCTCTAATTATATGATCACATGATCACATTGCCATATGACCTCATATTCATTCAATGCACAGTGTTCTTTTAACATTTTCTTGTGCATAATTTCCTAGGTTTTAAAAATAGCAACTTGAGAAAACAGAATTTCCATCATGTGGCATCATATTGACACCCATGTGGATCTTTGGTAAGGCTGGAACTTTTAGATCCATCACACAGCCCTCTGTCACTTGAGCTAATGGAAGAACTGATAGCAGTAGTAGGTTGTCATCCTCTCTGTGGATCAGCACTGGTGGGGGAGAGGGGAGGCACATATTTTGCCAGCGGGTTTCACAGCTATTTGCTGACAGCAGAGGAATGGTGAGACTCTGGATTCTTGGGTTCCATTCCAGGCTCTGGAGGGAGTGTTCTCCAAAGGGCACAGACTCTTCTGCCTATTTGCCACCTGTTTGATCCCTTCTGCCCCAGGTCAAAGACACCCTGTCTTTGTCCCAGTCCTCACCTATCCAATCCCAGTCTCCCCTCCTCAGGCTTATTATCCCAGGCTCAGTCTCTCCTTGTTGAGCGCTAGTCTCACTGTACAAGTCCTAATGTCCCCCGACTCCCAGTCTCTCCCTCTCCTCATATCCAGTCCCAGGCTCCTGCCCAGCCAGTCCCCATTCCTCATTCCCAATGCCTCATCCAAACTGTCTCTCCCCTGCACTCCTCCCTGTCTGTTTGTCCAGCCAGTCCCAGTTCTCCCTCAGCACTAATGCATTTTATCAGATCTGTCTACCCTCTCCCTCTGCCCCTGTTCCTCCCAAGAGTGGTTCCTAATGCCAGTGTCTTTGTCCAGCTTGTCCCACTCTCTCACCCTCGCCCCCAACTCTCGTCTTATCTCTGTGACACCTCCAGTCAACTGGGGTCCCAGTCGCGCTCTCATTTCCCTCACTGGCACCAGTCCCAAGCTCCCCATCCAACTCCAGTCTCAGGCCATGTCTCCACTACAGCTTATGTCAGCATAATCACCCCCTGAGGGATGTAAGTTACCCCGACCTGGTGTGGACAGTGCTATGTCAGCGGGAGAGCTTCTCCAACTGACATAGCTACTGCTGCTCACAGAGGTGGTTTGATTATGCCAATGGGAGAGCTCTCTCCCCTCGGCATAGAGCGTCTTCACCAGACGTGCTGTATGTGTAGCCAATCCCTCCGTCTTACCAGCCTCCTTTCCCCACACTGTTCCTTTCCCTCTCCAAAGTCCAATTTTTGTCCCCTCTGCATTCAAATACATTTGTTTCCTCCTACACGTTGCCTGCATGCCGGCAGGCGGTCACTGAGCGCACATGGCTAACAAGACTCCCTGCACTCTATTCCAGTGCCCAGCCCCATCCTGACCCAGAGTAATTGGGAGCAGAAATTATAGGGAAATCCTGTAGTCTATGGGGTGGTGCATGCTCAGATACTCTGTGGGGATGGCACATGTAGAGTCTAGGCAGCACTAGGAGTTGTGAGGGGACTGAGCATGCTCAGTGAGGATGGACTCTCTGAAGATTTTAGCTGAGCATATATGAACTGTGATTTTCCAGAGGCTCATAAGTTGGCCAAATTTGGGCTGATTTGTACAGTTAAAGTCACATCCCGGACACAAAGGCTACCCCCTTTCGAATTTCAAACTCCTGCTCCAAAGCACGGGGGGAGAACTACAGCATCTCAAAACACATCAGCTGGAGACGTCTGCTCGACACACAGGAACGGCAGTGGAGGACTGGGTCTAGGAGTGGGAGCACTGCATGATTCCACCCCAGAAAAGCTGAAGGCATGAGGCCTGATACCACGGGAGATGGCACTCAGAGAGGGCACAGACTGCTAGCTCTGCCACTATGACAAAAATCATGAGAGCTCTTTGGGACCACAAAAGCTCATTTAGGCCATTTTAGAGGAAATTCCTTGAAATGTTTTGCTCCCTCTACAGCAGGAGAGTCAGCTAAGCCCCCTGGCTTTCCAGCAGGAAGGATGCCTGAAATAGTTCATTCTGCAACCTGTTTGCCTAGAAAGTCTGGGGCCCATGCTGGCATGGTGCAGCACGAAGGTGGTAGAATTATTCTTACCATTAATTTAAAGCACCCAGAAGAATGTGAGACGCTTAGTAAAAAACATTGACAGGCACGGTCCATGCCCTGAAGCTCTTACAGTCTAAACTCTGGGCATGCGAAAGCAAGCAAGTGTTACAAACAGCAGAAACAGGTGACAGTCACGCAGTCACTCCCTTTCGACATCCGACCATCTGGCTGGTTCTGCTCACGTGACACCCAGCAAGGAAGCTAGATATGTGATAGTGAACAGTCTTGGTAGAAGGCTTCCCAGAGGAAGTGAGTGTTGGGGAGGGATTTAAATGAGGGCCAGGTCGTGGCTTGGGGGACCGGTGTGGGGAGGGCACTCCAGGGAACAGGACAGCAGGAACAAAGGTGCAGAGACACTTGTGGGAGAAACAGCCAAGCCATGGGTCAGGCTGGCTATCTGGGAGAGCAGAGGGTGAGCTGGGATACAAAGCAGTGGAATCCAGGGATAGGACACTGGACTAGGAGAATGCCGGATCCCTGAGTTCTCTTCCTGAGGCAAGTCTCCTCACTCTCTAGCCTTTTGTCTCCTCTCCTGCCTTTTATCAGACTTGTCCATGTAGCCAGTCAGTCCTATGGGGCAGGGGTGTTTCAGTACCTAGCATAATGGGGTCCTGTCTCTCTTGGGGCCTCCCGATGCTATTGTCAAACACACAGTAGTGTCAGCTAACTAGGGCAGGGTAGAGTTATGCAGCATTTTGAAGGCAAGGACAAGAAGAGGGAACGAGTGGCTTATGGCTTGGCTACTCAGGAGTAATGTAGCCATCCCAAAGGAGTGCTGATAAAAATCTTCTATGACACCACACCATCATGCAGCCCACAGCTGGCACACGTGGTGTTGACTCTAAATGAATTGCTGGAAGTGCAAGCTTAAGCATTCTACCCTGGATTGTCTGAGAATCTACGTCAGTTTCAACCATCCCAGAATAGCTGTAGGGAGATACATGATCTCATTTGCAAGGGTAGCTTGTCAAAGGCAGAAGAAGTGTTGCAATTACCATGCCTGTCACAGTAATGCCATAGTTACAATAAACAAATCCAGGTGAACAAATTACAATGACATTTTTAAAGTACATCTTGTTCCTTTTTTCTTACAGCTATTATTGGTTCCAGTGGCATTCCTGCAAGATCAGACCTTTAGCCATGAAGAAGTTAAATGCCATCTGCCTTTTCCACACGGAGAGACTGAAGCTCAGAGGTTAAATGACTTGCCCAAGGTTACACAGCAAATCCGTGTCAGAGCAAAGATAGGAAGACATGCTTCTAGCCTCTCCAACCAATGGCTATCCTCCTAGACCACACTTCCTCCCAGGCAGCCTGTCTAACCATTCCTTAGGAACCTTGATTCCCCAGCCTGCACATTCTGTTGCAGATTACCTGTCCTCTGCTACTTACACTGGCTTCCCACAGAATATCCAATCAAGATCAACATCTCTGGGCTTCTCTTTAACGCGCTCCATGTCCTGGGCCCAAGATATCTAAAAGAGTCTAAAGCTCTGGGATGGAAATTGTGGCGGACAGCAATGCTGCTCTGGCTCAGTGGAAGTCTTTACAATAATGGTAATGCTTGTCTGTGCAGGAGACAGCTTTTCCAGGGGCCGGGCCGAGACTGGAATGAGCTCCCATAGGAACTAAGAACCATCACAAACCTCCCCATCTCTCGCTCCCAGTACCGGGCGCACTGTACCAACCTGCCTTCTCTAATATAAACACATTAATCTAATTTAATCTCTCTCTCTCTCTCTCTCTATATCTATATCTATATAAACACATATGGAAAAAATATTCCAAAGAAAACATTTCACTGCACACCTTTCTCCCCCGGGGAGTGGAAGAGAGAATAAACAAGGCATGACAGTGGTTAGTCATGTTGCTTAGTGCATTACGGATGATGCTTCGATACTATGGTGATGAGTGCAGTATAAAAACCTGTATATACTAGACTAAAAGCGGCTCTTAGAAACTATTCAGCAATGTTGGATGCAGGGAAGAAGGATTAGTGGCAGGATTAGAGGCAGTCAAATAAAATTTTTGTGGCTCTGCAACTCAGCATGGAGATCATAGCTATGTACATGGTATACACCAGACTGACTGGATCTTTCCTCTGTAAAGCATTTTGAACAGTATCTAATCACACTAGCCCCAGACAGAATAGGAAGGGGTGTATATATATATATGTAACCCTTTTGCCAGGCCGAGTTGACAGCTGCAAGGGTCGGGTTCAGTACGTAGGGGTTCCCTTTCAACAATACAATGCAAAACTAGCTTGAGCCCCCACCCAATGACCTGGGAAAATTACACACACACCCCTGGGTGCCTCAAAGAGGCAATACTTTCCCTCTCGCAAGCACAGAGTCTCAGTATAGCAAAAATCTTTAATAACATGAGGTAAACAACTCAGCATTAAATTGGGAAAACACCACAGCTAGGGTTCATAAACACAAACCATGAACCAGAAGAGCCACCCCACAAGCAGATTGGGCTGTGTCCTTTCCCTTCGGTTCTTGAGTCCAGCAACCCAAAAGTCACCCCTCCCACAGTTTCTGTCCCTGGTCAGTGGAGCCCCCAGAATGGTTCTTGAGTCCAACAACCCAAAAGTCACCCCTCCCACAGTTTCTGTCCCTGGTCAGTGCAGCCCCCCCAGAGTTCAGAAATTCATCTGCAGAGTTTATCTCCCAGGTTGTGTGGAAGGGAGGGGGAGGTATGGGGGCACCTTACATGCTCCGCTGCTTATGTTAACGGCCAATTGCCACGCCTCTCTCTGGGGTTCTGCTGCAATCTTCACCACCAGCCGCACCTCCCCGCCAGCCATCCTGCTAGTGGCTCACTAATATGTCTTCAGGCCCCCCCCACTTAACACAGCTCTCTGTGATTTCACCTCTTAGGAACTTTAGCAATAATACTTAGACCTAGATATCAGTGATTTCAGCTCTGCAGCATGTAACAAGACTCCTAATAGAGTCAAAATTAGCTCTGTTATTACACCATGGAATAGAGGAGAAGTCAAAGTAGTGTTTAAGGCCCACCCCACCAGATACAAATACCTATCCCCAACCTTTCTCAATTGCCTAGCAAGTGCTACTTAGTTGAGGGTGGGTCCCTCTGTCATAAAATGCCCTGTACAGTTCTACTGTCCTTAATTCACATCACCAGGATAATAACCCTTTATTACTCCTGCCCCAATAACAAAGAGCCTGGGGATCCCACAGCAGCCAAAGTGACCATTTGGGCAAGCGGTCCCATCATGCTAGGCAGGGTGGGTGTGCCCTTGTAAACAAGATCAGCCCCTGAAGTCCTTTTCCACAGCTCACCACCAGATGTCAGGGTAGAGCCCGTTCTGACTAGACAGACTAGTGTTTTGCAGGTGAACATAGTTTGTTACCAAATTGTTTACTTGGTCCATGTGGGGCTAGGTCCTATGGCCTTTGCTCATACGAGCCGTTCCACTGAAGACAACAGGAATAATCACATGAGTAAGGGCTGTGCCACTGGTTAATAGAACTGGCCTGATAACTGCCTCTGAAACATTCAGCCTGATTCCTTCCATCCTGCCTTTGCTGGCAGCTCCCTCAGCCTGCAGGAAATGTTCCCGGTGCCTGTGAGGAGAACTCGGGGGCAGCTGAAATTGGCCTGCTTGCATGCAGCGCAAGAGGGCTTTATCTGCTCTGCAGGCCACCAGTTTCAGAGTGGCCCAGGGCTCTGTGGTTTGTCAGGTTTTCAGTAACCTTTTAAAGACAAAAAGAAAAGGAGTACTTGTGGCACCTTAGAGACTAACCAATTTATTTGAGCATAAGCTTTCGTGAGCTACAGCTCACTTCATCGGATGCATACTGTGGAAACTGCAGAAGACATTATATACACAGAGACCATGAAACAATACCTCCTCCCACCCCACTCTCCTGCTGGTAATAGCTTATCTAAAGTGATCACTCTCCTTATAATGTGTATGATAATCAAGTGAGTTTGTGTGTGTGGTTTTTGGAAGGGGGGGGGTGAGAAAACCTGGATTTGTGCTGGAAATGGCCCACCTTGATTATCATACACATTGTAAAGAGAGTGGTCACTTTGGATGGGCTATTACCAGCAGGAGAGTGAGTTTGGGGGGGGGGGGGCGGAGGGTGAGAAAACCTGGATTTGTGCTGGAAATGGCCCAACTTGATTATCATACACATTGTAAGGTGAGTAATCACTTTAGATAAGCTATTACCAGCAGGAGAGTGGGGTGGGAGGAGGTACTGTTTCATGGTCTCTGTGTATATAATGTCTTCTGCAGTTTCCACAGTATGCATCCGATGAAGTGAGCTGTAGCTCACGAAAGCTCATGCTCAAATAAATTGGTTAGTCTCTAAGGTGCCACAAGTCCTCCTTTTCTTTTTGCGAATACAGACTAACACGGCTGTTACTCTGAAATCTTTTAAAGACACAGGCAGGTTTTTACACGTTACAGCATGAACCGGATACCCATGTTATGGCAGTTTATGATTGCTTCTCAATGACAATAGCTGCCTCAAAGATCAAACCGGGTGCTGGGCCAGGGTCACTGCTCCGGTAATTAAGCGGCATTGGGGAAAATCCATGGGGAAGCTGACCACTGCAGCAGCCAGTAAGAGTGGTCTCTTGCTTCGAGGACTCCCTTTCTGATAGGCTGATCCCCAAGTGATAGCGGCTCCTCAGAAATTCCCAAAGCTGGGTGTTCTTATCCTTCTCTTGTAGAAGTGGAAATGAAGACCCGGAGCAGAGAAGTGATGTGTCCAAGTTCACAGTGAGTCGGGACAGTGTTGGCAAAAGAACCCTGGTCTCCTGGCACTTAGTTTCCTGTTTCTAGCTCTTGCATGTGGTCCCTCCCAGTTCAATGTTAAAGATTTCAGGGCTTGAAAACCCCACTTGCCCAGGGTGTGTTGGGCTCTGTCCTGGGTGCATGCCATCAACCTCTGCAGAATTGCCACCTTCATTTAAAAAGGTCATGGAGAGGTGGGGGTGGAAAGTTCTTACGCTTGCAAAGGATCCTTTTCCAGTGATGTCTTCACAAGCCTGCAGAGATGACTCCAGCATCCCCACTGCTCTTAGGGGAGAGGCTGCTGCTGCTCCTACTGTCACTGGCTGAAGTAGGGTGTCCTGGGGGGACCCAGCCACCCCACCTGAGATCTGGGGGTTGTGAGCCCCATCTGCTGTCACTCCAGGAGAGGGCTTTGCTATAGAGTCCTCTTCTGGGGTGGGAGGAGGGTCCCCATGCCCATAGCTCTGTTCTCAGGGGGTTGTGTCTGGGGACATACCCCCATAGAAGACACCTTGGTGAGGGTGGCAGGAAAGGGGCTTTCCAGCACTGGTCCCAGACTGGATGGGACCTCCCTCTGCTTCAGCCCAGTGATCTTGGGCTTGGGAGGGTGGGCTGGGTTCCAGACCAGGAGGAGGGAAACCTCAGCTCTGTGCCCTTGCCCTGCCATGTCCAATGTAGGGCCAGAGTAAACTGAGTAGAAGGGACCTGTGGGGTCCCATGGCTGTGAGGCACTGGGCTACCACCTTCCCTGAGCATGAGGGAGCCTCGTCTGGGCCTGCTGTTGATAGGGTTGCCAGGTGTCTGGTTTTCAACCAGAACATCTGATCGAAAAGGGACCTGGCAGCTCTGGTCAGCACTGCTGACCGGGCCATCAAAAGTCCAGTTGGAGCGGGGCTGGCAGGCTCCCTGACTGGGTCAGCGTGGCTCCAGGGAAGTGGCTGGCATGTCACTCTGTCTCCCAGGCATAAACTGGCTTCTCAGCTCCTATTGTCTGGGAACCAGGGCCAATGGGAGCAGTGGGAGCAGTGCCTATAGGCGCGGGCAGTGCGCAGAGCCCCTTGGCCACGTCTCTGCCTAGGAGCTGGAGAGACATGCTGGCCGCTTCCTGGGAGCCACCTGAGGTCAGTGCCACCGAGGACCCACACTCTGAACCCCGTCCTAAACCCCAACCCCCTGCCCCAGCCATGAGCCTCCTTCTACACCCTAACTCCCTCCTAGAGCCCACACCCCTTGCCCCAGCTCTAAGACCCCTCCCACACCCTAATTACCTCCTGGATCCCGCACCCCCTCCCGTGCCCCACCCCCTTTCCAAGCCCTGAGCCCCCTCCCACACTCTGAACCCCTTGTCCCTAGCCCAAAGCCCACACCCCCAGTCCAGAGCCTGTACCCCCTTCTATACCCCAACCCCCTGCCTCAGCCTGGACCCCCTTCCTACACTCCAAACCCCTCGGCCCCACACCCCAGCCCGGAGCCCCCTCCTGCATCCCAAACCCCTCATCCCCAGCCCCAACCCAGAGCTCACACCCCAGCCAGAGCCCTGACTCCCTCATGCAACCTAACCCTCTGCCTCAGTCTGGCATCCCCTCCCACATTCCAAACCCCTCTGCCCCAGCCCAGGAGTACCTTCCTGTACCCCAAACCCTCATCCACATGCCTAGCTGGAGCCCTCACCCCCTCCTGCACCCCAAACTCCTCACCCAGCTTGTTAAAAATGAGCGAGCGAGTAATGGTTGGGAAGAACAAGTAACGGAGGGAGGGGAGATGGCATGAGTGGGGGCGGGGCCTCAGAGAAGAGGTAGAGCAGGAGCAGGGCCCCAAAAAGGGGCAGGGCAGGGCGCCGGGCAAGGATGTTAGGTCTTCTGCGATTAGAAAGTTGGCAACCCTCGCTGTTGGTCAGTTCTCCGAAGACAGCAAACACGCTGCCTTCCAGGCCACCGCAGGCTCCATTGATATGCTGCAGGTTAGCGACAGGCACCCCCAACTCGAGGCCTCTGAGCATCACCCTGGAGTGCCCAGCCACTGGAAATCCACAGATTTGCTGCTTCCAAAGAAACAGGAAAGCCCAGCTTCCCCCGTTCCACCCCACTCACCGCACTGCTGAACACACAGCGCTCTGACCTGTTTCTAGAGGAATCGAGCATAAGTGTATTTCACAAAGCACATGGATTCAGGTGTTGGAAACAAAGGGGTACATAGCAAATAAAACCATAACAGGCAGTCCAGAGCCTAGACTTATTAACGAGTTACACCAATGGCTAATCCAGTACTGCTCATCCAGCGTCCTGGCAGCACGTGGTGCCCAGGCTGACCAGGACCCTCCTTTCACGAGACATGCAGGCTGTCCGTTTGCATCCCAGGTGACAGCTTCAGCGTGTCCCTCTGCACTCCAAGATATACAAAACCAACCCTTTGTCTTTATGCCTGGGCTGGACACCCCCTGCTCTTTGTTTCTGCCTGTAGATTTCCTCATCGCAATTTGCACCTGGCTCTATATGCACATAGGTGTACTGTATGAAGCCTACAATACACCAATGGCCAGACAGGGAGACAGGTGTTGGTTCCCTCTGCGTAAATGGAACAGTGTCAATGTATGTCACCTCTTGGTGACCTGCCTGAACTCCCAGTATGGCCACATAACTCCTTAAGTATTAGCTGTACAGCCGTTCTGCAATGATTATGGCACCCAGCAGGCTATTGGCTCTCAGTAGAGACCTCACATGCCATTCTTTGGTGAACTGTTGTGCAGCTGTCCGACGCAGAGAGTTCCTGTAGTAACCCATGAACCCTCCATGCCCTCTGCCAGTTGGCATCAAGGGGTACATGGGTCCCAGCCTCTCCCCCATAATTGTTTTATTTAGGGGCCGGAAGTAGCCTTGCATTAATTAGTGGCTCAGAGTGCAGTTAGTGAGAGGCTATTTTTTAGCATGTTCACACATGATTAGCAAGAATATATCTCAAGGGCGGACAGGTCGTGCAGGAAGGGGAGTGACACTATACATAACAGAAAGTGTAGAATCAAATGAAGTAAAAATCTTAAATGAACCAAACTGTACCATAGAATCTCTAGGATAGTAATCCCATGCTCTAATAATAAGAATATAGCTGTAGGGATACATTATCGACCACCTGACCAGGATGGTTATAATGATTGTGAAATACTCAGGGAGATTAGAGAGACTATTAAAAAAACCCACTCAACAATAATGTGGGATTTCAACTATCCCCATATTGACTGGTACATATCACCTCAGGGCGGGATGCAGAGATAAAGTTTCTTGACACTTTAAATGACATCTTCCTGGAGAGGGAATTATTGATTTAGTCCTAACTGGAGCACAGGATCCAGAAGCTAGAAATGGGCGGCAGGGGATGGATCACTTGATGATTCCCTGTTCTGTTCATTCCCTCTGGGGCACCTGGCATTGGCAATTGTCGGAAGACAGGATACTTAGTCTGACGCAGTATGGCTATTCTTATGTTCTTATGACTATTAAAACTCTGATGTTAAATTTCAGAAGATAAGGCCCAAGGGGACAAATAAGAATATGCCAGCACAGCAGGGTATAAAACCAGAATGTACTATGAGTATTTTAAAATGTACACAAAGCAACCTATGCAGGAAGAGATCAATAGTTTCAGTAGAAGTGTTTGTAGCGATGCCAGTTTGGTAATGCAGCCTCTGCTTTCAGAGTAGTTTGTAAAAGGTCATTTTCTGGTTCCTCTCAAACTGCGGTGGGTTTGTTGTCAGATGATGTTAAAAGACACAGGCCCTTGGGAGTAAGAGGAAACGACCATCAAACTTCTGACAGAGACAGGCACGGCTCCTTTTAGCTGCTGTGCCATTTACCTGACTGAAGACTGAAAAACCACTACCCTCCCTAAGGATATGCAGAGCTTGACTGGCTTGACTTCAGAGCATTATCTGAGCTAAAAAAGAAGTGTGGTTTGAGCAGAGACTTAACTAAGACAGCTTGAGTTCCAACATCAGCTCTGACACTGATTCCCACCCTGGGGACTGGGCAAGCCCTAACTCCTTCGCCTCTGTGAAAATGAGCATAAGATTTGCCTGTCTCCCAGCAGCACTGTGAGGGGTTAGTGTTTGTAAAATGTGAGGGAGATGAGCAGCAGTAAATGTCATTGAAAGTCCTATAGGAAACTGCAGGGTAACAGTTGCTATTATGTTTCTAATGCTCCGGTCACTGGCCGAATTTTGATATGCAGGGAAAGTCATAAGGCTCTAAACACTGGATTTATACACTGCATATTTATACACCTTGACTGGTGGGCCCCTACTTCATAAAGTGACATGAACATTCCCCATCTTACAGTACTTTGAGTACAAATTGAATTCTCTAAGAATTTACACATCAATCCACTAATTTGAGTTCCAATTAATTAAAAATGTGTCCTTTAAGGAATTAAGCACTCTGTTTCAGGCCTTTTTTTTGTTCCAAATGATGTTATTAATGGCAAACAGACTTCAGATTCCCATACAAATTCCATACTCCAATTTTTTGAAAAACTCCATGTGAGAACAAAAATCTTTCCCTTGTATTTTAATTGGTGTCAGAGCCAGATGGCATTCTGTATGTTTGCTCTCTGGGATGTGGCCCCTTTCAAATATCATGCCTGAGTCACATTCCATTCCCCAAAAGCCAGATTAAGATAGCAAATGTGAGTCCTACAGAGTGGGGGCTGGGAAGGGGGAAATGAAGATGGGAAGCCCCCTTCTGATTGGCTGTCTGCCTCACCTCCTTCAGGGGCAGGACAACGGTAATGATGCTGGTTCTGGCAGGACTCAACTGAGGATGCCAATTCAGGACAAATTGCTTAAAGCAGGGCAGTTACAGCCCAAGGCTGGGGTTTTTCCACCTCTAAGGCAAACCAAACCAGCCAAACAGAGAGGACTTTGGTTTTACCCCACGGGCCAACCACAGGTCATACAAGCAATTCCCTTAGACACTCCAGTTTTCCAGTATCACCACCAGTGCCACTCGTTATGGGGACAAATGGTTATGAAAACCAATACCCCAGTAAAAGAAAAAAGGTACTCTAGAAGATCTCAAAGGACCAAGCCCCAGACCCAGGTCAATATACAAATCAGATCTTACCCACAAATCACGCTGTTGCCAATCCTTTAGAATCTAAAATCTAAAGGTTTATTCATAAAAGGGAAAAGACATAGATGATAACTAGAATTGGTTAAATGGAATCAATGACATACAGTAACGGCAAAGTTCTTGGTTCAGGCTTGTAGCAGTGATGGAATAAACTGCAAGTTCAAATCAAGTCTCTGGAGAACATCGCCAGCTAGGATGGGTCATTCAGTCCTTGGTTCAAAGCTTCTGTAGCAAAGTTCCTCCAGAGGTATGAAGCAGGATTGAAGACAAGATGGAGATGAGGCATCAGCCTTTTATAGTCTCTTGCCATGTGGTGTTTCTTTCTTTGTTCCAAAGGCAAGCTGTCCATCACATGGCATGGAAAAACCTCACAGTTCTGTCCACAGGCATGTCCCTGCACACCTTGCTGAGTCACAAGGTGTGTCTACCTTCTCTCAATGGGTCACTTGTGTAGCTGATGGACCTTAATGGGCTCATCAAGCAGGCTAGGCAGAGCCGACACCAACTTGTCTGGGGTGTCACCCAGAAGCCTAGCATAAATTTGAAATACAGACGGTATAGAGCCAATACTTATGACTTTAAATACAAAAAATGATACATGCATACAGATAGCATAATCATAACCAGCAAACCATAACTTTGTCTTAGACACCTGGACACCCCCTTTATAACAGATTTGGTGCCACTACAGAACCTTGGTTGCAACAATGTCCTATACAGTCCCAGATTATGTCAATAATGTCGCAGCAACCAATCAGAGCTCAATCTCCCCCTCCTCCCCTCTGCCCTCCTGTGAGCAATGGGTTGGCTCCTCTGCCACCCCCCCTCTCCTGCAGCTATAGCACATCCCTGGAGGGGAGTAGCCTGGAAGGGGAGCAGGGACCCTGCTACATCCCCCCAGGGTTGGGAGGGGGGCTGAGTGTGAGGTGGAGGAGCTGCGGGGGCAGAACTGGTGGGGGCTGGATGGGACAGAATTGGGGACAGGTGGGGGCTGGACTGGTGAAAGGTGAAGACAGAACTGATGGGGGTTGGGGGGAAAGAACTGATTTGGAGACTAGGGGCAGAGGATTGATTTGGAGGTTGGGGGGGCAGAATGCATTGCTGGACAGGGGATGGGCAGATGTGGGGGTGAGAACTCCTGCAGCGGGGGCCAAATCCTCATAGCCAATTTGATTTGGGAGCCTGGGCAGCACTAACACACTCTCTTTCTGGGGACAGGCAGGGGCCATTCACCAGTCGCAGACAGACTGAAAAAACAATAGAATCTCTTTGTAAATAACCACAGTTTTGGGGGCCAATCTTCTGATGCGTTAGTGTCTGACTCATTTATTTTTGATGTCTTGAGGTTGGCAGTATTCTGAGTGGGAAGACTATTTTGGGAATGAGAAGACATGATTAATTATTAATTGCTTGTCATCCCAAAATATTATTCTCAAGTGCGTGTCACTTTCTCCACTGAACATACTTTTGTCCAGCATTCTTATATTTAGCGTTAATGTTAGTTTCCACTAATGTTAATTCTGCCACAAAAGACAGATCAGGCTCTAACATTAGCCAGCGTGGTTTTTTGATTTGAACCCTAATAGCCCCATTTGGAATTGGCTCATGAATATGCAAGAATTCATCTGGAGACAATATGGTGGTGTTCCTCAAAATATGTAAAGGCATCAAGGTGTGCCACGGCAGAGAAAAGGTGGGGAGCCGCTGCTCTATTTTAACAGTTGTCAAGGTTCCTCCCCCACTCTGAACTCTAGGGTACAGATGTGGGGACCTGCATGAAAACCTCCTAAGCTTATTTTCACCAGCTTAGGTTAAAACTTCCCCAAGGTACAAATTAATTTTATCCTTTGACGCTGGATTTCCACTGCCACCACCAAACTTTAACTGGGTTTACTGGGAAACGTAGTTTGGACACGTCTTTCCCCCCAAAATCCTCCCAACCCTTGCACCCACTTCCTGGGGAAGGTTTGGTAAAAATCCTCACCAATTTGCATAGGTGACCACAGACCCAAACCCTTGGATCTGAGAACAATGAAAAGCATTCAGTTTTCTTACAAGAAGACTTTTAATAGAAGTAAAGGAATCACCTCTGTAAAATCAGGATGGTAGATACCTTAGAGGATAATTAGATTCAAAACATAGAGAATCCCTCTAGGCAAAACCTTAAGTTACAAAAAAGGTACACGGACAGGAATAGTCATTCTATTCAGCACAGTTCTTTTCTTAGCCATTTAAAGAAATCATAATCTAACACATACCTAGCTAGATTACTTACTAAAAGTTCTAAGACTCCATTCCTGTTCTATCCCCGGCAAAAGCAGCATACAGACAGACACAGACCCTTTGTTTCTCTCCCTCCTCCCAGCTTTTGAAAGTATGTTGTCTCCTCATTGGTCATTTTGGTCAGGTGCCAGCGAGGTTACCTTTAGCTTCTTAACCCTTTACAGGTGAGAGGAGTTTTCCTCTGGCCAGGAGGGATTTTAAAGGGGTTTACCCTTCCCTTTATATTTATGACAGGCATCAAGGTGTGCCACGGCAGAGAAAAGGTGGGGAGCCGCTGCTCTATCTTAACAGTTGTGGTCTGACGATTGCAGTGGTACGTACTTGTTGCAATAAGACGTACTTGCTTGCTTTGTTACAGAAAATTATGTAGATAGTCTTTAGTCTGTAAACTTAAGATGTAAGAAAACTGTTGTAATCATTCCACATTCCAAAGATACTTGCTATAGCTCTCCCTCGCATAAAACTCTGGCAGTGTAACAATTTTCTCTAAGAAAGAGTGAAAGTGATGAATACACAAGAGGGCCAGGAGAAGATGGAACATCCAGATTCATTTAACCCTATTCCCAGAATGGTGTAAAGGTAAGGAAATAACAGGGCTGGAAAATGGAACTGGCAGGGGCTCTAAAGGATAAGGAGGGAGGCCAGGAGGGATAGCTCAGTGGTTTGAGCATTGGCCTGCTAAACCCAGGGTTGTAAGTTCAATCTTTGAGGGGACCATTTGGGATCTGGGGCAAAAATTGGGGATTGGTCCTGCTTTGAGCGGGGGGTTGGACTAGATGACCTCCTGAGGTCTCTTCCAACCCTGATATTCTATGATTCTATGATGCATTTGAGAAGATCTCCTGCAGTCTGACATGAGAGGAGTTATTTGTCAGGTATGATAAACAAAGCAGTTCTGGTGAAAAAGATAGTCAAATCTTCGAGATAGGTGTACCAGGGGCATCAGAAGAACACAAATAAATCTCCATGGAATACTTGCAAGTGCAGGACATCTAACAAATTTCTCAGATCCATGTTTCTTCTTCTCTGAAAAGTGCATATTCAGCGACAACCCCCATTTACACTCTCTGTCAGAACTAGCGGCCAGGTTCTCCACTAGAGTGTGCCAGCCTAGTGCCATTCAGATCAATGGAGCTAGGCTGATTCCACTAGCTGAGGATCTGGATCTAGAACTTGACCATGAAAACACTGTCTGTATTAAAAACCTTCCATTTATGGTACAAAGTCAATTATACTTCTTAATGGAAAGGTGTCTATAGGAGTGATTCATAGATTTACATAAGAGTACCCTGTGGTGAGAATCTCAGTGTTATACTTTTTTTGTGTGGGTGAGGAGGGGAGGATGAAAATATTTTGGCTCTTTGATCAGCAGGCTTCTTGTGGGAAGACTGAACATCATTTTATATTCATAACAGTGTAAGTGTTCGTAGCCCCCCCTAAAGTCTGGTACAGGGCGATTTATATTATTCCTTTATGCAGTTAAGCAACAACCTTGGTCTAGGACACTTCTGGGGACCTGGTTCATTAGGATGTGTGTGTGCCTACGAGAACAAAAAACCTAGACAATACTATGAGTTTCAGTTTAGCAGTTATCTTTATAGTTTCGCCAGTGACTGCCTGTCATAGTAAACTCCATTCTGAAGGCATTAAATTGCCTTTGTGAGCTAAGAGGGAACTGTAGAGAGTCTAAAACATTTCAACACAAGGCAGCTAATCTACAACAGGGGCTCTCAGCCTTTCCAGATGACTGTGCCCCTTTCAGCAGTCTGAGCTGTCTTGCCTACCCCCAAGTTTCACCTCACTAAAAACTACTTGCTTACAAAATCAGACATACAAATACAGACGTCACAGCCCATTGTTACTGACAAATTACTGACTTTTCATTTTTACTGTATAATTCTAAAATAAATCACTTGGAATATAAATATTGCGCAGACAAACAAACAATCCCCCCTCCCAACCCGAATTCATAGAGGTCATGCAGGGCATCAATTATTAAAGTGACTAACTAGATAAATAAGTGAGAAATGGCCTTTGAGTATTGGGACTAATATATACTAAACTGCAAAAGTAATTTGTGTGACCAGACATCCTCATATTTTTCCAAGCATTTCTGTCAGAGAGCGTCATTTTTTCCATTAATGCAATAGCAGAGAGCTCACTAAGCCAGCCTGTGCATGAGGGAGGAATTGCAGATTTCCAATTTCTCAGAATAACTCTTCTGGCTACTAAAATTAGTTACTGCAAGTTCCATTTCTTAATGTTAACACTGACTCATCCAGCACCCTAAAACACACAAGCCTGGAGAAGTAAAGACAGAGAGCGCTAACTATGAATGCAGAACACATGCAAGTTTGACAGGTATAGAGATTACTGAGGTGCAGAAGGTTGGCATGTAGCTATTTGCAACTCAGACATTCACAGTGTGTCGCCAACCTTGCCTTAAACAAACGTTCTGGAGTCCAGTAGCACCTGGTTAATGTCTTGTTCTGGAAGACTCGCAAGGAGAAAGCAGTTGAAGGATCTTTCACATGAAGCCAGATTCCTCCCAAGTTTCTGTTTTGACATTCAGGCAAGTTCTTTTTTCCATTTTGCTTTGCGACAGACGGAGGGGGTAATGCGAAGCATTAAGCCACCGAGAAATAACTCCTGCAAAGTGACTTTTGTTCCCATATTTCTTATTGCATGAATCCTTGAGCACAGCAGCTGAAAGAAGGAACCATGAGACAGCGGTAGCTGATATTTGTCACACATGTAATTGATGGAGGCCAGTCTATCATCTTGTATTACATCTTTAATTTTTGTGAATTCTTTCTCTATCCAAATTGTCCTTGGCCTTGATCCTGAGGCACGGGTTATCCCAAAGTGGTACGAGAAGATAATTAGTAAGATCGGATGCTGTAATCATCGTATCGCGTTGCAGGATGCCCCACGTAGATGCAAAGACTGGATTTTTCCTTAAGGTGTGGGTAGCCTCTTAAGGTATATAACAGAAGAGAGGGAACCAAATGGCACAGCTAAGCTTTTTTCCATCTCAAACCCGGCCAGAATGTATGCAGAACTACTGGATGGGAACCACCTTACAGGGCGCAACATTTGGAATGCTAGATAACAGATTCAAATCTGGCAACCCCATGCCTCCAGTTGCCCAAGATTTTTAAGGATCTTATATGACAAGCAAGGCTGTTTTTATCCCATATAAATTGCATACTAAGCCTATTGATTTCAGCAAAGAGGAGGGGAGAGGCCTTGAAAGGCAATAGGCTAATGATGTGAGTCGTTTTTGGGAAGATATTCATGTTGGCTACTTCTATTCTTCCCAGTAAATAGAAGGAGGAGATGCCACGTCTCTACATCCTTGAAAATTTCTTTTAATAGATAGTCCATATTTATAGAAACAATTTTGGGAAGATTAGGACAAATTTTAACACCTACATAAGTTATTTCCTTGCATATTTGAAATGGAAAAATGCTGAAACTGGTCCTTTGGATATATCCATTGCTTGTGATTTGTTCAAGTTACTGTGAAAACCAGAGATCTTTCCAAAAATACCTGCTACATTCAATAATGGTGGGAGTGATGAGGACAGAGTCTTCCACAGACACCCTCCTCCCAAGTTTTTCCAAATAGAACTACAGTGTTCTACAGCAGAAAGAGGCCTTCAGTCTACCACAGACATTCAACTTCTGGCACCAACAGATCACTGGCTCTAATTGTTCAGGAACTTCTCTACCTTGCTGCGTAATGGGATCTCTTTGAGCTGGATGGATCCCACACTAGGAGCACATGCACCCCAGGCACGGGAGATCACAGTCTTTGAACAGCAGGGTGTGCTGGGCTGTGCCTGCATTGGGCATGTTCTTGTGCCCCCCCACAGGAACAAAGGGATCCCTCAGTTCCCTCATTCATTCAGAAGCCTAGATAAAGGGGACTCCATAAAGGCCAGGCTATAGGGTAGGTTGTGGGATCCACTCCGAGAACCACAGTTACTCTAAGGTGAGTAACCTTTCTTCAAGTCCATGGTTCCCACAGCTGTACGCATGCGATGCACAGTGGGTACCATTGGCAGGGGCAGAGCTGTCCCCATGGCAGCTACCAGGAGCTGCAGCACTCGACGTCCACTACCCGCTCAGGTCTGGCCCCACCGCCCCTCCCCAGTTCTGACAGAGGGGTCATGGGCCCAAACCTGAGCAGCACTGCAACCCCTATGCACCAGATCACAATGCTGCTCGCTCAGTCCTGCCCCTGCTGCCCCACATCATGACGGAAGGACCCGGGGCCAAACCTGAGCGGGCAGGGAGGTAGCCAGGGCTGCTTCTCCTCGCCCCTGCCATGGGGCTGGAACCTGCACAAGGGCTCACCTGGGAGTCTGGATGGCGTTGCTGCACTTCCAGCAGCCTGTGTCCCCTCCACTCTGCCAAAAGGATTTGCTAAGTGTCAGCCCCAAGAGCTGCTGCAAGGACGAGGTGCTGCGGTGAGAGTCTGAGTGAGGGACCCAGCTGGGAGAGGGGCAGTGGGGCGCCCTGAAGGGTGAGCAGAGGCAGACATGACAGGCTCTGCCTAGGCCCCAGTGATGGGTCTCGGTGTGTGATCCTGTTTTGTTTCCTTGCTCTGGACAGGATTTTGTTGGAGAAGAAACTTTGGGCTGGAACCCGGAGGCACCATGCATTGTGCGTACTAGGTGAAAAATTTCTGGGGGTGTCCCTGTTCAATTCTGCAGCTGTGTGGTTCCAACTCTAGGAGACTGACAAGCAGAGCCCGTCTGGAACGTGGGATTGAGAAGTCCCTCCTGACTGTCACTAACTAAACTATTGTAATGCTGACCTACCAAGCTTGGCATCTGCTCATGCGGCCAGATCAAGGGCACATTGCTTAGAGGAAATAAGGGAATTACTCCACGTAGCTACCTTGCAAATTCCAAATATGGGGATGCTGCTTCAGCTTTAGTATGTGGAGGGAGCGGTATATCTCCCATTTGATAGCAAACTGTAAACCCTACATAGCCCTTTTTGATATTCTCTGGGACAAGATGGCTTGACCCTTAGAAGCACCCAGGATGGCAATAAAAAGACAGAACAAAACTCCCTCTCTCGGTAATATAACAAGGCCTCTGAAATGGGTGAGGTGTGGATTTTATCTCCTGGAGAGGAATGGGGTTGGGAAAGGAAACAGGTCATTTAAGAGGTTGGCTGAAGGAAAGGCTGATTTGGATAGAGCTAAGCAGGCCATTGCCATGCTGGAGATGAATGCACTGGAGCTCTAAAATGAGAGCTCTGGTCTGTAGCACACGAGAGAGACGTTCACCTGACCTGTAAGAGCTGAGAGAGGAAGGGTCCCTGCTGGATGGAGAAGAAAGGGTGTGTCCTGGTGATGGAGATGAGGAGTAGCCACAGAGAGGGGGTGCCGACTTTTGAAGCTACCTTAGTACCAAAAATGCGAGAACACACAGCAGTGCCGAGCGTAGAGACGCAGTGCCTATGGCAGTGCTGCAGACGTGGTTACAGAACCAGCAGGTGCCAGCACAGGGGTTGATGCTGATGCCAGTACTGATGTTGGCCTCTGCCATTTGTGAGCATTTTCAGGCACGGGCACTACCTCAGGCTTGCGCTTGCTCAGGGCCAAGTCAGAGACTGAGCCAGACTCACTTGCCAGTTAGGTGAGCAGGCTTAGTGACTTGTTCCCCAGATGGTCAAGGTTTGGGCCTCTCCTTATGGGAAGAGGAGGACCTGTACCCATAATCATGCCTATCCCTGGTCTGGGATGTCCATTGATTCAGGGAGCAGGTGGTACTGGTCTTTGGTGCTGCACTGGTGGTTGGTACTGAGGCAGTCTTCTGTGCCTGACAATACCAAGAATTTTTAGGTGATACTGACCCTGGGAACACAAACTGGCTGGCAGAAACTTAGCAGGGGGCACATGATACAGAGGCGCATTGGTGCTAGCTAGCAAAGGGTTTGCTATTCTATGTCAGCAACGCATATCAGGCCTGACAAACTCACTCACCCAATACACTGCTTTCATAGTGCTTATCCACAAAGTGTCTTGTAAGGTATCAAATGAAAGCCAATGACATGCTGCTCATTAATATCATTGTACAATGTATTTATTGACACTATATAAGAAATTGTGCAAAACAATTGCAATATGTATATAATCTGTAACAAGGCAGCGTGGACAAGCCAAGTTTTCTGCCAGCCAAAGCATGTCTATGCCTCTATTGCTATCTCGGATGTAAATGAAGCATTGTAAAGCCAACACAATGGACACCCTATTTGCATGTGAAGTCAGCAGGAAAACAGGTTGACAGGGGAGGTGAATACACTGGAGAACAAGTATTAGGGGAGAAAAGTCTTAGGTTGGGGGTTCATTTCAACGGGTTTACTGGACTGTAAGAGGAAGGTAAATGGACTCCCCTTTATCCATCACTGGGAACAAAAAGGACAGCAGTTTTTGCATCCATGAGCAGTGGATCCCAGCCAGGGGCGTTCGTGACAGTGCAAGGAAGCATTAGAAAGTGAGAAGCTGCTTTAGACAAGGATTTTAGCCTGTTAGGTTTTGACTCTAAGAAGTGTGCTATACCGTTTGTTTTACACGTAAACAGTTGTTTCCACTTCTTGTCCTTATTCACTAGGTCTTAAAGCTTCTCCTTAGATAGTAAACTTACGACTGTTTCACTATTAACGTATTTCAGAGCTACACTCTGCTGACCCATATCCAGCTTCTCATCCACTGTAATCCCCAGGTCCTTTTCTGCAGAACTGCTGCTTAGCCAGTCAGTCCCCAGCCTGTAGCGGTGCATGGGATTCTTCTGTCCTAAGTGCAGGACTCTGCACTTGTCCTTGTTGAACCTCATCAGATTTCTTTTGGCCCAATCCTCCAATTTGTCTAGGTCACTCTGCACCCTAGCCCTATTCTCCAGAGTATCTACCTCTCCCCACAGCTTAGTGTCATCTGTGAACTTGCTGAGGGTGCAATCCATCCCATCATCCAGATCATTAATGAAGATGTTGAACAAAACTGGTCCCAGGACCGATCCCTGGGGCACTCTGCTTGATATCAGCTGCCAACTAGACATTGAGCCGTTGATCACTACCTGTTGAACCTGACAATCTAGCCAGCTTTCCATCCACCTTATAGTCCATTCATCCAATCCATACTTTTTTAACTTGCTGGCAAGAATACTGTGGGAGACCCGATCAAAAGCTTTGCTAAAGTCAAGATATATCACATCCGACGCTTTCCCCATATCCACAGAGACAATTATCTCATCATAGAAAGTTGGTCAGGCATGACTTGCCCTTGATGAATCCATGCTGACTGTTCCTGATCACCTTCCTCTCCTCCAAGTGCTTCAAAATGGATTTCTTGAGGACACGCTCCATGATTTTGCCAGGGACTGAAGCGAGGCTGACCGGTCTGTAGTTCCCCGAGTTCTTTTTCTTTCCTTTTTTAAATATGGGCACTATATTTGCCTTTTTCCAATCATCCTGGACCTCCCCTAATCACTATGAATTTTCGAAGATAATGGCCAATGGCTCTGCAATCACATCAGCCAACTCTCGCAGCATCCTAGGATGCATTAGATCTGGACCCATGGACTTGTGCATGTCCAGCTTTTCTAAATAGTCCTTAACCTGTTCTTTCACCACTGAGAGCTGCTCACCTCCTCTCCATACTGTGTTGCCCAGTGCAGCAGTCTGGGAGCTGACCTTGTCTGTGAAGACCGAGGCAAAAAAAGCATTGAGTACTTCAGCTTTTTCCACATCATCTGGCACTATGTTGCCTCCCACATTCAGTAATGGTCCCACACTTTCCCTGACCACCTTCTTGCAAAACTGCTTCATGTGAAGGGCAGGTGGCAGTGAGGTGCCTCAAATTTGGAGGAGCAGAAGAGGGTAGATCTGCCTTGGAAGCTGATACCTCCTCTTGAGGGTCTGAAGTTCACCTCACACTGTTTGAGGCAATATAGCTTCAAATGGGTGTCCCTGGACTTGTTCTTACTCAAAACCACTGACACATGGATCTTATCAAGACAAGACAGACAGCAGCTGTGGCCATAAAGGGGTGGAATTAAACTGGCATAGGACAGAGGTTTAAGCCAGAGGGCTTCAACTCTGTCATGGCTCTAGTAGACTCACTGTTGGTACCCCACCCCAACTGCTGGCATAGCCATTCTTTCCTCTGTAGCACCCCCGCCACTGGTAACTCTCGTCCTGTGATGATCCACCTCATCTCAGGACTTAGCCCTCTGGCCAGGTCACATTTTAGTCCCAGCTCATCCATGGTAATAAATGTACAAAAGTTTTCCCAGACCTGAAGAGTAAGCTCAAAAGCTTGTCTCTCTCACCAACTGCAGTTGGTCCAATAAGAGATATTAGAGAGACCAGGTTGGAGACGTAAAAGTACAAGAGTCAAAAAATGCCCTGATGAAAAAGATCCTCTGACCCCTCTTGGACTATTCCTCATCCTCCCCATAAGATTTAGTCCTCTGCCCTGCTCTGGGCTCCATAATTCTTACACTGGGCTTCTATGCCCCTTTCTCCGTGCTGGGAGGAGAATCCAGGCACACCTCTGCTCCGAGTTCTGGACTAGGGACCCTGTATGAAATAGCTATGTCTGCTCCTTCATACACATTGCTGTTTCCCTGTGCTGCTTTTTACCTCCGAGCCCCTTGTTCTGCTTCGCTACAGTCTGAGCATAACACAGCCTCTGCTCTGGGTCCCAAGCCTTGGGCTTCTCCCTAGGTCCTCACAGCTCCATTCTCTGCTGGAATGCTGGCCCTTCACCATGGCTTTTTTCCAGGGCCCATCACAGGGATTGATTCTGTCCCTGTGACCTCCTTCTGTCTGCCTTCCCCAGGCTCTTCCCAGAGAGGGAACTCCCTACCTCCTCTCTCCTGCATCTTCCCTATAGTGTCCACATCCTTATTTTATGAAAGTGACCCAGCTCCTCTCCAGTTGGGTCTAACAACAAAAGCCTGACACACTAGGTGCAGTCAGGTGAGCTAACTCAGCTCTCAGACACGTAACTCTTTATTCACCTATATGGAGCAAACACCCCAGCAAGGAGGATAGAAGTGCCAAGGGACAAATTTAGTTTAGATTGTTCGGTTTTCTTGGTATGACCAGAACAACATAATAAAAGAGGCTAATATTTTGAGGGAAATTACCCCTAACTAATACTCTAAAGTAGATTTGGTTAAGGGTAATGCAAGGACTCCACTTGTTCTGTTTAGCTGCCATCAGTGGTAAGAGGGAACGAAGGGATGGTTGCAGCTGCTCTGTTCTTTGTGCTTTTGGGTGGTGTGGGTGGAACTAGAACATTCAGGACACTACTATTCAAAAGCTTCTGAGCTTGGATACATGGGGCACAGGTCAACTTAGAGTGGAAGCCACACTGACACATATTCGAAGAACTTATTTTTATTGGTCTGAATTTTTGTTCCTTATTATTAACAAGGTTCCCACTTCTAGGGTATGAAACTATTTAATAATCATCCTATATAACTAATGTTACAGTTTAACAGTAGAAATCTTGGTAAGACAACATCTAACTAAAAAAAACCAAAACACTTTTAATCCTTCTATGCAACCAAGTAACATTCTGAAACAGCTAACTTACTAGTTTATGCCTAGACTCTGCACTGGAATTGGCTATCATCTTCCTGAGCCCAGGAAGAGTCTCATTAAAGTGAATGGACACCCCAATGATGCTCTATGCTAGCAGTTCCTGATACAGCATCAGGGGCTTAGACTGTAATATGTTCCCCTCTGGGGCTAAAGTTATATATTTTAACATCAGCATCATAAGACATCACTAAGGTGGAAATGCATTAAGCTGAAGTTGTTATTTGATAATAGTGAGAATTGAATGTGGGGAATGTTAAGTTGGCACTTTGCTTTTGCTACTGACTAATGCAGAAATAACAAGATATTTTATTCAAAGTAAGATGGAGTCACACATCAAAGTGAAAAGCGTGCATAAGTAGCTTGCAGTGTATAGACTGATAAAAGCTAAAAATAGGTATGGTATAAAACTTACTGACAATTAAAAACTGTGGCTTTCAACAACAGAATCAAATGGTTACAAAACAAGTTTAAGCATTGTGGGCAGCAGGTAAGCTGTATTCCTGTTAGGGTCCACACACCACCAAGAAGAATCTGTATTGCAAATTCAGTGTGGAAAAGACAGTCCTCTGCCTATAGCAGCCAGCCGAGATCTCAGGGGAGGTAAAAGTTTTTTGTAACTAGAACAAGTTATCCTGGCTTTTTAATTAAAAAATAAAACAAAAAAACTTCATACCAGTGACTTTGCAGTGGTAGGGGATGATATGGAACATACAGCATGCTTAGAAATTTGGTCTTGTAAGTAAAAATTATGCCACACCTAGGGAGGTTAGACACATGGATGGTGCAGCAATGGTATATATAACCTGCAAGATCCCCACATACCGAGCTGCCTCAACTGCTCTATGAAGTAACCATGCCATCTCAGACAAATTCTACATAGATAATAAAATCAAATTAGATTCAGAAATCTTCAATAGTGTAGTATCTTCCAAAGAAAAAGGAAATATAGACTATGAGAATATAAATGAATCTTACAGGTACATTCATAAACATGACTACTATTTTAATAAAATAATGGTATTATGTCTATTCAAAAGTGGTATAAGAGCAAAATAGGCATTTTATTTAATCAGACTAAACTACACAGACAGCAAATTTAAGACACGGTTTCCTCTTCAATTTGGCTTTCCTCTGTTCCATGTTCAAGTTTAATACTACCGTATTAGCAGTATCCCTTCCAGCGAATTTTGACATCTCTCCTATTTTCCCTGTAACCAGAACAAAAAAAAGAAAAAAAAAAACATTAGAAGATAGATTCTAATAGAGTGGCAAACAAAACACACACTTTCCACAGTGGAATTGTATTCAGCTTCTTTCTACATCTTACAAGTAGAATCACATTCAGTGATGTTTTCAGCAAATCTTACTGCAAAACTACAATATAAAGTTTTATACATCATGCTTAAATGACTTATTAGAGAACGCCTTACTTTTGAATCTGTCATCCATGCAAGACTTGGTAACAGTTTATAAACCTGAGGAGTTTTAACTTGTGATAGAGAAAGCTTAAAATGAATGCCAAAATGTCAATAATCCAAGAATATTATCTTGGAGGAGAGGCTCACACTCCCTGCAAAGTATCAGAGGGGTAGCCGTGTTAGTCTGTATCCACAAAAACAGCGAGGAGTCCAGTGGCACCTTAAAAACCTAACATTTATTTGGGCAGGTTTCAGAGTGGCAGCTGTATTAGTCTGTGTTTGCAAAAAGAAAAGGAGTACTTGTGGCACCTTAGAGACTAACCAATTTATTTGAGCATAAGCTTTCATGAGCTATAGCATCTGATGAAGTGAGCTGTAGCTCACGAAAGCTTATGCTCAAATAAATTGGTTAGTCTCTAAGGTGCCACAAGTACTCCATTTATTTGGGCATAAGCTTTCATGCGTAAAAAACCCACTTCTTCAGATGCATGGAGTGAAAAGAGCCAAATTTAAACCTTACAAAACTGCCTGGCCTCGTCCAAAAAACCACTGGAGAACGGTGGTGGAGGGGATACATCTTCTGAACAGTGCATTCCCATTTTAGGAGGTCGTTTCTCCCCCTCCCCTGCCTCTTTTACACTTGTATCCCTCTTCAGCATTTTGAAGGGAGCAAACCAGGGAATGCAAAGTTAAGATCTAACAGAGTTTTGTTTTGGGGTACAATATTAAATTTGCTTTGTTTACAAATCAAGTTTTTCTGACTGCACTGAAAATGAGAAGAATTAGAAGCTGGACTTTTTTTCCCACCTCTTAAAGTGATGAGGTTTTACAATTGGAACTGGCACTTGTGTCGAAAAAGCAGAGCAGACCCTAGCTTCCATTTTGACAAGAGTAAAAACTTGTTTTAGTTAGTAAACAGGTGTAAGTGAGATACAAGGAATAAGGTGTTTCGGTATAGTAACTTTCCTGACCATAACCAAACTTTAGTACAATGTTGATTATAGTTTTTACAAATAATTTGTTCAACTATTCATATTGGTTAAAAATACAAAGATCCATAGTGAATACAAGATGGAGTTTCTATTATGGCCTCTCTACCACAACAGAATCAAGCCATCTGTAGAACATCGAGATTTAATTTACTCATCATAGCAGTCAAATGGAAGATGCTCATCCTTACTTTTGAGGAATTCATGTTACAAATGGCTGAATCAGAAATCTTTTTATCTGAAAGTAACAGAGCCACTTACTGAGCTGAAATGATGATCAACTTTTCTAACATTAGTATCTGTTTATGAATACTATAAACAAAAAGTTCCAACCAAAGACACAGGGCCTTCTTCTAAGTTACATTAAGGTCACTTTAGACATCTCTCGCTGTTTAAAAGAAAGCCTTATTGCAGCACCACACCAATGTAAAGGGGCTTTAGTGCAAATGAGAATAAGATCCCTAGAGTTTAGAAGATGTATGATGGCAGTGGCTAATCTTTCAACTCTCATCTGAGCACCCATTTAAGAATAAACCAGGCCCAAACTTGCTCAGCTTTAAAAAAAAAAGCACAAACCTGGATTTTATGGTTAAAAGAGAGCACTGAGTGTAAAGGGACCTGGGATGTATCCCTGGTTCTGTTACAAACTTCCTGTAAAATCTTGGGCTTGCCACGCAATCTCCATGCGTCAATTTCCCATTCTGTCAAATCTCTATCTTACAACGGTATTTGCAGCTTAAAAGTATTGTTTGCAAAGCTTTTGTAGATCTTCTGATAGATGATACAACAGAACTGCAAAGCAGCCATTCATTGCATCAGAATACTATCTCTAGTTGCAACTTACTAACTCCTATTTCTTATTCAAATAGGATGTACTTACCTATCTGCTAAGTCATTTCAGCCACTTAAGATATACCAGTCACTGTAAACATCTTACAAACTACTATACAGACATTAAGTTAAATTAAGCAAAGTTGAGGGTGGCAGGTAACTAGTGCAGGAGAAAGCACAATAAGCAGAGCTCACATGGACGAAAGTCAAGCAACAAACATGTCAGAGGGTATACAAGCTTCCTGTATGAAAGTAAGAGCTCTTCCCACTGTTCTCCTTCTTGAGAAACTTGGAAGATTTGGACACTGCACTCTTCTGAAATTAAGTGACTACTGCATATATCCATAACTGTTTTTTCAAAGCTAAACAAAGGAAGTATGAATAAACATACTGATGAATAAGGATTTCAAAGTCAAAAGTTTTAAAACAAAGTCATTCAAACGATCAGTGTGCTACAAAGCAGCCAAGTAAGCAAACTGCCAAATGGGTTGTAATGAAACTTAAAAAAAAAAATCCACTTTCAAGCTGATACCCATGAATCTTCAGTCCAAAAGACATTTTTGAGCATTTCATAAGCCATCAAATATGAGGGTTTAAGGTACCATTTCATTTATATGAAGTGTCAATCCCATAATGCACACACAAAACCATATAAAAATTACACGAGCAGTATACATCACTAGACATCATAAATTACTTCTTAATAGATGCAGGGAAAGTAATCAGGACTTCGCTTAGAAACTTCTTTTGGATTTCTCTGTACAAGATAGGGTGCTGTGCAGTGACCTATTTATAAATCTCAATTTCATCTATTTAGAACTACGTTGGAACTAAGTGGCAAACAGGAGAAAATTTTCGTTAAGTATTAAAGTTGAGACAACATGCAGACAATACAGAAGGGAAACAAATTTCCTTTAAGATATTCACTATATGAGTACTGGTATCAGGGTAGATTTGATTTAAATCACTAATCATTGGGAGGGTTTGTTTGTTTTTTTTAAATCATGGATTTTTATCCACCCTGACTGGTATTGATAGTATGTTTTGAGTAGACATATCAGAGCTAGCTTTAATCTAGTTCGCTCAGGTCCCAGACCAGTGAAGCTGTGTCAGCACTCACTTCAGCATGGGATAGGCCTGCAAGTAGTTATCCAGTGTTCCAGGTGGCCTTGTAGAGTCCATGCTGAAGTATGCCCTGCTGCAGCTTCACTGTTTTGGGACCAAAGCTAACTACTCGAGCAGCAATCACATTGTGATTTCAGTATAGATGGTATGAAGTGGGACAAAATATTTCCCCCCTCAACCATAGGCAATGCGGGGGGGGGTATGTGGGGTCATGTTCCTCCCTCCCCCCCACCAAGTTTTCTACTTGGCCTACAAGGGGAGGGGGGAGGAAGAGGCGCTTTGCCCTTCTCCCACTGGGCCTGCCCCTGGCACACCCAGCCCCTGTCCCTGGCAGCCAGGCCCATGTGGGGAGCAGAAGGGGTGGGACCAGCTGCTTTCCACGTGGGCTGCTCTCGGTCGCTGCTCTGTGCAGAGCAGCAGCTGCCTGCAAGAGAGCCTGGCTGAGGTGGTGGCCTGCCTGGCCCCCTCTGCTCCCTGCCCAGGCCTGGCTGCTAGGGACAGGGGCTGAGTGAGCCAGAAGCGTGCCGGGGGGGGGGGGGGGGGTAGGGGCTCTCTCTCTCAGGCAGCCACCATACTGCACAGAGTCAGTGACCCAGGCTACCTTCAGCTGCTGTGAGAAGTGGCTCCCTCCCACTCCCCGCCCAGGCCTGGCTGCCAGGAAGAGCAGCTGAACATGCTGGGGGAAGGGGGGTGGGGGGAAGAGAGGCGCAACAGGAGAAGGAAAAAGCCCCCCCCCTCCCCCCCGCAGGTAATTCCGGTGGGGTGGGGAGAGCACAGGAGCTCCAGGCTGGGCTCAGGGCGAGGACGACACCAGGCACAGGAGACATGTGGGGCAGTCACATCTTCCCCTTCAGACTGTGCCCTTCCAGTATCAGGAGGCACAAGTATCTATGCCCTCAACATTCGTCACTCAACCACTTTCCCTACATAAGAAACTATGAACGGTTTAAGTCTAGAGCCCAAAAAAAAGATTATAGTAAAAGCACCTCTAAGGCTGGGATAGCTTCATCCCACTCCCTCACTCTTGGGGGATACCTTTCATGTTCTATAGGTCCCTGATTCTATGATGAGCTGGTAGGGTGTTGGGTCTTATCAAGCAGTGAGCAGGAGTTATGTAGCACAACAGAATAAAATTCCCACAAGCCACTAGTTTTGCAGGATACATAAGTGAGCGTGCAGCATCTGTGGCTAATAGAATCCAAACTATATCATTTGCATGTGACACCATAAAAAGTGTGCTATAGGAGATCAATATTTGAGGAAATACTCCTACACATACAGTTTAAGAAGTGAGAGAGAGCTGAAGTCTGTTTCAGTAACGCAGCCTGGAAAATGAAAAAGAGTCACTACTTTATGTGCAAAGTTTGTTATACTTCAGACAAAAAAAAGACAGGATGTGTCCAAGTTACACAATTACCTGTTTGAAAGGCAAAGTGCACACTCATTTGGATAAGTGTGCCCATCAGTCCCACAAACTGGGTTAAAGTTCTTTGGACATCCAGGCAAACCATACAAGTAGCATTTTGGCTAGAGAGGAAACAAACTTATGAAACAGTCTAGGATAAGCAACTCCAAAACAGCATTTTGGAAACCTTTAAGCAATTTAATTGAATTTTTTTTTTTTGGATTAAGCAATTTAACAAATCCTGCCATCTTCCAATGGCATACCAATGTACTTATATACAAAATAAAAATCAACATTTCATAAAAATTTGTGGAGGGGTTGTGAGATATTGCATCACTTTCCTAGTTATGTGGAAATGTATCACTTCAGGCTTCACATACTAACTGCTCCCTACCATTACTTAGCTAAATACTTATATTGCTTAACAGTCAAGGGGACCTTAGTCATCATTGCTAAAAAAGGAGTGTTTTTTTAACCTTGGGATAACTAACGCACGGCAGCTCTCCCAAAACAGAAGTACAGTGGAGACAAAAGGTTTTAGTTTTTGCACGAAATAAACTCAGAGGTCAACCCAAGTTGGGTGTGTAAGGCTGGCCTCCACAAATTTACCTCCTGGTAAAACTGAAGTGCTTTGTCTTCACTGTGTGTTTACCTCAGGATCATTCATGCACTTCAGTTACCCTGAAAGATTAAAAAAGCCACCACAGCATTTTTCAGAGTAACAGCCGTGTTAGTCTGTATTCGCAAAAAGAAAAGGAGTACTTGTGGCACCTTAGAGACTAACCAATTTATTTGAGCATGAGCTTTCATCCGATGAAGTGAGCTGTAGCTCACGAAAGCTCATGCTCAAATAAATTGGTTAGTCTCTAAGGTGCCACAAGTACTCCTTTTCTTTTCACAGCATTTTTAGCAGTGAAGACATGGTCACTTAACAAATCAACAGCATACTGTAAGATGGAATCCATTCAAAATCACGTTCGCATAACATTTTAGGGCCAGAATAGGAGGTTTTATAGTGAGAATAAGCTATCTGGAGCTAGTTATCTTGCTATAAAATCCTACACTTAAATTGTTAGTCAACACAGCTATGTTGGTCAGGGATGTGAGAAAGCCCCATGCTACATATCCGGTGCTGACCTAGCCCCGGCTGTGGGCACAGCTAGGGCAGCGGGAGAACGTTTCCGGCAGCCTAGCGGCTGTGGCCCAGGGAGATGCTCTTCCTACACCAACGGGAAGCCCCCCCGCAGGCGTAGGCCGTGTCTGCATTTCACGTTACGCTGCCATGGCTACCACGCCGTAACTAGTGTAGACATATCCCTAGTTGAAGCATCAGCTACCCCGCTGTAAAATCTTCATCCCGACGTGGCTAGCGGGGGTCAAGCTCCGGTGGGAAGGGGGGGAAGCGGAGCACTGACTACAGCGAAGGACGCAGCTGCGGGCCTGGTCTCCGCCAGGGTTACAACGCGCGGCGGCTGAGCGGCCTGGGGGAGCCAGACAACCCCCGCGCCCAGGCAGCCGGGGCGGAGGGCAGCCTCCACGGAAACGCCGCCGCACAGAGCCCGCAAGGCGGCGAGACCCCCGGCCAGCCGGGCCAGGGGCTGCCCGCGCCGCAGCCGGGGAAGGCCCCACGCGCTGGGTATTCCCGGCGGGGGGCTGCCCTCGCCGTCCTGCGGGCAGGCACCCCGGGGCTCCGGGCCTGGCTCCCCAGCCCGGGCTCCCTGGGACGGAAAGGGGGGGCACCCGGGGCTTGCCCTGTGCCGGGGGGATGGGCACGGGCCCCTGCCGCTGCCCGCAGACACCCGCCGGGGGAGGGTGCCAGGGCGGGGCGCTGGGAGGGGGGCAGGATGCTGCGGGACCCAGCGCAGCAGTGCGGGGCGCTGGGGACCCGGGGGTGTTGGGCGGTGCCGCGGGCTGCCCCCCCCCGCACGCCCCGGCCCCACTCACTCCCCCGCCCCGGCCCCACTCACCGAGGCGGCGGCGGCGGCCCGCGCGGGCGGCGGCAGGAGAATCCCTGCGAGGAAACAGGAGCGCAGTGTTACCATGGCAACGGCAACCCTCCCCCCGGCCCCCGCCCCCGCCCCCGCCCCCGCCCGGCCGGTACCTGCCAGCGCCCCGCACAGCAGCAGCAGAGCGGTCGCGCGCGCGACGCGACATCGCACCCCCATCTCCGCACCCAGCGGCCGGCGCCGCGGGCCGCCGGCTTATAGGGCACGTGCCCCCTCGCGTCACAACCCGCCCCGGCCACCCTGCACCACTGACCACGCCCCCGGAGACCCCCCCCCCGCACCCGGGGGATGGGGGCAGGGTCAGTGGTGCCCATGGGAGAGAGGAGAGGAGGTGGGGCACCTGTGGGGGAGGTGGCTCCTGTGGGGTAGAGGGGCTGGGATACCAGTTGGGGTGGGGTGCTGGCTCCAATAGGAGTGGGGGGATGGTGGCACCTGTGGGTGGGGGGATGGTACAATGGGAATGGGGGGGGGGGGGGTCAGTGGCACCTGTGGGAGCAGTCCACAGGGCAAGGAGCCAGCAGGGACCTTGCTGCCGAGCTCAGCTTTCCCCCCAGGCTGGCTTGGGTAGAGGCATCCTGGTGCACCACCCCACAAAATTCAGTGACTCCCTTTGTGAGAGATGCCAGCTGTCCAAGTCCTTATACAGTCCCTAGCACCTCCCAGCCATCAGTGCAGCCGGCCTCCTCGCACCCCACGAGGCAAGAAGGCACGGTGCCCATTTTACAGAGAGTAAGCTGGGGCACAGAGCAGATGACGTTACATGCCTAAGCTCACAACAGGGAAACTGTGGCCAAGCCAGGAACTGAACCAAGCTCTTCTGCATCCAAGTCCATACAGCATGGTCCTGCACTGCCTCTCTTCTGAGCAGGAGATGGTGGTAGTTGCTCAATGCTGTGACAAGTGTGACATTTTATTATAGGCAGGACTGCTAGCACCACTCATTATTAAGGTTGCTTCCCATTATAAGATCCTGTTTTCAGTTGTATGCAACAGGGGTGGCCAAATTTTCTGAGCCACATATGACAATCTTCAGAAGTTTGAGAGTTGGGGCTCACCTGCTGGGGCTTCAGCCGCACAGGAGGCGCCTGCTGGGGATCAGGGCTTCAGCCTCACGCCTGCTGAAGCTCCGAGCCCCGTCAGCCATGCCCTGTGGGGCTGAAGCCCTGAGAACCCCTCCTCTGCTGGGCAAAAGCCCCAAGCCCCACCACCCCACCATAGGGCAGAAGCCCCAAGCTCTCCCCTCCCACCTATTCTGGTAGGCAGAGAGTGTGTGTGTGTGTTGGGGGGGAAGTGGGGAGCTCCATGAGCTGCACTTTAAAGGTAAAAGAGCTGCAGTTTGGCCACCCTGGTATATAACTTTGCCAAACTTTAACTATTTGGGCTGAAATTTTCCATGCCTCAGGCTATATTTTTTTCTGAAAATTTTCAGCCAAAACAGTTCATCCTTATCTGAGAATGAGGCTAAAATTCTTTGAGAAGCTCTATATCCTCATGCTTTGGAACAGAGTCTTGAAATTTGGCAGGGTGTGGCCTTTGTGTCAGACATGTGTCTTTTGCCAGCCTCATGACAATCCACCCATATTTGGCCAAGTTATAAGCTTCTGAAAAATTTCAATTTGCACATGCTCAGTAGAGATTTCTTAGAGTTTAACCACAAAATTTCCTGAGGATTCCATCTGCACTGCACCTTCTTCAGCCCAGGGCTGAGCAAGTATTCTGCTGTAATTGCTGCTTTGGGCTGCTGTGAGCCATTCCGGGCAGTGTTTTCCCCAGGAATTGAAATTAGGGAGGGTGTTTGAATTTACAGGGGAGGGTGTCAGGGCCGATGAGGGGTGAGACCATGAGGGTGAAGGTGCACTGTATGGCACCCTAGTAAAAACTCAAAAATGTTTCATGACTATTTTATTAGATTTAACTCAAGTTAAAATCACACAAATTAACAAGACTTCTATTAAGCACTACATCTACATCCTTCTTGGTTTCTTGTTATAATTTTGCACAACTCTGTTAATGAACTTCTCAAATGCAATGCGTTCATCTTTCATAGTTTCTCATGTGTCCGGTACTTCCATTCCTTCAACTGATATGCTCATTAGTTCATTCACATGATCAGTCAGAAGGCGACTTCTTTCAAAACACAAAATTCTATTCAATAAAGAAAAAGAATGCTCAGCTGTAGCTGTTGTGACTGGGAGTAGCAAGAGATGAATTCCTACTTCTTTCATCCCAGGAAACAGAGCACAAAGATCGGGTCCAGCCACTAGTGATGATAAAAAAGAAGTTGAAGTCAAATCTTCATTCATTCATGGTATGATATTCCACGCTGTGTTCAAATTCTCTATTCTGTCCTGAGCACATGGCAGCCCCATTGCTGGAGTGCCTCACTCCACTCAACTGTTGGTGTTTTATAGGACAGGGATCTGTAAAAGCTACGTAGAGGTTGAGTAGAATCTAGAAGTTGCTGTTGTAGATTTTTAAGACTCAAGTCTGTGTACTTTT
This sequence comes from Chelonia mydas, assembly GCF_015237465.2. Lineage (NCBI taxonomy): Eukaryota > Metazoa > Chordata > Testudines > Cheloniidae > Chelonia > Chelonia mydas. The sequence goes on along the minus strand of NC_057852.1, from coordinate 3,952,726 downwards.
TCAGTTGTCTTAACAAACACTTCTTGTCCTCTTCACTTAAGGATTCAATATAAATGCCTTCATTAGTCAACTTCTGGACTGAAGTCTTTGCTTCTTCCAGTACTTTTTCAATGGATAGCTCTCTGATTGATCCAAATGTAGCTTCTATTGCTGGACAAAGATCTACTACTGGTGTAGCAGATACCTGGATGGCATTGTTTAATGACCCAAGTGGTTTCAACAGTAGACTTACAAGAGAGAGAATGGCAATAGTCTTCTCTGAACGTAGTAGCAAAAGTAATCCACCAGCCTCACTACTTAGATCCATCCCATCTTGGTAGATACTTTCCAAAGCCAGTAATAATGGCTGGAGTAATTTTAAGACAACAGCCAAGGATTGCTGATGAAAAAGCCAGCGGGTTTTCCCAGGTTGCACTAATTTGAACTTCAGTCCCAGTGTATCTTCTATATTTTCCAAGATATTCAGTCTTTTTGGACTCTTGCTGAAAAAAGAATATAATGAAGACATTAAATTTATAGCCTTTTTAATGTCTTTTGAAGATTCTGCAGCTCGTACTAGTGCTAGTTGGAGTAGATGGCCTCTGCAGTGTATATTGGAGAGATTAGAGTTACACTTTTCTCTGAGCAAAGCTTGTACTGCACCATGTCTTCCAAAGAAGTTTGCAGCTCCATCAAATGCACAAACAACCATCTTTTTGGGGTCCAATTGACCAGCATTTAACTCTTCTAAGATGTGGGTTGTCACAGATGCAGCCGATGTGTTTTCTGTAACTTGAATATCTAGAAATGCATCTTCTGGCCTACCACTGACATCAAGATAACATATACAGTGACTTAATACTTGATGCCCATTTGCATCGGTGCATTCTTCAGCCATTATGCAAATTTTTTGAACGTGGTGAGAGAGTTCTTCACTTTTTCAACTGTTGAGTCTTTCACTGTTGCACCGCATGCTTCTAGCCAGTCAGTTGAATGCTGACCACACTGAATGCTGATGAACTGAATGCTGATCACAAGGGAATGACATACCAGAGCAGTGTTGTTGTAGCCAAGTAGGATATTAGAAAGAGAAGGTGGGTGAGGTAATATCTTTTATTGGGCCAACTTCTGTGTGGCTTGAAAGCTTGTCACTCTCCCCAACAGAAGTTGGTCCAATAAAAGATATTACTTCCCCTACCTTGTCTCTCTGATATCAGAGCTTCCTCCTTCAGCCACCATGGTAAGAAATACCTGCCAAGCCCTGAGCAGTGACTTTGCCCAAAGGCTAGATACATACAGGCAATTCTGTGGAAGTGCATTTATTTCTGCACAGGGCTTGGTGTTTTCCAAGATAAAATAAAGTTCAAGTCTCCGCTGCAGTATTCCTTATGGACATGTGCATTAATACTGGTATGCTACCAGAATCCTAGAGCTATCCACTACATCCAGTCTATCTAGGTTTAATACCATGCCCATCACTGTGGACCTAATTTAGGAGGAAAAGGTTTCATAGTAATGAGCCAGAAAGGTCCCTTTGATCAGTTGATCAGTCCCATTATCACAAAATCCGGAGCTGATAAACTTGCAAGAAACAGAAATATATGAAAGTGTAGAAATTTATAGTGAAGATAACTGAACTACTATAGCTGCCCATATAGCTAAGCCCTGAGGCAATAAAAAAAATCTATAACATAGCTTCATTTTATCAGATGCTGCAAAAATTAGAACACATTAATCTTAATCATTCAGTGGGTGTGCCAATTCCAGGTGCCTTTATGGTTGTATATGATCTATAGACAACAAAATGGACATTACGTTCCTGATCAGACAAATAGCACAACCAGTTCTGATCTTCATAAAATACTGGTTCCAGCTAGATCTTGAAGGTATTCAACTCCTCCCAGATTCAGGCTCTGTGATTCCATGCACCAGCCAAGTGTATCTCAGTTAACCCATCCACAGAATGAGTGTTATAATACTTCTCTACCCCACAAAGGGCTGCTGTGAGAGTTAAGGGCTAGAGCCACAAGGGTGGCTTAGGCTTAGTGTTGCAGACCCTAAGTTTAGGCACCTGACCACCTGTGGAATCCAGGAGTTAGGTGCCCAGGTTCCCTATACAATACATGGGGAGAGTTAGGCACCTGAGAATAGGATCCACAAAAGCCAGCTGTGTGGGGAGCCACCTAAGCTAACCAATAAGAAATGCTGAGGAGATGGATGTGGCCTAAGCCTTGCCCCTCAAAGGGATTTAGGTACTTAAGTCTGGATTGGAGGGTGGTGCCCATCTCCACTCAGGAGTCACAGCTGTGAACCCTCTGCTGGAGTTAGATGCCTAAACCCTCTCTCCCTAGAGGAGGTAACATGGTAGTATCCCCCTTACACACTTTAGCCCAGTGGTTAGGAAGACCTAGGTTCAGTTTCCCCGTTTGCCTGACTTGGAGCAGGGATTTGAACCCGTGTCTCAGGAAAGTGCCCTGGGCCATGGGATATTCTGGGATGCAGCATGCCCCAGCTCTCTTGTTGAAGACATTCCAGTTTGTCCAATTAAATTGTCACTGGCCAGAGTTCAAGGGCCTGTTCTAGTTTCTGTTTTATTATGAGTGGAATGGCTTCAACAGGACAGACTGAAAATCCACCCACCCCAGAATACCCTGTAGCCCAGTGGTTAGAGCCCTACCTGGGAGACCTGTGCTCTGATCCTTGCTCTGAAGCTGGTGGGTGTGGGAATAAAACCTGGGTCTCCCACATCCTGGGTGGTGAAAGCTTTAACAACTTGCTATAAGAGAGCTAGCACCCCCTCTATCTATCTTTTAGGCAGGGCCTGATTCAGCAGATGTGCTTTAAGACAGCCTCTGAGAACACCTGCCAGATCAGGCCTAGCCCGTGGAGACAGGCAAAGGAATGCCTAACCTGAGAATGCTGCTGGGATTTAGGCTTGAGTTAGGGCAGCTCTATCGAAGCCCACTGGCAGATTTTTAGGCACCTAGGGGACAGGAGATTTGTTGGCAGAAATGTAGGTGTAATACCGACAGACCCCAGTCGTCGGTGGGCAGGATTGAACCTGGGACCTCTGGAGCTTAGCGCAGGAGCCTCTACCACATGAACTAAAAGCCAACTGCTTGTTAACTAAGGCTGTAGAGCAGATCATTGTCTCTCTCTCTAAGTGGTCTCAGTGCCACTAGATGGGACACACCACCACACCCAGGAGGTGTGTGGGTTATAGAGGCACAGAGGGACTTTAGGACTTCAGGCACTACAGGGTTAGGCAGCAGCTGAATGGGGGTTGTGAGGCTCTATATTTTGAATTTAGCTGCCTAAAGTGGAAGTTCAAACTTAAATCCTTTTGTGGATTTAGCCCAAAGTGTTTGTAAAGTGCTTTGGGCATGATGAAAGGTACTATATAGGCACACATTATTACTATGAACACACAAGAATTGGGTGGTTTTTGCCATGCCATTTCATACCCTGTTGTTGCACAGACACAGACATTTATGCTGTTATTTTTCTTTCAGAATGAAACCATTTCGAGTTGCAAGAGAGCTAAGAAGCCTCATTGACAAGTCAAAGTCCATGAGAGCAGCATTTCTTATTTAAACAAATCCTCTGTGAAGAAAAGGTTGAAATACCTTTCGAGGTAGCCTGATACATAGTTGTTTTCAAAATACTGGCTTGAAGAGCAGTCAGTATTGAGTTCCTCCACTTATCTATGTACTAAAACAGTCAAGAATGTTAATTGGCAGTGTCCCAGTAAACCATTTATTCCAGCATTCAACAGAGACTCTTTGTAGACAAACTATCAGTGACTGTCTCTCACAATTTCAGTAGACCTTTCCCTGTGCGGGTATTAATCCTTTCATGCCAGGAGTTAGAATTTCCAGTGCTACATGTTGACAGTCTTATTTATGGTTAAATGTAAGGTCAGTAAACAATTTAAAGCAAAAGCAAAGTTGTCTATTAACTACTTTTCAGTCCACTTAAATGTGCACTTTTCTGAGTGGCTTTGTTGGCATATTTATTCGAGATTCACATGATGTGTCGGTTGGAGGAGTTGAGAAATATCTATCTGCTAGTTGCCCATGTAAAGTTAGATTGGCTTAATTCAAAGCACTGAAATATAAGCCTATATTTCTCTGGAGACCAATGCTTTGATGTCTTCAGCTTTTATAGTAACACAAAACAGCTTCCACTCTATTGTAAGATAAGATTAGAATCGTGTTAATTCTTTGGTTCCAGGATCAGGTCATAAATGACATATCCATTTTTTTCAGGTTCTTTAAAGTTTAAAACAAAACATTTTTTCTTATGTACACAAGGAATTATGAGTTTGTTAAAAGGCATCATGACACAACAGCCATAACTCTGACCCATGGACTGTTTTTTAAAAAACTATATTTTTGTTATTCTGATTTTCAGAATTTAATTAAATATTAATTAAATATTTTCCTTTAAGATATACTGCTAAGTGGGAAGCTTTATCAGCTAATAAAATATTAAATAATATTTAATTTTTATCAAAGTATTTATAAAGTACTTATAATTGCTTAAGAACGTGTTATATGTAATTTAATCAGAAAGGTACTCCTGTTCATTACATTGTTTATGAAGAAACTGTAAATGCTGTATTCAGATCAGCAGATATTTATATGTGTGCAGTTAGCAGAAAATATCTTAATTAGGACAGATCATTAAGACGATATGTGACTTAAAACCCTATTAAGACTCTGATCTTTCATGCGCCTACGCAGGTGCTTAACTTTATTGACTTCAGTGGCACTACACGCAGGTATGTAGCTAAACTCATGTGTCACTGTTTGCAGGATTGGGATGTAAGTGTAAGAATGGTTCATAAGCTGGAAACAAATCATTTTAGGCTTCTGCCTGTTTTCCCCCAAGTAACATACATAAATAAGAAAACAATACAAAATACACTATATTAGCAGCACATTTGAATTAAGACAGCAAACATACATCTATTGCTTTCAGTGATTCAGTAACAGATCAGACTTGCACTAAGCAAGATATCCCACTCCCAGCAAAATAGGCAAAAAATGGCACACATTAAATCTGAATGTCAAAATTGCTTCAAAGAGACCATCCATATGATCAATTATTCATTGGGATTTTACCCCCACTAGGTGTCTCCCTAGACAGCATAATGGTTGTGTGCACACATGTGATCCCACAAAGACCTTTCAGGGAAATACAGCTAAACTGGTTTTTATCAGGAGTTTCCTTACACCCCCCGCCTCCCAGTGATCAACTAGTTACATGCACGTAGTGTTGCCAATTTAGTCATTAGTTGGAAATTTGAATTGAAACTGAAACTTTAATACACACTTTAAAAGCATATACAGCATATGATAAAATACTTGTACCTGAAAAAGTATACTAGGTTAGTGTAGTGAGGCCTTATTGGCATTTCTGGGAGGCAGGTGGACATAAACCTGCTCCCTTCTAAAGGCCCTTCCTCCAGCCATGTAGGAGGATCCACTGGACCCAGGAACCAACTGAATTGGGGGGACAACTAATGAATAACAGGGACAGAAGTGGGGGTCATAGGTTCAGAACTAGGGATCAGAAGGGGATACTGAGCAGAGAACCCCGGACAGCGCCCACCGCTCCTCAAAGCTGTCTAGGGAGCCAGTGGACGCCGCCCACAGGAACTCTGCCTGGATGCGTGAGACCAGGGAGGTGAGAGAGGCCGTCATGGTCACCAAGCGGTGATCTGAGAATGGGACTGGCTGAATGCAGGAGGAGTGGGCCTGTGCCAGATGGAAACATGATAGATAAATGCGGTCCAACCGGAAGTGGCGTGACCTGTCGACCTCCACCCGGACATAGATAAAGGTGGTATTCTCATCTGGGTGGTAGTCGCGCCAGACATCCACCAGGAAGTGATGGTCGATGATCTCCCTGAGGACACCTGTGGCGGCCTGGCTGCTCTCGAGCCCTGAGCAATCCCAGTCCTCAAGGATGGTATTAAAATCCCCAACCAGGACCAGGCACTTGCGAGGATCCAAGATGTCAAGGAAGGCGGATGCCTGCTGATAAAAATGCACCCACTCCAGGCCTGCATTCGGGCTGTAGACATTGACTAGATTCAACGTCAGCCCCTCCACACAAGCCAGGATATGCAGCAAGCAACCCGGCACGACCTCAGAGACCCCCAGCACCTCAGGCCACAAGTTGGGGGAAACAGGGTGGTCACCCCAGCCAAATGAGTGCTAAGGTGGCTAAAGTACACTCCGTCCCACCACTCCAGCCGCCAGCTAGCCTCGACGGCTGGAGCCATGTGGGTCTCCTGCAGGAAGATCACAGAGTACCTCCCTTCCTTCTTGGAGGAAAGAGAGCACCTGGCTCCTGCAGAGACCCACCCTACAGCCCCTGGTGTTCAAGGAGCAAAGATGATCTGTCTCATAGTGAGGGCTGGGGAGGATCCTCGCGGGCAGGGGTGTCGGCAGCCCTCGGTGGGCCTCACAACAATCCGTGAGGAACCGCGAAAGCCAGCAGGGAGTCACGGAAGTTGTGGGCCTGCTGGTAGGCCATGATGTCCTGCCTCTTGGTCCCCCTCCCCCCTTCAAAATGGCCCTCACTGCCTGGAGAACGAGATGGAAGTCCCCCCAGCGCTGGGGAGAGAGCTGAACCTTAACCCGTGGCTTCAAGGATTTCCAACAGAAAGCAGTCCAGTTCATCACGCAGCTCAGCGGCAGACGGGGTCACGGACCTGCTGCTGTCCTCCAGCTGGGCCCCTGTGATAGTCCCACGGCCCATGGAGACAGGCAAACAGGGGCAGACCCCCGGTGCACCACACAACCCCTCTCCATCTCTGGCAGGGGAGGGGGCGGTGGAGGGAAGAGAGCAGCCCCTAAAGGGTCAGGGATGGGAGGCACAAAAACCGCCCCCTGAGGGTTGTCCGAGGACAGGGGAAACAAAACAACCCTGGGGGTGGTAGCAGCAATATGGGGGGGAGGGAGGCAAAGGTGGGGGGCAATGCATCACCGGGGTCGGTGCTGGGGTCAGGGCCAGGAATGGAGGCAGGGAAGGGTCAAAGGTGGGAGCGGGATCCCCAGCAGTTATGTCACCAGGGTGCGGCACCTCTCAACTGGATTCAGGGGCTGAGGGGGTGGGTATGGGAAGGGGGCCCTCACCGCTGCCAGCCCTGGGCACTTCAACAAGCTCAGTGTCCTCAGCCATGGCATTGGGCATGGTGGCATTAGCAGCAGGGCCCCCAACCGGGAGGGAGGCAGCCACCCCGCCTCAGAAAGGGGCACACCCAAGGACTCAGGGCCTGGCCACTCAGCACTGGCCATCACCACCAGGGGCTCGGCAGCCATGAGCCGGGTGCCATCTGAGATCAGGCAGATGGATGAACCCAGGGGCGCTCCAAGGTCAAGAGTGGGGGCAGCAGCCTGGGGAAAGAGGAGGAGAGGGCGGCGAGAGCAAGCCGCCGCCCAGATCGAGGTCCACTGGCAAAGGGTCGCCCTCTCCCTAGGCAATTGGGGTCAGACCCAGGGCCTCGATCTTCCCAAAGATGGAGGTGGAGTCACCCCCCCCCCCCACCACTCCAGAGTCCTCCCTGCCAGCAACCGAGGCAGCAATTGCCTCAGCGCCAAAGGGGGCACAGGTGAAAAAGGGGCTGGGAGGGCTCCATCCGAGGCCTCTCCTGGGAGAGGCTCCGAGCGGGGGGAGGTCCTGCCCTCCCCTCCGCTGCCAAGGCTTTCCCAGCCAGCTCCACCTGTTGGGCTCTATCATGGGGCACAGCGGAAGGCTTGGCAGCAGCAGACCCCAAAATGGTCTTGCCTCCTGCCCTCCGCAACAAGGGGGAGGTTCTGAGCCTGAGCCTTCCTTTTGCTGCGCTTCCCCTGCACAAGTACCCAGCCCTCCAAGGTGGCAGTGGAGGGCTGGCCAGCAGGGGCAGGGCCGGGGGGCAAGGGCGATGGTTCCATAGGTTGGGGAAGGGAACCTCCCCTGGGGTGGGCCCTCTCTCCCATGGGCCCTGCCAGACTACACATGATGGAGGTCAGGTGCACCAGGTCATCTGGGCACGACAGGGGGGCTACCCCCAAGGCTCAAGTGGGATCAATTGCAGAAGGAGGAGGGGCAGCTACGGGGGCTGTGCCACCATTTTCGCTAGAGATGGCAGGGCCGGCACCCTCCCGGGTCTCAGGCGCCACTCCATGCTGGGCCAGGGGACAGTCCCTCTGGACGTGTCCCATCGCCCAGCAGAGGTAACACCGGACCTCCCCTGAGGAGTAGTGCACCTGGTAGTGGGCCCCATGGTAGGGCTCTAAAAAGGACCCCTGGAGCGCCACCCCATCACATGCTGCCAGCAGCAGTTGGAGTTGGACCTGGCAGTGAAGGACAGGACGTGATAGAGAGTGGGGTCCTTGCAGCCCAGTGGGAGAGGGCTGATAATGGAAATGGGCTTCCCCAGAGTGGAGGGGAAGGGAGAAAGGTCAGCGTTGGGCCCGAAGGGAGGGATGGAGGTAAAAACCACCCATACACCCAGGTCCTCAAGGGGCTCAATGGGTACATATATGCCCCCCCTGCCGCCAGGCCCTGCTCCATCGCTTCCTGGGCAGCGGCCTCCAATGTCAAGACGACGATCTTCCCGTACATTTGGAGGCCACCACCATGGCCACGGGCTCCACCATCGGTGCCAACGTCCATATGTAGGTCTCCATGTGGGGTGAGGCAGGCACTAGGAGGTAATGGATGCCATGCTTCCTGGTCAGGGTAGGGAAGGGACCCCAGCCACCAGGGATGGAGCTAGCGGCAGTGGTCAGGAAGACGATATGGCAGTGCATGGAGGGGCTGCAGCCACCTGGGCATATGCTCGGGGGGCCACAGGTGGAACACCCTCAGAGCTGGGGGGGGGAACAGCAGGATTGGGAGGGGTGCTGCAGCAGATGACGGGGCCACAGCGGGGTGCACTATAATCAACACAAATCTGTGCGAGAAGTTGGGAGACTTGGGCATGGTCAGGGGCTGGTCACTTGGCTTCACCTGCCAACTGCGGTACTTCGGAACAGGTTTGCCTTGTGTACCTACAAAATCAAAAAGGACAGATAAGGGTCAGTTACCACGGCTTTAATTACACTCTCATTCCTGTTCGACCGTAGTATAGCTCAGCAGCCAAGAGGATGCAGTCAGGGAATAGTGTTTGAACACTAAAGAGTAGTGACTGCTTCCAGTGGCCTGGGTACTCCGCCCTAAGCAACGGGAGGTGCATTTGTAGAAGCATGCTTTGGTGGTTTTGCTGTTCAGTTCCAGCTGTGCACATGTACCCTTAGGGGCCTGAAGTGCTGATTGCCAGGTTGCTTTCTTAACGTGACATAAGAAACATCCTCAGAGGAACAGGCTTTAGACTAGTTTAGGCGACAGAGGCCTTGGCAGTTCACTACAGCAGTAGACTCAGGACTGCACATGGATGCTGCATGTCCAATAAGCCCAGTCAGCCTGCGTTCCAGGCCCTGACCAGGAATAGCCAGCTCATTTACCAGGTCTTGTCTCAGCCTGGCAAGTTCTTCCTTTTCCCGCTCTGCCTCCTGCTTTCTGGCCTCTTCTTGAAGCCTCTCTTGTTCAGCTTTCAATGCCGCTAGTCACTTTTTGGACTTCTCACACTCTTTAGCTCTCTTCTCTGTTGCCATCTCAGACCACGTGATACATGAAGGGGGGCAGGGGAGTAGCTTCCTTTGATGGGCACCCCGCCAGCCAGTTAGCTATAAAATCCCTCTTGGTGTCTGTTCTGTTTGCTTTACCTGTGAAGAGTTAACAAAGCCACAGGTAAAAGAAAAAGGAGTAGGCACCCGACCAAAAGAGCCAATGGGGTAGAACTTTTACATTTGGGGAAAAAAAACAAACAAAAAAAAACTTACCCTTTGTTGTTCTCTGGGCTGTAGGGACAGAGCAGCAATGCTGTGTAAGGCTTGAACCAGGTATGACAATTCGTCTTCCATACCAGGAAGAAATTTGGATAGGGAATGTTTAGACAGACACAATCAGGTTTATTTTGGCTTGTGGATCTCTTCTGTGCTAACCCCAGATGCTTTTGTTTGCTTAAAGAAAAGGAGTACTTGGGGCACCTTAGAGACTAACCAATTTATTTGAGTATGAGCTTTCGTGAGCTACAACTCACTTCATCGGATGCATACTGTGGAAGCTGCAGAAGACATTATATACACAGAGACCATGAAACAGTACCTCCTCCCACCCCACTCTCCTGCTGGTAATAGCTTATCTAAAGTGATCATCAAGTTGGGCCATTTCCAGCACAAATCCAGGTTCTCTCACCCTCCGCCCCCCCCCCCCCCCCCCCACACACACACAAACTCACTCTCCTGCTGGTAATAGCCCATCCAAAGTGACCACTCTCTTCACAATGTGTTTGATAATCAAGGTGGGCCATTTCCTGCACAAATCCAGGTTCTCTCACACCCCCCCCCCCCCCAAAAAACACACACAGAAACTCACTCTCCTGCTGGCAATAGCTCATCCAAACTGACCACTCTCCCCACAATGTGCATGACAATCAAGGTGGGCCATTTCCAGCATAAATCCAAGTTTAACCAGAACATCGGGGGGGGGGGGGGGTAGGAAAAAACAAGAGGAAATAGGCTACCTTGCATAATGACTTAGCCACTCCCAATCTCTATTTAAGCCTAAATTAATAGTATCCAATTTGCAAATGAATTCCAATTCTGAAACCTGTCATTTTATTTGCTTGTAACCTTTAAGCTGAACCCCCAAGAAAGCTATTTTCGGTGCTTGATTTTTGGAATGGCTCTTTTAAAATCTAGCATAAGCCTAAGTTCTAGATGTAATTACTTCTTTTTTGTTTTAATAAACTTTACCTTTTTAAAGAACAGGATTGTATTTTTGGTGTCCTAAGGGGTTTGTGTATGTTCTTTGATTAGCTGGTAGCCACAGCTAATTTCCTTTGTTTTTTTTCCTCAGCTCTTCCCCAGAGGGGGGTGTGAAAGGGCTTGAGGGTACCCCACAGGGAGGAATTCCCAAGCTCTCCTTCCAGGGGTTAAAAGGTTTTTTTTTTTTTTTGCATTTGGGTGGTGGCAATGTTTACCAAACCAAGGTCAGAGAAAAGCTGTAACCTTGGGAGCGTAATGCTTGCCACTCCGAGCTTGTATTAGCTTTAAAAATCCTTGCAGGCCCCCTGTAGCAAAAGTCAAGACTCACCGGTGCGGTGCCTCCTGCTGGTCATCTTGGGACTTAGCTCTTTTCCAGCATACGGAGCACCCTCTGCAGGCCAGTGTCTCACCTACAGCTGGCCCCATGTCCCAGTGCCCTTTCCCTTGGGGTCCTGCCCCCAGCAGTAACCCACAATCTGGGTCTCCCCTCCTAGGGGAACCCCCAACCCTCTATCCCCACCTTGCCTCAGTGGCTACTGCCAGTCATTATCTAGCCCCCACTCACTGGGGCAGACTGCAGTCTGTAAACCACTCATCACTGGCAATGGGGGGTTTGGACCTGCTGCCTTTCCCTGCAGCCCAGTACCTCTCTTTAGGCCTTGCACAAGGCCTGCATTTTGGGGAGTTGCCAGGCTGGAGCTCCTCTTGTCTTTCCCCAGCACTACTCTACCTCTAGTACCCTGCTCCCAGGCAGCCAGGTCCTTCTCTCTCCAGCACTGGAGAGATACTGAGCCAGCTCCTGGCTCACAGCCCTTTTATAGGCTCAGCTGTGGCCTGATTGGGGCGTGGCCCCAGCTGTGGCTGCTTCCCCAATCAGCCTGGCCTTTCACAGGAGCGGGGTAACTGCTCCGCTACACCCCCACTTCTGCACTCAGAGTGACAGAGTGGGGATTCAGCCTTGACAGAGCTTTTGGGAACTACAGGACCAGAAAGGCTCTCTAAGTTTAGAAAAAGAGGGAAGAACATTGGCGCAACAGTCGCCCAAAGCATAGCTACATTAGGGTTAGACGGAAGTTTCACCCGCTAGAGGTCCATGAGTCAAGTGGATTAGTGGAGGCAGCTGGGATTTTGGGAGAAGGAAGAGAAGCTTATGTGCATCTGGGATGCTCTAATACAGGGTCATTGCTCCAATAATGGGGCAATGAATGTAGGCACTGGTCAGTATAGGGCAGAGGTTCCCAAATTTTTCTTATTGCCTACCCCCTTCCAGAGTTACCAGTTGCCGACGTACTCCTACCTTTCTCATCACTGATGCCTTGTGTGTTCTTCTTAACACACCTGTCTTTAGACATCTGCTCATATTTCACTGTTATATGCAGATAGTTATAGTGCGACGTATACAACCGGAAAGAAAAAAAAAAGACACAACCCTGACTAAGATCTGAGCTCAGTTAGACTGGAAAATTGCTGAGCAACTGAACCCCGCCATATGGTGACTGAGGTGTATGTCAGCGTCTGTGTTCTTATTGGGACATCTTGAAGTAAATTAACGACTGTATTTTAAACAACAAATGCACACAGTTTTAAAGCTTCGGCTGAGTAGCCTAGTATAAAAATGCAGTAAATAAAATAAAATCCACCATTATACAATTTTCCCCCTCATTCTTCCCAGAGATGGCTTGCATACCTTCAGGGGTATACACACAGTTTGGGAATTCCTGGTTTAGGGGACTTCTTGGAAGAGTTCTTTACAAACAGACTTTTGAAGGGAAGGTTGTTGCAGGAGAGAGAACAGACAAAGGCTCCTAGTTCCCACAAAACAAGCCATGGCCCTCTTCATAAAAGAGAAGGAAAGGAAAGGAAAGGAAAGGAAAGGAAAGGAAAGCCTGGTAGCTACTACAGAAGTGTTCGCTGTCTCTACAGGGAGCGCCTTGCATGCTCTGTACCCTTATCCCAAGCTAGTAACTACTATCTGCCAACTGCAAAGCTGTTAATGCAGCTGCCATATTGAGCAGAGGAAGGGGCACTGAAGAGAAAACCATCCTCCTCCCCCTCCTTAGGTACTGAGGCTATTGGGGGGTTTGTTGATAAAATATTGCACAAGCACCACTAGCTATGGAAGGCAACTGGCTTTGAAACCTGACCAGTCGTTTTCTTCACAGGTTGTCCTAAAAAGGAGAGAACCCCATGAGACTGATATGGAGGAGGAGCAGTTTATGCTCATCCAAAACCTGTGTTCTCTCTGGAGTTATGTGTGTTCAATCAGGCCTGAAAAGTCATCCTCAGCCCTTTCTATTTCACAAGATAGTTAAGCTTTGTTTCCAGGTAGATTTTGTGCCCCAATACACTTTAGACATGCCATTTGGCATGGTTCCAGAAACATGCTGTTAAGAACATGGAAAATCTGTTTTGGTGGATATCTCTAGCTCGGTCTATTCAATGATGGTCATGCTGTCTGCTACATGGTGCACAGATCTGACTCAGGGCTTGGCTACACTTGCGAGTTACAGAGCATTAAAGGAGCCCCAGGCGACTAGCTCACTGCCCGTCCACACTGGCAAGGCACGTAGAGCACACTGACTCTGCGGTTGGTCTGCTCCTGGTACTCCACCTCGGCGAGTGGAATAACGCTCGCTGAGCCCCCGCTGGAGCACCGTGGAGCCAGTGTGGACGCCCTGGTCCGTTAGTGCGCTCTGATCGGCCTCCAGAAGTGTCCCACAATGCCTGTTCTAGCCACTCTGGTTGTCACTTTGAACTCTACTGCCCTGCCCCCAGGTGACCAACTGCCAGACCCGCCCTTTAAATTCTCTAGGAATTTTGAAATTCCCCTTCCCGTTTGCTCAGCCAGGCGTGGAGTGCTCTCAGCGAATCTTTCCAGGTGACCATGCCTCCACGCACCAGGCGATCCCCAGTATGGAGCAATGGCGAGGTGCTGGACCTCATCAGTGTTTGGGGGGAGGAAGCTGTCCAGTCCCAGCTGCGCTCCAGCTGTAGGAATTACAATACCATTGGGCTGATATCAAGGGACATGATGGAAAGGGGCCATGACCGGGACGCACTGCAGTGCAGGGTTAAAGTGAAGGAGCTGCGGAATGCCTACCGCAAAGCCTGCGAGGCGAACAGCCACTCCGGTGCTGCCCCTGCGTCCTGCCATTTCTACAAAGAGCTGGACGTGATACCTGGAGGCGACCCCACCTCCACTCTGAGTACCACCGTGGACACTTCAGAGCCCAGTTCAACAGGCGGGAGGAGGAGGAGGAGCAGCAGCAAAGCGGGAGCGAGGGTGCTGAGGTGGAGGAAGACACCCCGGAATCCCTAGATGCATGCAGGCAGGAGCTGCTCTCAAGCCAGGAGGAAAGTAGCCAGTCACGGTGGCCGGTGCTTGGGGAAGGACAAACACCAGAGGAGGTTCCTGGTAAGTGGCTTTTATTCTGGGAAGGAAGTTATTCGGTGTGGGCTGTTGGGGCGAGGAGGGTTAGGGATGCATGCATGCCTAGATGCGGAATAGGGCGTTGATGTGCTCTCTCACATCGTGGTAATCGGCCTCAGTGATCTCTTCAAAGGTCTCATCCGGAACTTGGGCAATGCGCTTGTGCAGGTTTCTCGGGAGAGCCACGGTTGTCCTCATCCCAGTAAGGCTAACTGGTCCATGCCACTGTGCTGTGAGGGGCGGGGGGACCATTGCTGCACACAGGCAAGCTGCATATGGGTCAGGGCGGAAGCCGCATTGTAGTAGAAGACCTTCCCTTGCTTCCCAGGTCACCCTCAGCAGCGAGATATCTTCCAGGACGAACTCCTGTGGAAAATGTGGGGACAGTGTTCAGTATAGGGGCCCCCTGCCCCTGTTGGCTCTCCCCAAGGCACAGAAACCCAGAGGACAGTACAGCCGTGAAACAATCAGTCACGCTTGACCCTGTGCTTACTCACCATTTTGGGGCTCCTGTGGGTTATGTGCGCTCGTTTTGGGACAGGCAAATTATGCTATTGTGCAGACTGTGCTTGCCCTTAAGTATGGGGGAATCACTGCTCTGTCTGGTGTGAACAATGCTGCCTCTGTTAAGTGTTGCATTTTGCCTTTACAGATGCAACCTTGAGATCTCAGCCGTCCATGTTATCACCGGCCAAAAGACTCCAAAGAATCAGAAAGAGGCCACGTAGAAGCAAGGAAGACGTTGCATGAAGTAATGCAGCATTCAAGTAATGAAAATCGAAAAGTGCAGGAGTGGCGGGACAGTGAAAGGAGGATCCACCAGAAGAATGAGGAGCGCCGGCACAAAAGCGCGGTGTTCCGGCAGCAAAGCACGGATCGACTGATAAGCATAACAGAGAGCCAAGCGGACTAGATCCAGGTGCTCGTAGCCATGCAGGCGGAACACTACCGTGCCTGACCCCCCTCCTGCAGCCCTTGTCCCAAAACCCTTTCCCTTGTGCCCCCATGTCACCTCCAACCCAGTTTCCCCAATATCCGGGTTCTTACCACCACCAGCTGCCTCCAACACCTGTAGCTTCACCACCCAGCCCTGAAAACTACGACCCTGACCCTCTGCACTCAACTCCCATCACCATGCAGTATAGCCATCCTGAAGTGTAGCACTCATTGCACAGCACTCCAGACAGGAAGGCTGAGTATGACAACAGGACATACGCAAATCGGTGATTGTACCGTTCCCCACCCCACCCCCTTGCCCTTTCTGTTTCCCAAGCTGTTGGGTTTCTTTTCAATAAATGAATTTTCTTTTCAATAAATGGATCTTTTGGCTTTGAAAACATTCTTTATTATTGCATAAAGTAAAAGATACTTTAGCCCAGGAAAGAAACAGGCACTGCAAGTCAGCATAGCGAACATAGATTCCTACTAACATTGGAGCCACTGCACTTCACTCCCGTGCAGGGCACCAGACATTACTGGTGGCTTTCAGCCTCAAATTGCTCCCTCAAAGCATCCCTAATCCTTGCAGCCCCACACTGGGCCCCCTAATAGCCCTGCTCTCTGGCTGTTCAAATTCAGCCTCCAGGTGTTGAACCTCCAGTTCCATGCCTGAGCGAATCGTTCACCCTTCCCTTCACAAATGTTATGGAGGGTACAGCACGCGGATATAACAGTGGGGATGCTGTCATTGGCCAGGTCCAGCTTCCCATACAGAGAGCACCAGCTGGCCTTTAAATGGCCAAAAGCACACTCCACAGTCATTCTGCACCGGCTCAGCCTGTTGTTGAACTGCTCCTTGCTGCTGTCAAGGCTCCCTGTGTAGAGCCATGACATTAAAGGGTAAGCGGGGTCTCCAAGGATCACAATGGGCATTTCGACTTCCCCTACAGTGATCTTCTGGTCTGGGAAAAAAGTCCCGGCTTGCAGCTTCCTGAACAGGCCAGTGTTCCGAAAGATGCGTGCGTCATGCACCTTTCCGGGCCAGCCTGCGTTAATGTCAATGAAACGCCCATGGTGATCCACGAGTGCCTGGAGAACCATAGAGAAATACCCCTTCCTATTAACGTACTCGGAGGCTAAGTGGGCTGGTGCCAGAATTGGAATATGTGTGCCATCTATCACCCCGCCACAGTTAGGGAAACACATTTGTGCAAAGCCATCCACAGTGTAATGCACGTTACCCAGAGTCACAGTCCTTCTAAGCAGGATGCGATTAATGGCCCTGCAAACTTGCATCAACACGATTCCAAAAGTCTACTTCCCCACTCCAAACTGGTTAGCGACCGATCGGTAGCTGTCTGGAGTTGCCAGCTTCCAGATTGCAATAGCCACCCACTTCTCCCCCGTCAGGGCAGCTCTCAATCTCATGTCCTTACACCGCAGGGTGGGGGTGAGCTCCTCACACAGTCCCATGAAAGTGGCTTTTCTCATCCGAAAGTTCTGCAGCCACTGCTCATCATCCCAAACTTGCATGACGATGTGATCCCACCACTCGGTGCTTGTTTCCCAAGCCCAAAAGCAGCGTTCCACGGTGGTGAGCATGTCTGTGAATGACACAAGCAAACTCGTGTCATATGCGTTACTCGAGTCGATATCATTGTCAGAGCCCTCACTGTCACTTTGGATCATAAGGAATAACTCGACTGCCAAACGTGACGTGCTGGCGAGACCCATCAGCATACTCCTCAGCAGTTCGGGCTCCATTCCCACAGACCGAAAGGGAAGACAGAGCGCGCAGTACAAAAAACGCTGCAAGGTGGCACCAAATGTGGGCGGAAGCACAGGGATTGCTGGGATGCGAACCGATGCATCATGGGGCGTTGGGACAGGACCCGGAATGCCTTGTACCCTCTGCCCCCTTCCCACAAGCCACAGGGCCAGAATGGGAAGAGGTGCTCTGTGGGACAGCTGCCCATAATGCATTACTCCCAATGCCGCTGCAAGTGCAGCAAATGTGGCCACGCCAGTGCGCTTGTTCCTGTCAGTGTGGACAGACAGCAGCACTTTCCCTACTGTGCTCTCCGAAGGCAGGTTTAACTCAAAGCGCTCTACATCCGCAAGTGTAGCCATGCCCTCAGATCCAGGTAGAGTTACATCTGCAAGAAGGCAGATAATGGCTGTAGACAGCTCATCACCAACACTAAAACACTAAAGAACTTGGAAATGATTAAAAGCCTCAGTCCTGAACCTATGGGGAAGCGGAGGGTCTGGAGACTAAGGCCTTGTCTACAGTGAATTTAATGCAGATTAAGGTAAGTGTGAATTTAAAGCAGAGTAGCTATTCCTCATTAACTCCCTGTGCGAGTGCTCTTATCCTGGATTAACCCAATCCACTTCCAAAGTGGATTACAGTACTACGGAATAAAAGGCCTCATTCCAGAAATAAGAGCATCCACACACGGAGTCATAGTTACCCTGTACAGAGAAGCCCTGAGAAGCAACTGTAACTCAGGGCTACGCCTGCACTGCCCCACAGTTTGGACTGCAGGGATGTGGTTTTGCATCCCTGCCCATCCTGGCTAGTAGCCTATCCTTGATGAATTTATCTAGTTCTTTTTTTGAACCCTGTTATAGTTTCGGCCTTCGCAACATCCTCTGGCAAAGAGTGCCACAGATTGACTGAGAGTTGTGTGAAGAAATACCTCCTTTTGGTTGTTTTAAACCTGCTGACCATTAATTTCATTTGGTGACCCCTAGTTCTTGTGTAATGAGGAGTAAACAACACTTCCTTATTTACTTTCCAGCCCATTCCACCCCCTCCCCTGAGTGTGCAGCTGATCTTAGCGGTCAGGAGGCGCAGAGAGTGAGGGGGGAGGTGCTGATTGGTGGGGCCCGCCAGTGGGTGGGAGGTGCTGGGGGGAAGGAGGGAGCTGATGGGAGGGCTACTGGTGGGTGCTCAACACCCACTAATTTTTCCCCAGGGGTGCTCCAGCCCCGGATCACCCACGGAGTCAGCGCCTATGGAGGGGGCTGTCTCTGCCCAGGAGGGAATGGAAGGGTGGGATCCAGGTTACTAACACTCAGTAAGATGCCATCCACAATAAACGTATTTTAATCTCTGCTCCAATTAACATTTGAGCCATAGGCGTGGGCAATACTTACTGTAAATGAGAAAAGGACATTCTACTGACAGGACAAGGGGATTATTAGCACAATAGATTACTGGCTCCCTAATAACATACCTCCAAAATCTACTCCTGGAGTAAGCAAAGGAGAAAAATTCAGGTGACTATGTGGCAAATGGATAAAATATGTTTTAATAAAAATTTCAGCTTGAAAAATGATACACGAGTAACTTTTTTTCCTCACTAACCAAGAATGACTGCTGGCCTATTGTTTACTTTTCCTGAGAACAGAAACACGTCAGATTTTGATGAATAAGCTACACTTGTATAGGGCGTGTAATACCATATCATCCAACCAGAGCTCAGAACCATCCCCAAGGAAATACACTGATTTCTAATGTCACAGCCAATACTGATACTTACACTACTCACGTTGTAAGGGCGCTCTGAAGATTCACTTCCAATTGAAGAGCACAGACTGTTGTGAAACAGATGTAACTATTAATGATGATGAATAATGTATCATCACATATGTTTGCTAAAGGGAGGTCCAATGTATCACTGAATGTCAAAGTGCAATAGAAATGAATTACACTGACTCTGCCATAAAACAGTGAAAACCATTCGGAGTTTAATCATCCAGCAGACACTTCCCAGTATGCCAGATTAAAGCAATGGAAATATAACCTCTATATGGGACGAGAAGAACTGGTGTGCTGAAAACTGTGTGTTCTCTTCTTCATCATCTTCTGGTAGGAAGCAGCATATTAGAGAGTATTTGTATTGTGATAGCACCAAGGACCTCGGAGTACTGGTTGATCACAGGATGACTATGAGCTGCCAATGTGATGTGGCCATGAAAAAAGCTAATGCGGTCTTGGGATGCATCAGGAGAGGTATTTCCAGTAGGGATAAGGAGGTGTTAGGACCATTATACAAGGCACTGGTGAGACCTCATCTGGAATACTGTGTGCAGTTCTGGTCTCCCATGTTTAAGAAACATGAATTCAAACCGGAACTGGTACAGAGAAGGGCTACTAGGATGATCCGAGGAATGGAAAACCTGTCTTATGAAAGGAGACTCAAGGAGCTTGGCTTGCTTAGCCTAACCAAAAGAAGGCTGAGAGGCGATATGATTGCTCTCTGTAAATACACCAGAGGGATAAATACCAGGGAGGGAGAGGAATTATTTAAGCTCAGTACCAATGTGGACACAAGAACAAATGGATATAAACTGGCCATCAGGAAGTTTAGACTGGAAATTAGACAAAGGTTTCTAACCATCAGAGGAGTGAAGTTCTGGAACAGCCTTTCAAGGGAAGCAGTGGGGGAAAAAGACATATCTGGCTTCAAGACTAAGCTTGATAAGTTTATGGTAGGGATGATATGATGGGATATCCTAATTTTGGCAATTAATTGATCTTCAACTATTAGCGGTAGATAAGCCCGATGGCCTGTGATGGGATGTTAGATGGGGTGGGATCTGAGTTACTACAGAGAATTCTTTCCTGGGTGTCTGGCTGGTGAGTCTTGCCCACATGCTCAGGGTTCAGCTGATCGCCATATTTGGGGTCGGGAAGGAATTTTCCTCCAGGGCAGATTGGCAGAGGCTCTGGGGGTTTTTCGCATTCCTCTGCAGCGTGGGGCACGGGTCACTTGCTGGAGGATTCTCTGCACCTTGAAGTCTTTAAACCACGATTTGAGGACTTCAATAGCTCAGACATAGGTTAGAGTTTTGTTACAGGAGTGGGTGGGTGAAATTCTGTGGCCTGCGTTGTGCAGGAGGTCAGACTAGACGATCATAATGGTCCCTTCTGACCTTCAAGTCTATGATTCTATGATTCTAAGGAGAGCCAGTTGTGGCCCAGGACCCCATTGTGCTAGGCACTGTACAGACACAGGGCAAAAAGAGGGTCCCCACCCGCAGAGGATTGATAGTCTAAGCAGAAAATAGAGTTGAGATTTAAAACTGGTAATAATAATAATATTTTGCAGTTAAAATGCCAGGCACACTGGGGAAGAGCAATAGTAATGGGGCCAAAATTATGTTCTAAGGTAAACAATTATTAAAATGCGCCCTACATACAGATTTGGGTCCTTGATTTTATTGGGTGAATGTTCCCACATCCAGGTGTGAACTTTCAGTCTCACTGCTCTGTGGACTCCCAGAGGAGCTCTGTTTGTGGGACAACCCCAGGGGCACTTCTTGTTGCTTTGTTAGCAATTCCTTCAATTCTGTTATTCCATGCAGAGCAAGGTTGCTAATGGGGAGTGAAGGAACCCCTCAAGGTTTAGGGGGAAGATTTGCAACACCTCTGGGGTGGGGCGCAAGGGCTGTTTTTACAGGGGTCCCTCACCCGCCTGGTGCAGATAGGCAGATGCCTCTGGGGTAGGGTGTGGGGATTGTTTATAGAGATGTGAGGGCCCCCCAAAAAACGCAAACTGTCTTGGGAAAAAAACTTTTAATGTTTTTTTCTGAAGCCTGGTATGGGAAAAATTGAAAAGAAAATGGCATATGAAATATTTTCTCTCAAGAAGCAGTAGAAGAAATTTTAGAGTAATGTTTAAAATAGCATTGTTACTGCTGCCCCTCACCCCTTCGAAATGTTTTCTACTAATAACTAATCAGTATTTAAAATGAATAAAATGTTTCCTTAGAAACATGAGTTTCTTCTGCCTGCATCATACTGTCAGGTCGGGTCTATCTACACACCATTTCTGAGCCCACAGTATACAACCTTCCTTGCTGTTCACAAAAACATGGATAAGAATGGCCATACAGGGTCAGACCAAAGGTCCCTCTAGCCCATATCCTGTCCTCTGACAGTGGCCAGTGCCAGGTGCCCCAGAGGGAATGACCAGACAGGAAACATCAAGTGATCCATCCCCTGTTGCCCATTCCCATTTGTCAACATTTTATATTTATTCCTGTTTGCCAACTGTAATGACACGGCCTCTGGCGGGACACTACTGAGAGTATCAATTCAGGACAAATTGCTTAGAGCAGGGCAGTCACAGCCCCAGGCTGGTGGTTCTCCACCTCTAAGCCACACCAAGCCAGCCAAACAGAAGTCATACAAGCAATTCCTTCAGATACTCCAGTTCCCTTGTATCACCACCAGCACCACTGCTTATAGGGATGAATGGTTATTGTCATAAATATAAAGGGAAGGGTAACCACCTTTCTGTATACAGAACTATAAAATCCCTCCTGGCCTGAGGCAAAACCCCTTCACCTGTAAAGGGTTAAGAAGCTAAGTTAACCTCGTTGGCACCTGACCAAAATGACCAATGGGGAGACAAGATACTTTCAAAGCTGGAGCCGGGGGGGGAGGGGGGGGGGGAGGGGACAAAGGGTCTGTCTGTCTGTGTGATGCTTTTGCCAGGAACAGAACAGGAATGGAGTATTAGAACTTGTTAGTAAGTAATCTAGCTAGAAATGCGTTAGATTTCCTTCTGTTTAAATGGCTGGTAAATAAACTGTGCTGAATGGAATGTATATTCCTGTTTTTGTGTCTTTTTGTAACTTAAGGTTTTGCCCAGAGGGATTCTCTATGTTTTGACTCTGATTACCCTGTAAGGTAACCATCCTGATTTTACAGAGGTGATTCTTTTACTTTTTCTTTAATTAAAATTCTTCTTTTAAGATCCTGATTGCTTTTTCATTCTTCTTAAGATCCAAGGGTTTGGGTCTGTGTTTACCTATGCAAATTGGTGAGGATTTTTATCAAGCCTTCCCCAGGAAAGGGGGTATAGGGCTTAGGGGGATATTTTGGGGGGAAGACGTCTCCAAGTGGGCTCTTTCCCTGTTCTTTGTTTAACACGCTTGGTGGTGGCAGCATACGGTTCAAGGACAAGGCAAAGTTTGTACCTTGAGGAAGTTTTTAACTTAAACTGGTAAGAATAAGCTTAGGGGGTCTTTCATGCAGGTCCCCACATCTGTACCCTAGAGTTCAGAGTGGGGAAGGAACCTTGACAGTTATGAAAACCAATACCCCAGTAAAAGAAAAAAGGTTCTCCTGATTCCAAAGGACCAAGCTCCAGACCCACATCAATATACAAGTTAGATCTTACCCACAAATCATGCTGTTGCCAATCCTTTAGAATCTAAAATATAAAGGTTTATTCATAAAAGAAAGAAATATAGATGAGAGTTAAAATTGGTTAAATGGAATCAAATACATACAAGAAAGGCAAAGGTCTTGGTTCAGGCTTGTAGCAGTGATGGAATAAACTGCAGGCTTAAATCAAGTCTCTGGAGTACATCCACAGATTTGGATGAGTCGTTCAACTGTCTAAGCAACAGTTCTGCAGAAAAGGTCCTGGGGATTACAGTGGACGAGAAGCTGGATATGAGTCAGCAGTGTGCCCTCACAGGGGCCGGTGTTCTTCAAAATCTTTATTAATGATCTGGATCATGGGATTAATTGCACTCTCTATACTGTCACAGTTCATGTCAATAACATCACACCAACATACAAAAAAACCCAAACAAACAAACCAACCGCCCCCGCCTCCCCGCACCACCACCATTTAAGTACCTTATTGTGTAGCTGCAACTCCAGCCCTAATACTAGGTATTTTTGTCATTATTATTTGAATCAAAACTAATTAATCTATATTTAGTTCATAAATACACCAAGCAGGCCTTTTGTATGTTCTAACTATGTATAATATGTCTCATTCTTAAAGAAGTAAAGAAAGTTTAATTTCAATAAGCAAGTAACTACTGCAGATATTTCAATTTTTCCCAACATTTCCATTTTGCCCAAAAGCAGGAAAGAATGTTTTTCCCAAGCCTTCAAAGTTTCCAGCTATTTTACATCCCTAGGTATTTATATGGGAATTGCTCGCCCAGCACTGAGTTGCAGCTGCCTCTGGGGTAGGGCGCAGGGGCTGTTTAACAGCCAAACAGCATGCCACACAAGCCTTTTGGCCAGGAAGTGAAAGATAATCCTGCTTCCAGCTGAAACTGTAGGGAACATTTAGAATCATCCCAGTGGGGATTCAGCCAAGACACCAGGGTCACAGCTCCCCCTGTGGGGGAAGCTGCCTGGGGATCGCTAATGAACACAATGGGGTCTCTATCAGGGTCCCTTCTGGGGGTGTCATTCCCTTGTCTTCACCCCAGGAGGGGGCACCTTAGGGCTTTGGCAAAACATGTTTCCCTCAGTCTCCTACAGGCATAACCCTCTGGGGCTCAAACTGCCCCAGAGCTCTGTCCCATGCCCTGCAGAACATAGATCATTGCCCGCCTCCTCAGTCCCCAATTCTGTATCCCAACTCACCAGCGCTCAGACCCACCTGCATCTTCCTCAGTAACAACTGCCTATAGGGTTGCCAACTGTCTAATGGCACAAACCCAAACACTTTCTCTGCCCCCTTCTCCAAGGCCCTGCCCCTTCTCCGAGGTCCTGCCCCCTGCTCATTCCATCCCCCTCCCTCCGTTGCTCTCTGTCTTCCACCCTCACTCACTTTCACTGGGCTAGGGCAGGGGTTTGGAGTGCAAGAAAGGATGTGGGCTCTGGGCTGGGGGGTGAGGCCAAGGAGTTCGGAGTGTGGGAGGGGGCTGAGCCTGGGGCAGGGGTTTGAGGTGCAGGAGGGGATGTGGGCTCTTTGAGGGAGTTTGGGTGTGGGGGAGCTCAGGGGTGGGGCAGGGGTTGGGGCACAGGAGGGGGTTCAGGGTGCTGGTTCTGGGAGGGAGTTTGGGTGCTGGAGGGGGTTCAACGCTGAGGCAGAGGTTTGGGGTGCAAGAGCAGGTGTGGGCTCTGAGAGGGAATTAGTGTGGAGGATTGGGGTTGGGTTGCAGGAGGGGGTGTGGTCTCTGGGCTGGGGGGTGTGGCCAAGGGGTTCGGAGTGTGGGAGGGGGCTGAGCCTGGGGCAGGAGGTTGGGGTGCAGGACAAGGTGCAGGCTCTGAGAAGGAGTTAGGGTGTGGGAGGGAGTTCTGACCTGGGGCAGGGGGTTGAAGTGTGGGAGGTGGTGAGGGGTGCGGGCTCTGCGAGGGAGTTTGGGTGCAGAACGGGACTCAGGGCTAGGTCAGGGGGTTGGGACTCAGGAGAGGGTTTGGGGTGCGTGCTCCAGCCGGGTGGCGCTTACCTTGGGTGGCTCCCAGAAGCGGCCAGCATGTCCCTCCGGCTCCTAAGCTCAGGGGCAGCCAGATGGCTGTGTGCTGCCCTTGCCTCCAGGCACTGCCCCCGCAGCTCCCATTGGCTGCTGTTCCCAGCCAATTGGGAGCTGTGGAATCAGCGCTCAGCCAGTATGCAGAGACCCCCCTGGCCACACCTGTTCCTAGGAGGCAGAGGGACGTGCCAGCCACTTCCAGGAGCAGCACAGAGCCAGGTCAGGTAGGGAGCCTGCCTTAGCCCTGCAGCACCACTGACCGGACTTTGGCCTATTAAAATCTGCTGGATGACTTTCAGTAGCCATCGGGAGAGTGAAGCCGATTCTGGGAGGGTTGGCAACCATCTACTAAGGACACCCAAGTGCCTTCCTTGGGCTCACACTCTTACTCCACAGCATGCCTGGAGTTGTAGTCTTCTGCTTCCTGCCCCAGTTGGTGCAGAGGGGCTGAGCTGTTAGTGTGGGATGGAGGAGGTGGCAAAGTCCCATCCCTATCTGAACTCCTCCCTCTGCAGCCCCTGGGAGGAAACAACAGCCTTTCCCAGAGGCCAAAAGAGCACCCAGGGTAGGGTTTTGTTTAATTTTAAATCACAGAAGGTTATTAGTTTGCCTTACATAAGGGGCTGTATTCCTTAAAAACCCACCCACCAAGATGGACCTGACTGAGGGGACCTGTTTTCTGCACCTACCAGCTCTGTTTTAGATAATTTTTTAAACCAATATAGTTAAACTGGTGTAACTTCTTTGTATAGACCAGACCTTAGGCACTGGCAGCATGTGTGTAAGTAGGTGTAAGGGAGCCTCAGTTAGTAGAAGGGAGTCTGACACCACCCTATGCACCACTTCTGAATCTGGTCCTATGTGTTTGGAGCATGTTGGGAGCCACATCTCTTAAATATGGCATTTGCTTGACTCGGGGTTAGAGCCAGGGTGATTTGCCCTATGTGGGCATGGTGTTTACCTGGGAAGAGGGTTGTTTCTGTTGTCCCTCGTGGCAATGTAGACTGATTTAGTTTTCATTCTATAATGCCCTAGATACCACTGTGACATGAATCTCAGGATGAGGAAAGGCAGGGTTTTTTTCTCTAGTTAGAAACATTTTTTAACTTCACAAAATATGTTGGTTCTATCAATAATCTCTACACATAACATGGAATTTATAAAACATAGTTGCTAAAGATCTTCAGCCCAGGAAGCCTATAGAAAGCCTGCAGCAAAGTTCATGTTCTTCTGGGGCTCCGATGGTGACATTTATTTGGAATAAGTGCTCCCCCAGCGTTCAACTGCAGCACTGGATGACTAACTGGGTAATGCATCCGATGAAGTGAGCTGTAGCTCATGAAAGCTTATGCTCAAATAAATTGGTTAGTCTCTAAGGTACCACAAGTCCTCCTTTTCTTTTTGGGTAAAAAGAGATGCAGCACTGTAGACATTGGAGATTGGAATCTAAATAATAGAGTTAAAATGGAAGGGGGAGGGGATTGTTACAGCTAAATTCTGGCAGCCCCTCAAGTGTTCCTGTTGACTCCAGTGAAGTAGCATGGTGTGCAAGATGGTGCAGAGTTTGACCCAACACATGCAAAAAGTATTATATGATGTTTGCATCTCCAAACCTCTCCTGCAAATGCATTGCACAGATGGTTACATACAAAAAAGGACAGGGTCACAAGAGGTCTGGCTTCAATTCCCAGCTCATGGTAAGGTCTTGATCCTGGCTCAACTTTACGCATTTGACTAGTCCTACCCATTTCAAAAGGGTTAAGGGTGGGTACAACCATACTCCTTTCCCGCACACTTTGGCTGTTAAGACCCCAATCCTGCAAATAGTTATGCTCAGGTTTAACTCCATGCATGTGAGTAGCCCCGCTGAAGTCACTCATGTGCTTACAGTTGGGCATGTATATAAGTATGAGCAGGATTGTGACCTTATACTGTGAACTCTTCTGGGCAGAGACTGTTTCTTACTATCTGTATGTATAACACCTGGCACACTGAGGGCTTCATCTCAGACAGGACCTCTGGGTGCTACTGTAATACTGCTGGTAATACAAATCATCATCATCGTCACTGTTAGTATTTAAACAGGCATACAATTCACCAAACAAAATTTTACTTTGTTCAATATTTCTAACAACACATCAAATTATTTATTTAAAAATAGCTTAAAATGTAGAAAAAAACATACAATGACTCAGTAGCAGAGGCTGCAAGAAATAGTTCTAGACCAGTCAAAGGTGCAAAATAAATGGCAAGGGTTTAATTTTTTTTTCAAAGACTAAAATAAAGAATTGGAAATATAATAAAATACAACTTGCAAACATTTTTGAATACCCAGAACTCTCTTTTTACCCTCGTATTAGGAATAAAAAATAACAGACACAATAAAATTGGATTTATTTTTAGTTACTTTAGCATTTTGCAATCAGGCTTGGAAAAAAAATCCTAGAAAAAAAATGATTGGTGTATTTGAATTACAACTCGATACATGTCTGAAAAACCGAAACGCTTGCTTCAAACACAAAAGCTTCAGAAATACTCTGGAGCCTTCATAATGTATCTCATTTAATGTGTGCCTCTCCGTTCCCACACGGTGCATAAGGATGAGTTATTCTGAGTAACCCAGAAATGAACTATAACGAGCATCATGTGTGATAGCAGTAGGAAGGAACAAGACATTGCATAAGCTGCAGTGGATAGCATGAACCAGACCTAAATTCCAGTGAAAGCTCCTTTCAAGAAATTCTCCTCTTTAAATTCTTTTAAAAAACGATTCTTGAAACTTTATCATCATTTTATATCTGCTGTTTTCAGATTAAACTGAAAACTGGAATCCTTTATTCCTAGAAAAATGAAATGTTACCGAGAGTCAAATCTTTCCATAATAATACTTTTTAGAAGTATTAGTAAGGTTAGTAGACTTTTGTGTCCTTTGGCTCATAGATACACTTTTAGGGATGGGATTTTCAAAATCACTCAGGATTGGCCCAACTCTGTGGTTCCCATTGACTTAAAGGGCAGTTTCTCTACTGAAGACCTGGGGTGAATCCTGGCCCCATTTACATGAATGGTAAAACAGCCACTGAAATCAACTGGAGCAGTTAGGCCAACACTGAGCACTTTTGAACACAGACACACACTCCCATAAAGTGCTCCTAAATAGAGATGTTCTCACCAAACTACAGTAAAAGCTGTGTTATCCCGCACTTTATTAACCGGAAAGCTCTATTAACTGGCATTTCTGATATCTCTCAATACTATTCTTCAATCTAGTAACTGGGACTAGCATACTGCCCAGGAAGTTGTGCAATTGCACATTCTGAACTCTACTTTTATGCAAAGGAGACAAAAGACAAGTAAGCAAGCTGATATCAGGGATTTATTCAAAAAAGCAGCTTCCAGGGTGTGTCATAGGGTCAGTTCCAATTCAGCCCAATCTCTTACACCTGCTACATCTACGATGATAATTGATGTTGAGAATGACGACCCTGAGGCACTGCAAGATCCTGAAAAGCCTTCTGAATCATCAAAGAAAGATTAAATTATATTCAATATCGTTTTAGTGTTGTGTATTTTTAGTGACCTGGGTGTATGCCATGTGCTGCCCATAGTAATATGTAGTGTCAAGAAAACTTTACCTGTATACACTTAAGTGCTTCAAGAAACCAACCACACTGCAGTGCCGGACTACTACTGGATTGGTGAGTACCTGTCTACTATTTTATACTTTATTCATTTTACTGTATTCTAATTCTTTGAAAATTGGTATTTCATTGGTAAGTATAACTCTTAGTTAACCAGAATTTGTGACTAACCAGCACCCCCCATGTCCCCAACATGCTGGATCACAAAGTTTTTACTGTATTTTTATGAGTGCAGGGGACTGGACTAGGTGACCTCTGGAGGTCCCTTACAGTTCTATGATTCTATATTGGTTCTGAAAGAAAGGAAACTTACATAATGGCTCAGATTTCTCTCTTAATTCACCCCATTGCAGCAGGCCGTGCAGCTTGCATAGACATCAGTTGGACGGACACTTAGAATACAGGAACGTTCTTACATTTAATAGGAGCTAAAATATCTAGGCACAATAGGTGAATTGGGACACAAAATCTAGGGCAATGGTAGTGAGAAAAGAAAAAGATCTATTCGATCATTGAGCCATTTCCTTGTTCGGGCAGGATATAACCCTTCAATAAAGGATGTATCAACTTTTAAACCAGGGGTCGGCAACCTATGGCAGGCGTGCCAAAGACGGCACGCGAGCCCATTTTTAATGGCACGCTGCTGAAAATCCTGCCCTGCCCTGCCTGGCCCGCTCTTCTCCGCCCCCGGCCCCCTCCCGCGGGGGCAGGGGGCAAGGCAAGGGGCAGAAGCTTGGTCCTGCTGGCTCCCCTGCCTCTTCCCGCAGTGTGCTGGGCTCCTGCCCCTCCTCCTCCTCCTCTCCGTCCCTCCCTGCTGGCTGATCAGCTGATGGCCCTTGCGAGGGGGTGGGGGAGGAGTGGGGTCAGCATGCTCGCTGCTCTCTGCGGAGGCAGAGAAGAAGCAGGGGCAGGGCCTTGCAGAAGGCGGGGGGGTGGTGGAAGCGGGGCACACCCCCTACAGCCCCCTGCCGTGAGCACCCCACGACCCCACCCAACACCCCCAGCCCTCTGCCCTGACCCCCTCTCACACACACCCAGCCCTCTGCCCTGAGCCCTGCAGCCCCGCACACCTCCCAGGCCCCTGCCCTGAGCCCTGTACCCCCCTCACACACACCCAGCCCTCTGCTTGACTCCTTCACCACCCCCCCACAACCCCAGCCCTGACTCTGGCACCCCCACACGTACCCAGGCCCCCCACACTCCATGCCCTGACACCTGCACCCCCCTCACAGGCCCCCAGCCCTCTGCCCTGACTCTTGCACCCCCCAGATACCCAGCCCCCCACATCCCATGCACCCCCCACATCCTGACTCTTGCACCCCCCACATCCCCACCCCCACCCTGAGCACCAAACGGGAGCTCCTGCACCACCCCCACACACATTCCCACCTGCACCCCTCCCACCAAATGGGAACTGCCCAGGTAATCACTCCACATCCAAATCTCCTGTCCCAACCCTGAGCCCGCTCCTGCATTCTAGCTCCTGGCCAAACCCTGCACCACAACCCCCAGCCTGCTCCTTCACCCCCAGCCCTGTGCTCAGCTCAGTGCAGAGAGAGGGGAAGAGAATGGGGTAGAACCAGGGAGAAGGTAGGTACCCGCTCTATGTGGGCAGGGCCGGGACCCCAGACCGGCAGCAGGCTGAGCAAGTCCAGCAGCCGGGATCCCGGCTGGCAGGAGCTGGCAGATGGAACCTCTGAGCGGAAGCGGGCTGAGCCGCTCAGCCCACTGCCAGTCTGGGGTCCTGGGCGCCAGCCCCTCTCAGCCCGCTGCCGGTCTGGGGTTCTGGCTGTCGGCCCCTTGCCAGCTGGGGTCCCGGCCGCAGGACCCGCTCAGCCCGCTGCTGGCCTAGGTGAACAGAACCCCAGACCAGCAGCGGGCTGAGTGGGCCGGCGGCATAAGATCAACATTTTAATTTAATTTTAAATGAAGCTTCTTAACCATTTTGAAAACCTTGCTTATTTTACAATACAACAATAGTTTAGTTATATAATATACAGACTTTTATAGGGAGAGAGTTCTTCTAAAAAACGTTAAAATGTATTACTGGCACGTGAAACCTTACATTAAAGTGAATAAATGAAGCCTCGGCACACCACTTCTGAAAGGTTGCCAACCCCTGTTTTAAACTGATAAGAACAGATTTTAAAAGTTTATTAAAGCTAATGTTTAAAATCAAATTTACACAAGTTAAGAGGGAAGGTACTGTACATCTGGGGTCAGGCTTGAGTTTTGAGGGATTACAAGTATTGGTTACAAGATTACAGGATACATACATAGCACATAACCAGCATAGACCCAGATTGGGTTGCGGGAGTTTTTAAAACGTCAGTGGATAAGTGGTCTCGGGTACGCCACCCACTGAATGTATTTAGAGTCCAAGTCAGTATTGGTGTAGTGAATAACTACATGGGTGGGGTTCATCAGGGGAGGAAGTGGGTTATTTCCCTGACTGGCGTTCTCGATTACTCAACCTGGTACTGACGATGTCCCATCATGTGTAGATGTCTCTGGACCACCTGATGTATGGGACACTTTTATCTTTGCCAAATAACCTCTCCATTTCCTGGCTTTTTTGTTTTAAGCCAGATCTCTACTGATATTTTAAAGGCACAAGCTAAAATCGTGTTTGTTTTTTTTCTCTCTTCAAAACACGGGCATTGACTTGAAAATCACAAATATATTTTAAAGCACACTAGTTGAAAAATCAGTTCATCCTTGGAAGCGTTGGCACCAGAACAGGACACAGTATCGAGTACTGGTCGCACTGATGCCATATATGGTGGTAATACCACCTCGCGGTTCCTATTCAATATTCTCCTGTTTATTCATCCAAGGATCACATTTGCTCTCTTAGTTACGGCACCACATGGGGAGCTCATGGTCAACTGCTTTCCATCATGACCCCTAAGTCCTCTTCTGAGCCACTGTTTTCCAGAATGCAGTCCTCTTTCCATGGCCTACACTTTTGGTTCTTAGATTTATGAACTTACAGTTAGCCCACCTTACCATATGATCCAGATCTCTCTGTATGACTGATCTGTCTTTCTCACTATTTACCATTCTATCAATCTGTGTGACAGCTCCTAACTTTCCCAGAAATGATTTTATATATTCTTCCAGATCAGTGGTGCCAACTCCACATGGCAGGAAGTTGCCAGAGAAGCCCTGGAAAGTCGCTAGATGTTGCTAGTTAAGCATTCAAAAAGCATCAAAAATGTCACACAACAAAATGTCCACAGAATTCAATGGCGAATTCTCTTTCTATATCAACCTGTGCTGGGCGAGAGGCCGCTCCCAGCTGCTGAGCAGAAAGCAGTGGCAGTGCCGGGCGCTCCCTCTCCGGCTGGATCGTCTGGGCAGCTGAGTTTATTTTGTTATCACTGACGGGCTCTGTTGGTGTCTCTTAGTTGGGAGGGGACTGGCAAGTGGTTTCTGGTTGTCCTAGTTACACGGGGCAGGGCTGGGGTCCCCCTTACTTCTTAACCTGGCACTGGGCTGCCTGGGTGGTGGGTGAACCCCTAGCATGGGGAGGTGGCTAGCTCCCCAGCCCCGCCCCTTCCACTTGAGGTCCTGCCCCGTCTGTGCCCACCGGAGCCCAGCCACCACTGTAGGCGCTGGCGCCTGCCCAGTGCTCCCAGCCCCCCCTGCACTGTGGCTGCTGGCCCCTGCTCCAGGCTAGCGCCCCCCAAAGTGCTGGGCAGCGTGGCCCAGCCTCCCCAGGTCATGCTGCCCGGCTGGACCCCTGGACGGCTGGCCTCCCTTGCCCCAGCACTCAGTGGGCAGGCAGGCAAGCAGCTTGGCCAGAGTGCCTCCAGCCTCGGGCAGGCGTCGTGGCCAGAGTGACCCCAGCTCCAGCGCTGGGCAGGCAGCAAGGCCCCAGCGCTGGGAGGATGAGCGGCGTGGGGCGGCCCCCAGAGCGCACCCCGGCCCCCAGCGTGCCTGCTCCAGGGAACAGCAGGCAGGATGGAGCCTGGGGGTGGAGCATGGGTGGGGGGACGTCAGGCTGTTTGGGAAGGCAACGTCTTCCCGTGCCTATGGTACCTGTCACCCATGCTGGGCTGCCCCTCTAGCTCTGCCGTCAGGGCTCTGCTCCCTGGGGGTGCAGCCTAGATTCCCTTAGACCAAACTGCCCCTCTTGGCAGTGAGGAATGAGTTCCACAGGAGCATTTTCTTCAGGCAATGGCTGCTCTGGGGGAGGCAGGTTCACTTTGCCCAGGACAGCTCATCCCCATAGAGGCTAAGGGAATCTGGGCCATGCCCCCAGAGAGCAGAACCCCAAAGGGAGGGCTGGAGGGGCAGCCAAATGTCAGCCCTGCCCTGTGTAACCAGGACAGCCAGAAAGCCCTTGCCAGCCCCCTACCAGCCGAGAGGTGCCAATAGAACTGGTCAGTGATAACAAAATAAACTCAGCTGCCAAGACCATCCAGCCGGAGAGGGAGCGCCCAGCACTGCTGCTGCTGCTTTCTGCTCAGCAGCTGGGAGTGACCTCTTGCTAGAGCAGGGTGAGCGCAGGAAGTAGTAATAGGGGCAGGTTCAGCAGAGTCCCAAGGACTCACTCGCAAGCCAGCTTCTCCTTGGAGAGGGATTTTGATCAGTTAATGTTTCAGCGGACAAAGGCTCAAAGATCTGTTGACAAATAAGAACATAAGAATGGCCACACTGGGTCAGACCAAAGGTCCTTCTAGCCCAGTATCCGATCTTCTGATAGTGGCCAATGCCAGGTGCCCCAGAGGGAATGAACAGAACAGGACAATGATCAAGTGATCCATCCCCTGTCACCCATTCCCAGCTTCTGGCAAACAGAGGCTAGGGACACCATCCCTGCCCACCCTGGCTAATAGCCTTTGATGGACCTATCCTCCATGAATTTATCTAGTTCTTTTTTGAACCCTGTTATAGTCTTGGCCTTCACAACATCCTCTGGAAACCGGTTCCACAGGTTGACTGTGCGTTGTGTAAAGAAATACTTCCTTTTGTTTGTTTTACACCTGCTGCCTATTAATTTCATTTGGTGACCCCTAGTTCTTGTGTTATGAAAAGGAGTAAATAACACTTCCTTATTTACTTTCTCCACACCAGTCATGATTTTATAGACCTCTGTCATATCCCCCCTTAGTCGTCTCTTTTCCAAGCTGAAAAGTCCCAGTCTTATTAATCTCTCCTCATACGGAAGCCATTCTATATCCCTAACCATTTTTTGTTGCCTTTTTCTGAACATTTTCCAACTCCAGTATATCTTTCTTGAGATGGGGCGACCACATCTGCACGCAGTATTCAAGATGTGGAGGTACCATGGATTTATATAGAGGCAATAGGATATTTTCTGTCTTATTGTCTATCCCTTTCTTAATGATTCCCAACGTTCTGTTTGCTTTTTTGGCTGCTGCTGCACATTGAGTGGATATTTTCAGAGAACTATCCACAATGACTCTCAGATCTCTTTCTTGAGTGGTAACAGCTAATTTAGACCCCATCATTATATATATATGGCAAAAGTCACTCCCCCACCCCCAGCAGTTGGGGTGCAGAGAAAGTGACAGCCTGATTCTACAACCCCTGTGTGACAAAGTGGGATTTTCCCCCTTGTTATGTTGCATGTGAATCTTACTGTCCTGTATGAACACTGTGTGTACCCCAGTTTCCCTGTGTGCTGCACCAAAGCCTAGGTGATGGGAATTGGGTGTGTGACTATTGTTGGGGCCCTCAGGGCAGGTGAGACTGCTCCGGCTGTCTGCAGGTAAGCTATGGCTGGTGCCCTTCCTAACCTGAGAACCAGGAGGGGGATGCGACCAGGTGACACCTTGCCTGGGAAGTAGGACAAAGACCGGAGGAGGAGCAATGGGCATGTCAGAGCCCAGGCAGCAGGGTCCAGGGCAGTCTGCCATGCGGGGCTGAAGGAGAGGGGAGTCCAGGGTGTCTGGGGTTCTCCTAAGATGGACTTGGCTGAAAATCACTGATTTCTGTGCTATGGTGTGCTCCTGTGGACTAATAAACCTTCGGTTTTACTCGCTGGCTGAGAGCCATGGCTGACTGCGGAATTGGGGCGCAGGGCGCACTGGCTTCCTCAGGAGCCCTGCCCAGCCCAGGCGGGCTCGCCGCGGGAAGCGCACGGTGACACCGGGATGCTGAAGGCGCTGAGCTCAGACCCGGGAGGGCCGAAGCCGGACAGGCGCCGGGAGGCTCGCTCAACCAGAGCCCTGACCGGCCTCATTCAGCGCAGTTCCCGAGCACCGCCGGGGGGCTCCCTGACACTGCCTAAGTCCAGGGGACCAAGGCTGCGCCGTGAGCCCAACAGCCTGGCGCCCCCCGGCCGAGGCGCTCGCTGAGGAGACCGCAGGCGGCGGCGCTGCTTTGCAGGCAGGCTCCTCAGCCCGGGAAGGGGGCGGTGCGCCGGATCCCGAGCAGCTGGGGCGCGGGGCGGCCGGGGTGCGGGAGGCTGAGCCCGGGCTGGGGTGAAGGAGGCGGGAGGGGCGCAGCTCCCGGCGCCGGGGGACGGGGGCGGCGATTGGGGCCCGGCCCGTGTCCCGCCTCCGGCAGGGGGCGGGCCGGCCTGGGCCCCTCCCCCGGCGGGGCGGCGCAGCGCGGCGCGGCGCGCCCCTCTCCCGGAGCCGGCCGGGCGCGGAGCATGGGGCTGGCGGCTGCCGAGGCGCCGGCGGGCTGGGGAGGGCCCGGCCCGGCGGCGAGAGGGGGCTGCGCCGAGCGCTCCGCGGCCAGGCCCGGCCGGTAGGGCAGCCGCACTCCCGCCCCGGCGGGCCATGGCCGAGCCCGAGCCCCCCGCGGCGGCCCGGCGGTGGCGAGACGCCGCCCTGCGCGCACGGAAGCTGCGGAGCAACCTGCGGCAGCTGAGCCTCGGCCCCCGCGAGGAGCCGGAGCCCGCCGGGCCGCCCGCGCCGCGCCGCCCGCCGCTGCCCGCCGGGCCGGGCGAGCCGGCGGCGCTGAGCCTGAGCGGGCGCGGCCTGGAGGAGCTGCCCGAGGGGCTGGGCGCCGCGCTGGGCGGCCTGCGCGTCCTCAGCCTGCGCAGGAACCGCCTGTCCCGGCTCCCCGCCGCGCTGCGCCACCTGGGCCGCCTGGCCGAGCTCGACCTCAGCCACAACCGGCTGGGCGGCCTGGGGGACGGCGAGGCGCTGGCGCCGCTGCGGGAGCTGCGCAAGCTGAGCCTGAGCCACAACCAGCTGGGCGCGGACGGCGCGGCGCTGCCCGGGCGGCTGGGCGCGCTGCGGCGGCTGGAGGAGCTGGACCTGAGCTTCAACCGCCTGCGCCGCCTGCCCGAGGCGCTGGGCCGCCTGCCGCGGCTGCGCTCGCTGGACGTGGACCACAACCAGCTGCCCGCCTTCCCGGCGCCGCTGCTGGAGCTGGGCGCGCTGGAGGAGCTGGACTGCTCCGGTAACCGGCAGCTGCGCGTGCTGCCCGAGGGCATCGCCGCCTTGCGCTGCCTCAAGATCCTGTGGCTGAGCGGCACGGGGCTGGGCGCGCTGCCCGAGGGGCTGTGCCAGCTGGGCGCCCTGGAGAGCCTCATGCTGGATGGGAACCAGCTGCGGGTCCTGCCCCCCGGCTTCGGCCGCCTGCAGCGCCTCAAGATGCTGAACCTCTCCTCCAACCTGCTGGGTGAGTTCCCCGAGGCCGTGCTCGCCCTGCCCAGCCTGGAGGAGCTCTACCTGAGCCGCAACCAGCTGCCCTTGCTGCCTGCCCGCCTCTGCCAGCTGCACCAGCTCCGCACCCTCTGGTTGGACAACAACCGGATCCGCTACCTGCCCGACTCCATTGTGCAGCTCCACAGCCTGGAGGAACTCGTGCTGCAGGGCAACCAGATCGCCATCCTGCCCGAGGGCTTTGGGCAGCTCTCCCGGGTCACCCTCTGGAAGATCAAGGACAACCCGCTCATTCAGCCCCCTTACGAGGTTTGCATGAAGGGCATCCCCTACATTGCTGCTTACCAGCAGGAGTTGGCCCACTCCCAGCCTGCTCTCAAGCCCCGGCTCAAGCTGGTCCTCATGGGCCTGAAGGATGCTGGCAAGACCTTGCTGAGAAGGTGCCTGATGGAGGAGGAGAGGCAGAGAGACTCTCCCCTGGCTGCAGCTGGCAAAGATGGTGGGAGAACCCAGCAGCAACAAGACATCGCTCTGGGCCTGACTCCTGAAGGTGGTGGGAAAATACAGCTAGGACACAGCCCCATCACTGAGCCCCGAGATGCTTCGACTTCAAAAGGCTCCTCGGTAGGACATACCTCCATTGAGCAGCAGGACCCATTGCTGTCCCCGTCCCTTAAAGTTGCTGGGAAAATCAAGTTAGAGCACCAGGACATCTACCTGTCTCCATCCCCAAAAGTTAATGGGGAAGCCCAGATAGGACACTTCCCCATGCTGCTGGAGCGAGATGCCCCCCTAACGCCATTGGTAGCAGGCCTGACCGGCACCAGACAGGGTATCGAGGTGACGGACTGGACGGCAGATGCAGAGAGGGGTCTGACCTTCATTGTGTATGAGCTGGCAGGTGACCCTAGCTACGACGTGATCCAATCCTTCTTCCTTTCGCCGGGAGCCTTGTATGTGCTGGTGGTGAACCTGAGTGCCTACACCCCACATTGCTTCTACTCTGCAGTGGGCTACTTCCTGCACTGGCTAGGTGCCAAAGTGCCCCATGCTGTAGTGTGCATGGTGGGCACGCATGCTGACCTGTGTGCTGAGCGGGAACTGGAGGAGAAGTGCCTGGACATCCACCACCAAATTGCCCTTCAGGAGAAGCGGGATGCCGAGGGACTCCAGAGCTTGGCCCAGCAGGTGGACAATGCCCTGGGACAGGACTTTGACCTGCGTTGCTCCAGCCCCCACACTGCCTTCTATGGGGTTTCAGACAAGAACCTGCGGCGCAAGAAGGCCCAGTTCCAGTATCTGCTCAACCACCGGCTGCAGATCCTCTCGCCGGTACTGCCCATTAGCTGCCAGGACCACTACCAGGTGCGCCGCCTGCGGGACAAGCTTCTGTCAGTAGCTGAGCACCGGGACATCTTCCCAAACCTGCACCGGGTGCTACCCAAGTCCTGGCAGGTGCTGGAAGAGCTGCACTTCCAGCCGCAGGCTCAGCAACTGTGGCTCAGCTGGTGGGATTCGGCACGGCTGGGCTTGCAGGCGGGCCTGACCGAGGACCGACTCCAGAGCGCCCTGTCCTATCTGCATGAAAGTGGCAAGCTCCTGTACTTCGAGGAGCATTTGACTCTGCGGGAGTACGTATTCCACAATCTGCCTGGGCTCATTGACATCCTCAATGTCTTCTGCCAGCAGGACACCACGGTGCTGCTCCAGAAACTGCTCAGTGACACCCATATAGATGAACTGAGAACCACCCAGCTCCACCACTACGTGGAAGGGTTCCTGCTGCATGGGCTTCTTCCTGCCCATGTTATCCGCCTACTTCTCAAACCCCATATCCAGAGCCGGGAGGACCTGCAGCTTATCCTGGAGCTGCTGGAGAAAATGGGGCTCTGCTACTGCATCAATAAGCCCAAATGCAAACCCCTGAATGGAGCCACTGCCTGGTACAAGTTCCCCTGCTATGTGAAGAACGAGGTGCCCCATGCAGAGGCATGGATTAATGGTACCAACCTGAGCGGACAGTCTCTTGTCATTGAACAGTTGCAGATTGAATACACCTTCCCCTTCATTTTCCCATCTGGGTTATTTGCACGCTACAGTGTCCAGATTAACAGCCATGTGGTTCAGCGGTCCGATGGCAAATACCAGATTTATGCCTACAGGGGGAAGGTACCTGTGGTGGTGAGTTACAGGCCTGCTAGGAGCACTCAGCAGCCAGATACTCTGTCTATTGCTAGTCACGCATCTCTACCAAATATATGGACAGCCTGGCAAGCTATTACCCCCTTAGTGGAAGAACTGAATGTACTGCTTCAAGAATGGCCAGGTCTGTACTACACTGTGCACGTCCTCTGTTCCAAGTGCCTTAAAAGAGGATCGCCAAACCCATACGCTTTTCCAGGTAAGGTGTGATTCAGCTTGGCTTTAGCAGCCTTTACATGATTTCAGTATCACTCATTCTTCCAGAGCACTGGTTTTCAAAGCTGTTTGGTTTTTGGGTAACTTTTTGGGGGTAATTCTCTTCCCAGCCTAATTCCATCCCTTCCCTACAACTACAGTACGTGGTTACATGAGGGAACATTAGTATGGTCTGAACGAAACAGGATCAAAGTAAACTTAATTTGAGATGTGCGGCTGCTGCATGGTCGTATTTCCCTTTGTCCCCCCTTTTCTAGCTGTATGGTCTATTTTTGTCCCTCAAGGTGGGGTCTTCAGGGAGTAAGGCTTAACCCCCAAGTTGCCTGCGCTCCCTACTCTGCATTTTTGTGTTCACATTTTATTGCTTCCCCTTCACTTTGGGGCTTTCTGTAACTCAGTTGTGTTTGAATTTACATACTCAAAAAAACAAAAAAGGAAGCTATGAATGCAAAGAAGGTTTTTATTTAATTGATTTTTTTGTTTAAAAAAAGCCTTCAGAAAACCTCAAATTCCTGTCTAGATCTAGGAGGAATAGTCACTTCCTGAATACTGAAGGGTGCTTCATCATCTTTGTTAAGCAGCTCTGCAGACCACCTAGAAGTGAGTCTCAGATCTCGGTTTGAGAGCCATTGTTTGGAGAATAACTCCGAAACATTTTTTAAAACAAATTTTCATTGATGCTTTAAAATATATGTGAAACTTTAAAACAGGGGTGGGCAAACTTTTTGGACTGAGGGCCACATCGGGCTTGCGCAACTGTATGGAGGGCCGGGCAGGGAAGGCTGTGCCTCCCCGAACAGCCTGGCTCCCGCCCCCTATCCATCCCCTCCCACTTCCCACCCCCCTCAGAACCCCCAACCCATCCGACCCCCTGCCCCTAACTGCCCCCCGGGACCTCACCCCTATCCAACCCTCCCTCCCCCCCCGCTCCCTGTCCCCTGACTGCCACGACCCCATCCACACCCCTGCCCCAACTGCTCCCTGGGACCCTATCCAACTCCCCCTGCTCCCTGTCCCCTGACTGCCCCTTGGGACCCGACTGCCCCTTATCCAACCCGCCCGCTCCCCACCCCCTTGCCATGCTGGAGCCAGCCACGCTGCCAGGCTGCCCGACAGGAGCGGTGGGTCAGAACGATGCCCGCGCAGCGGCGTGACTGCGGGAGAGGGGAACAGCGGGGGAGGGGCTGGGGGCCAGCCTCCCTTGCTGGGAGCTCAGGGGCCGGGCAGGACGGTCCCGTGGGTCATAGTTTGCCCACCTCTGCTTTAAAACCAGTGTTTGAAAGAGGTGATAGTTATCACAATAGTACATATCTAGGTAACGGAAATTTTCAGATGGCCTCTGGTTTAGATTCTGTTCCATTTAGTACGTATGCAGATGCTGCTATCTCACTTCATAGAACTGTTGCCACCTTTGCTACTGCAGCCTCAAAGAGAACCAGAAAAGGATGCATTAGCAATCGTGCATATGCTGGCATAAAATCAAAGTAAACTCTCGACCTTAAGCAATGCTCTGAGATTTCTTGCTCTCTTCCCCCTTCCCCCAATAATGAAAGCACTTTGCAATATATTTTATTTACAAAGATTTTTAATTGGAAAGGAGGTGGAATAGTACTTAAACTGAGGATAGTGGGGCTGCTGCTTCAGCTCATGTGGTATAATGTGGACAATTTAAACATTTCTTAAGCTCTTCAAAGCAGAGAGCTGCTCGTTGTGTCCCAGCCTATGTCCTGGCACAGTCACTTACGTCTCTGACTCAGTGTATTAAGTTATGTAAGTGACTGAAGGGAGAGCGTGAGCTTCCATTTCTGTGAGCCGTTGATAGCTATTTAAATATGAGGTGCATACCTGGACTTGTGTGGACACACAATACAGTTTTCCTTGACTGCTGACCAATCTGGTGTTTACACTAAATTGAATTAATTAAAAGCAAAGCAAAAAAATTAACTGCAAAAAACATAAGTAAAATGCACAAATAACAGCCGTAAGCACTGCATGTGCCTGCATCTCGGTCTGGTGGATGTTCGCTAACCCTCCCCCATGATCCATCCTGGTCCCTGCTTGGGCCAGCAGTGATAATTCCTGGGCTGTAACTGTGGTGTTGATAAATGGAGAACTCCGCTTCCAGCACTTATCAGGTGAACTAAATGCATCTAAAAATCAAGTACAAAGGAAGACCTCTCTCTCTCTCTCTCAATATTGGCAACAGGTGTTGAGTACTCTCCATCAACCTGAGTGGGAGGCATAACAAAACCCCCACTCAGACCTAAAAAATCCCTTTTCCTCTTTGTGTTTAGTCTCCTGAAATTGTTGCACTCTGATTTTTCCCCTGACTTCTTTTTCTTTTGTAGCTGTGTGAAAGAGTGCATTAATTGAAATCTCAGTTGGAATCCGTATGTGTACGCAAGAAACTCGCATCAGTAATACTGATAAATTGTGTGTGTTACTCTTTTGTGTGAATGCTTTGACTAGTTAAAAGGTTGCTTGGAATGGCTCCTGTATGTTCATAGAATCTGTTGCAACTCTAAGAAGATTAGATATTGTAACTGAAATACTTTCTTCTACTTGGAAAACTTTAACAGGATCAGTCTTTAGTTTGAAATAGATTAAAAATATTTGAAATTTGTATCCTATGAACCGGAAAGACTGAGAGATATGGCAGCTTTTTGTTCAGTTAAGAATTATTACAAGGCAAAAGAGTATTCTACACTCTGTAGGTTAAAATGTAATTTTGGACACCCAAGAAAACACTATGTCCAGATTTTCAAAATTGCCCAAAGCCAGGATCCAGGGTTATTTGATTTTCAAAAAGTTATGCACCTGGCAGGGCCCATTGACTCAAAGCTTCTACTTTTTTTAAAGAAGTTGGTCTCTGCGTTTTACTACAGAGGTTGTAATGTGTGTGTTCTTTTTCTTCTGATTGTGTGAAATGATATGCTGTCGACAAAATTCAAGTATTGTTTTCTTAAAAGTTGACTTATCAAAGTCAGCTGCATTGCTGTAGTGTGTCTGGTGAAGACCCTCTGTGCAGTGGGAGAGAGCTCTCCCCTCGGCATAAACTCCACCTCCATGGGAGGCGGTAGCTATGTTGGTCGGAGAAGCTCTCCTGCTGACATAGCGCTGTCCACATCGGTGCTTAGGCTGGTGTAACTTACGTCTCTCAGGGGTATGGATTATACCAAAGTAAGCTGTAGTGGAGACCAAGCCTTAGTTTTTGTCATTTGGGGGGGTTACTTTGCTAAGCTTTGTCAGACATCAAAGAATTAAAATGATCTGTTTGCTTTTGGAGTGTATTTGTGAGAATGTCTGATTTAATATCTTATTTCTGATTTGGTTTTGTTCCGTTGTTCTCAAAGTGGGGAAGTCTTGTGCTGGTCTTGGTTGAATCTCAGCCAGCTGGCATTCATCCAAGCTGCAGTTTATGTAGGATACTTCTACATATTTTGGGGGTGGGTTTCCAAACCCTTAATGAGGGTTTAAGTGGCATGGAGGAGCTTATGGGGACTCTCTAAGTTTCACTACTGGAAAGCAGTCTGTGTTTTTGCATATTAAGCTGACGTTTCAAGTCCACATTAATACAGCCCAAGACTGTCTCAGATTGGCAGTTATATCAGGTGCAGAGAACTGGTCAAACACGGTAGTGGTGGGACAGATGTGGCCAAATTTTCATGGAGGGGAAAAAAACCTAGCTAGGATACAGAAAGCAAAGAACAGGATGAAATGGTCAACTTTGATCATGGCCAAAGGTAAGCAGAAGCTTCTTTGGGATACTGTGTGCAGTATTGGTCACCTCATCTTGAAAAGGCTATTATAGAACTGGAAGAGCTCAGAGAAGAGGGGTGAGAATGAATAAGGGCCTGGAAAAACTTTCCCATGAAGA
Organism: Chelonia mydas; assembly: GCF_015237465.2. Classification (NCBI taxonomy): domain Eukaryota; kingdom Metazoa; phylum Chordata; order Testudines; family Cheloniidae; genus Chelonia; species Chelonia mydas. The sequence continues at coordinate 3,910,739 of NC_057852.1, read as the reverse complement.
GAGATTGAAAAGACTGGGATTGTTCTTAGACAGTAAATGAATGAGAAGGGGACAGGATAAATGTACCTACAATAATGAAATGTCTTCTAGAAAAGATAGATCAGGAACTTTTGGTCTTCGTGTCTCTGATCACAAGAACAAGGGGACGTGCCATGAAATTAAAATTAAAAGGGGACGTGCCATGAAATTTGGGAAATTCAAAACTGACAAAAAGGAAATACTTTTTCACGCACGATGTGAGTTCACTGCCACCTGAAGTCATCTGGAATTGCCAGGCTGGATCAGACCCATGTTTTCCAAGATGCTCAGTGGCTAGGAGCTCCTGCTGTTCTCAGGTGGGTGAAGGGGAGAACTCTGTCATTTGCAGTGGGAGCTGCTGGAAGCTGAGCTCTTCTGAAGATTTAGCACCAGGTGACTCATGTTGAAGTTCACTTTGAAAATTGGAGTTGCTTCTGAACGAAACCCCAATATCGGGTGTCAACATGCTCTCCTTTATTTATTATTAAATTCTAGGCTGCTGTTTTTCATAGACCCAGTTGCTGTGCAGCAACATCTCCTGTAATAGAGCTTGAGTCTAGCATGTGGCAGCATTTACATAGCCTGCAGTGGGCTTTTTTCTTGCCTTATTTTGAAGATAGCTGCTGTAGCTGTTTTGTCCTAGACTTGCATTCTTCTAAAGGATGTTATTTGTCTTAATGGAGCAAGAGGTCAATCTCATCTAAATCTGTGGGGCAAGGCTTACTTTTATATAACCACTGGGTGTTTGAGGGTTAGACTGTGGAAAGTCACGGATCAAGCTGAATCAGTTCTGTTGAGTTGGGTTAAGAGGATAGAAGATTAGCTGTAAAATGTAAGTAAACTGTAAAACTCTAGCGCTGGCTGTTAAATGTGTCCAGGTTTTCCCTACTGTTGAATGTTGGGTTTGGATAATGTAGTTTGCTATAAATAATGGGATACAAACTACTCTGTTTTCCCCAAAGACTTCAATCATATCTACAGGAAAAAAGCCAAAATGCCCACCACAAACTGTACATACATACTATGAATTTCACGTTTCGTTGAGGATGCCCAGCACCTGGGATGGATGATGTATTTTTGTTCTATATTTAATAAATCTAAATGAAATATTACAAAGAGGAGAAAATTGGGAAAGCCCACATATTCTATGGGAGAGATTGTCAGAAATGCAGAGATCAGTTAGGTCCCCAGCTTTCGCAGGGTGGCTCGATTTAAATCAGCAAACAGAAAAGCTTGATTTAGATAATTGATTTTAATCATGCTTTGCACTTGTACATTTTAGTTTTTTTTTAAAGAAAGGTTGATTCTCCTTGGTTACCATTAAAACATGTTATTTGCAACTAAATATAAACTTTACGCTACAGGGTGGTTCTTTTTGCTGATCAGGAGGATATGCTAGATCTACATTTATTTTAAGCAATTAAATAGCTTAACTTACTATGATTCATCTTCATGTTTATATTTTTACGTTAGAAAATGGTGAACAATGCATTTCTTATTTACTAGATTAATTTTTTTATTTATAATTTATGAAGCCCTATTTGGATGGAAAATAAAATTCCACTAAAAATACACAACTAGCATTTTATTTTTTTGTTAAAATTACTCCAAAGTGTGCTTGCTCTCACGCTCGCTCTCGCTCGCGCGCGCTTTCACACTCTCTAGGAAAAAAACTTGATCAAAACATATATTTTGCATTTAAAACTAGTTGATTTATTAAGCAAGGAAAATATCTGTAGCTAATGAATTGAACTAATTGTTTCTGATCCCCATGTCCTTCAAGATTTTAGAGCTAGTAGAATTTATCGTCCTATAGTTTATTCAGATTTCCTGCTTTTTCAACTCCAGATTGGTTTCTTAACTTTGAATGAACTAGCTGAATAAACAGAAATGAAGCAAATACTCTCTCTGCAGCCACAGAAGAGGCTACTGCTGTCAAAAGCTGGTGTAGCCCTTCAGCAAGCTCTGGTTCCAGGTGCTTAGCCCAAGACTTCCACCAGTTCAGTGGTCTGACTTCCTTTGAAACGGGACAGCAAACATTAATATTATTTTTATATTTATTTTAAATTATTTTAATAGGTTACAATAAATGTAGGCATTAGTATAGATTGTCATAATTTCAAATCTGAAATAAATTTATTTCAAAAAAGTAAACCTGTGTTTAAATTAGAAAATTGGATTTTTGATTTAAATCAGATTTTGTTCAGTTAAAAAAAAATCAGTATTCATGCTGCCAGCTGGCACTAAAAGTCGCTGGGAGGAAGAACTACTGGTTGCTACCTCTTTTCAGGGTTGAGGCCCAGATTATCCATGTTAAAGGTGTCTCTGTTGAGCTTACACCACAGGGAATGGAAAATGCAGATGAACTTGCTGCACGTGTTGGCAGAAATGTACAAGTTATTTGTAAAAATACTGATACTTTTTAGAAAGCGACCCCTGGGTTAAAGTTACTGTACCAAGCACTTCATGGATTCCTTGATACAGTAGAACTTCAGGGTTACGAACACTTTGGGAATGGTGGTTGTTTGTAGCTCTGAAATGTTCGTAACTCTGAATAAAACGTTATGGCTGTTCTGTCAAATGTTTACAACTGATCATTGACTTAATACAAGCTTTGAAACTTTCCTATGCAGAAGAAAAATGCTTTTTTTAACCATCTTAATTTGAATGAAATAAGCATAGAAACAGTTTCCTTACCTTTTCATTACCTTTTTTAAACTTTCCCTTTATTTTTTTAGTAGTTTATATTTAACACACTACAGTACTGTGTGCTTTTTTTTATTTGACTCTGCTGCTGCTGACTGTATACTTCCAGTTCCAAATGAGGTGCGTGGTTGACTGCTCGGTTCGTAACTCTGGTCTTTGTAGCAACCTGCAGCCTGTCAGGGTAATCCGTTGGCGGGCTGCGGGACAGTTTGTTTACATTGACCGTCCGCAGGTATGGCTGTCCGCAGCTCCCAGTGTCCGCGGTTCACCGTTCCTGGCCAATGGGAGCTGCGGGAAGTGGCGCGGGCTACAGGGACGTGCTGGCTGCCACTTCCCGCAGCTTCCATTGGCCAGGAACGGCGAACAGCAGACACTGGGAGCTGCAGGCGGCTGTGCCTGCGGACAGTCAATGTAAACAAATGGTCTCACGGCCCACCAGTGGATTACCCTGATGGGCTGCAGGTTGCCCCACCATTGTTCTACTGTATTGTTTTTTTCTTCTCTGAGTGCATGTCTATGTCCATCCAATGCTAGGTGTGTGCGCACTCATGTGCACGGTGGCCGGAGGTTTTTCCCCTTAGCCGTATTGGTAGGGCCAGCTTTGGAGCCCTCTGGAGTCCCGCGCTCATGCACTGCTATATGGGGCGCTGCTGACCCCCGCTCCCCCTCAGTTCCCTCTTACCACCAGTGATGGTGGCTGAAACACTCCTTGCTCTTGCAAGTGGCCTTAGTGTTGTTTCTGGACTCTGAGTTGTTTCCTGTAAATAGTTGAATAGTTAGTTATCTGTTGTTTGACCTGCCCTCCATCCCTGCTGTTGGAGCAAGAAGAAACCGAGAGGGTGTGGGGCTGATGCCACCCCATATACTGACACATGAGTGTGGGACTCCAAAGGGTGCCAGAGCCAGCCCTACGGATATTGCTAAGGGAAAAACCTCCTGCTGCTATGCACGTGGGTGTGCACACGCCTAGCATGGAATGGACATGTTGGCGCAGAGTCTGTGCCTTTTTAATGCAAATAACGCTTGATTTTTTAAAATTAATTTCTAAAAATAAATGCTGTAAAACCCTTATTTCCCTTTCCTCCCTCCCACCCCTTTTCTTAAAATGTTTGGGTAGCCCCAATTCACAAATAACACTTCAGTAAGTAGTCCACATTTCTGCGTGTGATGAAAGCAAATTGTCAAGGAAGGGACTATACAGTATTATAAATTACAGTTAGGAAAAAAAGTTTTTAAACAATAAGGAAAGCTTACAATTATTATACTTTAAAGAATCATGGGTAAACAATATAAAATGGGTTTATTAATTCAGCAAAGTTTCCCTTAATCTTGTCAGCTGGTGGTCTTTGGGCCAGCGTGGCAGGATATGACATTCCTTGTAGACAGTCATCTCTTGCTGTAGGCCCTTATGATGATTCCCCAGCTCTGTGACGATAGTGTAATACTGTGTTCAGTTGAATGGATCTTTCAGTTTGGCTAGTGAAGCAAAACAGAATTCTGTGCCTTTATTTCATTACTTTTTAGACTTGCGGAAATTTTGTTTGTGCAGGAAGTGACCTGTAAAAGGGATGCACTGCTTTGAATTGGTCTTTGTTTTCTGTTACATAAATGTTAATTAACAACCACCTTTCTGAGTTTATTTTGTTGATGTAAAGCTCGTGTAGATTTTTGCTTTATGGATTAGATTGACTGCATTCATATTAAGACTTGTTTCTGCTGTGTTTCATCATCTCTGCTAATGAGTCTTGTGAACTGTCTGGAGACACTGTTCTGTAGTAAGAAGAACAGGAGTACTTGTTTCAGAGTAGCAGCCATGTTAGTCTGTATCCGCAAAAAGAAAAGGAGGACTTGTGGCACCTTAGAGACTAACAAATTTATTTGAGCATAAGCTTTCGTGAGCTACAGCCCACTTCATCAGATGCATAGAATGGAACATATAGTGTGAGAGAGAGAGAGAGAGAGAGACACACACACACACACACACACACACACACACACACACACACACACACACACACACACACACACACACACACACACACACACACACACACACACACACACACTGGAAGTTACCATACAAATTGTCAGGTTTCACAGTAGCAGTCGTGTTAGTCTGTATCTGCAAAAAGAAAAGGAGGACTTGTGGCACCTTAGAGACTAACAAATTTATTTGAGCATAAGCTTTCGTGAGCTACAGCCCACTTCATCAGATGCATAGAATGGAACATATAGTGAGAGAGAGAGAGAGACACACACACACACACACTGGAAGTTACCATACAAATTGTCAGGTTTCACAGTAGCAGTCGTGTTAGTCTGTATCTGCAAAAAGAAAAGGAGGACTTGTGGTACCTTAGAGACTAACAAATTTATTTGAGCATAAGCTTTCGCTCATGAAAGCTTATGCTCAAATAAATTTGTTAGTCTCTAAGGTGCCACAAGTACTCCTTTTCTTTTTAGTCTCTAAGGTGCCACAAGTCCTCCTTTTCTTTTTGCGCATACTAATTGTGAGAGGCTAATTAGATGAGCTATTATCAGCAGGAGAAAAAAACTTTTGTAGTGATAATCAAGATGGCCCATTTAGACAGTTGTCAAGAAGGTGTGAGGATACTTAACATGGGGAAATAGATTCAATATGTGTAATGACCCAGCCACTCCCAGTCTCTATTCAAACCCAAGTTAATTGTATCTAGTTTGCATGTCTGTAGTGATCTCTTCCATCTTTTACCAGGTGTATCAGAATCTTGTATTGTCTGTTTGGTTTAAAAACTTGATGATTTGTAGTTCTAGTGGTGTTAATTTACATTGTTAGGGTACAATTCAGTAGGCTTAGTGTGATTAGAACCACATGTCTTCAACATGCGTGCCATTGGCAACAGTATGAGTGGAATTGCATTTGAGACTGGGTGTTTTTTCTAAAAGGATCTGCTCTAAGAATTATTTTGGGAAAGGTGTGTGCCTGTGTTTATACAGGAATCTATGAATAATCTGCTCGTGCAGAGCAAGAGTAACTTGTAACGTAAGCTACAGCGAAAAGGTTCAAATCACTGGTTTTGTGAAAAATTCTTTGAAGAGATGTTTGTTTTTAGCATTAAAGATAATAACCCTGTGTGTATCTCTTCCAGCGGAAAATACTGTTAATACTGTCAGAATCATTGTGGAGTGTTACTCTGAATAGTGGGAGCAAAAGGCAAGGGAGAAGTGTGAGGGAAATAGAGGACTAGAGAGAGTGAAGAGAGTGGTGAGGTGACATGGGGAACAGACAGTTGGTCAAATGACCTTGTATGGCAGCGACTCATTGGTATTGGAAATCCAATTCTCACTGCATAACCAAGCAAGAGCTGCTTTCCACCTAAGCCAAGACACATTGGGAACTGATCTGAGCTATATCACTTCAGACACAGCTGTTCTCTTCCACTTTCTGCTGTTTGTCAGATCTGAGCTTAGAAAGATGTTGAATTGCCACCTAAGGAGCAGTGTGGCTTTGAGTTGGGCATTGGATGCTCTCAAGTGCTAATCTGCCAGAGTTATGTAGCCTTCATCTGTGTCTGATTCCCCATCTGTAAAGTGGGGATGATCATTCTTACCTATCTCACTGGAGGATAATCTAATGCATGTTTGTATGGTGCTTTGCAAATGTAAACAGCTGTGCAACAATATGGACAATACAGGTCTAACATTCAGGCAGTGTCTTGTGCTCTGCAGTCTCCTTGATGCTGGAGTATTAAGCAGCTATCCGCTTACAGTAGCTTGGCCTGTGCTCTAGTCAGGACTCTGGTTAATGACAGCACAGACTAATTGGCTGTCACTTACTTCCTTCTGGCTCATTACTGGGAAAAATTAAGAGAGAGAGTAGTCAATCAAACAAGTTCTTGGTCCTGTTTTTTTATTTGATTTTTCTGTTATGATTGGAGTCTGAATGCAGAAAAATAACTACATTTGTCTAATGAAAATAGTTTTTTGGATTAAGTATAAGAAAATTACATATCTCCCATCCCCACTTCCCACCGAGAGAATTAAGAGAACTAACTGAAGTCAAATAGCTATTTGAATGGGTCTGTTGGCCCAGGTGAGCTTACAGGACACCGATTAAGGGCTATGCTATTTTCAGTCTGTTTTTGTTATCTGATTACAGAAAGGAGAGCGAAATCCTACAAAAAACACGGTGGATAAAAATCAATGTTTTTTTAAATAAAAAAAATTGGATTTTTTTTAATAAAATGCTTTTTGAGGGGAAAAAAAACCTATCTAAAGATAGGTTTTTAATTAAGATACATTATAGCTCAAAGATACCTCATCATGGAATAGAGATTATAAATTCTAATTCAAAAATATAAGACAATATATTAATGTAATGTTTAAGAAAAGTTTTGTAAATGAGTTCCAATAGTTCATGGATTAGGGACCCAATTTTATGGGGTTTCAGGGGCTTCTGTATAGATTATTTAGGTTAATCTTTCTGTCTACCCAATGGGACTCAGTGCTCAGACTAGAAGGTACCATCAGAGATGCTTAGTTTTGCAGTTCTCAGACTGTGGATTTATCTCTCCAGAGATGATATGCTTGTTAACAGCAAAAATGTTTTTAAATAAATAATATATAGAGGTGAGAAATAACAGACCTCAACCCTGTTGTCCCTCTGCAAATTTGTGTACACAGAGTCAATCCCTTACCTCTCTCTAAAAGTGCAAAGTTTCAGAAAGTTCAATGAATAGAAGATTGTTGGGGGTGGAATGGATCTGGACAAGGAGAAGAAGTCTGGAGATAAATGTGAGAGGGGAGGGACAGGCAGTAGAAACAAAAGTGAAGTGTTTGAGCAGCATATTCCAGAAGTCTTGAGGTCTTTCTGAGTATAGCCTTCATTGATTTGAGATCTACCATACCATTCTCTCACTAGAAAGGAAACCTATCATGGCAGCAGGCCGTAAAAGAAACCGAGTTTGGGAATAAGAACCATTCAAGAAATATGTTTGCTGATGTTTTAAAGAAAGTTTCAGAGTAACAGCCGTGTTAGTCTGTATTCGCAAAAAGAAAAGGAGTACTTGTGGCACCTTAGAGACTAACCAATTTATTTGAGCATGAGCATCCGATGAAGTGAGCTGTAGCTCACGAAAGCTCATGCTCAAATAAATTGGTTAGTCTCTAAGGTGCCACAAGTACTCCTTTTCGTTTTAAAGAAAGTCATACCAGTGAACTGGTGGAAGTCACTTAAGCACTTGGATTCAGAGACTTTTGAAGTGATGATCTCATTTTTAACAGCAGTTGCTTCTTCTGCCGGTGTAGAAAGAATATTTGCTTCCTTTGGACTAATTCATTCCAAATTGAGAAATCGTTTGGGACCTGAAAAAGCAGGAAAGCTTGTTTTTCTTTTCCAGACTGTGAACAAACAGGAATATGAGGGTGAAGAGACTGAGTTAGCTGCAGAAGCTAATATTTTAAGTTTCTCATGTTGACCTGGCTGACATAGTCAATTTAATTTCTTTTAACTTCATTTAACTATTTTAGGTAAATACAGTTTTAACAAATGCAAACCTGATTTTAAAAAACGTGAATGTTTAACTAAATTCAAAAATTCATATTCTTGTTTTGTTAAAATGTTATATGTTTGCTGTTGAAGAAAAAAATCCAGAATACGAAATGTTGTTTTAGTTAAATAAAACAATTTAAATGTCTGTCTGGAGATGTTCTCCTCCTAATACAGCATGGCAAGAAAATCCTCCAAATATTAATGATAGTTCACCTCCCAATGACTTCATAAATGTCTGCTTCAATTACCTTTGGTAAGTGAAATGACCAAACAATCATTCATTTTCTGATATAGCTGTAAAACTAATCTGAAAAGTTTTCAAAATAAATCACTTTAAAAATGTATAGTGTGTACCTTCTAAAAATGAAACCTATGTCTGTCTCTGAGTTGTGAACAATATGTATTAAGGTTATAACAACCAACAAGAATGCGCTTTTGTGTAGAAATCCATGATTAAATCAAGGCTTCCTGAGTAGTGATTTAAATCACATCCACCCTGACAAAAAGCTTAATGGAGTCCTAAAAATATCATGTAAATGTATAAGCAAACCAACCACCTTGGTACCTTGGGGTTTGCGGCTAGGTATGAATATTTCTCTTTTTAAGAAAATTATGTAACTGGTTTGAAGCACTTCCGACCATAGTGCACTTTACTATAAACAAAGGACCTGATTTTAATTTAAGGAGTCAGTCACTAGAATTTGATGGGATTGTAATATGGCAGATTAATGTGAATTTGCCAATGATCCTTCTTTGATTTAAAGGAGAATAAAGAGAATTAGATAAAACAGAGCTGATTCCTGGTTAATGCCTCCAATAAGAAATTAATTATCAAAATCATGGTCTTTAGCTTTACAACAAAGAGTAGGTGAAGAATTTCTAACAGAATGGGCATTTGGAAATGGGCTATGGGAGACGATTAATGTCCTTCCTTCAGAAGGACTCCTGAAGTTGTTAAAGGTAGGGCATGCAAACCAGGATGCAATCACCATGATGCTTTAGGCTCATCAAGATGAAGGCAAGAACTGTGGGAATATAGGTGGGTCTATGAGCATTCAGTGCTGCCATGTGTGTGAATTCGATTTTATTTTCTGTAGCTGAGCAGTAGTCTCTCTCCAGTGGGGTTATGTTTTTGATATCCTTTATCCAATCAGACTCCGAGGGTGGCTGGCTGAGTTTCCATTGTGTGGTAATTCTACATTGTGCCAGGAGTGCAAACCTTTTCTTGCATTTGTGTCTCGGATTTGGTGAGACTGTAGTGGGGACAGGCTCTTGGAATGAAAGGCTTGTTCAGACTTCCACACCTGTTTGTTTCCTGTGCATTTCTAAAACGTCTGGCTGTGAACATGAGGGAGACTTGGCATCCTTCAAAGGACTACCTTGAAGTACTACTAAGTACCACTTGGCACATACCTACTGCATCTGGTGATGCTAGCTTTTTGAGGACTGGACTAAAATGTTGCTTACGTTTCAGGGGTGTTGGGTGACGGGGGCACCTAACCTGTGTGTCATATAAAGATGTATACCCCAAAACCGTGGACTTTGTAATTCCTTGACTCCACAGGCCAACTGTGGAAAATGCAGTAGGCTTAGGATCACCGCTCACAGCTGTGGAAATGTTACCCAAAGCCCATCAGATACACCTCATGTAAAATGCAGACTGCGATTGGTATGCAAGACTGGCTAGAGACTGGCAGAGCCCCAAGGTTGTTCAGATGGTATTCTGCACATTTCTAGACTTTATAATGCTATTTAGGGTGTAAGTGTAACCTTAATTTCAGACAACCATTACAAAGCTGAAAGTCTGTTGAGAGCTCCAAACGTCACTTAAGTAAATGATGATAATTAAGTTGGAGTTCAGGTTATGCGTTTGGTGAGATTTTTCTTTTGGTCTGGAAGCAGACTTCATACGGTGTAGATAACTGCGTCTATTTGGAACTTTTTTTGTTAAGTAGGGAGCTCTCCTTATGCACACCAGAGAACTGATAGTGCAAGTGTGAACATCTTCTCATTGTGAAGTGATGAGGCTTCATAGATTTGATGCTAGGAGGGCATTATGATGATCTGTTCTGACCTTCTGCATAGCACAAGGCATGGAGTTTCACTTGGTGACTTGTGCATCAAGGCCAATAACTCCTGGGCGAGCTACAGAGTTTCTTTCTAAAAAAGCAGCCAAACTTGATTTGGAGGTCTTAAGTGAAAGAGAGTCAGCCACATCTTTGGTAGATTGTTCCAGTGGTTAATTACTCTCACTGTGGAAAACAAACACGTCCGTTCGAATTTGTCTAGCTTCAGCTTGCAGCCATTTGGATGTAATGCTGGCCTCAGTGTTCATTAATTCAGATAACTTGGCACTGTTGATTTTAGTTGGAAGTAAATCGTTTAGTTCAGATGATGCCATGCTTTGACAAAGCTCTACTTAATGGGATTTCACTGTTAACTCACCCTATTATAGTACATCTGTCTCAACTTGCTTTGTAGCTACAGTCTTGTAACTTCTTGGTACCATTCACAAGATGGCACTTTCTGAGTCGCTGTCTGTTATAACGAAATGGCTGTGCCACGGATGAGGGACCCAAAGCTACCCTGACGCTTTTCTGTCTTATTTTGTTAAGAGGTTTCAGAGTCCCACCAACTAGACGTGTAATAGGAAGGAAATAATTATCAAGAACCATCATGGTGGGATGGGGCCGAGGGGAAATTCCAGGAATATAAAAATTGCTTTGATTATAAAATTCATGCCAAATGTAACTAACACAAACTGGACATTGGGGCACCTAATGTGAGCATTATTCTTCTATAATTGCTCTTTAGGACTTTCACCGTGTAACTGGCTGACTATTAAGGGAAACGTTTTTCCGTCAGGTGCGCATCCTGTGGCTCAGCGTGCTCCGTGGTGTGGTGACAAAGATGTCTGTTACTAACAGTACTCTGTTACTGTACTGAGTGAGCATTAGACTGCAATGTGACACAGATCATGCTGCCATAAAGCTGCGCATGTTGTTAATGTGTTTCATTAAAAATGTACCAGCCCTGATTTCCCCAGCAGCGTTTATCTTAAGGATTGGCCTGGGCAGAAAAGGAGTGTTCCAACTTGCTTGGTTTCAGAGTAGCAGCCATGTTAGTCTGTATTCGCAAAAAGAAAAGGAGGACTTGTGGCACCTTAGAGACTAACCAATTTATTGGAGCATAAGCTTTCATGAGTGGTATTTTCCACTGAATGCATCCGATGAAGTGAGCTATAGCTCACGAAAGCTTATGCTCAAATAAATTGGTTAGTCTCTAAGGTGACACAAGTACTCCTTTTCTTTTTGCTGACTTGCTTGGTTATTTCACTGGTATCTTTTTTTCTGTGCAGCATGAAAATCCCTCATGGAAGCAAAGAATAGCTCTCACTCCGCTTCACCAGTTTAAAAAATGTCGGAGTTCCCATTTTGGGCAGTTACCTAGTTCAGCGTGTTGCAGAGCAGTGAGTAGTTTCCCCACCCCCTCCACAGCACTGGGACCAGTTATACTGATCAAAGTTTAAAATCTAGAAAAGGAGCAGACTGGGTGTCTCATGAGATGAGGGCCTAGCCTCACGGTGCTCAGTGAAACACTCAGAGATCTGCACAAATATGAAAGAAGAATGTGAAGTCCAATGCAAGAATAAATCAAATGAAGTAAGGGCACCATTCTACTTCATAGGGTACTGGAAATGCTAAGTATGGAGTTCAGGAAGCTGATTGTCCCTTTTAAGAAGGGAGCATTGAAGGGGAGTGAAGAGTTTTCCCTGTAGAAGAGGAGGGGTTTGGCTCGCCTCACCTGTAGATCTCAAGAGAGCTGCTAAAGGTCCGGGCTTTTAGCAGAGAGATTCTTGGTGGGAGAAAGGGGCTCAGAGCATGGAAGGGGAGTAAGGTGTTTCTTGACGGATCAGCATTCACTTACTCATGTATTTTCTGTATGGTTGAGGTGGGCAGCGCTGCAGAAAATGCCCAGTCCCTCCTGCCCTGTATAGTCTGAACTTCATGGAGCTCCTGTTGATGACTTTCTGCTGGTATGGCTCATGGCAGAAGAGAGGGCCGTGTCCTGGAGTTGGCACTCATGCCTTTCCCGTGCCCACTCCAGATCAGTCCCCTTCCATGTGTGTAGGTGGAGGGATGGGCCTGAGCCAGTGTTTTAGACTTTATATGCAGCTATGATCCTTTGAGCTCTGCAAATTCCAGGTCCCCATAGCCTGGGCTCCTGGATGTTTGCAGGGAGTCAGTTGCGAACAAACATTGCCATGAGAGCTGCAGACCTGAAACATAGAACTGCCAGGAGAAGACCAAGGTGGCACCATTCTCACGAGCGGGATTCATTGAGCGCTAAGGGCACTGTAATCAGTTCCAGCAGCTGTCCAGAGAACTGCAGCGGGGGAAGGGCGGAATACCTCTGTCTCCTGCAAGGAGAATAGTCCTGCAGCTGGCTTTGCGGTGGAAGATGGGCTTTGCTGGGTGGCCTGGGGCTGTCTGCATGTTCATTTCTGCTTGTGCAGAGCAGAGGGGCACGTTTTCCTTTTGAATTTCAGTATTGTACTCTGCCTCTGCACTGGCAGTTCTGGGCTATCAGGGAAAGCGGCCCCCCCGGATGGATGTTTCAGGAATTTGCCTTTAGTGTAGGTTTTCAGAGTTGTATAACCAGCATGCAGCTCAGTCACAGCCTATCGGATGTGTGTTCTGGCCAGGTTTCCCCCTCTTCCCCTGCAACCCCTCCCCCCCCCAGCTTTGAAATGCCTCATGGTGTAGGGTTTTTGCATGGCGGTGCAGTGAGCATCTACTGAAGGGCTTGGTTGGTGCAGTGCTCCAGGAGTAGCCTGGTGGAGATGTGACTTGAAGTGCAATTAGGGCAGCTAAGATGTCAAATCATGTACAGGGATAGTCACTCCTGCATTTACACTCCAAATAAGCACAATGGTTAGTGCATATTAATTGCAGAGCAGAAATACTGAATAGTCCCTGTAGCTTGAATGCACGAAAAGAGTTAGAGAGACAAGATGGGTGAGGTAGTATCTTTTATTGGACCAACGTCTGTTAGAGAGACAAGATGGTTCAGTGAAAGCTGTTGCCTCCACCACTTTGTCTCTCTAATATCCTGGGACCCACATGGCTACAACACCACTGCAAACAAAAGGAGTTAGGCATTGTGATTGTCAGTGTCATAGTGCCTAGAAAATCACTGTAATTCACAAAGGATGAGTTAGGTGCCTAAGCTCCTATACAATGAATGGGGGAAAGAGGTGTCTTAGATTTAGAGTGACAAAAGCCAGCATCTGCGTGGGGAGCTGCTTAAGGTAGACAGTGAGAGATGGCAACGAGGGGGTGGGTGCTAAGCCCTGCCCCTCTGTTGGTGTTAGGTTCCTTAGGCACATCCCTCTGCTTGGGATTCTCAGCTGCAAACTCTCCCTTGGCGGTAGGCGCCTACCCTGTTGGCAAGAAGCTGGGAGGAGGAAGAGCTCCTGCAGAACTTCTGGCGCAGTGCGTAGGGCACTCACCTAGAATATGAGAGAGCCCCTTTTCTAGTCCTCCACTGCTGAAACAGAGCTCTGTCTCCTCTCGGGGCGGGCTCGAACCATGGGGCTATGAGAGAGACTGATGAGGGGCTCCCTTGGTCTCTCCTATTGAAGCTGTTGCACTGTGGATAAATAATCAGTGATTGGAGCGGGGCACTGGATCCTGGGGCTCCCACCTGCCAGGTGAATGCTGCAACCCCCAGGCTGTGGAGTCATTCTATAGCTGTGTGCTCTGTCTTTTAAAGAGTAATTTGGGCCAGAGAATTTGTGAATTGCTTTGGGGCTTAGGTGGGAAATAGCTACCCAAGTGCCTAGAGGGAGGCAGGAGTGTGCATGCCTGGAGGCAGAAGCGTGGGTGCTGAGGAGACTTTTACTGCACAAACATAGGTGCCAAATGAGTTTAAGTGCCTACAGGATTCAGCAAGAGTTATATGCATCACAGTGGGCCCTAGACTGGGGTTTAGGCACCCACCTCCTTTTGTGCGTTACCACTAGAGATAAGTGTACAGTAGCACAGATGCTGTGTGCTAAATGGGGTTATTACAGTTCAAATCAGAAAATGTTTAGAGCCCTAATGTATTAGATTCTTTGTAAATGAAGGTCTGACTAGCAAGGAAGACAGCACACTTATGAGTAAAGGGGCATTGGAATGGCTGCCATAGGCAGCCATCATCTCATCGTTACCCTGTGCTCCCCTGTCTGTTGTGTTGTGCTCCTCATGTTAGAGGACTTTCCCTTCGCCCCCTGCCCTGGTTCATGTTACGGAGACAGAAAACAGAAGACCAGAAGTGTGAAGTGCCGGCAATGCGATGTTTATTGGCATTACTTTCCAGCAAGCATGTGTCCCATAACTCTGACGTCACAGAGACTTGTTTCCCAGTATCCCTTTCCCAGCTCTGATGCCACAGAGTGTTTATCCCTCCCCCCCCGCTTCCCAGCTCTGACGCCGCAGAGCCTTGCCCTGTGTCCCCATTTTCCCCATTCCAATTTCCTCCCCCTTAGCAAGCCCAAATATACCTACAATGCATGCCCTCAGTCCCACCCCACACAACTTATGGTCATGTTCCATTTTGGAGAGTCGTGAGTCTAGGGTCTTCGTTCCACTCTTTTGTATCCTATGGGAGGGGTGAGGAGTGAGGTGGTGCTACGGTCAGGGACAGGCATTTCTTTGGCGTTTTAGTGTTTTATACCTTCCACCCCAATCCGCCATTGTCCCTCCCGGCTGGTTGCTTGACCTTGCCTTGAGAGAAGAGTCAGGCAGCCTTCCAGTGTATTCCCAAATATTAAACTCCTACCATAGCCTGTAACATTTTAGTTCCATCTCTTATCTCTCTCCACCCCCATCTGCTTGTGGGCAGATGTAACACACAGTGTCTTTGTCCTTTTGTTTACACATACTCATATAAGATATAAGAGTATCAAAAAGTCAAACCCAAAATTCTATCTCAGGCTGACAAACAAGCCTATATACTAACACTGCCCAGCGCGAGGTGGCCCGGAGATGCAGATAATAAGTGGGGAAATCTTCCTGCTTTCCCCTGTCACAACTTAGCTGAATGAGCACGCTAGGAGAATGTAACTGGGCTTAGGTGAATGGCAATGAGGGAGGCAATTCGCCATATGGGAACCAAATCTTCTATTCTGGTGTGTCCATGGTGCAGCCTTTTGGAGCTGAGTGCGACAGATTCTGCACTCAGAGATGCCTACCACCAGCCCAGACCCTGAACACCGGTAATTCAGAGTGTTCGTTGTGCATGTTTACAAACCATTGACAGATTGCATGGTGGTTAATTGGTGTCAAACTATGGAGAGCCTTAAGCTGTTAAAATATGAGAGGAGTCTGACAGATATGACTGCTTCCTTCAGTGTTCTTGAAAGACCCTATTGTGTTAAGTTTATGTATTGTTGTGGGCCCGGATTGTGTGTAACTTCTCTAAGGGGGAGATGTGATAAATGACCATATTGAAAATGTGCCAGACGAGTATGGACTTTGGGACAATAAGTGTTAAGAGGATTCTCCATAGGGATTCCCCAGGAAAGTTAATGCAAATTCCCCCGCTCTGGTTGTGTAAAAACCAGGCCTTTTGAAGCTCTGCTCTGAGAGAGCCATTATCTGCTGATCACTTGTTACACAATGCCAAGATCAAATTGCCCAAGAAGCATAAAGAAATAACCGTTCTGCCCAGCCTTGGTTCTGGTTCTGGATCGCAGATGGATGTGAACTTTGTAACCACAGGGAAAACCCGCTTACGATTGTGAAAGACTACAACGTAGGGCACTGGTAGGTTTCAGTTTAGTGTGACCTCTGGTAAGCTTTTCAGCATGCATGTAGGTTCTTTTGCAATTAAAATGTGTTTTCTATGTAATGTTTTCACCTTAAGAATATGTGTGCTTGCTCAGAAGGAGCTGTGCACTAACTTTTAACTGCAGGCCATACACTGTTTCATGTCCTCAGAGAAAGCCAGGCTGTTTAGGGGCTATCCGTGTTGATCAGGGAGCTGTGCAGCCTTAAAACCCCCAGTGGGGAGGAGGAGAGATGCGGATCTCCGCACGGCAGAGGTGACGGCTGGGAACTGGGAGCCTAGAGCAGGTGCCCGTGGTGGACCGTGGAGTGGGAATACAGGGGCAGTTGCCGTAACCTGTGACAATCCTCCTCTCGTTCTCCCTCCTCACTGTGTGCCTGAGGTCTGGTGTCTACCCCACACAAGGCCTGAGTGGAAAAAGGGCCAATTAACCTGTGACGGGCTGCCCCGGGAAGAGAGTCAGGGCTGAGAAGACCTAGTGGATGATGAAGCCCTGCAGGGGCAGGCGGAGCAAATATAAAACCCAGAAGTGTAGAGCAAGCAGGGGCTGCAGGGAGGAGATCTGCAGTCGTTTCATAGAGAGCAGGGAGTTGGCTAGATACAAGGCGGTCTAGGGGAGAATAACCCCTGGGATCCTACCTTGTACTGTAGACTCTGGCAAGAACCTGAGTGGGGTGAAGTAGCCGCAGGGAGTAGAGGAAGCTCCAGTGGTAACCCGGGGGGAGGCCCAGAAGATAGGGAAGAAAGGTAGGAAAGAGTCCAGGGAAAAGCGACAAGGTTAGAGCTTAAGCAGACCGTGGTTTCTGGGTTTAGGGTTCCTGGGCTGGAATCTGGAGAAATGGGTGGGTCTGGGTTCCCCTGCCCGCCACTGGGAAAGTGGCACAGACTGGCCAGTGGGTTGGAAGGCTGAGTCTGCAGATCGTGCTTGGCTGGTAGGCCGTTGTTATCCCGGAAGTGGGGGGGGGGGGGGGGGGGGCGGGGGGGCTGTAGTGCCTGGCTAGAAGGCTGTGTCACAAAGAGAGAGTAACCTGAGTGCATAGAGAGAGACCGACCACAGGGCGAGCAACTGAAGGAGGGGGCATAATCCCCTTAATCTGGGGAGAGCTAATCCCCAGATGAGCCACATGAGGGCGCCCCAGGGGCGAGTAGTAAACCCCATGAGAGTGCCATTGTCTCTTGTGAATGATCCCATGTTGGTGTCACTCTAGGTTATTCATTAATATATCAAGTGATCAATCAAAGATAGGAGTCAGATGATCACTACTGCACAAAGAAGTCACGGTCTGGAGAACCCAGATTTTTATAGGAAGTATAGGATGATGTGTGGGAAATTTCAGTGACTTCATCTGAAGTGGGATTTTACTTGCATACCCTGGTGAGCTTTATATTGTCTTTAGATTAAATATACTGCTCCAGGAAAGCTTCTAATTGACTGTGAAAGACAACTGGTCCAACCTGAACTAGCTTGCAGGATGAAATAGTTGTCTGAAAAAGTTTGCGTGTTACAGCAGGAAGCAAAAGAGTGTAATGTTCCATTTGAATTCCCTCTCCAAGTTGCACTGTTGTTTTCTCAGTCTTACAGTGATGGATTTTTAAAGCAGAGCAGCAGTCAAAGCTGAAGTACTGAACCATGGCATTCAGTGACAAATATCCAAAGACAAGAGGCTGCAGAAAGCACCAGGACTAATTAAAAAATGTTATATAAGTGGAAGGGGTTTTCATGTCTCTTATTGCAAATCTGTGTTTTCCTTTAGCACAAGCTGAAGTTGTCCAGTTGAGAGAGATTTGAGACTCATTTCAGGAGCAGCATATATTCTAGCCACAGAAAACGCCTAGATAAACCCAGTCCATTGGGATACAGGTGGCTACAGTAGGGAAATGATCTAACAGAGCACAACCACATGTATTCTGATGGGTGCAGTATTTTGACACTTGGAAGCTGAATGTAGTTTGGGAAAGCACTAAAAGATAGCAACATCCTAAGCAATAACTAATTTCTGTCAATGTGTTTGGGGGGGAAGAGGAGTACGAGGGCTTCAGCTCATACCAGTGCTTGCGTTAGCATGGTCCCGAGTTGCGTGGCAGTGCTGGCCTTCAAAGAATCATTACACTAGAGTCTACCCTGACTCCCACCAGGGGAATTTAAGGATCTTTAAAGAGCATACTTTATTTAAAAAAAAAAAAAAAATACCCTGGTGCCTTTGCCAACAATTCATCTTCCAGTACCACAGGTTCTCAGGTCCAGGGTTCTGGGAGCGTTCGTACCGAGTGCAGGCAGAATAGCAACTATTTGCCTTCACGTTATCTCTCGCTGCCAGACTCAAACTCCTGGGAAACCTGAGGCGATACATAGGAGTAGTAAAATACTGTATAAAATAGGAACACTCAAGGACCAGTCAAGGCTCCAATTCAGTTTGTCTTTCATCCACTAATTACTTCATTTAATGTATGAAAATTAGGTGAATTATTCTAATATGCAAGGTTGGCTATGAACCATCTGAGAGTTGGGAAAGCACTTGGCCCAGACATAGTGTTCATCTGGGAGCGACTTGGATTCTCAGTGTTTTAATGCTTGTGATTAATGGAAACACTTCTGAATACAGGCTTCTTGAATCTCGTAGCTTACAGTTACATTATGGGTTCCTGAGTGCTGGGAGTTCCCCATCTACTCCTGTGCTGGGTCTGTGTCTGAAGAACTTGTTCAGATTGGTGCTTTGGTCATCTGGGTGCTGATGAGAATAGAGCAAACATTTCCAGAGCTGGAGTAGTTTTAGCTGTTCTTGCTCACAGCAGCGATTGCTGGAAGGAGTGGGGGAGAGGTCACTAATGGCTCAGGGTGTGCCTCACTATGTTTTTGGGGTTCCTTTGCACTTGTGGGGAGCAGGCAAAGGGATTGAGAGAGACAGAGATGAAGAGGGAAGGAAATAGACAGGGAGGTATGAAGGGCAGAAGTATGGACCAGAGTAGCCAGGAGTCTCTCCTCCTGCCCCTGAACTCCTGGGTGGCTGTTTTGGCTTTGTGAGGGACACAGTGTGCTGCCAACCTCTGAGCTGCAGGCTGCGGTGGTAGCAGAGTGTAGAGGGAATAATTTGTTGGGTTATTTTCTGGATGGGTGAGGAGGGATCATTTGGGGGAAGGGATAGCTCAGTGGTTTGAGCATTGGCCTGTTAAACCCAGGGTTGTGAGTTCAATCCTTGAGGGGGCCATTTAGGGATCTGGGGCAAAAATTGGGGATTGGTCCTGCTTTGAGCAGGGGGTTGGACTAGATGATCTCCTGAGGTGTTTTCCAACCCTGATATTCTAGGATTCTATGAATCTTGTTAACGAGGCAAATACAAACCTCTTTCAGACCACTTCATCAGTTCTGATCTGTCTCTCCCTATGTACGAATAGCAACCTCACGCTTTTCCCAAACTCATCATCTTCCCTGCCTTGCATGGAAGGTCAGCAGCTGGAATTCTGATCCAGTATGCCAAGCTGAACCAATTCTAAGCTAACAGATCTTACTTTGATGGTGAAACCTTGGAACAGCATGCAGAAATAATCAGTATGTGACAAAAATAGAGTTCAGGGGGCCTTGATTTCCAGTTCTGAAATAGGGCTGTGTGTTGAGCTCCAGGGAGTTGTCATAAGGCTTTTCAACCTTGCCATTTAGTTTTTTAGCCTATTTTCTGACTATAGCAGTGCATTAGGAGCACTGCATTTGCGTTAAAAAAAGGAGGGCTTGTGGCACCTTAGAGACTAACAAATCTATTTGAGCATAAGCTTTCATGAGCTACAGCTCACTTCATCGGATGCATTCACTGGAAAATACAGTGGGGAGATACAGCTCACAAAAGCTTATGCCCAAATAAATTTGTTAGTCTCTAAGGTGCCACGAGTACTCCTTTTCTTTTTGTGGATACAGACTAACACGGCTGCTACTCTGAAACCTGCATTTGCGTTGTAGTGATGGTTCATCACTACTATATCCTTACAGATAGGTCATGTGTGTGTATACTGCAGTGTGTCTGGTGACATGACTATGTTAGATGCTGCAGATATTCTCACCAGAGAATTTCACTGAAGTCCTAGATCAAGAATTTGCAAACTTGTTGAATTGCCTCATTGACTTAGCATATTCGGATTGTGTTAGAACTTCGTGGCAAGAACTGTGTGTTTCCTAAGTGCTAAGACTGTTTGGAAAATCAGTATAGGTGTGACTGGAGGGAGATTCTGAGCCTTAGTGTGCCAGAAAAGGGAGATTCTTGATGAGCATCTTTGCCTGACCTTCTCTCTCTTCTTCTCCTCCTCCTCCTCCGCCCGCCAAACCTGGCTTTGTGCATGGCGGAAGTGAAAGAGAGCTTGCAGCTAGAGCGGCTCAGTACTGCAGGCTGTGCCCTCGATACTGCCTTGCAGTGCAGGACGTAGAGCAGTTGCTAGGGTGCCAAGCAATCTCTGAAGAAAAGACGAAAGAAAAGGAGGAAGCTCAGGAGTGAGAGAACCATTTCTTTAGATCAGTAATTGTTACAGAAAACACAGGTAGATACAGAACCAGTCATTTGCAATAAAGAACTGTCTCCTCTTTCATGCTGCTGCTGTTCTAGCAGTTACTTCAGCTTTTTCATAACCACCATATAAAAAGGGAAAATAGTAATGCAAGACGTGGCCATCCTAAAGCCTATTGGGCCAAGTTTATTTCTGGTTTAAATCTGCTGAAGGGCTGAAATTGGCTCTTATGTCTTTATAAAAACTGATGTTTTGCAAACATTATCCTTATTTGTATTTGTTCTCTTAACTAACTTTGTCAAGGATGCTGTGCTTGCCTAAAACATTCCTTGCCTACGTAGTCCATTGCGGCTGGGTATGGACTTCAAAGGGCGCTGTGCCCATACACGCACTGAAGCATTTGGCCCTGAATTATTTTGTATATTTGATTAACTAAAATTTGAAGTCTTTCTGTGGGAGAATAGAAAGTAATTTTTTTTCTTTTTCTTCCAGAAATCTACCTAGAGTCCTTTCTTCTTTTGAAGGTGCCTTTTATTCTTAACTTTTTCCTTGGCCTTTATGAAGTAAACTATTTGTTCCTCCCCCAGCAGAAGGCTGCCTTCTGGAGAGCCTAATGCATTATATTTAGTTTCTCTCTAGACACTCTGAATATATATAACATTAAGAACATTTTGCCAAACAAGGCAAGATCATGCAAGTGTTAGAAATTGCAACACAGCACTGTGATAAAAGTTCTTTAGGCTGAAGTAGTGTTGACTAAACAGCCTTTGGTCAGAGCAGACATTTTGCTGTTTTCGTTGTTCATGTGATTTTTGATTTAGTGTTGTCTACCTGTCCTTTTAATGGAATAAATCAGTGTTGGGACAGAATGTTATCTCTTTGTACAATTCAGGTGTTCAGCATAGCACTGTTGAGGACTGGAGCATTGGCTTCAAAAAGAACATAAGAATGGCCATACTGGGTCAGACCAAAGGTCCATCAAGCCCAGTATCCTGTCCTCTGACAGTGGTCAATGGTAGGTGCCCCAAAAGGAATGAACAGACAGGTTATCATCAAGTGATCCATGCCCTGTCACCCAATCCCAGCTTCTGGCAAACCGAGGCTAGGGACACCATTCCTATCCATCCTGGCTAATAGGTCCATCAATGGCTATCTTCCATGAATCTATCTAGCTCCCTTTTGAACGCTGTTATAATATTGGCCTTCACAACACCCTCTGGCAAGGAGTTCCAGAGGTTGACAGTGCGTGGCATGAAAAAATACTTGTGTTTGTTTTAAACCTGCTCCCTATTTATTTCATTTGGTGGCTCCTTGTTGTATTATGAGAAAGAGTAAATAACACTTCCTTATTTACTTTCTCTGTACCACTCATGATTTTATAGACCTCTGTCATATCCCCCTGTAGTCACCTCTTTTCATACTGTGGTAAAGGTGAAGTGGAGTTGTCTGAATGTTACAATTTCTCTCACTTTAAAATACCCACACTCGCACCCCAGGTGATGGATACCAGGCTGACAGCACTGGGAATGTCAGGCCTCTCTCCCTAGCCTACATGCAGCTCTGGCAGCAGGAGTACTACAAGCGTTCCCTTCCTGCTTGCTTCTGATGTGGAAGAACTCCCTCTAGAGCGTGTTATTACATGCTTTACATTTCAGAGTCACAGCCGTGTTAGTCTGTATCCACAAAAAGAAAAGGAGCACTTGTGGCACCTTAGAGACTAACCAATTTATCTGAGCATAAGCTTTCGTGAGCTACAGCTCACTTCATCGGATGCTTTACATTAGTGCCAAAGCTTCATAGATGTTCAGGTCAGAAGGGACCATTGTGATTGTCATCTAGCCTGCATAGCACAGGCCAGAGAATCCTGCTTAGGGATTCCTGCACCCAGCCCAATAACTTTGTGCTGAACTAGAGTGATCCCCACCAGGTTTGTGGTCCTGTTATGCCAGGCCCTCTACACACATGATCCTTTGCCTGAGAGTTTACAGTCTAGAGCAGTGGTTTTCAAACCGTGGGAATGTAAGGCACTGAGTCATGGCATCTGTGGTCAGCACTGCCGACCGGGCTGTTAAAAGCCGGTCAGGTCCGGCTCCTAGAATGGCGGGGGGGGGGCCACAGGGCTCTGGGCACTGCCCCCACCGTGAGCACTGGCTCTGCAGTCCCATTGGCTTAACCCTGTCCTGTTGAGAATGCTGATGAGAATGTTGGGTGTTGGTGATAGGTTTTGGAAGCTTGTTGAGACCACGAACTCCTTTCACATTGGCTGTCAGTCAGCAGCTGGATGGTGGCAGCAGGGTCATTACTAACTTGGTAGCTACACTGCCTTCCGGAGACGATGGGCTCTGTAATCCATTACCAATATGCTGGACCACCCACTGCTCCAATGTGGCACCTAGTTCTCATTCTTCACTACAGTCTTTAGACTCTTAAAAAAGAGGAGGAATCCAGACTCTATCTAGGAGTACGTTCACCCAGCAAAAAAACCCCAAACCACCTGCGGTAGTGAGTCTGAGAGCCTGGGTCAACTGACTTGGGCTCGCAGATCTCAAGGTATGGGGCAAAAAACAGCAGTGTAGAAGTTCTGGCTCAGGCTGGAGCCTGGGCTCTGAGACTCTTCCTCTTCTCTGGGTTTCAGAGCCCAGGCTCCACCCCGAGCCAGAACTTCTACACTGGTAGTTTTAGGCCTGTAGCATAAGCTCAAGTCAGTTGACCCAGGCTCTGAGACACAGTGCAACAGTTTGTTTGTAGTACAAACGTAACCTGTAAAGGGTCTGGCTGCACTGTAACAGACTACTGGGTTGTACGTGGGTCTGCTCTTTGGAACATATACAGCACACAGAATCCCCCTCTGAGCTTTCATGTAGACACTTGGATTGAGAATTGTTTGAAAAATTGTGGCTATTAGATGTCTGAGAAAACATGAACTTGTGTTTTTGTTTTAGTCTCTGTCGTGCTTTATCCTTAGTTGTGTAATGCCTGAGTCAGTTAATCTGCTCGTCAGCACCAAAAGATTTAAAACTCCTATAATCAGAAATTATTTTTAAAAAATAAAGCTTTGCCTTGCTTGGAACACTGCCCTCTCAGTCCTGTAGTTAAACAGAGACTAGGCTGGCAGGCAGAGGCAGATGTGGCAGAGTGAGATCACGGGGGGAAAAGGATTACTATGCTTAGTACCTGGGCAAGCAGTGATGTAGTTATAAAATGTGGTGTTGGCATAGGCATTGCCATCCCAGGTCAGATCTGAGGTCCATCTAGTCCTGTATCTAACGGGCCAAATGCTTCAAAGAACGGTGCAAAGAACCTGTAGATGCATGTGGGAGTTAGGTATCTTGGCTTTTCAAAATCTTCCCCTTAACCTGCCCATAGGAAGGGGTGGGTTGTTCCTAACCCGTCAGGTCGTGGCTGGCTCGTGCTCTGAAGCATGAGGGCTTATATTGCTGTTTATTAAAATCCTGACTAAAATAACTTGGATATTCTCATGAGTTCCTTCCAGTTGGCATTCCCATGAGTTTGGCAACATTGAATTTCATCTGACGTGCTGGCTGTTCACCTACTGTGGTTAGGTCCCTCTGAAGTTCTTACCAACCTAGGTAATTGTCATCTGCAAACTTTGTAGCTTCCTTGCTTACCCTTCTTTTTAAGATCATTACTATATTAAATGATTCCTGTTGACCACTTATTCCTACTTCCGGTTTTCCCCCGGGGCTGTTTCTGTTCAGTGACATTACTTTGCCTCTTAGCCCATGACTACTTGGTTTCTAGTAGTGGTACTACATTCCTTTGCAGTGGCTGGTTGGTTAGACCCTATCCTAGCCTGTCCATCTAGCTGTTTTATCATTTTAATTTGATTATTTCCACAGGTTTACTGGATCATGAAGTAAGATTAACCGGCCTGCAATTCCTAGGGTCATCCACAGTGTCTCCCTACGCAGATAGCAAATGTTGTGCCGACCTCTGTGTCACTCATTTTAATAAGACTGCATATTTTTGTTGGTAGTTTAGCCCCTTTAAGATTGTTGAGAAGTCTTTGAACAGACTCCCCAGGACTGGGTGGCAATTAATCAGCTTGTTCAATCCTCTCTCAACATGTCAGCCTGACGGTATCTTATCAATACTACTTACACAGAGTTGGCCCAGGGTCGGTATGTCTGTAACCTTTTCTGTGGTGAAGACAGATTCAGAGATCTCATTCAGCCTCTTTGCAATGGCCAGACCCCCTTAACTGCTCCTGTCACTCTGCAGTGGTCCAGCAGGCCCACTAGTTCTTTCACTGGCTCCTGCTTCTGATACACTGATAGCATTGCTTGTTCATTTTTATGCCTTTGGCTCTTCCAACTCTGAGTCTCCTAATTTCCATCTGACATTTTACCTGCCTTTGCTAAGGCTTTTTTTTCTTGACTTCATTTGGGCTGGATTTCTAGTTTCTGGAGGATTTTTGTTTGTGTCATAATCTTTTGATTCTAACCATTTAATCATATTAGGGTTTTTCCCTTGCCTTTCAGTTTCCTCTGTTTGCTTAGGGTGTGCATACCTTCTGGGACTCTATCCCAGCATGCTTAGGGAGCCTCAGTGCTGAATCTAATGTCTAACATTAGGTGGTTTGACTTTTTTTTTTTCTGTATTCACATCCTGCTTTCTAAAGTTTCATGTCTCTAATATCCAGTCAATAAACTGTCTGTACTGGGAGTTTCATGAGTTAGCCCCGTGTGTGGATTTTGATGATGTTGTATGTGAAAGGAGAAAGGAAGAACCTAACTCTATATAGCCAGCCAGATTAATTCTGACTGACTTCCATATGTCTGGTTGGGAAGGAATTCGCGCCCCCCACCCCCCATTCCCGGTCAGATTGGCAGTGATCTGGGGGAGGGGGTTTCGCCTTCCTCTGCAGCATGGATTGTCACTTGCCAGGATTATCTGGGTACATCTCATTTAATCCTTTCCCTGCCATTGTGGGGGCCTCAGGCGTTGGTGACACCTTGGTCTCTTCTGTTCCTGGCCAGTGGCACAGTTATGGGCTCTAGTACTCTTGGAGGCTGCAGTATGCTGGTCTAGTCTGGGTTGTTGGTTTTAGTGTGCTGGTGCCGGGGGATGGCCCGTGGCCTACATGAGGTCAGGCTAGATGATCTGGTGTTCCCTTCTGGCCTGAAACTCTGACTACTGAACGAATTCACTTCCTGATCCCTGGAGCTGAGGCTGGGCTGATGTGTCACCGCTTCAGGGCTAGTGTATTGCCTGGGGAAATTTACTCTTGACCCAAACTTGGACCATCGAGGCCAGCAACTGAGCAAAGTAGAAATGGATTGAGTCCATTGGCCCTGAGTGGGAGGTAGAGACTTCATGGTTAGCCATCAGAAATAAATGAACCTCAGCCAGCCACAAAATAAACAAAGTTTGCTTAGTTTCCTGACCTCCTTAAGAACTAGCCATTGTGCTAAAACCCTCGTGGAGTTAGGGGGGCTGAGGGCAGAGAAGGCCAGCAGCAGTTTATGTGGGTGGGGCAAGTTACCAGCATTAGCACAGGATGGAGCGCAGAAAGCATTGCTGATTGCCAAGTAGCTCATGTGTAGGCACTGGGCAACAAACTGGAAGAAGCTAAAGATAAAGAAGCTCGGGTTTCTGTGGTTGCTTTCCCTGAAAGTTGCTGTCAATGGGAGGCTGAGGTGATAAAGTAGAGAGGATGAGATTTATGCTTTAGACATCAAGGAAAAGCCTAGGGAAAAGAGAATCTATAGAGAAGGGACAGACTCCATCTTAACCAGGTGTGAACCAGCGAGCTGGCGGCAAATACTAGTTAATTCTGATGGAGGAGAGCTGGTAGGTCCAGAGGAGTACTAGGGTAGACAATGAGACCCGCACGTGAGAGCGGGTGCCTGCAGGCACAACATAGAACAATGTGTCCCATGTGACCGTCATTGTGGTAAAGATTGTAAAGATAAAATATGGGTAGGATCTGAAGAGAAACACTCAAATGAAAGAGTTCCATTCAATTTCATCACATAATGGCAGACCATTTAAAAAGGGACAGTTTTTTAAAGTGCTTATATACAAATGCTAGAAGTCAATATTGGGTGAAATACAGTGCCTTGTATTAAATGAGGATATTGATATTATAATAATAGGTGTATCACAGAAACTTGGTGGAATGAGGTAATCAATGAGAGTCATACCAGAGTACAAAATATATCGGAAAGACAGAACA
Source organism: Chelonia mydas (assembly GCF_015237465.2). NCBI lineage: Eukaryota > Metazoa > Chordata > Testudines > Cheloniidae > Chelonia > Chelonia mydas. The sequence goes on along the minus strand of NC_057852.1, from coordinate 3,883,965 downwards.
GGTCATGCTGGTGGGGGAGTGGCACTATACGTGAAAGAAAGCATGGAGTCAAATGAAGTAAAAATCTTAAGTGAACCAAACTGTATCATAGAATCTCTACGGATAGTAATTCCAGCTTGAATAATAAGAATGTAGCAGTAGGGGTATACTACGAGCACCTGATCAGGATGGTGATAGTGACTGTGAAATGCTCAGGGAGATTACAGAGGCTATAAAAATAAAAAACTCAATACTAATGGAGGATTTAAACTTTCCCCATGTTGGCTGGGTACATGTCACTTCAGGGCGGGATGCAAAGATAAGTTTCTTGACACTTTAAATGACTGCTGCTTAGGGTATGGCTACACTTGCAGATGTTGAGCACTTTGAGTTAAACCGGCCTTCGTAGAGCACAGTAGGGAAATCGCTGCAGCGTGTCCGCACTGACAGCTACAAGCGCACTGGCGTGGCCACATTAGCAGCTCTTGCAACAGCCACAGAGAGCAGTGCATTGTGGTAGCTATCCCAGTATGCAAGTGGCTGCAACTTGCTTTTCAAATGGGGGGGGGTGGGGTGGAGTGGAGTGTGACAGGGAGTGTGTTGTGTGTATGTGGGGAGAGAGAGTGGGTTTTGGGGGGGCTGAGAGCATGTCCGCATGCTGTCTTGTAAGTTCAGACAGCAGCAGACCCCCACCCCACCTCTCTCTCTCTCACACACCATTCCACACTAATGGTTGCTTTGTCTCGGAGCAGATAAGAATGCCAGCCTTCAGAAACGGAGCTTTCAAAGGGCATATCCGCATTCCTACAGCGAGCTCAAAACAATGAGAAGAGTGGCCATTTGACTTAAGGGGATTATGGGACGTTTCCGGAGGCTGATCAGAGAGCAGAAATGCAACACCTTTTTCGCACTGGCGCCTGGGCGTTTCAGCCAAGGCGCAACAAGCGTTAATCTTCTCGCCGAGGTGGATTACCAAGAGTGCTCTAGCCATGGAGTCAGCGCGCTCTATGTGCCTTGCCAGTGTGGACAGGTACTGAGCTAGGGCGCCCGGGGCTGCTTTAATGCGCTGTAACTCGCAAGTGTAGCCAAGCCCTTAGAGTAGGTAAGACCTAGAACCCACAGGAGGAGAAGCAATTCTTGATTTAGTCTTAAGTGGAGCACAGGATCTGGTCCAAGAGGTGAATATAGCTGGACCGCTTGGTAATAGTGACCGTAATATAATTAAATTTGACATCCCTGTGACGGGGAAAACCACCACAGCAGCCCAGTGTGGTAGTATTTAATTTCAGAAAGGGGAACTACACAAAAATGAGAAAATTAGTTAAGCAGAAATTAAAAGGCAAGCTGCATGGAAATTTTTTAAAGACACCATAATAGAGCCTCAACTTGAATGTGTACCCCAAATTAAAAAAACAGAGTGTCTCCAAAAAGAGCTACGGTGGCTAAACAACAAAGTAAAAGAAGCAGTGAGAGGTAAAAGGCATCCTTTAATCCGTGGAAGTTAAATCCTATTGAGGAAAATAGAAAGGAGCATAAACTCTGGCAAACGAAGTGTAAAAATATAATTAGGAAGGTCAAAAAAGAATTTGAAGAACAGCTAGCCAAAGACTCAAAAAGTTATAGCAAATAAATTTGTAAGTACATCAGGGAGCCTGTTAAACAACCAGTGGGGCCACTGGATGATCGAAATGCTAAAGGAGCACTCAAGGATGATAAGGCCATTGCAGAGAAACTAAATGAATTCTTTGCATTGGTCTTCACGGCTGAGGATGAGGGAGATTTCCAAACCTGAGCCATTTTTGTTAGGTGACAAATCTGAGGAACTGTCCCAGATTGAGGTGTCATGAGAGGTTTTGGAACAAACTGATAAACCAGACAGTAATGCCTCACCAGGACCAGATGGTATTCGCCTGAGATTTCTGAAGTAACTCAAATGTGAAATTGCAGAACTGCTAACTGTGATATGTAACCTATCATTTAGATCAGCTTCTGCACCAGATGACGCCAATTTTTTAAAAAGGCTCCAGAGGCAATCCTGGCAACCTGTGGAACTCATTGCCAGAGGATGTTGTGAAGGCCAAGACTAATAACTAGGTTCAGAAAATAACTAGGTAAATTCATGGAGGATAGGTCCATCAGAGGCTATTAGCCAGGATGGGCAGGGATGGTGTCCCTAGCCTCTGTTTGCCAGAAGCTGGGAATGGGCGACAGAGGATGGATCACCTGGTGATTACCTGTTCTGATCATTCCCTCTGGGACACCTGGCATTGGCCACTGTTGGAAGACAGGATACTGGGCTAGATAGACCTTTGGTCTGACCCAGTATGGCCGTTCTTATGGTGGCCAGCAGAAGAAGCAGTCACCTAGAAAAGTGAGTCATTACAAACAGACTTCTCAATGACCCTTATCTATGCATGCTGCCTCTATAGCCTGTGGCGCTGGAACCTTCGCTCCAGCTTGAGAGGCGGGTCAAGATCTGCAGCTCCGATTGTAGCACTGTCTCCCAAAGTGAGTAGGGCCAGCTAGGCAGCCCTTTTTATCCGGGTGACTTAGAATCATAAAATCATAAAATATCAGGGTTGGAAGGGACCTCAGGAGGTCATCTAGTCCAACCCCCTGCTCAAAGCAGGACCAATCCCCAATTTTTGCCCCAGATCCCAAATGACCCCCTCAAGGATTGAACTCACAACCCTGGGTTTAGCAGGCCAATGCTCAAACCACTGAGCTATCCCTCCCCCCATGAACACGTGAGCATTGTGTTCTCTTCCATTTCCACCTTCTGGCAGGACTGTAGTATTTGCTCTGTGGGCTGCCACAGAGAGATTTAACACAGGGATTCTCAAACTGTGGGTTGGGACCCCTCAGGGGGTCGCGAGGTTATTCTATAGGGGGTTGCAAGCTGTCAGCCTCCACCTCAATCCCTGCTTTGCATCAAGCATATATAATAGTGTTAAATATTTTAAAAAGTGTTTTTAATTTATAATGGGTGTTGCACTCAGAGTGAAAAGGGTCATCAGTACAAAAGTCTGAGAACCATTAATTTAACGGGTAAGGAATTCTGCAGCATAAGAGGAGAGACTCCTTGGTTTAGTTCCAAATAGCCAACAGGATTAAGTTCTGAAAGTCTCTGGTTGATCCACTACATAACACCCTTGCTTGAATAATTCAGCTGCTTATCACCTTCCCAGGGTAATCGTCCTCTGCACTGGCACTTGGACGCTAAACCTCAAAGGGGGGGGGGGGGGGAGCTTTTAAAACGAGGAAGATAGAAACAGCTTGAAGGGAGAAGTTGGCAAGCAAAATCCACACAATCAGCAGGGAAGCGTCTTAAGAATGCTGTATTGGTGCTAAGGGGGAATGTGTAGAAAGAAGCAAATCCAAACATGCTTGCATGAAAGTTCATGACTTTATTTAGCTACAAAAATGTCCCTCTAAAAATGGATCTCCTGTCTAAATGACGCTAATAAAACATGCAGGCAAAATGTAAAATAGAGGTTGAGACAGTTTGAAGAACAAATCATATAGCTATAAAGCCAGGCTAAGTTTTGAATAAATACAAGAATCCCATAGGAGAGATGGGGACCCTTAAGCCAGGAGGGTGGAAGGGGCACAATCAGAAGATAAGGAGCTAAATGATTCTTTGGCATCAGATTTCACCTGCCTTGGAGGCTGATGAATTATTTACTGCTCTCGAGGTTATTCTTCTGGTAATGAGGATGAGATGCCGTAGGAGACAGAGATCTTAAAGCAAAAGAAAAAAAATTGCATTAAGTGACCCAGAACAGATGGCCTTTATCTGAGAATTCTGGAGGAACTAAAGAGCAAAGTAGCTTAGCTACTGTCTACAATTACATAACTTATTGATTTAAAAACAGCTTCTGTCTCAGAAGAGTGAAAAGTGGCCATAACTTTCAGGTTTTTTGTTTTGTTTTTAATCAGTCAAAAGTGAGTAAGATGTTACCTTGTAAAGTCAAGGTAATAAAGAATAATGCAGGAAATATGAAAATGCCGTTCTAAATAACTGCTACATCATTGGCCTGACTACAGAGCTTGGTTTTAGTCACCTCATCTTAAGAGACATCAGAAATGGAAACGTCTAGAGAAGGACAGTGAATTGATTGGAAACATTGGGGTTTAGGGCTTCAGCACAAAAAGGGATTTAAAAGATTAGGTCTGTTCCCTTTGGAAAGGGGACAAATAGGAGGAGATATTTTGTAAGCTTTTTAAAACAATGCTGGTATTAGAGGACAAATAGAATGAAGCTATTTACCCTTTCTTTCAATACAAGGCTAGCAGTTTGTTTATGAAATTAAAAGGCAACAGGCAAAAGAAGGAAATGCTTTCAAACAGAAGATACCAGGCCAGGTTTTAAAAAGAGCTCCTCTGTCCGGGAACTGCCTGGTGCTGAGCTCTCGGGGAAATCTGCCACCTTAACCTGTCTGCGAGGGGAGCGGTGTAGCATAGTAGTGCATGGTTGATCGTGGAGTCTCACTGGTGTGAACAGGAGAGTTGGACTAAATCCTGCCCTGCCTCGTGATGGGGTACGTCGAGTGTAACCCCATGTATTTCAGCGGTTCTACTCTGCATCGGCAACCGTGGCACTGAGAGGAGAGTGTGGGGGGATGGCTCAATTTCCACAGTCACAAAATGGGGTGGTGATAGTTGCCTGTTCTTGGGAGTGTTGCACAGTCCAGCAGGATACGTTCCACAAGGGGCTGTACGGGTAAAGGGGTACTGTAGATGTGTGTGCAGTGCCTAGCTTGTCTCACGGTGAGAGGAGTACCATGTGTACTGCAGAGCCACCTTCCGTCTAGAAAAAAGAGAGCCACATAGGGAGACAGTGCGGGAGAGACTCTAGGCTTGACATAGGCTTGGTACAGGATTCACCTCTTTGATTCTCATGTATCTCTGCTGGCCCATCAGTGTAAGTTAGAGCAGCTTAGGGAATGTCTGTACTGCGCACTCTTTTCAGAGGAATGTCGACATGGGCAGCAGGTGGAGCCTCGCTTTGGGGAGGCCAGACCCCGGCTCCACCCCTCTGCCCATGCCCTCCTCATGGCTGGAGTCCCGAGACCCTCTGCACCTCCCCCCACAACTGCAGGAGCCCCAGGCTGGCGAAGCCTGGAGCCCGCCCCCCTCCCCCCCCACCTTCCTGGCTCTGCTCCCCTCCCCTTCCTCCCCCCCAGGAGGAGCCCAACCCCCCTGCCTGGAGTAGCCCGGGGCTGGCTGAAGCCATGCTGTGCCTCCCCTCCCTGGACCCATCCCACGCAGGGGAAAAGCATCTGTTAGAAGATACTTTTGATATGCCCCATGCAGGTTCCAGGGCAGCTGAGGGTGTCTCCCCAGCCACCCCGGAACCTGCATGGGGCATAATAAAGCAGAAACTTCACTGCCAAACCCCGCAATTGGGGGTCCAGCAGCTGCGGCAGTGCTGGAGGAGGCAGAGCCTCCTCTGGCCTATTATTCTCGTCGCCCATGAATGCATAGTACATACACTACATACCCCTCCCCTCTCTTTCCCTCCTATAAATAGCAGTGTATAAATAGCATATAAGTATAATATATAAATATAAATATAAATAAGTATAAATAGCAGTGTAGGTGGTGAGGTACTGCTTAGGCAAGTAAAGACACTTCTGAGCCTGTGGGTATGTACCCAAGTAAATATCCACAGAACTCTCTACTTGCCGAAGCCTTGCCTCCTCATCTACACTGGTATTTTTAGCAGTGTAGCGTCCTGCTGCTGGATTCTTTCCTCATTGCAAGGAAAGGCTCCTGCGATGGGGAGGTGCCGGAGCCTTTCTCCTCTGCCTCCCTCCTGCCACAGCCTTTCACTGACACATGTAGCTATGCAACGCAGGATGGATGTAGCCTGTTCTTCACTGCGGTGTGTAGCTATTCATACCCTACATGCTGCCGAAAAAGATTTGCAGCATAGCTGTAGCCTTAGATGCAGCATAGATGTAGTCTGTGAAGTGGTGTAGTGTGGGCATGCCCTACCCAGTCCCTATGGTGGATTGGGGGAGAGGCATCTGGCATAGAAGCCAGCTGTGCCCCTACACTTAGAGGAATTCTGTACATTTTTAATTCAGCTTGTTGGGAACAGTTATGGAGAGATGCCTCATTCTCTGCATACGCTGATTACTGTACGGTAGTGCCTTGACAAGTCAGGTTTAAAGAGAGATCTGTGATAAGACAAGGGACCCATGCTGCTATGCCCTCTCCGCTTTAGAGGAGGAAGATTAATTCAGTACAGTAATTCAGTACATTAAGTTCCTTTTTGCACTTAAATTTTACATTTGAGAAGGTTCTGAGCAAGTGAAGAAGGCAAGTTAGAATTCCATTCTGTTTCTGTCGGGGTTGAGGTCTGATCCAGCAAGTTCCTTCTCTCTCTAAGTTGTTGGAGAACCGGACACTTGGCTTGTAAACTTTTCAGGATAGGCTCTTGTCGTCTCATGTCTGCCTATGCATAATTCTGTTGCTGCAGAAATAACTATAGAGTGCACTATTCAGATATGGTGTTGCTGAGTAAGTAGTTGAAATGTCAGAAGACTTGATAGAAAAAATGAAGGCATGAATTCAGTCTGAGTCATTCAACAGTAGGTTCTGTTACTACAGATACAAATAGGAAACTGGGAAACTGACTAGACAAAGTGATAACAAATGCACAAAATAAACTCAATTTTTTTCTCTACTTTTTCAGTTAAGTGGTCATTTTAGGTGTCACTTCTAAAAGTTTAGACAGAACTTTTACATTCTTTTGTGTCCCTCTAAGTTGGGCAAAAAGATCAACTGATAATGAGGGGAAAGAATTTTCTTACTGTTATCAAGCAGACTGGCTGCATATTCTACTGCCTAGTCTGTACAAATCTTAATATATTCAGTTAAAACCCTGAATATAGCTTTAAGATGGACCAAAATAGCTTTAAAGTGACATACATAATATGGTTATATAAATTAGAGAAAAGTGAACACAATGCTATTCAGTAAAGCCAGGATAACCGTGAATTTTAGGAAAACCCCAGTCTGACGGATCAATTGCTTACTAAACACATTTAAGGTTTGGAATGGCCCTGCAGCAAAGGCCATTGCGAAAGAGCCAAGTTATCTTATTCAGGGAAAAGTTTATTTAGTCACAAGAAAAACTGTTCAAGTGTGCGTGCGTGTGCTCACCCCCTCTGTCGAAAGCCACGTAATTAAAAATTAAGGCAACATCACTGTGGAGAGAGAAAAGATTCCGACAAGCAAATTAATGAGAAGCTGTTAAGCTTAAATTTAAATATTCTCTTTTGTGTCATAACCTCAGTGTGCCTTAAATGTGTGTAAGTAAAATAAATACATTGGAGCTCTGTCACGCCATCTGGAGTGGCTCACGACTGAGTGCCTACCTCTGGGGCAGGCTGTCAAAAGCACGGCAGACCCCCCAAACTGGTGGTTATGTTCTATAATTAGATTTCACTAAGGGCATGGCTACACTGTAAACTTCAAAGCTCTGTCACGGGAGCGCTCCCACAGCAGCGCTTTGAAGTGCGAGTGTGGTCGTGCGCGAGCACTGGGAGAGTGCTGGTAATCCACCTCCACGAGGGGATTAGCTCCGAGCGCTGGGAGCATAGCTCCGAGCGCTCGGAGCCTGTTTACACTAGCGCTTTAAAGCGCTCTGACTTGCTGCGCTCGGGGGGTGATTTTTCACACCCCTGAGCTGGCAAATTGGAGCGCTATAAAATGTAAGTGTAGCCAAGCCCTAAGCCAGTAATAGACGTGAGCTCCTAAAGTACCAGCATAGTCTTCTAATGGAGCCATAGACACTCATAGATCCCTTAGGCTGGATTGTCTATCTTGTCACCCAGGCAAGCTGGACGATGTGATCAGTGGTCACTTACACCAAAAATCGTGAATATTCCAGGTTACTCCCAGTTCCAAGAGATCAGTCAGTCACCCAGGTCAGTTTGCATCCTAGATCGCACACGAAAGCCACTGCTGGTGCTTAGTAAACTAACTAGTTAGCTAAGAAAAAGGAATGAGAGTTATTGAGAGGTTAAATCAGGTAAAATATGTATACAGGTGAGTCAGTCTATAATTCCAAATGGTAGCAGAGATATAGTAATCTGCCAGTTTCCCAAAAGTCTCTCAGGGCTACCCAGAATAACTCTGGGGATATCCATAGTCTTGTTCAGTTATTCTGCCCTGTTAGTATCCAAACAGTCCAGAGATGAAGAATTTTCCCTTGTGTCCATACTGGGGATGTTGATTAATCGCAATTAACTCACACAATTAACTCAAAAAAATTCATTGTGATTAATCACTGTTTTAATCACACTGTTAAACAATAGAATACCCCAGTTGAAATGTATTAAATATATTGGATGTTTTTCTACATTTTCCAATATATTGATTTCATTTACAACACAGAATGCAAAATGTACAGTGCTCACTTTATTATTTTTTATTACAAATATTTGCACTGTAAAAATGATGAACAAAAGAAATAGTATTTTTCAGTTCACCTCATATTAGAACTGTAGTGCAATCTCTTTATCGTGAAAGTGCAATTTACAAATGTAGATTTATTTATTTTTTTTTGGTTACATAACTGCACTCAAAAACAAAACAATGTAAAACTTTAGAGCTTACAAGTCCACTTAGTCCTACTTCTTATTCAGCCAATTGCTCAGACAAACAAGTTGGTTTATATTTGCAGAAGATAACGTTGCCCGATTCTTATTTACAACGTCACCTGAAAGTCAGAACAGATGTTTGCATGGCACTTCTGTAGCTGGCATTGCAAGGTATTTATGTGCCAGATATGCTAAACATTCATATGCCCCTTCATGCTTCTGCCACCATTCCAGAAGACATGCTTCCATGCTGATGACACGTGTTAAAAAAATAATACGTTAATTAAATTTGTGACTCTTTGGGGGAGAATTGTATGTCCCCTGCTCTGTTTTACCCACATTCTGCCATATATTTCATGTTATAGCAGACTCGGATGATGACCCAGCACATGTTGTTCGTTTTAAGAACACTTTCACTGCAATTTTGACAAAACACAAAGAAGGTACCGATGTGAGATTTCTAAAGATAGCTACAGCACTCAACCCAAGGTTTAAGAATCTGAAGTGCCTTCCAAAATCTGAGAGGGCCAAGGTGTGGAGCAGACTTTCAGAAGTCAGAGCAACATTCCGATGCAGAAACTACAGAACCCTAACCACCAAAAAAGAAAATCAGCCTTCTGCTGGTAGCATCTGACTCAGATGATGAAAATGGACATGCGTCGGTCTGCACTGTTTGGATCATTATCGAGCAGAACCCGTCATCAACATGGATGCATGTCCTCTGGAATGGTGATTGAAGCATGAAGGGACAGATAAATCTTTTGCGGATCTGGCATGTAAATACCTTGCAACACCATGTGAACTCCTGTTCTCACTTTCAGGTGATATTGTAAACAAGAAACAGGCAGCATTATCTCCTGCAAATGTAAACAAACTTGTTTGTCTGACAGGTTTCAGAGTAACAGCCATGTTAGTCTGTATTCGCAAAAAGAAAAGGAGTACTTGTGGCACCTTAGAGACTAACCGATTTATTTGAGCATAAGCTTTCGTGAGCTATAGCTCACTTCATCTGATGCATACTGTGGTAATAAGCTATTACCAGCAGGAGAGTGGGGTGGGAGGAGGTATTTTTTCATGCTTTGTGTGTATATAAAAAGATCTTCTACACTTTCCACAGTATGCATCCGATGAAGTGAGCTATAGCTCATGAAAGCTTATGCTCAAATAAATTGGTTAGTCTCTAAGGTGCCACAAGTCCTCCTTTTCTTTTTGTTTGTCTGAGCAATTGGCTAAACAAGAAGTAGGATTGAGTGGTCTTGTAGGTGCTAAAGTTTTACATTGTTTTGTTTTTGAGTGCAGTTACTTTTTGTACATAATTCTACATTTGTAAGTTCAGCTTTCATGATAGAGATTGGGCTACAGTAGTTTTATTAGGTGAATTGAAAAAATACTGTTTTGTTTTTTACAGTGCAAATGTAATCAAACATAAATATAAAGTGAACACTATACGCTTTGTATTCTGTGTTGTACAGTAACTCCTCACTTAATGTTGTAGTTATGTTTCTGAAAAGTGTGACTTTATGTGAAACGATGTTAAGCAAATCCAATTTCCCCATAAGAATTAATGTAAATAGGGGGGGTTAGGTTCCAGGGAAATTTTTTTCACCAGACAAAATACATTATATACATACACAGTATAAGTTTTAAACTATTTTAACCAAACAGTTTAATATTGTACACAGCAATGAATGATTGTGAAGCTTGGTAGAGGTGGTGGAGTAAGAGGATGGAATATTTCCCAGGGAATGCCTTGCTGCTAAATGATGAACTAGCACTCAGCTGAGCCCTCAAGGGTTAATACGCTATTGTTAATGTAGCCTCACACTTTACAAGGCAGCATGGACTGACGCAGGAGGGAGGAAACAACAGATGCAGGGCAGTAGCTGCAAATACTTCCCTGCAAAAACTGAACATGATGATGAGCCCACGCGATCCAGCTGGAGCGCACCACTCCCTCCTCCTGATGGCACATGCACAGCTGCACAGGTGTTGACTCTTCAAAGTGCTGGGGGGGGGTGCATGCATGATTGACAGAGAGAGAGTGAGGTATATTGCCCCTTTAAGTGCTTGACCCCATTTCAACTACGTTGCCCTTTTAAGCAGATCAGCCAGTTCAGACAGGAAGCAACAGCTTCCAGCAAGCTCCCTCCTTTCTGTCCCTGAGCCCTGTCCCCCTCCTCTGCTTTGTGGAGAGGGGGTACGGAGCAGGGGGCGGGGAAGAGCAGGGGGACATCCTGCTTGCTGGGAGGGGGGAAAGGGGTGCTGATATCAGGAAGTTCCTGGGAGCAGCTCCAAGGCAGAGGGCAGGGCAGGGGCAGCACGGCAGTGGGGGGAGGGACAGCTGAACTGCTGCTGAGCAGCTGCCCAGCCACAGACCTTACAGGGAATTTAGGGGAGCTGATAGGGTGAGAGGGGAGGGAGCTGCCAGTCCCCTGGTTCCAATCCCCACAAGGGGGGGGGGGGGGGCTGCTCTTCCAGAGACTCCTGCAAGCCGTGGACAAAGCAGGCAGCTTCCAAAGGGCATTATAAGGGAGCAATGTGCAACTTTAAATGTGCCTGTTCCCTGCTAGATCAGCAATGCGACAACGTTAACCAAGGAGTTACTGCAATTGAAATCAATATATTTGAAAATGTGGACAACATCCAAAACCATTTAAATAAATGGTATTCTATTATTGTTTAACAGTGCGATTAATTGAGATTAATTTTTTTAAATCACATGACAGCCCTAGTCCATACTTATAGCTGCTTCTCACAAACAAGCTGCCTCGGCTCTTTCTTTGAAGCGGGGAGAGAGGAGCACATTTAGAGTCTTTGATCTCTGAGCCTCACACACAATGATCACTTGCTGTCAAATGTGCAAAAAATAGCCCTTTCCAGTTAAAGTTCATTTGAGTTACACAAGGCTTCTTTCGCATTTGATGGTTTATTTTAGTTACAGGGGTATATACAATGTAAATGTTTGCTATTACTTTATAACAGGGTACAGATAAGTGAAAACAATGCATGCAGAGACTCATTAGTTTTCATGAATTTTAAACACCAACAACATTCTTGTACATTTAAGAATAACTTTGATCTATACTAGTAAGCAAGGGAATTGGCCTGCCTCCCAGCTGAGCATTTTGTAACATTCAGTGAGGCCTGAGGTTTTAGCCTGAGTTGGCACCTCATCTGCCAGCGTCACAATCATATTTTCAACAGCATAACTATTTGAGGTTATTCGTGAATGCTTCTCGTTCGTGATCGAACTTGTGTCTAGCAAGTAACGCCATTGTTAATTAAAACTTTCTGTGAGTTTCATAGAAGAAATGTCTCAGGAGTTTGCATCACTGTTCTCAGTTTAGAAGAGGTAGGGATGCAACCTTGGCTGTGCCCATTTATTGTATAAGGGTAGAAGTCCATTGGATTCTTAGTCACTGAGGACTTAAGGGATGGTTTGAAACAGTTTCTTAACCCAGCTCTTGTTCAGTGGGTCCTCCTTGTGTCAGAATGCTTGAGTGCATTGTCGCTGCCATAGGGGTTTCTGTATGGTACAAAATGTGCCCAAACCCAGTTGCCAAGAGTCAAGTTAGATGGCGAGTTGCTGACCCTGACTAACCCCTCTGCCTAGACCATGGCAAATCGTGTTGGCTAATTCAACTTCTAATAACACAATAGCATTTTGTAATGCAGACCATTTTCCATGAGTGGTAACTGATGCAGCATTCCTACAGTCCCAAAGAAAGGCTAGGTACATGCACTAAGATCTGGAGACTGCATTGTCTGGGGATTATGCATTGTGTGGGAAATCTGGATTCATAGTTAATGTGAGTTAAGTATTTGGATTGGCTGCATGCAGAAATGTCCAACATGCAGGTGGAGGGTGTGTGTTGAGTAGTTTGTGTTTTGTCTTTGGTGAGTGACTAAGTAGCAGCATCGTGAGAGTCCGTCAGCTTGTTCTTGCGGGTTGGCCTTGGTTCTGATTCTTTGTCTTGGCAGATTCTGAGCTAATGGTGTCTAGGGTAGGGAAATAACCCAGATGCAGATTCTAGGCACGGTTACTCTGTTGCCTGTTTCTGTTTGGGGATGATTGTTTTCACTGAGCCTGCTAGATTAGACTGTAAAGCCAACAGTGCCCATTTAACTTCAGCTAACATGGTTCTGAAATGTTAATGAATTACGTTATTGCACAACCAAGTTATGAAAAATGGATTGTAATACAGCACTCTCCACTGTGCCAGCCACAAGGATCTGTTTATGGCTGGACTGGTTGGTACAAGAAGGCTGCGCAACATCATCTGAGCAGCTTGCAAGGTATCCAGTGACTTTGGAGGAATGATAAGCCGCTTCTGGAAGGGTTCTCCCTTTGGAAAAATTAGAGTATGTAACACACCTGGAGCACCCAAAGGCTTAAACCACGCCCCCGCCCAAGAAAAGCACCATCCATTGTTATTTGTATTGCTGTAGCAGCTAGGAGCCCCAGGATCCCATTGCACTAGGTGCTGCACAAACAGCAGAAATGTGATCCCTGCGCTGAAGAGCTTAAAATCTGTCTATTCCAGTGGTCCCCAAACTGTAGGGGTGCGTGGGCGAACGTTCAGGCAGGCGCGTGGTGGGTCCCAGGCCAGCCTCCACAAGGGATGGGGAGGCAGTGCCACCTACCCCCCCTCTGCCCCCAGGCCAGCTCTGCCTCTAGCCCCAGCTCCTCCCCCACCCCCAGTTCTGCCCCCAGCTCTGCCTTCAGCCCAAGTGCCTCTGCAGTAGTGGAGTGGGGGGTGGACAGATTCCGTGACTGGTAAGGGGGAGGGGGGGCTGAAAGGAAAAGTGTGGGCCCCACTGGTGTATTCACTACAGCCAGGTCTCCCAGTCATCTCTCTGACACAGTTGTGTACCCCAAGGGATAGTGTCATTTACTGTAACACCTGGTTTCATAGACCATTCAGTGCCAATGTAAATATATTGAACTTGCTGCTCCACCCTCGTTGGTTGGCCTTCTCCCCCTCGGTGCACTCACTCCCTTTTCTCTTTCCTCCTGTGTCTGCTTGTCTCTTTCCATCTGTCACCTGTGGGATTTTCAGCTCTCCTGATTTTTCCCTCTTTTTAACTCCCTTGCCACCTTATGCTGTGTGCTTCTGCCTCTCCAGTCATTCCCCTTTCCCCCCTTGTTCCCTTCAGTCTTCCACCCCCAAATCTGGTTACTCCAGTCATGCATTTCCTTGTGCCTGCCAACTTGCTTTCCTTCAGAGGGGCAGGGGCTGCAGGAGTTGCCCTACTTGGGAAGGGGGTGAATACAAGGGGGAGACAGGTGAAGGTTGGGAGGCTCGCAGGATGGGGGAGAGGCCTAAGGACCCACTCTGCTGGGCTAGGAGACCCAAAGAGCTGCTGTAGCCTTTGGGTGAGGGCTGCATCGCTCAGAAGAATAGTTCATGCAGGTGGCTATGGGGGCACTGTCCTAGCACAGTAGTGCTCCAGCAGGGAGCACTGCAGTCTGCGCTTGCATACAGCGGTGGGAGGGAAGGCAACACACAGGGAGCTGTCCCACTGGGTGTTGGGCAGCCTAGCCTGAGCCGGATTTGTACGATTCTGCTAGCTTGCTAGAGGTGTCTTAAAAAGACACAGCTTTAATATTCATTAAATCTCCTAGAAACTGAGTACTTTTTAAAAGTGATTGAGCTGCTTCTGTTAGACGTGAAATATCAGCTCTTGTGGCTCATTGAACTGTCTGTGCGTAAAAGAAACGGCTGAGCTAAAACCGGTCTCAGCCACCCTGCAAAGGAGTTGGAACTCCTGAAGTTGGGGGAAGTTCTCATCTCTGGTCAGTCTGTGTGATTGGAAGGAAGGAATGCGGATCATGGAGTGGAGACGTGCAGCATGTGTTGGAGAGCTGCGTGCTCTAGATGTAGCTAATTCCACTCACTAGTAGGCCTGTCTAATAGACTATGGGTTTTAGCGAAGGTGTGCTTGGAGAGAGTACTGTCTGGATTTACATGGAGATAGAAAGCTCTTTATCACAGATTTCAAGACTAAACCCGGCGTCTACGTCAGAACTCCCTTCGTGAGGGAGGGTGTTGCCCTAGGAATTTCCAAATCAACCCTGGCTGATGCTGACTGTGTGGGAATAGCATGTTTTTGCCTTCGCAATCTTAATCTGGAGATAGGGTCCCTTGGGGGTGGAATCCAGAATATTCAGGGTGGGGGGCAGTCCAGCAGCAAAGCGTGGAGTAAGGAAAGTTGAAGACCCCCAATACAGATATGGTCCTGTAACTTTGTGTGAAGTAGTGGGTCTGTGGAAACCACACAAGCTCTGATACTGCTCTCAGAGTGGCTGTTAGTGAACCTGAGCACCATAGGAAACTGTGTTGGCATTCAAGGGCAATGGTAAATGGTAGTTAATGGTAAAGTTCAGCTGGGTGGACTCTTGTGTTTTACAGTCAGAATTGTTAGTTGTCATTATGGGCAGTCTGTTTCCCTTTTATGTGTGAAAAATATTCTTATGAGCCAGTTACATATATTGTGTGTGTTTCATTTCATAAACACCCTTGTTGCTTTTTCAGGTTTTTACCTCCTTTTCTTTTGTCTTGGGAGAGGGGACAGGTGTGCAGTTTTTGTTTTTGTTTCCTCCCTTCTCCCCCTCCCCACCCCAATTGGGGATGATCACAATCCCCTTCCTCCACACCAGATAACTCTGGAAAATGAACTGCTGAGTCTGGGGATAGCACATAAATGCTCTTAACATTTAATGTTTCACGAGAAATGTGAAATAGCAAAGTAAACCTACTGGCAGCGCAGGTAGCTGCGTTTGGATTAGTAAAAAGAAATTAAGTAGGCATCTGTTACACGTCATGAAACAAGTGGCTCATACAGAGACACATCAGGTTTGGCTGGTACTGGTCATGTGATGCACAGGGAACTTAGACCTTCGTTACCACCTCTGGGTCTCTTCCTTTGTCATTACCGTGAGCGAAGCGATTTGGGGGCAGTCCAGGATCGCGAAGGCTTGTTTTTCCCAGATTAAGTTGAAAGTCTGAGTGCCATGCGAGGAGAGGCCTCGAGTGCAGAACTCAGATGACTCATGAATAGGGTGTGGAGAGCACTGCAACCTTCTGGGCTTTCTTTACGCTATCCTTTCAGTTGCCCCTGACCTAAATTAATAGCTCAATGCATGACTTGGGAAACATTTTTTAAAAGTTGTCTTAAAGGTGAAAATTCTCTCTCTGAAAAAGCATTTTTGTCTGCATTGCTCATCACTGAGAGCTGGGCAGCTAAAGCCATCCCCACGCTGCACTGCATAACGTGAGCACCCAGTACCAGCCCCACTTAGAGGGAGACTGCTTTTTTCTTCTGTCGTTGTCTTGTTTTGTTATCGGAAGATAGAGCTCTCTCGTCATCCTAACCTCTCCTGAAGAAAGGTGAATTACTATCCAGATAAAGACGTGGTTTGTTAAACTTAATTAAAATCTTGGATTCAAATGAGAAGCTCTAAGCTAAGTATTCAGAATTCTTTCCCATATAATAGCAAAGTAATAACAGGGTTTGCTCCGAGTTCTGGGCGAAATCTGAGGGCTAGTCTACACTGGCAACACGAAAGGGCTGTCACGGCAGCGCTTTAAAGTGGCTTGTGTAGTCACGGCAGAGCACTGGGAGAGAGTTCTCCCAGCACTCTCAGAAAACCACCTCCACCAGAGAGCACCTCCCAGTGCTGGTGCACTGTCTACCCTGGCGCTTTATAGTGCTGAAACTTGCTGTGCTCAAGGGGGTTGTTTTTTTTTTCACACCCCTGAGCCGTCAAGTTGTAGCACTGTAAACTGCCAGTGTAGACAAGCCCTGAGAGATTGCTGGTGTGGTTGTGTGGAGGACTTTCCACTGTGCTTTGCAAGTGTGAATAATGGAGAGCTTTCTCTGTAGTTAAACAATAAGAGAATACAGTGTTTATGGAGTACATTTTAAAAAAAATCACATTGGAAGTCAGGACTATTAGCATCTATATGTGCTATACAAACAAAGAATTAACCACTGCATCTTACATGAATATATGGTTCTCCCAGTTACCTTTAAATAGGTGGCTTCTTATCACGTAGCTTTCGTTAGATGTTTATTCATCAAATTTTGTTCATGAAAATTAGTAGATGCAACCTAAAATCAGAATTAGTATTTTAAACATTTTCTCTAATTCGGCTGATTATTTTAGCACTAGTTTCAGCAGCTGATTCTAACATACAGTCATGCACGTTTTCCTGAATTTCCTTAGTGTAAGGAGGGAGCATGGACTGTCCCAAATAATCCAGCTCAGGGATGCCCAGCATTGTGCCTGAGATTTCTCCAGTTTTAATGTTTGTATTCCATTGCTTTTCAGGGGACGGGAAAAAACCTGCATTTAGAGCTGTTAGGAATGCATAATTGACCAAAGTATAATGGATTGCATGCAAACCGCTGGGATCTGGCGATAAGGGGGAGAGAGAGAGAGCAGTGATTTCAGGATTGGAGCCATTATCTTTGCAGCCCACCGAAAGTGGGGGAGGGGGGATGTTTAACTCTTAGCAAGAATGGAAAGCCCTTTAATTCACTCAGCAGCAACAGAGGCTATGCACTCAGCCCACCCCAAGCGGGTGAGTGGGGGAAGGGCGCATACTTTTGAATGAAGGGCAGGGGAGGGGGTCTAGGGCTTTGTCAGCATGGCCGAGAACACAGACTGCTGAGGTGGAGAGTTAAACTTTGTACTTGGCATCTTGTTTTACTCTTGGTCTGGAGGTGGGGACTGACTTTTTGAATGCAGTTTAGACTCAGCTCTACCTGAATGTGGTAATAGCTGAGGGAGGACTCCAGCCCTGTATGAGGGTGGTGTGACTGGGGCTATACTGCTGGAGGTGTCCCAGGCAATGCAAGCCAACCCAGCCCATGTTCCTCCTGGGACTCCCAGCTCATGCACTGCAGAGGGAGCCCCACCAGTTTGTGAGTGTGCACCCCTCTTTCCCCTGCCACGTTCTGTTGGCTTTTCTGTTTGCTTTGGTGTGTCCTCTCGCCATGCTCTCCTCCATGAGGCTAAAGCGGTCTTGTGCAATGTCTGGGCTCCCCACCTGCATTCTGCCACGCCCTTGTGCAGGGTGTGTGCTGGAGAAGCTTGGCTGGTGGTGCTGTTCTGTTTAATGCAGTGCAGGCATAGGTAAGAGTCTCCCATTTATGTGTCAGAAGATGTGGTCAGTCGCGCTGGGGCATGATGTCTTTTTAAATGAATTTTAGCACTTGACACACTCTTCTCTATCTCCCTATCCCAATTCGCAGAAAAATAACTTGCTAGTTGACCATTTAAAGACATCATGGTTCTCTGTGTAAAAGGAATATGAGTAACTGCATTCTGCCTATCTATATTACTCACGCAGTTTCAGTAGGACATGGTCTGCTACTCGTCCTGTCCTGGGTGCTCCACCCTGGAGGTGGCTGCATTTCTGTGTTTGATTATATTAAACGATCCTTTTGTGTGCTAATGAATCTGCAAGGCAGGGTGGATAAAAATCAATGTTTAAAAACAATTTTTTTTTATTTTTGTTTAAATTACAAGATGTTTAAACACAGTTATTTTGAAAGAAAAAATGAAATCTGAATTTAAAACAAAATTAGTTAAAGCTGAATTTATTATAATCTCTTAAAACATTTAAATAAAAAATAAACTTTGTTAAATCCGTGAGCCTCTGTCAGAAACTTGAGTTAAAAGGCTGCTTTTCTGTATAAAGAGAGAATTGGGGGAAAACATCTAACTTTGGAGGTCAAGCTTTATAAATATGGCACAATAGGTCATGTGCTGTGTTAAGGGCTTGATCCTGTGGGGAGACCCAGCGGCTGTGCTCTTCGGAGCAAGAGGCTGGAAAAGTCATCAGAGATATTGGGACCTGGCCTCTGACTCTAGGAGACGTCGTCATTTAGCTCATCAGAATCATCTGCTGAGCCCACTTGGGTGGTCTCATACTCCTGTTTTATAGCTTCTCCCCATCTGAGTTCTGAAATTATGAATATTTATGACTCCACCCATCATTCACCATTTTCTGACATACTAAAAATGTACAGTTAATAAGAATCTGAAAATATTAAGCTATATGATTGCTTAAATAAATGTATATAGTTGTAGTGGACTCTCCTAGGTAGCAAAAAGATGCACCAAATCTAGTGTAAAGGCTCTAGTTAGTTGTAAATCAGCATGTTTTAATGGTTAGATCATCTAAGGACAATGCACCGTTTTTAGAAATGAACTGAAATACAAATGGAGAAGTTGATTTTAAATTGAGGCTTTTCACTTTAAATCAGTCCACCCAAAGTGCTTTGGAATCATTTTGAATGGAAAGCACTGTATAAAGGGGAGACCACTCTACCTACAAACTAAAAATATTAAGGAAAATCCAACAAGTGATTGTCTCAGAGTCAGGAATACCTGTAAAGCCAATTATACAGCTTGCTAGAAGATGGACCCCAAACTTGTCAGCACTTAATAAATCACATCATCCAGCTCCTTTTAGCTATTATGGGCCAGTCACGTTCTTACATTTTGAGGGTTTTTTCATTCCAGAGAGTTGGGGGTAGTTTGGCATGGGCTGCAGTTAAATCAGTTTGTTGTGTGTTAGGAAAAGTGAGAACCCTTTTAGGTCCAAATAGAATAGTGCCCTTTCGGGCATGTATAGTTTCTGGTAGCATGAAAGAAATACACATTCAGACTTGCATCTTATGAAGAGGGCATCTGTGGTAAGAATAGAAAAATCCTCAGTGTTCTTCTCTTAGCTTCTGGCAGTTCTCCAGATGGTCTGGAAAAGTACTGTTCATGCTGGCATTCCAGCCATGCAGTGTTCAAACTGTATCACCTCTTTGCACAATAATGCAGTGGTTTCATCCCAGAGCAAGGAGGTAATAGTCCTTCCCCAGGTGGCTAAGAAAACATCACACCTACCGTGCTATAGCAAGAGAGATGTAGGGTAAAATTTTCAAAAGTCCCATCTCAGAGATGGCTGGAGAGCCGAACTGTCAGTGCCTTTTAATGTCACCTTGTCCCCTAAAACGCGTGCTTTTTAAAACTTTACCCATAGACAAATTGGAGGATAATTCTGAGAAGAACAACAAGAGCAAGTTGGGCTGCTGGGAATGTGTGGTGAATGAGGGATTGCAAGGACCAAATATGAAGACACAGGGTGGAAATGTAGGATTACTACTTGTTCTGGCATTAAATAGGCAAGTTAATTCTTTCAGGCTGGCATTTGGCATGTCTGCTCTCAACTGGAGTGTTTTGTGCCTCATTTCACAGATGGTCATGTGTCTGGTTTTGAGTTATTGTGATCCTGCATTAGCATCATCTGATTTAATAGCTGCACATGTGCTGTGGAAACTGCAAAGGGAAGTAATTAAACGTAGGATGCACATCTTTCCAGAGTAAGGACCACGATGCCGCTCTTCAGCACGAGCATGGTGCTGCGTGGGCATGCTCTGGAGATGGCTGCTTCGAGTTGAGTGCTGAATGCACATGAACCAGCCGCGCTGCTCTTCCTGTTCCTCTGGCACTGGGAGGGCAGGATTAGCCAGAGCTCTGTAGTGTTGGCGCCGGGGTAGTGCTGCAGGGCACGGTGGTACAGAGAGCAGTGAGGGGGATCAATAATAAAATAGGGGCTCTTCGCACAGTTGGGTTTTTTGTATTGAAAGCTTTTGTTCAAAAAAGGCCTGTGTGATAAATTCTTGATGTTACTGCAATTTTCTATTTTCATGACATTTTCCTCCATATTTTTACCAAAACGTTTACCCAAACCATTATAAAACCTCTTTGTTCACCAAAAACTGTTTTCTTGCAGAGATTTGGATTTTTAGTAAACAAAACTTGTGTAAAAATTCAGTGTTATGCAAAATTTCATGAAAAACAGAAATCTGTTTTGACCCTGGGGAAATGGGAACAATGTCAAAACCTCAGTTTTCCAAGACAGACTGTGGTTTTTTCAACCAGCTCTAGTTGTTAACTTTCTGTTCTCTTCTTTCCCTATCTTTTTTTGTTTTTGCTTTTATTTCAATCCAGTAGCAGTAAAAATGAAGGTACAATAACTGATCCCTTTGGCTGGCGGGGTTGCTTTGTGGTTAGTTGGTAGCATCCCGGGGGTGCTGTCACCCTTGGGGTCTTGTCGATGACGCTGGCGGGTTCCCAAGTAGCTCTCTCACAGCCAGCTAGAAGTAAGAGATGCAGAAAAGGGGGCAGATGCCCCCTTGATTCAATGGCTTAGTCAGATACAACAGAAGGGGCAGAGTAGAGCTTAAATCTCCCCTAGGCTGTAGCCCCATAGCAGATACAGAGCTGAGTCAGTCCTTGGGGGTAATTACCTCTAAGTACAGATCTGTAAGTTCTCCTAGATGGAGTCACACATAGTGGGTGCCCCATGCCTCCTGCTTATTGTTGCTTATCATGTAAGCTGCAGGCCCCTGCTAGCTGCAGCCTGGCTCTCTGCTTCCCAGCCAGTGTCCCTAACCCAGCTTGTAGGATGTTGCCGGCTGTGCTGGATTGCAAGCGTGAGGGCAGGCTCTGCTGAGGGAGGGGAAGGAAAGCCAGCATGCTTAGCTGATGGGCTGCACTGCCATGTATCTCTACATAGCAAAGGGGAGAGGGAGAGGGATAGCTCAGTGGTTTGAGCATTGGCCTGCTAAACCCAGGGTTGTGAGTTCAATCCTTGAGGGGGCCATTTAGGGATCTGGGGCAAAAATTGGGGATTGGTCCTGCTTTGAGCAGGCGGTTGGACTAGATGACCTCCTGAGGTCCCTTCCAACCCTGATATTCTATGAAGACCCAAATGCTGCCAATAAAATAGAGGTCAGCAACCATGTTAATAATGTAAAGTCTGGTACCAGTGGGTTTAGGAGGACAGTGCTGCTCTGGTGCTTAGCACTAGTGCCCTGGAGTGATGGCTAACCCTTGCCCTCCTGCAGAGTTGTCATGGAGGAGTGCTGTGGCATGAGTGTGCAGTAATGCAGTTAGGGTTGCCATCTTTCCAATTGCACAAAACAGAACAACCGTGTCCTACCTCCTGCTCTGCCCCTTCTCTGAAGCCCAGCCCCCCTCCCTCACTTTCACTGTGCTGGGGCGGTAGGGAGTGTGGGGTCCAGCTGGGGTTGTGGGCGCTGGGGTGGGGCCGGGATGTGGGTTTTGGAGTGTAGGAGGGGCCTCCGGGCTGGGGCCAAGGGGTTTGGCATGAGGGAGGGGGCTCAGGGCTGGGGCAGGGGTTTGGAGTGTGGGAGGGAGTGCGGGGTCTGGGAGGGAGTTGGCGGGGGAGGGGATTCTGACCTGGGGCAGGGAGTTTGCGATGCTGGCTCCAGCCGGGCAGCGCTTACCTCAGACTGCTCCCGGAAGCAACTGGCATGTGCGACAGAGGCATGCCAGGCAGCTCCCATTGGCCGCAGTTCCAGGCCAATGGGAGCTGCGGAGCTGGTGTTTAGGGTGGAGGCAGCGCGTGGAACCCCCCGGCTGCCCCTGAGCCTAGGAGCCAGACATGTCGTCCATTCTGGGATCTGCGTGACGTCAGACAGGCAGGGAGCCCGCGTTAGCCCCACTCTGCTGCCAGCTGGACTTTTAATGGCCCGGTCAGCGGTGCTAACCAGCGCTGTCAGGGTCCCTTTTCTACCAGATGATCTGGTTGAAAACTGGATGCCTGGCAACCCTAGATGCAGTCGTAGAGGGGCAAATGCACACAGGCACCTGGGTGGGACGAGCACTGTGCTCTGGGGTGGTACCTTGGGCTCGTGGCTGGCACAAGGCCCCCGAGCAGGAGACTCAAAGGGAACTAGAGATCAGATCACGGCACCAGTCGTGTCTTGATTCCCTACCTGACAATATGTTCCAGAACCTTTAGGAGAGAGGGGCTGGGAACTGAAACCACACAGGGCTCTCATAGACACTTCCTTCCTGCCGTCAGCTTGTGTGTTCCCCAGGGAAGTCATTGCACCAGTCCCAGTGATGATAGCAATTGCCCTACAGTAGTTAATGCAAGCCTTGGCGTGCGTGTGTGCAGACACATGAGAGAGAACATTAAACAGGTTGGGGGCTCTTTTAATGTTTGCATAAGCAGGAGAGGGTGTCTAAGAGGTAAGTACTTGGGTACACTTCTTTCAGCTCTTGGTGTCTTGCACTCTAGGGCTTGCTAGGCAAAGGAGGCATTGATTTTTAAACTGTTTGTTTTTTAAACCTTTTCGGTCCACGCACACGCTCTTACTGATTTAGGTGCTCAGGGGGTTTTTTTAAGAAGGTCTTTTTAGTTCAGTCCTTTGCCATGAAATGTATAATGCTGAGAGACAGCACTCCCCTTGCACTCTGCACTCTCAAAACAGCATCATTACATTTTTAAACATTGTATTGCTTTAACTATTTTGATTAAGTGCGTGCAAATGGACCGGTGATTATGTCTGCTTCTTGTGACAGACAAGTACCTTCCTTGATGGGCTTTATTCACAGCAATCCTTCTGGGGAATGATGCTAGGAAGTCCCAGCCTTGGGCTGCCTTATGTTAGAGCATTGGTTCCCAAACTGGGGTTCACAAAATGTTACAGGGACTTCTCGGGGAAAAAAATCCCTAATGGCGGACAGAGCTGTCCCTAGGGCCAGCAGCCCAGAGCCCCTGGACTTCCAAGAGCTAAGCAGATCAAAGCAAGCATTTCTGTCACACTGAGGGGATTTAAACTTCAAGACTCCTTATAAGAAATGGAAAGGGAGGTGGATATTTTTTGCTGTTTTTAAAATTAAATAGGCTACTAGTATTGTTTTTAAAATTATTGTGAAGAGCAAGTTTAAGCTTTGTTGTAACGTGCGTTGTTTGCCTGGACAGCTCAAGACCTGAATGTTTGTGTAGGAGGAACTCTTTGAGCTGGCTTCTTAAATACCTTCATGCTGTTTCACATCTGATACTCCTTGATGAAACCTAGGAGCCTTGTCTTATAACAGGCTTATTCAAAGTGATGCAAGCTACGAAAATGAGATCTTGGAAGAGTGTTGCCATTTTCATAATGTAATAAAAATACTGTAATTATAAATAACAGTAATAAATAGTGTGTAATAAGCATGTCATAAAAACAAATTTTATATTTCCAAGATCACTGCTTTTATAATTTATACTCAGATAAAGGAGAAAATCCCTGGAAATATTCATTTTTAGGAGCAGGTTTGCGAGACTTGACATTTAGTCAAAGGGGTTGACAGGTTGTTAAAGTTTGGGAACCACTGTGTTAGAGGAAGAACCAGTGCTCTGTCTGAAGTGTTGGGAATCAAACAGTTTAATGGTAGAGCTTCTCTTTCTGCTGTTTCTGTTTTTGTGTTCATGCTGACTTCTTTTAAGAGCCTTGAATCACGACTGTTGCACGCACTGTACAAATATGTCAAATATTTGGTGCTGTTGCTAGTCTGCTTGTGGTGGTTGTTTTAGGTTTCTGTTGACCATGCGGTTGCACTAAGTCAGTGGTCTCCAAACTTTTTACTCCCAAGATCACTTTTTGAATTTAAGGGCAACCCAGGATCTGCCCTGCCCCTCTCACTCCATCCCCCCTCTCTCTGTCGCTCACTCTCCACCACCCTCACCCCCTTTCACCAGGCTGGGGAAGGGGGTGCGGGCTCTGGGCTGGGGCCAAGGGGTTCATGGTGTGGGAAGGGGCTCTGGGCTGAGCCTGGAGCAGGGGGTTGAGTGCAGGAGGGGGTGAGGGGTGCAAGCTCTGGGAGGGAGTTTGGGTGCAGAAGGGGGCTCCAGGCTGGGGCACAGTGTTGGGATGCAGGAGGGAGTACAGGGTGCGAGCTCTGGGAGGGGGGTCAGGGCTGGGGCTTGGGTTGAGGAGGGGGTAAGGGGTGCTGGGCTCCAAGAGGGGGCTCGGGGCTGGGGGTTGAGGTTTGGCCTCCCACCGGGCAGCACTTACTTCCGGCAGCTCCCGGTGTGTGATGCAGCGTGGCTGCCGCTAAGGCAGGCTCCCTGCCTACCCTGGCCCCACGCTACTCCCAAAAGGGGCCAACGCACCCCTGAAGCCCCTGGGGGAGGTGGCGAGGGGCATGTGGCTCCGCGTGCTGCCCCTCTTTGCAAGCACTGCCTCTGCAGCTCCCATTGGCCGCAGCTCCCATTGGCCACAGCTCCCCGTTCCCGGCCAATAGGAGCTGCCGGGGCGGTACTTGCAGGCAGGAGCAGCATGTGAAGGGAGATCCCTGCGCCCCTCAGGGCCATGCTGGCCGCTTCCAAGAGCAGTGTGGGATCCTTAGCGGCAGCCCCACTGCACCACCAGCGATCACAATCGACTGGGAGATCCTCTAGGGTCAACCGCGATTGACCAGTTGGTGACCACTGCACTAAATATACAGCCTCAGAAGTACCACTTTAAAAGGGGACTTCAGTCATAATGATCCTTCCGTGGGAGAGACCAGGCACCTCATGCAGATGGGAGCAGCTCTGCACAGTACCCACAAGTTACTGTGACATTACATTTGTGCTCAGAAATTCAGTTCGTTAAATAATGTAACTGTGAGCATGAAGTCACTGCTGTCTGAAATGCCTTTCTTTTAAAAAAGGGGGAAAGTGTCTAGGTTCCCATTATGGAAAGTTTTTAAAATTGTCTGCAGTTCTGCAAGCTCCGAAGTGCAAATAACTGACCTGCTTTTCAGAAGTGCTAAGCATCCAACAGCGCTCATTAAGGTCAATGGGATTACTCGGGTGTCTGCAGGAGTGGGGCCTCAATGAACAAGACTAGCAGTAGATAGGAGGCAGGAAGTCTGTATATCCCCATTTTTGCAGATGGGATCACTGAGGCACAGACAGACATGGCAAAGTATTTTCTGTGGGGGGAAAAAAGGGGAAATTCTAGGTAACCTGGAGGGATCTGGAAGAGGGGTGGATGTGGGAAATAGGAAAAGAGAGTGATGGGGAGGAGGGGGTTTGCAATGATTATAGAGACCAGTAGGAAGAAGCGAAGGCAAAGCAATGAATCCCTTTTAAGGATTTCAGTGGTTACAACAATTGATTTCTACAAATGTATGACCTTTTTGCCATCTTCGGTGCTCTAAATCAAAAAGAGGCGAAATATGTCAAGGATCATTTCTGTTAGATGCTAAATACAATTGCATTTGAGCTGACAGCTTGTGCTGCACCATTCATGGAATAGTAACAAGAAAAGGTCTAGTTTTAGTAATGGAAATACTGCCAAAAGTAATCACATTATAAACTGCCATATGTTAATATAATAGTGTGCTGTATCAAAGTGTGGTATTCCATGTACAGAATACTTAATAGCATTTAGGAGAGATCGTGTGACAGCAGAATATGTTTAAGAAAGATGTGTGTAAATTAGATTGTATTCCTAACGGAATGAATGAAATGATTGTTTCTCTAAAGATGCTACTAATGCCTGATAAGTTGATGTCTTTGATTACAGAATCTTTCAGCTAATGGCTTGCTAGCCTATTTGTGGATTTCGGTTTCAGAACTAGTGGCAGAATTAGCAGTTATAGCCAGTTCTACGTATGTTTCTATGCAGTATATGCAGGTGTATAACATTGTGGGGGGGTGTGCTGTGTGTCTGTGGATGAAAAATGTGTTTAAAAATAGTCTAACCGTAAGCTCCTGAGTTACATTACTTTCAGAAGCCATTTTGTTCTATATGGAAACTAAATTTCTGCAATTTTATTTGACTTCATATTTTTTCTTTCTACCACAGAAATTCACCTGAAAGTAGAACAGCGGTTTGTGAACTCTCAGCCCATACATTATGCATGATATCACTATGTGGGCTGGAGCTGGAGAAGGCAGTCATGGCTCTGATGTGGAAGGCCTTAATGACTTACTGATTTGTTTTCAGCGTGCTGCTCACATCTCTAACACTGGGACTGGGTAGAACCATCATTTCTGTTCAATTTTTAGCAGCTGACTGCTTTTTCCGGTGATAAACTGCTTGAAATAATTGACTAGCATGAGGTGGATTTTTCTACTAGTGGGAGGTTTGTCTGTGAATAGGACAGTTCTTATTTTATCTTTACCTCCTCCGGTGCTTGTTTGCGTGGTTATAATGCTCTGTGTTTGGTGCTCACTGTAATTTCTGTTAACACATGCGGAAGTCGATCTTGCATATTTGGGGGCGGGGTTGTAAAAATCAACTCTTGTAGGCATGCTCCTACAACTGATGATAAGAAAACATAAATTTACATGAAACAGCTACATGTGTAGAATAGCACTCTTTGACCGATGTGAGCACGTCCCACATCCTCTCCACATACATAGTATGGAGACTTAAACCCGGTTAAGTGGAGTTAAAATCCAGGGTATTTGCTGGGAGGAGTAGTTCAGAAGTACTCCTCAAGTTGCCAGGATGAGAAAGTCATTCCACAGATTTCTATCTTAAAACAACTTTTACGTGCGTTCCTACCATGTCCTGCCTCACCCTAGTTTGCTGGGCCCTGCTCTGATTAATATCTTGGCGTGCACTGTGCTGTAACGCACATCAGTCACCAAGTTCTGGCAGAGCCTTGGCTGCAGGGAGTAGGTGGAGGGCACTACTGTGCAGTTCTACAAATATTTTACATCCTATGAAATGATGCCAGCTCTAGAAAACTGTACAATTTTGCTGGGAAGAGACCTCCATGTTAGGAGGAGTTCGTTGACTGCCTCCATGCAGCGCCAGAATTTGGTTGATATGACCTCATGAGTGCAGTCACTCACAGCAGGAACCAGCGATCTGGCTTTAATGTGCTTGAAGATAGGTTTTGTTTTTTTTTTAATTTAATACAACCTCAGTTGGTGACGAGTCTAAAGGATTATAAGTGATGGCTTACCTCCTTTACTCCGAGCATGCTGGTGCCCTAAAAGCAAGATTCAAATCCATGCCCCACAAATGCTTCAGTAGTCAATGAAATTTTACAAAAACTGATTTCTACTCATTGAAGAACAAATCCTTCAGTTCAGTATTGTCCATGTTTACTCACAACCAAATATTACTCAAGGGAAAAGCAGGAAGCATAGGCTTGCTTGGGTAGAATCTATGTAAATCTAACTCTTGTGCACAGTATTGTGAGGAGTATATTAAAAATGCATAACCGCCAGCGCAAAGGGAGTTCTCCCATGGGATGTTTGGAGGAACAAGCTTGCCTGTGTAGAGACAGTCATTGAGAGTATGTCTGCACTGCAGTAAAAACCCTGTGGCACAGAGTCTGAGCTTGGTTCAGTTGGTTTGGGCTTGTGGGGCTTGGGCTGCAAAGCTAAAATCTGCAGTGTAAACATTGGGGCTGGAGTCTTTGCTGGGTTTCAGAGCCCAGGCTCCAGCATGAGCCTGAACGTCTACACTGCAGCGTTTAGCCCCGCAAGCCTGAACCAGCTGACCTGGGTCAGCCATAGGTCTTTTATTGCAGAGTAGACATATGCTGAGGGCTTATGTCGGTATAACTTAATGTCGCTCAGGGGTGTGAATAAACCACCCCCCTGAGTGACGTAAATTACACCGACCTAAGTGCTGGTGTGGACAGCGCTGAGTCAGCGGGAGAGCTGCTCTGACCAGCATAGGTGGTGCAGCTTGCGGAGGTGATTTTATTATGCCGACGGGAGAGCTCTCTCCTGTCAGCAGAGGGTGTCTCCGCCAACGTGCTACAGCGTCATCGATGGAGCTGCACTGCTGTAGCGCTTACAGAATCATAGAATATCAGGGTTGGAAGGGACCTCAGGAGGTCATCTAGTCCAACCCCCTGCTCAAAGCAGGACCAATCCCCAACTAAATCATCCCAGCCAGGGCTTTGTCAAGCCGGGCCTTAAAAACCTCTAAGGATGGAGATTCCACCAGCTCCCTAACCCATTCTAGTGCTTCACCACCCTCCTAGTGAAATAGTTCTTCCTAATATCCAACCTAAACTTCCCCCACTGCCACTCGAGACCGCTGCTCCTTGTTCTGTCATCTGCCACCACTGAGAACAGCCGAGCTCCATCCTCTTTGGAACCCCCCTTCAGGTAGTTGAAGACTGCTACCAAATCCCCCCTCACTTTTCTCTTTTGCAGACTAAATAACCCCAGTTCCCTCTGCCTCTCCTCGTAAGTCATGTGCCCCAGCCCCCTAATCATTTTCGTTGCTCTCCGCTGGACTCTCTCCAATTTGTCCACACCCTTTCTGTAGCGGGGGGACCAAAACTGGATGCAATACTCCAGGTGTGGCCTTACTAGTTCCAAAGAGAGGGGAATAATCATTTCCCTTGCTTTGAGCAGAGACTAGCCCTGAGATGCAAATGTTTAATAAGCAGCACCTGTCATGCCAGCCTTCCATGATCTCTGCAGTGATGAAACCTAAGATTCAAGTAGTCCAGACAGGAAAGAGTCTTGGGAGCCTGAATCATAGAATATTAGGGTTGGAAGGGACCTCAGGAGGTCATCTAGTCCAAACCCCTGCTCCAAGCAGGACCAATCCCCAACTAAATCATCCCAGCCAGGGCTTTGTCAAGCCTGACCTTAAAAACTTCTAAGGAAGGAGATTCCATCATCTCCCTAGGTAACACATTCCAGTGTTTCACCACCCTCCTAGTGAAAAAGTTTTTTTCTTAATATCCAACCTAAACCTCCCCCACTGCAACTTGAGACCATTACTCCTCGTTCTGTCATCTGCCACCACTGAGAACAGTCTAGATCCATCCTCTTTGGAACCCCCTTTCAGGTAGTTGAAAGCAGCTCTTAAATCCCCCCCTCAGCCTCTCCTCATAAGTCACGTTTTCCAGTCCCCTAATCATTTTTGTTGCCCTCTGCTGGACTCTTTCCAATTTTTCCACATCCTTCTTGTAGCGTGGGGCCCAACACTGGACACAGTACTCCAGATGAGGCCTCACCAATGTCGAATAGAGGGGAACGATCACGTCCCTCGGTCTGCTGACAATGCCCCTGCTTATATAGCCTAAAATGCCATTGGCCTTCTTGGCAACAAGGGCACACTGTTGACTCATATCCAGCTTCTCGTCCACTGTAACCCCTAGGTCCTTTTCTGCAGAACTGCTGCCTAGCCACTCGGTCCCTAGTCTGTAGCGGTGCATGGGATTCTTCTGTCCGAAGTGCAGGACTCTGCACTTGTCCTTGTTGAGCCTCATCAGATTTCTTTTGGCCCAATCCTCTAATTTTTCTAGGGCCCTCTGTATCCTATCCCTACCCTGCATAGATTAAAAAAGAAACAAACATGAAATCATCAACTTTATTTTTTTTTATAGGTTTCAGAGTAGCCGCCGTGTTAGTCTGTATCTGCAAAAAGAAAAGGAGGACTTGTGGCACCTTAGAGACTAACAAATTTATTTGAGCATAAGCTTTCATGAGCTACAGCTCACTTCATCGGATGCATACTGTGGAAGATTCAGTGGTATTTTCCACTGAATGCATCCAATGAAGTGAGCTGCAGCTCACAAAAGCTGATGCTCAAATAAATTTGTTAGTCTCTAAGGTGCCAGAAGTGCTCCTTTTCTTTCTTTCTTTTTTTTTTTTATAGTGGCTTTTAATAAGATTTTTTTTCCCTTACACTTTGCAGTTAAACAGCCTCTTACAACCACTAACCTGGTCTTAAAAGCATACAGAACAATATAAGCCGCGAGGGTGTATAAAATTAGTCATCCTATCTCTTTAGGTTATTCTCCAAATACAGGAATATTTCCCTGTTTATTGCTTTACTTGATCTGGTGCACATCTTACAAGAAGCTTCTGCACAGTGGGATGATATCAGCACTTGTCTGGTCATTGGTGTGGTGACTCCAATGCTTACCTCCTGGGTCACGTTCGTTGTCTTAGCTAGGAGCAGCCGCACTAAGGAATCTGGGGCCTGGCCTCTCCAGTGCATCCCATTCTCTGTGGCTGTTCTTGGGGGCCAAGCCTTCTTGAGGTATGTAATTTATAACGGAGAGCTCAGAATGGGAGGAAAAGTGCTTCTCTCGTGTCATCTCTTTGCAGGGCTTTAGAGAGAGAGAGAGAGAGAGAAAATGAGATGTGATGCCAGTGCTGCAGATCTTGCAGTCTGCGTCAGAATCAGAAAATCAACAACAGGTAGTGGTGGGGGAGGGTACGGGGGGAGGGGGGGGAGACGAGGTGGGACAAGCAAAGGTAGCATGGGCTGCATTATACTGTATAAAATGCTCCTGAATTCTGATATTTGAAGAACTGCCGTTTAAGGTGGGAAGAGGGCGCCATGCTCTAATGGGGCAAGGCGGAAGAGGGCAGAGGAGTGTGGAGCCTAGGAGAATGGGCAAAGGGGGGTTGTTCCGAACCTAGGGATCAGCATGTAGAAAGCACAGAGGTGAATGTGGGTGGAGGAGCAGGAGAGCAGTGGGCAGAGCGAGGGAGGGATGGGATATAGGCAGGCAGAGCTGTGTAGAACAGTAAGTGGAGATGAGGTAGAACTTCATGCAGTTTCAGGGGGCCCATTGGCGGGTGTATGTCCACACGTGTGACATGGTTAGTGTGTCTGGAGGGTAACACTCCTCTAGCTGCAGAACACTGCATGGAGTGAAGAAAGGCGTGTGTGAGCTGTCTTGGCAAAAGAACCAGTGTGTCCCCCATAGGCTTCGGCGGTGGGTCACCCTCTGTGCTTTGTGGGCTGCCCTCCCTCCTCATTTTGAAGGCGGAAGAACTGGCGTTCGGAGTGCAGCACGCACTTGCCATGAAATCCTTTTGAAAGCTGTTGATTAGGGATAGTGTTGCTGCTGCTGAAGGCCAACTTTTAAAAAGCCGTTTAATGGTAGCAGAAGAATATCATGTAAAGGGCAGTGTCTTACCTCGGCTTATCTGCTAGTGCAAAATCAGAACAGCCCTGTACTGTAAGTGTTAACTGTTGAAGTTGTGTAGTGGTGGTTTGATCCTTTTGTAGGATGCTGGGCATTAGCTGTTTGCAAGCCATGTGTCATAGTGTAATCTGAATTCTGACTTCAGAAGATTCAGTATAATAGTTAGAAATAAGTGCTTCTGTTTTCCTGTGTGTTCTGAACAAAGCTACCGCTGTGTAGTACAGCTTTTAAGGCAAGCCATTTTCTTAGGTCAAATTTTTCCACCCTGGGTGCCTAAATGTAGGTTCCTGAATCCATATTTCGGCACCCCAATAAAAATGACTTGATTTTCAGAGGAGCCCAGTGATCCCAGCTGGAACCCCAACTTTTGTTGATGTTAATGAGAGCGACAGGTACTCAACATTCTCTGACAACCGAGTTGCTTCTGTGTAGGTGTCAAATCTGGATTCAGTAGGTGAACTTTAGGCACCCGGCTTTGGAAAACTTGACTTTTTTTTTTCTTTTAAACTTGTTGAGCGTAATTTATGCAAATCCAGATAAGAAATGTGAGATCATAAATGACCCACGTTTCTATTGCTATCATTTATCAGTATCTAGGGAGAACGTTCTCAAACGGTGCACAGAGGTTTTATCTGGGGCTCCCCATAATAAATACAATCTTTACCTCATTTCACAGTTTTAGAGATGAGGAAAAGAAGTGTAGTGACTTTCCTTGGATCACACAGCAAGTCACAGGTCATGGGGAGATTAATCCACCAATCTCCTGACCCCTCTTCTAAGTGCCCTATCCATGGGACCCCCACTATTCCTCAGTGGTTGTTTGGCTAAGCACCTATCTGTCTCTTTGATAGTTCACCTGCAAGATCCCCCAACCGATCAGTACTTTTGTAAAGATGCAGAGTAATCTGTGATATGTAGTATCATGGCTGTGACCCAGTGGTAGCTTGATGTTTACTTATATAAAACCATAGATGTGTACATAGCTGTACAATGGGGAGAATGTGCTGAACAGATCCCTGTGGAAAAGAATTTACAATCTGATGACACAAAAGGGTAAGTACAATACAGAATAAATGGCATAGGGAACTTCGTGCTGTTTGGTGTTTCTCTGGAAATCACTAGCATGTGTGTGTGTTGGGGGAAGGTGGGGACTTATGTAGATTTCCCACACCATCTGTAAACTCTACTCTTTGAAAGCATTTCACTTGTCAATTCACCTTTTCCTGTTTGTAAACTTTCTGTGTACTAGAGACCACCAAATGGAGGGAGGTGGCTGGCTGGCTCAGGTGCCAGGATGCAGTAATTTAATGTTCTTGTCAGTATGCAATTTTCATTGTTGGAACATGTTTTCCTCTTAACCTTGGCCAATCAGAGGTTTATGTGGCATTTTATGGGTATCTTTATGGGTATCTTATTTGACTCTGTGATATGCCCTCTTCAGAAAGATGGCATAGCAGTTACAATGGGTCTAACCTTTTTTGTTTTTCATTTCTTTCCCTTAAGTTAGAAGAAGATATCTTTCTTTGAGAGGGTAGCAAGCCTTGTGGATAGTGGGAAGCAGTAGACGTGGTATATCTTGACTTTAGGGAGGAGGTGAGCAGCCCTCAGTGGTGAAAGAACAGGTTAAGGACTATTTAGAAAAGCTGGACATGCACAAGTCCATGGGTCCAGATCTAATGCATCCAAGGATGCTAAGGGAGTTGGCTGATATGATTGCAGAGCCATTGGCCCTTATCTTTGAAAACTCATGGCGATTGGGGGAGGTCCCGGATGATTGGAAAAAGGCAAATATAGTGCCCTATCTTTAAAAAAGGGAAGAAGGAGGCTCTGGGGAACTACAGGCCAGTCAGCCTCACCTCAGTCCCTGGAAAAATCATGGAGCAGGTCCTCAAGGAATCCATTTTGAAGCACTTGGAGGAGAGGAAGGTGATCAGGAACAGTCAACATGTATTCACCAAGGGCAAGTAATGCCTGACCAACCTGATTGCCTTCTCTGATGAGATAACTTCCTCTGTGGTTATGGGGAGAGTAGTAGACGTGATGTATCTTGACTTCAGCAAAGCTTTTGATATTGTCTCCCACAGTATTCTTGCCAGCAAGTTAAAAAAAAAAAATCTATCCACTTTATAGTCCATTCATCCAATCCATACTGACTAGACAGTTGGGCTCAACCGGTAGTGATCAACAGTTCGCTTGATGCCGGCTGCCAACTAGATATCGGAGTGCCCCACGGGTTGGTCCTGGGGCTGGTTTTGTTCAACATTGTCATTAATGATCTGGATGATGGGATGGGTTGCACTCTCAGCAAATTTGCGGATGACACTAAGCTGTGGGGAGAGGTAGATAAGCTGGAGGGTAGGGATAGGGTCTAGAGTGACCTAGACAAATTGGAGGATTGGGCCAAAATAAATCTGAGGTTCAACCAGGACAAGTGCAGAGTCCTGCACTTAAGATGGAAGAATCCCATGCACTGCTACAGGCTGGGGACTGACTGGCTAAGTGGTAGTTCTGCAGAAAAGGACCTGGCGTTTACAGTGGACTAGAAGCTGAATGAGAGTCAGCCGTTTGCACTTGTTGCCAAGAAGGCTAACGGCATATTGGGCTGCATTAGTAGGAGCATTGCCAGCAGATCGAGGGAAGTGATTATTCCTCTCTCTTTGGCACTCGTGAGGCCACATCTGGAGTACTGCGTCCAGTTTTGGGCCCCTCACTACAGAAAGGATGTGGACAAATTGGAGAGTCCAGAGGAGGGCAATGAAAATGATTAGGGGGCTGGGACACATGACTTATGAGGAGAGGCTGAGGGAACTGGGGTTATTTAGTTTGCAGAAGAGAAGAGTGAGGGGGGATTTGATAGGAGCCTTCAACTACCTGAAGGGGGGTTCCAAAGAGGATGGATCTAGACTGTTCTCAGTGGTGGCAGATGACAGAACAAGAAGCAATGGTGTCAGGTTGCAGTGTGGGATGTCTAGGTTGGATATTAGGAAACACTGTTTCAGTAGGAGGGTGGTGAAGCACTGGAATGGGTTACTTCAGGAGGTGGTGGAATCTCCATCCTTAGAGGTTTTTAAGGCCCGGCTTGACAAAGCCTTGGCTGGGATGATTTAGTTGGTGTTGGCCCTGCTCTGAGCAGGGGGTTGGACTAAATCACCTCCTGAGGTCTCTTCCAACCCTAATCTTCTTTGATTCTGTTATTTGTAAAGCTTTTGATAGTGTCTTGCATGACCTTCTGATAAACAAACTAGGAAAGTGCAACCTAGATGGAGCTACTATAAGGTGTGTGCAAAACTGGTTAGAAAACCATTCCCAGACAGTAGTTATCAGTGGTTCACAGTCATGATGGAAGGGCATAAAAAGTCGGGTCCCATAGGGATCTGTTCTGGGTCCGGTTCTGTTCAAGATCTTCATCAATGATTTAGATAATGGCATAGAGGGTACACTTATAAAGTTTGTGGCCAATACCAAGCTGGGAGGGGCTGCAAGTGCTTTGGAGGATAGGATTAAAATTCAAAATGATCTGGACAAACTGGAGAAATGGTCTGAAATAAATAGGATGAAATTCAATAAGGACAAATGCAAAGTACTCCACTTAGGAAGGAACAATCAGTTGCACACATACAACATGGGAAATGACTGCCTAGGAAGGAGTACTGTGGAAAGGGATCTGGGGGTCATAGTGGATCACAAGCTAAATATGAGTCAACAGTGTAATGCTGTTGCAAAAAAAGCAAACATCATTCTGAGATGTATTAGGAGTGTTGTAAGCAAGACACAAGGAGTAATTCTTCCGTTCTACTCTGCTCTGATTAGGCCTCAACTCGAGTATTGGTGTCCAGTTCTGGTGCCATATTTCAGGAAGGACTTGGACAAATTGGAGAAAGTCCAGAGAAGAGCGACAAAAATGATTAAAGGTCTAGAACACATGGCCTATGAGGGAAGATTGAAAAAATGGGTTTGTTTAGCCTGGAAAAAGGAAGACTGAGAGGGACAAAACAGTTTTCAAGTATGTAAAAGATTGTTACAAGGAGGATGGAGAAAAAATATTTTTCTGAACCTCTGAGGACAGGACAAGAAGCAAGTGGGCTTAAGTTGCAGCAAGGGAGGTTTAGGTTGGGCATTAGGAAAAACTTCCTAACTGTCACAGTGATTAAGCACTGGAATAAACTGCCTAGGGAGGTTGTGGAATCTGTCATTGGAGATTTTTTAGAGCAGGTTAGACAAACACTTGTGAGGAATGGTCTAGATCAGGGGTGGGCAAACTTTTTGCCCAAAGACCACATCTGGGAATAGAAATTGTATGGCGGGCCATGAATGCTCACAAAATTGGGGTTGGGGTGTGGGCGGGGGTGAGAGTTCTGGTTGGGGGTGCGGGCTCTGTGGTGGGGCCAGAAATGAAGAGTTCAGGGTGCGGGAGGGAGCTCCGGGCTGGGGCGGAGGTGGGGGCTCCGGCTGGGGATGAGGCGCTTCGGGTGTAGCAGGGTGCTCCAGGCTGCGACCATGGAGTTTGGAGGGCAGAAAGGGGATCAGGGCTGGGGCAGGGGGTTGGGGTGCAGGCTCCAGCTGAGGGTACAGACTCTGGGTGGGACTGGGAATGAGAGGTTTGTGGTGCAGGGGGTGCTCCGGCCTGGGATTGAGGGGTTTGGAGGGCAGGAGGGGGATCAGGGCTGGGGTTGGGGTTTGGGGGGAGGTTCAGGGGTGCAGGCTCCAGGTGGCGCTTACCTCAAGCGGCTCACGGAAGCATCAGCATGTCCCTTCTCCAACTCCTACGCGGAGGTGTCGCCAGGCAACTCTGCACATTGCCCCACATGCTGCCTCATCCACAGGCACCACCCCTGCAGGTCTCATTGGCCAGCTCCCAATGAGAGCTGCAGGTGCAGCACTTGGGGCGGAGGTAGTATGCAGAGTGGAGCCCCCTGGATGCCCCTATGCATAGGAGTCGGAGGGGAGCCACGTGGAGCAGCCCCAGGCCCTGCTTCTTGATTGGCGCGCCAGACAGCGGCCATGCCCCAGACCCTGGGTGCTCCCCAACGGGAACTTGAGGGCCGGATGTGACCTGCGGGCCGTAGTTTGCCCACCCCGATCTAGCTAATACTTAGTCCTGTCATGAGTGCAGGGGATTGGAATAGATGACCTCTCAAGGTCCCTTCCAGTTCTACGATTCTATGATTCTAAGTTGCAAGTATACAATCCTGAGTGAAATAAAGGCTTGGTGCTTGCCTGCAAGCCTTTTTTCAGGCCATTCACCAAAACCAAAAATTCTTAGTTAGTTCTGTAGAGCAACACAGAAAACATGTTAAATTTATAACATACCACTTTGTTGCTTGTCAAATTGAATAGCATCAACTTCAGCAATTTAAATTTTTTAACATCCTACACTGCAGTTCAGGTTCATCAGGTAATGGGCTAAATCTGTAACAAGCAACATCTTTTAACCTATAGAGGCTAGTATTTTCCAGACTGCAACCTACATAAATGGTTCTAGGGTCTGCAGTATATAGGACTGCAGCCTCCCACCAGGCTGAATTATACTGTAAAACAAGCTTTCGCATGAACAGCGAAAACAGTTGCAGTGAGAGTTGTATTTCTGGGGCATACACTCTCAACAGTAATCATAGGGATTCAGCTGCATGAGGCATACTAATGACAATGGGGAGTAATAGGCCTCATTATGTAGGGTATTAAAACTGTATTCCTAAATTTATAGCATTCAAAATGTCTCCCTTTCTCCTGCTCCTTTGTTGTGTGTTTTACTTACTGCAGGAATCTCCTAAGCATGGTCTGTTCCCAGCAATTGTTTCTGCTGTGAACAAGGGGGAGGTCAGTGCCCTGACCAGAAGGGCTGGCAATCTAAAAACACGAGCAAAGAACATAGGAATGGCCATACTGGGTCAGACGAAAGGTCCATCAAGCCCAGTATCCTGTCTTCTGACAGTGGCCTATGGCAGGTGCCCCAAAGGGAATGAACAAACAGGTAATCCTCGCCCTGTCACCCAATCCCAGCTTCTGGCAAACAGAGGCTAGGGACACCATTCCTGCCCATCCTGGCTAATAGCCATTGATGGACCTATCTTTCATGAATCTATATAGCTCCATTTTGAACCCCATTATAGTATTGGCCTTCACAGCACCTTCTGGCAAGGAGTTCCAGAGGTTGACAGTGCGTTGCGTGAAAAAATACTTTCTTGTGTTCATTTTAAACCTGCTACCTATTAATTTCATTTGGGTGACCCCTTGTTCTTGTATTATGAGAAGGAGTAAACAACACTTCCTTATTTGCTTTTTCTATACCACTCAGGATTTTATAGACCTCTATGATATCCCCCTTTAGTCGCCTCTTTTCCAAGCTGAAAAGTCCCAGTCTTATTAATCTCTCCTCATATGGAAGCCGTTCTATACCCCTAATCATTTTTGTTGCCCTGTTCTGAACCTTTTCCAATTCCAATATATCTTTTTTGAGATGGGGCGACCACATCTGCACGCAGTATTCAAGATGTGGGTGTACCATGGATTTAAATAGAGGCAATATGATATTTTCTGTCTTATTATCTATCCCTTTCTTGATGATTCCCAACATTCTGTTCACTTTTTTGTCTGCCACTGCACACTGAGTGGATGATTTCAGAGACCTATCCACTCCCAAGTGACTCCCAAGATCTTTCTGAGTGGTAACAGCTAATTTAGACCCCATCATTGTATATGTATAGTTAGGATTATGTTTTCCAACGTGCATTACTTTCCATTTATCAACATTAAATTTCATCTGCCATTGTGTTGTCCAGTCACCCAGTTTTGTGAGATCCTTTTGTAGCTCTTCACAGTCTGCAGTCTGTATAGACTGTATAGGCCATACACAGAGGGGGTGTGGCTGTGCTAAGATGAATTGGAGGGCTGTTAGTGACTGTTGTTCCAGAGGCTGTTCTGGGCACAGGGAGATGTAAGAGAGCATCAGATGGGATGGGTCAAGGAGATGATTGGGGTTAGGGTGCTAAAGTGCACAAAGTGTGGGTTCTGTCTCCAGGGCTGCCTTAGGATTGCAGTGTGATAGCCTCTCTGTGCTCTCAGTGTCCCATCTGTGAAATGCAAAACAATTAGAAGGCTCATTTCATTAATGCTGCCAAAATGACAGAACTGGGTGTGAAGCCCTGCACATCCTAGGAAGGGGCTTTGAAGTGCCACACTTGTTCAGTCACCTAAGTAACAATAGTGGAGATTAAAGCACTTCTAGGGCTGCGTTCAGTGCTTGGAATGTGTGACTGTCGACCTTCAGTGTGATGGCTCACTAGCTTTCTTGGTGATCTCCGGTCTGTCTGTGTGGTCTTCATTTTAGAGGAGCTGGGACAGAAAATTCTTCTTTGAGATGTTTTGTCTGTGTGGATCCTGCTCATGGTGTACATGAATCTGGTAAGTCCAAGGGGCTTGCACACCGGAGGCGCACATGCACCTTGAGTGGGATCCACACAGGCAAAACGTCTCAGAGAACTAGTTACTGTAAAGCAAGTAACCATTCTTTGTGTCACACAAACTCAGCAGAACCCACTCAAACCTCTCCCAAATAGATGTCTGCTGCTTCTGCAATATCGTAGGTGGTAAGGTGCCAAGCAGTATATTAATTATTAGGGCTGTTGATTAATAGCAGTTAACTCACGCAATTAACTGAAAAAAATTAATCGCGATAAAAAAAATTTATCGCCATTAATCGCAGTTTTAATCGCACTGTTAAATAGAATACCAATTGAAATGTATTAAAAATTTGGATCTTTTTCTACATTTTCATAGATATTGTATTCTCTGTTGTAATTGAAATCAAAGTGTGTATTATTTTTTATTACAAATATTTGCACTGTAAAAATGTTAAACAAAAGAAATATCATAAATATCTTGCGATGCCAGCTACAACAGTGCCATGCGAACGCCTGTTCTCACTTTCAGGTGACGTTGTAAACAAGAAGCGGGCAGCGTTATCTTCTGCAAATGTAAACAAACTTGTTTGTCTGAGTGATTGGCTGAACAAGAAGTAGGACTGGGTGGACTTGCAGGCTCTAAAGTTTTACATTTTTATTTTTGAATGCAGGTTTTTTTGTACATAATTCTACATTTGTAAGTTGAACTTTCATGATAAAGAGATTGCACTACAGTACTTTTATTAAGTGAATTGAAAAATACTATTTCTTTTGTTTTTTACAGTGCAAATACTTGTAATAAAAATCTAAAGTGAGCACTGTACACTTTGCATTCTGTGTTGTAATTGAAATCAGTATATTTGAAAATGTAGAAAATGTCCAAAA
The DNA here is from genome assembly GCF_015237465.2 of Chelonia mydas. NCBI lineage: Eukaryota > Metazoa > Chordata > Testudines > Cheloniidae > Chelonia > Chelonia mydas. Next base: position 3,844,357 of record NC_057852.1, on the reverse strand, counting down.
ATATTTAAATGGTGTACTATTATTGTTTAACAGTGCGATTAATTGCAATTAATTTTTTTAAATCACTTGACAGCCCCACTAATTATAAATGAAAATGAAACTTTTTGTTGGAAATATAAAATTGAAATCTTTCCTATTTCCACAAATGCATGGGTCTAGTGGAACGGTAAGCTAAAGCAGTGAATGCATGGATTCATATATGGCTTATGTCAAAGCTGAAAATGAGTTCAGTGGTTTCATAGTCAGTCTTCATTTATATCACAGACACTGCTGTGCAATTGTGTGTGATTCAGTTTCTGCTTGGGAGGCTTGGGGCCAGGACAGCAGTGATGATGCATGGCAAAGTTCAGGTGCGTTAGCAGAGTTCTGTGATGGTAGTCTTGTGTATTACCCATTTTCTGTTTGCGAAGAGGAACATTTTCAAAAGCACCTAAATCCCGTTTGCAAAAGTGATTTTGGCTTTCAATGAGACTAAGCTCCTAAATACCTAAGTTGCATTTTAAAATGAGATGTAAGCTTCTAAGTCACTTGTGTGCTTTTGAAAATGTTATCTAAATCTCCTGTTACCTCTGCTCCTGTTAAGAAATTTAATTAATTCCTAGAAATCGATCATTTTAATTTTTATAAAGAGTCTAATTAATCCTCACTGTTAAAGACAGCATTTTACCCAACAATCTTTAAGGTCAAAGCTTTAATTTACTCTCTGTATATTACTGTTAAGAGGAAAGCTGTTCTGAGAATAGAAAAATATGTCGGTGAATGTTTTATGTATGTGCTTGTTGCAGTATGACTCTTCGGGGGGGGTAGGAGGGGAAGTTTCCAATAACGAGTGTGTGACATGCTGCTGAAAGAATGCACCATCAAAATATAGAGTGACTGGTTAAACATTTTAGCCAGCAAAAGCCTGGGTTTCTTTTTTCTTGTGCTTTGAGAGAGGAGGGGCATGTTCACTCCAAGTGACCCTCTCCTGACACTGCTGCCCCACAAAGCATGTCTAATCCGTCGCCAAGTGACAGGAACTTTATGCCACAGAACAGGAAAATGGCGTGTGTTTCCTTTCTTAGGTGGGTTTATATTTATATAACCCTTGGCACCAAACAACCAGCCAAGTGGCAGACTCGGAACTGGAACGAGGGAGAGGGAAAAACCCTCATGGAAACAAACGAGAACAGAATAATCCCTCCAGGAAGAAGGGGCTGCTCAGACTGTGTAGGATTTTATGATTAAAAAACCCCAAATAAACATGCATGCCAGTGGTCTGGTTTTACTGAATAGTAGCACGGTAAATTACTTCATCCCATCCCACCAGTCCTGCTTCCTACAGAAAGATTTTTATATCAGTATTTTCTCCAGCTCAAAGAACATCACAACTCTAAACAGAAATGGTAAGGAATTGAAATACTAAAGAGTTACACTTGAGTGGGGTCCTAAAATTGTTTTAACATTAAATAGACTTTAAAAGTTCTTTGTCAGCAAAGAATTTGTGTCAAGCCTCCATTTTGGTATGACACAAACTTCCATTTTGGTCCAACACAAGCATTCTTTCTCAGCAGAAACGGGCTCTCATCAGGAAGACATACAAACAGAAAGGAAAGTAGTGCTTTGGTGGAAAAGCAGCAAAGTATGCTGTCGGATGTGTGTGTGTCCAATCAGTAGGGGAGAGATGGGGAAAAAATAAACTACAAATTAGTTAATAGTATAGGTGTGTAGACTTTAAAAAATGAGTGTGTGCATGTGTGAAGGTAGAGAGAATCTCTGCTGAGGGGAGCACTGTAAGGGTGAGTTTTTGCATACATAATAATGAACATAACTGCTATGCTGCTGCTATTAAAATCACACCATAGCCATTGGTCACACGTGCTGGAGAAGGTAACTGTTTCTTCGAGTGCTTGCTCATCTCTATTCCACTGTTGGTGTGTGCCGCCCATGTGCACAGTTGTTGGAGATTTCTGCCTTAGTGGTATCCGTAGGGCCGGCTGTGGTGCCTTCTGGAGTGATGCGCTCATATCAAGCGCCACCAGCCCCTACGCACTCTCAGTTCCTTCTTATCGCCCATGACGGTTGGGTTGGAGCACCTGGTCTTGCATCGCAAGGGCATTAGCGGTTCTTCGCTGTTCAGATAGTTCTCCTTCGGTATTTAGTCAGTGATTACTTAGCTGTTACGTGTTTTAGTAATAGTTTAGTACTTTGTTCCAGAGCAGGGCATGCCCCGTTCCCCAGGCTTCAAGCCCTGTTCTGAGTGCAGCTGGCCGATGCCCATCAGTGACCCTCACAATAGCTGTTTAAAGTGTCTGGGGGAATCCCATAGAAAAGACAAGTGCCAGATCTGCAAAAACTTCCGTCCCCGGACTCAGAAAGAGCAGGACATTTGGTTGAGAGCTCTCCTCATGGAGGCTGCTCTGAGACGGCACTGGAGCCCTCGCACTCAGACTCCACACCTGGCACTTCAGCTTGCAGTGCACTGCTGGCACCAGAATCCGCCTGGCACCGTTCCCCCTCATCGGTACTGAAGAAGCGGTCTGAGTCGACTGGTCTGCAGGTAATGCACAGGAAGGGAACTTTGGGCAAAGGACCTGTGTTAGGCCTTGTGTCCGCCACTGTGGTCAGACCTCCTAGCCCAGCCAGGGACCCGACTCCAACTCGGGAGAGTTGCAGGGGGTCCCAGCCCATCACAGGACTATCTGCACCCAAAGCCGGCCCGGCGGCCAAAGAACAGTTAGGCCAACTGGCACTACAGGCACCTGGCTTCATGGTGGATCCAGCCAAGACACCGGTACCGACAATCCAGCCAGTTATTGGACCACCCCCTAAGGCAGTAGAGCGTCTGCGGACTGCAGGCATCGTTCCCCTTCACTGCAGCCAGGACTCTGGCACCACAGTCTCAGGCTCTGGCCAGGAGGCCCAGGTCTCTGACTCCATGGTCCCCACTGACAAGACATGGGACCGCAGAGTCGCGACGCTGATCCCCGTACTCATGGTACTGTGAAACCTCCCTCCAGAGATCGCCAAGACGCCAATCACTATCGCCTCACAAGTCTCCCAAGCCTCGATCCCCTACTGGATCTTGGTTGCGGCACCGGTCACCGGGGCCCCGGGACCGTTCTGCGGGCAGGTGCCGGTCCTCGCCTTCTCTGCACCGGTTGCCGAGTAGGATCAGTTGACAAGCTCAGGTTTCGACAGCCCTGCCTTGGTCACCAGAAGGGCAGTGGTCGGGGTTGGAGGGCCAGTTCAGCCCTTCCCCCGTGTAGGGTGAATAGTCTCCTAGCCAGGAACCCGCCAAAGTGCCTGCGGCACCAGCACAGGGTCAAGGGCAACGGCCCCCCCAGTGGCAGTACTGGAACCTGTGGTGTGTACCTGTCACGCCGGCACTGTACTCCTGTACTGCTCCTCCCTGGCTGCATCAGACAACCTGCGGCCAGTGCAGCTGGCACCAGAGTCGGAGCGTGGTGCCGAGTCTGACGTGGGAGCTTCGCGGCAGTCTCTAGTGGCTGCAGAGTGGTCCCCAATTGAGCAAGGGGATGCTCCCCACCCTCCAGCAGTGCAGTTGTCTTCATCATCCCCGGATGAGGCAGTGGCGGGGCCCTCGCAAACCAATAGCCCCCCCCCGCCCCCCCCCCCCCCCGTTGACTTCAGTGAACACCAAGCCCTGCTCAAGAGGGTGGCGGCCAACCTGTATTCGGAGGTCGAGGAGCTAGCTGAGAAGTCCAACGACTTCTTCAGTGTCATCCCCTCCTCCGCCCCAGCCCAGGTCTCACGGCCCATCCACCCAGGGGTCCTAAAGGTCGCCAAGACTGTATGGCAGACGCCATCTTCCATTCTGCCCACATCTAAGAAGGTGGAAAAGAAGTACTACATCCCCACAAAAGGGTTTGAATACCTGTACACGCACCCTCCTGACGGTGGTCGCCTCTGCAATAACCATGAGGCACGGCTCCTGGTTACAGACCTCCGGGCTGTCCCTGGAGATGCAGTCCACCCTCCAGGACTTCCCTTTCAAGGGAACGGGGCTATTCTCAGAGCCTACTGATGGAAGGCTCCATGGCCTTAAGGAGTCCCAGGCTACCCTTCACACCTTGGGTCTCCATACTCCTCAGCAGGCCAGAAAGCCATTCCGCTCACTGCTCCTCCGCTTTCATTGAGGTCTTGGGGGGGTACCCTTTGGGCCGGCTCCTACAAAAAGGACAGACACAAGGATTTTAAGCGGTGCCACCCATCATGATCTCGTCCCCCTGCCCAGCCTGGTCCTTCCAGGAACCAAGGCAGCCAGAAGCAGGCATTTTGAGGATGCGCCCGAGGACGACACCCCAGTCAATTCACCGAATCCGCTTCCTGTCCTCCTCAACCGCCTCTGCCCTTTCCAGTCGGCCTGCTCCCGTATCACCTCTGACTGCTTGGTGCTCGACACAGTTTGGGGCTATATCCTACAATTTATAGCCAACCAGCCCTTCCAACCTCCTTCCCGGTCCCTCTTCAGGGACCCTTTTCATGAGCAGCTCCTTGTCCAGGAGGTCGAAAACCTCCTGCAGCTGGTAGCAGGAAGAGGTTCCTCAGAACATGGACGGAAGAGGATTCTACTCCTGCTACTTTCTAATTCTGAAGGCAAAAGGGGGCCTCAGACCTATTCTAGACCTCAACAAGTCTCTCAAGAGGTTGAAATTTTGCATGGTCTCCCTAACCTCCATCATTCCATCCCTGGATCCAGCAGACTGGTACGCCGCCCTCGATTTAAAGGCCGCGTATTTCCATATTCCCGGGGTACTGGCATTTACTCTGTTTCATGTTGGGCCAGCACCACTTCCAGTTCACGGCCCTTTGGTCTCTCGTTGGCCCCGAGGGTATTCACAAAGTGTATAGTGCCAGTGGTCACTTACCTACGACATCAGGGAGTCCAAATCTACCCGTACCTCAACGACTGGTTGATAAAGGATCAGTCCCCAGATCAGTTGCAGAGGCATCTCAATCTGGTCTGTTCCACCTATTGTGACCAGGGCGGTACTGTACTCCACTCGGGCCAGGGTCTTCCTCCCCGAGACTCTGTTCCAAGCCATGGTGGACCTCATTTTGTTTCTGCGAGCGCACCTGTTCACCGCTGCCCACATGTGCCTGAGGCTGTTGGGCCACATGGCGGCATGCATGGCTGGTGTCGGTCTATGTCCCCAACTGGCACAGCATGGTAACGATTCCAGACTGCGTACTGTCGTCTCTAACCTGGTGGCAAGATCCCGCGTCGGTGCTGGTGAGAGTCCCGTTCGCGGCCCCAGTCTCGTCAGTGACTCTCATCTCTCATGCTTCGGACCTGGGTTGGGGAGCCCACCTGGGCTATCTCAGTACTCAAGGTTGTTGATCCAGTCAAGACTGGTCCCTGCACATCAACGTCCGGGAGCTCAGGGCGGTTCGCCTAGCTTGCCAAGCCTTTCTGCTTCACATACAAGGCATGGTGGTTCAGGTCACGATGGACAACATGGCCATAGTCTTCTATATCCACAGGCAGGGTGGAGCCAGGTTGTCTGCCCTCTGCCAGGAAGCCCTCCGGTTCTGGAACTTCTGTCTGCAGCACGACATCAATCTTGTGATTGCTCACCGCCCAGGGGCCAGGAATGCTTGGGTGGACCACCTCAGCAGGACATTCTCATCTCGCCGTGAGTGGTCCCTTCACCCGGAGGTGGTCAGTTCCATCCTCCACAAGTGGGGAACTCCCCGGGTGGACCTATTCGCATCCAGGCAGAACAGGAAATGCCACGTTTTCTGCTCAATTCGTGGCATGGACAAAGCATCCCTGTCGGATGCCTTCCTGCTCCCGTGGTCAGGGGCTTTGATATACGTCTTCCCTCTGGTGTCCTTGCTACCCAGAGTCCTCATGAAAATCAAACAGGACAGGGTGAAGTTCAGCCTCATAGCGCCGACGTGGCCATGCCAACACTGGTTCAGCACTGTGCTGGACCTCTCGGTGGCGACTCCATTCCAGATGCCTCTCAGGGCAGACCTGTTGCCCCAGAACCACGGCCGTCTCCTGCACCCGAACCTGGCGGCGCTACATCTGAGGGCTTAACTGCTGCGTGGCTAAACGCACAGGAGCAGCGGTGCTCAGCCGAGGTCCAGCAAGTCCTACTGGGAAGTAGAAAGCCCTCCACCAGAGCGGCCTACCTGGTCAAATGGATGCGGTTCACCTACTGGACCGTGGATAAAGGTGTCCGCCCCAAGTGAGCTTTGCTGCAGCTTGTGCTAGACTACCTCCTGCGTCTCAAGCTCCAGGGCTTGTCCCTCTCATCAATCAATGTCCATTTAGGGGCCATCTCAGCCTTCCAGCGGTCATTCAAAGGCAGGTCGGTTTTCACTCAGGATATCATGGCCGGATTCCTTAAGGGTCTGGAGCACCTCTACCCGCATGTCAAAGATACAGTTCCTCTGTGGGACTTGAATCTGGTGCTGTCACAACTCATGGGTCCCCCCTTCGAGCGTCTGGCTTCTTGCTCTTTCCTCCTCCTCTCCTGGAAGGTCACATTCCTGGTCACTGTGTCATCAGCCCTCTGAGTATCCGAGATTCAGGCACTCACCTCAGAAGCACCTTCCACAGTCTTTTACAAGGACAAGGTCCAGCTCAGATCGCACCCGGCGTTCCTTCCCAAGGTAGTCTCTGTTTCATTCGAGCCAGGACATTTACTAACCAGTCTTCTTTCCAAAGCTGCACAAGTTGGAAGAGGAGCATAGGCCGCATGCCCTGGATGTCTGGAGGGCTCTGGCCTTCTACATTGACAGGACCAAGCCATTCCATAAGTTGACACAATTGTTTGTCGCTGTGGCTGACAGGATCAAGGGTTGCTCTGTATCCGTTCAAAGGATTTCCTCCTGGATCACTGCCTGCATTCGCTTCTGCTGTGATCAAGTGAAGATGCTGCCCCGGCGATCGTCACCGCCCACTCTACAAGGGCGCAAGCCTCTTCGGCAGCCTTTATGGCCCAAGTGCCTATCCCTATCCAGGACATCTGTCGAGTGGTCACCTGGTTGTCTGATCATACCTTTACATCCCACCTATGCGCTTACCCAGCAGGCCTGGACGATGCTGGCCTTCGGTAGTACTGCAAGCCGCTAAGCTGTGAACTCTGAGCCCAGCTCTGTGGGATACTGCTTGTGAGTCACTTAGAATGGAATCGACATGAGCAAGAACTCGAAGAAGAAAAAAATGGTTACCTACCTTTTCATAACTAGTGTTCTTGGCGATGTGTTGCTCATGTCCATTCCATGACCCGCCCTCCTACCCCTCTGTACTGCCGCATGAGCATGCCACTTCAGAGGGTGCCGCAGCCAGCCCTACGGATACTGCGAAGGCAGAAATCTCCGACTGCACGTGGGTGCGCGTGCGCATACTTACCATAGAATGGACATGAGCAACACATCTTGAAGAACAACAGTTACGAAAAGGTATGTAACTGTTCTTTGTGTCTGTTTTCCCAGGTAGAGTCCTAGCCTGCTGTATGAGATGTAACTGCGATTCACACGTCAATCTAAGGCCTGGTTTACACTGCCAAGTTTTTTTGCCAAAAGGAAGCTTTTGGCGCTGAAACAGCAGAGGTGTACCCACTGCGAAGCCACTTCTTGCGGTGAAACTCCTCAGTTGCAACGCGGTAGTAAAACCACCTCCACAAGAGGGTAAGGCTTTCTGGGTAGAGCCTTTAGCGCCCCAAGTGCTAGTGTAAACACCTTGATTGCTTTTATTGCTGCAATTGGCCTTCGGAGGTGTCCCACAAAACCTGCAGTGACCACTCTGCTGCTTGTTTTGAACTCAGCAGGCATGCGCTCCTCCCCTTTGAAAGCTCCGTTCTGACCGCTGATCTGCTGTGCTGCTCTGCAGCGGGAAACAAATCATTAACATGGGATGCTCTTGCTCTCTCCACACTAGGAACACAGAGGCAGGCAGGCTGGGGTGGATGTGTGTGAGACAGAGAGCCTCTCTGCTGTGCAGAGCCAGGGAGGGAGGCGGGGTGGCGGTGTCTGATGTTGGGGTTTTCCCCTGCCTCAGGACTGGTTGCTTCCAGCAGGGTAGCTGTCTGAACTTACAAGACAGCATGCCGACATACTCTCCTCCCTCCCCCCGCCACACGCTCCCTGACTCTCACGCCCCCCCCCCCCACACACACTTCAGTTGAAAAGCGGCTGTCAATCTAGTAGGATGCCCATGGGACAATGTGATTGAGAAACCTGCATCATGTGATGCGGTACCTGCCCGATAAGGTATTGCAAACCCTTCCCAAAGCACCGCACGGCCAGTTGCAGGGTGGTAGCTACCACAGTGCACTGCTATCTGTGTTGATGCAAGAGCTGTTAGTGTGGATGTGTTCCAGCAACACAAGGAGCACAGTGTGGACACGCAACAGAGGTACCAATTTATAGTTAACTGTACTCTCCATTCGGTAAGTCCATCCTTAAGGGTTGTTAACATGGGAGAGTTACTTTTCAAACCAGCAAGTTGAAAATTGGTCCTCAAGCTCAAGCACAGGGAGCAGTCATTCTGTGCTCAGCTGCGCTCTTCTTCGAGTGACGGCCCCAGTTGTATTCCATGGAAGGTAATGCACATGTGCCCAAAGCTGGAGCTTTTCCAAATAGAAATGTCCATTGGGCTATGCATGTGCCCTTGTACTGCCTTATGGTTTTGACTGAGGGGATGGGGGTGGGGACAGATCAACCGCGCCTTCAGTTCCTTCTCTCAGCCGCATGGACTGAGTCGCCGCTCTCGTCCCTTGTGACACATCTCGGTACTGGATTATGCTGAAGATGCCGGGTTTCACGATCTGTGCTTCCTGCCCTCACTCGTTTTTGACTAGCAATGAGCACCAGCGCCGTCTGTACTCCTTGGGGGAAGCCCATGTTGTGTCCCGGTGCAGTATCTGCCTCTTGTACCTGGAGGCCGGGCTCTCCATCTTGAGAAGCACCTCAAGGAGGTTGCCCTGAGGCCGCAGTAGATCCTGGACAAGGACCCCCATGTACATCAGCTTGAGCAATCCAGGAGTGCCCCTCCTATTGCGGAGCTCCAGTCCAGTTCCACTGGTACCAGCACTATCAACACTGTGCTAGGCCTAGACATGAGGCAAGGAAGCGTGTGCATAAGTATGGCAGTAAGTCTTCCTCAAGGCTCAAGAAAGATGACTCATAATCCATGAGTTCCAGCCACGGAGAAGTGGTGCGTTCCAAGGCCCACAAACATGACAAAACATTGCACCACTCGCCAGATCTGCTAGTCCTGGTGCCTGAACAGCATATCCGTTTTGCACCAGTTCAGCCGAAGTCCTGTGAATCGTCCGTTCCGATGCAGCTTCCCATTCTGGTTCCCTCCATGGACCGTGTGCGGTTGACATGAATCTGCCTCTGAACCTCATGAGTTGTTTCATGAACTGTTTGCCCTGGACGAGGTGAGGTCTCCGTGGGCATCTTTGCTAACTTGGGAATGCTCATCTGCAGCGTGAGACGTTCTCTCGAGCGGCAGGAAGGAATCCATGAGGCAATTCTATCAAGGCAACTGGAAATGTTTCACCTCCTAGGACCAAGAGAAAGGCCTTCCTCATAGGCCATAAGTCCATATGCTCTTGGACTGTCTTTTGTCTCTGAAAGAGTTGGGGCTTGCTCTGAGCTCCATCAAGGTGCATGTAGTGGCCATGAGTGCTTTCCACTCCCCTGTGGAGGGGCACTCGGTTTTCACTCACCCATTGACTGTTCTATTGTGGAAGAGCCTTATGCGGACATATCCTCCCAATCCTCACAGCATTGATGAGGTCGCCCTTCGAGCTCCTGGCCTCCTGCTCCCTTTCTCTTCTCTCCATGAAGGTCGCTTTCCTGGGAGCTATTACCTCTGCAAGAAGGGTTGGTGAACTAGGGGCCTTTCACCACATTCCGTAAGGACAAACTTTCCATGCATTTACAACCAAGTTTTCTGCAAAACGTGGTTTCCAACCCTATATTTACCTGTCTTTTTTCCGAAGCAACACACCTTAGAAGAGGAACGACATCTTTACTCCCTCAATGTCCATAGGACCCTAGTCTTTTACCTGTAGAGAATGAGGCCATTCTGGAAGTCTCCGAGGCTATTCGTTGCCATAGCGGAAACAAATAAGGTCCACGCTATCGCCACTCAGTGGATTTCCAAGTGGGTTTGGGGTGCATTATGCTCTACTATCAGTTAACTATCAGTCTCATCCCTGTGGGATGTGGGCCCACTCTATGAGAGCGCGAGCATCAACTACTGCCGCGCTTACTGACATAAGAGCAGCAAGGTCCATCTAGCCAGTATCCTGTCTTCTGACAGTGGCCAGTGCCAGGTGCCCCAGATGGAATGAACAGAACAAGGAATCATCAAGAGATTCGTTTCCTGTTGCTCATTCCCAGCTTCTGGCAAACAGAGGCTAGGGACACCTTCCCTGGCTAATAGCCTTTGATGGACCTATCCTCCATGAATTTATCTAGGTTTTTTTTTAACCCTGTTATCTTTTTTTTTAAAAGGCGAACATTTATTGAATACTCAATCATAAAGGACATTTTTATTCATTGAACAAACTAAAGAAACTAAAACTTAACTAAACTTAATTTTTTTAAAATTAACAACTAAACTTTACTTTAAAAATACAAACTTACAAAATGAGACACAAAATACCAAATTTTTGCTGTCGTGCTATCCAGGAATATACAAAAATACAGTCAATTTTCACGATCTTATCTTTAACCAGATAATGAGCTAAGCCAAATTGACCAAAGCAGATTAACGTTTCTTCATCTTCCTGTCCTAGAGAATGAGACATCGCTCATCAGGTGTTATGGACTTAAATTCCTCAATCACATCATTGTAATTAACTGACGAAGTAATTAACAATGTACAAAATCATGAAAAGAAAAGGAGTGCTTGTGGCACCTTAGAGACTAACCAGTTTATTTGAGCATAAGCTTTCGTGAGCTGCAGCTCACTTTATCGGATGCATACTGTGGAAAGTGTAGAAGATGAGTCTAGGCGCTGTTGGGACATTGTACTTCTTAGTTTGTCTTTTACATGTGCTAGTTTCAAAAAGGCTTTCACATGAACAGCTTGTAACAGGTAAGCCTGCAAAGCATTGAATAGGTTTGTAAAAGGCCTGGAACATGGAAGACGGATCAGATTCCTTTAGCCGATCAAGCCACTCTCTGGTGGTGTTCGTAATGCTACCTTTAAGAACAGATCCGTCATAACCGCGAAACAATCTGACTTCAGCTTCCAACTCATCCAAGGATACTTTAAATATTTTGGCAACGATTCTCATATTGTCCCTGCCAATGTCTAAGCTCAGCAGTTTTCCCATTGCAGTCACAATTTTACAAGTCTCCTGTTCAAATCGCTGGTCAGTGCTGGTAATCATTGAGTCTAGGAGTGGGTAAAATGAAGTTATTCTCTCCTGCTCCTCTTTTGTATCAAAGTGATGCTGGGACTCAAACGCGTCATCAATACGAGTGGACGTTTTTCTCTTCTTAACTGGAGGAATCGATATATCATTCTCTGCACACATTTTCACACTGTCATTGAAAATAGATTGAAAATATTCTGGGCCACTTCTCATCGCAGCCAAAGAGTTACACAAGCTTTTCACCCCTGTCATTGCAGTAAGTAAGTTGAGATCTGGAGCTTGAAGAGCCTTACTCACTTTTACGACCATTTGGAGAATAGGGTGCATCATGTGAAGGGCAAAGATGAACTTGAATGAATTTAGTTCATGGATAAGGCCCCTGGCTTTTATTTTAGCATCAGCAAGGCAACTTGTTTCTATAATCTCGTGTAAAGCTTACAAAATGGTGGAGTAATGTTGTTTTACAGCAGCCACTGCTTCTGCTCTGCATGCCCATCTTGTGTTTGACAGGGACTTCAAAGTCTTCAGCTGGGATCCTACTTCTTGTGAAATCTTCTCCGTTACTGCACGTCGCACAGGATTCCCCTCCGTGAAGGCATAAAGAGTCTGAATAACACCAAAAAAATCAGACAGTTCTGTTTTGTTTACTTGAAGTGCATGCATCTACTAGGATAAGGTTTAATCAATGCACATAGAGTATTTCACTGTTTCTTTCTTTACATTTCATTTGAACTCCCGCCGTACATCCAGACATAGTAGATGCGCCATCAAAACAGACAGACGTCACTGATGACCAGTCAATTTTAAGAATGCCAAGGGCGTCATTTAACTGGTCAAAAATAGACTGAGCATCAACTGTTAATAGTCTCTGAACAGACACAAAATGTTCAACTGGACTATGTTTTTCATTGTCAAAATACCGCACCACAATGGACATCTGTTCATGGTGTCCACAGTCAGTAGTGTCGTTGGCAATTATTGAGACCATTTTTCCATTTAGTGAAGACACAATCTTTTGTTGCACAAGGTTGTGCAAGGCTACAATTAAATCATTTTGGATGCGATTACTCAGAGAGGTAGCGTTTCGAGGAGATTGTTGCACATGCTTTGCCATTATGGGATCATATTTTTGGAGCATATTGACAAGATTTAGAAATAAACCTTTCTCACAACTGTCACCTTTTCACTGTGACCCCTGAATGGTCTCCCACCTTTCACCAAACACAGAACAATGTCAGTCAGTCGCTCCATTACACTTCGGTTATGACACTGTTCTTCTTCTTGTTTAGACAGATAAGCCTGCTTGCCCTCATCCAACAATAAATACATCAATAGGTTTCCCTTCGTTAAAACTTGACCATGAAGAACAGCTCAACACATGAGATTTTGACAGTTGGTGATTTTTAAAACATTTTTTAGCCCTATGCCAGTTTCTGAATCCCTTACCAATAAATGCTGGATCAGTGTGACCTTTGTTTGCTGCATCATTAGAGGAGAAGAAACGGCAGTAAAAGCAAAATGCTGCGTCCTTTCATGGGCTATATTCTAACCACCTATACTTTTCATACCAATCGGACTGAAAACTTTTGTTTATTCCCTATTTTACTTCTAGGAAACATGCTCAATCTAGGCTGATAAGGACCTCTAGATAATCGAGACTGGTATTCTAATCTATTTTTTGGAATATCACACACCGGGTCATCAGATGGAATGTTTGATGGCTTTGAATAGGAACTACAGTGACCTGAACTAAGAGGCAAAGTCTGTTTCTGTTGGTCATTACTCAGTTTATTGCACGCACTGGAACTGGTGGCGGCATTATCTTCATGTAATTTCTTAACCGAGGAGTCCAAGGTATTTTCACTACGATTAGCACATTCATTATAATTCAGTTTGTCTGTTCCTTTCCTTATCTTAACGAACCGATCCATATTTTAAAATTAAAAGGGGATATCATACGATTGAATTCAGACATAAAGCCACGGGCTTGTTATGCTATTTCAGTAGAGTACACGCGACAAAGATTACAGACACTGTAGACAGTGCGCTGGGCACACCTGACGTGGCCGCTTATATAGGTCAAAGAATTTTCTAGAATAGTAGTCGGAGGGGAGGGGAGGACCAATGGTAATGCAGCGCCGCAGTAGAGGGGGTGCATGCTGTGAGCAAATGTGGGCTTTCTATACATTTCTACAACATCTAGATTACACAATTCGGCGCTTATTGCATTGTACAACATGCAAAACTAAAAGAGCATATCATGCAATTAAATTAAAACACAAAGCCACTTTTTTTTTTTTTTTTAGACATTAGGGCAGGGGTCAGCAACCTCAGGGTTGGGGCAGGAGGTCTGGGTGTGGAGTGCTTACCTGGGCAGCTCCCATTTGGTGGGAGGGATGGAGGTGGGAATGTGGGGGTGGGGGGTGCAGGAGCTCCCGTTTGGTGCTCAGGGTGGGAATGTGGGGGGGTGCAAGAGTCAGGGCATGGGGTGTGGGGGAGGCTGGGTATGTGTGAGGGGGTCCAGGAGTCAGGGCAGGGGGCTGGGGGTGTGTGAGGAGGGTGCAGGAGTCAGGGCAGAGGGCTGGGAGTGTGTGTGTGTGGGGGTGTAGGGATCAATGCAGGGGGCTGGAAGCACCCCTACGACCCTAGCCCGCACCTCCACGACCCTAGCCCACACCCCCAGCCCCCTGCCCAGAGCGGCTCACGGCAGGGGGCTGGAGGGGATATGCCCTGATTCCACCCCTCTTCCCCAAGGCCCCGTCCCCACCTCTTCTCTGCCTCCTCCCCGGAGCAGCGAGGGCACTGCGGCTCCGCTTCTCCCCCTCCCTCGCAAGGGTCATCAGCTGATGGGTGGCAGGGAGGGAGAGGAGGAGGGACAGGAACCCAGCACGCTGGGGGAAGAGGCGGGGGAGGGCATGGGGGCGAACTTGCCTGCCCTGCAGCAGCAGCCGCCTGGGCCAAGCTTCTTCACCCTGCCCCTGCGGGGGTGGGACAGGGCAGAAAAGAGCGGGATGGGGCGGGCAGGATTTTTAATGGTACGCTGCTGCCTGCCGGGTTCCCAGCCCCGCTCAGTCCGCTGCTGGCCTGGGTTCAGCAGCGTGCTGAGCGGGGCCGACAGCTGAGACCCGGCAGGCAGCAGCGTGCCATTAAAAATTGGCTCACATGCCGTCTTTGGCACCCGTGCCATAGGTTGCCGACCCCTGCATTAGGGTGTGCCTGGGCACACCCCGTACACACGCCTATGGGCTTGGCCTTCACAACATCTTCTGGCAAGGAGTTGACTGCGTTGTGTGAAAAAATACTTCTTTTTGTTTGTTTTAAACCTGCTGCTTATTAATTTCATTTGGTGACCCCTGGTTCTTGTGTTATGAGAAGGAGTAAATAGCATTTCGTTCTTTATTTTCTCCACACCAGTCATGATTTTATAGACCTCTATCCTATCCCCCCTTAGTCATCTCTTTTCCAAGCTGAAAAGTCCCAGTCTTATTCAACTCTCCTTATATGGCAGACACTCCATTGCCCTAATAATTTTTGTTGCCCTTTTCTGAACCTTTTCCAATTCCAATATATCTTTTT